>NC_079190.1:256376978-257750144 GCF_029499605.1 Hyla sarda
AGCAACACTAGTGCTGAGACTAACATTGATCACTAGAATTAAGGGGTTAAAGTGCGCGACTGTGCATGCTGTGTCCCTTTACGTCTACTCTGTTCAGGTAAGTAAAGTGGTAGGTCTATGGGACTTCTTTTATAAAGAATTGCTGGAAGCCCCATAGACTTTTATTGTAAATCTGTATACCAATAGCTATACAGAGTGGAGAAAAGAGGCATAGTGTGCACAGCTGTGTGCGTCTGCCTCTTAATTCTTTTGATTATTGAGAGTATCAGCACTTGGACCGAAACAAACTTCTGAATGTCACTGTAACATGTCAGAAGTTTGTTATAATGATAGTTAGACCATTGGTCAGAATTTGGATAGTTTGCCATGAGTAATCTGTCCTGTCCACCCTGTTGTAGCATCTGAGAGAGTATTCATACAGCAGGTGGCATTTTCATGCCTAAGGGAACAAAATTGTCTGCCAACAATGTGGAAAAATTCACATTTGGTAAAATGAATCAGGCATAACTTTGCTGCTTAGTGGAACAAGTTAGCTATGGAGCTGTAAATCAAACACACAGGGCTACCATCAGAAATTTTGGGGCGTCTTCCACAGCTGAAGTCCTGGACCCCACTCCCCTATCCCCGAGTCAGCCCCCAAGGCCTGCCCCCAATTTTATTTATTTTTTCAGGGTAGACTCTTTTGAGGAGGACCCTACACTAACACTAACTACACTACCTTTTGCCCTATCAATCTTTCCCTGGTGTATAGACAAAGGAGAAATGATAACATGGTGACTCACAGTTGAATTTTTTTCTAATTGGACTTGTCCACTTTTCTTTTCCTTCTCCATCCAGCCTTATGACGATTTCCAGCAGCCACAACTTGTCTCCATAGAACCTGTCAAACATTTTAGGCTCTGTACTTTTCTAGCATCTATAGGACCCCATAAAGAAGACACCCCCTTGGTGTCCCACACAGAGGGTAATAATTGGGTTTGGGAAGAGTAGGTAGCCCCCTTTCTTCAGACTAGCTAGTTAGGTATCTATAGTAGATACATAGGTCTCCTTACATAGTTTCCCCCATTATGTGGATGTCACCTGCATATATTAGCAGCCCCCATGTATACATCAGTAGTCCTCTGTATATATGAGCAGCCCCACTGTATGCAGTAACAGCCCCCTGTACATATGAGCAGCCCCCCCCCCCCTGCAGATAATAGCAGCCCTCTGTCTCCCAACTTTTCCTAATATTACTTGATTCTAATGTTGGCCACAGGGCTTACTGGGGTGCTGGCTGTACTCCCCTGATGATGGCCCTGCACACACATGACCATTTTCTAATGGTATGGGAAGCTTGGAAATTCTTTCTGCGTTTCTTCAACTCTAACACATGCCCCTCCCATGGTTCTCTCTTTCTATATAGGTTATTGATTACTCCACATCATTTCTACTTCACATCTCAGCTTTGTAAGTCTCCTATAACTGCTATTTTAAGGTTTTTACTTATTGTCTATTTTATTTCCCACTCTCATTCATTCTGTACTTGTTTGATGAGTTTCAACATATTGTCTTCACTGCCATGTAAATACTTTGGGACCATATATGTTTATTTTCTAGTTTATTTTCAGATATTGAAACGTTACTTCTTCGGAATGCCTGCAAGGCTGCAACCCTCTAAGACTTGACAGCTTCATCCATGTTATGTGTCAGTTTCATTCCTTTGTAATGTTTTTTGTGTTTTTTGTTTTTGTTTTGTTTTTGTTGTTTTTTTTTGTTTTTGTTTTTTTTTTTGAATAGCTAAAAAGGAGATTTGGTAAAAGAAAAGATGGTAAAGAAATTTGTGAATTTATTCACTAACCTTAAAAGAAAGGGATTGATTAAATTACTGCAAACAATATAAAGTTATTATTATTCATGTTAAAGTATAGAATGAAATCAACAAGTAAAACTGTTGATTATCTTTCAAATCACTGCATAACCAATAAACAGGAGAGCGATTTCCCAGAGGATAGGGACTGAAAATTAGAGTCTTTTGTCCCAGTCATTTCTTGGTTAGGATTAAGACTGTGGAATGAATTATAGGCCAATTTCCATGTTAATTGTGAAAATGATAAGCATAATATTGAATGCTTTGCTTTGCACATAAGCCTATTTTGATAAATTATGTCTGAGCTCATTTACATGTATGTATATAATATAATATTAAATAATGTATAGTGTTATATGTTCAGTTCAGCTTGTTTGAAAATCAATATGGAAAATGACATATATATTATTATTGACATGCAAGGTATCAGATATTGAGTGCGAGGGGAGGGGTTTGCCGTGGGCAGATATTTTTGGTGGGTTCTGAAAACTTTTGTATTAAGTGTATAGACACCTTTAGGCATTGCTTTAGCCAATCAGCTTTCATCTGATGAGGGGCAAAAATCTCCAAACAATTGGCTCCAGTTTGGTGACTGGATTGGTGAATATGTGATGTTTTCTTGCTTTTGGTGGAGGATACATTTCCATACTTTTTTCCATACAGAATTACATTGAAAAAAAGCCTCCCTACCACTGATCTTTTTAATGAGGGTCAATAAAGGGGTACTCCGGTGCTTAGACATCTTATCCCCTATCCAAAAGATAGGGGATAAGATGCCTGATCGCGGAAGTTCCGCCGCTGGGGACCCCCGTGATCTTGCACGCGGCACCCCGTTTGTAATCAGTCCCCCTCCCGTAGGCTTGCATTGAGGGGCGGAGGCGTGACGTCACACGTCGGCCCTGTGACGTTGGCCCTATGGTCGCCGGTAATCAGACCCGGAGCGAACATGCTCCGGGGACTGATTACAAACGGGGTGCCGCGTGCAAGATGTGCCGCGTGCAAGGGGTACTCCGGTCTAAGCACTGGAGTATCCCATTAAGGTCCACATTCCCCACCCCATCCAGTCAATGGATGTAAGCAAGTTTCCATCCACTGAAAACAGGCATATAGCTTACAAACTGCTGAAAAGTTCAAAAACAAACTATATTAGACAGTTGGATAACATTTCATTACGTAACAATAAAAAAATGTAACAAAACTCAAATACAAAATATCTTCAAAATTAGAGATTAGTTACAACTAAGGTAAGGTAGCTAACATTATGGCAGTTATTCTACTGTGGCATGTATAAAGCAAGTATTGTATTATACATTATTTTTACTAACATTTACGTAAACATTTCAGAACAAACAGTTTAAATGAAGAGTTCAAGAGGGTTATGAAACATCAGAGCAAAACCTTTAACAGCAACAGGACTCTTGTTCACAGCTCAGAAGGATAGCTCAAAAGTCTTGAATCCCATGTGGAAATGCAATTCCAGCATACTAAAAGTAACAAACCAAATATGACCTTTAGGTCAACCCGAAACCCCATGACTGGTAATAAATATTCAGAAGATCGTCCATTCATAGGATTTCCAGTGAATTGTTTAACATTGGATAATAGGGTCACTTTGAATATACATGCCCTGCTTGCTGAATGAAATAAATCCCTCATTATAACTCTGATCCTCTTCAACTTAGCAATAACAAAGCAATGTGAAAAGCCGGCTGACACATCTTTATCCATGCAAACTTGTGAGGTTTTTGCTCTAGGAGATCTAGGAGGGCAATCCATGCCCCATCCAACAGAGCCCTGTATATGGATCATGTCTGGCAGTCCTCTAAGCTTGCACTATTCTTCAGCATAGAGACAATTAGCCTTTGTGCATTGCTGTACGAGACTAACCAAACATATAATTTAAAGAGAACAGGTCATGAGATTTTACTATATATATATATATATATATATATATATATATATATATATATATATATAACATGTGGCAAAGCATTTTTTGGGGGGTTAAATTGTCTTCACCACCATCCTTGGGAGAGGTTCCTGCCCACAGGAATGGTGAGGACATAGTTAGAAAGTGCAATTCCTATAGGTCACCTAGGTGACCCAAATATAACCTAATTTCCCATATATCCCCAAAACTTTATTATTAACTCATAAATTAGCACACAAAATTGTTTTAAAAAACCCAGTGTTTTACGCTCCTGAAGTATTGATCAGATGCTATACAGCACTCCCAATATTCATAATCTGTGTACACCTGCAGTTTGCACAACCAATGCAGGAGCTAACACTGATATTTAAAATCAAAGCTCAGCCCCCCTCAACATGTTTCGCTGCTGGAGGCAGCTTTGTCAAGAGGTTAGCGGGTTAGCCTAGTTTATTTGACTATGCTACAGGGGCTGTAAAGTTAGTGTAGTTCATAATATAGTGTCTGTACCTGCGTGAGACAGTTTTCTCACAATCTTGTGTGATTTTCACCCCAATATCTATTTTTAACAGCATACAAAATGACTGTTGTCTCAGATTTTTTTCCAGGTTGCAATGTGGCCGAGACCTGACTCACTAGTCAGCTGATGACAGGGAGCCTGTCTGCTTCAATGGGTGGAGGGATCACTTGGTGGGAGAGAGATCAATCAGCAAATAATGTAACAGCTGTAGGCACCCTGATTGAAAACCACATGAATGGATGCAGCTCATTTATGTTTCAATGGGTCGGGTGGGAGGGAGGAAAATGGAATAATGGGATTTGTAGTCAAAAAAAAGAAAAGTCAAACAGGAAATACCAGTTCACAAAAAGCTAGCCACAGTATTATGGTAATCTAACAACATAGCCATTTAGCCCCAAGACAAGCACAGATTCTTCCTAAGCATGTCCATTACTGTCTGGCAGGTACGTACTAAAATCACCGTATGGTGGATAACCCATTTAACTTCAAGGAGAGAAGATCTATGAATGCATTTTTCAACCTGCCACATTTTGTGTGTGACTGTCTGGCATCCAATGGAAAAACGTATGGACCTCTATAGTAGCCCTTAAAAGTTTGGGTTTACCCTAAGGAATTTGCAAGCAGAATTACACTTTGAAACAGGGCAATTTTTGAGTATGAAACATTTTTTTCATACTCCATACTAACAACAATATGGGAGCTTCAAATTCCCTGCATATAAAGAATTTCTGTACAGAAACCTGACGCTAAACTGCCACTAAGAGTAGAACACAAATGGATGTACAAAAACAAGGCCAGTTTGGCTTAATGTTGTATAGGTTTTTGTAGTTTCTTGCATATGTTTTAAACATATACTTTAATATGTTAAACTTTGTAGGGCTGGAAAGGACCAAGTGGTCATGGTACATATTGGCACCAATGACAAAGTAAGAGGTAGGTGAAGTGTCCTTAAAAAGGGTTTCAGGGACTTTGTCTGCAAGCTTAAGGCAAGGACCTCCAAGGTAATATTTTCTGAAATATTACCTGTACCACGAGCCACACCAGAGAGGCAGCGGGAGATCAGGGAGGTAAACAAGTGGCTCAGAAGCTGGTGTAGGAAGGAAGGGTTTGGGTTCATGGAAAACTGGTCCAACTTTGCGGTCGGATACTCTGGGGAAAAGATGGCTAGAAGGGGGGAGGAGTGTTTAAACTAGGGACTGGGTGGGGGAGGGAACCTACAACGTAGAGGGGGAAGATAGTGTAGATAGAGAGGGGGACTTATTAAGGTACTTGGGTGTGGACGGAGGGAGGGATTAGAATAGTTAATAGAGATAGGCTTCATAGCGAAAAAAACATACACCATTGAATTGCATGTTGACTAATCTGTCCAGAAGTCTGTCCAATAAAACTGACGAACTGGAGTGGTTGATGTCTAAGGAGGATTATGACATAGTGGGTATAACAGAGACTTGGTTGGACAATAGCTGTGACTGGGCGGTCAACATACAGGGATATAGTCTATTCAGGAAGGATCGGACAAAACGGAAAGGGGGAGGATATATACGGGAGGGAAACGATAACATGGAGTCACTATGGGTAGAAATATATGGAGATAAAAAATAAAAAAAAATCTGATAAGGGTTTGCTATAGGTCACCAAACATAATAGAAGAGCCAGAAGATCAATTACTGAGGGAAATAAACAAGACAGCAAATCAGAATGAGGTGATAATAGTGGGGGACTTTAACTATCCTGATATAAACTAAATGACAAAAATAAAGCATTTAAACTACTAAAACAGGACAGCAGTGAAGAAGCATTAAAAAACTATACAGAAAAATGTAAAATATGTAAAAAAAAAAAACAGATAAAAGCTGCAAAAATAGAGACAAACTCATTGCCAAAGAGAGTAAAACTAACACCGAAATGTTTTTTTTTTTTTTTTTTTTTTTAATTCTTTTTTTATTCAAGAATTTTTCTTCAAAATGGATATTTGACAGTTAAAAACATTAAGTACGTAGAATAATAAACAAAGGTCAATACATATTAACAAGACCAGGTAACAATTTGGTAATCTGCATAGATCCCAAAATGTTCTTTAACCCCTTGAGGAGGCCACTCACTTTCACCATAAGGACGCAGCCCTATTTTGCAAATCTGATCACTGTCACTTTAAGCATAAATAACTCAGGGATGCTTTTACCTTTCATTCTGATTCCGAGAGTTTTTTTTGTAACATATTCTACTTTAACACAGTGGTAAATTTTTGTCGTTATTTGCTTCCTTTTTTGGTGAAAAATCCCCAAATTTCATGAAAATTTTTAAAATTTAGCATTTTTCTAACTTTTAAACTCTCTCCTTGTAAGGAAAATGGATATTACAAATAAATTATATATTCATTTACAAATACAATATGTCTACTTTATGTAGACATCATAAAGTTGACACGTTTTTACTTTTTGAAGACATTAGAGGGCTTCAAAGTATAGCAGCAATTTAAAAAAATTTCACGAAAATTTCTAAATCTACATTTTTCAGGGACCAGTTAAGATTGAAATGGATTTGAGGGGCCTTTCTGTGAGAAATACCCAATAAATTACCACATTATAGAAACTGCGCTCCTCAAAGTATTCAAAATGACATTCAGAAAGTTTGTTAACCCTTTAGGTGTTTCACAAGAATAGCAGCAAAGTGGAGGAGAAAAATCAAAATTTTAATTTTTTACACTAACATGTTCTTGTAGACCCATATTTCTTATTTTTACAAGAGGTAAAAGGAGAAAAAGCCCCCCAACATGTGTAACCCAATTTCTCTTGAGTAAGGAAATACCTCATATGTGGATGTAAAGTGCTTTGTGGGTGCACTAGAGGGCTCAGAAGAGAAGGAGTGACAATGGGATTTTAAAGAGCAAATTTTGCTGAAATGGTTTTTGGGGGGCATATGATATGTAACCATAATAAAAATAAACATATTTGGTATCACCGCGTGCGTAAATGTACGAACTATACTTAATTAATTTAAACTGCATGGTCAGTGGCGTACGGGGAAAAAAATCCAAAGTCCAAAATAGCGTATTTTTGGTCACTTTTTATTTCATGAAAAAATTTATCAAAAGCAATCAAAAACTCTGATCAATACAAATATGATACCGCTAAAAACTTTAGATGATGGCGCAAAAAATGAGCCCTCATACCGCCCCGTATGCAGAAAAATAAAAAAGTTATAGGGGTCTGAAGATGACAATTTTAAACCTATTAATTTTCGTGCATGTAGTTATGATTTTTTCCAGAAGTAAGACAAAATCAAACCTATATAGGTAGGGTATCATTTTAATCATATGGACCTACGGAATAAAAATGTACTGCGTAGAAACGGTAGCCCCCAAAATCTACAAAATTGAATTTTTTCTTCAATTTTGTCGCGCAATTATTATTTTTTTGTTTTGCCGTAGAATTTTGGGTAAAATGACTGATGTCATACAAAGTAGAATTGGTGGCTCAAAGAATAAGTCATCATATGGATTTTTAGGTGCAAAAATGAAAGGGTTATGATTTTTAAAAGGTAAGGAGGAAAAGCTAAAGTGCAAAAACGGAAAAACGCTTGGTCCTTAAGGGGTTAATATATTCATTAATGAAGTAAATGAACAAAAAGAGGTGCGCTCCTAGTGAAATATTGCGGGGTATATCAGTAAGATGGATACAAATAATGCACCTTACCGTGTGGTGTTGCACTGAGAGTGCAACACCTTTGATGGCATATAGACTCGCTGAGCCGGTGATAGGTGGCAGCCTCCGCGTCCTTTTCCCGTGACTCTTCGGTCTGGTAAGAAATTGAGGTTAGGATAAAAGATATGGACAATCCGGACGGCGCCTTCCTTAGGAATTGAAAAAAATTGCCAAAGCGTATAAAAGGCAATTTTTATTGGTAAAATGGTAGCACCATTTTACCAATAAAAATTGCCTTTTATACGCTTTGGCAATTTTTTTCAATTCCTAAGGAAGGCGCCGTCCGGATTGTCCATATCTTTTATCCTAACCTCAATATATTCATTAATGACCTTGTCGAGGGGTTGAATAGTAAAGTAGCAATCTTTGCAGATGATACTAAACTTTGTAAAGTGGTAAACACTATAGAAGACAGTGCACTGTTACAAATGGATCTGGATAGGTTGGAGGTTTGGGCTGGGAAGTGGCAGATGAGGTTCAACACTGATAAATGTAAGGTAATGCCCATAGGGAAGAAAAATCCGTGCTGGGATTATGTTTTAAATGGGAGATCACTTGGGACGACTGACGTGGAAAAAGACTTGGGAGAATTAGTTAATATTAAACTTAGCTGTAGTGACCAGTGTCGGGCAGCTGCTGCCAAGGCAAATAAAATCATGGGGTGCATCAATAGAGGCATAGATGCCCACGACAAGGAAATAATTCTACCACTATACAAATCACTAGTCAGACCACACATAGAATACTGTGTACAGTACTGGGCACCAGTGTACAAGAAAGATATAGTGGAGCTGAAGAGGGTTCAAAGACGGGCAACCAGGGTAATACGGAGAATGGGAGGATTACAGTACCCAGAAAGATTATCAGAATTAAGGTTATTTAGTTTAGAAGAAAGGCTTAGGGGAGACCTAATAACTGTGTTTAAATATATCAGGGGACAGTACAGAGATCTCTCCCATGATCTATTTATACCTAGGACTGTATCTATAACAAGGGGGTTATATCTACATCTTGAGGAAAGAAGGTTTCTACACCAGCACAGACGGAGGTTCTTTACTGTAAGAGCAGTGAGACTGTGGAATTCTCTGCCTGAGAAGGTGGTCATGGTGAACTCTGTAAAACAGTTCAAAAGGGGTCTGGAAGCATGTTTGGAAAATAATAACATCGCTGGTTATGTAGACTAGATTTATAAGGACAGAAAGATGATCCAGGGATTTATTCTGACTGCCATATTTGGAGTCGGGAAGAAATTTTTACCTCTAGTATGAGGGCTTTTTTTATAGGTTGAACTTGGTGGACTTTAGTCTTTTTTTCAACCTTCTGAACTATGTAACTATGTAAAAACTGTAAAACAAGCAAAAAAAAAATGTACACTACACCTTACCACACAATAAGTCACCAATATAATTCTATGGGGAAATAAACCTATACCACAACATATTTTTTTTGTACAGAAAAGTAATGCATACAGAACTTTTCTCTCCCACAAAAAAAAAAAAAAATAATAAATCATTAACAAAACTACAGGGAGGCGAAAACAGATCCAAACTGATATGCTTTTGCCGATTTTTACTTAATGGAAGCCTATGGGTATTCTACAGTGTAGGTTAATGAACCAATTAAACCTATATCCCGACGTACTGCTGTCGTATAGATGTGAATGAGCCCTTTAGGGAGCTTATGGTATACTGTTTTATTATTGAGTTTAATGTATAAACAGTATGCAGTATTATCAGGTGAACAGGCCAATATCGCCATGTGTAATAGGACCAGGAGCCAGTCAAGGACTAAGCAAATGCATGTTCATTGACTGGTCTCTTTTTTTTTTTTTTTTTTTTACACATAAATAACAATTGCTTGTCTGCCGCATCTTCTCTGAAAAGAAGATGTGCGGACGACAACTGGATGACGAAGCAGGGGGCCACATGAACGATCCAGCAGCCCTGCCCTTGTAATAGGCTCTGTACATAAGCACCGGTCTACAAGATTGGCACTTGTTCAGTGCACATATCAGGTTATTAAAAGGCCTGAAGCCTCAGAGCTCTGCCTAGTGGAAGCCTCAGGCAATAGGATTTATATCACTTTATGCTAATGCAGGGAATTTGGAGCTCAACAATAGAAAAGATGCATTAATCAAAGCAGTTGCACAGAGTGTTAATTGAAATAAACAAAACTATTGACCAATTTCGCCAACAGGAGCATTCCTAATCCAAATCTGACCATATTCAAGTGTATATTGTTTTTTCTGCCTTGAGGTATGAGGCAGCTATCAGTCCTATACCTGGTTCTATGGTAAACTGTTGCTGATAGAACAGGAAACTATTATTTTCTTAAATTACTTTTTTTTAAAGGATTTCAATCAGTTGTGACTTTCAAGAGCTTTGAATATTTAGTTTAGTGTTTAAATGCCTTCATACTATTGATTTTTTAATCCTTTCCCCTAATGGATGTGAGAATTGTCTTACCGAAATATACTAATCTTCCCATGTGTTTACTTTCAGCATTACTCATAGAAAAGTGGTCAAATAATGTAGCAGTAACAAAATGTGATCATCATTTCTCAACTTCATTGATTGTGTAAATGAGCAGATGAAATGCTTCCAGGTGTCAGGAGTGATGTCATTCTCAATTAGAAATCACATCAACCCACGGGATTGCTCAATCGACTAGCCCCAGAAGGGCTGCTGCTGATGTGCTTTGATTTAGCCGTGAATCACCACTGATAGTGCCGAAATAACCATTACCCATGTAGCAATAGGTGACTGTGAAGTGGTGCATAATAGTAATGTTAATTGTATGATTATCCAAGCTGCAGAATAATAAAATGGGTTACAGCAAATAGATAAAAGTCAGTTATGAGCACAAGTTTTTTTTTACTTGTACTGAAATTACAGCAAACTAACTTCCGGTTGTCAGTTAAATTGCTCAGAACATAACCCCTTCTATTTCCATAAATTGGATTTAAAAATGCAGCATTGATATTATGATTAATATTATTGCTACTCATAATACTACTAGAAGAATACCAGACATTGCCTGGCCTTCCTACCTAAATCTTGTGGGAGAGGAAAAGCAACAATGACGCTCTTGTCCTCATATTCCTTCCTCAGGTGGGGGTGAGCTGTAATGATGAGATTGTAGGCCAAAAAATAGAAGGGGCATTGCTTTACATGGCTTGTTGTAGAGGGCGTTGCTTGCAAGCTGGACCAACACATACACAAGGGCTTGTGGAGTAAGGCAGAGCTGAGCTGTGATGAAGAGATTGTGATTGAAGGAACTGTGATGTGGCGTATCGGGTGAAAAACAACGGCAGAAAAAAAGAAGGGGTATGGCTTTAAGGAAGGATGTGGCTTGTGAGAGGGTGTGTCTTGTGAGCTTGACCGACACACTCACCAGGACATGCAGATCGAAGCTTGTGATATAAGGTATAGGAAGTAACTTAGACTTGCATGGGACTTTAGACAAAAAGCCTAACCCTCACAAATGGGGGGGTGGGTTAGAATTAATTTAACTATCCTACATTTTTAAATGACAAATAAGTAACATGTACCAAGTTTTATCAAAAGATCTCTAGTGATGCTGGAACACATACACAAACACACATGGGCCTTGATTTTCTAAGAGTGAAGTGTAGTTTTCTTTGTGGGTTTTTAATTCTGTACAAGTATTTTCCCACAGTATCTACTATACAACTGCTCTGAGCTGTGGGGTTTTCCAGAACTCAAAGCAACCACATCTTTTGTGGAATCCTTAGTAAATAACAATAAAATGTAAAGTGGACAGTGCAACCCAAAAAATATTATTTCTGGTGGGAAATTGAAAAGAAAATCAAAATTTAGAGATTTTTTGGGGATTTCTTTTTTACGCTGTAAAATTTAAATGTTTTTTTTTTCTACTGTGGGACAATATGATTTAAATGATATATGTGTACATGCTTTACTAATATTCTACTGCTTTTAACCCCTTAAGGACCAAGCCCATTTTCATCTTAAGGACCAGAGCGTTTTTTGCACATCTGACCACTGTCACTTTAACCCCTTAAGGGTTTTTCCGTTTTTGCACTTTCTTTTTTTCCTCCTTACCTTTTAAAAATCATAACCCTTTCAATTTTCCACCTAAAAATCCATATTATGGCTTATTTTTTGCGTCGCCAGTTCTACTTTGCAGTGACATTAGTCATTTCACCCAAAAATGCACGGCGAAACGGAAAAAAAAATCATTGTGCGACAAAATCGAAAAAAACCCGCCATTTTGTAACTTTTGGGGGCTTCTGTTTCTACGCAGTGCATATTTCGGTAAAAATTACACCTTAACATTATTCTGTAGGTCCATACGGTTAAAATGATACCCTACTTATATAGGTTTGATTTTGTCGCACTTCTGGAAAAAATCATAACTACATGCAGGAAAATTTATACGTTTAAAAATGTCATCTTCTGACCCCTATAACTTTTTTATTTTTCCACGTACAGGGCGGTATGAGGACTCATTTTTAGCGCCGTGATCTGAAGTTTTTATTGGTATGATTTTTGTTTTGATCTGACTTTTTGATCACTTTTTATTCATTTTTTAATGTTATAAAAAGTTACCAAAATACGCTTTTTTGGAATTTTTTTGCGCGTACGCCTTTGACCGTACGGCTTAATTAATGATATATTTTTATAGTTCGGACATTTACGCACGCGGAGATACCACATATGTTTATTTATTTATTTTTTTTACACTGTTTTATTTTTTTTATGGGAAAAGGGGGGTGATTCAAACTTTTATTAGGGAAGGGGTTAAATGACCTTTATTAACACTTTTTTTTTTACTTTTTTTTGCAGTGTTATAGGTCCCATAGGGACCTATAACACTGCACACACTGATCTCCTATGCTGATCACTGGCGTGTATTAACACGCCTGTGATCAGCATTATCGGCGCTTGACTGCTCCTGCCTGGATCTCAGGCACGGAGCAGTCATTCGTTGATCGGACACCGAGGAGGCAGGTAAGAGCCCTCCCGGTGTCCGATCAGCTGTTCGGGACGCCGCGATTTCACCGCGGCGGTCCCGAACAGCCCGACTGAGCAGCCGGGATACTTTCAGTTTCACTTTAGAAGCGGCGGTCAGCTTTGACCGCCGCTTCAAAAGGGTTAATACCGCACATCGCCGCGATCGGCGATGTGTGGTATTAGCCGCGGCTCCCGGCCGTTGATTAGCGCCGGGACCCACGCAATATGATGCGGGATCGCGGCGCGATCCCGCTTCATATCGCGGGAGCTGGAGCAGGACGTAAATATACGTCCTGCGTCGTTAAGGGGTTAAGCATTAATAACTCTGGGATGCTTTTACTTTTCATTCTGATTCCGAGAATGTTTTTTCGTGACATATTCTACTTTATGTCAGTGGTAAATTTTCGTCGATACTTGCATCATTTCTTGGTGAAAAATTCCAAAATTTTAGGAAAAAATTGAAAATTTTGCTTTTTTCTAACTTTGAAGCTCTCTAGGGAAAAAAGACACACCAGATAAGTTATATATTGAATCACATAAACAATATGTCTACTTTATGTTTGCATCATAAAGTTGACATGTTTTTACTTTTAGAAGACATCAGAGAGCTTCAAAGTTCAGCAGCAATTTTCAGATTTTTCACAAAATTTTCAAAATCAGAATTTTTCGGGGACCAGTTCAGTTTTGAAGTGGATTTGAAGGACCTTCATATTAGAAATACCCCACAAATGATCCCATTATAAAAAAAAATGCACCCCTCAAAATATTCAAAATTACATTCAGTAAGTGTGTTAACCCTTTAGGTGTTTCACAGGAATAGCAGCAAAGTGAAGGAGAAAATAATAAATCTAAATTTTTTACACTCGCATGTTCTTGTAGACCCAGTTTTTGAATTTTTACAAGGGGTAATAGGAGAAAAAGCCCCCCAAAATTTGGAGCCCAATTTCTCTCGAGTAAGGAAATACCTGATGTGTATGTCAAGTGTTCGGCGGGCGCAGTAGAGGGCTCAGAAGGGAAGGAGCGACAATGGGATTTTGGAGAGTGAATTTTGCCGAGATGATTTTTGGGGGACATGTCACATTTAGGAAGCCCCTATGGTGCCAGAACAGCAAAAAAAAAACACACGGCATACTATTTTGGAAACTACACCCCTCATGGCACATAACAAGGGGTCCAATGAGCCTTAAGACTCCACAGGTGTTTGACAACTTTTCGTTAAAGTCGGAGTGTAAATGAAAAAATAATTTTTCCACTAAAGTGCATTTTTTCCCCCCAAATTTACTATTTTTACAAAGGGTAATGGAAGAAAATGCCCCCCCAAATTTGTAACCCCATTTCTTCTGAGTATGGAAATACCCCATGTGTGGATGTCAAGTGCTCTGTGGGTGAACTACAATGCTCAGAAGAGAAGGAGTCACATTTGGCTTTGGAAAGCAAATTTTGCTGAAATGGTTTTTGTGGGGCATGTCACATATAGGAAGCCCCTATGGTGCCAGAACAGCAAAAAAAAAACAAAAAAAAAACATGGCATACTATTTTGTAAACTACACCCCTCAAGGAACGTAACAAGTGGTATAGTGAGAATTAACACTCCACAGGTGTTTGACGACTTTGGATCTGTAAATTAATTATTTTTATTTATTTATTTTACTAAAATTCTGTTTATTTCCCCAAATTTAAAATTTTTACAAGGGGTAAAAGGAGAAAATGCCCCCCCCCCCAAATGTGTAAGCCCATCTCTTCTGAGTATGGAAATACCCCATATGTGGACGTCGAGTGCACTGCGGGCGAACTACAATGCTCAGAAGAGAAGGAGTCACATTTGGCTTTTGGAAAGCAAATTTTGCTGAAATGTTTTTTGGGGGGAATGTTGAAGTTAGGAAGCCCCTATGGTGCCAGAACAGCAAAAAAAAAAAAAACAAATGGCATGCTATTTTGGAAACTACACCCCTCAAGGCATGTAACAAGGAGTACAGTGAGCCTTAACACCCCACAGGTGTTTGATAAATGATCATGAAAGTGGTTTTTCATTTTCACAAGTGGTAACAGGAGATAATGTCACTGTAAATTTATAAATACATTTATTTGGAGTAAGGACATACCTCATATCTGGACATAAAGAGCTCTGCAGGTGTACACCGGTCTCGGAAGAGCAGGAGTGCAGTCAGGGGCCTTGAGCTTTTTCATAGCTGCCTATGAAGCCAGAACAGCAGGACCCACCCTCAAGGAGCATTACATGGGTTAAATTACGAAAATGGGGTACAGTGGGATATAAAATGCTAAAAGAGCTCATATTCCCAGAATGATGACCCAGAGCATAGCCAGAATAAAAAAAAAAATATATATGCCTACCCCAAACCCTATGCTCTGAATCATCATTCTGGGAATGTGATGTGTGTGGCCGTCCCTAACCTGTTGCCTCAAATGCTCACCCCGCTCAGATGGAGAGAAAGTGCTGTGCATTTGAGACAACATATAAAAGTCCCTGATGATAGTGACTCATAGGTCTTATCAGGTTTTTTTTTATGAAAGAGTTTTTTGGGCAATTTAGTGATTTTATGGGGTTAAAACTTGGATTGTACTCTGGACTTGGTACATTGCGGTCAAATTATGGGAAATTTAAATGAAAAGGGAAAAATTAGTAGGGGGACAAGTGTCACATTGAGTGGTGGTGTCCTTCCGTATCCCCCTCTTGTGACACACTCTCCATTTTCTCTGGGATCGTCCCTTCTTTCCAGTGTGGGGGACCTCACCTGGAAAGTGTTGGCCAGGGACAATCCTGGCACCTATATTTCCAGTTTCTTGGGAAGTTCAGCCTGCTCTTTCCTGGTCGCCAAAGATCAGGGCCCTTAGGAATTCTTTTTGGAACTGGAGAAATGTCCCTGTGTTTCCAGTGTTCTGGGACAGTACAAAAGAGTTGTACATGGCAACCTGTACCAAGTAGACCACAACTTTTTTGTACCATACCCATGTTTTCCGCTTGAAGACTTGATCAGAGAGATCAACTCCCCCCCATATACTGATTGTAGTTCAGAATACAATCAGGCTTGAGGAGCGTTGTTGTGGTACCTCGCACAGGGACAGATGAGCTGCCGTTACCATGAATTATGGTCAGCATTAGGACATCCCTCTTATCCTTATCACCCTTGGGCATAGGTGTCTACAGAAAATTTAGAAGGGGCCTCTCTGGTTCTTCCACATGGTCCCACAAGCGGACGTGGATCTGGCGGCAAGGAATGTGAACAGAGGGATGCTGGTATAAAAGTTGTCCACGTACACGTCGTAACCCTTATCCAGCAATGGGTGCACAGGGTCCCAAACGATTTTCCCGCTAACACCCAGAGTGGGGGAACATTATGGGGGTTCAATACGGAAATCTTGTCCCTCATATACCCTAAACTTGTTAGTGTACTTGTTAGAGAGGTACTCTCACAAAGTTTGTAGAGTTTCATGCCATACCGTGCCCGCTTCAAGGGAATATACTGGCGGAATAAACTGATAAGAGGCTCATCTACCGAGAGCTCCCTGAGCAGTACGTAGGCCTCCAAAAATTTGGCCCCAAAGGGATCTATGACCGGCATCACTTTGTAAAGCTGGTCATAGGCGGGATCACCTTGGGGGGGACATGCCGCATTATCAGTGTAATAGAGGCATTTCCGAATGGCCATACTGTAAAGCAAGGTAGGGTGGAGGACGTCCCCGCTCCAGTACTGCCTGACACTGGGTTTTTTGACCAGGCCCATATGCAACACGAGGCCCCATATGGTGTGTTGGGGGCGGGGAAGTGTGTAGTGTGTGTGCTTGGTGTAAATTTTGTATATAATGATGTGTGATTATAAGTCACACACCGTTATATGGAGAGAGAAAAACGCTGCAGCCCCAAAAAAAGGGGGGGCGGGGAAATGCAGCACCCTGAACCCCTAATAGGGCCCGGGTCATGCTGAAAAATCTGCGGCGGACCCTTGAGGACCTATTAGGGGGTCAGGGGGGGGGGGCATTTTTTTTTTACCTTCTACCTGTCCCTTTACTGTAAACTCATCCAGTACTACAGACAGTTCTTCAGCCCTGAGGGGCACGGATCTTGGCATAGGGGGGGTCCCTGGCTCTCTCTCTCGGCTCTGCCCAATGACTGAATGCGGTGGGCGAGCAGAGCTGCGAGAAGGGGACATTAACCCCTCCTCTGCCGGCTGCTATTGGTCAGACAATTAACAATAGCAGCGCTCCTGGGGGGGTGACGAGATTGCAACCTCCCCCCAGCTACAGGAGGTGATTGGCGGTGTATAGTACACCACTGATCACCTTCTAATTCCGGGTCAAATGGTCACAAGTGACCCGTATGACCAGAATCACAGCAGATCTGCCAACATGAGGGCGTCTCAGGACCCCCTGGGCATTTGCACGGGAGGCCTGCTGATAGATATCAGCAGTCATCCCTGTCTATTACCCACCCGGGCCGAAATTCCCACGGGTGTACAGGTGCGCCCTGGGTCCTTAAGTACCAAGGAGCCATAGCGTACCCATATGCCCTAGGTCCTTAAGGGGTTAAAATAAGGCATATTTTTTTCACAAAAAAGTGTGTTTAACATTTCTCTAATCTATAACTTTCTCCCGTATACGGGGCTGTATAAGAGCTCATTTTTTATGTTGTGGTCTCTAGTTTTTATTTTTTTTCCATTTTAGAAATATACAACCAAGGGCTAGTGCCCTTTCATAAGAGAGACTAAATTAGAAAAGAAAAACAGGGAAGCCATATGAAAAATATAGAGAACATATCACATAAGACATACAATACTAATAAGACATACGATACTAATAAGAGCAATACTGCATGCCAAAAGGCGGTGTAATGCAGTAGACAAAGAAAAAAATAAGAACAGAAATAGCGGCACGTGGTAGGTTTTATCAGTTCCACTTTTACATATATGTGACTTTTTGATCCCTTTTTCCTTTTTTTACGTTTATGCCATTTACTGTATAGGGTCATTAACATATTTTCATAGCTCATACATTTTCATATGTGACAATATCAAATATGTTTATTTATGTCCTTTTTTTATTGTAAAATTGGAAAAGAGAGGTGATATTGGAGGAAGGGGATTTTACCTAATGACCTATTATATTTCAGATGTTATGATCAGTATTAATAATGGTGTCTAAAGGGTTACTGGTGGGTACTGGCATGATTACTGATGTCCACCATTAGTCATTGGTCACTAGCTGCTTATAGCATTGTGGTCTATGAAGTGAGTGCAACTCCTGTGCTTGCTTTATAGTCCAGTACAGACATAGACATAGTACGCCCTGGTACTCAAAGTACCAGGCAGCCAGGGAGTACAGGTATGTCCTGCTTCCTCTAGGGAGTAAAGGGGTACTCCGGCAGAATACTTTTTTTTTTTTTTATCAACTGGTGCCAGAAAGTTAAACATATTTGTAACTTACTTCTATTAAAAAATCTTAATCCTAGCTCCCGAATACTACAGAGGAAATTATTTTCTTTTTGGAACACAATGCTCTCTACTGACATCACGAGCACAGTGCTCTCTGCTATCATCTCTGTCCATTTTAGAAACTGTCCAGAGGAGCATATGTATAGGGATTTTCTCCTACTCTGGTCAGTTCTTAAAATGGACAGGGATGTCAGCAGAGAGCACTGTGCTCGTGATGTCAGCACAGAGCTCTGTGTTCCAAAAAGAAAAGAATTTCCTCTGTAGTATTGAGCAGCGAATAAGTACTGGAAGGATTAAGATTTTTTTATAGAAGTAATTTACAAATCTGTTTACTTATCTGTCACCAGTTGATTTAAAAAAAATAAAAAAAAAGTTTTTCACCAGAGTATCCCTTTAGGGTTATTCACAGGATCCATTTACTTTTGTGCAGCTGCTAATAATATATTTCGGCTTCTTATCGTGGTCTGTGTTTTCTTTTCTACTTTACCTGTCTGTATAGTTGCCATTTAGTTTTCGGTAGTTTTTTTGGTTTTGTTGCTAGCTTTGCGTTAAGTTTATTGGCCTCTCATGTCAATTTGTTTCTGTAAGATTGTGCAATGCTGTTATATGTGGTTTTAATTATTTGCTATTTGTAACACCAAGTGCTAAAACCTTATCTGTCTTTAGTCTTCTAAACAGTGTCTAACAAAACTAGAGGCATTACTAATCATTGTCCAATACTGATTCAATTAATTTTTACTAACAATTATTTCAAGGCATAATTTAGGTTAAATTCCCCCTGGATCAGTTTGATCTCTATGGGTCAGATATTACTCATAGACTAATCACAGAATCTTTTTTACAATAATTGCTTGTCAGCTCCGTCTCAGATGTTCTGGGATGCTTCTAAGGCAGGCATTAGGGTTTTCTTTTTAAACAAGTTGCAACTTGTAAATGTTCATTTTTATGGAGGAGAGCCTGCTTAAATCTAAGGGTAATGAGGCAGAAAATGGTTTTATTAGAAACCCTTCTCCCGGTTTAAAGGATAAAATGGATATAAGCTCAGAATACTCCACAGCAGTTTTTTGGTAGCAAAAAAGTTAGTTTTATTAATTTTTGTCAACATAATATCTAAGCAATAAAGGTTGAACCTTTAAAATATACCATGATAAGAATATGATCACTGAGGTTCTATAGTCCTAGGGTAAGTTGTGAGAGTTGGAGAAATACCTTTCCTCCCATAGTCGGTGGCCCAAGGGCTTTTTTTTTTTCCAGAGTATTCATTTACTTAACATAGTTGAAAACTGCGTAATGAGAGTGAGCATTTTATATTGTACATTTCCTGGTCTGAATGGACTTCCTTTGGAATTTATTGCCGATAGATAGATTTTTAGTATCTATGTAGTTAGACCTGGATATGTAACAAACTTACAATGGCCATTACAATGGTCAATCATGCTCGGCACCAGCATCCCATGCTTCAAGAGATACGTCAGATTTAAATAAGCATCTACTGGCCACATATGCCTGTGATTGTTACCCCATCGCTATATTCACATTGACCCTGCTTGGTGTCTCTACAGTGTTCTTATTCCTGGCATAATTCCCTGGTTTCCTGCTTCTGTTCCTGATTTTGATGTTGGTGTGACTCATTCTGGCATCTGTCTCTGATATTGGTACTGACTTTGTCACTGACATTTTCTCCTTGTTTTGGTTTTGATTCTGTTACTAATGTGCCCATGTGGTTCTGACCTGGCATGTTGACTATCTTACTCTTCTCTGTCCAATTACATAGGAAAGGACTTAAGCGCAGTTGGAAGCCATATACTAGGGTGGATATTTCAGGCAGGTAGGGACAGAGGAGTGACTGAGATTAAGGCTGCTCTGCCCTGTCCTAACACTATAGAAGATTTTGAATATAGAAAAGAGGCAGCTGGCCTGGCACTGCTACGTCACACACCTGTGGATCTTCACTCAATTAGACACTATGCAGTCATGGATATACATCAGCAATGACGGTGCAAATCTTGGTGAGAAAGCTTCACATAAATGCATATATTCATCAAAGAAGAAATCCAAGTGCACTCACCGCGTAATTGCTTCTTTAGTATTTCTTTATTTTCATGTCACATATAAACAAGGTGCAGGGAAACGACATACAGGGAGTGTCAGCAAGGGCTACGGACCCTTCTCATGCTACAAGCGCTTCATAAGTGCGCTTGTATGTGGTGTCACCCCCTGTATGTAGTCTCCCTGCACCTTGTCTATATGTGACATGAAAATAAAGAAATACTAAAGAAGCAATTATGCTGTGAGTGCACTTGGATTTCTTTTTTGATGACTGTAGAAGATTTCATTTGGGGAGGGGGGGGAAGCCTCCTTCAATTTTAAAAACCATTATATCAATAAATTTGATTAAGTTAAGGAAGGCTTTACTTTCAGATTTTTCTTGTCAATTTTTGTTTGATTTAAGCAGTGATTCAAGCTCTTCATTTTGACCAACAGTCATGTGTGTTTACTTAATTGATCCACCATAAACAACATCATTTTGTACCAAGGGGGCATGGCCAGCAGCTGATGGAAGAAGATGCTAGGAGCACATCTGTTCTTGCAGACTAAAAGAAACAAAACCAAGACCAAAGTGCTGTTGAAGGACACCAGAAACAAAATTGTAGATCTGCATCAGGCTAGGAAGATTGAATCTGCAATAGGCAAGCAGTTTAGTGAAGTAATCAACTGTGGGAGCAATCATTAGTAAATGGAAGACATAAAAGTACACTGATAGTCTGCCTCAATCTGGGGCTCCACGCAAGATCTCACCCCGTGGTGTCAAAATGATCACAAGAAGGGTGAACAAAAATCCCAGAACCCCATGGGGGGACCTAGTGAATGACCTGCAGAGAGCTGGGACCAAAGCAACAAAGGCTACCATCAGTAACAAACTACGCCACCAGGAACTCAAATCATGCAGTGCCAGATGTGTCCCGCTGCTTAGGCCAGTTCATGTCCGAGCCCATCTAAAGTTTGGTAAAAACACAAGTCGTAATGTTTGGAGGAAAAAGAATGCTGAGTTGCATCCAAAGAACACCATACCTACTGGGAAGCATATATGGAGGAAACATCATGCTTTGGGGCTGATTTTAAGCGAAAGGAACAGGACGAATGATCCATGTAAAGTAAAGAATAAATGGGGCCATGTATTGTGAGATTTTGAGTGAAAACCTCCTTCCATCAGCAAGGGCATTACAGATGAAATGTGGCTGCGTCTTTCAGCATGACAATGATACCAAACACACCGCCCGGGCAATGAAGGAGTGGCTTCGTAAGAAGCATTTTAAGGTCCTGGAGTGGCCTAGCCAGTCTCCAGATCTCAACCCCACAGAAAACCTTTGGAGGGAGTTGAAAGTCCATGTTGCCCAGTGACAGACCCGAAACATCACTGCTCTAGAGGAGAGCTGCATGGAAGAATGGGCCAAAATACCAGCAACAGTGTGTGAAAATCTTGTAAAGACTTACAGAAAACATTTGACCTCTGTCATTGCCATCAAAGGGTATATAAAAAAGTATTGAGATGAACTTTGGTTAAGGACCAAATACTTATTTTCCACCATAATTTGTAAATAAATTCTTTAAAAATCAGACAATGTGATTTTATGCATTTTTTTGATCTCATTATGTTTCACATAGTTGAGGTATACCTATGATGAAAATTACAGGCCATCTTTTTAAGTGGGAGAACTTGCACAATTGATGGCTGACTAAATACTCCCACCCCCCCCCCCCCCACACACACACACACACACTGTATCTCTGTAGAAAAGATGCTTTACAACTAGAGGGCAAGCAATTTGTGCAGAATGCAAGCAATTTTTCTACAATTTTTCTATATTGCTTCTCTATATGCAAGCAATGGAATCTTATACCACTTCATGTGATGGACTGCACTAATTTTTTAGTTATTGGGACAACATTGTGGGCCACAACTGCAATTACACCCTACTCTAGCTACCAAATGTGCTTGAACAGGTTTTATATCTACAAATAATCTCTGCAAAAAAGAAGGTTGCAGCAGCACTCTTGGTCAAAAATGGAGGCGCTTAGCACACTTTTTTTTATCAAAACGTGTCTCCCATCCACCACTCGGAAGTGACCTCTTGTCGGATGGGACCCTAACATGCTTAATCCACTCACCTCTGCTGGGCATATGGCCTCGGACTGGGTGACATGCAGGATCCACTATCAATTTAAAAACCACTATCAATTTAATTTATTTATCAATGATATAGAGGATGGCATTAACAGCTCTGTTTCTATCTTTGCAGATGACACCAAGCTTTGTAGCACGGTACAGTCTATAGAGGATGTGCATAAGTTACAGGATGACTTGGATAGACTAAGTGTCTGGGCATCCACTTGGCAAATGAGGTTCAATGTGGATAAATGTAAAGTTATGCATCTGGGTACTAATAACCTGCATGCATCGTATGTCTTAGGGGGGATTAAACTGGCAGAGTCACTGGTAGAGAAGGATCTGGGTGTACTTGTAGATCACAGACTACAGAATAGCATGCAATGTCAGGCTGCTGCTTCCAAAGCCGGCAGGATATTGTCATGTATCAAAAGAGGCATGGACTCAAGGGACAGGGACATAATACTCCCCCTTTATAAAGCATTGGTACGGCCTCACCTGGAATATGCTGTTCAGTTTTGGTCACCTGTCCATAAAAGGGACACTGCGGAGTTAGAAAGGGTGCAGAGACGCGCGACTAAACTTATATGGGGCATGGAACATCTTAGCTATGAGGAGCGATTAAAGGAGTTACAATTGTTTAGTCTTGAGAAGAGACGTTTAAGGGGGGATATGATAAACGTATATAAGTATATTAATGGCCCATACAAAAAATATGGAGAAAAACTGTTCCAGGTTAAACCCCCCCAAAGGACGAGGGGGCACTGCCTCCGTCTGGAGAAGAAAAAGTTTAGTCTCAAGGGGCGACACGCCTTCTTTACCGTGAGGACTGTGAATTTATGGAACGGTCTACCTCAGGAACTGGTCACAGCAGGAACAATTAACAGCTTTAAAACAGGATTAGATACATTCCTGGAACAAAATAAGATTAATGCTTATGAAGAAATATAAAATCTCATCCCTTCCCCAATATCGCGCCACACCCCTACCCCTTAATTCCCTGGTTGAACTTGATGGACATATGTCTTTTTTCGACCGTACTAACTATGTAACTATGTAACTATGTAACCTCCTGTGAAACAGGGAGGGATGCACGGCTAGAGAGGGTGCCACTCCCCCTAACTTGCATAGCAAAAACACAAAAAAGAAAAATAGCCAGAATAGCTACCTAATGCGCGGGTGCACGCTGCTGTGGCAAATACAAAATATGCAAAGAAAAGGTTGCAGCAGCACTCTTGGTAAAAAAAATGGAGGCTCTTAGCGCACTTTTTGATCAAAATGTGTCTCCCATCCACCATGCGGAGGTGACCTTTTGTCGGATGGGACCCTAACATGCTTAATCCCCTCACCTCTCCTGTGCATATGGCCTCTGACTGGGTGACATGCAGGATCCCCTATCAATTTAAAAAACCTCCTGTGAAACCGGGAGGGGTGCATGGCTAGAGAGGGTGCCACTCCCTCTAACTTGCATAGCAAAAACACAAAAAAGAAAAATAGCCAGCACAACTACCTAGTACACGAGTTAACACTGCTGTGGCAAATACATAGTGTACAAAAAAGAAGGTTGAAGCAGCATTCTTGGACAAAAAATAGAGGCTCTACTGCACTTTTTGATCAAAACGTGTCAACCATCCACCATGTGGAGGTGGCCTCTTGTCGGATGGGGACCCTAACATGCTTAATCCACTCACTTCTGCTGGGCATATAGCCTCTGACTGGGTGACATGCATGATTCACTATCAATTTAAATGACAAATAATCTCTGATCTACTCTCCTACAACTTCTTTTCTTACCTCCTACCTGCCTATAGAACCTTTCTGAACATGCTTATTACTAAGGCTCAGAATCTGGATGTCAAAGACTTTCAGGACCTCAAATGAAACAAGGGGTTAGATAGAGCAGGTTGAAGTTACACAAACCCTGTCTCCTATACAAAGTCCTTCTCTTCTGCCAGTAGAAGAGTTACCTACCATTCGGGCACTCTTCTGGCCATTCTATCTACCTCCAATGTGGCTGCTAATTTTCTATTTCAGTCACTCCCTTGACCTGCATTGGAGCACTCTCCACCATCTCGTATGGCGCCGACACCCCCTTCAGCTTCCCCCAGAAGACTTTTACTGCTGCGTGCATTTTGGGCACAGCTCCAGGAGCAACAACTGGTGAGTGAAAGACAACAGATCTGTCTCCCAGTAGCTGTTGCTCATGTGTGGTGCATTACAGCTGATCCATGCCAGTGTCACAGAGCCACGTTAGGCCATGAGCTCAGCCTTTGAGTGATCAACTAATTCTGCAACTCCTCGCCTAATAATGGAGTCTGGTCATACCCTGCGTAATCTCAGTGCCTTATCCATATCTGCTGCATGTTAGCAGATATTACTGTAGAGGGCCACTCTATTTAGTTACTGTTTCTATCAAGGCATTCAACAGTGTGGATTAGCATTATAGCCATCTTTGCAAGTGTGGATTCAGTTAAATCTCTTTTTTTTTTTTTATTAAATATTTTATGCATATCCTCAGGCTCAGTTAAGTTTTGTTGATTAATTCCCTGTTCCGTTCAGCTCTTTTAGGACTAAGCAACAAGTATGTCTTCTCTCCCTCCTGTCTTTTGATTACCACAGTCAAAAAACCCATTGACATTCATTTTTGTGTAGGAGTTTATAGAGGGTTTGTACAAATGGAGGAATCATTAAAGTGGTTGTCCGGTAAAAAACAATTAATAGGGGAAAAGTGTCTGATTGCAGAAGGCATGACCGCTGGGGTCCCTCCCATCAAACACCAACAACACCCCCCCCCCCCCTGGATCTCCTGCCAGGCGCCCCGAATCTGTGGAGCACATGCTACAGATGTCACATGCTCCATTCATTTCTAAGGGAGCACTGGAGAGACTTGAGTGCTGTAGTCAGGCATCTCCAGTGCTCGCATAGAAATTAATGGAGTGTGTGCCGTCTGTAGTACGCGCTCCTCTCACAGAGCCGGGGTGCCTGGCAGGGGATCCGGGGGTTGTCCCAGAAGTCGGACCTGCGATCAGACACTTAT
Organism: Hyla sarda; assembly: GCF_029499605.1. Taxonomy (NCBI): domain Eukaryota; kingdom Metazoa; phylum Chordata; class Amphibia; order Anura; family Hylidae; genus Hyla; species Hyla sarda. Next base: position 256,402,625 of record NC_079190.1, read on the forward strand.
CCCCTTTGCTGCGGATAGGGTATAAGTTGCTTTTTGCGGACTACCCCTTTTTATCAATGTAACACTAGGGCAACATCCCGAAGTCACAATGTGCTAGAGCAACCATTTTAATGCATGCTACTGAACACAACTAATACGGGGACTCCATGTGGCTGGAGACTGTAAGTCACTGCTGATCTCCCAAGTCATGACTTACCTACTGTACAGGATTGCTGCCTAATGTCACAGGATTTCCTGGGAAAAAGCAGAAAGAGACACAAAATTTTGCAGGAGATTGTAAAACTAACTGTAAAGTTGGTGCTAGCTACATCAGTACAAGAGAAGAGAGGGCAATTTTTCTCCATGCAGCTGACCTGAACTTTCTATCCTCCATCTTTCCTCAGTTTTTTTAGATAGATTTGGATTATTTCTGGTATATTATCTATTTCACTAGATCAGCATTATTGAATTAGATTTTAAGATATGTTTCACTATATATATATATATATATATATATATATATATATATATATGTGCGTGTGTGTGTGTGTGTGTGTGTATGCAGTGGGAAAAAAGGTATTTAGTCAGCCACCAATTGTGTAAGTTTTCCCACTTAAAAAGATGAGTGAGGCCTGTCATTTTCATCATAGGTATACCTCAACTATGAGACACATAATGAGACAAAAAAAAATCCATGAAATCGCATTGTCTGATTTTTAAAGAATTTATTTGCAAATGATGGTGGAAAATAAGTATTTGGTCAATAACAAAAATTCATCTCAATACTTTGTTATATACCCTTTGTTGGCAATGACAGAGGTCAAACATTTTCTGTAAGTCTTAACAAGGTATTCACACACTGTTGCTGGTATTTTGGCCCATTCCTCCATGCAGATCTCAGTGATGTTTTGGGCTGTTACTGGGCAACACAGACTTTTAAATCCCTCCAAAGGCTTTCTATGGGGTTGAGATCTGGAGACTGGCTAGGCCACTCCAGGACCTTAAAATGCTTCTTACAAAGCCATTCCTTCATTGCCCGGGCAGTGTGTTTGGGATCATTGGCATGCTGAAAGACCCAGCCACATTTCATCTTCAATGCCCTTGCTGATGGAAGGAGGTTTTCACTCAAAATCTCACGATACATGGCCCCATTCATTCTTTCCTTTACACGGATCAGTCTTCCTGGTCCCTTAGCAGAAAAACAGCCCCAAAGCATGATGTTTCCACCCTCATGCTTCACGGTAGGTATGGTGTTCTTTGGATGCAACTCAGCATTTTCCAAACATGATGAGTTGAGTTTTTACCAAAAAGTTCTACTTTGGTTTCATCTGACCATATGACATTCTCCCAATCCTCTTCCGGATCATCCAAATGCTCACTAGCAAACTTCAGACGGGCCCAAACATGTACTGGCTTAACCCCTTAAGGACCCAGCCAATTTTCACCTTAAAAGGGTACCCCACCCCTAGACATCTTATCCCCTATCCAAAGGATAGGGGATAAGATGTCTGATCACGGGGGTCCCGCCGCTGGGGACCCCTGCAATATAGCACGCAGCACCCACCTGTTACTGCTCAGGAAGCGCTGGAGGGTCTGGCTCCCAACCACGGGGACGGAAGATCATGACATCACGATTCTGCCCCCGTGTGACTTCATGCCCCCCCCCTCAATGCAAGTCTATGGGAGGCTGTCACGCCCCCTCCCATAGACTTGCATTGAGGGGGCGGGGCATGACATCACACGGGGGGAGTCGGATATGTCACAATCTTCCATCCCCGTGGTCAGGATCCTCCAGCGCTTCCTGAGCAGTAACAGGTGGGTGCTGCATGCTATATTGCGGGGGACCCCAGCAGTGGGACCCCAGCGATCAGACATCTTATCCCCTATCCTTTGGATAGGGGATAAGATTTCTAGGGGTGGAGTACCCCTTTAAGGACCCGGGCATTTTTTGCACATCTGACCACTGTCACTTAAGCATTAATAACTCTGGGATGCTTTTACTTTTCATTCTGATTCTGAGATAGTTTTTTCGTGACATATTCTACTTTATGTTAGTGGTAAATTTTTGCCGATACTTCATCATTTCTTGGTGAAAAATTCAAACATTTGATGAAAAAATTGAAAATGCTGCATTTTTTTACATTTTAAGCTCTCTGCTTATAAGGAAAATGGATATTCCAAATAAATTATTTATCGATTCACATAAACAATATGTCTACTTTAGGTTTTCATCATAAAGTTGACATGTTCTTACTTTTGGAAGACATCAGAGGGCTTAAAATTCAGCAGCAATTTTCCAACATTTCACAAAATTTTCTAAATCGAAAATTTTCAGGGACCAGTTCAGCTTTGTAGTGGATTTGAAGGGCATACATATTAGCAATTCCCCTCAAATGATCCCATTATAAAAACTACACCCCTCAAAGTATTCAAAATGACATTCAAAAAGTTTGTTAACCCTTTAAGTGTTTCACAGGAATAGCAGCAAAGTGAAGGAAAAAATTCAAAATCTTCATTTTTTACACTCGCATGTTCTTGTAGACCCGGTTTTTGAATTTTACAAGGGGTAAAAGGAGAGAATTCTTCCTATAATTTGCAACCCAATTTCTCTCGAGTAAGGAAATACCTTATATGTGTATGTCAAGTGCTCTGTGGGTGCACTACAAGGCTCAGAAGGGAAGGAGCAACAATGGGATTATGAAGAGTGAGTTTTTCTGAAATGGTTTTTGGGGGGCATTTCACATTTAGGAAGCCACTAATGTGCCAGAACAGTAAAAAAAAAAAAAAAAAAAACAACATGACATAATATTTTGGAAACTACACCCCTCAAGGAACATTACAAGGGGTACAGTGAGCCTTAACACCTCACAGATGTTTGATGACTATGCTGTTCAGTTTTGGGCACCAGTCCATAAAAGGGACACTGTGGAGCGGGAAAGGGTGCAGAGACGCGCGACTAAACTAGTATGGGGCATGGAACATCTTAGCTATGAGGAGCGATTAAAGGAGTTACAATTGTTTAGTCTTGAGAAGAGACGTTTAAGGGGGGATATGATAAATGTATATAAGTATATTAATGGCCCATACAAAAAATATGGAGAAAAAATGTTCCAGGTTAAACCCCACCAAAGTCTCAAGGGGTGACACGCCTTCTTTACCATGAGAACTGTGAACTTATGGAACAGTCTACCTCAGGAACTGGTCACAGCAGGAAAAATTAACAGCTTTAAAACAGGATTAGATACATTCCTGGAACAAAATAACATTAATGCTTATGAAGAAATATAAAATCCCATCCCTTCCCCAATATTGCGCCACACCCCTACCCTTCAATTCCCTGGTTGAACTTGATGGACGTATGTCTTTTTTCAACCATACTAACTATGTAACTATGACTTTATGTTAAAATTGGATGTGTAAATGATATTTTTTTTTTCTCACTAAAATGCTGTTTTCCCCCAAAATTTTACATTTTTAAAAGGGGTAATAGGAGAAAATGCCCCCAAAATGTGTAACCCCATCTCTTCTGAGTATTTAAATACCCCATGTGTGGACGTCAAGTGCACTGTGGGCGCACTACAATGCTCAGAAGAGAAGGAGTCACATTGGGCTTTTGGAAAGCAAATTTTGCTGAAATGGTTTTTGGGGGGCTTGTCGAATTTAGGAAGCCCCTATGGTGCCAGAACAGCAAAAAAAAAAAAAAGAGTACCGTTGTTTGGGTACCTCACACAGGGACAGGTGAGCTGCCGTTACCATGAATTGTGGTCAGCATAAGGACATCCCTCTTATCCTTACACCTAACCAGCAACAGGTTTTCATGGGTAAGGGCTTGGTACTCACCCTCAGGCATAGGTGTCTTCAAATTTAGAGGGAGGCCTCTCTGGTTCTTCCGCACGGTCCCACAAGCGGATGTGGATCTGGGGGCAAGGGATGTGAACAAAGGGATGCTGGTGTAAAAATTGGCCACGTAAAGTTGGTAACCCTTATCCAGCAATGGGTGCACAAGGTCCCAAACAATTTTCCTGCTAACACCCAGAGAGGGGGAACATTCTGGGGGTTCAATACGGGAATCTCGTCCTTCATATACTCTAAACTTATATGTACAAGATACTGGTTCCGCTCACCACCTATTAGGGAACATGCATCAGCTGAGCACGGACGTGCCGGTCCCGCCCTCGGCCAAGTACGAAATGTGAACAAAGAAGTCGTCCAGCTCCCAAGATGCAATAAAAGAAGTATTCTTTATTGATCCAACAGATAGGATAGACACGTAGAAGCAGAAGCGTCTGACGCGGTTCGCACAGAGCGTGCTTATTCGTAGACTGAAAAACTCTAAACTTATAAGTGTACCCGGAGGTACCCTCAAAGAGTTTGTAGAATTTCACGCCATACATTTCCCACTTTGAGGGAATATACTGGCGGAAGATGAGTGGGGGGGGGGGGATGGCGAAGTGTGTATGTGTTTGGTGCATACCATATATAACGGTATGTGATTAAAATGCTGCAGCCCCCCAAAAAAGGGGGAGGGGCAAATGCAGCACCCTGAACGTCTAATAGGGCCCGGCGGACCCTTGAGGACCTATTAGGGGGTCAGGGGGGGGGAGGGAATTTTTGTTTTTTTTTACTTTTTATTTTAAACTCTTACCTGTCAATGCAGACTAAACTCACCCTGCACTAAAGACAGTTCTTCAGCTCTGAGGGACACAGATCTTCACAGAGGGGGGTCCCTGGCTCCATCTCACAGCTTTGCCAGCTGACTGAACTCGGTGGATGAGCAGAGCTGAGAGAAGGGGACATTATATCTGACCAATAGAAGCACTCCTGGGGGGGGTGAAAGGATCGCCACCTCCCACTAGCTACAGGAGGTGATTGGCGGTGTATACTACACTGGCGATCACCATCTAACTCCGGGTTAACCGGTCATACGTAACTCGTATGACCGAAATCGCCGAAAATCGTGGGCATTGTCACGGGATGCCTGCTGAATGATTTCAGCAGGCATCCTTGTCTGGTCCCTGCATGCCGCATGGCTGGAACGGAAATTCCTTAAGTACCAGGGAGCAAGGGCGTACTTGTACGCCCTGGGTCCCCTAGTGGTTAAGCAGGGAGACACGTCTGACACTGCATGATTTGAGTCCCTGGCGGCGTATTGTTACTGATAGTAGCCTTTGTTACTTTGGTCCCAGCTCTCTGCAGGTCATACACTAGGTCCCCCCGTGTGGTTCTGGGATTTTTGCTCACCGTTCTTGTGATCATTTTGACACCATGGGGCGAGTTCTTGCGTGGAGCCCCAGATCGAGGGGGATTATCAGTGGTCTTGTATGTCTTCCATTTTCTAATAATTACTCCCACAGTTGATTTCTTCACACCAAGCTGCTTGTCTATTGCAGATTCCGTCTTCCTAGCCTGTTGCAGGTCTATAATTTTGTTTCTGGTTTCCTTCGACAGCTCTTTACTCTTGGCCATAGTGGAGTTTAGAGTGTGGCTGTTTGAGGTTGTGGACAGGTGTCTTTTATACTGATAAGTTCAAACAGGTGCCATTAATACAGGTAATGAGTGGAGGACAGAGGAGACTCTTAAAGAAGAAATTACAGGTATGTGAGAGCCAGAAATCTTGCTTGTTTGTAGGTGACCAAATATTTATTTTCCACCATAATTTGTAAATAAATTCTTTAAAAATCAGACAATGTGATTTTATGGATTTTCTCATTATGTCTCTCATAGTTGAGGTATACCTATGATGAAAATTACAGGCCTCTCATCTTTTTCAGTGGGAGAACTTGCACAATTGGTGTCTGACTAAAAACTTTTTTGCCCCACCGTGCATGTATACATACATATATATTATATATATATATATATATATATATATTTTTTTTTTTTTTTTTTTTTTCCATTTTTTTTTTTTTTTTAAGATTAAGTATCTGTAATAAATAAATGTGCAGTGTTTAACCTGGAAAGATGGATTTTGAAGTGAGACTTGAGTCAGACAGAAGATTTTTTTTTTCTCAGTTTATGTTTTTTCTCTTTACATCCAATGAGTGGAATGAAGTGCTTGATATCCTTGGTCTAACTACTGTATTGCTCTGTGGATGTAGTTTGTTATACCAGCTGAAGTACAATACTGATTAGAAGAGTGGGTGAAGTAGATTATTTCAGCATTTTAATGCACTATACAAAAGCCACAAGTCTTACCTGACAACATGTGAAGGAGATAAAAGAGCAGAAAAACAAAGCACATTTAATATTATATCATGTTCCCATTATTTTTAAGCACCTTAACCAGTAAAAGTTGCACACCATGATTTTAGATATTTAAGAGGTTATTTGGTTTAGAAATACCATTTCTTCCCTGACAACAGTTAATTGCTTCATACTGTTTTATCATTACGTTCAATGTACAGCAGAAGAGTACATAGTAGGCTGCCTCAATTGGACAGAATTTTTACCATTTAGTTCTATTTATTTCCATGGGTAAGAAAAACAGAGCTCCAATTGCTATAAAGTTATTTAGCAAAATGAATCGGTTTCACATGTTGGACTTGAACAATTGATCGTTAACTTAAAAGATGAAACAAATAGCGCTATGCTTAGAATATTTATCTAGACACTAAAATAATATTATCAAAATTCTTCTACAGAACCAAAAGTATAACATTAAATATAAACAATGCTAAAAGGTTCTCTTGGATACACATGCAACACATAGAGGTGTTACAGCTAGTCATTCATGAGGCTAATGCATCTGTATGTTTGTCATTTACACAATGAAAGTGGAAAACATGGTCTGTTAGTTAGTGACAGTCTTGTCATGGGGGATAAATCTGATAGGGTAGGATTTTGCTCTAATCCATTGTAAGGTGCCAGTTTGGCCATAAATCACTGTAGTCAGACTTCATTGATCAGAGATAATCTGGTTGCTTGTCAGAAAATGTAAGATTTGCAGCGTCAGCAGTTGTCAAGCCTGTAGGTGTATATGTGTGTGTGACAAAACTAAATATAACCACATATGACTGAATGACTTTTTTTTGTTTTTTGTTTTTTTATATTTTTTGGTACTAATTTCTGAAATAAAATAATAATGGTGTTTTTACAAAGTGAGTCAGTCCAGGTTTACAAAATCTTTAATTATTTATCTTTATCAGATTCACAGTATTTAAACTATTCAAAGACCAGCAAACATTAAATATACATTGTAAATGCCACAGTTTCATCCAATTTTTTTTCCTGCAAATTATTCAACATTGATGTTTATATTTTTAAATGGCACAATTTGTTTTTATGTAAAGACAGAATTCTTCAAATTTGCTTCTGGAAAGGGAACAGACAAAATAAATGACTGTCAAGGGGATTTTGGTTTAATGCTGCAGATGTAGCCAGCATCATCTTGATCCCTGGTGCATTAAAATATTGCACTGCATTCCTAAAGTTAACAGAAACTTTCCAAGAAAAACGCCAATTCTACCGCATGGCGTTTTTCGGGCCAGAAAACGCTGCGGCCAGATGTTGGCTATAAATCAATGAGAAATCGCTAAATTCTTTTTCCACTTGGCGTTTTTCAGTTTGGCATTTTTTTCACTCTTTTTTTTTGGGGCATTTTTCAGCTCCTTAGCGGTTTTGCAAAATTGCAGCATGTTAAGCCACTGGCGTTTTTTCCCTGAAATCGTGGGCGTTTTTCTTCCATAGAAGTCTATGGGACAAAAAAAGCCAAGAAAAATGCCATGTGGGTTTTAACTTTGGCATTTTTTCAGGCGGTTTTTATTTTCTTTTGGACTTTGGACTTAGCGATCTAAAAAAGTGATGGAGATACCTTTTTAATAAAATTTCATAGGGTACCATTAAAAAAAAGAAAAAAAGATACAGTAGTTATGGAAAAAATTGGATTTAACAAAATGTATCTTTTTTATAACAAAATTTTTATAAATTTTTAAACAGGGATCAATTTATGTGGGCGGGTAGGGCACTAAAAATGTAGCCGACAATAATAAAAATGTAGTGTGTGTCAACTTACAAGATATGTTGCAACATGGTCCTCCTGGAACTCTTTCCTCTCTTCTCCTGCATACCTCAATCTACATCTCACAAATTGAGCCAAATGATGATTATTGCCCCCCCCCCCCAGCAACTATTCGCCCTAACGGCCTGCAATCATACATCTTGGGCCTTGCTAAGGGTATGTTCACACTGAAAGTTTGGAAAGGAATTTCCGCAAGTAATTCTGCTCGCTTATTCCTCTGCAATTCATTCAGCAGTGAAAAACCCCATAGTATGTAATTCAATTTCTGCTCCTCAGTTCACACTGAGGAATTTCCGCTAGCGGAATTCTGTCACTGAATTCCATTCCACATCAAGAATGCGAAATTTGCATCCTAACCCCATAGAACTCAATGTAATTTTTTTTTTCAGTCTGCCACACTTCCACACGGAATTCGCGAGGAAATTGGTGCAAAAAAATTTGTGCAAAAAAAAATAAAAAATGTCTCCTATGCCGCACTGAATTCCGCACTGATTTCTGTGCAGGAAAAAAATGGTCATTTCCGAGCGGATTTTTTCATTAAGAATTCCTTGCACATATTGATCAGTGTGAACATACTCTAAGACTTCTGAGACTGCCCTGTTCTGCCATGCCCGGGGTTGTGAAGGTCAAAGGCTGCTCCTGGACACTAGGTGAGCGATTTTCTTTCTACTTTTGTTCCTGTACTCCTCTATTTCTCCCTTTACCATCCGTCCTTTCCCTTTCTTTCTCTCTCTCTTTCTCTCTTTTTTTTCTTTCTCTTCCCCCTCCCCCTTTCGCTCTGCATCATGAATCTATATAGTCTTACCCATATATTGTTACCTTGCACAATTGCCAATCGTAGATGCCAGCTCACATTGACTACTCTATCTACCATCTACCATCGTAGACCCTAATTTCCTTCCTCTTACCCTGCTTCTCTGGCCCAGCCAGGGAACTTCAAGGAACAACTTATTAGAGCGAATTACACCGCTATAATACTGCTTATGCGATAACGTTTATATGTTTGCTTTGGATTTCAATTGCTGAGAATTTTAATAAAAATTTAAACTGTGAAGAAAAAAAATGTAGTGTGTGTGTGTGTGTGTGTGTGTGTGTGTGTGTGTGTGTGTGTGCGTGCGTGCGTGCGTGTTTTTCACTTTTTATTCTTTAGGTGGTACTACTACTTCCAGCATGGAACACACACTGTCGCATGATGGGAGTAGTAGTACTTGTACTAATTGACAGATCGCCCGTTGCGATCCTTCTGTATAATGTATAGATGCTGCCGGTCGCTCTTCTATGGTCCCCTGAACTGCCGTATATACACCTATTGATATTTCCCACAGAGAGCTGTGATTGGCCAGATGGATCCATCCAATCACAGTTCTCTGTGGGAAATATGAATAGGTGTGTATATATATATATATATATATATATATATATATATATATATGGCAGTCCAGGGGACCATAGAAGAGCGGCTGCCGCATCTATACGTTATAAAAGAGGATCACAGCGGGTGTCGGGAGTGACATCCAATGTGATCTTTCCTTAACTGCAGGTACTACAGCTCCCAACATGGAGCAGAGCGTGCTCCATGATGGGAGTAGTAGTACTACCTAAAAAATGTCAAAAAAAGAGAAAAAAAGTGAAACACACACTTTATAAAAAATGTATAAAAATTTTGTTCAAAAAAATATGAAGTTTGTCAAATACATTTATTTTCCATCACTACTGCATCCTTTTTTTTTTTTTTTTTTTTTTTTTTGGTACCCAGCAAATTTTGGATACCAAAAAAAAAAAAAAAAAAACGCCAAAGGGGCCGAAAATGCCATTTCCACACAAATGAAAAAACGCCAGAAAAAATGCCAGTCGTAGGAAATTGCACTCGCATTTTTTCAGGGTTTTTTTTCTTGCATTTTTTTTTCTAACAAAAAACGCAGGACAAAAAACCAAGTAGAAACTTAGCCTAAAAGGGGTGGTTCAAATGGAGGTAGGTACATTGTTTATAAGGATACATAAGGATATACAGGGCACATTTCAGAAAACACCTTGCCTTCTTCAGCTTCAGTTATTTGCCGAAAGGCATCTTGTATTCCCTTATTTGTAAAACTTCAATAAACTAGTTTATAGCAAAACATATATTATCATTATTTTTTCAGGTGTATTTCATTTGTAAAATTGCATTCATATTGCTTCCACATTTTTAACATGAATTTGCTGTTTGTAAATTTATAGGAAAGTGGTTGTCTAAGCACACAATGATCCTGATTTACTTAGAGTGGAGTGTTGGTTTCTTTGTGGGTTTTAATTCCCTACAATTTTTTTTCCAAGGTATTTACTAAGGTTTCCCTACATTTTGCACTTTTCTCTACATTTTGCTTTTTTTTACACATGCTCTGATCTGTGAGGTTTTCCTCAGCTCAAATCCACCACATTTTCTGAGGAAACCTTAGTAAATATTTAGTTTTTTTTGTGAAAATGTCGGGGACACTATGACGGCCATGCACTTTTTTCCAGGTTTTCTTAAAATAAAGAGAGTTACCGTATTTATCGGGGTATACCACGCACCGGCCTATAACACGCACCCTCATTTTACCAAGGATATTTGGGTAAAAAAAGTTTTTTACCCAAATATCCATGGTAAAATGAGGGTGCGTGTGTGCGCGTGTATACCCCGATATACCCCCAGAAAAGGCAGGGGGAGAGAGGCCGTCGCTGCCCGCTTCTCTCCCCCTGCCTTTCCTGGGGTCTAGAGCGCTGCTGTCGGCCCTTTTCACCCCCTGGTTATCGGCGCCGCTGCCCGTTCTGTCCCCCTGACTATCGGTGCCGGCGCCGATAGCCAGGGAGAGAGAAGCGGCGCCGACAACCAGGGGGAGAGAAGGGGCAGCAGCACCCATTGCCGGCGCCGCTGCCCCGTTGCCTCCCCCCATCCCCGGTGGCATAATTACCTGAGTCGGGTCCGCGCTGCTCCAGGCCTCCGTCGTGCGTCCCCAGCGTCATTGCTACGCACGGCGCGGCGCTCTGACGTCATGCGCCGCGCCGTTCAGCGCATAGCAACGACACCGGGGACGCACGACGGAGGCCTGGAGCAGCGCGGACCCGACTCAGGTAATTATGCCACCGGGGATGGGGGAGGCAACAGGGCAGCGGCGCCGGCAATGGGTGCCGCTGCCCCTTCTCTCCCCCTGGCTGTCGGCACCGCTTCTCTCTTCCTGGCTATCGGCGCCGGCGCCGATAACCAGGGGGTGAAAAGGGCCGACAGCAGCGCTCTAGACCCCAGGAAAGGCAGGGGGAGAGAAGCGGGCAGTGACGGCCTCTCTCCCCCTGCCTTTCCTGGGGGTGTATCCGCGTATAACACGCACACAGACTTTAGGCTAAAAATTTTAGCCTAAAAAGTGCGTGTTATACGCCGATAAATACGGTAGTCAGTCTTTTTTTTTTTAAATTCTGGTGCAGACAGAATTTCTGGTGCAAATTCTGGAGCAGACAGAATTTCTGGCACAATGCAGCACAATCTGGCACCCAACGTGACAAAGCATGTCGGGTTTACAATAGTAAATTGGCCCATTACATAAAAATGTGGATGCATTTTTAGCAGACACAGAAATGTTTGTATGCTTAGACTGCTAGAGAAGAAGTTCCCGTTTCCAGTATTTATTCGTACTTGTGAATAGTATAGTCACATGCCCTCATTATTTAGTTAGGACAATTCTCTTTTATTGTAAATATTTTATCAACAGGCACAAAACGAGGTAAACAATGGTGGTGTGGATTGAAACTGTCTAAAAATGTTGTCCAAATGGAAAACTGTCTATGTTGTCCATAGCAACTTGAGAGAAGCTCAGTTGCCATTTTGAATGCTGCTCTTGAAAATGAAACTGCAGCAAATTCCATTTCCCCTGCCTCTTTTGTGGAAGGATGTGCCAGAACAAACCAGTGCTCTAATGTCCAAGCCCAGGCCTGCTTCTTAATACATAAGCCAACAATAATTTCAAATGCACTAGACTGTTTCCACTCTCCCCACCAATGCAAAACCTAGTGTTTTAACAACTCTTCATAGTATCCTTCCCATCAGTGTAAAGGGTACTACCACACGTAACCTACTCCAGCAAGATGGTGGTGAAGAATGAAAAAATCCCAAAGGTTCACTTGAAGACTGGATGTATCACAGGCGCTCACTAACAATAATCATTATCTACATACAGAAAGTTTAAAATAAAGAAATGGACCTGATGAAGAGGGGATTAAACCTCTCAAAACACACTATCAATTATCATTTTTTTTTTTATTATTTTAAACTGTCCATATGTGGTTAATGATGATTGTTGATGAGCACCAGTGATACATCCAGTCTTTCAGTGATCTTTTGGGATTTCGTCCTTCGTTCTTCATTACCATGTGGCTCCTACTGTGGATCCCATAGCTGGATGCTGGCTGCTCCCAACCCAGAAATAAGTTCTGCTTGATTTATGTGCATTATGATGTTGTGTATGAAGTGCAACTTGTCCAGGTGATCATATCACAGCTTATGTATTTTATTGCTCAAATGCATAGGATAACAGGCTTAGAAAGCACCTGTTTCCTGCTGTTATTTTACACATGTTTCCACTGAATAATATGGTGCATTCCATTTATAAATAGAATTGTCATGTATGGGAAGAGATACAGTGCTGTGTAGTTCCAACCAAGAACCCCTGTCCCTGCCTATTGCATAGTCGCCCTAAACGGTGACTCCACAACTAGAAGGTGATCCCTACTCTAAATAAGTGCAGTGCTGTCACATGTCAATACATTGCACTGATGAGTGATGAGATTAAAACATAACATTTATTAGTATGCTGATAAAAAGCTCCAGTATTATCATTCCATGCCCCTGTATATCATAGTATCTTAGCTCAGAGCACACGTGTTCCAAAGTCCACATGAAGATATCGCAGCAACCTTATAATGTAATACTTGCAGTGGGTGTATGAGCAAAAAATATTAGAAAATCACACAATCTCATACACCCATAATATTCCGCATATCAACTGCCATAGACATCAGCAAATTGTTATATTGCACTGTAGAAGAACGCTATACTCCTGCTGTCGTCACAGTATCAATCATATAGCAGCATAAAGTCTATAATTATTATTGCACATAGTCCTTGTGGTTAAATGTAACAGTTGTCAGATTACCACAAAATCCGAAAGCCCCACATGTACTCTTGGATAGATATCACAGTTTTTGTGAGAGCATCATTCATATATAAATGATAGGTGCAATGTGCATTAAGGTGCTGCAGGTGAATATAGAAAAAAAAATGTAATCCTGGGCTTGCTTCAATTGTTGTCCGATATGCCGGTATGGCTAGTCAGATCCTTCAACGCATTTCCCTCTTTTTGATTCATCAGGAATCATGGTATATTCACACATATTCTTGAATAGCTGCTGTGGAGCATATTGTGGACATGACACTGATGGTGGACATGTAACTAACTATTGTGAGAGCTAACATTTATAGGCAATGACCCACCCCCCTATTTTTTACCTGCACTGAATAGCCACCCATTACATCTGATGTATATGTCCGGTAACACACTTGGACTACACATGAGATGCAATCCATACTAGCGGCCGTGAATAGCCAGGTCACGGGTTGTAGTGACGTGTGTATCCACGCCTCGTTTTCATTATGATTGTCTGGCAATAGAAAATGTTTGCGTGTCAAGGTATCGGCTACACATAGGTAAGTACGTGTAGTGTTATGATATCTACACTGTCTGTCTGTTTTTTTGTAGATAGTTTCACATACCGTATATACTCGAGTATAAGCCGACCCGAGTATAAGCCGAGACCCCTAATTTCAACCCAAAATCCCAGGAAAAGTTATTGACTCGAGTATAAGCCTAGGGTGGGAAATACCTCACCCCCCCCCTGTCATCATCCAGACCCGTCATTAACATCCTCATCATCCCCTTGTCATCATCCCACACATCCCCCCTTCATCATCCCCTTGTCATCATCCCACACATCCCCTTATCATCCCACACATCCCCCCTTCATCATCCCCTTGTCATCATCCCACACATCCCCCCTTCATCATCCCCTTGTCATCATCCCACACATCCCCTTATCATCCCACACATCCCCCCTTCATCATCCCCTTGTCATCATCCCACACATCCCCTTATCATCCCACACATCCCCCCTTCATCATCCCCTTGTCATCATCCCACACATCCCCTTATCCCACACATCCCCCCTTCATCATCCCCTTGTCATCATCCCACACATCCCCTTATCCCACACATCCCCCCTTCATCATCCCCTTGTCATCATCCCACACATCCCCCCTTCATCATCCCCTTGTCATCATCCCACACATCCCCTTATCATCCCACACATCCCCCCTTCATCATCCCCTTGTCATCATCCCACACCCCCCCCCTTCATCATCCCCACCCCCCTTCATCATCCCCACCCCCCCCCTTCATCATCCTCTTCTCATCATTCGCCCTCAGTGGTCTTCAACCTGCGGACCTCCAGAGGTTTCAAAACTACAACTCCCAGCAAGCCCGGGCAGCCATCGGCTGTCCGGGCTTGCTGGGAGTTGTAGTTTTGAAACCTCCAGAGGTCCGCAGGTTGAAGACCACTGCGGCCTTCAACATGCGGACCTCCAGAGGTTTCAAAACTACAACTCCCAGCAAGCCCGGGCAGCCATCGGCTGTCCGGGCTTGCTGGGAGTTGTAGTTTTGAAACCTCCGGAGGTCCGCAGGTTGAAGACCACTGCGGCCTTCAACATCATCCAGCCCCCTCTCACCCCCTTTAGTTCTGAGTACTCACCTCCGCTCGGCGCTGGTCCGGTCCTGCAGGGCTGTCCGGTAAGGAGGTGGTCCGGTGAGGAGGTGGTCCGGGCTGCTATCTTCACCGGGGGCGCCTCTTCTCCGCGCTTCCGGCCCGGAATAGAGCCGTTGCCTAGACAACGACGCATCTGCGTCGTTGTCAAGGCAACGTGACTATTCTGAGGCCGGGCCCGAAGCGCTTAGAAGAGGCCTCCCCGGTGAAGATAGCAGCCCGGACCACCTCCTCACCGGACCACCTCCTTACCGGACAGCCCTGCAGGACCGGACCAGCGCCGAGCGGAGGTGAGTACTCAGAACTAAAGGGGGTGAGAGGGGGCTGGATGATGTTGAAGGCCGCAGTGGTCTTCAACCTGCGGACCTCCGGAGGTTTCAAAACTACAACTCCCAGCAAGCCCGGACAGCCGATGGCTGCCCTGGCTTGCTGGGAGTTGTAGTTTTGAAACCTCTGGAAGTCCGCAGGTTGAAGACCACTGCGGGTGGGGGAGTTCACTCGAGTATAAGCCGAGGGGGGTGTTTTCAGCACGAAAAATTGTGCTGAAAAACTCGGCTTATACTCGAGTATATACGGTAAATGTATTTATATATAGCTGCGATAGTACAGATATTAGTTAAAAAATGTATGTTATTATGTCTATAACCATTACTTGCAAGTATATTATGGCCGCCGTTGTGTAAATGGTATTAATATAAACCTAAAAACAAGCAGTAATCTAAATGCATCAGTATATTAAAGGAGTACTATGATATTGAAAAAAATGTCCCCATAGAATAGGGTATCTAAATACCTTTAAATAGAGGTGCTGCTCTCCCGAATCGGTCCAGCGGTTCTCCCGTTACAGCCCGCTCTAATTTCTCTTACTTCCGGGTACTGTACGTCTGAAAGTGACATCATGATTGACGCTACCCGGTATTCATTTTGCGTGTCCCTCTGGTCTCAAGCCCTCCTTCACTGTAGCTCCCCAGCCCTAATAATATTCAGCACTACATTCTGCCTCCCCTTTTCCTAACCACCACCCCCATCCGCATGGAACTTGTTCTCTACCCATTACATTATGCGTAAGTTGATTTGTGAATCTAACTGATAGTTACGCCGACGTAACTATCAATTATATTACTGGACGAAAGTAATCACATGCCCGGTCCGAAGATGCTGATGAGTGCGCAGGCGCGCGACTCGCAGCATGATAGGAGGGAGGATAGGGAGGCATTTCCTCAGCAGAGCGAATGCCGGCTGAGGAAACGAGAGGGGTTATGAATATTCAGACGGGGAGGGACCGACTCGGGCTTGTGGGGGTCGGCAGACTGCGGGGAGGATCACAGAAACAATGACGTTTCGTTACAAAGATGGCGACAGATGGCCAGAACATGCGGAACGAGCGTCATAGCTCACAGTCAGAGGAGTGGAGGCGTAGAATCAGAGATGGTGTTAAACGCTTCAAGCAAGGAAGGAGCAATCTCTTCCCGGAGAGCCTTATAAAATTTGGCCGTGTAGCCATCAGGGCCTGGGCTTTTTCCCGCCGGTAATTTTCCAATAGCCGTAGTAAGCTCATCCAGGGAGAAGGGCTCCTCCATCGCTTGTATCACCTCCTCTGGTAATCGGGGGAGAGCAGTGTCTGAAATGCACTGTTTAAGAGTAGGAAACTGACCTGTGGATGATTGGGAGGTCTTATGTTTGGGCAGGTTGTATAGTGCGTGATAATATTGCCGGAATGATTCAAGGATTTCAGGCGTGAGATACGTCGGAATACCCGTTTGGGTTTTAATGGTTGGAATAAAGAGGGATGCTCTTTTGGTTTTAAGAGCTCTAGCGAGTGATTTACCAGCTTTGTTACCCCATTCATAAAAGTGTTTGCCAGTTAATTGCTTATAGTGTCTATAAGAGGCATTCATATGTGAGTAGTTCAGCTCGAGTTTTGAGAAGATCCCTATACACAATGTCTTGTTGAGTATGTTTATGTAAGGATTCCAACGTCTGTAATTTGGTTTGTAAGGTGAGGAATTTTGCCGCTGCCTCTCTCTTCAGCCTCGCCCCATATCTCATGAGCACCCCTTGTAGCACACATTTCAGGGTTTCCCATCTGGTGGCTGGGGAGGTGTCATCCGAGGCATGGTCAGTTATGAAGTTTGAGATTGTAATTTTAAGATCGTGGAGGCACGGTTCATCTAGCAAAAGAGATTCGTTCAGGCGCCACAAGGAATGCGGCTTGGCGAAGGAGGGCAGCGTGAATGAGCAAAACATTGGGTCATGGTCGGATAGGGTCCTCGTACCTATACTGGTGTGGGTAATAAAACTCAGGAGGTGGTGTGGGCAAAAAATGTAGTCTAATCTACTATATGAAGACCTGGCATGTGAGAAGAAGGTGTAGTCCTTCTCCTGCGGGTGGGTTGTTCTCCATGTATGACTTATCTGTAAGTCATGGAGTTTTTTCCTTAACGCTCTGAGTTTGTTGTCACCTCCCAGTAAGATTGGGCCTAGGGCAAATGCAGAAAGTTCCTCATGGGTTTTTATCAGGAAAGGGACTTGATTTCTGTTTGGGGCATAAATATTTGAAAAGGTGTACGTTTGACCTAGTAGTTCACAATTTGCAAATATGTAGCGGGAGCTTGAGGCTATCCGGGTAGATGAGATCTTAACTGGGAGTGATCTATGGAACGCTATTGAGGTACCCTTTGAGCGAGAGTCCGGGTTTGCGCCGTGTAACCATGTGGTGTAGTATTGGTTTTTGAGATGCAGGATATATCCAGTTTTGAAGTGTGTCTCCTGTAACAATATGATGTGTACCTTCTGTCTGTGTAAAGAATATAGCATCTGAGCCCTTTTCTCTGGAGTGTTAAAGCCCTGTATGTTTAGGGTAACTAGTTTCAGGTCAGTCGCCATTTATGGATGTAGTCGATGAGCTCCACTTACCCGTATTGCGATGGGGCATCCCACAGTCCAGACCACGCGTCAATATAGTGAGGAGTAGAAGAGTCCAGGTCCTGTCAGTTCTATAAGAAACAAAAGAAAAGAGTAGGTAGAGTAAGAAGGTAAAGGGGAGTATCTGTAAGAGAACAAATACACGGTGGCTAAGAGAAGGGGCCATAAGGGCCAGTAGTAGGATTGGAGCATGTCCAATCAAACAGCTAGTTTCTTAAACGTGGGAGGTACACTAGCGTGAAAACACAGGGGTAACTCAGTAGAACCAAACCGTGACTGTGGTTATGCAGAAATGCAAGCACTTCAGAAAGATCCAAAGTGCCCATATCAAGGTGTGGAGGGGCTATGGGCATAATAGAGAGACAAACTAAGTCCATCCTCTATGTGTCAACAGTGTGTGGGAGGCATGAAGCATGAAATATTCGGGTGGGGTGATGCCAAGCATCACTTAATGATAACAGAGAGTCAACAGGAAAGAAACTGTGTAGCAGGCAAGAGCAATTTTTCAACATCAAAGAGTCAGGCAAAGGGGCGTTCGGCAAGTATTAAGTATTGTTGCCGAACACAGTCAATATAATCCTGAGAGTAGAAACTTCTTCTTCTGTACTTTCAAGTCTTGCGTCTCATCGTTGGGGAGTGGAGGGGTGTCAGGCGTGTGTCTGGCATAGGAGTGGGTGTCTGACGCAGTGCTGGCGAAGTCGAGGCCCAGCGTCTGGAGGCAGGACGTGTCTGCGGAGGGTGAGAGGTGAGTTGAAAGAGCCTCTCCCAATCAGGTAGTTGGATAGGGGGCAAGTGGAAAGTGGACAGAAAGTCATGCAAGTCCATAGGGTGGCGTAAGGTTGCAGTAGTAGTCCCATGTTTGGCAATCAGAGAAAACGGAAATCCCCATCTATAAAAAATGTGGGCATTATTAAGCATTTGGAGCAAAGGCTTCAAAGCAGCTCTCAGTCTGAGTGTCCGTAGTGACAAATCCAGAAATAAGGAGATCTGGTGACCATTGTAGGTCAGGTTTTTAAGGCGTCTGGTGTTTTTCATTATTTCTTCTTTCAAGAGGAAGTGATGGATCCTACAGATGATGTCCCTTGGTTTAGCTGGATCCGGGTTTTTTGCTCTAAGCGCTCTATGGGCTCTGTCCAATTCAATAGGAGCATCCGGTGGTTTTCGCAGGACTTCATTGAAGAGTTTTTGTAGTGTGGAAGCTATATCTGGCAAGACAGATTCGGGTAGTCCTTTGACACGTATGTTATTGCGACAGTTTCTATTATCTAGGTCGTCTAGGTGATCTATTTCCGCCGCTTGATGCAGAGACAGATTTTTGGTCGCTTCCTGCAGTAGTTGAATTTGAGAAGAGGCTGTGGAGCGAAAATCCTCTAAAGACTGTACCTTGTCTTTCAGTTGGCTCACGTCCTTCTGTACAGGCTTCAAGTCTTGTTTCCAAGCTAGGCGCAGGTCATTGGCCATTATTTGGATGTCAGACTTAGTCGGGATTAAGGCAAGTAGAGCCTGGAGTTCAGGGTGGTTTTTCAATGTGTTTGTGGCCATTTCTGGTGAGGGCAGGGAAGTGTCCAGTTTGCATGGGATAGTGAGCTGGGAGCGATCTGACGTGCGGGATCTTCTCCGGTTTAGTCTTTTGTCAGTTAAAGTGTCATCTGAGGAGGAATAATCATGAGCAGATGCAGCATTGGGCACAGTTTTCAGCTGGGTTTTGAACAACTTTTTTTTAGCCGGTGGGCTAGCTCCCCAATATTCTGGAGTGTCACTGTCCCCTGTTGAATCATGTGAGTCACCATCAGAGTGGGATATGTCAGAGTCCATTGTGTCAGCCCAGTCAACAGCATTAACCGCGGGTGGGCCCGGTTCTGGTGGTGGGACAGGCCATTGTGGTTGATCATGTTTATCAGAGAAAGCTGCAGAGGGAAGTTCATAATTGTCAGATGCATGGGACCTCTTGGATGTGGGTAGATGTACTGGGGCACCAGAGTGAGCAGCTTCTCCAGCAAGTGTAGAGGTCAGTGACTTATTATTAGGCTGCAGTAGAGTTGAGGAAAGTACAGGGTTTGAGGGAGGAGAGGTCTGGGGCAGCTGGGCCTCCAACTGTGAGGGTCCATGAATCTTAGCAGGTGGTTTATTGGCAGAGAGGTGAGAGGAGGTATTTGGCAGGTTTACCTTCTGTGAAAGCGTTTTACTCACCTCCTGCAGAGCTGTTGACAGTTTCAAATGGGCCTCTACTCCCTGAGATCACTGCAGTGACCGGGGAGGAGGCCGGGCTCTTATTCGGCTGGTGAGTCGCACCGCTCCGATCCCCGAGTCCCGAGCACTGCAGGAGTGGCATTAGTGCCTGGGCGACCCGTGTAGTAGGAGCTCCGGCGGGTCCCTTCTGTGTGGCCGATGCCGCCGTTTCCACGAGCGGTGTTGCGCTGGACATTCTGCGGGCTGTTTCTCCAGTGGAGCCGGAAGCTGAGCCTCGGGGTGGTCTCACAGCGCAGGGAGGCTGAGGCGTCTGTACAGAGGTAGGCCGCGCTGTTGTGTCCACGGGATCCCGGGGCTTAAAGAAAGTTTCAATGCTCTGTGGAGTGGAGCCGGGTTTCTGAGGGTGAATTCTCTTCTTTCTTTTGTGTGATCTGCCTCCCATAGCAGTTAAATAAGCCCCAAAGTGTGCGGTCAGGCAGGAGCTCTCAGTCCCTGCGTCTCATCACGAGCGCGCCAAGCCACGCCCCCCCTCATTTCTATTCTTGTTGTTTAGGCTACTCTATTTCCGTTCTTTGTTGTCTTTTTATCCCCCACTTTGTTTATCTATCTTTGCTTCTATTTCCTGTTTCTTGCTGTGCTGAAAACTACAAATCCCAGCATGCCACATGCCTTGCTGGTTTGGGGCGGCTCCTTTTTTTTTTTTGTTCCGCCCTTTACCCACCTTACTATTTTGCCGGGTTGACCCCCTTATACACAGCACATTAATATAATCCGCCCTGGTTGTAATTCACCACACCTCTATAGGGCATACACCAGTGTTACCCAACCAGGGTGCCTCCAGGTGTTGCAAAACTACTACTACCAGCATGCCCGGACAGCCAAAAGCTGTCCGGGCATGCTGGGAGTTGTAGTTTTGATATAGCTGGGAAAAAATGCACTTTGTTTGTAATATACTGAATAGGCTAGGCCAGTGTTTCCCAATCAGTGTGCCTACAGCTGTTGCAAGACTACAACTCCCAGCATGCCCAAAGACTGTCAGGGAATGCTGGGAGTTGTAGTTTTACAACAGCTGGAGGCACACTGGTTTGGAAACACTGGTGTAACATGATGTGTATGCTGAATAGGCTAGGACAGTGTTTCCCAACCAGTGTGCCTCCAGCTGTTCCAAAACTACAACTCCCAGCATGCCCAAAGTCTGTCCAGGCATGCTGGGTGTTGTAGTTTTGCAACAGCTGTAGGCACACTGGTTTGTAAACACTAGCATACACACACATAACAGGGACTACAAATCCCAGCATGTGTCATTCAAGAGTTCCCCCCCCTCTTTCACACATAGAAATCATCCCCCGTCAGAGATTTATTCCCCTGCAGTCTATACATCCCCAGCCCGTGCACCTTGTTATCCTCCCCTTCACATAACACTCTTATCTTCTCTGTCTTCTTTCAGTGCAGACCTGCGTCCTCAGAAGACAAAGCAGGTTGAGGGGGAGATGAGGAGCTGTGTAGGAGCTTCTTGCTCTCATGCACACCTGCGTCCTCCAGGAGGGGAAGATGAGGGGGCGTGGCTTATCTCTGTCATGCAGTTCTGAAAGAACAGAGGAAGAAAAAAAAAAGAGCTCTGACATCTTGTCCACATCCCAATCCTAACCTGTGGACAACAGTCAGAGATCCAACACAGAACTATAGAACTTCCTGGCCCACAAACAGGTAAGAAAAAAAGACACATGATACACAAACATATAATGCATGTCAATTGCAAAAAACATGAACATTAAAAGATGCAATATAGCCAAAAATCTTAACCACCGGAGTACCCCTTTAAGTCCCAACAGTTTGACTGATTGCATTTTATATGTCCATTCTGCCTCTCTCTTAAGAAGTAATTTATCCCATTTTCCTCCCCTACTTGTGCTTTAAGGTCTCTACTGTTTCTGTCATTATACCTTTTAAAATATAAGGCGACTGGTGTATTCCATTCATTAGAAATGTCCCCTACATGTTCCTGTAGGCGTTTTTTTAGGGGTCTGAAAGTTTTGCCCACATAATTTTTAAGACAAGGACATATCAATATATATATATATATATATATATATATATATATATATATATATATATATATAGAAAGAAGGGATGACTGCAGCACTCCAATGTGTAAAAAGCAAAAGGTGTCTTTATTCCATGAACAAAACTTGGTGCAACGTTTCGGTGTCCTCACAACACCATTCTCAAGGTGAGGACACCGAAACGTCGCACCAAGTTTTGTTCATGGAATAAAGACACCTTTTGTTTTTTTACACATTGGAGATCCAGGACCAGGGTCCCAGAGACTGACGTGCACCCCTACTGATTTACCTTTTTTTGTGATGCTCTATTTCCTTTTATATATATATATATATATATATATATATATATATATATATATATTTATATATATACATATATATATATATATATATATATATATATATATATATATATATATAACCCCCAGTGTATTACAGTTGGCGAAATGTTGCATACTATAAGTGATGCCAGTGGTCTCGCTTCTAAACACTTTACTGGGGACTAAGTACCTACATATAGAGCATGTTCCACAGGGGTACGTTCCTACTGTATTGCAACACTATCAATAACTCACACACTGCGCTGGTTTGTAGTGTTGAGCGGCATAGGCCATATTCGAATTTGCGAATATTCGCGAATATATGGACGCATATTCGCCATATTTGCGAATATTCGCATATTCGTAATAGTCTTGTTTTATTTTCGCATATGCAAATATTCGCACATGCGAAAATTAATATGTGCAAAAATTTGTATATACAAAAATTAACATGTGCGAAAATTCGCATATGCGAAAATTAGCATATGCAAATTTTCGCATATGAGAAAATTCGCACACCAGTCTCACACAGTAGTATTAGAGCCTTCTTACACCACATAAGCTGGAAGCAGACAGGGATGATCACTGTGATGTGTACTGTGAAAAAAAAAAATATATAAAAAAAAATAAAAAAACGAATATTCGTAATTACGAATATATAGCGCTATATTCGCGAATATTCGCGAATTCGCGAATATGCGATATTCGCGAATAAAATTCGAATTGCGAATATTCGCGAGCAACACTACTGGTTTGCAGCTCTGCAGTCCCTCTGCTCCATACGTGCGCAACACTGCTAAGAACCTACATATTGTGCTGAGTTGCAGCGCTGAAGTCCCCCTGTTTAGGGAAACACCTCTCCACCAATGATCAGCCTCACTACACTATGCTATCAAGTTAGCTTGTATGGAAGGCTTTATATGAAGAATTAAGTATTTTAATGCTGCTTTTAGAAATAAAATTACTGATGATTTTTTATAAATGAACCACAAAGAGGTCTGCTGACGTGTTTATTGACACACGTCAGCTAGTAGTGCTGCTACAACGCATATCTATGACACCTTTTTAGATACCCACCAGCTGATTCTGGCACCCATTTTATCTATATATAACACCCCGTAATGTATGTGTGTATAACTGCTGTGGTCATTGAAAAAGAGGTAAGAAACCTCGAAACGCGTCTGCAAAGGCAAATAAAGGAATATTTTGATTAATTATCAGTCTACTTTGAAGTTTGTCGATGTAAAACAGCTGGCGCAGATCATCCGGAGATTTTCATTGCTATACCTGAGTGTCTACCCATCGAGTGTGAAGAGGATCCACTAAAAAAATCTGGATGGCTGCACCATTACTCCAATATGCTGAAAAGCTTTTAAGATTGCTGTGTGCCAAACACAACCTAATAAGGTGAGTGGTTTTTCTACTACTTACCTTGAATACCAATAGCATCAAACATGCTGCCCAATGGAAGCTTTGTCTTCTTGAGTATCAGATGTTCTTTCTTTCCCTTCGGTTAGATATTGATGCCAGTCTGTGGGTAAATAAAATGCAATAACACCATTATGAGTGTTTTACATATGTTGGTAAAGTATTCATCCAAATGCAATGCACTTAGATTTTTTGCACCTTATTAGGATTATTACTTATTTGTAATGCCCACATATCTATGTGTGGAAAAGTTTGTGTTTATACATTCCTCAGATGATCAATTTTACATCAGAGTGGAATTAGTTAATGTCCATAAACAGAGAGAGGCTATGAACATGTGAGTTATCACTTGTGATTGTCTTGCTTTTCGTGCTGTGGCAGCCATTATATTAAATTTGTCATAATACCCCTTTGTTAATTTATGATGTTGTAGAGTCACTGAATGGGTTAACTTAGTCTGAAAATATACTTCAGCGCGGGTAGCAGTGGCATGGGAGCCAGGACGCACTGGTATCTAAGGGTGAGGCCGTCTGCCATGTAATGCAGTAATACCTAGAAGTGACATCAAAAGCTGTGTGCATTTAGATGCATTAATCGAGAGCCCTGTGACCTTTCCTGCTGCCCTGCTACCACAATGCGGAGGCACAATATAGGGTCAGAATGTGCATGGGACCCACTTAGCTGATGCAGTGCCGCAGGGTAACCGTTGGAGCAGTGTACCAGTGGTTAAAGCTGTGGCTATTATGGTCCCAAGTACTTGGATCAATGCTGGTTACTGACAGGCTACTGTTGACTTGCCCTTCCCTCCCCTACACAATCTCCACATCTCTAGGCCCCAATCTGCTATAATGCCCCCCTTGGTGCCCCATACAGTAAAAGGGCAGGCAGGTAGCCAGGTAGGTAATTAGGTATGCAGATATGTAGGTGGGTAACTAGCCTGATAGGTAAGTAGCCACACATGTAGGTATCCAGGTAGTTAGCTGGGTAGTTAGGTAGCTAGGTATGTAGGTAGTCATTTAGGTAACTAGGTATGTGGGTAGTTAGGTAGCCAGGTATATAGGTAGGTAGTTCTGTAGCCAGGTAGGTAGTTAGGTAGCCAGGTATGTAGGTAGGTAGTTCTGTAACCAGGTATGTAGGTAGGTGGCCAGGTAGTTAGACAGCCAGGAATAATAAGGTTAGATAAATAGGTAGCCAAGTATGTAGGCCAGGTATGTAGGTAGTTAGGTAGGTATGCAGTTACGTAGCCAGATATGTAGGAAGGTATTTAAGAAGCCAGGTATGTAGGTAGCTAGTTAGGCAGCCAGATATGTAGGCCAGGTATGTAGATAGTTAGGTTGAAAGGTATGTACGAAGGTAGTTAGGCGACCAGGTATAAAGTTACGTAGCCAGGTAGGTAGGTAGACCCCCCCCTCCCCGCCACCTCCTTTGAAGAAAAAAAGTAAAAAAAAAAAAAACAACAAAAACAAATACTCATCTGTGCTATGTATCAATCTCCTCCTCACTACCGCCATGCAGGTTCTTCTTCTTTAACAGTGCAGGCTCCGATGAGTGACGCCACTCATTGGTGTCTGCACTGTGCAGCAGGGGCAAAGGTCACATCTCCTCTTATAAAGCAAGAGGCAGTGCTGTCTGCCTGATGATCTGGGGCAAGTGTCCTGCATCCTCCGTAGCAGCAGCGGGCCCATTACCCAGCTGAGCCCTCGGACCACATCCGAATAAACCAGCCGGTCTGTCCGCCCCTGCTTTTCAGTATACGTACATTTTATCTGGCTAACCTTTCAATCCATATCCTACTCCTTTGGCACGTACTGTGTGCAACATGTGGTGGTCTCTTGCAGACTTGCCTAGTGTGCAGCCTCTGCTAGATACAGGAAGATTCCAACACACTTTCTTCACAAGGTTCTATGCAGCAGCAGTGCTAGTTGCAAAATGACAACAAGACTAAAAAAGCTTGTCACCATTTGGAAATCCTTGGTTGTATTCTCAACCATTCTAGTCACCATTTGGAGCACTATATCTTGAGTGCTAGAGGGCCACAGCACACCTATTGAGAATCCCTATCTTTAAAGGGGTTATCCACCATAAGGTGATTTTAGTACTTACCTGCGTTTGATTTTGTTCTCTAAATTACACCTCCCACAGTTCCATGCTTGAAAGTTTGAGATCACTTTCCTTCCTCCCACACATCAGCCACCCCACCCATTGAAACACAGTGTTTTTTAACCAGGGGTCCTACAGCTGTGGCAAAATTGAAGCAGGACAGGCTCTCTCTGATCACCTGACTAGTGAGGTTAGGTCTCGACACACTGCAACTTGGGAAATCCAGAGACCTGAGTCATTTTGCATGCTGTTAAAAAAATATTGGGGTGATAATCACAGAAGAATTGTGAGAAAACCATCACACACAGGTACAGACACTATATTATGAACTACACTAACTTTACAGCCCCTGTAGCATTGTCAAATAAAATAAAAATCCTGGAATACCCCTTTAAGTATCTGGTGTATTCTATTTTATTTTATATACTGTAATATGTTCTATTGTGGGACTAGCTATCAACTATTGAAAGATTTGTCATATATATTTTGTATATTCCAAGCTGCAGTCCTTTCACATGTGTTATTTTGATGCAGGTTTTGAAGAAAAACTAGAAGTGATTTAAAAAAAAAGTACAATCTTTCCTATATAATTCACTCCCTTTATTTTATGACCCGCTGCTGACATTGGCTTTGAAAACTGTATCAGGAAACTTCATCAAAATGACACACGTGAAAACACCCTAGAAAAGCTTGTTCGTGGATAGTTAAAGGGGGACTCCTGGGGAAAACTTTTTTTTTTTTTTTTTATTAACTGGTGCCAGAAAGTTAAACAGATTTGTAAATTACTTCTATTAAAAAAATATATGAATCATTTCAGTACTTATTAGCAGCTGTATGCTACAGATGAATGTCTATTCTTTTTTAATTTCTTTTTTGTCTTGTCCACAGTGCTCTCTGCTGACACCTCTGTTTGTGTCAGGAACTTTCCAGAGACTCATAAGTTTGCTATGAGGATTTTCTCCTGCTCTGGACAGTTCCTGATACGGGCATCAGGTGTCAGCAGATAGCACTGTGGACAAGACAAAAAAGAAATTCAAAAAGAAAAATATTTCCTCTGTAGAATACAGCTGCTAATAAGTACTGGAAGGGTAAAGATTTTTTAATTGAAATAAATTATAAAATCTGTTTAAAGGGGTACTCCCGTGGAAAACTTTTTTTTTTTTTTTTTTAGATTTTTTTGCCAGAAAGTTAAACAGAATTGTAAATGACTTCTATAAAAAAAAAAAAAAAAAAAAAAAAAAAAAAAAACTCAATCCTTCCAATACATTTTATGGGCTGTATACTACAAAGGAAATGCTTTTCTTTTTGGATTTCTCTGATGTCATGACCACAGTGCTCTCTGCTGACCTCTGCTGTCCATTTTAAGAACTGTCCAGAGCAGCATATGTTTACTATGGGGATTTTCTCCTGCTCTGGACAGTTCCAAAAATGGACAGCAGAGGTCAGCAGAGGGCACTGTGGTCGTGACATCAGAGAAATCCCAAAAGAAAAGTGTTTCTTCTGTAGTATATAGCCCCTAATAAGTACTGGAAGGATTAAGATTTTTTAAAAGAAGTAATTTACAAATCTGTTTAACTTTCTGGCACCAGTTGATTAAAAAAAGAAAATTTCCACGGGAGTACCCCTTTAACTTTCTGGCACCAGTTGATTTAAAAAAAAAATGTTTTCCACCGGAGCACCCCTTTAAGATAAGAAATAATTGTTTCCCCTATGACAATGACATTCTGTAATAAGGTAAAATGATTATATTCTGCCATGCTCTGCTTGTCTATTTTCTACAAGAATAAGTAAGAAGACGGAGAACATAGGTATTGTATGTAGCCTATTGTGAATTTAGAGGAACACCTCACCCATATTATCCTCTCCATTATAAGCTATACATTCTGTATTTCAGTTTATGCTTCAGTAGAAAAAAAGGTTTTCTTTATACATGAAGCTTTATCTTCTCCTTTCTTACCAAGCTGTTTAACTGTATACTTTCCAAATACAAACATCAGAGCAGAATATTGCCTAGCTATCAGCAAAGCCCATTCAGCCAATGATACCAGCATATTACATCACTGGATTGTCTCATTGTTTATCATAGTTCTGCAGTGGGCCACTTTACTTTAATGATGTATGAGCGTTACGGCAGTGATCACATCTTACCACTTCTTAAGCTGTGTTATACAATAGTTTGCCAGCTAAGAAGATACTTTAGTGAAGCTGAAAAAAGGAAAAACAAGGTAACAGAGCTAAGAAAGAAATTGGGCATCTGAGCTCATTTTAATAGGGGCCTTAGCACGGGTTTGCAGGAGACATGCAGGGGTTTGGAAAAGGATCAAGCAGGAAAAGAATGCTAATATCCATCTCATGAAATGTCCAGAGTGCAGTAAGCAAGCAGCATGCAGCATCATCTAGATGGGCAGAGAGAGACTAGCAGGTAGCACTATGAAGGATAGACTGTATTGTGGGTGTTAGGATTCGGCAGGCTGGATGTGGATCCTTTGTGTCAGCGAGGGATTGGCGTGGACCGTGTCGGTGGATCGGTTCTAGGTTGCTACTGGTATTCACCAGAGCCCGCCGTAAAGCGGGATGGTCTTACTGCGGTGGTAGCAACCAGGTCGTATTCACCGGCAATGACTCAACCTCGCTGACTGCTGAGAAGGTGTGGGACAGAAGGACTAGACAGAGGCGAGGTCAGACGTAGCAGAAGGTCGGGGCAGGTGGCAAGGTTCGTAGTCAATGGAGATAGCAAGAGGTCAGGAACACTGGTAAGGCAAACACTGTAAACGCTTTCTCTAGGCACAAGGGCAACAAGATCCGGCAAGGAAGGGAAGGGGAAGTGAGGTTATATGGACGTGGAGCAGGTGGAAGCTAATTAGACTGATTGGGCCAGGCACCAATCATTGGTGCACTGGCCCTTTCAATCTTAGAGAGCTGGCGCTCTTAGAGAGAGGAACGCTGCGAGCGCTCTGGGGAGGAGCAGGGACCCGGAGCGCTCGGCGTAACAGTGGGGTTTATTCTCTTGAGTGGTTTTCCTATAAAAACAAGACATTTAGTTAAAGAGCTATGGTTAGTTAAAACAAAATCTATAATGTCCAGAGTAGGAAACAGTGCAGCCCTGACACTAGCCCCAAACCATTGTCCCTATCTACTTGGATGATCCGTTCTAAACGGCAGCCTCAAACTGGGTTACAGTCCCTACGCTAGGGAAAGTGCAGGGACATCAAGAACAGTCAAAAGTAGGGTGAGGGGGGTACTACCAAAATCAGCAAACAAAGAGTTAACCAGGAACAAGCCAAGAGTCAAATACCTAGATGGAAGCAAAAGTACAGTACATAAGTCTAAGGGATAGTAAGATTACAGGCAAAGGTCATATATATATATATATATATATATATATATATATACTAGTGCAGGGGAAAGAGACAAGTACAGGCAAGGTGTAATGGACTAACTGAGGAATATATATCCCACCTGAGGAGGGCATGGACACAGAGGCTAGAATGTAATTGACTTGTCGTCCACCCCCCTTGGCACGGCCGTTGTCATGGCAAATAATGATACAGCAGCTGAACACAAGAGGAATCAATGTTTCTGCCAGAACCAGCGACAGATGAACCCATTAAAAAAATATATTTTTATATTATTGTGTAGCCTAAGGTTTCCTGATTTCAATGCTGTTTTATTTTGTTGCTACACCCCTATTCTACCTATTCTAGATATTGTCATATTTGCTTGATTTCTACCCCCTGACTGTTTAGGGAAAATAACCAATCAGGGGGTGGGAATTTTATTTCCAAAGGGGGTACATTCAGGTATGATCAGCTGTTCAGCACTGAAGAGGCTGTAGCACAAAGGCCAAGGATCAGTCACACAGCTGATTCAGCAGCTTCATTCCCGTAAATACCCCACATGATCTCATATTGATGGATTATTGTAAGCATAGGCTATATCTACTTTACCATGCAGAATCTAAGTATGTCATGACGTCCTCTTCTTTTAGTTGCTGATGTCTGTCCTATTATGTATTATCTGTATTTTTATATACTATTTCAGTAAAAAAAAAAAGATTGTAATACATTTTAACTACTTGTTTGCTGCAAATCTCCTATTACGTGTGTATTAACATTAGCCTATACTTCTCCATTTTTGTTTATGTAGTATATTTGCCAGGGATTACATGTATATTCCTACATGTTGGGATTTTTTCACACTGTGCCATTCTCTTATTTGGTGGATTCCTTTAGAAGATTGATTTTAGTTTGTACATTTTTGTTTTCAGTTACACTTTATAAATGAGCCCCATTTCTGCACATTAATAATAGAACAATTGTTTTATGATTAAAAGTTTTCAAACAAGAGCTGACAGGTGAGGTTGAGCCTCTTTTGAACTCAATTACCTGAAACCTAGGCAGTAGTGCTACCTGTTCTATCTCTTTAATCCACAAAAAAGGCAGGAAAGCACAGTGCTGGGACTTGTAGTCTAGGTAGTGGGTGCTCAGCTCCTAGGACCAGGGTCCAAAAACAAGTACATATAAAAAAAAAAAACAAAAAAAAAAAAAAACAAAGAAGAGAAGTGGCATTCAGATACGTTTATAAATGGATATTATGGAATGGAAGGCTGGAGAAAGATTCTATGAATGATTCAAAACCAGTATTCAGTTACTTCACTGAAACACTGGAGTGCTACATGTCTTTTTGTTTTATTCTAATGGTCGCTATTGTAACCATAGCGATGGAGTTTAGAACGTTTGATTGTGATAGAAAGGTTAACGTGAACCTCTGCTTATATACATGATACTGAGCAGGGGTGTCACTAGGTAAAAACATTCGGGGCCCACAGTTTTGGTTCCCTGTGTCATCCACAGGGTCGGTAGCAAAGACAGCAGCATATCTTTCAACTTTATCTGTATTTCTTAGGACGCTGATAAAGTTGAAAACTCTGTGGAGCATGGTGTGCACAGAGCTGGAGTGAGACGCTTTGAGTACCAGATGTCTCCTGGGCATTCACATGGTTGCTCTGGTCAAATGATGGATATGTCAAAGGTCATGTGCTCTGAAGCTGTATTGACCTGTACTTCAGGGTCTTAGTGCTGAACATCTATCACAGGCAAGATCTGAGAGGTGAGCACTCCTATTGGAGCTCACTTAGTAGCAATGAGTTTGTCTGATGACATAGCAGAGCTAACTATGTCAGATGTGGTGTATGCAGGGTCTAGGAATCACCAGCCACTTCTCAGCTAAAAAGAAGCCATGCAGAGGCTCAGGTTGGGGTCCATTGCTTATGCAGTGTTTCCCAACAAATGAACTATATAGTAGTAGTATAGTATAAGTCAGCGTAACATGCTGGGAGTTGTAGTTTTAGTTTGGTTCAGCTGCAGAGCCATAGCCTGTGTCAGAGCATACTGGGAGTTGTAGTTAGGTAGTAACACACTCCAACTCCCAGCATGCCCTGACAGCCTATGGCTCTACAACTGACCCAAACTACAACTACAACTCCCAGCATGTTACGCTGACTTAAACTATACTACTACTGTATAGTTCAACATCATATGAGTTGTCTGTGTTGTATATCCTCCTGTGTGTATTGTATTGTAAGGGTATATTCACATAGTATGTCCGCACAGAGATGCCGCAGCAGAGTCCTATTGATTTTAAAGGGTTACTGCTGCACTGTTCACACGACAGGATTTCCACGCCAGATGTTTCTGCAGAGTTCACAAGGTAATGCATTGCTGTCTATGAGACAAAGCATTTCCAAGTGATCCTAGCTCCCACCAGAATTTTCAAATGTGCGTAATGTCTTCAGTATTTTCCGGCAGACATTCCACACATTTTACGCCTGTGTGAACATTCATTCGTGTTTATCCAGCAAAATTAGTTGTTATTATAATATATTTTCTTTTTAAAGTAACTTGTGTAATAAAAGGAAATTTTATTACAGGACGGAGACTTCACATTATGCTTATCTTTCTTTACTGAATTTTTCAGCAGCAAACAAAGGGTTAACAAGAAAAAAGTTTTATGCACATATAACATAGAGTGATCTGTAGGCCATAATGGTACAGTCCATCTGGTATATAATGATGCAAAGTACTGTTAAATATTTTCTCATATTATATATTGTATTGTATGTTATATATCATTAATTTTCACACACACATATATATATATATATATATATATATATATATATATATATATATAGAGAAAAAGCAGGGTGGGCTGCACCTCAAAGGTGTGCAAAAGTAGGTGCACGCAGCGGCTGGTCCCAGGTCCCGGGTCCGTATCGCTAGAAGAACAGATTTGCTGCAGCACACAGAGTAGTGACAAGTGGTTTATTTCGTTCCAATTGCTATGTTTCAACCGCACATGCGGCCTTTTTCAAGCACAAGTGAACAGTGACCATAGGACAAGTTATATGTGGTGTTCAATAAAACATCAATTACATAATTAAGTGTAACAAATATAAAAAAACTTTCAATAGAAGTGTACAGGAGATACAATACATATGGTATCATAATTAAGTGGGTATGTAATATATGTACCCATAAAGTGCATAACAATATATATTAAAATATACATATAAAGTGCATAATAAGTTAAATAGTGCACCAGGTGAAAAATAATTAATCAAACAAATGCAGGAAGGAGAGTAGGCGGAATCTCGAGGCACTCACCCAATCAGAAAGAAGGACGTATAGATATCCTATAGACATCATCACACCCGCATCAGAAGCGGCGTGGTATAATGTATGTACAGCGGCATTGCGGCGCAGCAACAGCGCGCGCTTGCCACTGTACTTCCGGGAATAGGGCGGCAGCCAATGCAATAGCGCCACGTAAGGCCACATGATCAAAAAAAGATGACGACCCATGAAGTCACGTGACTAGAGAGATATTCACGTGATATACACGGATGCGCCTGCGCACAGCAAAGAAAATAGAACCTAAGTCTCGTAAGTAAACAGGCGCCATCTTATAGATGGGCAAAAATAAGGGCAAAATAGGATTACTAAAAAATAAATAAATAAAATGTGGAGAGATGATGTAAGTTATATGTAAAGTAAAAGGGTCAGCGCTTTAAATGCAGACATAGTAAAGCAACAGTCATTCCTGCACATAAGCCCAAAATATCCCGTGGGACTAACACTCCCAGCACACCTCGTCATCTACTTACATGGCGACAAATGTGTCACCCGTCGGACCCCCCCAGGTCAACTTAATGTACCGCAGGACAGTCCAACAGGTGGGAGAGAGTACCACACCTTGGACAATAGCAATCTTGAGGGCTGTGCAAATGCAGAATCAGTCACACACACAATGGCGCATAGACCCAGAAGTTGACTTATTAAGTCAAAGAGTATCTTTATTGATAACAAATATTACTCCACACAAAAGGAAAGAGAATAAAGTAAATAAAAAAATATAAGGTACATAAAAAAAAATTTTAATAAAAATTTTTTTTCAAAAGATTTTTGTGGCTCAAACACGGGAAAACCATTGGCTGTCGTACATAATCCGGAGGTAATGAGTAAAGAACTACAATATGATTTTAAACAAAGTGAGGAATACGGGTGGTGTCATCTTAATCCGTCGACTCTCCATTACTGCTAAATAAAAAGAAACAAAAAAATATTAATACAAAGCGAAAAAAGGTCACATTGTACTGATCAAATAGAGAATAGCCGTACTATAGTATGACAGGGAGAGTTTATCTAGCATTATAAATATCATTAGAAACAGTATAGTCTACATTGAGGCCAGTTGGACATAAAGATTTTAATTTGAAAATCCATTCCAGTTCTTTCCGTTTTAGTTTGCCCACTCGATCACCCCCTCTTTTTAATGGGGGGATGTGGTTGAGTAGGGCAAACTTGAGGTCTCTTTCTGAATTGTGAACCTCCGTAAAATGTCTAGAGACAGGAAGATCAAGTCTCTGCTTCCGTATTGTGTATCTGTGGTGATTAAAACGTGTCTTGAAGTCCCATGTCGTCTCCCCCACATAGAGGAGGCGACATGGGCACATCAAGACATACACCACAAAGTCTGAAATACACGTAAGGTAATGACGTAGTTTAAAAATCTGGGTCTATGCGCCATTGTGTGTGTGACTGATTCTGCATTTGCACAGCCCTCAAGATTGCTATTGTCCCAGGTGTGGTACTCTCTCCCACCTGTTGGACTGTCCTGCGGTACATTAAGTTGACCTGGGGGGGTCCGACGGGTGACACATTTGTCGCCATGTAAGTAGATGACGAGGTGTGCTGGGAGTGTTAGTCCCACGGGATATTTTGGGCTTATGTGCAGGAATGACTGTTGCTTTACTATGTCTGCATTTAAAGTGCTGACCCTTTTACTTTACATATAACTTACATCATCTCTCCACATTTTATTTATTTATTTATTTTTTAGTAATCCTATTTTGCCCTTATTTTTGCCCATCTATAAGATGGCGCCTGTTTACTTACGAGACTTAGGTTCTATTTTCTTTGCTGTGCGCAGGCGCATCCGTGTATATCACGTGAATATCTCTCTAGTCACGTGACTTCATGGGTCGTCATCTTTTTTTGATCATGTGGCCTTACGTGGCGCTATTGCATTGGCTGCCGCCCTATTCCCGGAAGTACAGTGGCAAGCGCGCGCTGTTGCTGCGCCGCAATGCCGCTGTACATACATTATACCACGCCGCTTCTGATGCGGGTGTGATGATGTCTATAGGATATCTATACGTCCTTCTTTCTGATTGGGTGAGTGCCTCGAGATTCCGCCTACTCTCCTTCCTGCATTTGTTTGATTAATTATTTTTCACCTGGTGCACTATTTAACTTATTATGCACTTTATATGTATATTTTAATATATATTGTTATGCACTTTATGGGTACATATATTATATACCCACTTAATTATGATACCATATGTATTGTATCTCCTGTACACTTCTATTGTAAGTTTTTTTTAATATTTGTTACACTTAATTATGTAATTGATGTTTTATTGAACACCACATATAACTTGTCCTATGGTCACTGTTCACTTGTGCTTGAAAAAGGCCGCATGTGCGGTTGAAACGTAGCAATTGGAATGAAATAAACCACTTGTCACTACTCTGTGTGCTGCAGCAAATCTGTTCTTCTATATATATATATATATATATATATATATATATATATATGTTTTATTCCTTATATCTATATATGTATGTATATATATATTTTCTCTTTACATATATTGTAATTTATTAATTCACTATCTCTTATCTTAGGGCCATTTCCCTTATAATTATACATAGACCCCTTATACAGTCAGCATTCTTTTCCATATATATATATATATATATATATATATATATATATATATATAGTATTTATCGGCGTATAACGTGCACTGGCGTATAACACGCACCCCCATTTTAATAGGGAAATTTAAGTTTAAAAAAATACATATAAGATAAATGACAGACTAAATGCCATATCATCCCTCTAGCTTTTATTTTGCCTGAACTTCAGTTTGGTCCCCCCTTTCAGTGCCACATCATTCCTCCCCTTTTATCAGCCCCTGTGCCACATTTACACCCATCCCCCCTCACCCTCTCATCATTCCCCCACTGTCTTATCAATCCCCCACCCCTGTCTCATCGTGCCCCCTCTCATCATGCCCCCTCTCATCATGCCCTCTTCTCATCATACCCCCCTTTCATCATGCCCCCGCTCATCATGCCCCCTTTTCATCGTGCCCCCCTCTCATCATGCCCCCTCTCATCATGCCCCCCTCTCATCATGCCCCCTTCTCATCATGCCCCCCTTTCATCATGCCCCCGCTCATCATGCCCCCTTCTCATCATGCCCCATTTTCATCATGCCCCCTCTCAGCATCCCCTTTCCCCCCTGTTTTTTATATATATATTTTTTCCCCATCTTCTTTACCTAGCCGCGCTTGGCAGGCCAGGCTGTGACGCACTGACTAATTTTCCTGTCGGTCTGCTCATTACACGGTTTGCTGTCGCCACCTACAGGTTAAATCACACTACTACATTACTACAGTGTCCTTGCAGTGTGCCTGAATATTCTCAAAAATTAATCCATACACACATTTTTTTCTCCATAATTTAAGATATCTGTTTTTCTATATTAATTCAAATATACACTGCTCAAAAAAAATAAAGGGAACACTTAAACAACACAAAGGGCCTCATTTCCTAAGCTGAAACCTATCAGTTTTTGTCTTGTTATTTTGGCACAGAGTGTCTGAGACATGTCTGCGCCAGTCTGCGCCAGTGTGCGACAGTGTGCGACTAGAAAATCGAACAAACCCGACATTGCAATGTGAAAAGCCGAAAAGGGAGCATGGTCTGTTCCAAAGGGGGTGTGGACGACCAAAAGAGGGGTGTGGTTTCACAACCTGACTGATTTACTATTGAATTTGCAGAAAATCCTGTGGATGAATGGCTGGAAATATCCACATAGAAAAAGCTGGTCAGAAAATGTTCCCGACTTTTCCCAATAGTAAATAGAGAGGAATCCTGCAAGTCAGAAACAACATTTCCCACTAGTAAAAACCGACACTTTTAGTAAATGAGTGTCGGTTTTACTTGTAACTCCAAGTAAATCACACTTCTGTGAAATCACACTGTCCACTCAGAAAGCAACACTGATTGACAATCAAATTTGCATGCTGTTGTGTAAATGGAACAGACAACAGGTTGAAATGATAGGCAATTAGCAAGACACCCCCAATAAAGGAGTGATTCTGCAGGTGGTGACCACAGACCACTTCTCATTTCCTATGCTTCCTGGCTGATGTTTTGGTCACTTTTTAATGCTGACTGTGCTTTCATTCTAGTGGTAGCATGAGACAGAGTCTACAGCCCACACAAGTGGCTCAGGTCGTGCAGCTCATCCAAGATGGCACATCAGTGTGAGCTGTGGCAAGAAAGTTTGCTGTGTCTGTCAGCGTAGTATTCAGAGAATGGAGGTGTTACCAGGAGACAGGCCAGTATATCAGGAGACGTGGAGGTGGCCGTAGGAAGGCAACAATCCAGCAGCAGGACCACTACCTACGCCTTTGTGCAAGGAGGCGCAGGAGAAGCACTACCAGAGTCTGGTGCCCTGTGTTCTTCACAGATAAAAGCAGGTTCACAGTGAGCACATGTAACAGACGTGACAGAGACGCCGTGGAGAACATTCTGCTGCCTGCAACACCCTCCAACATGACTGGTTTGGTGGTGGGGCAGTAATGGTGTGGGGTGGCATTCCTTTGGGGGGCTTCACAGCCCTCCATGTGCTTGCCAGAGGTAGCCTGACTGCCATTAGGTACCGAGATGAGATCCTCAGACCCCTTGTGAGACCATATGCTGGTGCGGTTGACCCTGGGTTCCTTCTAATGATAGACAATGCTAGACCTTATGGGGCTGGAGTGTGTCAGCAGTTCCTGCAAGAGGAAGGCATTAATGCTATGGACTGGCCTGCCCATTCCCCAGACCTGAATCTGATTGAGCACATCTGGGACATCATGTCTCGCTCTATTCATCAACGCCACATTGCACCACAGAGAGTCCAAGAGTTGGCGGATACTTAAGTCCAGGTCTGGGAGGACATCCCTCAGGAGACCATCCGCCACCTCATCAGGAGCATGCCCAGGCATTGTGACACGTGGAGGCCACACACACTACTGAGCCTCATTTTGACTTGTTTAAAGGACATTGCATCAAAGTTGGGTTAGCCATTAGTGTGGTTTTCCACTTTGATTTTGCATGTGACTCCATATCCAGACCTCCATGGGTTAATAAATTTGATTTCCATTGATAAAATTTGTGTGATTTTGTTGTCAGCACATTCAACTATGTAAAGACGAAAGTTCATTCCTTCAGATCTAGGATGTGTTATCTAAGTGTTCCATTTATTTTGTGAACAGTGTATATATATATATATATATATAGATATATATATATATATATATATATATATATATATATATATATACATATACATCTCATCTACAATGTCTAGTGAAGTACCTAATAAAATGGTGGAATCACCTTTTTACAAGATAGCAGAGGAAGATGTTTAACAAAAAAGGATGCACCAATCTATACAAATGTCATTTCACACTGTGGTCAATTCAGCCATGTCCTCCATACATGAGGTCATCGCAAAATCTGTAGTCATGGCTATGACATGACCTAATGCACATGAGTCTCCTCAAGATCCCTCTACACACTCAGACCTTTTCTATTCAGCCGATGACTCCACCTCTATTTTGGCTAAAGGTTCACAGAAGCTACAATTTAAGACTACCAGTCCTATAACATCTAAACATGTTAAAAAATCTAAAAAAATTAGAGGACCAGGCTACAATAAAAGCTTTGTCACAAAGCACCTTATTTGATGTTCCTATGTCACATCCCATACCCTTGGCCCCTGAGGAAGTGCATAAAAAGCGGGCATTTAAGGCATCTGCGAAAGCAAAGCCTATGATAACCTCTGATTCACCCAGACATTCCTCTATTGTGGATGCTGATTCTTCTGACTGGGAAGATCAATCAATTTATGAAGCTATCTCAGATGTGGGGAAAGCACCCAAGGTCAGGGGAGTGGATATGTGAGTTTAAGGATAAAAAAGTAATTGGACAAAATGGCCAGAAATAAACTTAAATACCCTAGGCCCACACTCCCACAGAAACTTTCTATTTCCCCAGATTTAGACCCAATATTAGTAAAATACCTGGCTAAGTCCGGTAAGAACCCCAAGAAATGGGTCAACAGATCATTTAGATCCGTACAAGATAGATTTCTAGATCTTCTTGGACCGTCAACCAAACATTGGATCTCACTGAGGAAGCATCTCTGTCTGGGGAATTAGTGAATTTATCTGTATTAAGAGGTTGGACCCAGAGGGCCATATGCTTATTTGGGAACACTAACGCTTCCCTCTGTACTCAACAAAAGAGATCCATACTCATGAGATTAGATCCCCAACTCGTACATTTGGCTTTTTCCGAACAAATTACTTCTGCAGATGGACATTTATTTGGGGAATCCTTTAAAAAAAAAAAAGTATGTAGGACTTTTCTCCACCTTAGACAAGGCCCAGACATCATTAAAACAAGTCTTTAGGGACCATGTTTTTGGAAGGGCTGGGAAAAGAAGGGCCTATTTTCCCAGCCAACTATACCGGGAAGGTCAAACCTTCAGAGGCCCCTCCCTACCTCCTCCACGTACAGACAGATACTTAAATTCATCAACATCATTCAATCTCATTCTTTCCCACAAGTGGAAGACCCTGGAGAGCTAGAGGTTTCAGAGGAGTTCCAAGATCAAGACACAATGCAGGTAAGCACACTTCTACCATATTCTTCTCTCATACCATTGGGAGGAAGAATACAAAAATTTTTCCAAACTTGGTCTATAATAACATCAGACTCTTGGATCCGCAATACAGTCCTAGGGTATCAAATATAATTTGTTTATCCACCTTTCCAATCTCAGATTCCTCATCCCATGATATTTCCCCTATCAGATCAGAATATAATCCAGCAACAAACCATGGAACTATGTTCCAAAGGCACAATCACTCAGGGTCCTCTCGATTCCTCAGGTTTTCTGAGCAACCTGTTTCTAGTGAAAAGGAAAGATGGAGGTCTCAGACCAGTAATAAACTTAAAGACCCCCAACAATTTTTTTGTTATCAACATTTTAAAATGGGGGGTATCCATCTGTTAAGAGACTTGTTGTTACAGAACGATTGGCTAACCAAAGTGGACCTCAAAGACACCTACCTCACGTTGCCTATGCACCCAATGTTTCAACCTTACCTTCAAATTTTTTGGAAGGGTCAAAAATGTCAATTTACCAGTTTGCCATTCAGTCTCTCCTAAACCCCTCTGTGTTTCACCAAATTTCTAAGGGTACATTCACACTACGGAATTCCCACGGAATTCCATGGGCGGAATTGCGGGAGTAGTATTTCGCGGTGTTAACTTAACACTAGTGTGAATGGGTCTCCGTGTTACCCGTTCACATTGCGGAATTTCAGCGCAAAGAACGAACATGTTCATTCTTTGCCCGGATTCCGCGAGCACTGCATAGCCTTCAATGGTGACGGTTCCGTGCCCCGCGGCCCTAACGCCGAATTATTTTCGGCGGTGGCCGCCAGATGGAATGTCCACTCGCTAAATTCAGCAAGCAGAGATTCCGCAGTGTGAACGCACCTTTAAACTGATAATAGCAATCCTGAGGGCTCGGGGTGTTCATCTAATAATATACTTAGACGATATACTGATCATAGCCAATACTTTAGAACTAAGCAACCACCACACAAAATGGACAATTACCTTACTATCCAAC
The DNA here is from genome assembly GCF_029499605.1 of Hyla sarda. Classification (NCBI taxonomy): domain Eukaryota; kingdom Metazoa; phylum Chordata; class Amphibia; order Anura; family Hylidae; genus Hyla; species Hyla sarda. The sequence goes on from NC_079190.1 coordinate 256,442,800, forward strand.
TTAGGGTTCATGATTAATCACTAGAAATCCATTCTAACACCCTCAAAAGAATTAGGATTTTTAGGATTAATCAATACCCAATCAGCCATATTGAGCCTTCCATGCAAGAAATTTAAAACTATCCATAGAGAAATATGTTCCGTATTGAACAAACAACTAGCATCTCTCCGCTCTGCTCACATAGTAGGATTACTTTCTGCCTCCATTCAAGCAATTTTCCCCGCACCTATTCATTCCAGGGCTCTCCAACTTTTAAAAGGATTAGGATACTCGGACGAGATTTCTCTGTCTCCAGATACCAAAGAGGACAATATATTTGCAGTTCAATATATCAATCAATTAGGAGGCACCAATTCAAAATCATTGATCAACATCGCCAAAGAATTTTGGCATTTTGGTCTGGATAAAGATATAGGCCCTGATTTACTAAGAGTTGAATATAGTTTTCTTTGTGGGTTTTAATCCTCTACATTTTTTTTCGATCGTATTTACTAATCTTTCCCTACATTTTGCACTTTTCCCTACATGTTGCGCTTTTTTTTTACACATGCTCTGATCTGTAGGGTTTCCCTCAGCTCAAATCCACCATATTTTCTGTAGAAACCTTAGTAAATGTGTTGTTTTTGGGAAATTATCCGGAAAATGCCCCTTTTCTGTGACCGCGCCCCCTTTCCCCAACAGACACGCCCCTTTTTGGGGTTTTCTCTGTAAAATATAGAGCTGGTCGGGTTTTTCATTTCTGGCACAGACAGAATTCTGGCACAGACAGAATTCTGGCACAATGAGACAGAATTCTGGTGTAAAATCCAGCGCAGACAGAATTTCTGGCGCACAACCTGACAAAACATTTTGGGTTTACAATAGTAAATCAGGGTAATAGTTTTAAAAGCATGATGTTTACCGGGTTTATCCAACTCCATAGCAGATTGGTACTCTTGTTGCCTAATCCACAACAGCGATTGGAAACTAGATCCTCTGATTTTTTCTCGAATAAATCATTTATGGGGACCAATTCATCTAGATCTTTTCGCTTCATGACTGAATCGGCAAGTTCCTCAATTCTTCAGTTGGCGTTCAGATCCGGAGTCCCAATGCACGGATGCCTTACTTCAAATTTGGCCCTCAGGGACACTTTATGCCTTTCCATCTTTTATCTTGATTCCTTAGACTATTCTTCTGATCGTATCACAGAAATCAACAGTGGTTTTGATAACCCCATTATGGCCAACTCAGACCTGGTTTGCCCAAATTTTGGAAATGTCCATAGATCTCCCTTGAATCCTTCCTCATCATCCTTCCATCTTACTAGATCCAACAAGGAATCCTCATCCGCTCATAATGTCAGACCAACTATGTCTAGTAGCCTGGCTCATATCAGTTTGTCAAGACCTGGTTTTGCACTTTCACAATCAGCTTGCAACATACTCTCAGACACATGGGCCCCAGGTACCAGAACAGTTAACGGATCTGCCTGGAAAATTTGGTCTAATTGCTGCATACAACGGGCTCTGGATCCCGTGCATGCACCTTTAAATCAAATCATCAATTTTTTCTCTGAATCTTTCGAAGTAGGGAAGGCCTATAAGACTATTAATGTATATTGTTCAGCTATATCCTTCTACCATGTCCATATTCATGCCTTACCTGTAGGAAAATATCCTTTAATTTGTAAATTAATAAAAGGTACAAAATTTAGGAGACCTCCTTTACCTAAATATCACTCTACCTGGAATGTCAACTTAGTCCTAAATTTAATAGATTCTTGGGGTGAAAATGATCTCCTCTTTCGAAAATTGTTATCCTACAAACTTACCATGTTATTAGGCCTAATTTCCTTTAAAAGAGTCTCGGATGTCAGGGCATAAGAAATCTCCCATAGACAATTTTCCTCACAAGGAGTTTTTTTTACCATTCATAAACAAACAAAAACTAACCTTAGAACGGTCTTTTATCCTGCTTCTCCTCAACAGAAAAATCTCTGGGTTGTACGATGTTTAAAATCCTGTGAAAAAAAAACAGAATTATTCAAAAATACTAATTCATCCCAACTAATTATTTCTTTTTGCAAACCATACTTACCTGTGTCTTCTCCAACATTAGCTAGATGGGTTAAACAAACTATGTCAGTAGATGGTATCGATACATCAATATATAGAGCTCAGTCCACAAAGGGAGATATGTCTACAAAAATCTGACAAGCAGGCGGCACATTAATTGATATTCTAAAAGTCGGTCATCAGAATCCAGTTTTAGAACTTTCTATTTTAGACCTGATTCACATGTGCCCATGACATTGTTTAACTCATCATAACGTGTTAATTTATTTTACATTGTTTTTTTTTCTCCTATAAGCTTTAACCCCTTAAAGGGGTACTCCTCCCCTAGACATCTTATCCCCTATCCAAAGGATAGGGGATACGATGTCAGATCGCCGCGGTCCCACTGCTGGGAGCCCTGGGATCCCCGCTGCGGCACCGCGTTCTTATTACAGCACAGAGCGAGTTCGCTCTGCACGTAATGACGGGCAGTACAGGGGCCGGAGCATCGTTACGTCACGGCTCTGCCCCTCGTGAGGCCACGGCCCGCCCCTTTCAATACAAGTCTATGGGAGGGGGCATGGCGGTCGTCACGCCCCCTCCCATAGACTTGCATTAAGGGGACGGGCCGTGATGTCACGAGGGGCGGAGCCATGATGTCACTCTGCTCCGTCCCCCGTATCGCCCGTCATTACGCACAGAGCGAACTCGCTCTGTGCTGTAATGAGAGCGGGGTGCCGCAGCGGGGATCCAAGGGCTCTCCAGCAGCGGGACCGTGGCGATCTGACATCTTATCCCCTATCCTTTGGATAGGGGATAAGATGTCTAGGGGTGGAGTACCCCTTTAAGGACTCGATTTTGGCCTTAAGAACTCAGCAAATTAAATTTTTTACGTTTTCATTTTTTCCTCCTCACCTTCTGAAAATCTTAACTCTTTTATATTTTCATTCACAGACGAATATGATATGAGGGCTTGTTTTTTGCACGACCAGTTGTCCTTTGTAATGGCATCACTCATTTTACCAAAAAAATGCTATTTGTGTGGGGAAATTGAAAACAAAACCGCAATTTTGCTAATTTTGGAAGGTTTCATTTTCACGCTATATATAATTTACGGTAAAAATGACATGCTTTCTTTATTCTGTGGTCAGTACGATTAAAATGATACCCATGATTACATACTTTTCTATTATTGTACCGCTTTAAAAAATCGCAAACTTTTTAACCAAATTAGTACATTTAAAATCCCTCTATTTTGCTGAGGGAGGGTATGAGGGTTATTTTTTTGCACTGTGATTTATACTTTTTATTTATACCACATTTGCATATACAAAACTTTTAATAATTTTTTTATTTAAAAAAAATTGGGGAATAAAATGTTACAAAAAAGCAGCAATTTTATTTTTTTTTTTTTATGTTCGTGCAGTTCACCGTACGAGATCATTAACATATTTTAATAGTTAGGATATTTACAAACACTGCAATACCAAATATGTTTATTAATTTATTTCTGAGGGGTTAATGGCACACATCAGCGCAATGGCTGATGTACACCGTTATCGGCGGGTCCCTGGCTGCTTATAGCAGCCGGGACCTGCCACACATGACCCGAGCATCGGTCCAATGCCTGCGGTCATGTATGTCCTGGTGCATTAAGTACCACCGGACCAGGACAAACATTAACGTCCTGCGTTGTTAAGGGGTTAAACAAGCATAATGCGAAGTATCCGTCCTGTAATTAAATTGGAGATTTTCCTATCCTTGGTGACGGAAAATATTGATTTTATTAAGGACAGGAGACGAACATTATCCCTCCCTTTCTTCCCAACCCTATCTACTGATATTTTTCTTTTTCTTTTACAGTGTAAACAGGACACCAGTTTCAGTTCTCTGTTATTCTACAGTCTGGAATGGCCTTTTCATCAGTTTCTATTTCATGTTACTGTTCTTCCTGCATTTATTTACATCTTATACCATCAAAGAAAGAGGAGGCGGTTTACTGGTTGCATCATTATAAATCAGATGGACTACACCATTATGGTCTGTGGATCACTCTGTTATATGTGCATGCAACTTTTTTTTATTGTTAATAAACTTTGTTAGCAAACTTTGTTTGCTGCTAATACATTCAGTAAAGAAAGATAAGCATAATGTTTGTCTCCTGTCTTTAATAAAAAAAATCCATATTTTCCTTCTTCAAGGATAGGAAAATTTCCAATTCTCTACAAAAATTATAAAAAAAAAAGAGTAGACAGGGCAAGGCAGTTTTGGTTTTTAGCACTTCGGTCTGCGTATAATAGATTATATTCAGTATCAGTATGGTAGTATCCAATTACTATATGGTGGTAATGGTATCCATCATGGTGTGGCGCAGTTTATCCTTGTATTGTGGGCTCTGTACAGTTTTTTTTTTCATTTAATAGCAGTATAATGGTACTAGTCACTGGCATAGTAGTATGGAGGTATTATTTTATGTTTCTAAACCCCAAACTTTAGAAAACCATGTGTGTACCTGGTGAGTGGGGATGTATACAATGTATACACTGCCATTCTCTTACATTCGCATACCAGGGGAATGCACACTACTCTGCCTTGCCCTGGTTTCTGCCAAACCATGCTATGCAGTAATTGGGGGACACACCAAAATGCACCTTCATCTGTGTAGGCAAAAATCCTTGCACCGGGCCTGGTTATCCACAGGGGGCCAAAAACAAATGCCTCCTTAAGCCTGCAAAGGTGCAGCTCCCACACAGATCACCAACCCAAAACTGTGCTTCTGCCACCTGAGCCCCACCTCAGCTTAGAACATAGAGTGGCCTCACCTAATACATCCGTGCTACGGCTGTACTTCTCCTCATTGGCGCTTGTGTTTCCTGGCTTTAAATAGCATCTGCTGACACTGAATAAGACTAACCCCTCCCTGTGATCCCTATGCGCGGAGCAAAATTTTGTATGGTCATGAAACATTGACTGACCCTGCCCCCTGGCCCCTCCATTTTGTGGTTCCGCCCTTAGCCATGTGCATGGCCCGTGCCCTGGATGTTTTGAAGACCTAGCAATGCCCCTGACACTGAGTCTCATGCTAAAAATGGGTGCTGTGAAGACAGAGGAGACAGAGTGGAAGTGTTGTCTCCTATTACAAAGTTATAAATGAGAGCTAGGAGAGCAGCACCCTATTCTACATTTAGGTGCCTTATTGTGCACCATAATTTTTATTTTTTTTTATATATAAAGTACTAGAGGTAAACTACAATTAGTTTTTTTGTTTAAAAAGAATATATATATATATATATATATATATATATATATATATCAGAACATAGCTGCTGAGGGCTTTTAGTGGGGCCTTTCATTCATGTAACACTGCTGGTTGGCAACCACCAGTGTACCATGTGTCGCGGGTCTTACCATCATCGGGCGACATCTTCTGTGTCCTGTGTCTGCTATGTTTCCCGTTCTTCAGGCTCAGGTATACCTCCTGCTATTTTCACACTGTCTACCAGGGGCTGTGTGCGAGCACTGGCTGAATTATATAGAGCAGGCGTGTATTCCCTAATCAAATGTTCCTCCTATACCTGTCTGTCACTCCCTATTTTAACCCGCTACATCTGCTGTTCGTTGGTTCAGCAAGAATGTATTCTGTCCTGGTAACCTGTTCTGTTAGGTCTCTTTATTTGTTGACTCCTGACTCTCATTCTGCCTGTGTATTGCACTTCCCGTTTTCCTTATCACTTGGAGTCCTGAACTTTGTAGCCTCAAAAAGGGACATTTTGATAGTGGGGCTAACACATTTCATGACTGATTTCTTGGTGGCTGGATGTAAGTATAGATAAGATTATTGCTTCGATAGGAATGATCAAGATACTGCCTAGATGAGCAAGAATTTATTTATAATTTTATGGGAAGGCTGTATTTTTGTTTGCTAAAAATAAAAAGAGGAGAAGCACTGTTTAAACTTTACTTCCATGTCCCTTTCTCTGACTGCTATTCTCTATTTGCCTGTCTCTGGAGCTAATTCCCACTATCTATCTATCTATTCATCTATCTATCTAATCTTTCTTTCCTTTCTTTTCTTTTCTTTCCTTTTCTTTCTTTCCGCATACATACACCATAATTTGCTTTAGAAGTCTGACAAGACTGGAAGAAAAAGCATATGTGTTTTTTTATGAAGGCTATTCTTTAAAACGATCTATGTTTATCTAATGCACATCTGTGGTTAAGAGAAAATTACATTTCTTTCCTGTAGTGTTTCTTCTGACAGAATGGCAAAATGATTCCCAAATTGTCTACAAATGGAAGTAAAATCTAGCAATTTCAACTTAATAGGAAACAAGTTACTGGAACACATGAAAATCTTGCATAACAAAAGAAAATATGACACTAATGCTTTATAAAGATGACCCAACTGTTAACATGAAAATAAAATGTCAATTTAGACATTTTTGGGGTTCTGTATATGGCATGAATGTGAAGAATAAAACATTCATTTACAGAATAAATGTATACTGTTAAAATATTTAGAAATGAAAAAATCTAGGCTAAACATTGAATGACATCTGATCAACCATTATATCTATCCATTATGTAAATTTTATTAGATAATTTATTAAGCAAGTACACCTTAAATTTACACAAAAAATACAATTATTACTATTATTATTATTTATTTACAGTATATGGAGACCCAGGACTGTTCCCCAAGCCCATAGTCTTTCCAGTGGATTAGATGGAGGCAACCCCTGGGCATATTAGAGTTGAGGATACTGCAGACCTCATATTCATCACATGATTGACAATCTGTACCAGCAGAGAGCAAGGAGGTAGCAAGGTGTAGCGATTGTATATCAGCATCTCCAAAAATTAAATATGGGTGACCTTGTAAATCCACATGGAGGGTGAAAGGGTCAAGTCCATAGGCAACTGCATTAACCTGTTAGAATATGTAGTAATGTTCAATATACCGGGTATGAGAGCAGATGTTCAAGTTTTGGGTGGACAACCATACCATCTACCATGACCTGATAGAATGGGCTGCTTATCGCTTACAGTTGTCCTGGAGCTTCTGCTGCTGCATAGACCTACGTATCGATACTTGGACCATACCTGTACCCATGCTGAATGGAGTTACCAGAGATGGTTTTCTAATGCTAGAATGTTTACTAGCACAAAGGATTAAGGCAGCATGGAGCATTGTTACGCCGAGCGCTCCGGGTCCCCGCTCCTCCCCGGAGCGCTCGCTACACTTCCCTCACTGCAGCGCCCCGGTCGGTTCCACGGACCCGGGGCGCTGCGTTACCACCTCCGGCCGGGATGCGATTCGCGATGCGGGTAGCGCCCGCTCGCGATGCGCACCCCGGCTCCCGTACCTGACTCGCTCCCCGTCAGTTCTGTCCCGGCGCGCGCGGCCCCGCTCCCTAGGGCGCGCGCGCGCCGGGTCTTTGCGATTTAAAGGGCCACTGCACCGCTGATTGGTGCAGTGGTTCCAATTAGTGTTTACACCTGTGCACTTCCCTATATCACCTCACTTCCCCTTCACTCCCTCGCCGGATCTTGTTGCCCTAGTGCCAGTGAAAGCGTTCCTTGTGTGTTCCTTGCCTGTGATTCCAGACCTTCTGCCGTTGCCCCTGACTACGATCCTTGCTGCCTGCCCCGACCTTCTGCTACGTCCGACCTTGCTTCTGTCTACTCCCTTGTACCGCGCCTATCTTCAGCAGCCAGAGAGGTTGAGCCGTTGCTAGGGGATACGACCTGGTCACTACCGCCGCAGCAAGACCATCCCGCTTTGCGGCGGGCTCTGGTGAAAACCAGTAGTGACTTAGAACCGATCCTCTAGCACGGTCCACGCCAATCCCTCTCTGGCACAGAGGATCCACCACCTGCCAGCCGGCATCGTGACAGTAGATCCGGCCATGGATCCCGCTGAAGTTCCTCTGCCAGTTGTCGCTGACCTCACCACGGTGGTCGCCCAGCAGTCACAACAGATTGCGCAACAAGGCCAACAGCTGTCTCAACTGACTGTTATGCTACAACAGTTACTACCACAGCTCCAGCAATCATCTCCTCCGCCAGCTCCTGTACCTCCTCCGCAGCGAGTGGCCGCTTCTGGAATACGACTATCCTTGCCGGATAAATTTGATGGGGACTCTAAGTTTTGCCGTGGCTTTCTTTCCCAATGTTCATTACACTTGGAGATGATGTCGGACCAGTTCCCCACTGAAAGGTCTAAGGTGGCTTTCGTAGTCAGCCTGCTGTCTGGAAAAGCCCTGGCTTGGACCACACCGCTCTGGGACCGCAATGACCCCGTCACTGCCTCTGTACACTCCTTCTTCTCGGAAATTCGAAGTGTCTTTGAGGAACCTGCCCGAGCCTCTTCTGCTGAGACTGCCCTGTTGAACCTGGTCCAGGGTAATTCTTCCGTTGGCGAGTATGCCGTACAGTTCCGTACCCTTGCTTCAGAATTATCCTGGAATAATGAGGCACTCTGCGCGACCTTTAAAAAAGGCCTATCCAGCAACATTAAAGATGTTCTGGCCGCACGAGAAATCCCTGCTAACCTACATGAACTCATCCATCTTGCCACTCGCATTGACATGCGTTTTTCCGAACGGCGTCAGGAGCTCCGCCAGGATATGGACTCTGTTCGCACGAGGCGTTTCTTCTCCCCGGCTCCTCTCTCCTCTGGTCCCCTGCAACCTGTTCCTGTGCCTCCCGCCGTGGAGGCTATGCAGGTCGACCGGTCTCGCCTGACACCCCAAGAGAGGACACGACGCCGCATGGAGAATCTCTGCCTGTACTGTGCTAGTACCGAACACTTCCTGAAGGATTGTCCTATCCGTCCTCCCCGCCTGGAAAGACGTCCGCTGACTCCGCACAAAGGTGAGACAGTCCTTGATGTCTACTCTGCTTCTCCACGTCTTACTGTGCCTGTGCGGTTGTCTGCCTCTGCCTTCTCCTTCTCTGCTGTGGCCTTCTTGGACTCTGGATCTGCAGGAAATTTTATCCTGGCCTCTCTCGTCAACAGGTTCAACATCCCGGTGACCAGTCTCGCCAGACCCCTCTACATCAATTGTGTAAACAATGAAAGATTGGACTGTACTATACGTTTCCGCACGGAGCCCCTTCTAATGTGCATCGGATCTCATCACGAGAGGATTGAACTGTTGGTCCTCCCCAATTGCACTTCTGAAATCCTTCTTGGACTTCCCTGGCTTCAACTCCATTCCCCAATCCTGGATTGGTCCACTGGGGAGATCAAGAGTTGGGGGCCCTCTTGTTCCAAGGACTGCTTAAAACCGGTTCCCAGTAAACCTTGCCGTGTCCCTGTGCTTCCTCATGTAACCGGTCTCCCTAAGGCCTATATGGACTTTGCGGACGTTTTTTGCAAAAAACAAGCTGAGACTCTACCTCCTCACAGGCCTTATGATTGTCCCATTGACCTCCTCCCGGGCACTACTCCACCCCGGGGCAGAATCTATCCTCTGTCCGTCCCAGAGACTCTTGCCATGTCTGAATACGTCCAAGAAAATTTAAAAAAGGGCTTTATCCGTAAATCCTCCTCTCCTGCCGGAGCCGGATTTTTCTTTGTGTCCAAAAAAGATGGCTCTCTACGTCCTTGCATTGACTACCGAGGTCTTAATAAAATCACGGTTAAGAACCGCTACCCCCTACCCCTTATCTCTGAACTCTTTGATCGTCTCCAAGGTGCCCATATTTTTACCAAACTGGACTTAAGAGGTGCTTATAATCTCATCCGCATCAGAGAGGGGGATGAATGGAAAACGGCATTTAACACCAGAGATGGACACTTTGAGTATCTGGTCATGCCCTTTGGTCTATGCAACGCCCCTGCCGTCTTCCAAGACTTTGTTAATGAAATTTTTCGTGATCTCCTATACTCCTGTGTTGTTGTATATCTGGACGATATCCTGATTTTTTCTGCCAATCTTGAAGAACACCGCCAGCATGTCCGTATGGTTCTTCAGAGACTTCGTGATAATCAACTCTATGCCAAAATAGAGAAATGTCTGTTTGAATGCCAATCTCTTCCTTTTCTAGGATACTTGGTCTCTGGCCAGGGACTACAAATGGACCCAGATAAACTCTCTGCCGTCTTAGATTGGCCACGCCCCTCCGGACTCCGTGCCATCCAACGTTTTTTGGGGTTCGCCAATTATTACAGGCAATTTATTCCACATTTTTCTACTATTGTGGCTCCTATTGTGGCTTTAACAAAAAAAAATGCCGATCCCAAGTCTTGGCCTCCTCAAGCGGAAGACGCCTTTAAACGACTCAAGTCTGCCTTTTCTTCGGCTCCCGTGCTCTCCAGACCTGACCCATCTAAACCCTTCCTATTGGAGGTTGATGCCTCCTCAGTGGGAGCTGGAGCTGTCCTTCTACAAAAAAACTCTTCCGGGCATGCTGTTACTTGTGGTTTCTTTTCCAGGACCTTCTCTCCGGCGGAGAGGAACTACTCCATCGGGGATCGAGAGCTTCTAGCCATTAAATTAGCACTTGAGGAATGGAGGCATCTGCTGGAGGGATCAAGATTTCCAGTTATTATTTACACCGATCACAAGAACCTCTCCTACCTCCAGTCTGCCCAACGGCTGAATCCTCGTCAGGCCAGGTGGTCTCTGTTCTTTGCCCGATTTAATTTTGAAATTCACTTTCGGCCTGCTGATAAGAACATTAGGGCCGATGCTCTCTCTCGTTCCTCAGATGCCTCTGAAATTGAACTCTCTCCTCAACACATCATTCCTCCTGACTGCCTGATTTCCACTTCTCCAGCCTCCATCAGGCAAACTCCTCCAGGAAAGACCTTTGTTTCTCCACGCCAACGCCTTGGGATCCTCAAATGGGGTCACTCCTCCCATCTCGCAGGTCATGCGGGCATTAAGAAATCTGTGCAACTCATCTCTCGCTTCTATTGGTGGCCGACTCTTGAGACTGATGTGGTGGACTTTGTGCGAGCCTGCACTATCTGTGCCCGGGATAAGACTCCTCGCCAGAAGCCCGCTGGTTTTCTTCATCCTCTTCCTGTCCCCGAACAACCTTGGTCTCTGATTGGTATGGATTTTATTACTGACTTACCCCCATCCCATGGCAACACTGTTATTTGGGTGGTCGTTGATCGATTCTCCAAAATGGCACATTTCATCCCTCTTCCTGGTCTTCCTTCAGCGCCTCAGTTGGCTAAACAATTTTTTGTACACATTTTTCGTCTTCACGGGTTGCCTACACAGATCGTCTCGGATAGAGGCGTCCAATTTGTGTCTAAATTCTGGAGGGCTCTCTGTAAACAACTCAAGATTAAATTAAATTTTTCTTCTGCATACCATCCTCAATCCAATGGACAAGTAGAGAGAATTAACCAGATCTTGGGTGACTATTTACGACATTTTGTTTCCTCCCGCCAGGATGACTGGGCAGATCTTCTACCTTGGGCCGAATTCTCGTATAATTTCAGAATCTCTGAATCTTCCTCCAAATCTCCGTTTTTCGTGGTGTACGGCCGTCACCCTCTTCCCCCCCTCCCTACCCCCTTGCCCTCTGGTCTGTCCGCTGTGGATGAAATTTCTCGTGATCTTTCCACCATATGGAAAGAGACCCAAAATTCTCTCTTACAGGCTTCTTCTCGCATGAAGAGATTCGCAGATAAGAAAAGAAGAGCTCCTCCCATTTTTTCCCCTGGAGACAAGGTATGGCTCTCCGCTAAATATGTCCGTTTCCGTGTCCCGAGCTATAAGTTGGGACCACGCTATCTTGGTCCTTTTAAAGTTTTGTGTCAAATTAATCCTGTCTCTTACAAACTTCTTCTTCCTCCTTCTCTTCGTATCCCTAATGCCTTTCACGTCTCTCTTCTTAAACCTCTCATCCTCAACCGTTTTTCTCCTAAATCTGTTCCTCCCACTCCTGTTTCCGGCTCCTCGGACATCTTCTCTGTCAAAGAGATCTTGGCCTCCAAAAAGGTCAGGGGAAGAACTTTTTTTTTAGTGGATTGGGAGGGTTGTGGTCCAGAAGAGAGGTCCTGGGAACCTGAGGACAATATCCTGGACAAAAGTCTGATCCTCAGGTTCTCAGGCACCAAGAAGAGGGGGAGACCCAAGGGGGGGGGTACTGTTACGCCGAGCGCTCCGGGTCCCCGCTCCTCCCCGGAGCGCTCGCTACACTTCCCTCACTGCAGCGCCCCGGTCGGTTCCACGGACCCGGGGCGCTGCGTTACCACCTCCGGCCGGGATGCGATTCGCGATGCGGGTAGCGCCCGCTCGCGATGCGCACCCCGGCTCCCGTACCTGACTCGCTCCCCGTCAGTTCTGTCCCGGCGCGCGCGGCCCCGCTCCCTAGGGCGCGCGCGCGCCGGGTCTTTGCGATTTAAAGGGCCACTGCACCGCTGATTGGTGCAGTGGTTCCAATTAGTGTTTACACCTGTGCACTTCCCTATATCACCTCACTTCCCCTTCACTCCCTCGCCGGATCTTGTTGCCCTAGTGCCAGTGAAAGCGTTCCTTGTGTGTTCCTTGCCTGTGATTCCAGACCTTCTGCCGTTGCCCCTGACTACGATCCTTGCTGCCTGCCCCGACCTTCTGCTACGTCCGACCTTGCTTCTGTCTACTCCCTTGTACCGCGCCTATCTTCAGCAGCCAGAGAGGTTGAGCCGTTGCTAGGGGATACGACCTGGTCACTACCGCCGCAGCAAGACCATCCCGCTTTGCGGCGGGCTCTGGTGAAAACCAGTAGTGACTTAGAACCGATCCTCTAGCACGGTCCACGCCAATCCCTCTCTGGCACAGAGGATCCACCACCTGCCAGCCGGCATCGTGACAAGCATTTTAAACATTACATAGCCAGAAACAGAGACATACTCCAGAAACAATGCATGGCATTGTTGCAGATAAACTCTGCCTAGGGTAAAAGGTTATACTAGTTGTCTTGATATTCTTGAAATTGTTGCAAGGTCGGATTGAAATGCTTAGTGGCCCTTTTAGATTGTTGGCTGTAGGACAATTAGAAGGACAGCTTGATATTCAACTCGTTGCAAAATTTTTGCCAGAATTTGGGCAAGACTATTTCCTTGGGTAACCCATGGAGTTAAAAGACTTCCCAAGTAAATATGATGGCTAGCTCATGAGCCAAAGACAGCTCTTAAGTGGCACACAGTGACACAATTTTAAGAAGCAATTGACAATTATAAGGATTATTATATGACCTTTTTGAGCGGACAGGTCAATGATGAAATTAATTAACATGTGGGTTCAGGGGCACACACCCCTGCAGGAGACCCAATGAAAGGTATTTTAGGAGTTTTTTTTTTCAGGTATGACATGCTGTCACATAGGCTGTGGCAACCTTGTTTTAGACTGGGCCATCAGAATTTGGGCCTTAAAACTTATACTTACACTCTTTGACTTTCTTTTTTGTGTATGGAATTTTAATATTTTAATGGTTCTGTTTAAGATTCTATTTTAACTTCATTAGAATAGTAACATAGTTCATAAGGTTGAAAAAAGACCAGAGTCCACCAAGTTCAACCTATATCCCTAATCAGTCCCTACTGAGTTGATCCAGAGGAAGGGGAAAATTCTTTCCTAACTCCAAATATGGCAGAATGGTCAGAATATATCCCTGGATAAACCATCTGTCCCTATAAATCAAGTATCCATAACCTGTAATGTTATTACTGTTCAACAAAGAACCCAGGCCCATTTTGAATTCTCTTACAGAGTTCACAATGACAACCTCCACCAGGAGAGAGTTCCACAATTTCACTGCTCTTACAGTAAAGAACCCCCGTCTGTGCTAGTATAGAAACCTTCTTTCCTCTAAATGTAGAGGATGACTCCTTGTTATATAGTCCTGGGTCTAAATATATCATGGGAGAGATCTTTGTATTGTCCCCTTATATATTTATACATAGTTATTAGGTCGTCCCTAAGCCTTCTTTTTTCTAAACTAAATAACCTTAATTCTGATAATCTGGGTACTGTAGTCCTCCCATCCTTCTTATTAATCTGGTTGCTCCTCTTTGAACCCTCTCCAGCTCCACTATATATTTCTTGTACACTAGTGCCCAGTGCTGTACACAGTATTCTATGTGTGGTCTGACTAGTGATTTGTACAATGGTAGAATTATTTCCTTGCAGTGGGCATCTTTGCCCCTATTGATGCACCCCATGGTTGTATGTGCCTTGGCAGCAGCTGCCCGACACTGGTTACTACAGCTACATTCATTGTTAACTAAGAGCCCTAAATCCTTTTCCATGTCAGTCGTCCCAAGTGTTCTCCCATTTAATTCATTATCCCACCCCAGATTTTTCGTCCCCATGTGCATTAACTTACATTTATCAGTGTTGAACCTCATATGACACTTCCCGGCCTCTAACCTATCCAGATCCATTTGTAACAGTGCACTGTCCTCTATGGTGTTAACCACTTTAAAGAGTTTAGTATCATCTGCAAAGATTGCTACTTTACTATTTTATCCCTCTACAAGTTCTTCAAGGGGTTAACCCTTAAGGACCCAGCCCATTTTCACCTTAAGGACCCGGGCATTTTTTGCACATCTGACCACTGTCACTTTAAGTATTAATAACTCTGAGATGCTTTTACTTCTCACTCTGATTTCGAGACTGTTTTTTCGTGACCTATTCTTCTCTATGTTAGTGGTAAAATTTTGTCTCTACTTGCATCAAATTTGATGAAAAATTAGCAAATTTAGCATTTTTTTTTTTTACTGTGAAACTCTCTGCTTATTAGGAAAATGGACATCCCAAATAAATTACATATTAATTCCCATATAAAATATGTCTACTTTATGATTGCAACATAAAGTTTGTATGTTTTTACTTTTGGAAGACATCAGAGCGCTTCAAAGTTCAGCAGCAATTTTCCAATTTTTTACAAAATTTTCAAAATCTGAATTTTTCAGGGACCAGTTCAGATTTGAAGTGGATTTGAACTGCCTTCATATTAGAAATGCCCCATAAATGACCCCATTATAAAAACTGCACACCCAAAGTATTCAAAATGACATTCAGAAAGTTTGTTCACCCTTTAGGTGTTTCACAGGAATAGCAGCAAAATGAAGGAGAAAATTCAAAAGGTAAAAGGAGAGAAATCACCCTGAAATTTGTAACCTGATTTCTCTTGAGTAAGGAAATACCTCATATGCTGATGTAAAGTACTCTGTGGGTGCACTAGAGGATTCAGAAGGGAAGGAGCGATAATGGGATTTTGGAGAGTGAGTTTTTCTGAAATGGTTTTTGGGGGGCATGTCACATTTAGGAAGCCCCTATGGTGCCAGAACAGCAAAAATGGCTATTTGGCTATTTTGGAAACTACAACCCTCAAGGAACATAACAAGGGGACCAGTGAGCCTTAACACCCCACAGGTGTTTGACGACTTTTTGTTAAAGTTGGATGTGTAAATGAAATTATTTTTTTCCCTAAAATGCAGTTTTTTCCCCAAATTTTACATTTTTACAAGGGGTGATAGGAGAAAATACAGATAATACATCAGCTGACTATACGTCACCTTTACATCATGATTGACAGGTCAGTGTCCATGGGAATCAAAATAAACAGAACTCAAAGGAGGCTCCAGTGCTGCGGAGAAGGTAAATATAAACAACTATCCATGTGCTCGTAGTATCTTTTCAGTACGGCTGGCTTTCATTTAATATGTAGACATACTATGTATCTAAAAGAAATAGTTTATATCAAAGTCAGCACATCAGGGACAAAGTCTATTAGTCAGCAACATAGTATATATTTATACAGTGTATGTCACAGGTTAAGGGCATTTATATAGTAAAATAAAAATCATTAAAAAAATCATAGAAAACTGCTTAATTCATAGTCTCGATTTAAGCCCCTCGGTTCTAATGTATCTAAGCGGTGGATCCAGTATGCCTCCCGTTTATGTAAAAACTTTTTAATATCACCTCCTCTTCTTGGTAATTGTATTTCCTCAATAACATGATATTTAAGTTGTGCTATTGCATGTTGGAAAGTATGAAAATGTGAAGGGATGGGAAAAAATAGATTTGCACATCCAATAGTGGATTTATGGAGATTAATCCGGTCTCCTATACGTTGGCTGGTCTCGCCAACGTACAGGAGGCCACACGGACATTTTATGAGGTAAATAACATTTTTTGTTTTACATGTAAAAAAACCTTTGATTGGAATTTTTTTTACCTGTATGTGGATGTACTCTGTCATCGCCTTTAATGATATTATTGCACTGACTGCATTGTAAACATGGAAAAGTACCAGATTTTCGTGATTTCAGAAATTGTTGTTTGGGGGATTTTGCTAAGGAACCCACATCCACTCTGTTTAATTTGTCCCTAAGGTTTGGGGGACGTTTATTACAAATTAATGGGGACTGTCTGAATTCCTCAATGGTAGGATATGATTTTGCAAGTAGTGACCAATGTTCCTGTATATTTCTGTCAATCTTGTGTTGTAAGGGATGGAAAAGTCTTACAAAGGGTATTCGTTTCTGTGTATCAGTATCCCTAACTTTTTCAGTTCTTGCTTCTTTGAGGACCCACTCCGGATATCCTCGTTCAAAAAATTTATTTTCCAATTCTGCAATCCTCGAGGATCACGGGCCTCTTTTTTATGGCGTCGCCCCCGCCATCCAAGAGACGTTGGTGGGTGAGACATCATCGGAGATGCCGGAGCACACGTCCAGACGAGAGCCAAGGTACGGACAATTCATTAGTTATTAACATTTCTTCCAAATGTCTTAACCCCTATCAGATGAACTTATTGCAGAAGGGACTTTCCTTTAGCCCCTCAGATAAACTGGACACTTTTGATTTGGACTTTTCTCTAGAGAGACTATTTCGCAATTTACGTTTGAAAACGTATTTTTCTGAAAATGTGAGACCTATTGTGGTTTGTAATAACACCTCAGAAAATGTATTAAAATTAGAGGATGTGGGACTGAGGCTAAAGAGTACCTTTAATCCACCTAGGTCTCAACATGCTGTTGAAGCATTTGTACAATTAGTTAAGAGAGATGTGGGTATGATGATTAAAAATTTAAAGAAAGATAATACAGTCTTTAAAGGTGTACTACGCCCCTGGCATCTTATTCCCTATCCAAAGGATAGGGGATAAGAAGTTAGATCGCCGCGATCCCACTGCTGGGGACCCCGGGGATCGCCGCTGCGGCACCCCGCCATCATTACTGCACAGAGCGAGTTCGCTCTGTGCGTAATGACGGGCGATACAGGTTCCGGAGCAGCGTGACGTCATGGCTCCGCCCCTCATGACATCACGTCCCGTCCCCTTAATGCAAGTCTATGGCAGGGGACATGACGACCGCCACGCCCCCTTCCCATAGACTTGTATTGACGGGGGCGGGCCGTGACGTCACTAGGGGCGGAGCTGTGACGTAACGATGCTCCGGCCCCTGTATTGCCCGTCATTACGTGCAGAGCGATCTCGCTCTGCGCAGTAATGATAGCGAGGTGCTGCAGCAGCGATCCCAGGGGTCCCCAGCAGCGGGACCCCGGCGATCTGACATCTTATCCCCTAACCTTTGGATAGGGGATAAGATGTCTAGGGGCGGAATACGCGTTTAACAATTTAAGTGTGAGAGGATGGCCCTGGGTGAGCTTATGTCAGACAAAGATCTTACGATAAAACCGGCAGACAAAGGGGGCACTGTTGTCGTTAAGGACACTACCCGATATAAAAATGAAATAAAAAGACAATTGTCTGACACAACCACCTATGAGCCATTACCCTCAAATCCATTACCCAGAATTGAGAAACGTTTAAGTGAAATCATACTAAATATTATGACCAAGGTGTGATCGATTCGAGGATGAAATAATTTTTAATCAACACAAAACACTGATAATCCCAGTTTTCTACATCCTCCCTAAGATTCACAAATATTTGAATAACCCTCCAGGACGTCCCATAGTTGCATCCGTAGACTCCATCTTGTCACCCCCATCTATCATACTAGATAAAACACTGACTCCTCTGATTAAACATACCCCGGCATTTTTGTTAGAAACATCCGATTTTTTACAGGTATTGTCACAGGTGGGAGGGATTACAGGAGAAATCTGGTTGGTAACCATTGATGTCACGAGCTTATATACCTCCATTGAACATACTAAGGGGATGGAAGCTGTGAAATGGCTCCTGAGAGAGAGTACATACACTGAAATTCAAAAAAAAACTTTATTATGGATTTATTGGAGGTTGTGTTGTATGATAACTATTTTTTATTTGAGGACCGTTTTTTTCTCCAAAAACAAGGCTCGGCGATGGGTGAGAATGTGCCCCCC
The DNA here is from genome assembly GCF_029499605.1 of Hyla sarda. NCBI lineage: Eukaryota > Metazoa > Chordata > Amphibia > Anura > Hylidae > Hyla > Hyla sarda. The sequence goes on from NC_079190.1 coordinate 256,461,152, forward strand.
CCCCCCCCTTACGCAAATGCATATATGGCATTGTGAATTCGGGTAGAAAACAGACATGGTGCACATCTACAATCTTGTACAATGATCTGATTGCTTCTCAGCATAATATCAAAAACTAACAGGTTGTTAGTATACATTTTGTATCAAAAAGTACAAGCCCAATCGCCACGTCAAGGCCATCTATTTAGAGTGGGTCCCTAATGACCCTAGCATAAAATGGCGCAGCATGGGGCGGCGACCACCACCGCCACGACACCAGTGCCCACGGGGGGGGGGACGACCGACTGGCAGAGCGGCCCCAATGCCACTCAAACCAGTCTATGGGTCGCACCTCCCCGCAGACACGGCACCGCGGCAGCAACAGGCGTCTCACAGCACCACACCACTGTGAACAAGGTGTAATAGCTCACTTACCATGCTCTCCCAGTCAGACTGGGAGGCTGCTAGGAAAGAAATGGCCCATGTGTAGCTAATTACTACTTATATAGGGTTGGGCAGAGGGGGTGGGGAAGAGTGCAGCACATGTTCAAAAAAAAAAAGGAGGGGATAGAAAACACAGTGTGAATTCGGGTACAAAACAGACATGGTGCACATCTACAATCTTGATCAAAAATGTATACTAACAACCTGGTGTCGCGGCGGTGGTGGTCACCGCCCGATGCTGCACCATTTTATGCTAGGGACGTTAGGGACCCACTCTAAATAGGTGGCCTTGACGTGGCGAGTGGGCTTGTACTTTTTGATCAAAAATGTATACTAACAACCTGTTAGTTTTTGATGTTATGCTGAGAAGCAATCAGATCATTATACAAGATTGTAGATGTGCACCATGTCTGTTTTTTACCCGAATTCACACTGTGTTTTCTATCCCCTCCTTTTTTTTGTTTGAACATGTGCTTCACTCTTCCCCACCCCCTCAGCCCAACCCTATATAAGTAGTATTTAGCTACACATGGGCCATTTCTTTCCTAGCAGCCTCCCAGTCTGAATGGGAGAGCATGGTAAGTGAGCTATTACACCTTGTTCACACTGGTGTGGTGCTGTGCGGCGTCCGTTGCTGCTGTGGCGCCATGTCTGCGGGGGGGGGGGGGGGTTGGGTGCGGCCCATAGACTGGTTTGAGTGGCATTGGGGCCGCTCTGCCAGTGGGTCGTTCCCCCTGTGGGCACTGGTGTCGCGGCGGTGGTGGTCGCCGCCCGTAGCTGCCCCATTTTATGCTAGGGACGTTAGGGACCCACTCTAAATAGGTGGCCTTTACGTGGCGAGTGGGCTTGTACTTTTTGATCAAAAATGTATACTAACAACCAGTTAGTTTTTGATATTATTCTGAGAAGCAATCAGATCATTATACACGATTGTAGATGTGCACCATGTCTGTTTTCTACCCGAATTCACTTTGTGTTTTCTATCCCCTCCTTTTTTTGTTTGAACATGTGCTGCACTCTTCCCCACCCCCTCAGCCCAACCCTATATAAGTAGTATTTAGCTACACATGGGCCATTTCTTTCCTAGCAGCCTCCCAGTCTGACTGGGAGAGCATGGTAAGTGAGCTATTACACCTTGTTCACACTGGTGTGGTGCTGTGCGGCGTCCGTTGCTGCTTTGGCGCCGTATCTGCGGGGGGGGGGGGGGGTGCAGCCCATAGGCTGGTTTGAGTGGCATTGGGGCCGCTCTGCCAGTGGGTCGTTCCCCCCTGTGGGCACTGGTGTCGCGGCGGTGGTGGTCGTCGCCCGTAGCTGCCCCATTTTATGCTAGGGACGTTAGGGACCCACTCTAAATAGGTGGCCTTTACGTGGCGAGTGGGCTTGTACTTTTTGATCAAAAATGTATACTAACAACCTGTTAGTTTTTGATATTATGCTGAGAAGCAATCAGATCATTATACACGATTGTAGATGTGCACCATGTCTGTTTTCTACCCGAATTCACTTTGTGTTTTCTATCCCCTCCTTTTTTTGTTTGAACATGTGCCGCACTCTTCCCCACCCCCTCAGCCCAACCCTATATAAGTAGTATTTAGCTACACATGGGCCATTTCTTTCCTAGCAGCCTCCCAGTCTGACTGGTAGAGCATGGTAAGTGAGCTATTACACCTTGTTCACACTTCTGTGGTGCTGTGCGGCGTCCGTTGCTGCTTTGGCGCCGTATCTGCGGGGGGGGGTGCAGCCCATAGACTGGTTTGAGTGGCATTGGGGCCGCTCTGCCAGTGGGTCGCTCCCCCCTGTGGGCACTGGTGTCGCGGCGGTGGTGGTTGCCGCCCGGTGCTGCGCCATTTTGTGCTAGGGACGTTAGGGACCCACTCTAAATAGGTGGCCTTGACGTGGCGAGTGGGCTTGTACTTTTTGATCAAAAATGTATACTAACAACCTGTTAGTTTTTGATATTATGCTGAGAAGCAATCAGATCATTATACAAGATTGTAGATGTGCACCATGTCTGTTTTCTTCCCGAATTCATGCATATATGGCATTATTTGATGAAATTTACGTAAATGGCGATTCCGTTTTTTTAGCCTATGCGAAAGTATGGAAGCGATTCATAGATGATATCATTTGCGTATGGGAGGGGCCACATCCCACCCTTCTCAGATTTTTCGATAAAATTAATTCAGTGAGATCAGAGTTAAAATTCACCATGACCGCTAGTCAAGAGAAGGTACATTTTTTGGATACAACAATCTTAAAGAATGAGAAAGGGGGACTTTATACCGATTTATATCGGAAAGACACAGATAGAAACAATCTTCTTCTCTATTCGAGTTCTCATCCACCAGCGATCAAAAAAGCGATACCCCGGTCACAATATAAAAGAGTAGAATGTATTATCACAGATGAACACACTAAGAAATTGAGGATTGCAGAATTGGAAAATACATTTTTTGAACGAGGATATCCGGAGTGGGTCCTCAAAGAAGCAAGAACTAAAAAAGTTAGGGATACTGATACACAGAAACGAATACCCTTTGTAAGACTTTCCCATCCCTTACAACACAAGATTGACAGAATTAAACAGGAACATTGGTCACTACTTGCAAAATAATATCCTACCATTGAGGAATTCAGACAGTCCCCATTAATTTGTAATAAACGTCCCCCAAACCTTAGGGACCTTAATCAGAGCGGATGTGGGTTCCATAGCAAAATCCCCCAAACAACAATTTCTGAAATCACAAAAATCTGGTACTTTTCCATGTTTACAATGCAGTCAGTGCAATCATATCATTAAAGGCGATCACATATTACATCCTCATACAGGTAAAAACATTCCAATCAAAGGTTTTTTTTACATGTAAAGCAAAAAATGTTATTTACCTCATAAAATGTCGGTGTGGCCTCCTGCACGTTGGCGAGACCAGCCAACGTATAGAAGACCGGATTAATCGCCATAAATCCCCTATTCGATGTGCAAATCTATTTTTCCCATCCCTTCACATTTTCATACTTTACAACATACAATAGCACAACTTAAATATCAGGTTATTGAGGAAATTCAAGTACCAAGAAGAGGAGGTGATATTAAAAAGTTTTTACATAAACGGGAGGCATACTGGATCCACCGCTTAGATACATTAGAACCGAGGGGCTTAAATCGAGACTATGAATTAAGCAGTTTTCTATGATTTTTTTTATGATTTTTATTTTACTATATAAATGCCCTTAACCTGTGACATACACTGTATAAATATATACTATGTTGCTGACTAATAGACTTTGTCCCTGATGTGCTGACTTTGATATAAATTATTTCTTTTAGATACATAGTGGGGGAGATTTATCAAAACCTGTGCAAAGGAAAAGTTGTCCAGTTGCCCATGGCAACCAATCAGATCGCTTCTTTCATTTTTAACAAGGCCTCTGCAAAATGAAAGAAGGGATCTGATTGGTTGCTATGGGCAACTGGGCAACTTTTCCTTTGCACAAGTTTTGATAAATCTCCCCCAGTATGTCTACATATTAAATGAAAGCCGGCCATACTGAAAGGATACTACGAGCACATGGCTAGTTGTTTATATTTACCTTCTCCGCAGCACTGGAGCCTCCTTTGAGTTCTGTTTATTTTGATTCCCATGGACACTGACCTGTCAATCATGATGTAATGGTGACGTATAGTCAGCTGATGTATTATCTGTACGGAAGTTACATATATATGTGTGTTATGTGCTGCATTGATATATATGTTTGCAATTGAAAAAGGCTTACCACAGAAACGCGTCTTGCGTGAATAAACCTATATCATTTGAAGATAAGTGAGTGCCGGGATTTATTACATTTTTCTTACCAAGGGGTACACTGTGTCTTAACACCCCACAGGTGTATGACGACTTATCATTAAAGTCAGATGTGTAAATGAAAAAATTTCACTAAAATGCTGGTTTTTCTTCAAATTTAACATTTTTACAAGGGGTAATAGGAGAAAAAGCCCCCAAAATTTGTAACCCCATTTCTTCTGGGTATGGAAATACCCCATGTGTGGATGTCAAGTGCTCTGCGGGAAATCTACAATGCTCAGAAGAGAAGGAGCGCCAGTGAGCTTTTGTAGAGATAATTTGGTTCAAATAGAAGTCGGGGGACTTGTGCGTTTACAAAGCCCCCCGTGGTGCCATAACAGTGGACTTCCCCACATGTGACCCCATTTTGGAAACTACACTCCTCACAGAATTTAATATGGGGTGCAGTGAGCATTTACACCCTACTGGCGTTTGACAGATCTTTGAAACAGTGGGCGTAGAAAATAAAAAAAAAGATTTTTTCATTTTCACGGACCACTATTACAAAAATATGGGGTGTAAATGCTCACTGTACCCCTTATTACATTGCGTGAGGGGTGTCGTTTCCAAAATGTGGTCACATGTGTGTGTGTGTGTGGGGGGGGGGTCCATTGTTCTGGCACCATGGGGGCTTTGGAAACACTTGTGGCCTTTAATTCTGGACAAATTTTCTCTCCAAAAGCTCAATGGCGCTACTCTTCTGAGCATTGTAGTTTGCCTGCAAAACACTTTACATCCACAGATGGGGTATGTTCTTACTCAGAAGAAATGGGGTTACAAATTTTAGGGGGCTTTTTTTCCTCTTTTCCCTTGTGACTATGAAAAATGTAGGGTAACACCAGCATTTTAGTAAAAAAAATGTTTTCCCTTCCAACTTTAACGGAAATTCGTCAAACACCTGTGGGGTGTTTAGGCTCACTATACACCTTGTTACGTTCTGTGAGTGGTGTAGTGTCCAAAATGGGGTCACACATGGGTATTAATTTTTTTGAGTTTATGTCAGAACCGCTGTAATATCAGCCACCCCTGTGCAAATCAGGAGAAAATGCATTACAAATTTTGGGGGTCTATTTTTCCTTTTACCTCTTGTGAAAATAAAAAGTATGGGTAAACACCAGTATGTTAGTGTAAAAATGTGTATTTTTTTTTACACTAACAGGCTGGTGTAGACCCCAACTTTTCTTTTTCATAAGGGGTAAAAGGAGAAAAAGCCCCCCAAAATTTGTAACCCAATTGCTCCCGACTACCGAAATACCCCATATGTGACCCTAAACTGTTTCCTTAAATTACGACAGGGCTCCGAAGTGAGAGAGCGCCATGCACATTTGAGGACTAAATTAGGGACTGCATTAGGGGTGGACATATGGGTATTCCGTGCCAGTGATTCCCAAACAAGGGGGCTTCATTTTGGAAACACTGCCGTACGATTATTTTTTTATTTTTTTTTTGGGGGGGAGACAGTGTAATGGGGTGTATATGTAGTGTTTTATCCTTTATTATGTGTTAGTGTAGTGTAATGTTTTTAAGGTACATTCACACAGGCGGAGGATTACAATGAGTTTCCCGCTAGGAGTTTGTACTGCAGCGGAAAATTTGCCGCAGCTCAAACTTGAAGCAGGAAACTCACTGTAAACCCGCCCCTGTAAATTCACATGGGGGGCAAACCTCCACCTGTTGCAAAACTAAAACTCCCAACATGCACTGACAGACCGTGCATGCTGGGAGTTGTACTTTTGCAACAGCTGGAGGAACACTGGTTGGAAAACCTTCAGTTAGGTTCTTTTATCTAACTCAGTGTTTTCCAACCAGTGTGCCTCCAGCTGTTGCAAAATTACAACTCCCAGCAACAGCTGGAGGCACGCAACTACAACCCATGGTGAGACATTTGCTGTTCGTGCATGCTGGCAGTTGTAGTTTTGCAAGATTTAGAGGGTCACAGTTTAGAAACCACTGCACAGTGATCTCCAAACTGTGGCCTTCCAGATGTTGCAAAACTACCAATCCTAGCATGCCCAGACAGCAAACAGCCGCCGCCGATGGTAAGTTACTTCCAGCACCAGTCAGCGACGGTTCCCCTGCTCTGTTCGGACTACAGTGGGTGGGCAGTGTGGGGGAACCGAACTTTAACCCCCCCCCCCCCGCCCCCTATCTGCTATTGGTCGGTCGCTTCTGACTGACCAATAGCAGGGATAGGAGGGGTGGCACCCCTGCCACCTAACTCCTATCCCTTTAGGGGGACTGGGGGTCTCTTGGACACCGCCAATGCCCCTTATTTTCTGGGTCACTGGAGACCCGTATGACCCGGAATCGCAGCAGATTGCCGGTCTGAATTGACCGGCAAATTGCGGCGATTGCAGACATGGGGGGTCTCAGGACCTCCCTGGGCATTTGCATGGGATGCCTGCTGATAGATATCAGCAGTCATCCCGGCCTGGTCCCCGCCCGCCACGCGGCGGGGACCGAAGTTCCCACGGGCGTACAGGTATGCCCTGGTTCCTTAGGTCATTAAGGGGTTAATGAATATATTAAATAGAATAGGACCCAAGACTGACCCCTGTGGTACCCCACTAGTAACTGTCACCCAATCAGAATAAGTAACATTAATAATCACCCTCTGTTTCCTATCACTGAGCCAGTTACTTACCCTCTTACACACATTCTCCCCAGACCAATACTTCTCATTTTATGCACCAACCTTTTATGTGGCAGCGTAAACCGTTAGTTTGACAGGACTGATCCCTCATAAAGCCATGCTGATATGGTGTCATACATTAATTTTTATCAAAATACTCCAAAATAGCATCTCTCAGAAAACCCTCTAACAATTTACAAACAACGGAGGTCAAACTGACAGGCTTATAATTCCCGGGGTCACCTTTTGACCCCTTTTTAACCCCTTAAGGACTCAGCCCATTTTGGCCTTAAGGACTCAGACAATTTAATTTTTACGTTTTCATTTTTTCCTCCTCGCCTTCTAAAAATCATAACTCTTTTATGTTTTCATCCACAGACTAGTATGAGGGCTTATTTTTTGCGTGACCAGTTGTCCTTTGTAATGACATCACTCATTATATCATAAAATGTATGGCGCAACCAAAAAACACTATTTTTGTGGGGAAATTAAAACGAAAAACGCAATTTTGCTAATTTTGGAAGGTTTTGTTTTCACGCCGTACAATTTATGGTAAAAATGACGTGTGTTCTTTATTCTTAGGGTCAATACGATTAAAATTATACCCATTATTATATACTTTTATATTATTGTTGCGCTTAAAAAAAATCACAAACTTTTTAACCAAATTAGTACGTTTATAATCCCTTTATTTTGATGACCTCTAACTTTTTTATTTTTCCGTATAAGTGGCGGTATGGGGGCTCATTTTTTGCGCCATGATCTGTACTTTTTTTTGATACCACATTTGCATATAAAAAACTTTTAATACACTTTTTATAATTTTTTTTAAATAAAATGTATTAAAAAAGTAGGAATTTTGGACTTTTTTTTATTTTTTTTTCGTTCACGCCGTTCACCGTACGGGATCATTAACATTTTATTTTAATAGTTCGGACATTTACGCACGCGGCGATACCAAATATGTCTATAAAAAATGTTTTTTACGCTTTTTGGGGGTAAAATAGGAAAAAACGGACGTTTTACTTCTTTATTGGGGGAGGGGATTTTTCACTTTTTTTTTACTTTTACTTTTACATTTTTTTACATTTTTTCTTACACTTGAATAGTCCCCATAGGGGACTATTCATAGCAATACCATGATTGCTAATACTGATCTGTTCTATGTATAGGACATAGAACAGATCAGTATTATCGGTCATCTCCTGCTCTGGTCTGCTCGATCACAGACCAGAGCAGGAGACGCCGGGAGCCGCACGGAGGAAGGAGAGGGGACCTCCGTGCGGCGTTATGAATGATCGGATCCCCGCAGCAGCGCTGCGGGCGATCCGATCGTTCATTTAAATCGCGAACTCCCGCAGATGCCGGGATCTGTATTGATCCCGGCACCTGAGGGGTTAATGGCGGACGCCCGTGAGATTGCGGCCGTCGGCCATTGCCGGCGGGTCCCTGGCTGCGATCAGCAGCCGGGATCAGCCGCGCATGACACGGGCATCGCTCCGATGCCCGCGGTTATGCTTAGGACGTAAATGTACGTCCTGGTGCGTTAAGTACCACCTCACCAGGACGTACATTTACGTCCTGCGTCCTTAAGGGGTTAAACATTGGCCCCACATTTGCTATGCGTCAGACCCTGTCACTAAAAAGTCCTTGAATATTTAAAATAGGGGTCTGTCTATTACATTACTTTATTCTTTTAGAACACAGGGGGTGAATGCCATCTGGACCTGGTGGTTTGGCTATTTAGATTTTTGTAGGCTGCACTGTACTTCTTCCTGGGTTAGACAGGGGACCTGTAATGGGGAGTTTATCTTATCTTGCTGTATTTTACCCTGCATTTCATTATCCTCTATGAATACAGTGTAGAAGAATGTGTTTAATATATTTGCTTTTTCCTGATCCCCGTCTATAATTTCTTCCTCACCATTTTTAAAAGGGTCAGTACTTTCATTTTTAACCTTTTTGCTATTTATATAGTTAAAGGGGTAGTCCAGTGGTGAAAAACGTATCCCCTATCCTAAGGATAGGGGATAAGTTTGAGATCGCGGGGGGTCTGACCGCTGGGGGCCCCTGCGATCTCTCTGTACGGGGCCCCGGCTCTCCGCCGAGATAGCGGGTGTCGACCCCCGCACGAGGCGGCGGCCGACACGCCCCCTCAATACATCTCAATGGCAGAGCCGGAGATTGCCGAAGGCAGCGCTTCGGCTCTGCCATAGAGTTGTATTGAGGGGGCGTGTCGGCCGCCTCGTGCGGAGGTCGACACGCCCCCTTCCCGCGGGCTGTCGGTGCTCCGTACAGGAGATCGCAGGGGGCCCCAGCGGTCAGACCCCCCGCGATCTGCAACTTATCCCCTATCCTTAGGATAGGGGATAAGTTGCTCACCACTGAGTCACCACTGGACTACTCCTTTAAAGAACATTTTGGGGTTAGTTACTTTTGCGGCTTTTATCTGTTTTTTTTTTTTTACATATTCTACATATTTCTCTATAGCTTTTTAATGCTTCTTCACTTTCTTCCTGTTTTAGAAGTTAAAATACTTTTATTTTTGTAATTTATTGCTCTGTAACATTTTTATTCATCCACATTGGTTTTCTTCTATTTCTGACCCTTTTATTCCCATAAGGTATCCTCTTTCAGTTCATTGTTTTTGTGGCCCCTCAAGAGATTCCCTTTTTGAAGGACAAATTATAATGTATTATATTATGATCACTATTTCTTAGAAAACCTTCTACCTGCACATTAGTTACTCTGTCAGGTCTGTTGGTTAATATTAAGTCCAGTAGGGCACCCCCTCTGGTCGGACCCTGTACCATTTGGGTCAGACAATTATCTCTAGCTATAGTCAGAAACCTGTTTCCTTTAGGCTCCCTTCACACTATGAGCATTCAATTTTCTGTGTAAAAACGGATGTATAATAACGGATGAAACAATGGGTGCTAACAGCTGAATAAATATTAATCCGCTAAGACCCGGTATAACATCCCTCCTGTATGGCCGTTTTAACACCTCTGCCTACAGACTCCCACAGCCGGGACTACTACTACTCCCATCATGGAACAGACTTCTATCCATGATGGGAGCGGTAGTTCCCCGGCTGCGTGAGTCTGCCGGTGGCTGGGGAGGCTACATTAGTGTTTGTACTACTACCCCCATTGTGGAACAGAATCTGTTCCATGATGGGGATTGTAGTACAGAGGCTGAGGGATTGATCGCACTGGGTCTCTTTTCTGAGACCTGTTTCGATTAGAAGTTATTAAACAGGGGAGAGGGCGGCATGCTGCGCTCCTCTGTGATGTACAATGTATTTACTTTCATTTTAAATTCTCGCCAGGAGCCCTGAATGGCCGGTACAGAGAAGCCATTCAAACTTCCGGCGGGGTTTTCAAATAGATGCGCTGCAGTGCGGAAAGATATATAGAATTGCTGGGGGGGGGTATATACCTTGCCCCCACAGCACTTCTATATATCTTGCCCCCTGCAGCGCATTTATATATGTTCCCCCTGCAGCGCATTTTTTTATGTTCCCCTCCGCAGAGCAGTTATATATGTTCCCCCGCAGCGCAGTTATATATGTTCCCCCCGCATCACTATCATAAGCCCCTGCCAGCGCTATGAATGAAAAGTATTCTACAGTAGCGCATCTGGCAGGTGCAATGCGCTGCTGAAATAATACTTGTCATTCATAGTGCTGCAGCGGCATCTGTATATAGATACGCTGCAGGGGTCAGGCATATATCCATATGTCTGGCCCCCACAGCGCTTCGATAATCAAATGCCTTTGCAGCGCTATGAATGAAAAGTATTCTACAGCAGCGCATCTGGCCTGCTAGATGTGCTGCTGAAAGAATACTTTTCATTCATAGCACTGTCAAGGCATTTGATTATAGAAGCACCGTGGGGGGCAGACATTAGTGTTGGGTGCGAATATTCCCATTTCAAATTTTTTTCGCGAATATGGCAAATTCGTAAATATTGCAAATATATTCACTATATATTCGAAATTGCGAAAATATGCTTTTAAACCAGGTGCAAATGAATGACATAAAGGCTCATCCGTTTGCCATAGACTTCAATGTTAAAAATAAAGGCCATTAATTTACCTGTTTCTTGTGATGGAAGAAAAATTTGTGCATGTGCCCTTTTTTCTTCCGTCACAATTAGCATCCGTTATTCATGACGGGCCATAAAGGGTCATACCGGATTATCAAAAAATCCCATAGACTTGAATGGGATTTTGTAACGGACGTTTAGCATCTGTTTTTAACTCCTTGGGGACGGAGGGCGTACCTATATGCCCTCAGCCCGCTCCCTCTCATGTGCTCAACTTGTGGTTGACATGACCTAAATATATGTAATTTTGCGTTAAGATACTCCCGCCCATGACGTACCTATATGTAATAGGGCAGGAAAGGGTTAAATACAAAAGATCCTTCTTGTTAAAATTCAGTAACCCAGCTGGTGATCAACTTACAACCTGTTTGCCAGTGCAGCCAAAGTCTATTGGTTCAACTGACCTAATCTGAATGTGTATGGTATTCCAGGATTTTTTTATTTTATTTGACTGTACATCAGGGGCTGTAAAGTTAGTGTAGTTCATAATATAGTATCTCTACCTATGTTTCATGGTGGTCCTGCAATTCTTCTGTGATTTTTGCCACAATATTTATTTTTTACAGCATACAAAATGACTAGCGTATCAGGTTTTCCCAGGTTGCAGTGCGACCGAGGCATTTTCTCACTAGTCAGGTAAAGACAGGGAGCCTGTCCTGCTTCAATGGGTGGAACGACCGCTGGGTGGGAGAACGATCATTCTACAAGTAATTGTATTTTTGACACAGCTGTAGGCACCCTAGTTAGAAAACACTGGTCTTTTGAATGGAAAGCAGCTCATTTGTGTTTCAGTGGGTGGAGTGGCTGATGGGTGGAAGGGAGGAAAGTGACCACACACTTACAAACAAGGAACTATGGTATTTGTAGTTAAGGAAGTAAACTCCAAGAGGAAATAGCCAGTTCCCAAAATGATATCCACAGTATTATGGTAATTCACAACATAGCCATTTGGTCCCAAGACAAGCACAAATCCTTTATAAGCATGTCCATTACTGTCTGGCAGGTATGTACTAAAATCACCTCATGGTGGATAACCCCTTTAAGGGAGCATTCGGCTAGACTAGAGGCAAAGCACAATAATCTGGAAATGCTAGAGCAATTTGTATATGGAGGTCTGAGTATGGAGTTAATCAGATCTGTAATGAGAACTGGAATGTTAACCTAGGTAAAACTAGACTGACACATGATTGTGAACTGCCCAGTCCATCTCATAAAGCTATATGACTAGTATTGCAGATTAATTCTGAGACTAACAGTTGTCATTTAGTTACTATTGTATTAATAACCACTCAAGCCACTATGAATGGAAAATTGGTTCTCTGAATAATTTCCATTGGTAGGTCAAAGGAACCGAAAGTCCACTTCTATTGCCTCCAAAGCCTTATACTTCCAGAGTGTGATAGTAGCACATTTCCTTATACTGATGTATGAAATATATGACAATATGTAAAATGTACATGAGATGAAAGTGAATAATATATTGGTAAACTGATTAAAAGATTTTGAAGAGTGAAGAATGACTAGAAAAATATCATTTTATTATAAGAATTTCCATATATTGAGTGCTATTCATTGGTCGGATGTGGTTACTATATTGCCTAGCACACTGCTGTTCTCAGTAGGGGTAGCTGAAAAGCTTCCTGAAGCAATGCAACCCGAAATCTCTCAGATCTTAATGATGTTTTGTTGTTCTTGACTTCAGTCGTGTTTTAACTGTCGGCAGTAAGATGAAACAAACCTTGTCTGCCTTCTTCTGCCAAATACAATGTGATTGTAGGTTTTTCATGTTTCTTGTGCTTCTTTCTTTTTCCTTGATGTCAGTCAGATTCACTTCTAAAACTGAATCAGTGACACGGCAGATGGAGCTGTCCATCAGGAAGGGGAAGGAGAGCCATGGCTCTAAGTCTCAGAGGGGAAAAGAACATCAGAAGCTTGGAAAGTGTAATGTGAAAAAGCCACGTCCCTTGTCCCTGAGCTGAAATGATGAATTATTTTTATCACTACCACAAACCTTTATTCTTTATATTAATGTTAAAAAAAATAATAAAGAATAAGCAACTAGATAGAGAAACAGGCAGGAGGGGGCACAAATGTGGGTTAATCTGACCTCAAGCGGCAATGAGGAAAGAGTGTATCAAGAAGAATATATCAATGCAATTGAAGAAAGAGAACAATAGGGATAATAGAGTCAGACAAAGAAAAGATTAATAAAGAATGGTGAAGAGAGACTTGAACAGCAAAGAGCAAGAGACAAGAATAATGTACTAGGAGGTATAGATAATAAAGGATTGAGAAGAGATGAGAAAAGTGCAGAAGAAACTATTAAATCATATAAATAATAGCTGAAAGGCCCTGAAATTAGAAAATCAGATGGTGTCTTGTGAGTGATTGGATTAGGTGCCTGGATACTAATTATGACATGTTGAGAATAGTGTTTAAGTGTTAGTCTCCAATACTTCTCTCATGCTTCACAAGGTATAACACCAGACAATTAGGTTAATTGTCACAGCTTTTAACCTGCCCTGAAATGTATCTTTTTAGGCTGGCCTACCTCATGCCATAAGTGCCCCCCCCCCTTTAATACTCATCCTTTATTCAACTATATCCCCACACTAGAGGACTGCAGCTAGTTTGGGAACCACGGGTTCTGTGGGACCTAATTAAATACCTGCAATTACTATTCAGTCTGTGATGGACGGTCACACAGTATACTGTGAGTACTGCTAATCCCACTAGGATCAGGCTGCTGCACTAAATCCTGGCAGCATTCCCTTTTGTGCAGCCATAAACTGCTCTGGCATTAAGGGTGCCCACTGGCTATGCCAGAAGTTGTGCAGCAGCCTGGGCTCGTATGACAGGGCACTAGGAGGAGGTGATCATAAGGATCATGATGATCACTTCCTCCCAGCGCTCAGTGTTACAGCCATTCAGGAAAGAGAAAGAAAAGTGTCACAACTCAGATGCACACTTGCACACATGTTGTGGGAGCAGGCGGTAATGGGGAGAAATTCAGCAGGATTGGGATTAAGAAAACAATCCATTGCAGGACTTTACCCTACACATCCACTCATATGTACTTCATATCTATACAGACAGTGGGGCAAAAAAGTACCATATTTATCGGCGTATAACACTCACTTTTTAGGCTAAAATTTTTAGCCTAAAGTCTACCTGCGTGTTATACGCCGATAAGCCGCTGCAGTTCAATCAGCGCTTTAAATCAATGAACTGCAGTGGCTTTGCAGGTGCAGAGACCGCCAGTGCTGCCGGCTTCTATGCCCCTGCCTGCCCTGGGTTCCAGAGCCCTGCTGCCGGCCCTTCTCTCCCCCTGGCTATCGGCGCCGCTGCCCGTTCTCTCCCCCTGACTATCGGTGCCCGCGCCCCATTGCCGGTGCCGATAGCCAGGGGGAGAGTAGCGGTGCCAGCAATGGGGCAGCGGCGCTGACAGACAGGGGGAGAGAAGGGGCAGCGGCACCCATTGTGGAAACTAGACCCCTTGAGGAATGTAATAAGGAATAAAGTGAGCCTTATTACCCCACAGGTGTTTCACGACTTTTGCATATGTAAAAAAAAAAAAAAATTTCCACTAAAATGTTTGTTTCCCCCCAAATTTCACATTTTTGCAAGGGTTAATAGCAGAAAATACCCCCCAAAATTTGTAACCCCATCTCTTCTGAGTATGGAGGTACCCCATAAGTTGACCTGAAGTGCACTATGGGCGAACTACAATGCTCAGAAGAGAAGGAGTCATATTTGGCTTTTTGAGAGCAAATTTTGCTCGGGGAGCATGTCGCATTTAGGGAGCCCCTATGGTGCCAGAACAGCAAAAAAAAACACATGGCATACCATTTTGGAAACTAGACCCCTTGAGGAAAGTAACAAGGGGTACAGTGAGCATTTACCTCATACTGGTGTCTGACAGATCTTTGGAACAGTGGGCTGTACAAGTTTTCATTTTCCCGGACCACTGTTCCAAAGATCCGTCAGACACCTGTGGGGGGTAAATTCTCACTGCACCCCTCATTACATTCTGTGAGGGGTGTCGTTTCCAAAATGGGGTCACATGTGGGGTTTTGTTTTTTTTGCGTTTGTCAAAACCGCTGTAACAATCAGCCACCATTGTGCAAATCACCTCAAATGTACATGGTGCGCTCTCCCTTCTGGGCCTTGTTGTGCGCCCCCAGAGCACTTTGCGCTCACATATGGGGTATCTCTGTAGTCGGGAGAAATTGCGTTACAAATTTTGGGGGGCTTTTTTCCCTTTTACCTCTTGTGAAAATGTGAAAGTATAGGGCAACATCAGCATGTTAGTGTAAAAAATTTAATTTTTTTACACTAACATTCTGGTGTAGACCCCAACTTTTCCTTTTCATGAAGGGTTAAAGAAGAAAAAGCCCCCCAAACCTTGTAACGCAATTTCTCCCGAGTACAGCGATACCCCATATGTGGCCCTAAACTGTTGCCCTGAAATACGACAGGGCTCCAAAGTGAGAGCGCCATGTGCATTTGAGGCCTAAATTAGGGATTTGCATAGGGGTGGACATAGGGGTATTCTACGCCAGTGATTCCCAAACAGGGTTCCTCCAGCTGTTGCAAAACTCCCAACATGCGTGGACAGTCAACGGCTGTCCGGCAATACTGGGAGTTGTTGTTTTTCAACAGCTGTAGGCTCTGCTTTGGAAACAGTGGTGTACCGGACGTTCTTATTGGGGGAGGGGGGCTGTGTAGGGGTATGTGTATATGTAGTGTTTTTAACTTTTTATTTTATTTTGTGTTAGTGTAGTGTAGTGTTTTTAGGGTACAGTCACATGGGCGGGGGATTACAGCGAGTTTCCCAGCGCAAAATTTGCTGCATCTCAAGATGCGAGAAACCCACTGTAAAAGCCTCGCCCATGTGAATGTACCCTGTACATTCACAGGGGGGGGGGGGGGTGCACCAGCTGTTGCAAAACCACAACTCCCAGCATGCATGGTCTGTTAGTGCATGCTGGGAGTTATAGTTTTGCAACAGCTGGAGGCACACAGGTTAGGAAACACTGAGTTAGAAACAATGTTTCCCAACCAGTGTGTCTCCAGTTGTTGCAAAACTACAACTCCCAGCATGCCCAGACAGCTGAAGGGCATGCTGGGAGTTGTAGTTTGGCAACATCTGAAGGGCCAGATGTTGCTGAACTAAAACTCCCAGCATGCCTGGACAGTCAGTGCATGCTGGGAGTTGTAGTTTTGCAACAGCTGGAAGAGCACAGATTGGAGACCATTATACAATGGTCTCCAAACTGGGGCCATCCAGATGTTGCAAAACTACAACTCCCAGCATACCCAGACAGCCAAAGGCTGTCTAGGCATGCTGGGTGTTGTAGTTTTCAGACTCCTAGAAGCAGCAGTGAAGATCTTCACTGCTGCTTCTGAGGACTACATTCTTACCTGCCGGTCCCGTCGCTGCTCGTCCACGTGGCCGATCCTGCCGCTGCTCCTCGGTCCCGCCAGGTAAGGCCGCCGGTCCCCTAGTGTTCCCCCCCCCCCTATGCCGCAGGTCCCTGCGAGCCCCTGCAGCCATCGTCCCCCGTTCTGCCCGACTTCCAGGGGCGGGCAGTTCGGGGGATATGAACTTTCACCCCAGATCACTGTGATTGGTCCACAGGGACCAATCACAGTGATCGCTGACCAGGACCATCAATGGATGGTCCTGGGGGGTGAAGCAGAAGTTGTCCCCTGCTGGAAACATCGGGACTTCTGCCAGTTAACCCGTGCGATGCTGCGCATCGCCGGGTTAACTGAATGGCATATATAAACGCCGGGATGCGCGAACGCACTGCACAACCCGGCGTTTATATATGCCATTCTGCGGGAAGGGGTTAAAGTGTTATTCGTTGTTTGCGGTGATCGTCGCATGTTGGCTATTAGCAGCAAAATTAGCTGGGGGTCGTCATGTATGGAGTGGGCTCGAGTCAGCAGCTCTGGCTTTCCAGATTCCAAATAGTAGAAGAGAGTGGTTTAAATATTGTTGGTGCAAAGTGTTTTTTTTTTTTTTTTCAATGCCGTACATAGTCCTTTTACCCTTTAAAGGAGTACTCTGGTGGAAAACAAATGTTTTCAAATCGACTGGGGTCAGCAAGATAAACAGATTCGTAAATTATTTCAATTTAAAAATCTTAACTTTTCTAGTACCTATCAGCTGCAGTATGCTCCAGAGAAAGTTCTGAAGTTTATTTCAGCCGGACCACAGTGCTCTCTGCTGACACCTTTGTCTGTGTCAGGAACTTTCCAGAGTAGAAGCAGATCCCCATAGAAAACCTCTCCTGCTCTGGACAGTTCCTTACAACTTCCACTGTAGTATACAGCAGCTGATAAAAACTGGAAGGATTAAGATTTTTAAATAGAAGTATTTTACAAATCTGTATAACTTTCTGGCACCAGTTGATTTGAAAGCATTTGTTTACCACTGGAGTACCCCTTTAAGAACACAGCCAATTTTCATTTTTTTCCACTTCGCCTTTTCAGGTACATAACTCTTTTACTTTTCCATCCACAGAGCTATATGGTAGCTTTTATTTTGCAGAAATAAATGTACTTTGGAATTACACCTTTCATCAAACCATAAAAATTTAGGTTCAACCAAAACACTAATATTTGTGGCAGGAAATTGAAAAGGAAACTGCAATACAATTGATCATGTACGTGCTGATTTTTGATGATATCATAGATTAAAAAAAAATGATAAAAAGGGATCAAAAGTCTAAGCTAAACTAAATTTGTACCAATAAAAACTAAAGATCAAAAGAAGCAAAACAATGAGCCATTATTAGGCTTCAGAGAAAGAAAAAACATAGGGGTTAGAATAGAGCAATTTTTAATATACTTTCTTTCTTTAATTAAAAAAGTTAGATTTTCTTTAAAGTCCAACAATATAAAAACTATAGAAGTACAGAAGTACAGAACTATACTATAAAAACTATAGAAGTACAGAAGTCTTAAAGGGGTATTTCCGGCATCTAAGCTTTTATCCCCTATCCAGACGTTGAGTCACGTCTACAGTCTCGGAAACCTGGAAGTTTACGACACTGGAGACGCAGCCCTGCATACCATGCTGGTGCTGCAGGGAGGTTGCAAGGGGTCCCAGCGGCAGCCCCGGCACTGTGTCTTAGGAGGCAGCCATAACTGTAGCTAATAGTAGGCTGCAGTGATCATAAGTAATATGTATAAAATAACCTAACAACATGCCATGGGACCAAGGAAACCTTAGGGATAAAGTAACTTTTGAGAAGTTGAGATAATTTAAATTTAAGTTCAATTTACGTACACAAAAAAGTTCATGCATACTGGACACTTTCTGTGCTGGACAGTTCCTATATTTATATTTCAGACATTTTTTATATAAAAAAAAAAAACATAAAGTATAAGCTGCTGTATACATGGTTTCTTAACCCATGTTACAGGTCTATGCTTAAAAATATTTTAAAAAAAGTAGTAAATTATTCATCTGGATAGTTTACTTTTTTTAAAATATTTTTTGCTGAACTTTTCTCAGGTTTTTCTTGCTCATACAGAGGTACCAGCATATTCAGCAGCACTTTACAATTCAAAGAGTAAATACACAGGCAAATCAGACATGGCATAGTAACCAACTTATTTCCATTCCAAACAAGAGGGGCAGGGGCATTGCTCAAAAGATCTCAAGAGAAAACAAGAGGTGTAAGTGCTTGTTTTGTGCCATGGTCCAATAATTGTTTGTAAAAATAGAGTGGTACACATAAAGCTGTACAAGCTGGTTATCAACTATATACAGTGGGGCAAAAAAGTATTTAGTCAGCCACCAATTGTGGAAGTTATCCCACTGAAAAAGATGAGAGAGGCCTGAAATTTTCATCATAGGTATACCTCAAGTATGAGAGACCTAATGAGAAAACAAATCCATAAAGTTACATTGTCTGATTTTTAAAGAATTTATTTGCAAATGATGGTGGAAAATAAGTATCCGGTCACCTCTCTCACAGACCTGTAACTTCTTCTTTAAGAGTCTCCTCTGTCCTCCACTCGTTACCTGTATTAATGCCACCTGTTTGAACATGTTATCAGTATAAAAGCCAAGACCAAAGAGCTGTCGAAGTACACCAGAAACAAAATTGTAGACCTGCACCAGACTGGGAAGACTGAATCTGCAATAGGCAAGCAGCTTGTTGTGAATAAATCAACTGTGGGAGCAATTATTAGGAAATGGAAGACATACAAGACCACTGATAATCTCCCTCAATCTGGGGCTCCATGCAAGATCTCATGTGTCCCCTTGCTTAAGCCAGTACATGCCCAGGCCCATCTGAAGTTTGCTAGAGAACATTTGGATGATCCAGAAAATTATTGATAGAATGTCATATGGTAAAAACTAAACTCGTCATGTTTGGAGGAGAAAGAATGCTGAGTTGCATCCAAAGAACACCATACCTACTGTGAAGCATGGGTTGGAAACATCATGCTTTGGGGCTGTTTTTCTGCTAAGCGACCAGGACGACTGATCCATGTAAATGAAAAAAGGAATGTGGCCAAGTATCATGAGATTTTGAGTAAAAACCTCCTACCATCAGTAAAGGCATTGAAGATGAAACACTGCTGGGTCTTTCAGCATGAAAATGATCCCAAACACACACCTGGGCAACAAATGAGTGGCTTCATAAGAAGCATTTCAAGGTTCTGGAGTGGCCTAGCCAGTCTCCAGATCTCAACCCCATAGAAAACCTTTCAAGGGAGTTGAAAGTCCGTATTGCCTCGTGACAGCCCCAAATCATCACTGCTCTAGAGGAGATCTGCATGGAGGAATGGGCCAAAATACCAGCAACAGTGTGTGTGAAAACCTTGTGAAGACTTACAGAAAACGTTTAACCTCTGTCATTGCCAACAAAGGGAATATAACAAAGTATTGAGAGGAATTTTTGTTATTGATCAAATACTTATTTTCCACCATAATTTGCAAATAAATTCTTTAAAAATCAAACAATGTGATTTTACATATTTTTGTCCCCTCATTATGTCTCTCATAGTTGAGGTATGCCTATGATGAAAATTACAGTGTTAACCCCTATATATTAAAGAACCCCTTCCATTAAAAAGTTTCAAATTACTCCCTTTTCCCATTTTTCTAATAAAAAGGGTCAAAAAATTAAAACATAAACATAATTGGTGCCAATATGTGTTGAAATGTCTGAATATGATGTTAATGAATCATAAAAAAAATACCTAACACTAGAATTATTATTAGCGATCAAAAAGTATGATCAAAACCAAAATGGTACCAATAAAAACTACAGATCATGGCACAAATGAGCCCTCACATGGCACAGTATATAAAAGAATTTAAAAAAAGTTATGCAGGTCAAAAAATGGCAATTAACCCCTTACTGCAGAATGCCAGGTATGCCTGGCGCTGCGGCATGAGAGGGTTATGAAGCGAGCTCAGGAGCTGAGCTTGCATCACACCCACACGGGCTCGGCTGCTATCAGCAGCCAGGACCCTTGGCTAATGCCGGACATCGCCGTTCCATTCAAAGTTGATCGCCGAATCTAAAAGTGAAAGTAAAAGCATCCCCGAAGTTCAGTCGGGCTGATCAGGACATTGCGATATAATTGCGATGTCCCGATCAGCAAGGATGCAGCAGGAGGGTGCCTTACCTGCCTCCTGCAGGTCCGAACGGCGATTGATTGCTGTAAGCCTGAAATCCAGGCTTGAGTAATCAACCGCTGAGAACACTGATCAATGCAAAGCTATGGCTTTGCAGTGATCTATGTAAAAGATCAGTGAGTCCGATCAAAACAAAAATAGTGGCGATAAAAACTTCAGATCACGTTGCAAAAAATGAACCCTCATACCGTCCCGTAAATGGAAAAATAAAAAAAGTTATAGGGGTCAGAAGAGGACAATTTTAAACGTTTAAACGTAAACGTTTAAACGTAAATTTTCCTGCATGTAGTTATGATTTTTTTCCGAAGTAATAAAATATCAAACCTATATAAGTAGGGTATCATTTTAATTGTATGGACCTACAGAATAAAGATAAGGTGTCATTTTTAATTCAAAAATGTACTGCATAGAAACAGAAGTCCTCAAAATTTACAAAATGGCGTTTTTTCTTCCATTTTGTCGCACAATTATTATTTTTCCATTTTGCCGCAGATTTTTGGGTAAAATAACTGATGTCATAACAAAGTAGAATTGGTGGCACAAAAAATAAGCCATCATATGGATTTTTAGGTAAAAAAGTGTAAGGGTTATGATTTTTAAAAGGTAAAGAGGAAAAATGAAAGTGCAAAATCGGAAAAACACTATGGGGGAGATTTATCAAAACCTGTGAAAAGGAAAAGTTGACCAGTTGCCCATAGCAACCACTCATCTCCCTTCTTTCATTTTTAGAGGCATTTTCAAAAATGAAAGCAGTGAGCTGATTGGTTGCTATGGGCAACTGGTCTACTTTTCCCCTGCACAAGTTTTGATAAATCTTCTCCTATGTCCTTAACCCCTTAAGGACTTAGGACGTATGAGTACGTCCTAAGTCCGGTCCCTGTCTATAACGCGGGGTCCCGGCGGGACCCCGCGTCATAGCGGGATGGTTCCGGCGCCTATTCACAGCCGGGACCCGCGGCTAATAGCGCGCGGCCGCAATCGTTCGGCCACGCACTATTATCCCTTCTGATGCGGCGCTCAAAGCTGAGCGCCGCATCGAAAGTGAAACTAAATGCTTCCCAGCTGCTCAGTCGAGCTGATCGGGGTCATCGTGATAAAATCGCTAGGCCCCGATCAGCTACCCAGAGTGAAGAAGGTCTCTTACCTTCTCTGGTGGCGTCCGGGCTCCGATTGATTACTCCCAGCCTGAGTTACAGGCTGGAGCAATCAATCACTGATTTCACAGATTTTTGCCATGCAACGGCAAGGCAGCAGTCTGTGAATGAAATCAGCCATTGCAAGCTGATAGGTCTCTATGGCACCTATCAGCTTGCAAAAAAAAAGTGTAAAAAAAAAAAAGTTAACCCTTTCAGGTATTCCCTTCTGAATTAAAAGTTTGAATCACCCGGCATTTCCTAGTAACAAAATAAAACAGTGTAAATAAAAATAAAAATACACATATGTGGTATCGCCGCGTGCGGGAATGTACGAATTATAAAAATATACCGATTTTTACACCGCTCGTTCAATGGCGTACGGCAAAAAAATTCCAAAGTAGCACATTTTTGATCACTTTTTATACCACAAAAAAAGTAAATAAAATGTGATCAAAAAGTCTGATCAGAACAAAAATGGTACCGCTAAAAACTTCAGATTATGGCGCAAAAAAAAGCCCTCATAGCCCCCTGAAGGCAGAAAAATAAAAAAGTTATAGGGTTCATAAAATGACAATTTTAAACGCATACATTTTCTGTATGTATTTATGATTTTTTTCTGAAGTAATGCACAATCAAGCCTATACAAGTAGGGTATCATTTTAACCATATGGACCTACAGAATAAAGATAAGGTATCACTTTTACCAAAAAATGTACTGCGTAGAAACGGAAGCCCCCAAAATTTACAAAATGGCATTTTTTCTTCAAGTTTGTCGCACAATGAATTTTTTTTCCATTTCGACCGTGGATTTTTCGGTAAAATGACTAATGCCACTGTAAAGTAGAATTGGTGGTGGAAAAAATAAGCCATAATACAGATTTTTAGGTGTAAAATTTAGAGGGTTATGATTTTTTAAAGGCAAGGAGGAAAAAACGAAAATCCTTAAGGGGTTAAGGGGTGAAAAAAATCTAAAAAGTTTTGACATTTTTAAAAGTAGTAAAAAAGAAAAAAATATAGAAATTTGATAATGTAAAAGTAACAATCTAAAAATCTAAATGTGTCAGTTTTACTGCATGGTCATTGGCGTAAAACAAGAATCCCCCCTAATTTAGTAACATTTTATTTGTTTTTAAAATTTCATTTAAAAAATCTTTTATTATGGAAAAATAAGTAAGTTATTGCAAAGTACAATTGGTCCTGCAACAAACAAGCCATTATATGGGTGTGTAAATTAAAAAAAAAAAACATTTTTATTGCTATTAAAAGGCAAGAAAGAAAAAAACAACAAAAAGAAAAAATTGCCCAGTCCTGAAGGGGTCAAGGGGATGCCAAAATCGATGGTAACAGAACTGTTAAAGGCTAAAGAACAGAAAAGTATTCGCAAGCACAATAAGCCCTTTCTAAATACACCGGGGGGGGGGGGGGGGGGTGTCATTTTGGATGTTTACTCCAAAGCCTACATCCTGATGGTCCAAATCGGGTCAGTTATGTAGGTTAGAATTTGTATTTGCCATAAATTTGGGATTTATGGGGGAGATTTATCAAAACCTGTGCAGAGGCAAAGTTGTCCAGTTGCCCATAGCAACCAATCAGCTCCCTTTTTACATTCTTAAAGTGTACCTGTCACCAACGAAAACTTTTGATATAATGTAGATAATACCATTATATTTATATTTATAATATATATATATATATATTGATAAAAAAATGTGTATATTTGTTGGGGAAAAAATGCTGTCCCGGCAGCTATTGCCTGTGTGTCTATGAGGAGTCCTAATACAGGAAGTGCAGGCAGGAGAAGCAGGACTCTTCTTGCTTGTTCTCAGTGCACAGAGCCCTGCTTGTCCACCTACACTTCCTGTATTTGGACTCCTCACAGATACACACAAACAATAGCTGTAGGGACACAAATATACAAATTTTTTAACCAATGTATATTACAAATATACATATAATGGAATTATCTACATAATATAAAACATTTTTTTGATGATAGGTACACTTTAACAAGGCATCTGAAAAATGAAAGAAGCAAGCTGATTGGTTGCCATGGGCAACTGGGCAACTTTGCCTCTGCACAGGTTTTGATAAATCTCCCCCTATGTGTATCTGTAAGCTGCTAACTAGAGTTAAGGGAACTTTTCAAAAGTTCAGCTTGGTGTGCTCACTAGGGATGAGCGAATTGAATCTAATGAATCCAAATTCGTGGAAATGGAAATTTCAGGAGAAATCTGCTTTGCAACGAATCCAAATATCGCCGCAATTCGATCGCACAAATTGCTTCATTAAACTCCACTTAGTGCAATCCAGACTCCAGGGCATCTAAAAGGGAGGATCCACATGTGAGGACATGGGGCAAGGAACTCTGGGAAGGCAGGTAGGTGGGATGACCCTGAATCACATGCAACATGCAGCCTATCAGCAGCCAGCCACTCCTTTGATGTCACAGCCACTTCAGCGTTTTATTTAAATAAAAGCACTGACAGAGAGAGATAAAGTATTGGTGTAATACACAGTGACTCCACTGCTGCAGTGGTATGCAGCAACTCTAAAGCTCATAGGGGCCAGTTAGGCAGAGCACTAAAAGCTATTGTCACCTGCTATTAGTGCCTAATAATACTGCACTGGACTCTACTACACAGCAATACTGTACTGCAGCAGTTGGTTGTCACCTGATTACAGTGCTTAATACAGGTTGCATAGTGGAGCTTATTGTAGTGTTGAGCAGCATAGGCCATATTCGAATTCGTGATATTTTGCAAATATATGGACAAATATATTCGTCATATATTCGCTAAATTTGCATATTTGTAATTTTCTCGTTATACTTTCGCATATGCGAAAATTTGCATATGCGAAAATTAGCATAAATAAAAATGTGCATGTGCGAAAATTAGCATATGTGAAAATTTGCATAAGCGAAAATTCGCATATGCGAAAACTAGCATATGCACATTTTCCCATATGCAAAAATTCGTACGCCAGTGTCACACAGTAGTATTAGAGCCTTCTTTAGACCACACAAGCTGGAAGCAGAGAGGGATGATCACTGTGATGTGTACTGTGAAAAAAATAAAAACAATATTCGTAATTACGAATATATAGTGCTATATTCGCGAATATTCGCAAATAAAATTCGCATTGCGAATATTCGCGAGCAACACTAGCTTATTGTCCTCTCATAAGTGTAACCTGTGCGCACATAGGTGGTATACTTTTTTTTTCTTCCTGAAAAACAAATTTTGGCCCAGTTACTGTGAAAGGCCAGCCAAAGCTACACCCTTGTTTCTGTAGCCTTATACAGTTTTAAGCTGAGCGTATTGTCCAGCTCTCATAAGTGTAAACTGTAGGCACACCTACGTGGTGTACTTTTTTTTTTTTCCTGAAAAACTAATTTGGGTCCAGTTACTGTGAAAGGCCAGCCAAAGCTACACACTTGTTTTAATAGCCTTATGTAGTTTGTAGTGGAGCTTATTGTCCACCACTCATAAGTGCAAACTGTACATACACCTCTGTGGAGTCCTTTAAATATTTTCCTGTTAAACTGATTTGGGCCTAATTACTGTGAAAGGCCAGCCAAAGCTACACACTTGTTTTAATAGCCTTCTATAGTTTGTAGTGGAGCTTATTGTTCACCACTCATAAGTGCAAACTGTACGTACACCTCTGTGGAGTCCTTTAAATATTTTCCTGTTAAACTAATTTGGGCCTAGTTACTGTGAAAGGCCAGCCAAAGCTACACACTTGTTTCTGTAGCCTTATGCAGTTTTAAGCTGAGCATATTGTCCAACTCTCATAGTTGTAAACTGTACATACACCTATGTGGTGTATGTTATATATTTTTTCCTGAAAAACTAATTTTGGCTTAGTTAGTGTGAAAGGCCAGCCAAAGCTACCCACTGGTTTATGTAGCCTTATACTGTTTGTAGTGGAGCGCATAGTCCTCCTTTCATAAGTTTAAACTGTACGCACATTTACATGGTGTAGGTTTTTTTTTGTTTCCTGAAAAACTAATTTGGGCCCAGTTACTGTGAAAGGCCAGCCAAAGCTACACACATGTTTTAACAGCCTTTGTAGTGGAGCGTTTGTAGTGGAGCGTATTGTCCACCTCACATGAGTGCAAACTGTACATACACCTATGTGGAGTCCTTTAAATATTTTCCTGTTAAATTAATTTTGGCCACATGGCCAGTTTGTTTTCCCTCCACTTCTGGAAATGTTGACCTTTCTGATTGTGTGCTCTGAACTACTATGTACTGAGCTTATATGTACCTGACCCTTCCGCCCCCCCTTCCCTCCCCTTCCTGACCCCTTCCCCCTCCCCCCTTTGGATTTTGGTTTACGTTGACCTTTATATGACATTGATCCTTTGTTATTGCACTAGTTCTGTTACTTTGCAAATGCTATACTATATGATGTGCAACTTTCTTAAGTTTCAATAAATTTACTCTGTTTGATACTAAATTAATTTGGGCCTAGTTACTGTGAAAGGCCAGCCAAAGCTACACACTTGTTTCTGTAGTCTAATACAGTTTTAAGCAGCCGTGATTGATTGGTTCATTCGGTCATCCACTTCATCCCAAGTGACATCCAACACCCCCAGTCAACAGTCAGTGGGATACTCAGACTCAACCCTCAGTTGGAATGGTCATTATGCTGCTGCTGCCATCTCCAGGCTCTGTCATTGTGCCGCCATATGGTCTCCTCATGTTGATGCTGCCACCTCCAGGCTCTCTCATTGTGGAGCCATATGGTCTCCTTATGCTGATGCTACCACCTCCAGGGTCTGTCATTGTGCTGCCAAATGGTCTCCTCATGCTGATGCTACCACCTCCAGGCTCTCTCATTGTGCTGCCATGGATACTGCAAAATAATAATTAAGGTGCTTATTCGCAGTTACAGAAATTCCTCCGCATTAGACCACAAGTAAGCATTGAGGATAAGCATTAGCTAAAATTTAACTTTTCTTAGGATAAAATATATGTACCCAAATTTTCTTTTAAATCTAACAAAAGGAAAGGTGTGCAAAAAACACCACGTGCCACCTACACCACCAAGTATTGATGCGAGGCAAAGACCTCTGAAAGATGGAAGGGAACAACGCATGCTCCATTGTAACAGGTGGGGGTAAAATCCTTCCCTGTAAGGCCCTACCCTCGCGCTATTAATTCCATTCTTGGCAAGTGTTATTCATCCTAAAAAGGTCAGCCCCACACAGGAACCTCTCCCTATTTCCAACTAAAAACCCTGGGAAATGGCAGTGTTTTTAGGTGGAAATAGATTTCCTGTGTGTGGGATGCGCTTCTTAGGGCAAGTAACACTTGCAAATAAGGGAATTAATAGTACAAGAGTAGGGCCTTACAGGGGAAGTTTTCATCCCCACCGGTTACAATGGACAATCCGTTGTTCCCTTCCACCTTTTAGAGGTCTTTGCATCACATCAATACTTGGTGGTGTAGGTGGCACATGGTGTTTTTTTGCACACCTTTCCTTTTAAATAAAAAAAAAATGGGTACATATATTTTATCCTAAGAATATCATTCAAAGTTAAGTTTAACATAATGCATATCCTCAATACTTACTTGTGCACACTAACACTTTTACAAAAAAGACCATTTTCTTCTGCCTACCTGCCTCAACTACTATTCTGACGCTGCCACCCGCCTGATGCCACACATCTGATGCCAAGTTCTCCTTTCACCCACCTTCATCACTGGGTACTGGTATTGCCACCCACCGCCCCACTCTGTCACCGGGTCACTTTCTGGACTCCTGATGGTGCTGGTGCCACCTCCAGGCTGTCTCATTCTGCCACCATATGTTCTCCTAATGCCGATGCCTGCTTCAGGCTGTCTCATTTTGCCACTATATGTTCTCCTCATGCTGTTGCCACCTTCAGGCTGTGTCATTCAGCTATTATATGGTTTCTTCATGCTGCCACCACCTCCAAGCTGTGTCATTAAGCCATTTTATGGTCTCCTCATGCTGCTACCACCTCCAGGCTGTGTCATTCTGCCGCCATATGGTCTGCTCATACTGATGCCACCTCTAGGCTCATTGTGTCACTCAGCGACAGTGATTCTAATAGCGACGCCTGTAATCTGCCTGTCATACTGAATAACAGTATTATTTCACTAACACAGCACAATCCCTATGAGTGTTTCAACCAAGGAAAATGTTCTACACCCCTATTGAGGCTCTCTGTAGCCCACTAATAGCCGTTTTTAATAGTGATTTGCCGTGAATAAATTCGGACCCAACCAAATTTTTTCAGAAAATTCAGCGAATCGGCCAAATCGAATTTTTCGAAAAATTCACACATCTCTAGTGCTCACCAAACAATCCAAAAAACTTTGGTTCGCAGCAAACAGGTTCTCCATGAAATGGCAATGAAATAAGCCTCAAAACATGTGTCTAACATGGTTCTAAAGCCCTATATAATACTATTAGGATCACCTAGGAATATATTCAAGTAGTTTAAATTGGTTTTAAGGTTAAGATAATGGGAGAGTTATGGCAACATGTGTTAACCCATAGTAACTAACAGTTTGTTTAAAAACACACTGCACTGCATATTTTGTATGCTTTTTAAACTTAAAAAAGCATTTTATGTTGGCAGATGCCTGCCAGTGTTAACATGTAAATGGAAGTAACAGAAGATGCAATAGCTTTTTCCAAGAATTCTAACAATTTTCCCTTATTGGGAGTTGTAACAGCATTAAGGAAAGGGTCTCAAAATAGTGAAGACAGTAAATAGTGAAGAAATATCTTTTATAAACATTGAAAAGTTGACAAGATTATTAAACATTCTCCCTTTTTTGGAGTTGCAACAGGATTGGTGATGGTGTTTCAAAATAGTGAAGAACTAGTATTAGCTTTTATAAATATTGAAAAGTTGGAAAAATTATTACAAATTCTCTCTTTTTGGGAGTTCCAACAGGTTTTGTGGCCGGCATGTATACACGATTCAATTGCTTTTTTCAAACATTCCAAAAATTCTCCCTTTTCGGTTGCAACAGGATTGGCGTTCCAAAATGGTAAAGAAGAGAGAGCTTTTGTATGAAATGCTGAAAATAACTATCCCTCGTGTGTGGAATAAGGGGTTGTCTAAAAATTCTCTTTTTTTTGTGAGTTGCAATTAGTGTTGAGCGCGAATATTCGATATGCAAATTTTTACAGTGAATATTGGCACTTTGCGATTTCACGAATATTTACAATATAGCAATATATATTCCTAATGATGAATATTCTTTTTTTTTTCTTTACGGTGCACATCATAACAATGATGTGTACTGTGTAAAAAAAAGGATCATCCATCCCTGTTTCCAGCTTGTGGTCTAAAGAAGGCTCGAATATTATTTACTGTGCGAGCCGGTGTGGAGTGTGCGAATATTTCGTCTTTGCGAATATGCAAATATTCGTAAATATTGGCCCTTCTGAACCCTCCCTTCTTTTAGGTGGAAGATATAATCGGGCATGCACACTATGCAAATTTACGAATTTTCACATGGAAAAAAAAGTGAATGAACATAGCGAATATGCGAATTTTGCAAGCATAGGATGGATATTCGTGCATATATTCACAAAATATAGCAAATTTGAATATGGCCCATGACGCTCATCACTAGTTGCAACAGGATTGTTGTCCAGAACTGGTGAAGAAGAAATTGCTAGACAAAACAATTATTCCTTTTTTCATGATCATGGGTTGTGTTTTTGTAGGTCTGGCTTGTAGTAGCAGCAGCAGCAAGGTGTACTGGTGGTAGTTGCAATATCCAACAAAAAGCAGGCAGTGGTGGACTAGTGCTATTAGTAGCCACTGGACAGCAGGCAGTGGTGGACTTGTGATACTTCTAGCCAAGAAAATGAAAGAGACCCTCTAGAAAGAACATATTCCTATGTAACTGTAGACAGTGAGGACTCCACTGACACTTGGCTAAACGTCATATCGTCAGTCCCTTCTTCCTCCTCCTGAGAAGACCTCAAATTAATCAACCAGTCCAGAAGGGCTGTACTATCCTCCCAAACCGCACTCTGGAAGACAGTGACAACTTTTGCTTGCTAATGCTACTGTGGCAACTACCACCAGGCACCTGGCTGCTGCTGCTGCTGCCTGCACTGGTGCTGGTACTGCCACCAATATTATTACTGGCAGAGCATATGGTGGGAGTGCCCTGTCACTGTCTGAGGTCAGCCTACAGCTCAATGCTTTGCTCAGTTTGTTTTGTATTGGATAAAGGGTTTCTGGGATCAGTAGTTCCTGTCCACCGTCTGCTCTCTCTCTAAGTTTTTCCTTCAAAATGGCAGCCACAATGCAGTGCAGGTTTTATACGTTTTATAAACCTCTTGAACCCAACCCTATGTTGTCTCCTGATTGGCCTTGGAGCTATATGTCACATAGATGCAAGCAATGATTGGATAAACTGGAGTCATGTGATCTTGCTGCTAGCTGCACGGTGTGCTGGGCTATCCTGACATCATCTTAGTGTTCCTAGTCCTTCCTTCTTTCATTTAGGCACCAAAACACCATGTTCCTCGTCCCTTCTTCTACTATTATTGCAGAGCTTGGCATAAGCCTGGCAAAGTTGGAAAGCTTGGTGAGCCACTGTCACCCCAGTGAGACCAGATTTGTTGGGCTTTGCTTGTTTATCGCTCCTGCTAACTATGAGCAAGAAACAAAAGAAAACAAATACTGTAGGATATGCTCCATTATAATCTTAAAAGATAACGAAAAGATAAAATACCGTTAAAGATTTTTATTTCATATTAGTTACCATTTCTCTGCTATTTACTTTCTGCTGAGGCTCTATTCTATCAGCTGAATTATTATGTTACCATGACAACCACTTTATATGGTTATATTCTCTATGATAGCTTTATTGTTCTTCTATGTTGCCCAGCAAAGCAGTCCAACAGTGCTCAGATATCAATACCCTAGTGCAAAAATCCTTCAAAGTGTATTATTCCATTCAGTTAATTCATTGTTTATTTCTTTATATTAATTTACTTATTTTTCCCAGTTATCATTGTGTTGGCCTGCTTTTTTTTATTTTTTTCACAGAAACTCCTATGAAAATCAAGTTTATATGTCCAGTCAGTACTATCATCATGTAATAATTGCTTTCACAATTTGAAGAAAATGTAGATATGTTTTTTTTTTTATCTAGTAGTAACTTTTTAGCATTATATAATAAAAAACAAATGTAAACTTTAATAACCAATACATAAATGTATCCTTGAAGAGAAGTATTTCTATCTTTTAAGCAGTTGTATCAGCACAAGTAATTTTACATATATTTCTTCATGTTTGTCAACACATTCATGATGTCACCACATCCTCTGACTACACTGATTACAATTTTAATTGATGCATTTATTGTATAAGAATGATGGAGACTCTAGGGCAGTGCTGAAAAATTTTGTGTTTTGGAGAAAACAAACAAACAATGACTCCTTCGATAAATATTATGCAATGTAATCTCTTTTATTTAATATATTACAACTAGCCCATTGAGCAGCACTCAATGCATAGAGGAGATGGGTGCAAGCTCTGGTCCCCCTTCATACAGCATATGGATTCACAGCAGCACTCCCGGAGTAGTGATCAAATTGTGGGTTTATTGAATCACCAAAGTGTCATAGCGACGTTTCGGCCACCTCTCGTGGCCTTCATCAAGCAATGCAATTCACAAGACCTCAGATTTATGCTTGTGGACCATGTTCCCCCACTATAAAGAGGAGGAGACAGAACCAGCATCTTAAAGAGAAAAGAATTAAACTGGATTTTTAAACTTCAGTTCTTAAAACCAAGAGGCCACAATGTAGACTTCAAGGTGACACCTGCTATTTGTAATGCCTGATATGCCTAGATAGTAGTTCTGCCTGATCTGTGCTTGGTCAATTTTTACATTACTTATGTATTTTTATTTTCCCTTTCAGAATCGAGTCAGGAAGATAGTGAGATCCCCGACTACCAAATGATATGAATTAAAGTAGATCAAAATATCCCACCGCATTCTATTTTTATTTTTGTATTTACATTTATTATTTTTATTTGCATTTTCTCTTCTGTTTCACTTTTTACATTTTCATTTTTTACTTTATTTTACTTTACTTTATTTCAGAAATCCATGGGGTCTCCCTGGAAACACTGTTCCTAGGAGCTAAAAATTGGAACCGTTTATTGACAACACATACTTTCGTCTCAGGGGCCTTTACCCGTCCGGGTTTATCCGCCCTCTGTTTTGGAGGATGGATGACCAGGATTTTTATACCCCAGTGCCGATCCCCAATAGCTGGGGAAAGACAAGTGGGTTCTGGTACCTTAGGTCCACTGGGAAGGAGTGTTACAACACCTGCATATGCCTATATACTTAATAGCCCAGGATCTATCAGTTAAGATGGCACCACTGCCACCGAGGAGAGTGACGTGCATGTGTCACATACGTGAGCACCACAAGTATGGATTGCCCTTACCAAAAATGACACAGAGCTTCTCAAGCAGCTAGTGCGCATGCGCAAGCATGTTGCGTCATTTTCGCCTATACTGGAAGTCTCTAAACACCGGCAAAAACGCCCTGTTTTTCTTTCTTTTTCAGTTTTTCTTTGCTTTCTCTATGCGGTGATCTTCTATATCTTCCGATGAATTGCTGAACAACCTGGGATCCATACAAACTCCATCTCCTGACCCGATCTGAATGGATCGCCTTGCACTTTTTTACTTCAGATACACTGTGTATGGGACTGTTGCACTTGTTATCATCATACTCTGTGTGTTGTGTGACATGTTTTATTGTTACAGTAAAGCTGATCTCCTTAAATGTATGATGTATTGAGTACTGCTACTGTAACCTCAAACCACTGTTTGTTTACATATTATAATTAAGTACACGCCCAACAGGATATGATATCACTACCTGTACCCAATTTTAGTCTCTCACTTTGTGAATTGTATTGCTTGATGAAGGCCACGAGAGGGAGTACTCCGGGAGTGCTGCTGTGTATCCATAAGCCTATTAAATAAATGAATATATGACCAGCATTAGACTTGTGCAGAACTAAAAATTTTGTTTAGTTTATTTTCGGAAAACAAAAATGTCAGTTCTGTCTGGCATTCGGGATGGAGTAATTTGTTTCATTCTGTCATGGGAAAATTTTCCGATCTATTCGTTATTCGTGTTTTATTACTTATTCGGCTGAATTTGTTATTTGAATAGATGCATTATTTCTAACGAATAATGGAAACAGCCAAAGTGAATAAGAAGATAGGCCAGGCCAGACCTTTTTAACAAACTTTAATTATCTTCTTGTAAAAAAGGACCAAATTCATTACTGCTAATACACATTTAACAAAAGCATTCGTTAATTTGTTTTCAGTTTTCAGCAGTGCATTGCTCGGACTATCGTTTTTCGGAAATATTTTAAAAATGTATTTTGTATGTTCAGATCAATCTGAACATATGAATTCAGTAAAATTTGTACGAATATGCATTCGTAACTAAACTAATTGCATATATCTAACCAGAATTTCATATAAGAGGCACACCTGGGGCTCAGCCATGGGGGGTACACCTCAAAAGCCTGAGTGAGCACAAACCCAGGAGACACAGATGCAGATGCCCCTATAGAAGCACGAGAACTTACTGTAAAGGGGTTATCCCCCATAAGGTGATTTTAGTAAGTACCTGCCAGACAGTAATGGACATGCTTAGAAAGGATCAGTGCTTGTCCTTGCTATATTGCTTGGACTCATGCTAAATTGCTATGTTGTGAGATTACCATAACACTAAGGCTAAGTTTTCATTTGTTTTTGTATTTTTACACCTAAAAAAACGTGAGCAAAAACACCAGAAAAACTGCCGCAGCTTTTTCCTGCATTTTGGCATTTTTTCTGGTGTGTGGAAACACACACAATTTTGTACCCTGTGGCAGTTTTTCACTGCCTTCAGGGTACCACACTGTGCGTCGGATGGCGAGCGGCCGATCCACAAGTGTAAGGAGATGAGAAGTGATGTATAGCATCACTATTCACCTCCACCAGCCCTATTGTATACAGTTGTGCAAAATGTACCTATGTATACTGTACAGGAGGCGGGAATCCGGTCACTATACTGACAGGACTCCCTGTTCTTATAGCCCCTTTGGGCAGTATACAGGATGTACAGCTATCTATAGAACACGAGGTCCACTCACCTCCCTTGCTCCTGTCTTGGCCAGGTCTGTGTAGCTCCACCCCTAGTGATGATGTCATTAGGGGGGCTACAGACGGGAGCAAGGCTGGTAAGTGTGAGGCTTTGTTCACATTGTATGGTTTGTATAATGTAAACAGACCCTTCTGCCAGTGTCTTCCCAGACAGGGAGACTCCAGCTGTTGCTACACTAAAACTCACAGCATGCCCAGATAGCCAAAGGCTGTTTGAGCATGCTTGGAGTTGTAGCTTTGCAACAATTGGAGGCTCCCTGTTTGGGAAGACATTGCACTATGGGCACTCTCCCCAGCGGAGAGTGCCAAAAATGTCCTAACCTATTTTTTGTGTTTCTTTTTTCTTCTCGTTTTAGATTCATATATGCAGAGAATTACGGCGGATTTGGTGGATTTTTTTTCTTTTAATAAAATGGCTGATGAGGGCTGTGGGGGAGTGTTTTTTAACCCCTTAAGGATGGACCCCTTTTTTACCTCAATGTACATATTGTACTTTATATAAGTGGTGCATTTTTGTTGACACATGCAGCATTGTTTGTGAAAAACTTTAAAAAAATGTTTATGGTGAACACTGTGTGGTAAAAGTGATGTTATATTTATTCTGTGGGTCAGTACAATTATGGCGATACCCATTTTATATAGCTTTCTATGTTCTTTTTCCTTTTCTGAGAAAAAATATTTTTCTGCCATTCATTTTCCAACAGCTGTAACTTTTTTATTTTTCATCTGACGCCATTGAGTAAGTGCTTATTTTTTGCGGTATGAGCTGTACTTTGTATTGGTATCATTTTTGTGCTATGTGCTACCTTTTGATCTTTTTTATTCCGCTATTTGTACCAAAATTGGCAAATTTTGCCCTTTTTTATGTTTTTTTTATGGGATAATTTACATTATTGTTTTATAGTACATATATGATATGATTTGTGTTTTTGATCTTTTTTGGTGATAATACAGGGCTTTTATTGGGAAAGGAGGATTTTTTTATTTTTGTTTTACACTTCATACTTTTACAGGTTATGCTATGCTGCAATACATTTGTACTACATCACACTATGACCTGATGAGCTGCACACACTACAGCCTGTGCGATCCAGCCTCTGGCTGGATCTCACAGGCTTCTGTAGCAAGCAGACAGGAGGTCATGATCTGACCTCCTGCTGCCAAAGCAACCAACGGCGACCCACGATCGTATCACGGCGCCGCCATTGGTGAACAGCGGGAGAACGCTCCCCCTGTCAGCACCATAGATGCCGTGATCAAGATTGATCACAGCATCTAGGGGGTTAATGCTGCCAGGACTGGTGCGATCACGGCCTCCGGCAGCTGTGGCGGGACTCCAGCTGTGATTAACAGCCAAGTCCCGTCGCCGATCTCCTGTACGCATACGTACAATTGTGCGAACGTGTCAGATGCTTGGACGTATGCATACATCCTATAGGGGGAAGGGGTTAAAATAAAATAATTTTTCCCATGTGTCGTGTTTTTTTTATTGAATTTTCAGGCTAAGTAATGGAAGCCGTCTTATTGACGGAATCCATTACTAAGCCGGGGCTTAGCGTTGGCCCCAAAACAGCTAGCGCTAACCCCCAATTATTGCCCCCGTACCACCGCCACAGGGGTAACGGGAAGAGCCGGTACCAACAGGCCCAGAGTGTCAAAAATGGCACTCCTGGGCCTAGGTAGTAACAGGTAGTGTTGCTCGCGAATATTCGCAATGCAAATTTTATTCCAGAAGATCGCATATTCGTGAATTCGCGAATATTCGCGAATGTAGCACTATATATTCTCAATTATGAATATTCTTTATTTTTTTCCACAGTACACATCACAGTGATCATCCCTCTCTGCTTCCAGCTTGTGTGGTGTAAAAAAGGCTCTAATACTACTGTGTGAGACTGGCGTAC
This sequence comes from Hyla sarda, assembly GCF_029499605.1. Classification (NCBI taxonomy): domain Eukaryota; kingdom Metazoa; phylum Chordata; class Amphibia; order Anura; family Hylidae; genus Hyla; species Hyla sarda. The sequence continues at coordinate 256,497,071 of NC_079190.1, forward strand.
GAATCTTCGCATATGTGAAAATTTGCATCTGCTAATTTTCGCATCTGCTAATTTTCGCATCTGCTAATTTTCGCATATGCTAATTTTCACATATGCAAATGTGCGCATGCAAACACGAATGTTACGAATATGCAAATTTAGCGAATATTCGTCCATATATGCGCAAAATATCGCGAATTCGAATATGGCCTATGCCGCTCAACACTAGTAACAGGCTGTCATTATTTAGGCTGGGAAGGGCCAGTAACAATGGTCCTCGCCCACCCTGGTAACGTCAGGCTGTTGCTGCTTAGTTGGTATCTGGCTGAGAATAAAAATACGTTATTTAAATGTATTTATTTATTTATGGGGAAAAAAACGCATAGGGTTCCCCATACTTTTATTCTCAGCCAGATACCAGCCAAGCAGCAACAGCCTGACGTTACCAGGGTGGGCGAGGACCATTGTTACTGGTCCTCCCTAACCTAAATTACCTCAGGCTGTTACCGCCTAGGCCCAGGAGTGCCATTTTTGATACTCTGGGCCTGTTGATACCTGCTCTTCCCGGTACCCCTGTGGCGGTGGGTATCGGGGTAATAATTGGGGGCTAACACTAAGCCCCGGCTTAGTAATGGATTCCATCAATAAGACGGCTTCCACTACTAAGCCTGGAAATTCAATAAAAAATAAAAACACTCCCACACAGCCCTCATTAGCCATTTTATTAAAATTTAAAAAATCCAGTTAATCCGCAGTAGTCCACTGAATCCGCCGTAATGCTCTGCATACACAGATCTGAAATGAGAAGAAAAAAGAAACACAAAAAATGGGTTAGGACATTGTCTTCCCAAACAGGAAGCCTACAATTGTTGCAAAACTACAACTCCCAGAATGCCTAGAAAGCCTTTGGCTGTCTGGGTGTGCTGGAAGTTGTAGTTTAGCAACAGCCTGAGTCTCCCTGTCTGGGAAGACACTGGCAGAAGGGTCTGTTCACATTATACAAAACGTACAATGTGAACAGAGCCTCACACTTACCAGCCTGACTCCCGTATGTAGCTCCGCACCTAATTACATCAACACTAGGGGCGGAGCTACACAGACCCAGCAGGGACGGGAGTGAGGGAGGCAAATGGACCTCGTGTTCTGTATACACTATATACAGCTATCTTTAGATAGCTGTATATAGTGTATACTGCCCAAAGGGTTAACCTACACTGTTTTGTTAAGTTCCCCCGCTCTGCCCACCCATGGAAGTCTGGGCAGAGTGGGGGAAACATGTCTGGTGGGGGGTCTGCAGCATCTTACCGATGATGGCATCAGTGGGCTCCCTGCGGTGGCATGTGGAGTTGTGACGGCGGGTGACAGTGAAGATAGGTAAGCGATCTTCAAACTGTCATCCTCCCGAGGTTACAAAACTGTCTGGGCATACTGGGAGTTCTAGTTTTGCAACATATGGAGGGCCACAGTTTGGAGACCACTGTGTAGTGGTCCTCAAACTGTGCCCCTCCAGATGTTGCAAAACTACAACTCCCAGCATGCCCAAATAATCCAGGCATGTTGGAAGTTGTAGTTCTGCCACATTTGGACCTTCAGATTTTGCTAAACTACAACTTGTAGTTTTGCAACATCTGGAGGCGCACAGTTTATAGGCCACTATGCAGTGATTTCCAAACTGTGCCCATCCAGATGTTACAAAACTACAATTCCTAGCATGCACAGACAGTCAGGCATGCTGAGCATTGTAGTTTTGAAACATCTGGCCCTTCAGCTGTTGCCGAACTACAACTCCCAGCATGCCTGGACAGTCTGGGCATGCTGGGGATTGCAGTTTTGCAACATCTGAAGGGGCACAGTTTGGAGACCACTACAGTGTGGTTTCCAAACTGTGCCCTCCCAGCCTTTGCATAACCCTTCGACTGTCAGTGCATGATGGGAGTTGTAGTTTTGAAAAAAAAATGTGCAGGGTACATTCACCTGGACAGGGGTTTACAGTGAGTTTCCCACTGCGAATTTGAGCTGCGGCAAGTTTCCCGCCATAGCTCAAGCTCCCAGCAGCAGAATCATTGTAAGTCCCTGCCCAGGTGAATGTACCCTAAAAACATTTTTTCACTAACATGCAGGTGTTGCCCCATACTTCTTTTTCACAAGAGGTAAAAGGAAAAAAAGGCACTCACAATTTGTAAAACAATTTCTGCTGAGTATGGAAATGCCCTGTGTGTGGGCGTAAAGTGCTCTGCGGGTGCATAACAGGACTCAGGAGTGAGAGCGCACAATGTACATTTGAGGCCTAAATTGATGATTTGCATAGGTGTGGCTAATAGTTACAACGGTTTTGACATAAACGCAAAAAAAAATACCCACATGTAACCCCTAAAGGAACGTAACAAGGGTTATAGTGAACCTTCACAAATTTTGGGAGGCTTTTTTCTATTACCCCTTGTGAAAATGAAACATTTGGGGTAACACTTTGAAATTTTCATGTCCAACTTGAACAACAATTCGTCAAACACTTGTGGGGTACAGGTGTTTGACGAATTGTTGTTAAAGTTGGACATAAAAATTTCAAGGTGTTACCCCAAATTTTTCATTTTCACAAGGGGTAATAGAAAAAAGCCTCCCAAAATTTTTAACCCCATTTCTTCTAAGTATGGAAATACCCCATATGTGGATGTAAAGTGCTCTGCGGGCGCACTACAATACTAAGAAGAGAAGGAGCTAAATTGTTTTTCTGTAGAGAGAATTTGGCTAGAATTGAAGGCCATGTGCATTTACAAATACCCCATGCTGCCAAAACAGTGGATCCCCCACATGTGACCCTATTTTGGAAACTACAACCTCACATAATGTAATAAGGGGTGCAGTGAGCATTTACACCACACAAGTGTCTGACAGATTTTTTGAACAGTGATCCGTGAAAATGAAAAAAAATATTTTTCATTTGCACAGCCCACTGTTCCAAAGATCTGTCAAATGCCAGTGGATTGAAAATGCTCACTGCACCCCTTATTACATTCACTAACATGCAGTTGTTGCCCCATACTTCTTTTTCACAAGAGGTAAAAGGAAAAAAGGCACTCACAATTTGTAAAACAATTTCTGCTGAGTATGGAAATGCCCTATGTGTGGGCGTAAAGTGCTCTGCAGGTGCATAACAGGACTCAGGAGTGAGAGCGCACAATGTACATTTGAGGCCTAAATTGATGATTTGCATAGGTGTGGCTAATAGTTACAACAGTTTTGACATAAACGCAAAAAAAAATAAACACATGTAACCCCTCAAGGAACGTAACAAGGGTTATAGTGAGCCTTCACAAATTTTGGGAGGCTTTTTTCCATTACCCCTTGTGAAAATGAAACATTTGGGGTAACACTTTGAAATTTTCATGTCCAACTTGAACAACAATTCGTCAAACACTTGTGGGGTACAGGTGTTTGACGAATTGTTGTTAAAGTTGGACATGAAAATTTCAAGGTGTTACCCCAAATTTTTCATTTTCACAAGGGGTAATAGAAAAAAGCCTCCCAAAATTTTTAACCCCATCTCTTCTAAGTATGGAAATACCCCATATGTGGATGTAAAGTGCTCTGCGGGCGCACTACAATACTAAGAAGAGAAGGAGCTAAATTGTTTTTCTATAGAGAGAATTTGGCTAGAATTGAAGGCCATGTGCATTTACAAATACCCCATGCTGCCAGAACAGTGGATCCCCCACATGTGACCCTATTTTGGAAACTACAACCCTCACATAATGTAATAAGGGGTGCAGTGAGCATTTACACCCCACAAGTGTCTGACAGATTTTTTGAACAGTGATCCGTGAAAATGAAAAAAATTATTTTTTATTTGCACAGCCCACTGTTCCAAAGATCTATCAAATTCCAGTGGATTGAAATTGCTCACTGCACCCCTTATTACATTCCATGAGTGGTGCAGTTTCTGAAATTGGGTCACATGTGGGGGGGGTCCACTGGCAGCACGAGGGCTTTGTAAACACACATGGCCCGCGACTTCCATTACAACCAAATTCTCTCCACAAAAGCTCAATGGTGCTCTTCCTATTATCCCTTGTGAAAATAAAAAATTTGGAGTAACGCCAGCATTTTAGTGAAAAAAATACAATTTTTCATTTTCTTTAACAAAAGTTTGTCAATCATCTGTAGGGTGTTAAGCCTCACTATACCCCTTGTTACATTTCTTGGGCGGATGGTCTAGATTTCAGAAAAGTGTGCCATGTGGTGTTTTTTTCCGCTGTTCTGCCACCATGTCTAACTTTAGTAAAAATTCATCAAACACCTGTGGGGTGTAAAGGCTCACTGAGTAGTTTTCCAAATAGTGTGCAATGTGTTTTTTTTTTTTGCTGTTCTGGCACCATGGGGGCCACCTTAACCCCTTAAGGAAGCTGGTCATATCCATACGCCCCCGTTTTAAAGTCCCTAAGGACTGAGGGCATATGGATATGCCCGTGGGAATTCCGGTCCCCGCCGCTCGCCGGGCGGGGACCGTACCAGGGTGACTGCTGATATCTATCAGCAGGCACCCCGTGCAAACCCCTGGGGGGGTCCCGAGACCCCACCCCATGTCGGCGATCGCCACAAATCGTCAGTCAATTCAGACTAACGATTTGCAGCTTTTCCGGGTCAATTGAGTCTCTGGTGACCCGTAAAAAAAGGGTAAATGGGGCTGTACGAGACAGACCCATTCACCCTTACCCAGCAGGAGTGAGGTGGCACAGGTGCAGCCTCACGATCATGTGATTGATCGGTCGTTCCGACCGATCAATCACGACTCTGCTGGGCGACGATCAGGATGGCGAAGATGGCGAAGATCGGCACCGGAGGGGATCTCCTACCTTGCCCTGGTCCGGGGTCCCCTCGGGATCGGTAGCGGCGACAGGAGCAGCAGGATCGGCTGCAGTAGCAGTGGCGATCCCAGCAGAAGGCTCCAGCAGGAGGTGAAGCCTGATCACTTCCTGCTGTTGCTTAGCAACAAATTGCAGCGTGCACAGGCAAAGGGCATGCTGGGAGTTGTAGTTTTGCAACAGCTGGAGTTCCAAATACAACTCCCAGCATGCCCTTTGGTAGTATGTGCATGCTTGGGGTTTTAGTTTTGCAACAGCTGAAGGCACTTTTTTTCAATGAAAAAGTGTGCAGCCAGCTGTTGCAAAACTACAACTCACAGCATGCAGAGACTACCAAAATGCATGCTGGGAGTTGTAGCAGTGTGCTTCCAGCTGTTGCAAAACTACAACTCCCAGCATGCCCTTCGGCTGTCAATGCATGCTGATTGTTGCAGTTTTGCAACAGCTGGACACACATTGGTTGTGAAACTGAGTTTGCTAGCTAACTCAGTGTTTTTTGCAACCAGTGTGCCTCCAACTGTTGCAAAAATACAACTCCAAGCATGCACTGAGAGACTGTACATGCTGGGAGTTCTAGTTTTGCAACAGCTAGAGGCACACTGGTTGTGAAACACTGAGTTAAGTAACAAACTCTGTGTCTTGCAGCCAATGTGCCTCCATCTGTTGCATAACTACAACTCCCAGCATGTATGGTCTGTCAGTGCATGCTGGGAGTTGTAGTTTTGCAACAGCTGGAGGTTTGCCCCCACCCCCCCCCCTCCATGTGAATGTACAGGGTACATTCACACGGGTGGGTTTACAGCGAGTTCTGCTGCAAGTTTGAGATGCGGCAAATTTTCCGCCGCAGCTCAAACTCCCAGCAAGAAACTCATTGTAAACCTGCGCCCGTGTGAATGTATCCTAAAAACACTACACTACACTAACATGATAAAGGGTAAAACACTACATATGCACCCCCTTACACTGCCCCCCCCACTTCAATAAAATAAAAAAAAACTTATTGTACGGCATTGTTTCCAAAACGGAGCCTCCAACTGTTGAAAAACAACAGTTCACAGTATTGCCGACAGCCTCTGACTGTCAAGGCATGCTGGGAGTTTTGCAACAGCTGGAGACAACCTGTTTGGGAAACACTGCCGTAGGGTATTTTTGTGGCGGATTCAAATTACCTTTTTTAGTCCTCAAATGTGCATGGGGCTCTATCCCTTCGGAGCCCTGTCGTATTTCAAGGAAAGAGTTTAGGGCCACATATGGGGTATCTCCATACTCGGGAGAAATTGCGTTACAAATTTTGGGGGGCTTTTTCTCCTTTTACCCCTTATGAAAAGGAAAAGTTTGGGACTACACCAGCATATTAGTGTAAAAAAACTTTTATTTTTACACTAACATACTGGTGTTGCCTTATACTTTTAATTTTCACAATCGGTAAAAGGAAAAAAAGACCCCCAAAATTTGTAACACAATTTCTCCTGAGTACAGAACTACCCCATATATGGGCATTAAGTGCTCTGCAAGCGCACAACATGGCTCAGAAGTGAGAGCATGCTATGTACATTTGTGGTCTAAATTGGTGCTTTGCACAGGGGTGGCTGATTTTACAGCGGTTCTGACATAAACGCAAAACAATAAATACCCAGATGTGACCATTTTGGAAACCACACCCCTCACATAATGTAATAAGGGGTGCAGTGAGCATTTACACCTCACAGGTGTCTGACAGATTTTTGGAACAGTGGTCTGTGAAAATGAAAAATTTATTACATTTTGCTTACCTGAAAATTTCAATTCCTGGAATCCGTAGGCAGCACAGTATGGGTTAAACTGGTTTCCCCAAACTTGTCAGAAGAGATAATCAGCAACTAATTAACAAAATTAGCATAATTAATGGATACCTCCTACTATAAATATACTAATGAAGCCACACACCACAGAGTAATTTTTCAGCATGCTTTTATTTAGGGCGGGACTCTGTGCTGCCTACGGACTCCAGGAATTGAAATTTTCAGGTAAGCAAAATTTAATTAATTCCTGGACGTCCTACGGAATCACAGTATGGACATAAGTAGCAGAAAACAATAAAGGGAGGGTATTACTTCTTAAACGCTTCTTCCAACACTGTTTTGCCTAAGGCCGGACTACTAGAAAGATCCAGACGGTAGTGTTGAATGAAAGTCGTTGGTGTTGCCCATGTAGCTGCCCTGCATATTTCCTGCAGTGATATGTACAATCTTTCTGCCAATGATGTTGTGGTTGCTCTCGTCAAATGAGTTTTTAGATCCTTTGGAGGATCTAAGACTTCCTTCTGTAAACAAAAGTTGATAGTATTCTTTATCCAGTTAGTAATTGTGGACTTTGCTGCTTTAGAACCTCTGGATTTTACACCAAACTGTACAAATAGATGTTCTGATCTCCTAAAAGCTTCGGTCTTAGATATGTATTCTAAAACCGTCCTTCTAACATCAACCTTGGATACTTCTTCATTCTCTGAGAAAGCCTGCAGTATGATCTCTTGTTGCATGTTGTTAGTTGAATGCACCTTGGGTATAAATCCCGGTAATGTACAGAGAACTAATGCATTCCCCAAATCCCGAAGATAAGGCTCCCGGCATGATAGTGCCTGAATTTCACTAACACGCCGTGCTGATGCAATAGCTACCAGGAAACACGTTTTCCATGTTAGAAGCTTTAAGTCAATAGACTCTATGGGCTCAAATGGCACCTCCGCTAGGCATCTGAGAACTTTAGACAGATCCCATGAACTAATCGTTTTACTAACCTTCGGGCATATATTATTAACTCTTTTGAAGAACCTCTTGATTAATGGTTCTTTTGAAAATTTTCGACTGTTTGTCGACTGTTTCAGGCCTTTTTTCACGCCCTGTTGTAGAAAATTCCGAATCACTGGTAGTGTGACTTCCCGGCCCATGCAGAATGATTTGAATATCTTCCAGATTCTCAAATAACATCTTCTTGTACCTGGTTTACTGGAACTGTTTAATGTCGATATCACGTCTTCCGTAAAGCCTTCCGTAATATTTAATTCACTTTCCACGCAGTAAGCTTCAAGACATCTAGTTGTCCTCTGCCCAGAGAAAAATCTTTGCACACTGCTTCATAAGCGAGGGGCACCTTGTGCCTCCCTGCTTGTTCAAGTAGAAAACTGTAGGGAGATTGTCCGATCTTATCAAGACCTCCTTGTCTGATACGTAAGAGGAGAAGTGAAGTAGGGCTAGATACACTGCCCTCAGTTCTTTCATATTTGAAGACAGACCCTTCTCCATTGGAGACCATTGTTCCTGAACCCAACGATCGCCAGTGTAAGCTCCCCATCCGTGGGGTGATGCATCGGTCGTTATCGTTACTGAATGTTGACCTGGTAGTAACGATTTCCCCCTTGAGAACCTGTTTGGAACAAGCCACCACTTTAGATCCTGACACAGGTTCGTATCGATCCGTATGGACTTTTCCAGTGTTGCCTGCGATCTTTTCCATGATGACAGAACCCTTGCTTGCAGGGTGCCAATATGTGCCTTCGCCCATTGTACTGCATCTATGGTGGAGGTTAGATTACCCAATACTCTCATTGCTTGGCGAATAGTGACCATCCTGTTTTCCAAGAGTAGACTGACTTGGTTCCTCAACTTCTTTTCCCTCTTCTGAGATATATAGATCCTCATGGACACTGAATTTATCATGAAGCCTAAAAAGAGGATCTCTTGAGAAGAACACAGGTGAGATTTTTCTTTGTTGACTATGAAGCCATGATCTTGCAGAAACTGTATTGTTTTGGTTACTTGACCTGTCAGCTGTTCCTTTGATTTTGCTTTGATCCACCAGTCGTTTAGGTATGGGACTATGTTGATATCCTGGATGCGTAGGGCTGCTGCCAATACAATCACTATTTTCATGCATACCCTTGGCGATGAACTTAGGCCAAATGGTAAACACGTGAACTGAAGGTGCCACACATTTTTCCCTACTTTGATTGCAATTCTCAGGTACTTCCTGGAGAGTGGGTGTATTGGAACAGGCAGATACGCATCGGCCAAGTCCAGAGTTGCCATGAAGTCCCCTTGGTTCAGCATTGGAATTATAGACCTCATGCTTTCCATTTTGAAACGTTTTTGTTCCATGAACTTGTTCAGATATGTGAGGTCGACTACTAATCTCCACTTCCCGTTGGACTTGGGGACTGCGAAAATCCTTGAATAGACTCCTGAACAGTGTTCTTGCTCCAGTACCATCTCTATGGCATTTTTTGCAAAAATTTCTAAGACTAGTGGCAGTACCTTGGAATCCTGTCCTGCGTTGAGGAAGAACTTTTCTGGAGGATGATTTAGGAGCTCTAGTTTGTATCCCTTCTTTATAATAGACAGTACCCACTTGTCTTTTGTTGTCTGCTTCCACACCGGAAAAAATTCTCCTAATCTTCCTCCAACTTTGTGAAATGGTAAACTGGCATCATAACTCTTTTTTCTTGGTTGGAGGTTTGCTTTTGCTAGATGCGCTGTAATTCATATTCCTTTTTTGCCTGTTAAACTTTTGTTTGACATAGTTACCTGATTGGTAATTCTTGCTATAGAATTTTGGTGACCCTTTCCATTTTGGTCGTCCCTTGAATTACTCTTTTTTTTTATGTTCCTGGAAATAAATCATTTTCGTCATATATATCTTTCAAAATCCCTTTCAAGTTAGGTCTGAACAATGACTCTGGAGGGAAAGGTAAGGAGCATAGATGTTTTTTTGCTGCCACATCTCCCTTCATCCATTGTTTTATCCATAGCGACCTCCTTATGGAATTTGTTTCAGCCATATTTTGTGCTAAGCGCAGGGTGTCCAAAGGCGCATCGCACAAAAATTCAGAGGCGGATTTCATAATTGGAATCTTCTTTAGGATATCCTCCCTAGGTACCCCTTCCTTGAGGTCTTTGGTCATCTGGGTAAGCCAAACTCTTAAAGCTCTTGCAACAGGTACTGATGCCATAGCAATTTTTGAGACTGAAGCCGCTGTGGAATATGCTTTTTTTGCAAGCGAATCTGCTTTCTTATCCATGGGGTTGGATAAAAGCGATGTATCTTCCGAGGGAAAATACGACTATTTTACTAATTTTGCCACTGGTAAGTCTACCTTTGTTGGGTTATACCATGAAGTGGTAGCCCCCGAGGGGAGTGTGTACACTGATTTAAAGCGTGAGCCTACATCCACTGGTTTTTCCGTTTTTTCCCAATTAGATTCAAACCACTTGGTTACACATTGGTTACACATGCCCTGTCACTGGATACCGGAAAATAGTAAAGACTCTCCTTAGGTAGTTTCCCTCCGTATTGCGGTCAGATTCTAAGACGTGCTTGACAGATTTGTAATAATCCTCTGGAGACCCCTCTGAATCAGCCGAAGCATATGATATGGAATCATTAGAATCTGAGGGAGAGACTGCCCTGTGATGTACCTAAAAAAAACTTTTTTTTTTTTATATATTAACTGGCTCCAGAAAGTTAAACAGATTTGTAAATTCAGCAGCTCATAAGTACTGAAAGAATTAAGATTTTTTTTTAATAGAAGTAATTTACAAATCTGTTTAACTTTCTGGAGCCAGTTGAAATATAAGAAAAAAGTTTTTTTCCTGGATAATTCCTTTAAGTTTATTTCTGTTAGTTTTTGTGTGCCTCCAACTGTTCTCAACCTTTGCCAGTTTTTGTAGTTTATTGTTTTGACCAGAGACTGTCCCTAACTTATTTCGGAAGGGACTGACACCGTGGTTGTGGATCCACTGCCTAGGGAGGGTACGCAAGTAGATAGGGATAGAGGGAGTGGGCGAAATCAGGGCTGCACTCTATCCTTGCCTGACGTGACAGCTGTATTGTATGTTTTCTCTCTTGTGAGTATGCCTCCATTATCACTTTGAAAGGGTACTCCGGCACTAAGACACCTTATCCCCTATCCAAAGGATAGGGGATAAGATGCCTGATCGCGGGGGTCCTGCCGCTGGGGACCCCCATGATCTTGCACGCAGCACCCTGGTAACAATCAGTCTGATTACTGGCGATCACGGGGGCTGGAGCATTGTGATGTCACAGCCCCACCCTCGTATGACGTCACACTCCGCCCCCTCAATGCAAGCCTATGGGAGGGGGCGTGACAGTTCCTCACATGGACAGAGGTGTCAGCAGAGGTGTCAGACAGAAAAGAAATTCAAGTACTGGGAGGATTAGGTACTGGAAGGATTTATATTTTTAAATAGAAGTAACTTACAAATCTGTTTAATTTCTGGCATGATTTGATTTAAAAAAAAAAATGTTTCCAGTGGAGTACCCCTTTAACCTTTACTTTCACCAACAATGTGGTTACTTAATACTTATCATATTTTCTTTTCCATCCTGTCTCAAATAAGTTATATAACAAGGGACATTGGCACTGTCTGCATTTCATTTGTAAAATCTGAATCTTTTGACAGTTTCTGTGCTTTATGCATGCATCTTACATGTTGTACTGGAAATAGTAATCACCTGTGCTTCAATAATGAGTATAATGAGGACACCTTGAGGTCACCTGATTTACAAGGATCACGTCCCTTGAAGTTTAATGTTTGTCCCTTGATGTTGATTAGAATATCATTCCTCACTGGTTGTCACAATTAATAAATGAGAGAGCTGTCATCATAATTCAGATTGTATGCAAGCCTATTTGACTTTTTGAATACCTGACGTAAATGAAAAATACCCATATGTATAAACCAACCATAAATAGGTGAGGATTTAACATTCATTTTGAAAAAAAAATTTAGCAGCTAAACAAGAACAAAATTTAACAAATATCCTCTTCCAAAGTAAAAATAAAATCTAATTATATTTGTGGCACAAAGCCAAAAGAGACAATGTGGATGGTTTTGGTTAAAAGCCAAACCGCAGAGTCTAAAGGATTGTGTGTTCCTCTTCTTCTGACCCCTGCATGAAAGTTTGAATTGTGTTACAGTGAATTACAAGTTCTTTCCTCCAGAGTTGTCTCCACTAGCAGTGGCTGGCTAGCTGTAGGACAGAAGTGACTAATTTACAGTACCAAACAGCAAACAGTAATTGTAGTTAGACAGGGTGAGGACAGGACATGTGGGGTTCAATCAACATAGTAATTTGGAAGAGGTCAGGAGCGTCACATAAGATGGATCAACAACTTTCTTGGCAGATACTGGCACCAGAGAACTTTTTCCCAGACCCTAGAGTTTCCTAAAAGAAAAACAGGGAAGCTGACCTCTGGAGGCTGACAGAGGCATTTGACAGAACTAAACCTTTTTGAAGTTAAAAATTGTATGTCAGTAGAGGAAAAGAACATTTCCAGAGCTGTATTTATCTATCTCTGACAGCTCTTATAGAGAATGAATGGAGCAGCAGATTAAATGCGCGACCTATTGCTTTAATTTAAGCGAGACTTGGTTCCCTGTTCTCAAGATCACAGGGATTGGGTTAAAGCGATTGTACTCCTCCATTATAAGATAGTCATCTTCTATAATGTGGTTAGGAATAAGTTTGTTTCCTTAAGGACACCGCTGTAATGCCATCCAATGTAGCAGTCATTTACAGGTGGGTACATAAATATTTAGACATTTTTAATAGTTTAGCCTCTGTACACCATCACAATAAATTTGAATCAAAGCCATCAATATGAGATTGAACTATGTGTATAATTTCACCCTTAATTCAAGAGGCTTAACTAAAATATTGCCTTATCTGTTATAGTCCCTTCACAGGTTTAAATGCTGGACAGTTTCATGGTCCAGTGTGGTCTGTTACCTTATTAATTCTTGAACAATTAAGATAAAAGGCTGTCGTAAGCCCTCTCAGTACATGGTCCTAAGAGGTTTCAATGTAAGTGAAAAAGGCCATTATTAGGCTAAAAAAAAAATATATGGATAAAAAACAAATCTATCAAAGAGATAGAGGAAATTTTAAGAGTAGCCAAATAAACAATCTGATACATTCCTAAAAATGAAACCCCTTATACTACAAAACAAAGTGAAATACCATAAATACAGACATAAGAGTGCATAATATAAAACAAATACAATTAGATACAAAATGACAACATAGTTACAGCACCTTAAATATGAATATATGTATGGGCATGTATGAAATGTAAACCATACATGTATAAATCCATATGAACTAGACATGAACAAAATTATTGACATATATAAAAATTATTATAATATATCAAAATGGCAATCGTGTTTCCTGTTACTTAAGGTGTGAAGTAGGATGTCTGTAACTATAAGGAGCAAGGCGCACTGTCGTATAATAAATAAACAAAAACATTTATTCCATTAAAATGACAGCAAGGCAGGAATGAAAAAGAAGGATACACTATAAAAATATAAATGACAATGATAATAATTAATAGTGTAGCAAAACATCTTGCCTCCTATTTAGACCTGCCAGATTACGGGTAGCCAACGTGATGATCCGGAACACTTCTCGGGATAACAATTTTTGTCTGTGATTTCCCCCTCTGGGAGGTGCCGACACCCTTTCAATACCCTGGAAGCATAAAGAAGAAGTATTAACCGAATGCACTTGTGCACAATGGGTTGAAACAGCAGAGATATGACGGGAATTGTAATGGGGGACATCGGACAAACGTTTCCGTAACCTGACCTTGAGTGGTGTGGTAGTGCACCCTGCGTACTGTAATTTGCACTCAATGTATGAAATTAAATATACTATTTACATAGAATTACAATTTATATACTTTTTGATTGCATGTGTTTTGCCGGTGACAAAAGAAGTAACATTGCTGCCTACTTTGATCTTGGCATAACAGATACATACTGAGTGTCCACATTTAAAAGTGTGCACAAATTATGCTCCAGTATATACTGTATTTATCGGCGTATAACACGCACTTTTTAGGCTAAAATTTTTAGCCTAAAGTCTACCTGCGTGTTATATGCCAATAAGCCGCTGCAGTTCAATGATTTAAAGCGGGCGCTTTAAATCAATGAACTGCAGCGGCTTTGCAGGTGCAGAGACCTGCCGTCGCTGCCGGCTTCTCTGCCCCTGCCTGTCCTGGGGTCTAGAGCCCTGCTGCCGGCCCTTCTCTCCCCCTGGCTATTGGTCCCGCTGCCCGTTCTCTCCCCCTGGCTATCGGCGCCGATAGCCAGGGGGAGAGAACGGGCAGCGGCACCCATTGCCCTGTTGCCTCCCCCATCCCCGGTTGTATAATTACCTGTTTCCAGGGTCGGTTCTGCGCTGCTTCAGGCCTCCGGTGTGTGTCCCATGCATTGTTGCTATGCACGGCGCAATGACGTCACTCGTCATTGCGCCGCGCCGTGCAGTGCATAGCAACGACGCATGGGACGCACACAGGAGGCTTGAAGCAGTGCGGACCTGACCCCGGCAACAGGTAAATATACAACCGGGGATGGGGGAGGCAACGGGGCAGAGGCGCCGGCAATGGGTGCCGCTGCCCCTTCTCTCCTCCTCGCTATCAGCGCCGCTGCCCCATTGCTGCTGCAGAAAGCCAGCGGGAAAGAAGCGGTGGCAGCAGGGCTCTAGACCTCAGGAAAGGCAGGGGGAGAAAAGCGGGCAGCGACGGCCTCTCTCCCCCTGCCTTTCCTGGGGTTGTATCAGGGTATACGCATGCACACACACGCACCCTCATTTTACCAAGGATATTTGGGTAAAAAACTTTTTTTATCCAAATATCCTTGGTATAATGAGGGTGCGTTTTATAGGCCGGTGCGTGGTATACCCCGATAAATATGGTAGTTTTAAATAGTAAGAACTGTAATGTGTTGTACCATTTTATAACAACATTAAATAGTAGTCCATTGATGCTCAATGTTAGTGCCCATATAGCTGTACAAATAATAAAGTAAATCCATGTAGTTATGTCTGTATTTACTCATTATTCTTTGGCACTTATGCTTTTTACTGCTTCTTCACGTTCAATAAGTTGTTTTCTTTTTGGCACATGTTTGGCACAACACACTAGTGCTAATATTTATATATGAATCTACAGCTAAAGCTTAATACAGACACTAAATAAAAAAGTGCTATACATGTCGATTTCTAAAGCGGAAAAAACTCCTTGTTAGGACTTGCCAATGACATCAATGGGGCTTTGATTCCAAGCAGAATTTCCACATGGAAATACTTGTGTGCCGATGCGTTTGCATGGAAAAGTAAAGGAAATCTACTGGCAGTGGCCATATTTACTTTATTGGCCTAAATGTAGTCAACTAGTGCCTATGTATAGTCCATTTTCTGCATGTATATGTTTTCTTAGTGACTCTAAAGTGCGGTCTGCTGCTTTAGAATGTTGCAAAGTAAATATATATAATACATGCTGATAATGGACAAGACGTTTGGGCCCTCAAAGCTAATTAGGCCACTGCCAGCATACCACAGTATGGGTTGGCAATGCAAAAATAATCAAAACATCATGGGGCAACCTCTACTTGAGGCTGTGTGGAATCTCAAAAATAAAACAAATGGCCATGACAAAGAGGCACATATAATACAGAACCACTATCCAGTGGCGGATCCAGGGGGGGGGCAACGGGGCAATTGCGCCCCCCCCCCCGAGATTGCTGCCCCTCCCGATACTATATTAGTGATGAGCGGGAGCTGTCAGCCCCGGCTGCACTGTCCCCTCACCTGCAGCGTGTGAACCGCCAGGAACACCATTCTCTGCAGGACACCATTCTCTGCAGGCCGCGCGGGCTGCCTGTCAGTGCTGAGAATGCTTCGGTCTCAGCATCATTCAGTCTGCACGCATTGCACTGTGCAGGGGCTGGGAAGAGAGATAAGCTCCTCCCCCTCTCACTCCTCTGTATTTCCAGCAGGCCGGGCTGAGTTTCCTTCACCTCCACCACAGGCCTGGACACCCACCCAATGCCTCCAGACCCCCCTGCCCACCCTGATGCTGCCCTTCATGGTAAGTAACTTTGGGGGAGGGGGGGTCAGGCTCGGGAGACAGGTAAAGGGGAACTCTTATTAGTGTTTCCCAGCAGAGGCCTCTAACTATAGTAAAACTACAACTCCCAGCATGTATTTGGCTTTGTGGGCATACTGGGAGTTGTAGTTTTACAACAGCTGAAGGCACCCTGGTTGGGGAACACTGATCTATCTGTCTTTCTATCTCCTATCTATCTTTCATATCTATGTATCTATCTAAATAGGTGAAATAGAATGCAGCACACCACTGTTGCAGTCAAAACAAATAGATTTATTCCATAGCGTGCAGAGGACTACGTTTCACCGGTCTCACACCGGCTTTATCAAGTGAGGAATAGTGACAAACAGAGGGTATATATGGACCGCCTTGGGTCCGCCCGCAGGGTCATGTGGTCAATTACAAAAGCATTTGCATACAGCCATGTGATACATATTCAAAACAGAATGCATATCAGAATACAACAAGGCGTAGAAATGATACCCCTGAATCAACTGGTCAGTGTAACAAAGTAAAAGTGCATATATATATAAAAAACAACATATGTTAACATAGAAATGTACACAAGGCAATAGCGATCTGTTACATATTGTTTCAAATCCAGATCGCCACTGATTCTTATAGTGCAAATTCATTGGTGGTGTCAGTGGTGCTTGTGATTACCTCATGGGGATGTGCCATGATGTCCGTAGCGGGCTATGTAATCCGCTCTCCTGGAGAGCGAGAGAGGCACATAATGTGGTTGCACTTCCGGGTTGCGAGCGGGTTCCTGTGTATTGGATGCGCAGCCGCTGCGTCCATGGTAACCGCTTACCCGGATGTTCCTTCTAGTGCGCATGCTCCAGGAAGTTACGGAAGGGCAAAACTAGTTACTCCGTATCCATGCGATGTGCGCCTGCGTGCTGTGGTAGTATCCATGGTAACCAGTGTCTCTGACCGGCAGTACAGTGCAGGGAGTCGCAACATGTAAACAGGGCAAGTATATAAAAAATTCAGGATTTTTTCACAGTATCTCGGACAGGTGTGCATAGAGTCTCAGTTAGAGAGTGGTTGTAGGGATAGCTAGCAACCGTGTGGTTGCCCCTAGCAACCAGTAGAAGGTGGAAAAAAAGAAGGAAAGAGATGTTCCGACCAGGGGTAAAGGACCTGCATAGTTGTGTTGCATCTGCATGGTCGCATCTACATTTGGGATAACTTGTTTTCAAGCAACAAATGCCATACTAGGATGACGGATACAGACGGTGATGATGGACATAAACCAGGAAATCGCCAAGAACATACAGGGCCTTTTTTAGCGAATACGCCATCTGTCGGGGGCAGCGTAGAAGAGGCGGCCGCAAGCACTACAGAATCTGTAAAAACAAGGACCCAGAGAACAGGACGAACACAATACCAGAGGTCTGCTCAACAACAAAAGAAGTAGAAACACCACCTGCTGAGACTGTGGTAAATATCTCTTCTGTTACACTGTCTAACCAACAATTATTGTTATTGTCTAAAGGTTTAAGCTTTTGCCCTAATATATTCAATGACTGGTTTCCACTTGAGCTTGATTTTGTTAGTTTCATACGTAGACTCAAACTCAAAGTATGGTTTGATGCACATGCGGAGTCTCCTGGCGGTCAGATCAGTGACAGCCAGAATGCTCAAACATTTAAATTTAACGAATTTGGTATGCCCTCTCAAAGCGATTTTATACCACCTATTGAACCACATGCCATTGCCACCTTTACAGAATGTGTTAAATGTGAATTTATACACATTAGGGAGCAACGCAATAGACTCAGACATCCTAAGCTCACACATGAAGAAATTCTTGCCATGCAACAGCTTATCCATGACCACAACCTCATTGTGAAACCATCTGACAAAGGAGGTGGAGTTGTGGTCATGGATAGGAGCAGCTATCTCAAGGAGGCAAATAGACAATTTCAGGACACAGGGGTATACAAAACACTTAACCCCTTAAGGACTCAGCCCATTTTGGCCTTAAGGACTCAGACAATTTAATTTTTACGTTTTCATTTTTTCCTCCTCGCCTTCTAAAAATCATAACTCTTTTATATTTTCATCCACAGACTAGTATGAGGGCTTGTTTTTGCCCGACCAGTTGTCCTTTGTAATGACATCACTCATTATATCATAAAATGTATGGCGCAACCAAAAAACACTTTTTGTGGGGAAATTAAAACGAAAAACGCAATTTTGCTAATTTTGGAAGGTTTCGTTTTCACGCCGTACAATTTATGGTAAAAATGATATGTGTTCTTTATTCTGAGGGTCAATACGATTAAGATGATAACCATTATTACTACTTTTAAATTATTGTTGCGCTTAAAAAAAATCACAAACTTTTTAACCAAATTAGTACGTTTATAATCCCTTTATTTTGATGACCTCTAACTTTTTTATTTTTCCGTATAAGCGGCGGTATGGGGGCTCATTTTTTGCGCCATGATCTGTACTTTTTTTTGATACCACATTTGCATATAAAAAACTTTTAATTAATTTTTTATAATTTATTTTTTAATAAAATGTATTAAAAAAGTAGGAATTTTGGACTTTTTTTTTTCGTTCACGCCGTTCACCGTACGGGATCATTAACATTTTATTTTAATAGTTCGGACATTTACGCACGCGGCGATATCAAATATGTCTATAAAAAAAAATTACGCTTTTTGGGGGTAAAATAGGAAAAACGGACGTTTTACTTTTTTATTGGGGGAGGGGATTTTTCACTTTTTTTTTACTTTTACATTTTTTTACATTTTTTTTTTACACTTGAATAGTCCCCATAGGGGACTATTCATAGCAATACCATGATTGCTAATACTGATTTGTTCTATGTATAGGACATAGAACAGATCAGTGTTATCGGTTATCTTCTGCTCTGGTCTGCTCGATCACAGAGCAGAGCAGCAGACGCCGGGAGCCGGAAAGAGGAAGGTGAGGGGACCTCCGTGCGGCGTTCTGAATGATCGGATCCCCGCAGCAGCGCTGCGGGCGATCCGATCATTCATTCAAATCGCGCACTGCCGCAGATGCCGGGATCTGTATTGATCCCGGCACCTGAGGGGTTAATGGCGGAGATCGCGGGCGTCGGCCATTGCCGGCGGGTCCCTGGCTGCGATCAGCAGCCGGGATCAGCTGTGCATGACACGGGCATCGCTCCGATGCCCGCGGTTATGCACAGGACGTAAATGTACGTCCTGGTGCGTTAAGTACCACCTCACCAGGACGTACATTTACGTCCTGCGTCCTTAAGGGGTTAAATAGGATCCATGTGCCGACATGCAACGCACCATTGTTTCTATCTTAGATGAGGCACTAGAGGACAATATTATTGATCAGAAACTTAGGAATTTTTTACAAGTGGAATTTCCGATTACACCCATGTTATACTTACTTCCCAAAATCCACAAGCAACTCATTGATCCACCAGGCAGACCGATTGTATCGGGTCGTGGCTCTTTATCCAATCATGTTTCTATCTTTCTAGACAAAGTCCTGAGACCTCTTGCCACTAACACTAGATCTTTCATCCGTGATACTATGCACTTTCTGTCTGTCATTAAACCACTCCACATTCCTGATAACTCCATCACAGCATCTTTTGACATTGTTTCTCTATACACATCTATTCAACATAATAGAGGTATTGATGCAGTCAGAAAGGGCCTGATCAAAAACAACATGGTTCCTAAACAAATTAATTTTATTCTTCAATTACTCGCATTTGTTCTAGAGAACAATTACTTTTCATTCAATGGCTATACTATACTTACTTACTATATACAATTATGTGGAACTGCGATGGGCAGTAATATGGCGCCTATGTATGCAAATATTGTGATGGCCGACTTTGAGGATGAATGTGTCTATGTATCCCACCACTTCAGGAACCTCCTGGGGTGGTGGCGATACATAGATGAAATTTTTTTCATCTGGACAGGAACAACTACAGAATTACATGACTTCCATACTTACCTCAATAGCATTGACCCGGATCTACAATTCACACTTACATTTTCTAATGAGACAGTTAATTTTCTTGACACCAGGATGAGCATTGACAAAAATTCCCTTACCACAGACCTCTACCACAAACCAACAGATAGTAATAATCTGCTTAAGTATGAATCGGCACATCCTAGACCAATGATTACCTCTCTTCCTTATAGCCAATTACTCAGGTCTAGTCGCATTACTGATACAGACACCAAATATGATAGAGCAGTTAATCTCATGGTCAAACAATTCAATGATAGAGGTTATTTGCAGAGAGTCATTTCCAGACATGTCAATAGGGTTAAATCTGAGAGAGCCCTAGGAAGACCACTCTCCAATAAAAAAGATCAGACAAACCGCATACCATTTATCTCTACATACAGTGAGGCATCTAATAACATTTCAGCTGCTATTAGGAAACACTGGCACATAATTAAAGATAGCTACCCACACATCAAAGAATTTCAAATTCCACCATTAATGTCTTACCGCAGAGCTCGCAATCTAAGGGACCATTTGGTTAGAGCAGATGTCACAGGCCTGAATCCCAATAAACAACAAAAATACTTTACAGTGAAGGCCAAGGGTTGCTTCCCCTGTCTACGGTGCGTCACTTGTAAATACCTCCAAAAAGGTGTCTCATTCATCCTTCCCAACACACACAAGGAATACCCTATTAAGTATTATCTTACATGTGAGAGTGACCATATCATTTATGTAAACTAATATACATTGGGAAAACCAAAAATGATTTTCGTACCAGACTTAACCAGCATTGTTACTCAATTCGCAAGAAACGTATGGATCTCCCGGTCTCCAAGCATTTTGTGGAGGCCGGACATACGGAGACAGAGTTAAAGTGCATGATCATCGATCATGTCCCCCATCCTAAACGGGATGGTGACAGGATCACTATTTTACAAACCAGAGAACTGAGATGGATCTTTGATCTCAATAGTCTAAAACCCAATGGCTTAAATGTAGAATTTACAGTATTACCTAAAATGCTCAGACGGTAGAAATAGAGGTTGGCATCTATTGTGTATAGCCCCATATGTGTTTTGACTCTCTCTCTATGTAGGTGAATAGTGAAAATAAATGTAGCTTTTTATACTAATTCTTATTTTTTTTACCTTCTAGATAAACTACCGAGTGGGGAATGGCCATGATGTCACTTACCTTTGTCATCTCCTATTCCATTTTTTGGACCTCCATATCCTGCATTTTTTTGTCTTATTCATATACCTCTGTGCATATTCTATGCTCCTTCCAGGGTAATTCCTGCTTCTCCCCACTACCCCATTATGCTCTGTGACGAATGTACCTCTGAATGGGGAATTTAGGCGTCACCACCTGGCTACTGCGTGGGTATGGGAACTAGGACATATGTGGTAAACTTTGAGGTCTTCTAAGGAACCACATGTCCAGCGGCAGATTGGTCCATGTCCATGGACCGTACTTTGCCCTATTTCCCGAAATTACCCGATACGCAGAGGTGAGTGATACCCTTTCCCTGTAGTGAATGTGGTTTGTTTGCCAGAGATTATGGGACATTCCTAATGACTTTATCTATTTATTTCCAGATCACTCCTGATGGATCGGTCCAGACACACTGAGCATCCTTTACTGAGCGTATTTGGGAATTTTGTTGTCGGTCCAGACACACCGACACAACTATGCAGGTCCTTTACCCCTGGTCGGAACATCTCTTTCCTTCTTTTTTTCCACCTTCTACTGGTTGCTAGGGGCAACCACATGGTTGCTAGCTATCCCTACAACCACTCTCTAAGTGAGACTCTATGCACACTCCTGTGCACCCGTCCGAGATACTGTGAAAAGATCATGAATTTTTTATATACTTGCCCTGTTTACATGTTGCGACTCCCTGCACTGTAATGCCGGTCAGAGACACTGGTTACCATGCATACTACCACAGCACACAGGTGCACATCGCATGGATACGGAGTAACTAGTTTTGTCCTTCCGTAACTTCCTGGAGCATGCGCACTAGAAGGAACATCCGGGTAAGCGGTTACCATGGACGCAGGAACCCGCTCGCATCCCGGAAGTGCGACCACATTATGCGCCTCTCTCGCTCTCCAGAAGAACGGATCACATAGCCTGCTACGGACATCATGGCACATCTCCGTGAGGTAATCACAAGCACCACTGACACCACCAATGAATTTGCACTATAAGAATCAGTGGCGATCTGGATTTGAAACAATATGTAACAGATCGCTATTGCCTATGTACATTTCTATGTTAACATATGTTGTTTTTTATATATATGCACTTTTACTTTGTTACACTGGCCAATTGATTCAGGGGTATCATTTCTATGCCTTATTGTGTTTTGATATGCACTCTGTTTTGTATATGTATCACATGACTGTATGCAAATGCTTTTGTAATTGACCACATGACCCTGTGGGTGGACCCAAGGTGGTCCATATATACCCTCTGTTTGTCACTATTCCTCACTTGATAAAGCCGGTGTGAGACCGGTGAAACATAGTCCTCTGCACGCTATGGAATAAATCTATTTGTTTTGACTGCAACAGTGTTGTGCTGCATTCTATTTCACCTATTTGGATTAAGGAACCGGTGGACCTAGGCTCCAATTATGCGAGCACCCCATATTGACTATTACCTGATTCTACTTGATGTGCTGCTTCTATTTGGATTTTTTATGTATCTATCTATCTATCTATCTATCTATCTATCTCATATCTATATACCATATATCTATCTATCTATCTATCTATCTATCTATCTCATATCTATATACCATCTATCTATCTATCTCATATCTATCTATCATCTATCTATCTATCTCATATCAATCAATCAATTTATCTATCTATCTATCTCAAATCAATCTATCTATCTCCTATCTATCTATCTATCTATCTATCTATCTCATATTTATCTATCTATATCATATCAATCTATCTATCTATCTATCTCATATCTATCTATCTATCTATCTCCTATCTATCTCCCATCTATCTATTATCTATCTATCTCATATCTATCTATCTCATATCTATCTATCTATCTATATATCTATCTATCTTCTGTCTATCTCATATCTATATATCTCCTATCTATCTATCTATCTATCTATCCCATATCTATCTATCTATCTCATATCTATCTATCTATCTCCTATCTATCTCTCTATCTATCTATCTCATATCAATCTATCTCATATCTATCTATCCATCTCCTATCTATCTATCTATCTATCTATCTATCTATCTCTCTCTCATATCTATCTATCTCCTTTCTATCTATCTATCTATCTATCTCCCATATCTATTTATCTATCTATCTATCTGTCTGTCTATCTATCTATCTATCTCATATCTATCTATGTATCTATATCATATTTATCTCTTATCTATCTCATATCTATCTATCTATCTATCTATCTATCTATCTATCTATCTCATGTCTATCTATCTATCTATCTATCTCATATCTATCTATCTATCTATTTCATATCTATCTATCTATCTATCTATCTATCTCATATCTATCTATCTATCTATCTATCTATCACATATCTATCTTTCTATCTATCCCACTGCTGCCAGCATCTATTTTTCATTTACTGACAGCCTATTTAGATGCCGAGAAAGGGGATAAGTTATAGATTGTGGGGGATCCGAGCGCTAGGACCCCCTACAATCTCCTGAACAGGGCCCCTGCAGTCTGCTGGAAGAGGGTGCTGAACCCTGCACGGAGCTTCCTGCGGAGGACATTGGAATGGCCACTTCCAGCAGACTGACAGGGCCCGTTATGTGCCCCTCACCTATAATGCCCCCCTGTCATGTGCCCCTCACTTCTAATGCTCCCCTGTCATGTGCCCCTCACTTATAATGCCCCCCTGTAATGTGCCCCTCACTTATAATGCCCCCCCTGTCATGTGCCCCTCACTTATAATGGCCCCCTGTCATGTGCCCCTCACTTATAATGCCCCCCTGTCACGTGCCGCTAACAAATTATGTGCTCTGATTTATAATACCTGAGGGTGCAGGACAGGGGGCATTATATGTGAGGGGAACATAACGGGGCATTATAAGTCGAAGCACATTTATATATTAGCGGCCCAAGACAGGGGGGGCATTATAAGTGAGGGGCACATGACAGGGGGGCATTATAAGTGAGGGGCACATGACAGGGGGGCATTATTAGTCAGGGGCACATGACAGGGGGGCATTATAAGTGAGGGGCACATGACAGGGGGGCTCCCCACGTATAATGCCCCCCTGTCATGTGCCCCTCACATTTAATGCCCCCTGTCATGTGCCCCTCACATTTAATGCCCCCTTTCATGTGCCCCTTACTTAAAATGCCCCCCGAGGGTGCAGGACAGGGGGCATTATATGTGAGGGGAACATAACGGGGCATTAAATGTGAGGGGCACATGAAGGGGGCATTATATGTTAGGGGAACATAACAGAGGGCATTAAATGTGAGGGGCACATGAGAGGGGGCATTAAATGGGAGGGGCACATGAAGGGCGCGTTATAAGTTAGGGGCACATAACATGGGTCATTAAATGTGAGGGGCACATGACAGAGGTCATTAAATGTGAGGGGCACATGACAGGGGGGCATTATAAGTGAGGGGCACATAACAGGCCCTCACCTATAATGCCCCCCTGTCTTGGGCCCCTCACTTATAATGCCCCCCTGTCTTGGGCCCCTCACTTATAATGCCCCCCTGTCTTGGGCCACTAACATATAATGTACTTCAACTTATAATGCCCCCTGTTATGTGCCCCTTACTTATAATGAACCCTGAAGGGGCAGGACAGGGGGCATTATATGTGAGGGGAACATTACAGGGGCATTAGATGTGAGGGGTACATGATAGGGGGGCATAATAAGTGAGGAACCCCCTGTCATGCGCCCCTTCCATATAATGCCCCCCTGTCATGTGCCCCTAACATATAATGTACCCTGTCTTATAATACCCCCCTGTTATGTTCCCCTCAATTATAATGCCCCCTGAGGGAGCAGGATTGGGGGGCATTATATGTGAGGGGAACATTGCAGGGGCATTATATGTGAGGGGCACAGCACAGGGGGCATTATATGGTAGGGGCACAGAACAGAGGGCATTATTATTATGAGGGGGAACAGGACAGGTCATAGTTATATGTGGGGGCACAGGATGGGGCATTGCTACTATATATGAGGGGCACAGAGTATAAGGAATTTATGGGGTAGTATGGTTTTCATTAGCCACAATACATCACGGTATTGTATTCAGAGGGATATTTAGAGCGTACAGTGTGTGGTAGTATTATATTCAGAGGGTACAGTGTGTGGCAGTAATATATTCTGAGGGTACAGTGTGTGGGCAGTATTATATTCAGGGGTACAGTGTGTGGCAGTATTATATTCTGGGGTACAGTGTGGGGCAGTATTATATTCTGAGGGTATAGTGTGGGGCATTATTATATTGTGAGGATACAGTGTATGGCAGTATTATATTCTGAGGCTACAGTGTGTGGCAGTATTATATTCTGGGGTACAGTGTGTGGCAGTATTATTCAGTGGGTGCAGTGTGTGGCAGTATTATATTCAGGGGTACAATGTGTGGCAGTATTATATTCATTGGGTACAGTGTGTGGGCAGTATTATATTCAGTGGGTACAATGTGTGGCAGTATTATATTCAGTTGTTACAGTGTGGGGCAGTATTATATTCTGAGGGTACAGTGTGGGGCATTATTATATTGTGAGGGTACAGTGTATGGCAGTATTATATTCTGAGGCTACAGTGTGTGGCAGTATTATATTCTGGGGTACAGTGTGTGGCAGTATTATTCAGTGGGTACAGTGTGTGGCAGTATTATATTCAGGGGTACAATGTGTGGCAGTATTATATTCAGTTGTTACAGTGTGTGGCAGTATTATATTTAGTGGGTACAGTGTGTGGCACTATTATATTCAGTTGGTACAGTGTGTGGCAGTATTATATTCAGTGGGTACAGTGTGTGGCAGTATTATATTCAGTGGGTACAATGTGTGGCAGAATTATATTCAGAGGGTACAGTGTGTGGCAGCATTATATTCAGTGGGTACAATGTGAGGCAGTATTATATTCAGTTGGTACAGTGTCTGGCAGTATTATATTCAGAGGGCACAGTGTGTGGCAGTATTGTATTCAAAGGGTAAAGTGAGTTGTAGTATATTCGGAGCTTACTGTGTGTCAGAATTATATTCAAAGGATATGGTGTTTGGTAGTATTATAATAATACTTTTTTCATATAGAGGATCAGAATCTGCTGACCCTGAAGAGCGGTCGGGGCGTCAAGTTATGCAGTGAGAATATTTAGCTGGACCCGGTGGTATGTACCATCTGAATTAGATAAGGAAATACTATAGAGAAGACGTCACCTGTAGTCACTGATATCATTGTGTATTGTCCTGACTGTCCCATCAGAGCTGTAGTCACTTGTAAGTTTTGCAGTAATGATGGGTGAAACAACAACTCCCAGCATAACCTCACCACTACTTAGGTCATACTGGGAGCTGTAGTTTTATATTGTAAAAACTTATTTAGCACTTTTCCATTCTGTGGCAATTGGTGTATTTGATTATTATACTGGATACATTTAATAATATTGTAAGTTCTTTAAGAAACACCTTATTTTCTGTCCGCCAACGCAAAATTCTCTAATAGTGCCCCTCCCGAGACTAGACTCTGGATCCGCCCCTGCCACTATCATACAAAAAGACGTCACTAAGATACATAACACAAGTACAGTACTTGGTCATGTATAGAGATGAGTAAACTTTCGAAAAGTTAGATTTGCCGACCACCCTGAACTTTGGAAAATGTTCTGTTTATATTGAACTTGTTTTCTGTGAAACGGCAATGAAATAATCCTCAAAACATGTGCATGTCAATGCCTAAAAAATTTATTAAATTCTCCATTTTGTAAAGTTGCAATATAAAATGAATAACCCTATAGATTATAAAGAAGTCACTTTTTAAAATTTGTTGTATAGTTGTATAGTTGTTTTCTGTCTGACCAGAGTGCTCTCTGCTGACACCTATGTCCGTGTCAGGAACTGTCCAGAGCAGTAGAAGTTTGCTATGGGGGTTTGCTTCTACCAGTCCCCTTTAAGTCTCTTAATTATCCCTTTTTTGGAGATCATGGCTTGGGTATATTGACTGTTCTCATCGCGTGGCTAATACTATGCTTCTGTTTAACACTAGGAGGGGGAAGCATAGACAGCGATTAGGGATGAGCGAAACGAATATAACGAATCTGAATTTGCTACGAATTTCAGGAAAAATTTGATTCGTAACAAATGCTAATATCACTGTGATTCGATTAATTAAACTCCATTTAGTGCGTTCCAGGCTCAAGGGGCCAGGCATCTAAAATGGCAGAACCACATGTGAGGACATGGGGCAAAGAATCCTGGGAAGGCGGGAACAAGGGTCGGTGGATGACCCTGAATCACATGCCTATCAGCCGCCAGCCACCCCTATATAATCGGCAGCCATCTTGCGGCCTGTCACAGCAGCGTTCTATTATAGAGAGAGAGGGGCAGACAGCAGTGTGTGTTGAACAGAAATGCATTTTTCACAGTAGCGATTCACCTCCCAGTCACATCAGTGCTCTATTGCAGAAAAAGAGGGACAGAGAGCAGTGTGTTGCACAGAAAAGCTTTTTTACAGCAGCGATTCACCTCAAGCCCAAATCCAGCCTAGAAGCACTGATAGGGAAGAGAGTGAGATTGAGAGATAAAGTGCAATTTTGGGTGTAGTACACAGTGATTGTGTGTGCAGCACTGGTGTGTACAACAACTGAAAAGCTAATAGTAGCCAGCCAGTTAGGGTGAGCAGAGCACTAAAAGTGTATTGTCCTCTATTAAGTGTAACCTAAGTCTTAAGGGCCTAGATACTGTGAAAGGCCAGCCAAAAGTACACACCTGCTGGTGTTGTACACAAATACTGTTTTAAATGTACTGGAGCGCATTGTCCTCCCCTCATAAGTGCATACCACAAATGTTCATCTACGTGGTGAACCATTTTGTTCCTGTTAAAGTAAGTCTTAGAGGTCTAGATACTGTAAAAGGCCAGCCAAAATTACACATCTGCTGGTGTTGTAGACAAATACTGTTTTAAGCGTACTGGAGCACATTGTCTTTCCCTCATAAGTGCATACCACTTACGTATACATCGAAGAGGTGTACCATTTTGTTCCTGTTAAAGTCTTAAGGGCATAGATACTGCGAAAGGCCAGCCAAAAAGTACATACCTGCTGGTGTTGTAGACAATTACAGTTTTAAGCATTCTGGAGCGCATTGTCCTCCCCCATAAGTGCATGCTACATACAGTACGTACATCTAAGTGGTGTACCATTTTGTTCCTGTTAAAGTCTTAAGGGCCTAGATACTGTGAAAGCCCAGCCAAAAGTACACACCTGCTGGTGTTGTAGACAAATACTGGAGCGGGTATAGACACGTCTACTAGAGGACAGTCAGCAGATACTGCCCAGCCAAGAAGTGGATGAGACATACACCGCTTCCTCTGCTAGGCGGACAAGTAGTGATGATGAGAGTTGCGTGGGAGGAGGTGTTGCGAGCGTTCAGGGTCCAGAAGCAGACAGTGTTGAGGAACCTGAAGAGGACATCAGTGACATGCAGACACAACTCGATGATGATGAAGCTGATCGCACTTGGGAGCCGGGTGCAGAAGGGGCTTCATCATCATCAGGAGTAGAGGGTTAAAGGTTGCCTGTGAGGAAGCAGCTGAGCCAGCAAGGTGGTAGCATGGTTGGCAGTCAGCATGGTGGCAGAAGTGGAAAGTCTGGAGCCAAAAATGCCCAGAGTAGACCACCTTCTTCGTGGTAACCTACCTTCTGGGCGGGTAGTGGAACAGGGGTTCCTGGAGTTGGCGGCAGTAGCAGTCAATCAGTGCAGACTGTTGGTGGGAAAATCAACTACTCGGCGGTTTGGCAGTTTTTCATCAAGCATCCGAAGGATGTTAACCTGGCCACATTCAAGATGTGTCGACAGAAGGTGAAGCATGGCCAGGGTCTCAATGTTGGCACCATGACCCTGTGTCAACATATGCAGCGTCACCATAAAGCGGCCTGGGAGAACCGTGGCTCCGATGTCTTGAGGCAACCTTTTGCATCACCCAGTGGCATGCCGCTCCCTGTTTCAGCCAGCCAAGGCTCCACCACCTCAGCCGAAGGGAGCTGTGTATCATACCCATCTTCTGTCGCTCCAAATGCTCCTGCTCCTCCTACTTTTAGTCAGTCATTCCGCCAGCAATCCATTGGCAAAGCCATGTCTATGAAACAATAGTATGCACCCACTCATCCAACGGTGCCGAAGCTGAATGTGCTTCTGTCCAAGTTGCTGGCACTGTAGTCCCTCCCTTTTCAAGTGGTGGACTCTGCATCTTTTAGAGAACTGATGGCTTGTGCCGAGTCGAGGTGGAGAGTCCCAAGCAGTCATTATTTGTGAAGAAGGCAGTACCAGCCCTGCACAATTTTGTGGAACAGAAGTGGGCCAGTCCTTGAGCCTGTCTGTGTGTACCAAAGTGCATGGCAGCGCCGTCATGTGGAGCTGTAACTACTTGTCCTTTACACACAGATTTTAGTAAACAAGGAGGGTGCGACACACGTTTTAAATGCAGCTTTGATTTTTCTTTATGTATATATTCAGCAACTATACAATTTTCAAAAATATTCACCCATGTGCACAAATAAATCAGTAGCGTCCAGCGGGAGACATATTTCAGCTCATCAGGCTTTCTTTAGTTTTATAACCTGTATACGGCCATCTCCTACACCAGCAGGTGAGTAAGTCCATGCAACGTTTCAAAGGAAACACCTTCTTTGTCCAGCATGATCATGCTGGACAAAGAAGGTGTTTCCTTCGAAACGTTGCATGGACTTACTCCCCTGCTGGTGTAGGAGATGGCCGTATACAGGTTATGTGGAGCACAGTTTAAATTTGGCGAGATGGGCAGTTTTTCTAATCATCTGACAGGAGCAGGAGCAGCTAGAGGAGCTAGAAGGTTATGAGGAAGATGAGGCATAGGACCCAGAAACACCGTGGCAGTATGCAGTGGAGATGGAGGCAGGGAGTCCCTCCAAGTCCCTTGCACAAATGGCACGATGCATGCTCACATGCTTGCGTAGTGACCCTCGCTACCGGCACAAAATGGGGGACTTTTTTCCCCATCTGAGAGGGAGGAAAAACTGACCTACTTCAGAGACAACCTACATAGTCAGTTGGCCGATGCCTATCTGCGCCATTGACCATCCTCTCGCAGGTTTGACTCGGGAGGCCTCTGTGCTCACCTTCCACTGCCATGGCTGCTGGGGAGGGATGGGGTGGCAGGAGCAGTAACAGCTCCATCAGCAGCAGCCTGAGTCTACAGTGGCTGATGAGTAGCTTTCTTCACCCGCATAGTGAAGCAACTCATCAGCAGCAGGTAGACTAGGAGCAGGACCTGAACCAACAGGTGGAGCCATAACTTGACATGCCCATGCCAACACACCTTGAAGATCCGCAGGACTTCTGGGCAGCCAAACCCGGGGGAGGTGATGACATCAGACTAGCCTTAATTGATGATGTGGGCGTCTATCTGTTAGAAATATCTTGCTGTGTCAACTGAATGTACACAAGCCATTTTTTTACATTGAGAAAGGAGCCGTTCATGCTCCGAAAAGCGTCTGTTTTATCCTGACATTGGAAATAAATGACTCTTTGATTTAAGCACCTTGCTTCATGCAAGTTTATTCGCACGGATTGCGCCAAGGAACCCAGGCCTTTTTTACCCTGTGATATATCCCCGTCCGGCAGGAGACGATCTTCTGCTGGAAACCCGGGTGGCTGCACCGTGACATCACTAAGGCTTCAATAGGTGGTTGTGTCTGACAACTCCGCAAGGTGAGCAGTTTTGCTGTTGTTTTTCACAAGCATTTACCGCTCCCATCACGAGATATTGCCCCACGAGAAGCTCTGCTGTCTTGATTCAGATTTATTTGCCTACTATTCTATCGGACCGCAACAACTCTACACTTTTCTTTTACCACCAGAGCACGGTTCCGAGGGGGATTGTATCCCAACAGCATTTGAGATTCTATACATGGACTATATGCATCTATGAACCTTCTCTTGAGCTACACACGTGTGAAAACCAGCTGTGTTATCTCTGAACATTTTTTTCTCTGGAATAAGAGATATAAGAGTTCTACATAAATAGGACAATATCGTTACTGTGTTTTTCTTTCAGCATAGGGCCCGGCTACCTTATGTAATCCAGAGGGACAATGAAATAACACATTTTGGAAAACGTGTCTATGTATTGTTTTTGCTGCATCTCTTTTTTCTTCTAACCCTTCATGATCACCACGTCTATTTCTTCCATACTTTTGCATATAATGTATGTGTTTTAATACTAACTGAATGTGTACAACCATTAGTGGATATACAACTCACCAATTAAGCGTATCACACATTAAGATATACACACCGGTACATATCAACATACTCGGAAGGGACTCCCTTTCAGTAGATCAATGGATTATTGCCAAATCGAATAAGTGAGAGATAACGCCTAATAGAACTCTCCGTAAGGTCTGCTAGTAGGGAAACTGATGAAGTATTCCTAGGATCCCCTAGGAAAGACCCGTCAGACCTCAATGTCGATTTATCTAAACTCTTTCTGTAACTAGAAAGACTCCTAAGGAATAAGATCCAGCACCACCTAGACCTCAAATTCATGCGTATCTATAAAAAGGAGAACATTGTTCTCAGGTGCCTATGTTTAAGACTGGAACCGGCTTTCAATGAAGATAGCCAATTCTCCCTGGAATGGGAGAATATGATCCATGAATTTTCGATCACAATGATGTAGCACCTAATTGAAAAAAGGGAGGAAATTTGCCACAACTTGGATGAGAAGATCCGCATAATCACGACAACCCTGTAGGCCCACAAACATGACCGCAATTTCACCAGGATGGATAGACTGTTAACAATCAGGATCCTCAATGCAGAAAAGGACACCCTGGAGAAAAAAATCTCCAAAATACAGGGCAGAGATAAGACTGATTACAATTCCAATAAATATTAAATATTGGAAGAAAAATACTGAACAACAACAACAACAACAGGAAGCGGGACTTGGAGACGTACTCAATCCACAGTCCACGATTGAGACACAGACCAAAAAACATGTACCATGGGAGAAAAAACAGAGGCAGAGACCTCCAAGTAGGAACAGAGACCACTTCAGATCCTACAAAGAGAAGAGTAGGGCCTTTACAAACAGTAGGTTCCACAAGGACCATAATTCTTCAAAGAATAATAGGAATACACTGGGGAAGAAACACGAAGGAGGGCAGTCATACATTATGGAGTCCGTGAATATACCACCCCCTACAAAAGGAAATCCAAACAGAGGGGCTAATAACCAAGGTATGGAGCAATCCAACTCTAACAGCATGGGAGTCTGTCAAAAAAACTAATGGAGAAAGGGAATACCACATCAAAAGGAAGCACTAAGGAAACCCAGGAGGACCTCATTCTAAACACCTCAACCTTTTTGGCTGAGGAGTCTTTGGATCTACTCCTTCGATTGGCAAAGGAAACTACATCTCTTGCCCTTCCTCCTACATCGTTTCCTAACATGAACACAACAGTCGGTGAACCAGGTACCGTTCCATCAATGCCCATTTCATCCAAAGAGGACCAAATAGAAATATCCAATATTACAACAAATGAGATGGGAGGAAGATTACAATACCATGTTAGATGTTACTGCCCTGTGGGCCACGTTAGATGTTACTGCCCTGTACTCTAACATTCCACATAAAAGAGGCATTGACACCATCACCAGAACACTGGACTTGGATCAATCCATGCCAGTCGAACAAGTTTTTTTTTTTTATAGTGGACAGTATAAGCTTCATACTTAGCCACAACTATTTCAGTTTCCAGGCACAACTTTACCTTCAGACCACTGGCACGGCGATGGAGACGAAATTTGCCCCTTCGTTCGTCAATTTGTATATGGGGGGGGGGGGGGGGGGTGCGAGGAGATATACATCCTTGCCGAGCACCCTTGGAGAAAATACATAAAATTCTACAAGCGTTATATAGATGATCTATTGTTTATATGGAGCGGGACAGAGGAGGATTTCATGGACTTTACCACACACATGAATGAGAACGATTGGAACCTGTCATTTTCAGGTAAATGCGATACGGATAGAATGGAATACCTGGACCTCGAACTATCCAATGATAATCATAACATTATCACGAAGATGCACTTCAAAAGTGTCGACTGTAACAGTCTGTTAGACTATGGGATCTGCCACTATCAAAAGTGGAAACATAACATCCCCTATGGTCAGTTCCATCGAATAAGGAGGAACTGTACGAGAACATCAGATTTTATCCGATAAAGTAAGAACATCAAAAAAAGGTTCACTGATAAAGGCTACCCTAAAACAATAGGGAAGCAGCATATAAGAGGGCACTGGAACAGACTACAAACACCGAGCAAAGAAAAAAGAATAAGAAGAAGACAACAGAACATATACAAGAAGACAATGTCGAAGAGAACAGAACAGATTTTGACCACAAATACAATTTTATTTCAAATTTTTCAGCAAGGTATTCCAAAATAAAAAAAGGGTGTAGCTTTGGCTGGCCTTTCACAGTAACTAGGCCAAAATTAACTTTTCAGGAAAAAAATAAATAAATAAATAAAACAACGTACACCACATATGTACTCACAGGTTACACTTATGGGAGCTGGACAATAATCTCCGCATTGCATCCTATTTCAGGCACTGTTATCAGGTGACTATGGCTTTTCGTGATTAACCCCCTCCCCCAGTAATCAGGTAGTACCCTCAATTTA
The DNA here is from genome assembly GCF_029499605.1 of Hyla sarda. NCBI lineage: Eukaryota > Metazoa > Chordata > Amphibia > Anura > Hylidae > Hyla > Hyla sarda. The sequence continues at coordinate 256,530,796 of NC_079190.1, forward strand.
ACCCCCTCCCCCCCCAGTAGGCAGGTAGTACCCCCAGATTAACCCGCTCCCTCCAGTAGGAAGGTAGTACTCCTAGATTAGACCCCCCAGATGGTACCTCTGCTGCAGAAGTTGCTGGGAATTCAGGGCAGAACCTTCCCCAGTCCCCAGATAAGGGCTTGCACAGCCACGCATAATGCGCGATAATGATGTTCGCGAACGTCACTCTCTCAGAATACCTAAGCCCACCCTTGAATTCTGGGAGCGTGACGTGAGTAAACGTCAATACAAGGCTGACGCACGTAGCTGTACGGCACTAATCTGGGGGCGGGAACATCCTGAGTTCCCAGTAACTACAGGTGAGCCAGGCACACAAAATAGGAGCCGGAGGCCGAGCGGCTTTAGTCTCTGCAGGAGGATGGCCGGCACAACAAGCACTGGCTCTGCTCGGGGCCCCGGGCCAGCTCGGGGCCCCAAGCAATTGCTTGGTTTACCTGTCCTTTAACTATGGGCCTGATGCTGCATGTGATTCAGGGTCATTCCGCCTACCCGCCTTGCCTGCTTCACAGAGTTCCACGTCCCCACATGTGGATTCGCCATTTTAGATGCCGTGGAGCTTGGACCGCACTAAATGGAGTTTAATGAAGCAATTTGTGTGATCGAATCGCGGCGATATTCGGATTCGTCAGGTTCGATTCGCTCATCCCTACTGGTAAGGTGTCCATAAATGAAATAAGGTGCGTACTTCCCCATCCTGTTATGCCATAAACTGTGGAAATTAGAGCAGGCTATTTTAGATACATTCAACCTATTTACCTGCATGTACAATCGTTACCTTAGAATGTTTAAATATGTATTAGTCACGTTGTACAAAGAATCTGTTCCATGCAGGAAAGGTGGGTGTATGAGGAGCACTGCTTCTGGGAGCGGTCGGGAGACTGCCCCGGCCAGTGGCGTCTCTACTGTACCGTGATCCTGCTGGAATGTAAGATGGTCAACTGATCTCCAATAGTGACGTTACTACGGTGTGGCGGAATGTCCAAAAAACTTCCTTTATTGATCTCCTTTAACAACAGTAAAAACAATAAGTCCTATTTTTATCTGCGCCAGTATTTATTATTTACTAGCTGAGTACCCGGCGTTGCCCGGTTTTTCCTTTCTAATTCTTGTTGGGGAGGAAAATCAACAAAGGAGGAAGCTTTTTACTTCACATCCCGTCCTCATATATTGTTGTCATATCCCAACCCAATATCTCGTCCTCATATCTCAACCTCATATACCGTCATTATATCCCCACCTCATATCTCGTCCTCATATCCCGACCTTCTATTCCAACCTCATATTCAGTCTTCATATGCTGACCTCATATCCCGACCTCATATTCTGTCCTCATATCTAAACCTCATATCCCATCCTCATATCCCGTCCTCATATCCCGACCTCCTATCTCAACCTCATTTCCCGTCCTCTTATCTCGACCTCATATCCCGACCTCATATCCCGACTTCATATCCCGACCTCATATCCCAACGTCATATCCTGACCTCCTATTCCAACCTCATATTCCGTCTTCATATCCCGTCCTCACATCCCGACTTCATATTCTGACCTCATATACAGTCCTCATATCCCATCCTCATATCCTGACCTCATATCCCGTCCTTATGTTCCATCCTCATATCCTGTCCTCAGGTGGGTCCGATTTGTGATGAAGATATTGTAAGCTCAAAATAGAAGGGGACATGGCTTTGTGGGACTGGGCGTGATTTGCAAGCCAGATGGATGCACAAAAGGGTAGATAATAAAAGGGGTAGGGCTTAAAATGTGGGTGGGCCTTTACGAGATTGGGTGTGGCTTGCAAGCCAGATTGACACATTCACCAGGAGCTGCAGAGCGGAACTTGTGGAGTAAGGTACTGGAAGTCCCATATACTTGCATGGGACATTAGCCCCTCGGCCCTTGACAAAGCCGGTTACGTCCGGCGAAACGTGGGGGGGGGGGGTGTCAGCGTGTAATTTTAACAGCAGCATTGGGACAGTGAATCAAAAATATGAAGTAAATAGAGCTGAACTGAAGTCATTGGAAGTCATGCCGTAACATATATTTCCCATAAACTTGTATAGGACATTAAACATAAACCCCGACCCTGGCAAATGGGGGTGAGTAAGGGTTAAATTACCTGCCCTATGTTTGTTGATGACATATAAGTAACGTGTGCCAAGTTGTTTCATGTTAATATCTTTGGCCGCTTGGATGTGATGCTGGAACATACACACACATACACACACACACACACACACACACGTTGAGTTTTACACATATACAGTTTCACAGAAGCATAATACTTATCATATGTGATCAGGCTGCAAATCCTGGCTTGATCACTCATCTGATGACAACAATTCTGACAAAATGTACTGCCCCTTGACTTTAATGGGATTCCACTGCCCCATTCACACAGCAGAATTCCACAATTGCGTTCAGCAAGCGTTGCACAGCTAACAGGATTTGTGGTTTTAATATGGACACAAACATGCACCTGTATTGTGTTTGTTTGAAATTTGCCTTAGGCTGCTCTAACACCTGCCATTTTTATACAGTTTTTAGAACCAAAGCAAGATTTGGATAATAAAAAGAGGAGAATTACATAGTAAAGATTTTGCCTATTTATTTATTTTAATTTGTTTTATTTGTTATTTATTTATTAATTTTTTTTAAATCCACTTCTAATTTTGGCTTTAAAAGCTGCATAACAAAGTACAACAAAATGGCATTTACGGAATTACCCTTAGGTGCTATTATGAAATAGAAATGGGAATGTTCCCGCTGTGCAGCAAAATGGATTGCTGCTTCATTGGTGATGTTCTTTTGTCTTGTTCTGGATCAACAGATTTTGCACAAGTATGAGCTGTGTGAACTTTTAAGTAAAGACTGAGCTTTGTGAACTTATTTGCTGCAATGTAACTATAAAGTGTATTGTATTTGTTTTAGGTATTTGTTTTGCCTGAAATAAATCCACTCTTCCCAGAATTAACATTTTGAATCTACCTTTGTTTTGGATGAAAAGCGAATGATGAAACATTCTGTACATTCTGAACAAAGCTATGATAAAGGAAAGCAGTAGCAGTAGTTAGTTGTGGAATTAGCATAATACAGACTGGCACAATACAGACTGGCATCATACAGACTGGCAATATGTAATAGGAAAAGGAGCAGGTAGAAATATAGTTGTTGGATTCAGTGGAAACAAACCTGATTTGTACAGCAGCAAGAGAAATGATCACAAAACAGCAGTAGAACCTGGAAATCATCAAAAACTCAATAGACATGAATAAGAACTATTTCTCTTCAGCAATTTTTTTTTTAACCAAATTCATATTAAGGGTGCTGGTAAGAAAAAATGTATACTCACCTACCCTCCCATGTAAGGTTCCATTGCAGCTCCTTCTGGTCCCCCAAGCCCGGTCTTCTGTCTGCTTCTGAGATGAGGTGTAGAAGCAGGTTTTCTCATTGAGCCAATAATAGCTGCAGTTGTGTCTCATCTCAGCCACAACGGCAACTGTCGAAGGACATGCAGGGAACATTTGGATAGGGAATAAGAAGTAAAATGTAGAACTACCCCTTTAACGACCAGGCAAGGCCTGCTAAAAGGAGCACCCTGTAAATAGGCTGCCAGGCCTGGTGCTAAATCCAAAGAAAAAATATGGTCCAGCACAGCAGTGCTAAAATAAAATAAAAAGTCTTTGTTATTCAATATAAATCTATAAGCATCTCAACAAGCCAATGATGCACTCTCACACATTTTGAACTTGAAGTAAATTTTTCTCTTAACCCCTTAATGACCAGGCCAAGTTTCATTTTTGCACTTTGGTTTTTTTCTCCCTCCCCTTCTAAAAATTATAACACTTTCAATTTTGCACCTAAAGACACATATAAGGGCTTGCTTTTTGCATTCACCAAACTTATTTTTGGGGGGAAATAAAAAAAAAACACTATTTTGTAAATTTTTAGGGCTTCCGTTTCTAAGCAGTGCACTTTTCGGTAAAAATGACACCTTATCTTTATTTTTTAGGTAAATATGATTACAAGGATACCCAATTTATGTAGGTTTTATTTTATTTTACTACTTTAAAAAAAATTATAACTACATGCACCAAAACTAGTGTGTTTAAAATTGTCCTTTTCTGACCCCTATAATATTTTTATTTTTCTGCATATGGGGCTATATGAGGGCTCATTTTTTTTGCGCCATGGTCTGTTGTTTTTAGTGGTACCATTTTTATTTTGATGGGACTTTTTGATAGCTTTTTATAAAAAAATTTTATGGTATATGAAGAATCACTTTGGTATTTTTTTACGTGTACGCCATCAACCATGCAGTTTAGCTAACTTTATATTTTAATAGTTTGGACATTTACGCACGCAACAGTACCACATGTAATTATTTTTCATTACATTATTTTATTTAAAAAGTATGAAAAGGGGTGATTCAAACTTTTATTAGGGAAGGGGCTAATTCACATTTATTAACTTTTAACTTTTTTTTTACACTTTTTTTAATCCACATAGGGGGCTATACCATGTAATCTTTTGATTGCATACACTGTGTAATGCTATTCCATAGCTGGCTGGGAGCACCAGATGGTCAATTGGATGGTGAGGAGGCAGGTTGGGCCCTCCCACAGTCCACTCAGCTGATCAGGACATCGCTGAGCTGCCGGGATAGTTTCACTTTCATTTAAGATGCTGCAATCAACTTTAATAGCGGCGTCTAAAGGGTTGATGCAGCCATCAGCCCGATCTGTGATGCGCAGCATTAACCCTGGGTCCTGGCTGCTGAGCAGTCAGGACTCACCGGGTTTGAAAAGTGCTCAGCTGGTGAGTACGCTTCAAACACCGGTAACCGGACCAGGGTCTACAGGTACGCCCTGCGTTCTTAACAGGTTAATGTACATATGAAACAGAATCTCATCTCTAACCAAATGTGTTAGAGCACGTTATTGGCTTGACACCTTCTTGTCGGAATTCTTTTAGATATGGATTAAATAAAGAAAAAAAAAATGATATATATTTCTATTTATAATTTTTTATTATTATTATTATTTTTTTTTTTTTCTTTTCATTTTAGCACTGCTATGCTGGACCATTTTTCTTCTTTGGATGTCATGTTGAACACATAGTCCTCTGGATAGGGGATATGTTTATTTATTTATTTTTGTTTGTTTGTTTTTGTTTTCCTGTATAAACCCTTTAACTCTATTATTTCTTCATCACCACAGCTGTGTGAAGGCTTGTTTTCAGTAGACATTTTTTGTGATACCATTTTTTGGTACATGTGACATTTTTCATCACTATTATTTTCTTCTAATTTCAAGTAAGATTAACAAAACTCTTGAGTTTTTTATTGATCATTTTTTTGCTAATTATTTTTTCGATGATAACGAATTTATATACTTTTTTTATTAATCATTACATTTACACCATGAAATATTAAGTAATAAGAAAAATTGTGTTTTTACGTATGTTTTGTACATATTCTGTACTTTTCACACAAAAAAAAAAAATCAGCAACAGAGTTGTATAAGGGTTTGTCTTTCTTGATAATTTTTTTTGTGGTACTATTTTGGGGTTCATGTGACATCTTTCTCACTTTTTACTTTTATGGAGATTAGATTAACCCTTTAAGGATGCAGCTAATTTTTACCTTAAAGGACAACTGTAGTGGTACCGTTTTACATATGGCCATGCCCGGGCCTCAAAAACAAACAAAATAAACTCATACATACCTTCCTACGAGCCCCCGTTGGTCCGGCACAGGCCTCACGGTCCGGCAGTGCTGAAGTCATTCCATTTCCTGAGGACGGGGAAGCCGCAAAGCCGTCGGCGTATCACCTGCTGCAGCGATGTCCCGCCCCGGCTGGTGATAGGCTGAGCCGACTGTCATGTAAGAAGCCGGCTAGAGCTCCTTACATGACAGTCGGCTCAGCCTATCACCAGCCGGGGCGGGACATTGCTAGGGCCGGTGATACGATGACGGCTTTGCGGCATCCTCGTCCCCAGGAAATGGAATGACGTCAGCACTGTCGGACCGTGAGGCCTGTGCCGGACCAACGGGGGCTCGTAGGAAGGTATGTATGAGTTTATTTTGTTTATTTTTGAGGCACGGGCATATGTAAAACGGTACCACTACAGTTATCCTTTAATGACCAAGCCCAATTTTTCTAATCTGCCATGTGTCTCTTCTCATGTGGTAATAACTTTGAAATGCTTTTCCAGGGCAAATTGATTTTGAGATTTAAAAGGGATGGTACGATTATGGTGATAACCAATTTATATAGCTTTTTACATTCTTTTTCCTTTTCACAACAAAATTCTTTTTTTTCCCCTTTTTTGTATTGCCATATTCTGACAGCCATAACTTTTTTGTTTTTTATCTGACTGCATTGTGTAAGGGCTGATTTTTTTTGTAGGACGAGCTGTACTTTTTATTGGTACCATTTTTGCAATACATGCTAGATTTGATCATTTTTATTTTTATTTTTTTAACAGCGATCACCATGCTGGATAAATAACAAATCATTATGTGCATTGCAATAGCAATTATGTATAGGTTTGCGTTTGTTTTTTTTTTTATTTTTTTTTGTGGTAATACAAGGCTTAATTCTGAAAGGTACATTTACTTAATGTTTTACACTTTATTTATTGATAAACTTTTTTATTTTATTTTTAATTTATACTTTTTATCTTTTATACTATGCTGCAGTAGTATTAGGCTATGTTCACACTTTGGAATGTCCGCATGTAAAATCTCTGTGCAGACATTCTGGACACTGCAGGGAATGTGTCATCTCATCTGGAATGGAAATTCCGCCATGTGCACAGCAAAGCAGAATACCGTTGAATTCAATTCTGCTTCTCCGGAATCTCAGAAATTCCGAGGTGAACATAGTCTTACAGTATTACACTGATATTCATCATAGGCTTCCAAACATGGCAGACAGGTGGCCAGCAGCTTGCCTACTGCTGTCATGGCAACCATGGAGACCCTGCAATTGCAACAGGGTCACCAATGAGGAAAAGGGGGACCCCTCTCCCTGTCAATCCCAAAGCTTTGGTCAGTACTGACCACTGCATCTATGGTGTTAATGCTGCCGAGACCAACGTGATCTTGGTCTCAACAGCTATGGCGAGATCCCAGCTGTGATCAACAACTAGATCCTGCTGTCGATCTCCAGTGCTTCATCCCAGAGCACAGGAGATCAGTAGGACATATGAATATGTATTTTTGTGCTAACCTGTCAGAAGATAGGACTTATGTGTATGTCCAATGGAGGGATGGGGTTAACAGAAGCCAGTTTATTTTATTTTTTATGGAGTCCACTATGCAGGTTGATTAAGCTATCACCTAGGTGATTACAGATGCCACAATGCCAAATATAAAAATATATTTGGTATTGTGGCATCTGTTATAACCCAGGTTATAGCTTTATTCAACCTGCATAGTGGACTCCATAAAAAAAATTAACAATAAAAATGTTCCTCTGTTAACCCTTTCCCACCATTGGACTTATGCATAAGTCCTATCTTCCAACAGGTATGCACAAAAATACATATTCACACGTCCTACTAATTTCCTTACAGCTTCTCAACATGATTCTTTCTCACAATTATTTCATTTTTAATAGAGATTTTTTTTGCAACTAGTCAGAACAGTTATGGGCACTAAAGTAGCCCCTATGTATGCTAATTTATATGTGACTTCACTAGAGGAGAAGTTTGTCTATGTATCATGCCACTTCAGCCATTGCCTGGAGTGGTGGTACATAGACGATATTTTCCTCCTCTGGACTGGGATTGTTGCTGAATTGGATGAGTTTCATATGTTTCAGAATTCTATGGACACAAGAATTTCCTTCACAATGACACATTCTACAGAAAGCATTCATATACCGTAGTTTGAGTGAGGACAGCTACTTTCTTATGATTCCCTAATTATCCTCATCTCTAGGCATAATATATAATACACTGTATATATATATATATATATATATATATATATATATATATATATATATATTCATATGTTTATATTGTTTCTCTTCTCTCTTTATCTTTAGATTGTGTAAGTATCCCAATTGGATTTCTGTGGAGAATATGGAGTATTGAAGATGAAGACTGCTGTTGAAGGCTATATTACCATTCATTATTTCATTATTAAAATAAATTTTCTTTAAAATACATTTTTTTCACTATTTTTTGCATATACATCTATAGTCATGCGTGCTGTTGATGGGGGTTACTTTCTTGACCGATTAGTTGGGATACTTGCAACACAGGGTCCTGTGGTATGGTTCATTCAGTGTTTCCCCTTTTTTTGCTACTATTATACACTATTATACACCAATATAATCATTTTTCAGTTCATGACCATCTTTCCCATGGATGTATGGTGACACGAATGGAAGGGTTAATTGTTTAAATGTACTGTCCGTTTATTTGTCATTTGGTATTTTTCTCTTTGGGGCCTGTTCAAACATGCAGTTTATGCCTGCAGTTTCTGTGTTAACTTCTCTTTGATATAGTGAAAGTTAAAGGGGTACTCTGTCCATGTCAGGAACTGTCCAGAGCAGGAGCAAATCCCCATAGCAAACCTATCCTGCTCTGGACAGTTCCTCACATGGACAGAGGAGTCAGTGGAGAGCACTGTGGTCAGATAGAAAAGAACTATACAACTTCCTCTGGAGAATACAGCAGTTGATAAGTACTGAAAGGATTAAGATTTTTAAATAGATGTAATTTACAAAACTGTTAAACTTTCTGGCACCAGTTGATTAAAAAACAAAAATGGTTTCCCACCAGAGTACCCTTCAGCACTGGGAGTATATAAGGTCTCTTCAGGTGCTGCTCTGGGCTGGTAAATTTACCTGTTACTCTGATCATGTTTCTTTATGCCCCTTAGTCTGTCTGAGCACATTTTCTGAATTTAACCATGGTTATCTGTCCTGTCTATGTTTTTTATATCTGGATTTTTGCCTGCTTTGTTTAGTACCTTGTCAGGTTTTAGTATTTTTGCATTGCATATATTTAGTGTTCCTTGTTTAGACCCATCTTCAGATTGTATTCTGTTTTGCCTGAGTTTGTAAATCTTAGTCCGTGTTTAATTTATGCCTCTGTATCAGTCCTGTTTGACCTTGTTGGATCCTGGACCTCCTAGGATAGAATCTTGTTCTGAGCTTTGTGCTGATCCATCTATCTAGGAGTATGTTAGAGTCTGTGCCTTGTTTCATGTATTTTTATTTATGTTTCCTCCTTGGCTAGTATCCGTTCCACACTGTTAAGTGTGCCACTAGGAAGGAGTCCATTTTGAGCTATTTTGCTGTCCCTTCCTTTTATGGAGTGGGTGTCTTTTTTCAAGTGTGAACTGTGCTCTTTTTATCCTGTCTTGTTTTAGTTTGCTATATTCTGCCTTGTACTATCTGTTTGCTGTTTGTAGCATTCATGCTATGTTCCTGACTTGTTCCCCGACATGTACTGTTCAGTTTGTTTTGTTTGACCTGATGCCCATGCAATTTAGTGCAGTATAGACACTGTCTTCGTGGTTGTTGGTCTGTTGCATAGGGCGGATGGGCAATAGGAAGGGTCAGCGATTTTAGGGACAGTTAGGGCTCGCTAACTCTCTGCTGCCCCCTTTCATGACATAAAATGTATCCTCTATAGGCTGTCGGTGGATGGTGAGGGGGAATGCATCTGGGTTGCTACCCGGATGCACCCTTGCACCCCTGGTTGGTGTGTGCCATGTGGGGTTGGGATACATGCCATTCTCTGACTGAGGTGTAAACACCCCTGGACATGTGTGTGAACTGATTGGCATAGGTATTGGTCTTAATTGAAGCAATTGTAGTCATACATGGTTTTGAGCCCTGGTCACATTGACCGCAGTTTATATGCATTTTTTTTTCATGCCCTAATTAAGATGTGTTCCATTTATATTTTGAGCCCTGTTAACACTCAGATTCACATGCGGTTTTCCCATACCCTTTTTAATATTAGTTTTGTCAGGGACTGACCAGGGGACAGGGAGAGTGAGCCCTAAACTGATCCTAAAACCGCTCTCCCTGCCTACTTGCCCATCCACCCTAAACGGTAGATCGACAACTGGGCGCCGGTCCCTCCCTGAACTATAGTGCATGGGTCTAATAAAAACACATACTAATAAATAGTTGGTCACAAACCAGAAACATAACAGGGATGCCTGATCAAAACCTCCAATACACAAAGAAATGTCCCCATGGAGCGGTAACAGGAATCTAACATAGGACACTGTTCACACAGGACACACAAACCGGACACTCCACTCCACTATATGAGTAGCCATTAATAATAAATCCAAATAGACTACTGGCCAGCGGCACATTCCACCGTGTAATCAGGATGCTGGCCCAGTAGGAAAAGAGAAATATAAAACACAGAACTTGATATAAAAGCATACACGAGAAAACACAGTGTGAACAGACACATGGCAGAAAGGATATACAAATCCTAAAACCGACTATACAAACACAGCTTAAAACCTACTAAGAGCATGTAACCTAACATGGCCAAAACCAGAAAATACAAGGTGCATGCAAAAACAGGGATAGCAGATATAAAGCTCAAGTAAAGAGTGTTTCACCCAAAGCCTCCATTAGCAGCATATCCAGCATAGCAGCTAGACATCAGGAAGTCCATCAGTAAATGCAGTATCACCAGCACTGAAGCTAGTCAGTGCTGAACTTAAGTAGATACACCCTAAAGGCTATTGGACAACAGAGGCTGAGGCTGAAAAAGCCAGAGACATTAACTATTCCCTGACCAGGGAAGATAAACTGTTCACACACAGCAAATCCAATAACTGTGTGTGAACACAGACCAGGACAGACATGACACCATTTCTAGTAGAAGCCTAGCCGTAGTGCATTTCCCTCTGTCTAGTGGCTCCCTCCTTGTGCACAATGTGGGGAACCCTCCCTCAATACGGTATGCTGACGTCTAAAGTAGATTTTTTATTTTTTTAGCAGTCAGGTGCCTGCGGCGGTGGGGCCGCCAGGCAACTGTTCATGTGAAGATCACATGATACAGCACAAGCAGTAGCTTGTATGCACAGGTGCAGTTATGTTAGCCCCAGAGCCATGATGAGGTACTGGATAAGGTCAGCGCTCTCTCTCCCTGTCCTTTTTGTTTGGTTTTTGAAGTATTAACTGTTTATGGTCTGAATTGAATATATGTATCACGCTCACGTTTATAGCAGGTATTTCAGGCAGAAAGCACAGGGTGGGCTGTACCTCAAAAATATGAAGAAGTGGGTGCACGCAGCATAAGGTCCCAGGTCCCGGGTCCGTAATGCTAGAAGAACAGATTTGCTGCAGCACACGAAAGTAGTGACAAGTGGTTTATTTCATTCAAATCGCTACGTTTCAGCCGCCCATGCGGCCTGTTTCAAGCACAAGTGAACAGTGACCATAGGGCAAGTTATATGCAGTGTTCTAAAAAAACATCAATTACATAATTAAATATAACAAATATATAAAAAACATACATGACAAGTGTACAAAAGATGCAATATCCATAGTATTACAATTCAGTGGGTACACCATATATGTACCCATAAAATGCATGGCAATATATATTAAAATATACATATAAAGTGCATAATAAGTTAAATAGTGCACCAGGTGAAAAATTATTAATCAAGCATTTGCAGAAAGGAGAGTAGTCGGAACCTGAATGCACTCACCCAATCAAAGCGAAGTACGTATGGATTTCATATAGGCATCACCACACGCACATTAAGAGCGGCGTGGTATAATGTATATACAGCGGCATCACAGCGCACAGACAGCGCGCGTTTCTCACTATACTTCCGGGAATAGGACGGCAGCAAATGGAGTAACGCCACATGATCAAAAAAGATGACGCCCCATAAGATCATGTGACTAAAAGGGTGCTCACGTGATATACACGGATGCGCCTGCGCAAAGCAGGGAAAATGAAGGCTCAGCGTCATAGGTAAATAGGCGCCATCTTGTGGATGGGCAAAAATAAGGGCAAAATTAAAATTCTATAAAATAAACATGTGGGGAGTGTAAAATAAAGATAATAAGGAGTATATATAAAGCAAACGGGCCAGCGCTTTAGGTTCAGACACAAAAAGGCAACAGTCATCTCTGCACATAAGCCCAAAATATCCCGTGGGACTAAAACTCCCAGCACACCTCGTCATCCACTTCCATGGCGACAAATGTGTCACCCGTCGGACCCCCCTAGGTCAACTTAATGTACCACAGGACAGTCCAACAGGTGGGAGAGAGTACCACACCTGGGACAAAGGCAATCTTGAGGGCTGTGCAAACGCAGAACAGTCACACATACAATAGCGCACGGACCCAATAATTAGCTTATTATTTATTCAAAAGTATCTTTATTTATTGCAAATGTTGCTCCTCCACACAAAAAAAGAAAGAAAAAAAGAGTAAAACAGGAATGTGGCTCTGACATGAGACACCCCCCTGGCTACCGTACATACTCCGGAAGTCATGAGTAAATGGTAATGTCAATAATCTACATTATAAACTTAAGACAGGGTGAAGAATAAAGGTGGTGTCATCTTTATACACCAACTCTCCATTACTGCAACTGAAAAAAAGAGAGACATAAAATTATGTTAGTAAAAAGCAGAAAAAGGTCACATTGCACTGATCAAATAGAAAATAGCCGTAACATAGCATGACAGGGAGAGTTTATCTTGCATTATAAATTTCATTAGAAACTGTATAATCTACATTTAGACCAATTGGGCATAAAGACTTTAATTTGAAAATCCATTCAAGTTCTTTGCGTTTTAGTTTGCTCACTCGATCACCACCTCTTTTTAATGGAGGGATGTGGTCGACTAGGGCAAACTTGAGGTCTCTTTCTGTGTGGTGGGCCTCCGTAAAGTGTCTAGAAACGGGAAGATCAAGTCTCTTCTTCCGCACCGTTTATGTATGGTGATTGAACCGTGTCTTGAAGTCCCATGTCGTCTCCCCCACATGGAGGAGGCGACATGGGCACACCAAGACATACACCACAAAATCTGAAGTGCACGTAAGGTAATGATGCAATTTAAAGATCTGGTTGGTCACAGGGTGTGTAAAGGTCGGACCCTTGAGCATATGTACACAATTTATGCATCGGGAACAGGGGTATGACCCTTTATTCTGAACAGATAAATATTTCTGGGTGGGCCTGCTTAAAGATACATCTGATTTAACAAGTTTGTCACGAAAGTTACCAGTCCTACGATACGAGAGAAGAGGAGGACAAAGAAATTCAGGTATGTCAGGATGACTACGTGCTAATAATTTCCAGTGTTTGTTAAGAACACTGGAAATCCGACCAGACATATTTCCAAAGGTGGATACAAAGGCAATGCATGGAGAAGTATTGCGTAATTTCTTACTATAGATGTCTATCCATAGTAAGTACTTTATCTTTGCTTTCTTGAAGAAGGGGCAAAGGATATCCCTTCCTGCGAAAGTTATTGACCATCGTATTTAAAGTTGGTTCCAAGTCGTCATTCTCAGAGATGATGCGCCTTGCCCGAATCATCTGACTTGTGGGCAAGGACTGCACCATCGGACGAGGGTGGCAACTGGTATAATGGAGTACAGAGTTGGTGTCGGTCGGTTTGACATAAAGTCCGGGGACCAGCCTGCCATCCTTAATATGGACCACTGTGTCCAAAAATTGTACATTAGACCTTGTAGAGGTAAGGGTAAATTTAATATGGGGAGAAATGGAATTGAGGTCATCAAAAAAAGCCTGTAACTCAAGATCAGAACCAGTCCAAATCAAAAAAAATATTCTCTATGTATCTCCACCTCCCCAGCAAAAAGCTGGAGTGGTGGAACACATAGACGAACTGTTCCTCGAGCACGGCCATGTACACATTGGCATACGTGGGTGCTACATTCGTGCCCATGGCCGTGCCCGAGATCTGTAAATAATAAATGTTGTTGAACAAAAAATAATTATTGCATAAAATTAAATTGAGTAATGTAATAACAAAATCAACCTTATGGGGGGGGGACAAAAAAACTGTGATGGTGGACCTGACCGCCTCCACACCCCCATTGTGTGGGATGGAGGTGTAGAGGCTGGTCACATCCAGAGTAGCAATGATAGTGTGTTCAGGTACCTGTATTGTAGTAATTTTTTGCAAAAAGTCAGAGGTATACCTCAAGTACAATTTGGCTTACATCAGGCATACATCTTACCAGTGATAACATGGAGATCTTCTCAGTATGGTAAAATATTAAACTGTTAAATACATTCATAACCAGGCTCGTCGCTACAGGACAGGCAAACCAAGCAATTGCTTGGGGCCCCGAGCTGGCCCGGGGCCTCGAGCAGAGCCGGTGCTTGTCCTGCCAGGCCGTCCTCCTGCCCCTATCCCGGTTCAGCAGCTCGCCCTGTTGGCCGGTCAGGCCAGCAGTGCGAGACCCTGCAGCGGGGCGGGAGGCAGAGACTAAAGCCCCTCCTGTTCTGTAGCATGGTGGAGTGAGAGCTGTCAGCTGTCCCGCTCCATTATTCTCTCACCTTTCTCACACACTGCTCCGTTCACGCAGTGTGAGCCACGGGGACGCCATCCATGGCAGGCTGGCGCAATGACGTCACACCATCGCACCGGCACCCAGAGATTACGTCCCCGCGGCTCACACTGCAAGAACAGAGCAGCGTGTGAGAAAGGTGGGAGCTGCTCGGGCACTATGGTACATGGGATTATGTGTGAGGGGCACAGGACATGGGGCATTATATGTGGGGGGCACAGGACAGGGGGTATTATATATGAGGAGCACATGACAGGGCCCCCCCCCTGTCATGTGCTCAAATAAGGCCCCCCTGACATGTGCCCCTAATGCCCCCCTGTCATATGCCCCTCACATATAATGCCCCATGTCCTGTGCCCCTCACGTATAATGCCCCCTGAGGGGACAGGACAGGGGTCATTATATGTGAGGGGAACATGACGGGGGCATTATATGTGAGGGGAAGAGGACATAGGGCATTTTATGTGGGGGGCACAGGACAGGGGTATTATATATGAGGGGCACAGCACAGGGGGGCATTATATGTGAGGGGCACATGACAGGGGTTATTATAAGTGAGGGTCACATGTCAGGGGGGCATTATATGTGGGGGCACAGGACAGGGGGTATTATATATGAGGGGCACATGATAAGGGGGGCATTATATGTGAGGTGCACATGACAGGGCCCCCCCCCCGTCATGAGCCCATATAATGCCCCCCTGTCATGTGCCCCTTACATAAAATGCCCCCCTGTCCTGTGCCCCTCACATATAATGCCCCCTGTGGGGAGGAGGGGGCCTCCATGTCTATTTTGCTTGGGGCCCCCAAATTCCTTCAAACGACCCTGTTCATAACACGTATACTGTTTGTAGCATTTCATATAGTTCATAGTATTCTCAATGAAGGCATACTGTATATTCAAAGAATATTGTACTGTGCATTCGTTCATAGCCTTTATGCCGTTTACAGCATTTAGGCTTAGTATATGATTATAGTGTTTTTTCTGGGCATTCAGTTATAGCATTAATTCTGTGCATATTTTTATAGTGTTTATTTTGTACATACGGTTATAGCAGTTAGTATGTGCATGCGGTTATATTGTTAGTATCTGCTTATGGTTATGGCATATATTCTGTGCATACCAGTATAGAATTTTTTTGGAGCTTACGGTTATAGCATTTATTTCTTTACAAAAGGTAATAGTGTTTATTTCTGTGAATGCGGTAGTAGCATTTATTTCTGTGCATATGGTGGTAGTGTTTACTTGTGTGCGTACGGTTGTAGAGTTAGTATGTGCATGCGGTTATAGCGTTAAGTATGTGGATTCGTTTTAGCGTCTGTTTGGTGCATATGATTATAGCTTTTATTCTGTGTATATGGTTATAGCATTTGTTCTGTGCATGGTTGTAGAGATTATTCTGTGTGTGCTCATAGTTTGCATTCTGGGAGTATGGTCATGGCAGTTATAGCATGCATATATTCGTAGTATTTATGTCATACTTTTACTTATATCACTTATATCGTACGTAAACTCATAGCATTTACATCATGCGTACATTCGTAGCATTTACAAAAATAATATGCATAAGAGACAATAAGATGTAGCAGAATGTGGCTATTTTTTAACCTTTTCTCTATAGCCCATCAATTGATTTTTCACCTAAGATTTCAGGTTGTTGCTTATTGTCCTGAAAAGTCATATCTAACACTCCAAGGTCTCCTAAGATTCAGTTTTTTTTTATATTCATCATGTGCATAGTAGGGTTCTTAGCAGCAATAAAAAATAGAACATGACAGGCAGGGCAGGGGATGTATGGCTGTGTGCGGCTAGTAGGAGTAGTTCAGTATACATGATGGACAAGGCAAAAGGTGTACGGCTGTGTAGGGTTGGTAGCAGGGGTCAAGTCCTGGGAAAAAAAAGTGTGGGAACTCAGCCAAAATTTCCACTGAAGGACTGGTCCTGCAAGACTCCTGCTAATGGGACTGGAGTTGTTGCAGTAAAAAAAAGTGCAGGAACTCAGTTCCCACACATTCCTTTAGCACTTGAGCCCTGATTAGTAGTAGTAGTTGTAGTACAGAATGGAACATGAATGAAAAGCAGGAAGTGTAAGGCTAGTAGTAGTAGTAGTAGTGTAGCATTAAGAACATGACGGACAAGACAGGATTCGTACGGCTGTGTAAAGAAAGTAGTAGTGGTAGTAATACATTACCGAACATGATGAACAAAGCGGGAGATGTACGGCTGTGAAGGGCTAGTAGCAGTTATAGTAGTACAGTATACATGATGGACAGGGTATGAGATGTACAGCTGTGTAGGGCTGGTAGTTGTGGTAATAGTACAGTATGGAACACAATGAACAAAGCAGAAGATGTACAGCTTTGTAGGGCTGGTAGTAGTATTTCAGTACATGATGTACCAGGCAGAAGATGTGTGGCTGTGTAGGGTAGTAGTAGTGGTAGTAGTACATTATAGAAGGTGGGAAATATATAGCTGTGTAAGGCTAGTAGAAATGGCAGAAGTACAGTATGAAACATGTGTAGCAGTGTAAGGCTAGCAAAAGTGTCTGCCATTTTGAGGGATTCAAAAGAAAATGATCTCAAAAGTTCACAGAATGGCTACATTTTTCAAAATCAATAAGCTTGTCTATAGTTGGAAACCATTTCCATTTATTTAAACTATGTGAATCCTACTGTATCTGTTATATATGCTGCAATCCTTTTTCTCAAAAGAAAATCCTTTTCGCCAGGAATTGGATTTCCCATTTTAAACCTCATAGCTAGATGTTTTATCACATACTATATTCTTTGTATCCTGTCTTCTATGCTTACTTTTATCCTATCTGGTTAATGTTTTTCTTAATATTCTATTTATTTATACCATTTTTAGACTGTCTATGTCTTCTAACTTTTGCCTCATGTTGCCCTCTTATAATTGTTTATCAATTTTCCAACATACAGTGTTATTACACAGCAAACAATCAAGCTTTTTCCATTTACTATTTGCATATTCACATCACACACTGTTGCCTAGGCAATGTGCTCCTCTGCTCCTCATTCATACACACAGATGCTTCATTCTACGCACGAGCTGTGCCCCTCCTTACCTTAACAGCAATCCACAAATGACGCATATGCGGGTTTCCCAGCAAAGATGCTGTGCTCTACATAACACCCCTACTCTCTGTCCTGTAGCACACTTACATTTTTAGTGCTATAAACATTATACTCACATATGCCATGTTTCCACTTGGTACTATACTGTAAGTATTTTCCTTTTCCAACTTTTATTTTCCTTTTCCAACTTTTCATCAACTGGTTTATGGATTCAGCTGCATATTAAATCCATGTTCTGCTACCTGCAATTATATTATGTAGATCCCTGTACAGTGACCCCCCGACCTACGATGGCCCCAACATACGATCATTTCAACATGCGATGGCCTCTCAGAGGTCATTGCATGCTGAAGGCAGCATCAACATACAATGCTTTTCTATGTCGGGGCCCTCGCATAAATGGCTATCCGACAGCGCCGACTGCTTCAGCTGCCACCGGATAGCCGTTTACGGTGCCCCGTGCGGTCCGCTGACGATCACTTACCTGTCCTCGGGGCTCTGGCGTGTCCTCTTCGGGATCCCCTGCATTGTCGGCGCTCTCCATCGCCGTCATCATGTCGCCACGCACACCGCCCCGTCATCCAATAGGAGTGGCGTGCGTAGCGACGTGATGGCGGCGACAGACAGCGAGGATGCTGGGGAAGCAGAGGCCTTGCCGGAGTGTCAGGGACACCCCGGGGACGCGACGACAGCGATGAAAGGCGACATCCAGGGCAGTGGTGACGAGGGGTGACTGTCTGGAGTGGCGGGGACACGTGAGTATAACCTCGAATACCAGTGGTCTTCATCCTGCGGACCTCCAGATGTTGCAAAACTACAACTCCCAGCATGCCCGGACAGCCGTTGGCTGTCCGGGCATGCTGGGTGTTGTAGTTTTGCAATATCTGGAGGTCCGCAGGTTGTAGACAACTGTCCTATACTTTACATTGCACGGATCCCTCAACATACGATGGTTTCAACAAACGATGGTCCATTTGGAACGGATTACCATCGTATGTTGAGGGACCACTGTATTTACTATGGGCTCATCTGTACTTACAGTATGGAGTATATATACAGTGGGTAGAATAACCATTTTTCTCACTAAATCTATTTCCAAAGGGGCTATTGACGTGACATATTCAACAAACAAAATAATCCATACATACAAAGAAACCAAAACAAATAAGCTTAGAAATTAAGATATATGTAATGATGCAAAATGACAAAGTTGACCACGTTTTTGCCTGCGGTCGGAAACCGTATACGGCCGAAAACGCAGCCGACCGGAGGCTGCGGTTCACTCCGATCAGCTCATAGACATGCATTAAATACGGTTCCCCTATACGGCTGAGTGCGGGCGCAGCGATTAAGCCCTGCCCCCCTCCTCCCAGCCGTATACAGGAACCATAAGTACAAAACGTGGTGTGAAACCCCCCTTAGGGCGCGTTCACACGTGCGTATTTACTGCTGCAGATTTGCTTCAGCAGATTTTGCTGCCCATTGAAGTCAATGGGCAGCAAAATCTGCAGCAGCAAATCTGCTGCAGATCTGCAGTAAAAATATGCACGTGTGAATGCACCGTTAAAAAGCAATCCAGCCCCTTGCAGTCAGTGCAAATGGATATCAGCTGGTTAAGTCCCAACTGATGGCCTACAAAAAGGTCTCATTGCCAAAGTGTCACACAAGACATATCTCATGATGGGTAAAAGCAAAGAGTTGTCTCAAAACCTTTGCAATCTAATTGTTACAAAACAAAAAAAGTTAGTTAGTTGCAGGCATATTTCTAAGCTTTCAGTAAGTACTGTTAGGGCCATAATTTGGTAGTGGAAAGACCATTATTTCACCATAAATTTGCTTTGTCCAGGCGCTTCTCACAAGGTTCCTGACAAGACAGTGAAAAGAATAATCAGAAGAGTTGTTCAAGACCCAAGGGCCACTTGTAGAGAGCTTCAACTAGACCTGGAATTATCAGGTACTGTTGTCTCAAAGAAACAGTAAGTAACGCATGCCTCCACCATGGCCTGTATGCATGCTCACTATGCAGGGCTCCATTGCTGAATACAAAAAGTATGTTGAAGCTTGTTAAAAGTTTGCTGCACAACATTTGGAAAAGCAAATTAAAGGGGCACTCCGGTAGAAAACTTTTTTTTTATCAACTGGTGCGCGAAGGTTAAACAGATTTGTAAATTACTTCTATTAAAAATCTTAATCCTTCCAGTTCTTATTAGCTGCTAAATACTATATAGGAAATTATTTTGTTTTTGGAACACAGAGCTCTCTGCTCACATCATGAGCACAGTGCTCTCTGCTGACATCTCTGTCCATTTTAAGAACTGTCCAGAGTAGGAGAAAATCCCCATAGAAAACATATGCTGCTCTGGACAGTTCCTAAAATGGACAGAGATGTCAGCAGAGAGCACTGTGCTCCAAAAAGAAAATAATTTCCTCTGTAGTATTCAGCAGCTAATAAGTACTGGAAGGATTAAGATTTTTTAAAAGAAGTAATTTACACATCTGTTTAACTTTCTTGCACCAGTGGATTTAAAAAAAAAAAAGTTTTCCACCGGAGTACCCCTTTAAATGTGTGTAATTAAACTAATGTGACGGTCTATCCATGGGGGCAGCCTGTGATCTGAGGGGCAGCATGGAGTTACGGACAGCACTGTAAGATCAATGGAAGAAATGACGGCTATAGGCGCAGAAGCAATGGTCTCACCTGGTGCCCATAGTGCATGAGGACAGTGATCATCAGTTGTAAGTGGCGGAGATGGGAAGGATGTATTATTCTACAGCAGGGGTCAGCAACCCCTGGCACGCGTGCTTTCAGGGTGCTTTCGAGTGGCTCGTGGGGCTCCGGGCGGAGAGGCGCTCACTCCGCTAATGGGGATGCAGGACACTTGTCCCGGATTACCAAGTGAGCGAGCGCAGCTTTAAGCTGTGTGTGCACACACAGTTAAAGCCTCCTCTCAGTGTGAGCTGCAAGACCTGAGAGGAGACCTGTGAACTCTGCCCCCAGGCAGTGCAGGCGCCGATGACTTAATTCATCGGCGCCTGCACTATAGTGGGAGAAGAACCCAGCCAGCCTGTTCTGCTGAGGAGATTACTGCCTGCGTATAGGTGAATAAAATTTTTTTTTCTATCACCCTGGCATCAGCTGGAGAGGGGAGGTGATGAAACGGTGTGCAGGTGAGGCGGGGGGTGTGGATGAGGGGGGGGGGAGTGATGTGAAAGAGGAGGGAGTGATGTGGAAGAGGTGAGAGGGGGGGACTGATGTGAAAGAGGGGGGAGTGATGTGGAAGAGGTGATGATGTGGAAGAGGTGAGAGGGGGGGTGATGATGTGGAAGAGGTGAGAGGGGGGGGTGATGATGTGGAAGAGGTGATGATGTGGAAGAGGTGAGAGGGGGGGTGATGATGTGGAAGAGGTGAGAGGGGGTGATGATGGGGAGGAGGTGAGGGGGGTGATGATGGGGAGGAGGTGAGGGGGGTGATGATTGGGAGGAGGTGAGGGGGGTGATGATTGGGAGGAGGTGAGGGAGGTGATGATGGGGAGGAGGTGAGGGAGGTGATGATGGGGAGGAGGTGAGGGGGGGTGATGATGATGGGGAGGAGGTGAGGGGGGGTGATGATGGGGAGGAGGTGAGGGGGGGTGATGAGGGGGAGGAGGTGAGGGGGGGATGGTGTATGTGCAGGTGAGAGGGGGGTGATGATGTGGAAGAGGTGAGAGGGGGAGTGATGATGGGGAGGAGGTGAGGGGGGGGTGATGATGTGGAGGAGGTGGGGGGGTTATGATGTGGAGGAGGTAAGGGGGGGATGGTGTATGTGCAGGTGAGAGGGGGGTGATGATGTGGAGGAGGTGAGGGGGGAGGGTTGATGATGTGGAGGAGGTGAGGGTGTGTGTGCAGGTGAGAGGGGGGTGATGATGTGAAGGGGGTGTACATGAGAGGGGGGGTGATGATGAGGAGGAAATGTGGGGTGTGTGTGCAGGTGAGGGGGGGGGGTGATGATGTGGAGGAGCACTGGTTACTTCCCTAACTGGCTACCTAGCCAATTACCTGCTTGGCTACTTCCATACCTTGCAACCTACCTAGTTACCTGTTTTGCTATTTCCCTACCTGGCAGCCTACCTAGTTACCTGCCAGGCTATTTCCCTAACTTAAATCTACCTAATTAACTGCCCGGCTACTTCCCTACCTGGCTTCTACCCTTACCACTTACCTACCACTTACCTACCTGGTTACCTGCTTAGGAACCTTGCTACCTACTTATGAACCTCCATTTCTACATAGCTACCTACCTAATGGGCTGCCTACCAAACTAGATAGCTACCTATATCCAAGGAAAATCCCAGCACACCAAAGTATATAGTGCAATTCAGTGGAGTTTATTCCATTCCAAACAGAGTAGGCTATGATTCGTCGCTTCTAGTGCTTGACAAAGGCGAAGACAGGTCACTGAAACACAGCCTGCTCTGTGACACTGTTTAATGGAATAAACTCCACTGAATTCTGCATTTCTGGGGACTGCACTGGAAAAATGCAGTAACTAAGATGTTTGTCCTGCAGATGCTGCAGTGATGGGTTTTGGCTGGAAGAAGTCATCATGGTGGTCTGAGCCAGATGGAGAACAGAAGGAAAGAGGATGCCACCGACCTTAAAATATGTGAATTGTGAGTCAGTTAATGTAACTGTATGTATATTATTGTGCAACAAGACTGGGGTCTTATTCTAGGGTCTGTATTATGGTAGGGTCTGATGCTGGGGTCTGTATTATGGTGGGGTCTGATTCTGGGGTCTGTATTATAGTGGGTGGTGATCCTGGGGT
The DNA here is from genome assembly GCF_029499605.1 of Hyla sarda. NCBI lineage: Eukaryota > Metazoa > Chordata > Amphibia > Anura > Hylidae > Hyla > Hyla sarda. The sequence goes on from NC_079190.1 coordinate 256,553,301, forward strand.
CTGTATTATGGTGGGTGGTGATTCTGGGTTCTGTATTATGGTGGGGTCTGATTCTGGGGTCTGTATTATAGTGGGTGGTGATCCTGGGATCTGTATTATGGTGGGTGGTGATTCTGGGTTCTGTATTATGGTGGGGACTGATTATGGGGTCTGTATTATGGTGGGTGGTGATTCTGGGGACTGTATTTTATGGTGGGTGGTGATTCTGGGTTCTGTATTATGGTAAGGACTGATTCTGGTGTCTGTATTCTGGTGGGTGGTGATTTTGGGTTCTGTATTGTGACGGGGACTGATTCTGTGGTCTGTATTATGAGGTGGTGATTCTGGGGTCTGTATTATGGTGGGGACTGTTTCTGGGGTCTGTATTATGGTGGGTGGTGATTCTGGGGTCTGTATTATGGTGGGTGGTGATTCTGGGGTCTGTATTATGGTGGGTGGTGATTCTGGGGTCTGTATTATGGTGGGTGGTGATTCTGGGGTCTGTATTATAGTGGGTGGTGATTCTGGGGTCTGTATTATGGTGGGTGGTGATTCTGAGGTCTGTTTTATGATGGAGTCTGATTATGGGGTCTGTATTATGTGGGTGGTGATTCTGGGGTCTGTATTATGTTGGGGTCTGATTCTGGGGTCTGTATTATGGTGGGTGGTGATTCTGGGGTCTATATTATGGTGGGGACTGATTCTGGGGTCTGTATTATGGTGGGTAGTGATTTTGGTTTCTGTATTATGGTGGGTGGTGATTCCGGGCTCTGTATTATGGTGGAGTCTGATTCTGGGGTCTGTATTATGCTGGGGGGTGATACTGGGGTCTGTATTATGCTGGGGGTGATACTGGGGTCTGTATTATGGTGGGTGGTGATTCTGTGGTCTGTATTATGGTGGGATTTGATTCTGGGGTCTGTATTATGGTGGGATCTGATTCTGGGGTCTGTATTATGGTGGGGTCTGATTCTGGGGTCTGTATTTTGGTGGGTAGTGATTCTGGATTCTGTATTATGGTGGAGTCTGATTCTGGGGTCTGTATTATGGTGGAGTCTGATTCTGGGGTCTGTAATATGGTGGGGTATGATTCTGGGGTCTGTAATATGGTGGGTGGTGATTCCGGGCTCTGTATTATGGTGGGGTCTGATTCCGGGGTCTGTATTATGGTGGGTGGTGATTCTGGGGTCTGTATTATGGTGGGTGGTGATTCTGGGGTCTGTATTATGGTGGGTGGTGATTCTGGGGTCTGTATTATGGTGGGTGGTGATTCTGGGGTCTGTATTATGGTGGGGTCTGATATGGTGAGCGGTAATACTGGGGTCTGTATTATGGTGGGTTGTGATTCTGTGGTTTATATTACGGTAGGTGGTGATTCTGGGGTCTGTATTATTGTGGGTGGTGATTCTGGGGTCTGTAATATGGTGGGTGGTGATTCTGGGGTCTGTATTATGGATGGTGGTGATTCTGGGGTTTGTATTATGTTGGGTGGTGATTCTTGGGTCTGTATTATAGTGGATGGTGATTCTGGGGTCTGTATTATGGTGGGGTGTGATTTTTGGGTCTGTATTATGGTGGATGGTGATTCTAGGGTCTGTATTATGGTGGGGTATGATTCTGGGTCTGTATTATGGTGGGTGGTGATTCTGGGGTCTGTATTATGGTGGGTGGTGATTCTGGGGTCTGTATTATGGTGGGTGGGGATTCTGGGGTCTGTATTATGGTGGGTGGGGATTCTGGGGTCTGTATTATGGTGGGTGGGGATTCTGGGGTCTGTATTATGGTGGGTGGTGATTCTGGGGTCTGTATTATGGTGGGTGGGGATTCTGGGGTCTGTATTATGGTGAGTGGTGATTCAGGGGTCTGTATTATGGTGGGTGGTGATTCTGGGGTCTGTATTATGGTGGGTGGGTTTGTATTATACAGTTCTGAGTTTAAATCTTTGTTCTCACTGTAAGGTCCTTACAGCGAGAACAATATATAGGGACAATTCAGTAAAAAACCCACCCTGTGACAAGCCACACCCATGTTGCAGGCACAGCAAGCGTCTTTGGGCACAGCACTACCAAAAGATTGCCTACCCCTGTTCTACAGTCTACACATGTATGGTGCTGTTCTTTTCCTGTGATGAAGAAACAGCCATATTAAAGGGGTACTCCACTGGCCAGCGTTCGGAAGTAAATGTTCCAAACGCTCTTTTTCACGCTGCAGGGCACTGTGATGGAGTAAGGTCAGTGGGATCCATGGGGCACCATTGGAACCCACCATAGAGTGCAATTAAAGGGGTACTCCACAGGCCAGCGTTCGGAAGTAAATGTTCCAAACGCTGTTTTTCGTGGTGCGTGGCTCGGCCACTCCCCTTATGACATCACGCTCATGCCCCCTCAATGCAAGTCTATGGGAGGGGACGTGGCAGTGTGTAAATGTAAGTACCACATCGCCTTGACGTACATTTACGTCCATTGTCGTTAAGGGGTTAACTCCTTAAGGACCAGGGTTTTTTCCATTTTTGCATTTTCGTTTTTTGCTCCTTACTTTAAAAAAATCATAACTCTTTCAATTTTGCACCTAAAAATCCATATGAGGGCTTATTGTTTGCACCACCAATTCTATTTTGTAATGACATCAGTCATTTTACCCAAAAACCTACAGCGAAACGGGAAAAAATAATTGTGAGACAAAATTGAAAAAAAAATTCAATTTTGTAACTTTTGGGGGCTTCCGTTTCTACACAGTACATTTTTCGGTAAAAATGACACCTTATCTTTATTCTGTAGGTCCATACGGTTAAAATGATATCCTACTTATATAGGTTTGATTTTGTTGTACTGGAAAAAATCATAACTACATGCAGGAAAATTTATACGTTTAAAATTGTCATCTTCTGACCCCTATAACTTTTTTATTTTTACGTGTATGGAGCAGTATGAGGGCTAATTTTTTGCGCTGTGATCTGAAGTTTTTGCAGTACCATTTTTTGTATTTATCGGACTTATTGATTGCTTTTTATTCATTTTTACATGATATAAAACGTGACCAAAAATACACAATTGTGGACTTTGAAATTTTTTTTGCGTGTACGCCATTGACCGTGCGGTTTAATTAAATATATTTTTATAGTTCGGACATGGGGATACCACATATGTTTATTTTTATTTACACAGTTTTTTTTTTAAATGGGAAAAGGGGGGTCATTCAAACTTTTAATAGGGAAGGGGTTAAATGATCTTTATTCACTTTTTTTTTCACTTTTTTTTTGCAATGTTATAGCTCCCATAGGGAGCTATAACACTGCACACACTGATCTTTTACATTGTTCAATACTTTCTCATAGGAAACCATTGATCAATGATTCTGACGCTTGACTGCTCATGCCTGGATCTCAGGCACTGAGCAGTCATTCGGCGATCGGACAGCAGGAGGCAAGGTAGGAGACCCTCCTCGTGTCCCACAGCTGTTCAGGATGCCGCAATTACGCCACGGCAATCCCGAACAGCTCCCTGAGCTAACCGGCATGGTTATACTTTCACTTTAGATGCAGCGTTCAACTTTGAACATCGCGTCTAAAGGCTTAATAGCCTTGGCCCCACGTTATAAATCGACTATAGATCAACTGGTGTTAGAAAGTTAAACTGATTTGTAAATTACTTCTATTAAAAAAATCTTAATCCTTCCAGTACTTATTAGCTGCTGAATACTACAGAGGAAATTATTTTCTTTTTGGAACACAGAGCTCTATGCTGACATTATGACCACAAAGCTCTCTGCTGACATCTCTGTCCATTTAGGGAACTATCCAGAGCAGCATATGTTTTCTATAGGGATTTTCTCCTACTCTTAACAGTTCTTAAAATGGACAGAGGTGTCAGCAGAGAACACTTTGGTCATGATGTCAGCAGAGAGCTCTGTGTTCAAAAAAGAAAAGAATTTCCTCAACAGTATTCAGCAGCTAATAAGTACTGGAAGGATTAAGATTTTTTAATAGAAGTTTTTTACAAATCTGTTTCTTTCTGGCACCAGATGATGAAAAAAAAAAGTTTTCCACCAGAGTACCCCTTTAACCTCTTAAGGACACAGGACGTACCTGTACACCCTGCGCCCAGTCCCGGTATTTAAAACTGGGTCACGCCGTATCCCTGCATCATACCGGGTCGGTCCCGGCTAATAGCAAACGAGACCTGGGCTAATAGCGTGTGGCACAGATCGTTGTGCCGCATCCTATTAACCCTTCAGACGCAGCGATCAAAGTTGATCGCCGCGTCCAAAACTAAAGTAAAAGCTTGCCGGCAGCTAAGTCGGGCTGATCGGGACTATCGTGAAAAAATCGCGATGTTCCGATCAGCTAGGACGTGAGCGGTGGCCCCCTTACCTTGCTCCGTCGCGTCCGATTGGCGTTTGATTGCTCCAAGCCTGAGCTACAGGCTTGAGCAATCGAGCCCCTAGAACGCTGATCCATGCAAATCTTTGGCTTTGCAGGGATCGGGGTAAAAGATCAGTGTGTGCAGTGTTATAGCTCCCTATGGGAGCTATCACTGCAAAAAAAAAAAAGTGAAAAAAAAAAGTTAATAAAGGTCATTTAACCCCTTCCCTGATAAAAGTTTGAATCACCCCCCTTTTCCCATAAAAAAAAATGTAAATAAAAGTAAAAATAAACATATGTGGTATCGCCGCGTGGGTAAATGTCCGACCTATAAAGATATATTGTTCATTAAACCGCACGGTCAATGGCATACGCGCAAAAAAATCCCAAAGTCCAAAATAGCGTATTTTGGTCACTTTTTATATCATGAAAAAATGAATAAAAAGCCATCAAAAAGTCCAATCAATACAAAAATGGTACCGATAAAAACTTCAGAACACAGTGCAAAAAAATGAGCCCTAATATGGGCCTGTACGCAGAAAAATAAAAAAGCTATAGAGGTCAGAAGATGAGAATTTTTAACGTATACATTTTCCTGCATCTAGTTATGATTTTTTTCAGAAGTACAACAAAATCAAACCTATATAAGTAGGGTATCATTTTAACTGTATGGACCTACAGAATAAAGATAAGGTGTTACAAAATGAAATGTTTTCTTAAATTTTGTCACACAATGATTTTTTTTCCGTTTTGCCGTGGATATTTTGGTAAAATTTTGGTCACTGCAAAGTAGAATGGGTGGCGCAAAAAATTAGCCATAATATGGATTTTTAGGTGCAAAATTTAAAGCGTTATGATTTTTAGAAGGTGATAAGGAAAAAATGAAAATGCAAAAAACAGAAAAACACAGTCCTTAAGGGGTTAAAGCAAGACAACACTTTCAAATGCTTTCAAAGTAATAAAATAAAGCTGCTAGAATGGCCCAGCCCATTACCTGACTCAAATCAAATTGAAAATCTATGAAAAGAACTGAAGATAATGATTTGTAAAAGAGACTCATGGAAGGACTGTTTGTGTTGAAGGACCTCATAGCTGTCTAGCATCAACAATCAGTTGTCTGCATAAAAGGTGATAAGAGTGCAATAGTGCAGGTGGGGATCCCGTGGGGTTCATAAAAACAGGATGCAGTGATGGCACCAGAGATGTTAAATGGGCACTGTCAGACACAAAACTTTTGTTTTGTTGTAAAGCATGTGAAACCAACAGGTTTTGCAATTGCTTTAACCCCTCAAGGACTCAGCCCATTTTGGCCTTAAGGACTCAGACAATTTAATTTTTACGTTTTCATTTTTTCCTCCTCGCCTTCTAAAAATCATAACTCTTTTATATTTTCATCCACAGACTAGTATGAGGGCTTGTTTTTTGTCCGGGCATGCTGGGAGTTGTAGTTTCACAACAGCTGGAGGCCCCCTGGTTTTTAGTATACAGTATTAGGTTTTATATGCTCTGGTCGGCCCCCGCCTGCAGCCACACACGGGAGCCGGCCCGGGCACATAAAAAGAAGTATTCCTAATCCTGAACTTTCGAGACATAAGGATGTCCGGCGGTCACTCACCATTCCCCGGCGTCCTCCTGCGATCCTCTTTCGGTCCTTCGCTACTCCGCCTCTATGGTCGTATGCACGGGACGTCACTGACGTCCCGTGCGTACAACCATAGAGATGCAGGAGGACCGCAGGATCGTCGCGGGAGAACGTGCTGGCCAGGGCCTGGTAAGTGACCGCGTCATCTTCTTGAGTGTTCCGGTCACCGCTCCCCCGGTCCCGGCACCTACTGCTATGGTCCATAGGCCATAGCAGTAGATGTGACCCCGGGCTGGAGGAGCGGTGACCGGAACACTGTGGGGGCAGCAGTACAGACATACAGCCTCCAGCCATACACTGTATATGGCTGGAAGCTGTATGTCTGTGGGGTGGGGGAACTGCTGAACTAATGTGGGGGGGAGCTGCCTACAAATGTGGGGGGAGCTGCCTAATATTGGGGGGGGGAGCGGCCTAATATTGTGTGGGGGGAGCTGCCTAATATTGGGGGGGGGAGCTGCCTGATATTGTAGGGGGGGGGGGGGGCGCTGCCTGATATTGTGGGGGGGGGAGCTGCCTAATATTGTTGGGGGGAGCTGCCTAATATTGTTGGGGGGAGCTGCCTGGTATTGTGGGGGGGAGCTGCCTACAAATGTGGGGGGAGCTGCCTAATATTGTGGGGGGAACTGCCTACTATTGTGGGGAACCTGCCTACTATTGTGGGGGAACTGCTGACCTAATGTGGGGGGGAGCTGCCTACAAATGTGGGGGGAGCTACCTAATATTGTTGGGGGGAGCTGCCTAATATTGTGTGGGAACTGCCTACTATTGTTGGGGGGAGCTGCCTACTATTGTGGGCGAAATGCTGACCTAATGTGGGGGAGCTGCTTACTATTGTGAGGAACCTGCCTACTATTGTGGGGGAACTGCTGACCTAATGTGGGGGGGAGCTGCCTAAAAATGTGGGGGGAGCTGCCTAATATTGTTGGGGGGAGCTGCCTAATATTGTGTGGGAACTGCCTACTATTGTTGGGGGGAGCTGCCTACTATTGTGGGGAACCTGCCTACTATTGTGGGGGAAATGCTGACCTAATTTGGGAACCTGCCTACTGTTGTGGGGGAGCTGCCTACTATTGCGGGGGAGCTGCCTACTATTGTGGTGGAGCTGCCTACTATTGTGGGGGAGCTGCCTACTATTGTGGGGGAGCTGCCTACTATTGTGGGGGAGCTGCCTACTAATGTGGGGGAACTCCCGACCTAATGTGGGGGAGCTGGCAATCTAATGTGGGGGAATCTAATCTATTGAGCGGAGCGCTGAATTTTACCAGAAGACGGGGAGAAGTCATTTTCGGTATCGGTTTCGGCCGGACATTTTTTTTTATTTTGGTTTTGTTTCGGTTCTGAAATTTCCATTTCGGTGCACCTCTAGTTTTCACGCCGTACAATTTATGGTAAAAATGACGTGTGTTCTTTATTCTGAGGGTCAATACGATTAAAATGATACCCATGATTACATACTTTTCTATTATTGTTGCGCTTAAAAAAAATCACAAACTTTTAAACCAAATTAGTACGTTTATAATCCCTTTATTTTGATGACCTCTAACTTTTTTATTTTTCCGTATAAGCAGCGGTATGGGGGCTCATTTTTTGCGCCATGATCTGTACTTTTTTTTGATACCACATTTGCATATAAAAAACTTTAAATAAATTTTTTATTATTTTTTTTAAATAAAATGTATAAAAAAAGTAGGAATTTTGGACTTTTTTTTCGTTCACGCCATTCACCATACGGGATCATTAACATTTTATTTTAATAGTTCGGACATTTACGCAAGCGGCGATACCAAATATGTCTCTAAAAAAATTTTTTTACGCTTTTTGGTGGTAAAATAGGAAAAAACGGACGTTTTACTTTTTTATTGGGGGAGGGGATTTTTCACTTTTTTTTTTACTTTTACTTTTACATTTTTTGACATTTTTTTTTACACTTGAATAGTCCCCATAGGGGACTATTCATAGCAATACCATGATTGCTAATACTGATCTGTTCTATGTATAGGACATAGAACAGATCAGTGTTATCGGCTATCTTCTGCTCTGGTCTGCTCGATCACAGACCAGAGCAGGAGACGCCGGGAGCCGGACGGAGGAAGGAGAGGGGACCTCCGTGCGGCGTTCTGAATGATCGGATCCCCGCAGCAGCGCTGCGGGCGATCCGATCATTCATTCAAATCGCGCACTGCCGCAGATGTCGGGATCTGTATTGATCCCGGCACCTGAGGGGTTAATGGCGGACGCCCGCGAGATCGCGGGCGTCGGCCATTGCCGGCGGGTCCCCGGCTGCGATCAGCAGCCGGGATCGGCCACGCATGACACGGGCATCGCTCCGATGCCCGCGGTTATGCACAGGACGTAAATGTACGTCCTGGTGCGTTAAGTACCACCGCACCAGGACGTACATTTACATTCTGCGTCCTTAAGGGGTTAATTAGAAAATTTTCAGTATGTCATACTGAAAAAGCCAGTCAACCAACTGCCCCCCCCCCCCCCCCCCGCCTGCTTGGACACATACTAGTCCTGCTGTGTCCATGCGTCATCCCTTATGTCATGGACACACTTCCTTGATTGACAGTTGTGAGCACAGAGCTAACAGCTGGAGGAAAAATCCTCCCACTGGCAGCTTGTGTCCCGCTACTGTCAGTGAGGAGAAGCTGGGAGTTTTAGTTTTGCTAACGCTAGGGGAGATGTGAGCAGACAGCATACTGATGGAGGGGGCGGAGACCTGCACAGTGAGGCCCCACCCCCTCCCTTTGGGAGGAATTCAGAGAAGTGAGCTAAATTAAAAGTGTAATAAAAATAAATAAATAAAGGTGCTAGACACATAAAAATTAGATCTACATGGTTAAGATTAGGTACTGAGTGATATATTTAAAAATAATGTTTTTTTGTTGGATCTGACGGGTACGCTTTAAAATACAACGTCATTTGGGTCCAGTTAATTCTTCACTAGCAGCTTAGTACAGCAGTTGTGAAAATGGACGATATATAGAAAGGCGGTAGCACATAGGGAATAGTGTTGAGCGGCATAGGCCATATTCGAATTCGCGAATATTCGCGAATATATGGACGAATATTCGTCATATATTCGCGAATATTCGCATATTCGTTATATTCCCGTTTTATTTTCGCATTTGCGAACATTCGCGTATGCGAAAACTATCATATGTGCATATTAGCATATACAAAATTAACATACGCAAAAATTTGCATATGGGAAAATTCGCATATGCGAATTTTCGCGCGCCAGTCTCACACAGTAGTATTAGAGCCTTCTTTACACCACACAAGCTGGAAGCAGAGAGGGATGATCACTGTGATGTGTACTGTGAAAAAAAAAAAAAAAAGAATATTCGTAATTACGAATATATAGCGCTATATTCGCGAAATTCGCGAATTCGCGAATATGCGATATTCGCGAATAATATTCGAATTGCGAATATTCGTGAGCAACACTAATAGGGAAAGGAGAAATTGGATAATGGAATTGTTAGGAACCTTTTTATTGTGTAGGGGGGTCTTAATTGATATATTTTCCAGCCAGGACCACATAGGGAGGTATGAAAGGGACAGTTCAGAGGCAACCCATAGGATTAGCAATAAAGGGAGGAAATGAAAGGGAGATAGAACTGAAATAAGCACTATGGGGGAGATTTATCAAAACCTGTGCAGAGTCAAAGTTGCCCAGTTGCCCATAGCAACCAAATCAGCTCGCTTCTTACATTCCTAACAAGGACTGTGAAAAATGAAAGAAGCAAGCTGATTGGTTGCTATGGGCAACTGGGCAACTTTGCCTCTGCACAGGTTTTGATAAATCTCCCTCTATATCCTCCACAACACTCGCAAACTTTTCAGTAAAGGGGATAGACATTCATTAGAGATGGACTGATGGGATTATAGTCATAGATCCTTCATAAAATTTCTCCTATAGGTCTGCTTAGATGAAGAAGAGATGAAAGGGGATCTGCTGGGATAAGCATATTTATACCATCTATTTAGGTCTATGGCCTTACCTTATATTATAAGTAGATATCCGGTAACCTAATATCTCCTTGGTTTTTATATTGGAATAGTAATTTGTTTGCCAAACAATGAGGATTCCTTTTCCATAGGAAATGAGAATAGACTTTTTGGGTAAGAGGGCAATTGAAACCATCTGAATTATATTTATAAATTTAGGAATGATACATTATGTTTTCTACAGGTTTCAAGTGGCCCTGAGAAATTGACCTTGATATTGGAGAGGTTATGTTCTAGACAGAAGAAATTACCTGGGACTGGTGATACGGTACAATGCCTTACCATTTGTAAAAGGGTTTCAACTACTAGGATAAAGGATTTAAAAAAAGGGTAGTTTGGCAGTGTTGTCCCATTGCTCACTACCCAGGACAAAGCCTGCTTAGTCAGGCCTGATGAAGGAGGGGATGGCATTGCATAGTCTAAGGAATATCAACTTCACTCAAACTTTTAAATGTTGGATTCTTTTTTTCTACAAATAAGACAAATAAGGTTTACTTTAGTGCCAAAACAAACTTTTAGCAAAGTTTGGACCGATCCAGGGTCCTATGGGTTTAGTTCACTAATCTCTACTTGCGATGTCTCTCTGGGTTTCAAACTCAAAAAGTGGTGGCAGGGCAGCAGAGAGGGAGAACCGTGAGGGGGCATCAATAGGCTGCTAATTAAGCAGTGGCCATTCTTTTTCCAGGTTGTCTGGTTGATGAATGATTATATGCTGCCATTTTTAATAATAGCAATAGCCATAGCCAAGGTGGGGAGTGTCAAAGGGCAGAGACAATTAGCTTTGGTAACTATGTCACAACTTCCTGACCTTATGGCTTCAGGTTACCCCAAGTTATCTGTATACACCCAGGTGCATAATGTTCCTGTTTATTACTAGTGTTGCTCACGAATATTCGCAATGCAAATTTTATTCGCGAATATTGCACTATATATTCGTAATTACGAATATTAGTTTTTATTTTATTTTTTTCACAGTACACATCACAGTGATCATCCCTCTCTGCTTCCAGCTTGTGTGGTGTAAAGAAGACTCTAAAACTACTGTGTGAGACTGGCGTACAAATTTTTGCATATGCTAATTTTCGCATATGCAAATTTCCGTTTATGCAAATTTTTGCATATGCAAATGTTTTCATATGCAAAAATATAACGCAAATATTACGAATATGCAAATTTAGCGAATATATGAGACATTTATTCGTCCATATATTCGCGAAATATTGCAAATTCGAATATGGCCTATGCCGCTCAACACTATTTATTACCCAAAGCTCTTGACCTATACACTGTTACATTACAAACAGGTACTGCACTCCATCCCTGCCAAAAGGTCAACCATTGCAATTGAAATCCACCGAGCTACTGGAATTGTCATTGTAATGCCTCAACATGAAGCTTACCTGTGTCTTCCAAAATATTATGCTTTATTCCTGCAATCACATGGTGGTTAAAAGAATCCAGTATTACTATTTTATGCATGCTGCAAAAGCTTCTGGGTAATGATATGCAAATTAGCCATCACAGAGAATCACTTCACTTGTTGCTTTTATCTACTTGAATTAGTTAATTGTACTATTTACTGCTTAGTGGTTATTAATGTCTACACCTTTTATCATTTTGAGTGCTCAATTATTTTACATAAGTAAAAGTATATGCTTATTCTTAAATAGAAACGCTATGAAATGGAAACACATTTATTAAGCACATAGCCTATTAAAAAGGAACTTTTATTGAAGATCTTAATTAATAAAGGGGGATATAAATACTTGTAAATGTCTTTGCAGAAATGACTGCAGAGAGTATACAGGGAAGCACACAATGTATGAATAATACAATGATGCTGCATTAGTACAAGTTACTGCATATGCTGTGCATATTGAGTAATATTGAGTTTCATCTCCGTCTGTAAACCTGTGTGTTGTTTAACAGTTGCCAAGGGGTGTAGTTGTGTGATATACACATTATCTGGAAACAAGCTGATACAGCCGTGATGTGTGTGACTAGACCCTGAGAGGGAAATCAGAAGTGTGGGCAGAGTCAAAGAGACAAGTATTTGTTTATGTGTTACTCTATACACAGCCATATATTTTAGCTGGTGAGTATTAAGTATGAGGAAGGGCTTTCTCTTCTCAGATAGTAACTGTGACACTTCCTGAGCAAAAAGGGGTAGATGATTAAAAGGAGGCCAATAATAGTATACAGTGTCTTCAGAAAACCATTCTAAATTAGCCTAATCCCTACTGTTTTCTTACAAATTAGTGTGAGTGATATCAAGCACAAAAGTAACGCACCAGAAAGGAGTCGTCCAAATCAAATTATGCTTTATATGTCTGATTGTATGATGATATGAGTGATTACAGTAGTAATGCTAAAGAATATATTTATAGTTAAAAACCACCTTGATACAAGATGGAATATAGTTGTGCATCGAGGCATACAGGTTCAGTGTGGAGTCATGCGGCACTTTTGCCCATAGATGTTATAACTGGACCAGCAGATGCTGCTCTCTCGTAGGTTGCCTAATTGTTATCCCAGCTGGTCCCATAAATGGCAATAAATGTGTCAACTAGGCAAGTGAAGAAAATGTTGCAAACTGGTGGAGACCTTCCTAGTATATTTTTGCTGGGTGTGGTGAGCATGGTCCTGCTGAAAATGCCAGGTGGAAGCCCTGCCATGAGAAGCAATATGTTGACAAGGGATGTCTTGCACATATCTGTGAACTATTAGTGTCTCTTGTATCACTAGTTAAAGTTACCCACTGTTGTGTTCAGGGACTCCCCAGATCATCACTAGTGTTGGGCGCGAATATTCGCCATGCGAATATTTATCACGAATATCGCAAATTCACGAATATTGTGAATATAGCGCAATATATGCACAATTCTGAATATTCACATTTTGTTTCACAGTACACATCACAGTGATCATCCCTCCCTGCTTCCAGCTTGTGGTGTAAACAAGGCTCCAATACTAGTTACTGTGTCAGACTGGCGGACGCACAAAAATTTGCATATGCAAATTTTTACGCATTTTGATCCCTCCCTTCTTTTAGCTCTTTAATCACGCGATATTGTAGGATTGAAGTGTTCACCACAAGGCCTCCATTTTCAAACCTCACCACCATAGGGTCCCAAACAGAGCCTAGATCTTTCACTACAGATGCACTACTGCAAAAAGTTTGAGGTGGCTGGCTGTCAACCACAGGACACATAATGGGCCCTGTGACATTTCCTTTTGCTAAGCAAGTGGCAATGGTCCAGGCAGACCAGTGGTATGTAATGACCTGGGAGCTGTTTATGCTAAGACCTTCTATTGGTGCTGTACTCAGGCATCTCTGATGCTCTCATACTCTGAAAGCCAGTGCCTGAAGATCAGATCCCCCCCCCGCGATCAGATACCTATCCCCTATCCTGCTGGCAATTTAAAGTGAGTACAAAAACAAAAGCACATATTCGGAATCAGCGTCTTTTTGCTTATCCAGTAGTTTGGAGGAAGGTGGATATCCATGGATTCCTTTTAAAAGATCCTGTAACATTCAACATTATCCTCTGATGATATGTTGGCTATCCATGACTTTTGAATTATTTGTTGATGAAAAAGAAAATATCAGGATGGGTGCTCAGAGCTAATATCTGGGTAACACTGCAGGACTACTTTGGCTGCCTCTGTGCCTCTTTTTGATTTTCTTTACCTTACTCAACAGCGGCTCTGCTGGGTCAAATTAATTCATTGTAAGAGTCAAACTAAGGAGAGCCACTGTTTAGTAATAGAAAATCACTGGTCATAGACAGTCAGAGTGAAAGCTAAAATATATCTCAGCATCCTGGATCCATGTTACACAGTCTGAAATGAGTTCCTGAATTTTTTATATTTTATGTATCTCTCTGGTAATATCGAAAACAGTTCTAAAGTAGTCAGTATTTTACTGTATACTTTACTGTAAATTCAAAATAAAGCTGGCCATGCACATTTGTTCTTATATTTCAAGTGGAGAAAAGGGAGTAAGCTGATACCAGACTCCACTGATGGAGGCATATCTTCCCCGAGACAGGTATGTTAATATCTAACTACCTGACTTTTCGCAGAGAGCTGTCCATGGAGATTTAAGAAGCCACCATGCACATTAGATGTAATGGTGGATGTGCGGCTATGTTTCTCTATTTGTGTTGTACATTTGTAGTCTCCCCCTTCTTCCATGGCCAGCACTGAATTCCACCCATTTGGCCCAGGCGTTTTTAATTAGCAAGAGACTGCATAAGGGTTTCCTCCTTCCATTCTCCCAGCCCTCTGGTAGGGAGCACATGGTATATGTTCACACTGGTATGGTTCTCTGTGGCGGCCATTGTTTCTGTGATGCTTTATATTTGGGGTGGTGCGGCCCAAAGTCATGGGCTTGGTCGGGCTGCAGTGGGGCTGCCTGGCCACTTAGTCGTTCCCCCTGTGGAGATGGTGTCTCGGAGGCAGTGGTTGCCGCCCGAAGCTACGCCAGTTAGGGACCTACTCTGACTAGGTGGTTTTTGCCCACACTCATGACAACTCATTTTGAGGTTAGAAACATTTCTCTCTCACATTAGACATCATCATAAGTGCTACTCTAGCTGATGTGTAGGGGCAGTTGTGATAGGTGATGGGCTAATCAGAAGTGTGGACTATTTTTTGTGTATTTTTAATAGACATTTTTAAATAAGCATGTAAGGGGGTTGATCTGCAAGCACCCATACGCAACACCTTTAAAAGGTAGGAGGTTAGGTCATGTGAAAATATTATTGTTATATACTGTAATGTCTTGAAACATACTGGGGGAATACATTAAAACTGTGTAATTCTTAGACAGGGAAAATTTAGATGGACAAATGTGCCAGATTTATCATGGCAGCTTAGGCTGTTTGAAAAATATGGTGCCTCTGTAGAGTGTGTAGTCCAAGTTTGCTCTGTTTGCCTAAAGTATACCAACTTCTATCTGCAGCTGACATGCCAATGCTGTTTATTTGAACAGTTTTGGTTAGCGGCCAGTGGTCTGCTAGCGGTTAGCAGCTCGGCTGATTAGTACTAAGATATAACGTAAAATTTAGAGTGGCAGTAAAAAATACAACTTCTCCTGCAAAAAATAATTCAAATTCATTGGAAATATATTAATGTTATGAAACTTACATAATGAGGATTAAAAAATTATGGAAAAATTGCATCAAACTTCTGGTGCATTTTTTTTTTGGCAGATGGCATTGCTTTTAGGCCATGCCACCTTCCGCCCTTGTAAAAAAAAAAAAAAAAGCAAAAAAAAATAAGATAAAATAAAACGATGGTGGTGCCTAGTGTATGATCCCAAAGTTTGTGTAGCCACTTCCTAGAAGGAATTCCTATGCAGAGCTATAGATTCAAATGTCAACATTCTGTCTATGTAAGTTTATTGTTAATACATTGAACTAAATAATAAAATGACACAGTAAGCTTCTATTGTCCCTCTATTAGTAGGTGAATATTATCATTTCACCATGTGTTAATTCAGGAAATTTGCGGCACTCTATCATCAAAACACAATTGCAACAGCTATAAAGGTACAAGAAAAACAATGGGGGTTATTTATCACTGTGTTTTTGTGCTTTTAACCCCTTCCCGACCTATGACATACCTGTACGTCATGGGTGGCAAGGTGTTCCCGACCCATGACATACAGGTACGTCATGAACATTACTGCCGCTACTCGCGGCACCCCGCAGCGCCCGGAAAGATGGTGGCTATCACTGATAGCCAGCCATCTTACCATGCGACCACGGGGGGTTTCATCCCCCACCCCCCCGCAGCGATCGCTGCTATCAGCTGGTCAAATCTGACTAGCTGATAGCAGCGTTTCGCTATGAAAATACTTAGCAGCGCGGTGTGTGAGTCCCGATCACGGGGATCGACACACACACCGCTCTGCTAAGTGTCCCTGACCCGTCCCCCGGCGTCACTTACCCGTCCGAGCGGTGTCCCGAGCCGTCCCGGCGGTCCCGGCGTCCTCCAGGCGGTCCCGGCGGCGCTGTGTCCCGGAGGTGAGTTTCCGGCAGCAGTGCGGCATCTTCATTGGCAGCAGTGAGATCGCCGTAAAGCGATCTCACTGCTGCCTCTGAGAGTTTCAAAACTGCAACTCCCAGCATGCCCAGACAGCCTTTGGCTTTCTGGGCATGCTGGGAGTTGTAGTTTTGCAACATCTGGAGGTCCACAGTTTGGAGACCACTGTATAATGGTCTCCAATCTGTGCTCTTCCAGATGTTGCAAAACTACAAATCTCAGCATGCTCAGTCTGTCCAGGCATGCTGGGAGTTGTAGTTCTCTAACATCTGGAAGAGCACAGATTGGAGACCATTATACAGTGGTCTCCAAACTGTGGACCTCCAGATGTTGCAAAACTACAACTCCCAGCATGCCCAGACTGCCCAAGCATGCTGGAAGTTGTAGTTCGGCAACATCTGATCCTTCAGATATTGCCGAACTACAACTTCCAGCATGCCTGGGCAGTCTGGGCATGCTGGGAGTTGTAGTTTTGCAACAACTGGAGGCACACTAGTTGGGAAACATTGTCCGTTTCCTACCTCAGTGCCTCCAGCTGTTGCAATTGTTGCAAAACTATAACTCCCAGCATGCACTGGCAGACCATGCATGCTGGGAGTTGTAGTTTTGCAACAGCTGGAGGCACACTGGTTTGGAAACACTAAGTTTGGTTGCAAAACACTTGAAAGTTTATTACTTAACTTAGTGTTTCCAAACCAGCGTTCCTCCAGCTGTTGCAAAACTACAACTCCCAGCATGCACGGACAGCCAAAGGGCATGCTCGGAGTTTGCAACAGCTGGATGTTTGCTCCCCCCCCCCCAATGTGAATGTACAGGGTACACTCACATGGGCAGAGGTTTACAGTGAGTGCTGCAAGTTTGAGATGGCGCAAATTTTGCGCTGCAGCTCAAACTTCCAGCGGCAAACTTGCTGTGAACCTCTGCCCATGTGACTGTACCCTAAAAACACTACACTACACTAACACTAACCTAAAATAAAAAGTAAAAAACACTACATATACACATACCCCTACACAGCCCCCCTCCCCCCAAAAAATGAAAAACGTCTGGTACGCTACTGTTTCCAAAACGGAGCCTCCAGCTGTTGCAAAATAACACTTTACATACGCATATGAGGTATTTCCTTACTCGAGAGAAATTGGGTTACAAATTTTAGGGTGATTTCTCTCCTTTTACCCCTTGTAAAAATCCAAAAATTGGGTCTACAAGAAAATGCGAGTGTAAAAAATGAAGATTTAGAATTTTCTCCTTCACTTTGCTGCTATTCCTGTGAAACACCTAAAGGGTTAAAACACTTACTGAATGTCATTTTGAATACTTTGGGGGTGCAGTTTTTATAATGGGGTCATTTATGGGGTATTTCTAATATGAAGACCCTTAAACTCCACTTCCAACCTGAACTGGGCCCTGAAAAATTACGATTTTGAAAATCTTGAGAAAAATTGGAAAATTGCTGCGGAACTTTGAAGCCCTCTGGTGTCTTCCAAAAGTAAAAACTTGTCAATTTTTTTATGCAAACACAAAGTAGACATATTGTATATGTGAATCAATATGTAATTTATTTGGAATATCCATTTTCCTTTCAAGCAGAGACTTTCAAAGTTAGAAAAATGCTAAATTTTCAAAATTTTCATGAAATTTTTAGATTTTTTACCAAGAAAGGATACAAATATCAGTGAAATTTTACCAATAACATAAAGTAGAATATGTCACGAAAAAACAATCTCGGAATCAGAATGATAAGTAAAAGCATTCCAAAGTTATTAATGTTTAAAGTGACAGTGGTCAGATTTTCAAAAAATGCCCAGGTCATGAAGGTGAAAATGGGCTGGGTCATGAAGGGGTTAATGTTCTATATTTTTTGCATTACAGGGTTTTTTGCAGCAGCCAGAGACCCGCCAGTAATGACAGACATGAGCGTTTGGTAATGGTGGACATGAGCTTATTTCAACCATTAACCCCTCAGATGCCATGATGAATACAGATCACAGCATCTGCGGCAGTGCGATCTGTAAAATGAATGATCAGACCGCCCGTGCCGCTGCCGCGGGGATCCGATCATCCATAATGGCGGACGAAGGTCCCCTCACCTGCCTCCATCCATCTACAGGGGTCTTCTGCTCTGTTCTGAGATCAAGCAGACCAGAGCAGAAGATCGCTGATAACACTGATCAGTGCTATGCCCTATGCATAGCACTGAACAATATTAGCAATCAAATGATTGCTATAAATAGTCCCCTATGGGGACATAAAAAGTAAAAAATAAATAAAATAAGTTAAAAAATATGAAAAATCCCCTCCCCCCATTAAAAATGTAAATAGTTCCTTTTTCCCCATTTTACCCACAAAAAGTGTAAAAATAATAATAATTAATAAACATATTTGGCATCGCTGCATGCGTAAATGTATGAACTATCAAAATATAATGTTAATGATCCCATACAGGGAATGGTTTAAAGGTATAAAAAAAAGTCCCAAATTACTGCTTTTTTGTCACATCATATTAAAAAAAATTATATTATTAAAAATTATTAAAAGTTTTATATCTGCAAATGTTATATCAATACAATGTACAGATCATGGTGCAAAAAATGAGCCCTATACTAACACTTTTACAGAAAAATGAAAAAGTTATAGGTCGTCAAAATAGAGGGAAGTTTAAATGTACTAATCTGGTTAAAAAGTTTGAGATTTTTTTTAAAGTGGTACAATAATAGTAAAGTATGTAATAATGGGTATCATTTTAATCGTAATGACCCACATAATAAAAAACCATGTCATATTTACGGTAAATTGTACACGTGAACACAAAGCCTTCCAAAATTAGCAAAAATTGTGTTTTTTGTTTATTTCCCCACACAAATAGTTTTTTTTTGATTGTGCCATACATTTTATGGTAAAATTAGTGATGTCATTACAAAGGACAACTGGTCACGCAAAAAATAGGCCCTCATACTTGTCTGTGGGGGAAAATATAAAAGAGTTATGATTTTTAGAAAGCGAGGAGAAAAAAATGAAAATGCTAAAATAAAGGCCAAATTGGGCTTGATCCTTAAGGGGTTAAAGTAAAGATCCCACATAACAGTGATGTTATGCTAGCTGGCCATTAGAGCATTGTTATCATTGATATGTACATATGTACATGTGCTGGGAGAACACTAAGGATAGTTCCAAATGTAACACAGACCTCCACTGTGCAGATCAAGATACCAAAAAAGCATTTAATGTGACACAACTTCTCTACTCAGTGTTTGATCTGAGTGATAATGTGTAGGAGTGCGATTTGACAGTTTTGACTTTTGCTGGCTTGCACAATATTGTGACGGATCATAATTCCATTAATGGTTGTGCGATGGCTTGTGCGATGTACTGTGTAGTCAGATCACCCAGTGGGCATTATTAACATGTTCTTTTTTTCCTCTCAATTAGTAATATTTTATGATTCGGAATGGCTGTGACAGTTGTTTCATTAATATTTATTGTGAGCCTGAATGATCTAAAATGTAACTTTAAATTTCATCAATACTTTCATTAATGTAAATGAAAAAGTCTTTCTTAACATGAAACATTTAGGATAGTTTACACCACTTGGTATTTCAAATTGATTTTATTGTACCGCGTTCATTTTATCCATTACTTTCTCAAGGTATTTCAACACTATAGAGGTAGCTCAGAATCTGAAACACTTATATGGATCTATAATAAAATATAAGACATACAATCAATTGATTATACTCTTCAATTATGGATATTTTATATACCTGCTCATTATCCTCATCTAAATAGACAGTACAAAAACGCAACAAAAATTGAGGTTTATTACTCCTTACAATGCAAGATGGCAAGAAATGAGACATACTTTCAGAAATTGGCCACTTAGAGATCGAGAGAGTGACAAAAATATGTGTAACTACATCTCCCTTTATTGCATATAAATATTCTAAAAATCAGAGGCATGTTTGGTCTATAACTATCATTAGAGATGAGCGAACTTTTGAAAAATTTGATTCGGCCGATTCGCCGAATAAAAAAAAAATTATTATTTGGTTCGGTCTGAATTTATTTGTGGCAAATCTGTATTAAAAAGGGCTATTTATGGCCTACAGAGAGCCTCAACATGGGTGTAGAACACTTTGCCTTGTCCTAACACGCATAAGGAGTGTGCTGTGTTAGCGAAATAGTACTGTTGTTCAGTATGACATGCAAATTACAGGCATTGCTATAAGAATCATTGCCACAGCGTATCTGGATGTTGCAGATTTTTTTTGTCATTTTAATTTAATTTTAATATATTAAAATTTTTTGATTGCCAATTCTGGTGAGCATCGAGCAGGTGGTATGCCGCAAGGTGAGCTACCACCTGTTCCAGCCCCCGGCTCTCAGCGCACCCCCATACTCTGAGTGTCCACTTGCAAAGAGAGGGACTGCAGTACCAGCAACTTGGACAGGAGCACATTCAGCTTCTGTGCCATTGGATACGTGAGCGCATAAACCTAGAAGTGGCTGCAGGCCCCACCTGTTCCAGCCCCTGTTTCTCAGCACCCTCCTGACTGTGAAAGTGCAAATGTTTCATTTAATCATTTATGGTTCAATGTTATTGCTCCAAGCTGTTTCACTGGATTCTTGTGATAATTCCACAGGTAATATGACTGCGAAGACCATAGGGCATCATTCTTGAAAAGATTACATAATTTTTTTTAAATTTAAATTTAAGATTTATATTAGATTCCCAAGTTTAATGTCCCAGTGTTTTCTTTTAACTAATACTATATGACCACAAAACCCAAACTAACAAGGAGTCACATGGCAGCACAAGGACAGAGCCTAGAGGTGGCAGCAGCATGAGGAGACCATAATCTGGCAGAACGACAAAGCCTGGAATTGGTGGAAGCAAGAGGAGACCATAGAGTGGCTGAATGAAACAGCCTGCAGCTTGTGGCATCATGAGCAGACCATGGGGCCTCACAATCCCTAGATAAAAAGATGCATTTTAAAATGTAAATTGAAGATTTATGGTAGCTAGTGCTACCATAAAAATGTGTAGGTAATGTACAAGGCCCAGCAGCATCATTAAACCATATAGTGGCTGAATGGCAAAGCCTGGAGGTGGCTGAAGCATGAGGAGGCCATACAGTGGCTGAACAGCACAGCCTGGAGGTGGCTGAAGCATGAGGGGGCCATATAGTGGCTGATTGGCACAGCCTGAAGGTGGCTGAAGCATGAGGAGACCATATAGTGGCTAAATGGCACAGCCTGGAGTTGGATGAAGCATGAGGAGACCGTATAGTGGCTGAATGGCACAGCCTGGAGGTGGCTGAAACACTAGGAGACCATATAGTGGCTGCATATAGTGGCTGAACGGCAAAGCCTGGAGTTGGCTGAAGCATAAGGAGACCATATAGTGGCTAAATGGCACAGCCTGAAGGTGGCTAAAGCATAAAGAGACCATATAGTGGCTGAATGACCACTGTAGTAGGTCAGTTTGTCCTCTCTCTCAGTTGGTGTAAAAAAGGCCCCTATTTTGTGGCAGTAGCAAAGGTCCAATAAGGGGGAGATCCAGAAGTCATCCCGCAGCCGAATGTTGACAATTCTGCGTTCACTATGCAAGCAAGTTAGCATGCATCATGCCATTTGTGCAAGTGACTCTGAGGGACTCCCTGCCTCCATCTCCACTACATACTGCCACGGTGTGTCTGGTTCCTCTGTCTCGCCTTCGACATAACCCTCTAGCTCCTCTGGCTGCTCCTGCTCCTCCTCTCCTGTCAGATGACTAGAAAAACCGCCCATTTGGCTAAACCTAAACTGTGCTCCACTGTGCCCCTCTCCCTACTCTTACAGTTCAGCCCCCACAGGGCTCATGTGGACGTGGAATTGTAGGCGCCACGTCTCCATTGCCCTGATCAGCTATCGTTTCCAACACGTGTTGTAGGAAATGAAGCAGTGGAATAACGTTGTTCATCCCTTATCCTGGCGACTTACTAATAATGTTGCTTCCTCAAAGGGCCTTTGCAAACAGCAGGTGTCACGTATGAGCTGCCACTGGTTGACATTGAAGTTACACAGTGGAGTATTCCTATCCGCTTGGATCATCAAGAAATCAATGTTGGCTTTTCTCTGTTTGTGTAGTGGTCCAACATACGGAGGGTGGAATTCCAACGTGTGGCAACGTTACAAATCAGACTATGTTGGGGGATACCGTTCTGAAGCTGCAGCTCAAGGAGGGTGTGCTTTGCAGTGTACAAGTGGCTGAAGTGTATGCAAAGTTTCCTTCCCATTGTTAGGATGTCTTGCAAATGGGGGAACACTTCAGGAACAGCTTGACAACTAGACTGAACATGTGTGCCATGCAGTGCGAATGGCTCAGCCTTCCCTGTCGCAGTCCTGTCCAGACTTCTTGCTCCTGTACTGTACTACAGCGGTGCAGGACTGAGGTAGATACTACTCCATTTTTCTTAACTAGCTATCCTGCAGAAACAAATCCTGGTGATGGAGCACAGAGTGGAAGAAGAAGAAAAGAGCCTGGCCTCAGCATGAACATGGAGAGAAGGTGAGTATCCTTTAATTATTTGGGGAACTTACCTCCCTACTGGGGGCTTTTTCTTCATGGAAGTGGATTATCTACCTACTGGGGGGCATCTACCTAATTGAGGGAGATTATCTACTTTCTGGGGGGAATTACCTACCCACTGAGGACCTTCTTACCCATTCCCACCCAATCCCCCAACCCCCTCTCCCCCCCACTAGCCCTTCTACCTTCCCCCTTCTACTATGCAGGTGCAGGGGACCAAGTGAGGCCTTACTTTCACACTGAAGGAAAGGAAATGGATGGGAATGTGCTGAAAAGTGTGGGGCTTAAAGGGGTACTCCGCCCCTGGCATCTTATCCCCTATCCAAAGGATAGGGGATAAGATGTTAGATCGCCGCGGTCCCGCTGCTGGGGACCCCGGGGATCGCCACTGCGGCACCCCGCCATCATTACTGCACAGAGCGAGTTCGCGATACAGGGGCCGGAGCAGCGTGACATCATGGCTCCGCCCCTCATGACATCACGGCCCGTCCCCTTAATGCAAGTCTATGGCAGGGGGCTTGACGACCGCCACGCCCCCTCCCATAGACTTGTATTGACGGGGGCGGGCCGTGACATCACGAGGGGTGGGGCCGTGACGTAACGATGCTCCGGCCCCTGTATTGCCTGTCATTACGTGCAGAGCGATCTCGCTCTGCGCAGTAATGACAGCGGGGTGCTGCACCAGCGATCCCCGGGGTCCCCAGCAGCGGCACTTCGGCGATCTGACATCTTATCCCCTATCCAAGAAGACATCAACTATTAGTCACTGGATGTATTAACTTGTATAGTCCAGAGCCTGTGTTCAGCTGGAATCTACCAATGTATGGAGGGAACACTGGTCTGTATATAGTGGTTTTATTCAGTCCAAGTATGGTGGTATAATTCAATCAAAAGTGGTGGTAATAGAAGTGTCCATGGTGTGGCACAAAAGTTATAATAGTATGGTGGCATTATTTTGTCAGTGCAGTATTAAGGTGTGGAAGTATTAAAGTATATTTTTAAACTTTAACCCTTGAAAAAAAATCCTTTGTATGACCCTGGTGAGTGGCTCTCTTACATTCACAGCCTGGGTTGGGGACACAATATTCTGACTTGCCCTGGTTGCTTGAAATCCATGCTACACAACTGTGTTGTATTGTCTAGTGTGACAATGGGAGACATATGGGAGATATATGCACTTTGTACAAATAACGTTTTACAGTCCTGTTCGGACTAAAGTGTATTCTTTAACTGAATTTTATTTCACTGTGGCAAATGACAAACTCAGCTTTGCTGTAGTGACAATTTAGACCCCACTTAATCTACATAAGATCCCAAAGACCTGTTCATACGTGGAATAATTATCCTAATTAATAGCATCATGAACTAAACGTGATCAATTTCCGGTGTCTTTAAATGTAAAATCTACTTTTATAATGCAGCTGCCAATTGGGCCTTTTGATTCATCAGCTCGCAGTTAAGCTGGCAAGCGTGTGGCTCCCTGGAGGAAAGTTTTATTCTGAACTGTTCTATTGAAGACTTATGTAAACCTTTAATCACTGAAACAGTAGATAACATCTTTTTTTTTATGTTAAAGTACTTTTCTGTTTTCAAAATCTATATATGAATCAGACTCTGGATATGTGCCAGACAATTTACCTTACTGAAGTCTTAAAGCTTTAGAACTTGCAAGTCTTACTTTTGGCTTACTATGGTGATTTACATCAGCAATTTCTATGAAACGTATAACTGACTTTACTAAGGTTTTTTTTTTTCCATATGAAGGTGTATTACATAGAGATGCACAGAAAAGGAAAGGTACCATATCTTTATTTTCAATGTCAAAGTCCTGACGGAGACACGGATACCATTAACCCCTTAACGACAATGGAAGTAAATGTATGTCATGGTGCCATGGTGCACCATGACATACATTTACGCTCCGCCATGACCGCGAGCATCAAATCGGTGATTGGGTCATGCGTGGCAGGTCCCAGATGCTATCAGCCGGTAATGGAGGACATCCGCGATCACGTGGATGTCTGCCATTAACCCCTCAGATGCCGTGATCAATACAGATGTGCGGCAGTACGGTACTTTAAATAGATGATCCGATCACCCGCAGTGCTGCATCGGGGATGCGAACATCCATAATGACAGCCGGAAGTCCCCTCACCTGCCTCTGTCTGTCTCCAGGGGTCTTCTGCTCTGGTCTGAGATCCAGCAGACCAGAGCAGAAGATCGCCAATAACACTGATCAGTGCTATGCCCTGTGCATAGCCCTATGGGGACTATTAACGTGTAAAAACTAAAGTAAAAAAATGTAAAAAAAATAAAAAAAAGTTACAAAATTTGAAAAATCCCCACCCCCAATAAAAATGTAAATCATCCGTTTTTCCCATTTTAACCACAAAAAAGTGTAAAAAAAATATTAACAAACATATTTGGTATTGGGGGTAGATTAAACAAACAATAACCAAAGGCTAACTTTACCGGGACACAGAAAATTTTCCTGTCATTTTGTAGCTAAATTGGGCTTAGCAAGAAGACGTGTTCCATGAAATCTGTTAAATATCAGCCTTTCCAGTAATAACATGGCATTAGATTTGTGTGATACAGCTTGCAGCGTTCCCCTGTCCGACATCCAGAAATAATGAACGGTGGATGCCATACAACTGATGACAACTGATGCAGATTGTCATCAGTTATGTCGAGATCTAGGCTGAGTTCACCCATGCGCCAGATGCCAGACATATGTGAACCCAGCCTTAGACAGCGTTATACACATGGTTTTGGATCATACTACAGATTCTGAAAGAACTAGTCAGGACAATAATTAGTTGCCAGAGTTTGGCAGACTGGCTGAATTGAATTTTGGAAAGATCACTCATCTTTAACTCCTTGGGGACGGAGCCCATTATAACCCTAAGGACGGGAGCATTTTTTGCAATTCTGACCACAGCATTAATAACTCTGGGATGCTTTTACTTTTCATTCTGATTCCGAAATAGTTTTTTTGTGACATATTCTACTTTATGTTAGTGGCAAAATTTTGTCGATACTTGCATCATTTCTTGGTGAAAAATTCCAAAATTTGATTAAAAAATTTAACATTTTGCATTTTTCTAACTTTGAAGCTCTCTGCTTGTTAGGAAAATAAACATTCTAAATAAATAATATTTTGATTCACATATACAATATGTCTACTTTATGTTTGCATCATAAAGTTGACATGTTTTTACTTTTGGAAAACATCAGAGGGCTTAAAAGTTCAGAAACAATTTTCCAATTTTTCACAAAATTTTCAAAATCGGAATTTTTCAGGGGCCAGTTCAGTTTTGAAGTGGATTTGAAGGGCCTTCATATTAGAAATACCCCATAAATTACCCCATTATAAAAACTGTACCCCTCAAAGTATTCAAAATGACATTCAGTAAGTTTGTTAACCCTTTAGGTGTTTCACAGGAATAGCAGCAAAGTGAAGGAGAAAATTCTTAATTTTTTACACTCGCATGTTCTTGTAGACGCAGTTTTTGAAATTTTACAAGGGGTAATAGGAGAAAAAGCTTCCCAAAATTTGTAACCCAATTTCTCTCGAGTATGGAAATACCTCATATGTGTATGTCAAGTGTTTGGCGGGCGCAGTAGAGAGCTCAGAAGGGAAAGAGCAACAATGAAATTTTGGAGAGTGAATTTTGCTGAAATGGTTTTTGGGGGCATGTCATATTTCGGAAGCCCCTATCGTGCCAGAACAGCATACTATTTTGGAAACTACACCCCTCAAGGCACGTAACAAGGGGTCCGGTGAGTCTTAACACCCCACAGGTGTTTGACGACTTTTCGTTAAATTGGGATGTGTAAATGAAAAAAAATAAAAAATTCACTAAAGTGCAGTTTTTTCCCCCAAATTTACCATTTCTACAAAGGGTAATGGGAGAAAAATCCCCCCAAAATTAGTACGGAGATACCCCATATGTGGCCCTAAACTGTTGCCTTGAAATACGACAGGACTCTGAAGTGAGAGAGCTCCATGGCCTGAATAAGGAATTTGCAATAGGGGTGGACCCGGTTACAAGGATGGGGCTTGTCTCCACCAAAACCCTACAGCAGTGTCTCCCACAGGGTGCCTCCAGCTGTTGCAAGACTCCCATCCTGCCAGGACAGTCTATGGCTCTCCGACAACACTGGGAGTTGTGGTTTTGCAACAGCTGGAGGCGCCATTTAGGAAACACTGCCGTATGAGACGTTTTTCATTTTTATTGGGGGTGGGGGGAGGGGGGTGCGACGTGTAAGGGGGTGCATGTGTAGTGTTTTACTTTTTATTATTTGTTAGTGTAGTGTAGTGTTTTTAGGGTACATTCACACAGGCAGGGGTTCACAGTAAGTTTACTTGAAGGAAACCCACTGTAAACCCGCCCGTGTGAATGTACCCTATACATTCACATGGGGGGGTCGCCCCAAACCTTCAGCTGTGGCAAAATGACGACTCCGAGAATGCACTGACAGACCGTACATGCTGGGAGTTGTAGTTTTACAACAGCTGTAGGCACACTGGTGGGGAACCACTGAGTTAGAAGACAGACTCTAGCTCAGTGATTCCAACCCATGTGCCTCCAGCTGTTGCAAGACTACAACTCCCAGCATGTACGGTCTGTCAGTGCACTCTGGGAGTTGTAGTTTTGCAACAGCTGGAGGCACACGGGTTGGATTCACTGAGTTAGGAAACAGACTCTAGCTCAGTGTTTCCCAACCAGTGTGCCTACAGCTGTTGCAAAACTACAATTCCCAGCACGGCCAGACAGTCAGGGATGCTGGGCGTGTAGTTCTGCAATATCTGGCCCTTCAGATGTTGCAGAACTACAACTCCCAGCATGCCTGGACAGTCTGGGCATGCTAGGAGTTGTATTTATGCAACAACTGGGGAAGAACAGTGGCCTCCAAACTGTAGCCCTCCAGATGTTGCAAAACTACAACTCCAAGCATGCCCAGACTGTCCAGGCATGCTGGGAGTTGTAGTTCTGCAGCATCTGAAGGGCCAGATATTGCAGAACTACACGCCCAGCATCCCTGACTGTCTGGGCATGCTGGGAGTTGTAGTTTTGCAACATCTGGAGGGCTACACTTTGGAGACCACCATATAGTGGTCTCCAAACTGTGCCACTTCAGATGTTGCAAAACTACAACTCCCAGCAGGCCCAGACAGTCAGTGAATGCTGAAAGTTGTAGTTTTGCAACATCTGGAGGACCACAGTTTAGAGACTACTACACAGTGGTCTCCAAAATGTGACTTTCCAGATGTTGCAAAACTACAACTCCCAGCATGCCCAGACAGCCTTTGGCTGTCTGGGCATGCTGGGAGTTGTAGTTTTGCAGCTTTTAGAAGGCCACAGTGAAGATCACTTATCGTGATCTTCACTGCAGCCTTCCGCGCTGCACTTTCCGGCCGCCACTCCTCCTGCTTGCGCCACTGGTTCCTGATGCCGCCGATGCCACCTCCAAAGGTCCGGGTAAGCCGGGCCATGCTCCCCCCTCTCCACCCGTGTTCCCCCGCTTTGTACCGACTTGTGATCGGTGCACAGAGCGGGGGAAATTAACTCTAACCCCCCTGCCCCCTCCTGCCATTGGTGGTCAGCCTGACTAACCAATGGCAGGGGATAGGAGGGGGTGGCAACACTGCCACCTCGCTCCTATCCTTTAGGCTGGCCGGAGCTGTCTCTGACAGCTCCGATTAGTCTTATCTTCCGGGAGATCGGGTCATCAGTGACCCGATTTGCCCGGATCGCGGCAAATCGCAGGTCTGAATTGGCCTGCGATTTGCTGCGATCGCCAATATGGGGGGGTCTCAGGACCCCCCTAGGCATTGCCACGGGATGCCTGCTGATAGATATCAGCAGTCATCCCGGTCCGATCACCGCCCGGTGAGCGACAGTGATCGGAAATGCCGAGGGCGTATGGATACGCCCTCCGTCCTTAAGTGATGGGACGCGAGGGCGTATGCATACGCCCTTCGTCCCCAAGGAGTTAATGATGACAATTTCCCTCATTTACTGAGGGGGAAATTTATCAAAACCTGTCCAGAGGAAAACTTGCTGAGTTGCCCATAGAAACCAATCAGATCTCTTCTATAATTTTTAGAGATCTTTTAAAAAATGAAAAAAGCTATTTGATTGGCTGCTATAGGCAACTTAGGAACTCAGTGTGGAAATGTCCGAAATATTAACACTTTAAGGACCGGACCGTTTTTTCATTCTTGCACTTTCGTTTTTTTTCTCCTCGCCGTCTAAAAATCATAATTTCCACCTACAGACTCATTTGAGGGCTTCTTTTTGCGCCATCAATTTTACTTTCTAAATCAATGGCTAAACCAGAAACAAAAGCTATGACGAAACCAGAAAAAAAATATTTGTGGGGCAAACTGGGAAAAAAAAATGACATTTTGTAACTTTTGTGAGCTACCGTTTCTACGCAGTGAACTTTTCTGTAAAATGACACCTTATCTTTATTCTGTAGGTCCATACGGTCGCAAGGATATTTAATTTATATAGGTTATATTTTATTTTACTACTTAAAATAAATTATAACTACTTGCACCAAAATTAGTACGTTTAAAATATTTGTCATCTTCTGACTCCTATAACGTTTTATTTTTCTGCATTTGGGGATGCAAGAGGGCTGATTTTTTGTGCTGTGATCTGAAGTTTTTATTGGTACCATTTTTGTTTAAATGGGACTTTTGATCACTATTTATTAGTTTTTTTAGGGTATACAAAATCACCAAAAATATGCAATTTTGGACTTTGGAATTTTTTTCACATATGCGCCATTGACCATGCAGTTTAATTAACATTATATTTTTATAGATTGGACATTTACGCATACAGCAATATCACATATGTTTAGTATGAAATGGGTTAATTCGCATTTATTAACTTTTTTTCTTTTTTTACACCAATTTCTGATTGCATAACAGCTAAAACCAAGATTGTGCCGCAAAGCAGGATGGATTTGCTGCGGCAGGCGACACCCAGGTCGCTACAACCGACATGGCTCGAACACACAGGCAACTGGGCAAGACGAGGTACCGGAGGATGAGGCACTGGCGTAGTCAATGTAGCAGAAGGTCTAGGGAGGTGGCAAAGGTTCGGAGTCAAAAAACGTAGCAGGAAGGTCAGGAAACACTGGTAGGCAAAACAGGCGATAGGAACGCTTTCTCTTAGGCAATAAGCACTGAAGATCCGGCAGGGGTGTGTGGAAGGTGCAAGAATATATAATGTGCTGTCAGGTGCGTTTACTAATTATGGTTGCACTGGCCCTTTAAACTTCAGGGACTGGGATGCGCGCGCCGGAGCTGAGAGAGTGAGGGAGCTGCAGGAGCGGGACTAAGTGAGTGACGGGCCGGGATTCGCATGCGGGCGCGTCCCGCAATGTAAATCCCGGCCCTGCCGGCGGTCGGGGACACTGCGCTCCCGGCCGGTGCTTGCGGCCGGAGTGCAGTGTGTAACAGTACCCCCCACCCTTTGGTCTCCCCCTCTTTTTACGGCTCAAGAATCTTTTGAGAAGATACTGATCCAGGATGTTGTCTTGTGGCTCCCAAATCCTCTCTTCAGGACCGAATCCCTCCCAATCTACAAGAAAGAAACGTTTACCTCTGATGAGTTTGGAGTCCAGAATTTCCTTGACAGAATATACATCAGAGGTACCAGAGATGGGAGTGGGAGAAATGTCCTTTTTAGTGAAGTGGTTATAGATGACTGGTTCCAGGAGGGAGACGTGGAAAGAAGTTGGGATCCGGAGGGATGAAGGCAGATGTAGCGAATAAGCCACTGGATTAAGACGTCTCTTGACCTTGAAAGGCCCCAAATAGCGTGGTCCCAGTTTGTAGCAAGGTACTCAAAAGCAGATATATTTAGATGACAGCTATACCTTGTCCCCGGGTGAAAATTCAGGAGGAGGACGCCTTTTCTTGTCCGCTTGAGATTTCATACGAGTTGTGGTACGAAGAACGGAGAGACGAGTCTTCTTCCAAATGGCGGTGAAGTTCTGTACTAGTTCATCAGCCATAGAGTCTATGACTACATGGAAGGGTGAAGTTACTGTGGATTTGGTATCCCTATGGTTGTATGAAAACTCAGCCCAGGATAGATCAGACCAGTCATAATGGCGGGCGGAGACAAAGTGGCAAAGATAATCCCCCAAGATCTGATTCACCCTCTCAACTTGACCATTAGACTGGGGGTGATAGGCAGAGGAGAAATCCAACATAACTTGAAGTTGTGAGCAGAGTGCCCTCCAGAATTATGAGACAAACTGGTCCCCCCGGTCAGAGACAATATGTGTCGGCAATCCATGGAGACGGAAGATATGGGAAAGGAACAGTTTGGCTAGTTGAGGTGCAGATGGTAACCCAGGTAAAGGCACAAAATGAGCCATCTTAGAAAATCGGTCCACAACAACCCAGATGACAGCATTGCCTCTAGAAGAAGGTGGCACGTGGTGTTTTGTCCCGGGCACAAACAGAGCAAGAATGAATAAAGTCCATGACATCCCGTTTCAGAGTGGGCCACCAATACTGTCGAGAAATTAATTGCAAGGATTTAGGGATACCAACATGACCTGGCAACAGAGAAGAATGACCCCATTTCAAGATCCAGAGTCTCAAACGAGGAGAAACATTAGTCTTCCCAGGGGGCAGACACTGAAGACTTTTCGGTGCTGCGGAAATAAGACAATCCGGAGGGATGATATGTTGCAGATGGGGTTCCAGGTCTTGGAAAAAAAGTTAAATCTGGAGAAGAACAGGCACCAGCGGGCCTGACGAGGATTGAGACGATGGGCTGACTGAAGATAAAGCAAGTTTTTGTGATCCATATAAATGATTATTGGATGCACAGAGCCCTCTAAAAGATGAGACCATCTTTCCAAGGCTAAATTAATAGCTAGGAGCTCACAATCTCCTATAGTATAATTTCTCTCAGCTGGAGAGAAGGTCTTCGAGAACAATCCACAAGTCACAGTCTTACCCTTGAAAGATCTTTGTGTCAAGACTGCTCCTGCTCCGACAGAAGACGCATCCACCTCTAAGGTAAACAGCGTGTCTGGATCAGGTCTTGGCAGATCCAAAGGTAGACTTTAACTTTTTGAAGGTTTCTTCGGCCTCTGGAGTCCAGACCTTTAGGATTGGCAGCTTTTTTGGTTAGAGATACGATGGGGGCAACCAAGGTGGAGTAGTGGGGAATAAACTGCCGATAATAATTGGCAAAGCCAAGGAAGTGCTGAATCGCTTTCAGTCCAGTTGGTTGAGGCCACTCCAGTACAGCGGATAACTTGTTAGGATCCATTTGTAGTCCTTGACTGGTAACAATATATCCCAGAAATGGAAGGCTGGTCTTTTTCAAAGGTACACTTTTCTAGTTTTGCATAGAGTTGGTTGTCTCGGAGACGGTGCAAAACTTGGTGGAGATGGAGACGATGAGTGTGGAGATTGGGTGAATAGATGAGGATGTCATCCAAATAGACAACGACACAGGAGTAGAGAAGGCCCCGAAAAATGTAATTGACAAACTCCTGGAAGACTGCTGGAGCATTACATAGTCCGAATGGCATAACAAGATATTCAAAATGTCCATCTCGTGTATTAAAAGCTGTCTTCCACTCGTCCCCTTCTCTTATACAAATTAAGTTATAGGCACCTTGAAGATCCAATTTGGAGAAAATCCTGGCACCTCGCAGACGGTCAAGCAACTCTAAGGTTAAAGGAAAGGGATAACGGTTTTGAACTGTAATTTTATTCAGTCCCCGGTAGTCGATGCAATGACACAACGACCCATCTTTCTTTTCCACGAAGAAAAACCCAGCTCCGGCAGGAGAAGAGGATATTCTGATAAATCCTTTCTGTAGTTTCTCCTGGATATAGGTTGACATGGCCTGGGTTTTAGGAACAGGCAAGGGATAGATTCGGACCCTGGGAGGTGTGGTGCTGGGCAGCAAGTCAATTGGACAATTGTATGGACATTGTGGAGGCAAAACTTCAGCTTGCTTTTCACTGAAGACATCAGCAAAGTCCTGGAGAAATGAAGCTAAGCCGGGTAGAGGTCTAGACGAAGGTTCCAACTTGGTCACACATATGTGAATGCAGTGCTTGTTGCAGTGCAGACCCCAGCGAAGGACTTCTCCAGTTTTCCAATCTAGCTGTGGGGCATGGAGCTGCAACCAAGGTAGACCAAGACAGAGAGATGAAGTATAGTGTGGGAGTATGTAGAAGGACAACTTCTCCCTATGGGAGACTCCGACCTGCATCACCAGGTGTTCTGTGCAGCATAGCACGGAACAGTCCAGTTTTTCTCCATTGACCCAAGAGATGAACAGAGATTTCAGGAGGCGGAAAACTGGCAGACGATACTTATGCACTAGTGAGCCAGAGCCAGAATCCAGGAAAGCCAGAACTGAGAGGTTCTCTTTGGAGGGAAGAAGAAGCTGAACCGTCAAATTTAAGCGTGGAGAGTAGTGTTGCTCGCGAATATTCGCAATTCGAATTTTATTCACGAATATCGCATATTCGCGAATTTGCGAATATAGCGCTATATATTCGTAATTACGAATATTCATATATTTTTTTTTTTCACAGTGCACATCACAGTGATCATCCCTCTCTGCTTCCAGCTTGTGTGGTGTAAAGAAGGCTCTAATACTACTGTGTGAGACCGGTGTGCGAATTTTCGCATATGTTAATTTTCGCACGCGCGAATATTCGCATATGAGAAAATAAAACGAGAATATTACGAATATGCGAATATTCGCGAATATTCGCGAATATGACGAATATTCGTCCATATATTCGCGAATATTCGCAAATTCGAATATGGCCTATGCCGCTCAACACTAGTGGAGAGGAGGAATTCACAGCTAGGGATGTCGTGCGGCAATAACTTAATTATGCTTAAGGATGTAGTTTTGCAATATACAATAATACACAGGTATTATAAAGTATGCAGATTTATTGGTTATAAGATTATAAACATAAATTAGTAATAAACACAATGATATATGCAAATGAATATCAATTAGATATTAGTAAACAGTAAAAGTTTATTAATTGACTACATAAAAGTAGAACAATACTTGTGAGTAGTTAGTAACTTTTTACAATAAACAAAAGCCACTAGGTTAGAAATATCATATAAAAAGATTACATATCACTCTATTCAGAGGAACCTCATGATATTAAGATGGGCAATATCTAATCAATAGACATCAATATGGAATGCTAAATACACTCCCCGCCCCCTTCTTACCACTACAAATCACATGACTCCAAGAATGGGGAAATCCATCTAAGATATAAATATGGAAGAATTATGATATACTTCCCCCCCATTCCAGACTATTTTCTATACATGATCTTGGTAAGACATTAAGACGAATAGCAGAGATATATGATCTTGCTCTATATTTTAGGAGGAAGAACTTTGAAACATGTTTCCTGTGTGGGAAATATACTTATAACACTTAGCTTGGCGAGTAGGAATTCTATCAATATCTAAGCAATTATTTAATGCTTTGATAGATTATGAGTCTTGATTCTTCTGCAGATAGAATGAAGTCTCACAATATCCTAAAACTATAATCTCAATTTTGAGATAATTAATTATTTTTTTTTATTAATTTATTCGCCAATCTAAATGGTATGATTCCAACCACATTATCCCAATTAGTCTTAATTAAATGGAATACCATTTTTGTGTCTCTTCCCAAAATTATGTAAGAACCTTACTTCTGCTCTGAGGAACACTGAACGGTCCATCTCATCATCAGGGACAGCCATTGGGTCGGTACCGTTTGATCAGTCCGGCTGGCAGGGATCTCACATGGCTTTCATGGCTTCCATCTTGTGGATCTCTTTGTCTTCGGGTTCTCTAGAGTACAGCCCTCAGCATAAAGAGTCTCCTGTCTCCAGTTAGAACAGTTCAGACCAGTTCAGTTCTCACCTTCAGTATCCTAACATCTGGTTTACCAGACTTTTTAATTAGTTAGGCACACCTTCCTAAATTGGAATTGCCCAATGAATGTAAGTTGGGCGTATACATATGGTAATGACTATGACATCACTTCTACCCAGAATGCATTGAGCATATCACCCATAATGCCTTTCCTGTCAGTGTAATGTCAACTACCCATCCACTAGGGGGTTGCTATTGCATAAGCAATTAGCATCATTAGCATTAAAGGTTAATTTGTCAATAATTGGTCTTAAACCAACCTTCCACACTTTGAAATATGTAGCACTAGATTATCAAACAAGGATTACTTTTGACATCTATAAGTAATCAAACCCGGGATTCTCATAGACGGAGTCTCCAATTAGACATCCTAAATTTATTAGAGAGATAAAGAGTTACAATGGATGATTCTCCAACACAGATGTGTGAATGTTTATTTCCAGTCAAATGGGTAATTAACTGTTAAACAGCATAACATTCACAAAGTCTTAGGAATATTCACTAGTCATTATCTCACCCCCCTTTACTTGGGTGAATTTTAGTAGTGATGTCTAGAGAGTGTAACCAGACCCCTTATCAGTCCCTTAACTCAAACACCATAAATAAGGTAAGGAGACAAGAAGTATTTTACTCCCAGACTGGCATTTATACAGAGAAGGACTTTAGAATTATTTTGGTCTTATTTAGAACATACACAAAATGGCTGACATCATGCTATTATGCTATGAAACATATTAAAACATAGTGATTCATTTTTGGGGTATCCAAAATGCATGACATGGAATCCTTTCCAACAAAGTCGAGTGTTTCCCTGTGGACGGATATCGATCCGGGATGCAATTGTATCAGTTTGTTCAAGGTAGAAGGCAATTCCCGGGCAGCAAGGACATCCTTAATTTGACTCGCTAATCCTCTCTTGAAGGTAGCGCAGAGAGCTTCATTATTCCAGGCAAACTCTGACACCAGGGCTTGGAACCGGATAGCATACTCGCCAACTGTGGAGTTGCCCTGAGAAAGACTCAGCAGAGCCGTCTCAGCGGAGGAAGCACGAGCAGGTTCCTCAAAGACAGTGCAAAATTCCATCAGGAACGGCTGCAGATTAGAAGTGATGACATCACTGCGATCCCACAGCAGAGTTGCCCAGGCCAAGGCCCTTCCAGAAAGGAGACTAATGACAAAAGTCCCCTTTGCTCGTTCTGTGGAGAATTGGTCCGCGATGAGTTCAATGTGCATGAGCACTGCGTCACAAAACCTCGTCAGGGATCCCCCTCATATTTTTCAGGAAGTGACAAACGGAATTTGGTTCTGGAGGAGAGTGCAGCAGCGGGAGGCTGTACTGGAGCTGTAGGAGGAGGCTGTGGCGGTTGCTGCTGAGCAGATAGCAACTGCTGCATTATGGCGGATAACTGGTTAAGCTGCTGTGCCTGCTTGGCCAACTGCTGGGACTGGAGCACAACGATAGATGCAAGATCCATGTTGTCAAGCAGATGAACCCCAGTTGGATCCATGGCCGGATATTACTGTCACGCACCTGAATGCGGGCTCTCACGAAACTGGATGTGGATCCCCTACCTGTGTGATTGATGACTTGGACCATATTGGGGAGCGGAGTCAAAGGTGCCGCTGGTCTTCACCAGAGCCTGTCGCAAAGCAGGATGGATTTGCTGTGACAGGCGACACCCAGGTCGCTACCCCCGACACGGCTCGTCCACACAGGCAACTGAGCAAGGTGAGGTACTGGAGGATTAGACAGAGGCGTAGTCAACTGGGCAGAAGGTCTAGGCAGGTGGCAAAGGTTTCCGAGTCAAAAAGCGTAGCAGGAAGGTCAGGAAACACGGGTAGGCAAAACGGGCAATAGGAATGCTTTCTCTTAGACAATATAGTAACATGGTAACATAGTTCATGAGGTTGAAAAAAGACCAGAGTCCATCAAGTTCAACCTATATCCCTACTGAGTCCCTACTGAGTCGATCCAGAGCAAGGCAAAAAACCCTTATGCTAGAAGTAAAAATTCTTTCCCGACTCCAAATATGGCAGTCAGAATAAATCCCTGGATCAACGTTCTGTCCCTATAAATCTAGTATACATAACCAGCGATGTTATTACTCTCCAAAAATGCATCCAGACCCATTTTGAACTCTTTTACAGAGTTCACCATGACCAGCTCCTCTGGGAGAGAATTCCACAGTCTCACTGCTCTTACAGTAAAGAACCCCTGTCTGTGCTGGTGTAGAAACTTTCTTTCCTCTAAATGTAGAGGATGCCCCCTTGTTATAGATACAGTCCTGGGTATAAATAGATCATGGGAGAGATCTCTGTATGGCCCCCTGATATGTTTATACATAGTTATTAGGTTGCCCCTAAGCCTTCTTTTTTTTAAACTAAATAACCCTAATTCTGATAATCTTTCTGTGTACTGTAGTCCTCCCATTCACCGTATTACTCTGGGGAATAAGCACTTAAGATCCGGCAGGGGTGTGTGGGAGGTGC
The DNA here is from genome assembly GCF_029499605.1 of Hyla sarda. NCBI lineage: Eukaryota > Metazoa > Chordata > Amphibia > Anura > Hylidae > Hyla > Hyla sarda. The sequence goes on from NC_079190.1 coordinate 256,590,383, forward strand.
ATTTACTAATTATGGGCGTACTGGCCCTTTAAATTTCAAAGCTCCTTCGCGCACGCGCCCTTAGGGACGGGGAATCGTGTGTTGGAGCTGAGAGAGTGAGGGAGGTGCAGGAGCGGGACAAGGTGAGTGACAGGCCGGGGGGGCTCGTCACGCAATGCAAATCCAAGCCCCACCGGCGGTCGGGGACACGTGGACACTGCGCTCCCGGCCGATGCATGGCATCTATAGGATTGAAAAGGGAAGAGGATTGTGGGGTCTCATAGGCAAAAAAATTAGTGTAAAAAAACATAAATGCCCTTTCCCAATAAATCTTTGTATTGTCATAAAAAATAGCCATTAGAGATGAGCCATCTTACAGTAAATTTGATTCGTCACGAACTTCTCGGCTCGGCAGTTGATGACTTATCCTGAGTTGAGTAAATTAGTTCAGCCTTCAGGTGCTCCCGTGGGCTGGAAAAGGTGGACACATTCCTAGGAAAGAGTCTCCTAGGACTGTATCCACCTTTTCCAGCCCACCGGAGCACCTGAAAGCTGAACTAATTTATGCAGGAAAAGTCATCAACTGCTGAGCCGAGAAGTTCGTGATGAACCGAATTTACTGTAAGTTCGCTCATCTCTAATAGCCATACCTTACAGGTATTGCCATGTTCAAAATTTGATTTGGTGTATTCGGTGCAAATTTATTTCACCTTAAATTGCTATCAAAAATGGCTATTTCTGGCCTACAGAGAGCCTCAAAGGTGGTGTAAAACACTTTGCCTTGCCGTAACATGCATAGGGAGTGTGCTGTGTTTGTGAAATAATACTGTTATTCAGTATGACATGCAGATTGGAGGCATCCCTATTAGAATCACTGTCGCAGAGTGGCAAAATGACAGAGCCTGAAGGTGGCATCAGTATGAGGAGATCATATAGTGGCTGCATGACACAGCATTGGGGATGGTGGCAGCATGAGGAGACCAGATAGTGGCTGAATGACACAGCCTAGAGGTGGCGGAAGCATGAGTAGATCATATAGTGTTTGAATGACACAGCCTGGAGGTGGGGCGAAAACATAAGGAGACCATAATCTGGCTGAATGACACAGCCTATAGTTGGCATCAGCAAGAGGAGACCATATAGTGGCTGAATGACACAGTGTGGAGGTGGCAACAGCTTGACGAAACCATAGGGCCTCACAAAGGAAAAGATTAAAGATATTTTTAACATTTAAATTGAAGATTTCAAATAGATGAACCTAAAAAGTTTTATTTAATGTGTCAGCAGCATGAGGAGACCACATGGCGGCACTGGGACACAGCCTGGAGGTGGCAACAGCATGAAGAGATCATAATCTGGCTGAATGACAGACCCTGGAGTTGGAGGCAGCAAGAAGAGACATATAGTGGCTAAATGACACAGCCTGGAGCTGGCATCAGCATGAGGAGAACATATAGTGGCTGAATGAGACAGTCTGGAGGTGGCATCAGCATGAGGAGAACATATGGTGGCAGAATGAGCCAGCCTGGAGCTGGAATCAGCATGAGGAGAACATATGGTGGCAGTATGAGACAGCCTGGAGCTGGAATCAACATGAAGAGAACATATGGTGGCATTATGAGACAGACTGGAGCTGGCATCAGCATGAGGAGAACATATGGTGGCAGAATGAGACAGCCTGGTGGTGGTATCAGCATGAGAATATATGGTGGCAGTATGAGACAGCCTGGAGGTGGAATCAGCAAGAGGAGAACATATGGTGGAAGAATGACACAGCCTGGAGCTGGCATCAGCATGAGGAGAACACATGGTGGCAGAATGAGACAGCCTGGAAGTGGCAACAGCAGCATCAGGAGTCCTGAATGCGACCCTGTGACAGAGGGGGGCGGTGAGTGGCAATAACCACTACTCGGTGACAAAGGTGGATGAAAAAGGGAGAACTTGGCATCAAATGTGTGGCATCAGGCGGGTGGAAGGATCAGAATAGTAGCTGAGTCAGGTAGGTAGAAGAAAAACGGCCTCTTTTGTAAAAGTGTTAGTGTACTCAAGTAAGTATTGAGGATATGCATTACATAAAACTTATAGGGGTAGTCCGGTGGAAAACAATTTTTTTTCTTTGTAAGTCAACTGGTGCCAGAAAGTTAAAAAGATTTGTAAATAACTTCTATTAAAAAATCTTAATTCTTACAGTACTTATTAGCGGCTGTTTACTACAGAGGAAATTATTTTCTTTTTGGGTTTCTTTTCTGTCATGAGAACAGTGCTCTCTGCTGACACCTCTTTTTTATGAACTCTCCAGAGCAGTAGATGTTTGCTATGGGGGTTTTCTCATGCTATGGACAGTTCCCCTTTAACTTTGAATAATATTCTTAGGATAAAATATATGTACTCAAACTTTTTTTTTTTATTTAACAAAAGGAAAGGTGTGCAAAAAACACCATGTGCCACCTTGACCACCAAGCATTGATGTGATGCAAAGATCTCTAAAAGGTGGAAGGGAACAAAGTATGGTCCATTGTAACCGGTGGGGGTAAAAACTTCCCCTGTAAGGCCCTACTCTCGCATAGTGTTGAGCGGCATAGGCCATATTCGAATTCGCGAATATTCGCGAATATATGGACGAATATTCGTCATAAATTCGCGAATATTCGCATATTCGTTATATCCTTGTTTTATTTTCGCATATGCGAAAATTCGCGTATGCGAAAATTTACATAAGTGAATATCGGCATATACAAAATTAACACACGCGTAAATTCGCATATGCGAAAATTAGCATATGCTAATGTTCGCATATGCGAATTTTCGCACGCCAGTCTCACACAGTAGTATTACAGCCTTCTTTACACCACACAAGCTGGAAGCAGAGAGGGGTGATCACTGTGATGTGTACTGTGAAGAAAAAAAAAAAAAAAAAAACGAATATTCGTAATTACGAATATATAGCGCTATATTCGCGAAATTCGCGAATTTGCGAATATGCGATATTCGCGAATAATATTCGAATTGCGAATATTCGCGAGCAACACTACTCTCGCACTATTAATTCCCTTCTTGGCAAGTGTTACTCGCTCTAAAAAGGGCAGCCCCACACAGAAACCTCTCCCTATTTCCACCTACAAACACTGCCATTTCCCATGGTTTTTGGGTGGAAATAGGGATTGGTTCCTTTGTGGGGCCGTCCCTTTTAAGACGAGTAACACTTTCCTTGAATAGGTGGAAGGCAACAACGTATTGTCCATTATAGCAGGTGGGGGCCTACACAGGAAACTCTCCCTAATTCCACTTAAAAACCCTGGAAAATGGCAGTGTTTGTAGGTGGAAATAGGGAGAGGTTCCTGTGTGGGGCCGCCCTAAAGGGCGAGTAATACTTGCTAAGAAGGGAATTAATAGTGCGAGAGTAGGGTAACTTACAGAGTTTTTACCCCCACCGGTTACAATGAATCATACGTTGTTCCCTTCCCCCTTTTAGAGGTCTTTGCATCACATCAATACTTGGTGGTGTAGGTGGCACATGGGGTTTTTTGCACAGCTTTCCTTTTCTTAGATATAAAAATATTGGGGTCCATATATTTTATTCTAAGAAAAGTTAAGTTTTAACTAATGCATATGCTCAATACTTACTTGTGGTCTGATGCGGAGGAATGTCTGTAACTGGGGAGCAGCACCTTAATTATGTTTTGCACTATCCATATTTGTGAAATGTTGGTGTGGCAGCATGGTCAATCTACTCTGATGCATCAGGCATTGGTGGGTGGAAATCCTGGCTGATCCATGCCTGATTCATCTTCACAAAGGTCAGTCTCTCCACATTTTTCATGGACAGATGAGTTCTCCTTGCGGTTACTATGACCCCCGCCGCACTAAACACCTGCTCTGATGGCACACTACTGGCCGGGCAGGACAGCTTTTCCAGGAAAACTATGCTAGTTGTGGCCACAATTCAAGTTTGTCTGCCCAGAAGTCCAGCGGATCTTAAAAGTGTGTCAAGGTATGCCACCACCTGCTGGTTTAGGTCCTGCTCCAGATCTACTGATGAGTTACTTCACTATGCAGGGGAAGAAAGCTAATCATCAGCGACTTTAGACTCAGGCTGCTGCTGATGGGGCTGGTACTGCTCCTGTCACCCCTCCCCAGCAGCCATGGCAGTGGAAGGTGAGCACAGAGGCCCCCCCCCCCCGAGTCAGACCTGCGAGAGGATGGACGATGGCGCAGGTAAGCATCGGCCAACTGACTACGTAGGGTGTCTCTGTAGTAGGTCAGTTTGTCCTCCCTCTCCGTGAGTATAAAAAAGGCCCCCATTTTGTGCCGGTAGTGAGGGTCCAATAAGGTGGAGAGCCAGAAGTCGCTGCCGAATGGTGGCAATTCGGCGGTCACTACGCAAGCAAGTGAGCATGCATCGTGTCATTTGTGCAAGTGACTCGGAGGGACTCCCTGCCTCCATCTCCATTGCATATTGCTACAGTGTGTCTGGGTCCCGTCTCGCCTTCCTCATAACCCTCTAGCTCCTCTGGCTGCCCCTACTCCTCTTCTCCTGTCAGATGACTAGAAAAACAGCCCATTTCGTGAAACCTAAACTGTGCTACCCTGTGCTCCTCCTCCTCCTCTTCCAGTTAAGTCCCCACAGGGCTCATGTGGCCATGAGCTGTAGGCGCCACATCTCCAGTGCCCTGACCAGCAATGATTTCTGACACGTTTTGTAAGAAATTAAGCAGTGGAATTACATTGTTCATCCTGTAATGGTAACGGAGCTGGATGTGGATCCTCTGCCTGTGTAGCTGATGACTCGGACCGTATCGGGAAGCGGAGTCTAAGGGGCCTCTGGTCTTCACCAGAGCCCGCTGCAAGACAGGATGGGCTTGCTACAGCAGGCAACACCCAGGTCGCTACCCCCGACATGGCTCGACCACACAGGTGTTACGCCGAGCGCTCCGGGTCCCTGCTGCTCCCCGGAGCGCTCACGCCGTTCTCCTCTCTGCAGCGCCCCGGTCAGACCCGTTGACCGGGAGAGCTTCACTGTCACTGCCGGCGGGAATGCTATCCGCGAAGCAGGACGCGCCCGCCCGCGGGTCGCATCCCAATCTACTCACCTGTCCCGTTCCCCGGCTGTCACGTCCCGGCGCGCGCGGCCCCGCTCTCTAGGGCCCGCGCGCGCCGGCTCTCTGTGATTTAAAGGGCCAGTGCACCACTAATTGGTGCCTGGCCCAATCAGTGTCAATAAGCTTCCTCTGCTCCATGTGAATAAAAACACACTTCCCCTTCCTGTCCTGGCCTGATCTTGTTGCCTTAGTGCCTAGTGAAAGCATTTTTTGTGTGTGTCCATTACCAGTGTTTCCAGACCTTCTGCCATTGCCCTTGACTACAAACCATTGCCGCCGGCCCTGACCTTCTGCTACGTCTGACCTCGCCTCTGTCTAGTCCTCCTGTACCACGCCAGTCTCAGCAGTCAGTGAGGTTGAGCCGCTACCGGTGGACACGACCTGGTTGCTACCGCCGCAGCAAGACCATCCCGCTTTGCGGCGGGCTCTGGTGAAAACAAGTAGCAACTTAGAACCGATCCTCCGGTACGGTCCACGCCAATCCCTCACTGACACAGAGGATCCACCACCAGCCTGCTGAATCCTGACAGTAGATCCGGCCATGGATCCCGCTGAGGTGCCGCTGCCAAGTCTTGCTGACCTCGCCACCGTGGTCGCCCAATAAGGACAACAGCTGTCGCAGTTGACCGCCATGCTACAGCAGCTTCTTCCTCTACAGCAGCAACCATCTCCTCTGCCAGCTCCTGCTTCTCCTCCGCAGCAAGTTGCCACTTCCAGACTCCGCTTGTCCCTACCTGACAAGCTTGATGGGAACTCTAAATTGTGCCGTGGGTTCCTGTCCCAGTGTTCCCTGCACCTGGAGATTATGTCAGACCAATTCCCTACAGAACGGTCTAAGGTGGCGTTCGTGGTCAGCCTGTTATCTGGAAAGGCCTTGTCCTGGGCCACACCACTTTGGGATCGCAACGATCCTGCCACTGCTTCTATCCAGTCCTTCTTCTCTGAAGTATGCAGTGTCTTTGAGGAGCCAGCTCGGTCTTCTTCAGCCGAGACAGCCCTATTGAACATTGTCCAAGGGAGTTCTTCTGTGGGCGAGTACGCTATCCAGTTCCGCACCCTCGCCTCTGAGCTATCCTGGAATAATGAGGCCCTCTGCGCGACCTTCAAGAAAGGCTTATCCAGTCACAACAAAGATGTGCTGGCCGCACAAGAAATTCCTGCTTCTCTATCTAAACTCATCCAGTTTGCCACCCGCATTGATATGCGTTTTTCGGAAAGACGCCAAGAGCTCCGCCAAGAAAAAGACCTTGATCACTGGGTACCTCTCTTCCAGAATAGTGTTGAGCGACATAGGCCATATTCGAATTTGTGATATTTCGCGAATATATGGACGAATATTCGTCACATATATTCGCTAAATTTGCATATTCGTAATATTTGCGTACTATTTTCGCATATGCGAAAATTTGCATATACGAAAATCAGCATATACAAAAATTAGCATGTGCGGAAATTCATATATGCAAAAATTTGCATATGCAAATTTTCGCATATGCGAAAATTCGCATGCCAGTCTTACACAGTAGTATTAGAGCCTTCTTTACACCACACAAGCTGTAAGCAGAGAGGGATGATCACTGTAATGTGTACTGTGAAAAAATCAAAAAAAAAAAAAAAAAAACGAATATTCGTAATTCCGAATATATATCGCTATATTCGCGAATATTCATGAATTCGCGAATATGCGATATTCGCAAATAATATTTGCATTGCAAATATTCGCGAGCAACACTATTCCAGAATCCTCTGCAATCTACTCCTGTGCCTCCCGCCGAGGAGGCTATGCAAGTGGATCGGTCTCGCCTGACCCAAGAAGAGAGGACTCATCGTAGAAACGAAAATTTATGCCTGTACTGTGCTAGTACCGAACATTTCCTAGTGGACTGCCCTATTCATCCTCCGCGTCTGGGAGACGCACGCACGCACCCTGTTCACGTGGGAGTGGCGTCACTTGGTGTAAATTCTGCCTCTCCACATCTGACTGTACCTGTGCGGATTTCTCCTTCCGCCAACTCCTCCTTCTCAGCAGTGGCCTTCTTGGACTCAGGTTCCGCAGGAAACTTTATTTTCGCCTCTTTCGTTAATAGGTTCAGTATCCCAGTAACCCGTCTCGTCAAACCGCTCTTTATCTCTTCGGTTAAAGGAGAAAAATTGGACTGCACTGTGCGCTACCGCACTGAACCCCTGCCCATGAGCATTGGAATTTTTCGTTCTGCCTAACTGCACCTCTGAAGTTATTCTCGGCCTGCCGTGGCTCCAACGTCATGCTCCTACTCTCGACTGGACCACCGGGGAGGTCAAAAATTGGGGTCCTTCTTGTCACAAACGATGCCTCACATCTGCTCCCACTTGTCTAACTCCTGAGGCTCCACCTTTACCGGGCCCTCCCAAGGCTTACCAGGACTTTTCTGATATTTTCTGCAAAAAGCAAGCAGAGATCTTACCTCCTCATAGCCTCCTTCCTGGTACCACTCTGCCCCGTGGCAGGATTCACCCTCTGCCCCCCTCCCCATTCCCACTTCTTCTGGAGTTCCTGCCTTAGATGAAGTAACCCGGGACTTCTCTGTTATCTGGAAGGAGACTCAAGAGTCGCTCCCACTGGCCTCGTCTCGTATGAAGAGACATGCAGATAAAAAGAGAGGGAGACCTAAGGGGGGGGGGGGTACTGTTACGCCGAGCGCTCTGGGTCCCTGCTCCTCCCCGGAGCGCTCGCGGCATTCTCCTCTCTGCAGCGCCCCGGTCAGACCCGCTGACCGGGAGCGCTGCACTGTCACTGCCGGCGGGGATGCGATCCGCGTAGCGGGACGCGCCCGCCCGCAGGTCGCATCCCAATCTACTCACCTGTCCCGTTCCCCGGCTGTCACGTCCCGGCACGCGCCTCTCTGAGATTTAAAGGGCCAGTGCACCACTAATTGGTGCCTGGCCCAATCAGTGTCAATTAGCTTCCTCTGCTCCATGTGAATAAAAACCCACTTCCCCTTCCTGTCCTGGCCGGATCTTGTTACCTTAGTGCCTAGTGAAAGCGTTTTTGGTGTGTGTCCATTACCAGTGTTTCCAGACCTTCTGCCGTTGCCCTTGACTACGAACCATTGCCGCCTGCCCTGATCTTCTGCTACGTCTGACCTCGCCTCTGTCTAGTCCTCCTGTACCACGCCAGTCTCAGCAGTCATTGAGGTTGAGCCGCTACCGGTGGACACCACCTGGTTGCTACCGCAGCAGCAAGACCATCCCGCTTTGCGGCGGGCTCTGGTGAAAACCAGTAGCAACTTAGAACCGGTCCTCCGGTACGGTCCACGCCAATCCCTCACTGACACAGAGGATCTACCACCAGCCTGCCGAATCCTGACAACAGGTAGCAGGGCAAGGCGAGAAACTGAAGGATAAGGCAGTAGCATAGTCAAACTTAACAGAATGTCAAGGCAGGCGGCAAAGGTGCGTGGTCTAATAATGTAGCAGAAGGTCTGAATACACAAGTAAGGCTAACAGGCTATAAGGGTCGCTTAATCTCAGGCTAGGGGCACTGAAGGAAAGGCAGGGAAGTGTGAGAGGTGCATGGACTTATAGAATAGTGTCAGGTGTACACAATAATTATGGGCTCACTGGCCCTTTAAATTTTTGAGCTCCGGCGCGCGTGCGCCCTAATGGATGGGCACGTAGCCCAATTTCTCTTGAGTACGTAAATACCTTATATGTTGACAAAAAGTGCTCTGTGGGCTCACAACATGGCTCAAGAGGGAAAGAGCAACTGTAGGATTTTTGAAAACAAATTTTGCTGTCATGGTTTTTAGGGGCCATGTTGCATTTAGGAAGCCCCATGGTGCCAGAACAGCAAAAAAAAAAAACACATGGCATACTATTTTGGAAACTTCACCCCTCAAGGAACTTAAAAAGGGGTATAGTGAGCCTTGACACACCACAGGTGTTTGACAACTTTGCATTGAATTTGGACTGAAAATGGAAAATTAGATTTTTAACACTAAAATGATGGTGTTACCCCAAATTTTTCTCTTTCACAAGGGATAATAGGAGAAAATGGACCCCAAAATTTGAAGCCCAATTTCTCATGATTAAGAAAACACCCCATATGTGGATGTTAAGTGTTCTACTGGCACACTACTTCTCAGAAGAGAAGGAGCAAAATTTGGCTTTTTGAAAGAGAATTTTGCTGAAATGGTTTTTGGGGGGCATGTTGCATTTAGAAAGTCCCCAGGGTGCCAGAACAGCAAAAATTCCCCCACATGGCATGCTATTTTGGAAACTACACCCCTCAAGGAATGTAACAAGGGGTATAGTGAACATTAACACCTCATAGGTGTTTGACGACTTTGTGTTGAAGTTGGACGTGAAAATGGAAAATTTTATTTTTAACACTAAAATGATGGTGTTACTCCATATTTTTCATTTTCACATGGTGTAATAGGAGAAAATAGACCCCACAATTTGAAGCCCAATTTCTCCCGGTTAAGAAAACACCCTATATGTGGATGTTACGTGCTCTTCTGGCTCAGTACAGGTCTCAGAACAGAAGGAGCGCCACTGGACTTTTGGAGATAGAATTTTGCTGGAATTGAAGTCGGGGTCCATGTAAATTTACAAACCTCCCATGGTGCCAGAACAGCAGAACCCCCCCCCCCCCCCACACACACACACATGTTACCCCATTTTGGAAACTACACCCCTCACAGAATGAAATAAGGGGTGCAGTGAGTATTTACACCCCACTGGCATTTGACAGATGTTTCGAACAGTGGGCTGTGCAAATGAAAAAATACATTTTTCATTTTCACAGACCACTGTTCAAAAAATCTGTCAGACACCTGTGGGGTGTAGATGCTCACTGTACCCCTTATTAAATTCTGTGAGATGTGTAGTTTCCAAAATGGGGGTCACATGTGGGGGGGGGGGTCCACTGTTCTGGCACTATGGGGGCTTTGTAAACACACATGGCCTTCAATTCCAGACACATTCACTCTCCAAAAGCCCAATGGCACTACTTCTCTTCTGAGCCTTGTAGTTTGCCCGCAAATCACTTTACGTCCACACATGGGGTATTTATATACTCAGAAAAAATGGGGTTACAAATTTTGGGGGGCTTTTTTCCTATTACCCCTTGTGAAAATGAAAAATTTTAGATAACACCAGCATTTTGGCAAAGAAAATAAAATTTTTCATTTTCACGTCCAACTTTAACAGAAATTTGTCAAACACCTGTGGGTTGTTAAGGCTCACTATACCCATTGTCACATTCCATGAGGGGTGTAGTTTCCAAAATTCGGTCATACGTGGGTTTTTCTTTTTTTGTGTTTATGTCAGAACCGTTGTAAAATCAGCCACCCCTGTGCAAATCACCAATTTAGGCCTCAAATGTTCATAGTGCGCTCTCACTCCTGAGCCTTGTTGTGCGTCCGCAGAGCATTTTACGCCCACATATGGGGTATTTCCGTACTAAGGAGAAATCGTGTTGCAAATTTTGGGGGTCTTTTTTTTCCTTTTCCTTCTTGCGAAAATGAAAAGTATGGGCTAACACCAGCATGTAATTGTACATTTTTTTTATTTTTTTTTGCACTAACTGGCTGGTGTAGACCCCAACTTTTCCTTTTCATAATGGGTAAAAGGAGAAAAAGACCCCCAAAATTTGTTGGGCAAGTTTTTCCGAGTACAGAAATACCCCACATGTGGCCCTATACTGTTGCCTTGAAATACAACAGGGCTCCGAAGTGAGAGAGTGCCATGCGCATTTGAGGCCTGAATTAGATATTTGCATAGGGACGGACCCAGGTGCAAGAGTTAGACTTGCCTCGGATTCCAAAATTACCATACGGCAGTGTTTCCCAAACAGGGTGGCTCCAGCTGTTGCTAAACTCCCAGCATGCCTGGACAGTCAATGGCTGTCCGTCAATACTGGAAGTTGTTTTTTTGCAACAGCTGGAGGCTGCGTTTTAGAAACCGTGTCATACCAGAGGTTTCTCATTTTTATTGAGGGGGGGGCGTAACTGTGTGGGGTATGTGTATATGTAGTGTTTCACCCTTTATTTTGTGTAAGTGTGATGTAGTGTTTTTAGGGTACATTCAGACTGCCTGAGGATTACAGTGAGTTTCCCGCTGGGAGTTTGAGCTGCAGCGGAAAATCTCCTGCACCTCTAACTTGCAGTAAGAGACTAACTGTGAACCCCGACCCGTGTGAATGTACCCTGTACATTCACATGGGGGGGGGGGGGCAAACCTCCATCTGTTTAAAAACTACAGCTCCCAGCATGCCCTTTGGCTGTCTGTGCATGCTGAGAGTTGTGGTTATGCAACAGCTGGAGGCACACTGGTTGCAAAACACTGAGTTAGGTTGGAATACATTGTGTTTTTCCTAACTCAGTGTTTCCCAATCAGTGTTCCTCCAGCTGTTGCAAAACTACAACTCCCAGCATGCATGGTCTGTCAGTGCATACTGGGAGTTATAGTTTTGCAACAGCTGGAGGCACACTGGTTGGGAAACACTGAATTAGGAAACAGGCAATGTTTCCCAACCAGTGTGCCTCCAGTTGTTCAAAACTACAGCTCCCAGCACGCCCGGACTGCCGACGGGCATGCTGGGAGTTGTAGTTTTGCAACATCTGGAAGAGCACAGTTTTGAGTTTTGCCCAAACGGTAGCCCTCCAGATGTTGCAAAACTACAACTCTCAGCATGTCCAGACTACCCAGGCATGCTGGGAGTTGTAGTTCCGTAACATATGTCCCTTCAGATGTTGCAGTACTACAACTTCCAGCATGCCTGGGCATGGTCGTCTCCAAACTGTGCTCTTCCAGATATTGCAAAACTACAACTCCCAGCATACTGAGACTGTCCAGGCATGCGGGGAGTTGTAGTTCTGCTACATCTGAAGGGCTACCGTTTGGGCACCACTGTTTAGTGGTCTCCAAACTGTAGCCCTCCAGATGTTGCTAAGCAACTCACCAGCTTCCGTATTCTGCACCAGGGAGCCAGCCGCACTTCATCGCCGCCTCTGACACCGCCACTGATCACCTCCACCAGCATGCCTTTGGCTGTCTGGGCATGCTGGGAGTTGCAGTTTGGCCACCCCTAGAAGGCCTCCCTACCTCCGCAGCGGATTTCTGCTGATGCCACCAGTGATCGCCGGTCCCTGACGCAAGTACAGCAGGTACCGGCCTCCATCTTCTCCCCCCGCTCTGCCCGACAATCAGGGGCGGGCAGAGCGGGGGTTTCCATGGCAACCCCCCGCCTTCAACTGCTATTGGTCAGTAGTCATTACTGACTAGTGGCAGGGGATAGGAGGGGGTGGCATCACTGCCACCTCGCTCCTATCACTTAGGATGATCGGGGCTGTCACTGACAGCTCCGATCATCCCTATTTTCTGGGCGATCGGTTCATCAGAGACCCGATCAGCCCGGAATTGCACAAATCGCCGATCTGAATCGATTGGTGATTTGATGCGATCGCCGACATGGGGGAATCTAAGGACCCCCCCAGGCATTTGCACAGGATGCCTGCTGAATGATTTCAGCAGGCATCACGGTCCCCGTACGGTGATCGGCGAGGACTGGAAACGCTCAGGGCACCCTGCGTCCCCAAGAGGTTAAATGTCTACAAATGTTCCCTTTTTGGAGGCACATGCCTGCCAGTGTTTAAATGCACGCAGAGGTATTAGGCTAGGTTACCACTTGGTTTTTTTTCTGGCAGTTTTTGGATATCTGCCACTGCAGTTTTTGAGCCAAAGTCAGAAGTGGATCCATAAGGGAGGAGAAGTGTAAGTCCTTCCTTTATATGTCCCATTCCTGTTGAATACATTTCTGGCTTTGGCTCAAAAGCTGCAGTGGCAGTTTTCCAAAAACTGCCAGAAAAAAAAAACAAGTGGAAACTTAGCCTTAAAAGAAGCAATGGCTTTTTCCAAGTGGTCCAAAAATTAACCCTTTGTGGGAGTAACATCAGGTTTTATGCCTGGAAAGCGTAGAAGCAGCAGCTTTTTAGAAGCTGTGAAAATTTATTCCCATTTTGAGATCTAGCAACATACCGTATATACTCGAGAATAAGCCAAGTTTTTCAGCATGATTTTTCGTGCTGAAAACACCCCCCCCCCCTCGGCTTATACTCAAGTGAACTCTCCGCCTGTCAATCCCTTCATCAGTGGTCTTCAACCTGCGGACCTCCAGATGTTGCAAAACTACAACTACAACCGTCCGGTGGGGATGGTTAGTCGTTGTGGGCTGTCCATTTTCACCGGAGGGGCCTCTTCTCCGTGCTTCGGGCCCGGCCCCAGAGTAGTGGCGTTACCTTGACGATGCCACACAGGGACGTTCATGCGCAACGTCCCTGTGCGTCGTCGTCAAGGCAACATAAATAGTCTGGGCTCGTAGTGTGGAGAAGAGGCCCCCCCCCCCCCCCCCGGTGAAAATGGACAGCCCGCAATGACTAACCACCCCCACCGGACGGTCCCTGCAGCATAGATGGCCCGGACCAACTCACCCTAACTTCCCGCCGAGAGGAGGTGAGTACAAAACAAAATGATTTTTGGGGGGCATGTCGCATTAGGGATGCCCTATGGTGCCAGAACCAACCTCGCCCCCCCCCCCCACATGGCACACTATTTTGGAAACTAGACTCCTCAAGGAACATAACAAGGGGTACAGTGAGCCTTAACACCCCACAGTTGTATTGACGACTTTTCGTTAAAGTCGAATGTGTAAACTAGAGATGAGCGAATTTACAGTAATTTGATTCGTCATGAACTTCTCGGCTCGGCAGTTGCTGACTTTAGCCTGCATAAATTAGTTCAGCTTTCAGGTGGTCCGGTGGGCTGGAAAAGGTGGATACAGTCCTATGAGAGAGTCTCCTAGGACTGTATCCACCTTTTCCAGCCCACTGGAGCACCTGAAAGCTGAACTCATTTCTAGTGTAGATGAAAAAAAAAAAAAAATGTGTTCACTAAAATGCTGGTGTTTCCCCAAATTTTACATTTTTACAAGGTGTAATAGGAAAAATGCCCCCCCAAAATTTGTAACCCCATTTCTTCTGAGTATGGAAATACCCCATGTGTGGACATCAAGTGCTCTGCTGCCGCACTGCAATGCTCAGAATAGAAGGAGTGCCATTGGGCTTTTGGAGAGAGAATTTGTTTGGAATGGAAGTTGGGGGCCATGAGCATTTACGAAGCCCCCCGTGGTGTCAGAACAATGGACCACCCCCACATGTAACCCCATTTTGGAAACAACACCCCTCACAGAATTTAATAAGGGGTGCAGCGTTTGACAGATCTTTGGAACAGTGGGCTGTGCAAATGAAAAATTTAATTTTTCATTTTCACGGATCACTGTTCCAAAAATTTGGCAGACACCTGTGGGGCATAAATGCTCACTGCACCCCTTGTTACATTCCGTGAGGGGTGTAGTTTCCAATGGGGTCACATGAGGGGGGTCCATTATTTTGGCACTATGGGGGCTTTGTAAACACACATGGCCTTCAATTCCGGACAAATTTTCTCTCCAAAAGCCCGATGGCGCTCCTTCTCTTCTGAGCATTGTAGTTCGTCCGCAGAGCACTTTACATCCACATATGGGGTATTTATATACTCAGAAGAAATGGGGTTACAAATTTTGGGGGGATTTATTTCCTATTTTCCCAGCACCAGCATTTTAGTTAAAAAATTATTTATTTTTTTTCATTTTCCCATCCAACTTTAACAGAAATCTGTCAAACACCTGTGGGGTGTTAAGGCTCACTATACCCCTTGTTATGTTCCGTGAGGGGTGTAGTTTCCAAAATGAGGTCACACGTGGGTATTTATTTTTTTTGCGTTCATGTCAGAACCACTGTAAAATCAGCCACGCCTATGCAAATCACCAATTTAGGCCTCAAATGTACATGGTGCGCTCTCACTCCTGAGCCTTGTTGTGCTCCCGCAGAGCATTTAATGCCCACATATGGGGTATTTCCATACTCATTAGAAATTGCGTTACACATTTTGGGGGTCTTTTTTTTCCTTTTACCTCTTGTGAAAATAAAAAGTATGGAACAACACCAACATGTTAGTGTAATTTTTTTTTTTTTTACACTAACAGGCTAGTTTAGACCCCAACTTTTCCTTTTTATAAGGGGTAAAAGGCAAAAAATCCCCCCAAAATGTGTAACGTAATTGCTCCCGAGTATGGAAATACCCCATATGTGGCCCTAAACTGTTTACTTGAAATACGACAGGGCTTCGAAGTGAGAGAGCGCCATGTGCATTTGAGGCCTAAGTTAGGGATTGCATAGGGGTGGACATAGGGGTTTTCTACGCAAGTGATTCTCTAACAGGGTTCCTCCAGCTGTTCCTAAACTCCCAACATGCCTTGAACAGTCAGTGGCTGTCTTTAAATGCTGTGAGTTGTTGTTTTACAACAGCTGAAGGCTCCATTTTGGAAACACTGTCATACGATACGTTTTTCATTTTGTAGTTTTGCATGATTTAGAGGACCATGGTTCGGAAACCACCACACAGTGATCTCCAAACTTTAGCCCTCCTGCTGTTGCAAAACTACAAATACCAGCATGCTCAAGCAAGAAACAGCTGTCTGGGCATGCTGGGAGTTGTAGTTTTGCAACATCTGAAGGGCTACAGTTTAGAGACCACTGTATAGTGGTCTCCAAACTGTAGCCCTCCAGATGTTGCTAGGCAACTCACCAGCTTCCGTATTCTGCACCAGGGAGCCAGCTGCACGTCATCGCCGCCCGCTGACACCGCCACTGATCACCTCCACCACCACTGCTGATGGTAAGGGAACTTTGGTCACAGAATTGGAGAACTGAACTTTAACCCCCCTAACGTCCATGATCTGCTATTGGTTGGTCACTTCTGACCGACCTATAGAAGGGATAGGAGGGGTGGAACCCCTGCCACCTCACTCCTATACCTTCAGGGGGATCATAGGTGTCTTAGACACCCCCGATCCCCCTTATTTTCCAGGTCAATGGATCACTGGAGACCCCTATGACCCGGAATCGCCGCAGATCGCTGGTCTGAATTGACCGGCGATTTGCGGTGATCGCCAACATGGATTGGCTCAGGACCCCCCTAGGCGATGTGCCGGGATGCCTGCTGAATGATTTCAGCAGGCATCTCGGTCTGGTCCCCAACCAGCTAGCAGCGGGGACCGGAATTCCCGGCGTACCCATATGCTATCCATTCTTAAGGACTCTAAAACAGTGGCGTATGGGTACATCCTCAGTTGGAAGACAGGAGATAGTGGATCTGCTGGACCTGTGTGGCAGATGACCTGGACTACACTAGGGAGCGGAGTCTAAGGTGCCGCTGGTTTCCACCAGAGCCCACTGAAAAGCGGGATGGTCTTGCTGCAGCAGGCGGTACTCAGGTCGCTACTCCTGGCATGACTCGACCACACAGGCGGCTGAGGAGAATCGAGGCATAGGAGGGATACAGCAACTTGTAGTCTGGATAGCAGAAGGTCGGGGCTGGCGGCACAGGTGCGTAGTCAGGAACGTATCAGGTCACAGAACAAGGTGTCTGAAAAACAGCAAGGCAAGTCAAAATAACGCTTTCTCAATGGCACAAGGCAACAAAGATCCGGCAGGGATGTGTGGGAGGAGCAGGGATATATAAGTGAGGCACAGGTGAGAAAACTAATTATGGGTGTACTGGCCCATACAGCTCCAGCACGCGCACCCTTCGAGACGGGGATATGTGCGCTGGAGCTGAGAGGCAGGAGAGGAGACAGCAGGGGGACAAGGTGAGTGACAGGCTGGGATTCGCATGCGGGCTCAAATCCCAGTGCAAATACCTGTGCCACCGGCTGGAGGGGAGAGCAGGGCCATGCGAGTACAGCTGGCACTCACGGCCGGAGCGCAGATCATAACAGAACCCCCCCCTTTCGTCTCCCCCTCCTTTTGTGGTGCAGAAATTTCCTGAGAAGGTCACGGTCCAGGATATTCTCCTCCGGCTCCCAAGATCTCTCCTCTGGACCATAACCTTCCCAATCAACCAGGAATAATTGTTTAACTCTCACGGTCTTAGTAGCAAGAATCTCTTTGACCTTGTAGACATCAGAGACTGATGTGGGGACAAAATTCTTCCAAGAAAACTGGTTGATGACTTGAGGATTGAGGAGGGAAACATGGAAAGAATTAGGAATGTGTAAAGTAGCAGGTAAGCGGACTTTGTAGGAGACTGGATTAAAGGACAACTATAGTGGAACACTTTTATATATTCCCGTGCCTCAAAAATAAACAAAATAAACTTATGCATACCTTCCTACGAGCCCCCGTTGGTCCAGCACAGGCCTCACGGTCCGGCAGTGCTGACCTCATTCCACTTCCTGGGGACGGGGATGCCGCAGAGCCGTCGGCGTATCACCGGCCACAGCGATGTCCCGCCCTGGCCTGTGATAGGCTGAGCCCACTTGTAAGTCTTGTAAGGAGCTCTGGCCTGCTTCTTACATAACAGTGGGCTCAGCCTATCACAGGCCGGGGCAGAACATCGCACAGGCCAGTGATATGCCGACGGCTCTGCGGAAGTGCTCTCCCCAGGAAGTGGAATGAGGTCAGCACTGCCGGACCATGAGGCCTGTGCCGGACCAACGGGGGCTCGTAGGAAGGTATGTATAAGTTTATTTTGTTTATTTTTGAGGCCCGGGCACGGGAATATATAAAAGTGTTCCAATACAGTTGTCCTTTAATCTTTTGCAAAACCTGGAAGGGACCTAGAAAGCGGGGACCAAGCTTGTAGGAGGGAATCCTGAATCGAATGTATTTGGAGGAAAGACAAACCTTGTCACCAAGAGAGAAGGACGGTGGAGGTCTTCTGCTCCCATCAGCCTGTGCTTTCATGCGTGAGGAAGATTGAGATAACGACCGTTGAGTTTGTTGCCAGATGGAAGAAAAGTCACAGACAAGCTCATAAACAGCTGGAACATCAGAAGAAACTGGAAGTGGAAGAGGAGGACAGAGATGGAGTCCGTAAACAACAAAAAAGGGAGAAGACCTTGTGGACTTGGAATCCTTATGATTATATGAGAATTCTGCCCAAGGAAGTAGGTTAACCCAATCGTCTTGGCGAGCAGATAAGTCTTCATAAGTCTCCAGAATTTGATTAACCCTCTGCACTTGTCCGTTGGACTGCGGGTGGTAGGCAGAGGAGAAGTCCAGATTAATATCCAAATGGGTACAAAGCTCTCCAGAACTTAGAAACAAACTGAACTCCACAGTCCGAAACAATATGCTGAGGAAGACCATGAAGACGGAAGATATGTAGCAAAAAGTACTTTGCCAGCTGTGGAGCAGATGGGAGACCTGGTAGAGGGATGAAATGAGCCATCTTGGAAAACCGATCAACCACTACCCACATGACCGAGTTATTACGTGATGGTGGCAGATCGGTGATAAAATCCATAGCAATGTGGGACCAGGGAGTCTCTGGAATGGGTAAAGGCTGTGCGAGTCCAGCTGGTTTCTGTCGAGGAGTCTTGTCTCTGGCACAAGTGTCACAGGAACGAACAAAATCGGAAACATCACATTCTAGCTGCAGCCACCAGTAGTGTCGAGAGATTAGAAGAAGAAAAGTATTGCGTACTCCAGGATGACCTGCCAACAAAGAAGAATTACCCCATTTCAGAAACTTTCGTCTCAATCTGGT
The DNA here is from genome assembly GCF_029499605.1 of Hyla sarda. NCBI lineage: Eukaryota > Metazoa > Chordata > Amphibia > Anura > Hylidae > Hyla > Hyla sarda. The sequence goes on from NC_079190.1 coordinate 256,609,093, forward strand.
GGGCACAAAGAATTTCCCATAAGGAACTTGCTGAATATTTGCAAGGGCGTAAGAAATCAAGCGATCTGCAGGAATAATATGCCTTGGTGTGGAATCCAAACCTGTGATGTCTGAGGACCTGGAGAGAGCATCAGCTCTGATGTTCTTGCTGGCGGGACAAAAGTGATTGAAGAAATTGAATCTGGAAAAAAAACAAAGACCACCTTGCCTTTTCTTATGGTCTGAGTAGATGCTGACCGGATGAGAAGACTCTTCCAATAAATGTCGCCATTCCTCCAAGGCAAGCTTGATAACGAGGAGTTCTCGATCTCCAATGGAGTAGTTCCTCTCAGCAAGTGAAAAAGTCTTGGAAAAGAAACCACATGTTGCAGTCTTACCCTTGGCATTTTTCTGAGTAAGAACAGCACCAGCTCCCACAGATGAGGCATCAACCTCCAAGGCAAAAGGCAACCAAGGAAGAGAAATGTGGGATGAATTGATGATAACAGTTAGTGAATGACAGAAAGCATTGACCAGAAGGAATAGGCATTTGTCCAGTTTGGCATAGAGATGATTCTACCGAAGGCACTGAAGAACCTGACGAACATGGGTTATTATGCTCCTCTAAGTTGGTAGAGAAGATCAAGATGTCATCTAGGTACACCATAACACAGGTGTAGAGAAGATCTCAGAAAATATCATTGACAAATTCTTGAAAAATTGCAGGAGCGTTGCAGAGACCGAAAGGGATAATGAGATACTCAAAATGTCCATCATAAGTATTGAAGGCCGTTTTCCATTCATCTCCCTCGTGGATACGAATAAGGTTATAAGCTTCCCGCAAGTCCAACTTGGAGAAGACCTTGGCCCCCTCGGAGACGGTCAAAAAGTTTGGAGATAGAGAATTTTGACTGTGATTTTGTTAAGTCCCCTGTAGTCAATACATGGACGGGTACATCCCATCCTTCTTCCCCACAAAGAAGAAACCTGCTCCGGCAGGAGAAGACGACTTACGGATAAATCCCTTTTGGAGGTTCTCCTGGATATATTTAGCCATGGCTTGGGTCTCAGGAAGTGATAGCGGATAAATTCTTCCACGAGGAGGTGTGGTTCCAGGCTGTAAATCGATGGGACAATCGTATGGGCGATGTGGAGGTAGAGTCTCCATCTGCTTCTCTCAGAATACCTCTGAAAAATCTTGGTAGGATGGAGGCAAACCAGGCAAAGGAGACAGATTAGGCTGGACTGGCCTAAGACAAAGATTTTGACAGAACTGTCCACAGTGAATTATTTCTCCAGTTCTCCAATCAAGTTGCAAAGAATGACGTCGGAGCCAAGGAAGACCAAGAAGAAGCTCAGAAGTACAGTGAGGTAGTACATAGAATTAAATCTTTTCCTTATGAAAGACTCCCACTTGCATGTCAAGAGGCTCAGTACAGTCCAGATTTTGTCCATTAACAGATGAGATGAATAAAGGCTTGGCAAGCCGAGTAACAGGAAAATTATATCTATGGACCAAAGAGGCATCAATGAAGTCGCCTGCGGAACCAGAGTCCAAAAATGCAGTAGCGATGAATGATGTCTTGACAGAAGCATAGATTTGTACTGAAATGATAAAATGAAGATAGGTAGTGTTCACACCTTGGGATGCCTCTCTCACGTGGCCTAGGTGCGAGCATTTCCCGGATGCTGAGGACGAACAGTACAGTCCTTGAGGAAGTGCTCCGGGCTAGCACATTACAGATACAAAAAAAAAAGCCTAGGCTTTTTTGGTGGCTTTAACATCACCTCTATACTATTTCCTGAATGATGTTATTGATTTTATTTTAGCAAAGTTTTTACTGAACTTGGGTTCTATGGGTTTGATTCCTTCATCTCTAGTTGTAGAGACTCAACAGCAGGGATTTTAAAAGTACTTGTGAGTTATACCTGGGAAGGTGGACTGGAGGTTGTCAGTAAACAGCAGGGGCAGTGGAAGTACTAGTGAGTTGACAGCAGGGGTGGTGGACTGGAAGTAGTCAGTAAACAGCAGGGGTAGTGGAAGTACTAGTGAGTTGACAACAGGGGTGGTGGTAGGTAACCAGTAGTGTTGAGCGGCATAGGGCATATTCAAATTCACGATATCTCACGAATATATGGACGAATATTCGTCATATATTTGCTAAATTCGCATATTCGTAATATTCGCGTTTTATTTTTGCATATGCGAAAATTCGCGTATGCGTAAATTAGCATATACCAAAATTAGCATAAGCAAACATTTGCATATGCAGAAATTAGCATATGCTAATTTTTGCATATGCAAAAATATCGCACGCCAGTCTCACACCGGTCTTTACACCACACAAGCTGGAAGCAGAGAGGGGTGATCACTGTGATGTGTACTGTGAAAAAAAAACAAAAAAAAATAACGAATATTCATAATTACGAATATATAGTGCTATATTCGTGAATATTCGCAAATTCGCAAATATGCGATATTCGCGAATAAAATTCGCATTGCGAATATTGGCGAGCAACACTAGTAACCAGTAAACAGCAGCATTGGTATATCTAATCAGTGGCAACTGGTACAGGAGGTTTCAATTCTTCACTGATCCATGGCTGATTTATTTTAACAAATATGAGTTCTTTCTCATTGTTGGCAGACACTCTCGTTCGCTTAGGATGATGACTCCACCTACCGTGCTGAATAATCTTTCTGACACTACACTGGAGGGTGAACATGATGGAATGCCTATGGTAAACACTGGCAAGTTCTGACATTTGGTTCAATTTGGTGACCTAGAAGTCCATGAGGTCTGGACTGATGGTGTCTGCCAGAGAAAAAGCACAGGTCAGGTATTAATGAACAAAGTGTTCAGGTGGAAAGGAACATAACTTTGGTCAGGTTATGTCAGGTTGGCGTACAGGATGTAAAAACATAGTACTAAGGTGGACTGTGCAAAAATACCTAAGTCCACAACCTGGGCATGTGTGTGAATACTGTGCAATGCTGATACATGTAAACAAATTCTATTGATTTCTCCTCATTTAAAAGGGTAGAGAGCAAGTAGCTAGAAGTAGTCTATGTTGGGTGATCCTAACGCTGGCCCTAGCTCTAGCTTGTCTCCCTCTCTAATCTTGCAAGATTGCCTCCCTAATAAGGGCGATCCTGCATCTGGAACTTTCTATCTTGTCCTAGCAATGAGATATAGCCTTACTATCAGGGCTTTCTTGAGTAAGTATTCCTATGCTAATCTACCAAAAATAACAATCCTAGTAAAGGTAGATAATTACCACAGTATTACACTAGTCACCTCTCACTCAGAATTACTGCTGTAATTCTGGTCCGGTCCCCGCCCGGCGCTTGGCAGAGACTGAAACTCCCAATGGGCATACAGGTAAGCCCTGGGTCCTTAAGTACCAGGGAGCAAGGGCGTACCCATACGCCCTGTGTCCTTAACCCCTTAAGGACCGGAGGTTTTTCCGTTTTTGCATTTTCGTTTTTTGCTCCTTGCCTTTAAAAAATCATAACTCTTTCAAATTTACACCTAAAAATCCATATGATGGCTTATTTTTTGCGCCACCAATTCTACTTTGTAATGACGTCAGTCATTTTGCCCAAAAATCTATGGTGAAGCGGGAAAAAAAATCATTGTGCGACAAAATTGAAAAAAAAAAACGCTGTTTTGTAACTTTTGGGGGCTTCCGTTTCTACGTAGTACATTTTTCGGTAAAAATGACACCTGATATGTATTCTGTAGGTCCATACAATTAAAATGATACCCTACTTATATAGGTTTGATTTTGTCGGACTTCTGGAAAAAATCATAACTACATGCAGGAAAATTAATACGTTTAAAATTGTCATCTTCTGACCCCTATAACTTTTTTATTTTTCCGTGTATGGGGCGGTATGAGGGCTCATTTTTTGCGCCGTGATCTGAAGTTTTTAACGGTACCATTTTTGCATTGATAGGACTTATTGATCACTTTTTATTCATTTTTAAATGATATAAAAAGTGACCAAAAATGCACTATTTTGGACTTTGGAATTTTTTTGCGCGCACGCCATTGACCGAGCGGTTTAATTAATGATATATTTTTATAATTCGGACATTTCCGCACGCGGTGATACCACATATGTTTATTTTTATTTTTATTTACACTGTGTTTTTTTTTTTATTGGAAAAGGGGGGTGATTCAAACTTTTAATAGGGGAGGAGTTAAATGATCTTTATTCACTTTTTTTTTTCACTTTTTTTTGCAGTGTTATAGCTCCCATAGGGACCTATAACACTGCACACACTGATCTTCATCATTGATCACTGGTTTCTCATAAGAAACCAGTGATCAACGATTCTGCCGGATGACTGCTCATGCCTGGATCTCAGGCACTGAGCAGTCATTCGGCGATCGGACAGCGAGGAGGCAGGAAGGGGCCCTCCCGCTGTCCTGTCAGCTGTTCGGGATGCCGCGATTTCACCGCGGCTATCCCGAACAGCCCACTGAGCTAGCCGGGATGCTTTCGGTTTCACTTTAGACGCGGCGTTCAACTTTGAACGCCGCGTCTAAAGGGTTAATAGCGCGCGGCACAGCGATCAATGCCGCGCGCTATTAGCCACGGGTCCCGGCCGTTGTTAGAGGCCGGGCCCGACCCGCTATGACGCGGGGCCACGCCGTGGCCCCGCGTTATAGATCGGGAGTGGACACATGACGTTCCAGTACGTCATGTGTCCTTAAGGGGTTAAGGGGTTAAAGGGGAACTCCAGGAAACTAAACCCATAGAGAATCCTTTCCCTCTTATCACCCTATATAATTGTCTAAATATCATTCATTAGCTATATAGAGCAGTTTTTCCTGGTTTTCACACAGGAAGTGAGGGAAAGACGTCATCCTGCCATCTACTGTGTCTCTCTCCAAGTCCCTCTCTGAAGGCATCATCCACCCTCCTGAGAGACACAGACCCTGTTATTTCTGCCCTGAACTTGAAGGAGTCATGCTTCCTCTAGTGTGGAGAGTTTGGAGGTGTGTGCAGCCTCAGCCAATTACACACTAAATCTCTCTGCTCGCAGAGTCAGAGAGTGGGGGTTACTCTCAGAGAGAGAGCTGTGAGGAGCTGGCCAGCAGTGAGGGCAGAGCTGCAATGACTGCCGGAGATGTAGTTGATATGTGGCAAGGGGAGGGAAGGATGGCAAAGAATATTAATCAGCCATAGAAGACCAAATGAGGCATGTATATCAGACAGGATAATTTGTAGGGAACATATCCAGGTAGTGTGGTGGTTCTTGTAACAGACAGTCTTTTTTAGTTCTGCCATCTATAATAAAAGCTGTAATAAAACTGCACATTTACTAGGACTCCATACAATTATTAACTATATATATATATATATATATATATATATATATATATATATATATACCGTATTTATCGGGGTATACCACACACTGGCCTATAACACACACCCTCATTTTACCAAGGATATTTGGGTAAAAAAAGTTTTTTACCCAAATATCCATGGTAAAATGAGGGTGCGTGTGTGCGCCTGTATACCCCAATACACCCCCAGGAAAGGCAGGGGGAGAGAGGCAGTCGCTGCCCGCATCTCTCCCCCTGCTGCCGGCCCTTCTCTCCCCCTGGCTATCGGCGCCGCTGCCCGTTCTGTCCCCCTGACTATCGGTGCCGCTGCCCCGTTGCCTCCCCCCATCCCCGGTGGCATAATTACCTGTTGCCGGGGTGCGTCCCCTGCGTCGTTGCTATGCACGGCGCACTGACGTCATGCGCCGCGCCGTGCAGCGCATAGCAACGACGCAGGGGACGCATGCCAGAGGCCTGCAGCAGCGCGGACCCGACCCCGGCAACAGGTAATTATGCCACCGGGGATGGGGGGAGGCAACGGGGCAGCAGCGTCGGCAATGGGTGCCGCTGCCCCTTCTCTCCCCCTGGCTGTCGGCGCCGGCAATGGGGTGCCGGTACCGATAGTCAGGGGGACAGAACGGGCAGCAGCGCCGATAACCAGGGGGAGAGAAGGGCTGGCAGCAGGGCTCTAGACCCCAGGAAAGGCAGGGGGAGAGAAGCCTCTCTCCCCCTGCCTTTCCTGGGGGTGTATCGGCGTATAACACGCACATAGACTTTAGGCTAAAAAATGTTGCCTAAAAAGTGCGTGTTATACGCCGATAAATATGGTATATATATATATATATATATATATATATATATATATATATATATATATATATACATACACATACACAGTCATGGCCATAAATGTTGGCCCCCCTGAAATTTTTCGAGAAAATGAAGTATTTCTCACAGAAAAGGATTGCAGTAACACATGTTTTGCTATACACATGTTCATTCCCTTTGTGTGTATTGGAACTAAACCAAAAAAGGGAGGAAAAAAGCAAATTGGACAAAATGTCACACCAAACTCCAAAAATGGCTGGACAAAATTATTGACACCATTTCAAAATTGTGGAAAAATAAGATTGTTTCAAGCAGGCAAACTCACCTAGGGCAAGTAACAGGTGTGTGCAATATAAAAAAGTCACCCCTGAAAGCAGATAAAAGGGAGAGAATCAGAATTGTGGAAAAATATCAACAATCTCAAGGTTACAAGTCCATCTCCAGAGATCTAGGTTTGCCTTTGTCCACAGTGCACAACATTATCAAGAAGTTTGCAACCCATGGCACTGTAGCTAATCTCCCTGGGCATGGATGGAAGAGAAAAAATTATGAAAGGTGTCTACGCAGGATAGTCCGGATGGTGGATAAGCAGCCCCAAACAAGTTCCAACGATATTCATGGTGTCCTGCAGACTCAGGGAGCATCAGTTTCAGCACGAACAATCCGTCGATATGTTTTGGGGTTGTTTTGCTGCCTCTGGCACTGGGTGCCTTGAATCTGCGCAAGGCATCATAAAATCTGAGGATTACCAATGGATTTTGTGTCGCACTGTACAGCCCAGAGTCAAAAAGCTGGGTTTGCGTCTGAGATCTTGGGTCTTCCAGCAGGAAAGTGACCCCAAACAAACGTCAAAAGCACCCAGAATTGCATAGCAACAAAGTGCTAGAAAGTTCTTAAGTCACCAGCAATGAGTCCAGATCTAAATCCCATTGAATACCTGTGGAGAGATCTTAAAATTACTGTTGGGAAAAAAGTGCCCTTCCAAATAGAGAGACCTGGACCAGTTTGCAAAGGAAGAGTGGTCCAACATTCCGGCTGAGAGGTGTAAGAAGCTTATTGATGGCTATAGGTAGCCACTGATTTCAGTTATTTTTTCCAAAGGGTGTGCAGCCAAATATTAAGATAAGGGTGCAAATAAGTTTGTCCATTTTTGGAGTTAGGTGTGACATTATGTCCAATTTGCTTTTTTTTCTCCCTTTTTTTGGTTTAGCTCCAATACACACAAAGGGAATAAACATGTGTATAGCAAAACATGTGTTACTGCAATCCTTTTCTGTGAGAAATACTTCATTTTCTAGAAAAATTTCAGGGGTGCCAACATTTACGGAGAGAGAGAGAGAGAGAGGGAGAGAGAGAGAGGGAGAGGGAGAGAGGGAGAGAGGGAGAGAGGGAGAGAGAGAGAGAGAGAGAGAATGAGAATCAAGGTGTAAGAGTGGCATCGTGTGGTATTCAAATCCCAGGATCCAGGTGGATGCTCAGTACTATGTAAGACTTGACCGACACGTGCCAAGTAATGTAGTTCCCGAAATAATAGGGTGGCATGCTTGAAAAAGACCTCATTAAGTAGGTTGAAACGTTGCTTCATATTTTGGGTGAATAAAATCACTTTTCTACTTTGGACCATACTCCAGAGAAGAGACTTGACATCCGCCCTGCCACCCCAGTGAGACTTCTGAAGATTCCTCTCGGCTTCGGCACAGAATTAAAGCGTCTTCTTTTAGATTTTAGCAGCGAAGAGAAGATTGTGCAGAAGCTGAGAGAGATGTAGAGTCAAGCCACTATCCAGTTAGAGCATGACACAACCAAGATTACAGGGGTTGTGCATGCTTTAGAAGGAGACTCTTCTGTGTCCTGGTGGGAAAGCCTTTTTGGATACAGCCCAGAAGCCACATCTTTCTTTAACTTGTTTATCCATCCAATCATCATTCTTCTAATCCTGGTTGCCCTCATGTATATAGGACTCTTCTTAATTTACAGAAGAACAAAGAGGCTGGCTGACCAATTACAGCACGGTCAGACACAGCATCATGAACTTTTGCGAAGACAGGGATCAAGGACATAATACTGATACAGTCCTGCGGCCCCAAAATATTACATACTTGAAGATATCTATGAATCTATTGTAAATGTTAATTATGTTGTTTTTATCTATGTTGCATCCTTACTTTAAAGAGTACATATCGACACTCTAGGTGTAAATGGGTGACCACCTACATGGGTGTGCATACATTTACAGCCCAATTACACAAGGGTTTGTGACCCACGTGTTTTTGGATGTGTAGACTAGAAATGCTATTTGGCATGGGTCTCTATGTGTACAGGAGTCAATAACTATCGTTTGATTTGGGTGGGGTGTATTGTTTTTAAATATTCTTTAAAGGTATATGGGTGTGTGTGTGGGTAGTCCCCATTATGTCCGAGTGTACTGTAGGTGTGTTTGGACCCATAGGGACAGGTAAGGTGCCCACACTATTCAAGGTAATTGCCACTTCAACCCTCAAAATGGTATGGTTCATAAGGGATGCATTGAGTGTCAGCAACAGGGGAATGGAAGGTGGTATTCCTCCCCAAAATTAGGCCTTAGGTACTGAGACATTTCCCAGTACTTAGGAGCCCTGATCTGCCTTGGTAAAGACCTGCTTATCTGTCCATGGAGACTACATACCAATGATAATCCCTACTTCAATCAAAGTGACAAGGAGAAGCTTTAAAAAAAGAGTCATGCCTGCGACAAGTCGTAAAGATGTCACTCTGCGCTAATGACACCTGAGGACCAAGGTGGTGCCGCATGTGTCAGCACAATGGACTGTCATGTTGACTGGGTAACAAGCCGAGGTTAAAGCTTCCAAGGATTATACTTAGCAGGTGTTGGGAGATGAGGCAGGACAGCAGTCTATCTTTCTTGGGCCTGGATCCTCACTGCCTCACGGAGTTGCTCCACGTGTTGGTGGCTGCCTCTCAGGAACACTCCCTCCCTTTCATCCAGCTTGGTATATATAGATAACTTTATACAATGTCCTAAGACCCTCCTATCTGGCCAGATATCCCCAGGCACCAACACAGGTTTGGTGGGCACATACCAGAGACAATGCCACCTGTGCTTTGGCCTCTCTATGACCTGGCCAGATATCCCAAGGCTACCATGATACGTGTATGGAACAGGTTAGGTGGGCCCATTCCAGAATGTTATACAAAATCCCAAAATATGCCCCTGGTCTAATGGCCATTACATTGTGTTTTATGACATGCCCCAAATAATGTAAGAAACATTCCTGTTTGTACCACATTTCTATAGACATTCTTATAAAGGTTATTTATAGGGCATAGGCTGATGTGAGATAGATCGATATAAATATGATTATATGACTCTTCCCTTCACAATCCCTCTGTTGTCGGGGACTCGACAATGCAGTTTGGGAAGTGTCATATTGGGATGTATTTACCTCCTCAACCCTGTATGTTGTTGGTAATGGTCCAGGATGGAATGAAGTATAATTTTACATTTAGGTACTTACACACCACCCATTTCCACAGGTGCACTTTTACTGCCAGTCACCGTAACCCACCATCTCTTTCCACAGAACACACAGTCTTTGTATTGATCTTCCTTCTTCTTTCTTGGGTCTAGATTGAAGTCCTTTTAAAATGAGTCCTAACTTTGCCCAGACATTTTCTGTGTCTGTCAACAGCCTATCCTGATGCTGTCTCCATTTATGTTTATATGGTCAGACTCAGTGCTTCTGTATTGGTGTGTAATTAGGTGGGCGGGTAAGATATTGTATTGGGTTAAATTATATGTATATATGTTAGCTAAAGTTATATAGTGTATTAGTGAATAAACCTTTGTATTATTAACCCTGTGTTGGGATTTACTTAACCCCTTAAGGACCGGGGGTTTTTCCGTTTTTGCATTTTCGTTTTTTGCTCCTTGCCTTTAAAAAATCATAACTCTTTCAAATTTACACCTAAAAATCCATATGATGGCTTATTTTTTGCGCCACCAATTCTACTTTGTAATGACGTCATTCATTTTGCCCAAAAATCTATGGTGAAGCGGGAAAAAAAATCATTGTGCGACAAAATTGAAAAAAAAACGCTGTTTTGTAACTTTTGGGTTCTTCCGTTTCTACGTAGTACATTTTTCAGTAAAAATGACACCTGATATGTATTTTGTAGGTCCATACGAATAAAATGATACCCTACTTATATAGGTTTGATTTTGTCGGACTTCTGGAAAAAATCATAACTACATGCAGGAAAATTAATACGTTTAAAATTGTCATCTTCTGACCCCTGTAACTTTTTATTTTTCCATGTATGGGGCGGTATGAGGGCTAATTTTTTGCGCCGTGATCTGAAGTTTTTAACGGTACCATTTTTGCATTGATAGGACTTATTGATCACTTTTTATTCATTTTTAATGATATAAAAAGTGACCAAAAATGCACTATTTTGGACTTTTGAATTTTTTTGCGCGCACGCCATTGACCGAGCGGTTTAATTAATGATATATTTTTATAATTCGGACATTTCCGCACGCGGTGATACCACATATGTTTATTTTTATTTTTATTTACACTGTGTTTTTTTTTTTTATTGGAAAAGGGGGGTGATTCAAACTTTTAATAGGGGAGGAGTTAAATGATCTTTATTCACTTTTTTTTTTCACTTTTTTTTTGCAGTGTTATAGGTCCCATAGGGACCTATAACACTGCACACACTGATCTTCTATGTTGATCACTGGTTTCTCATAAGAAACCAGTGATCAACGATTCTGCCGCATGACTGCTCATGCCTGGATCTCAGGCACTGAGCAGTCATTCGGCGATCGGACAGCGAGGAGGCAGGAAGGGGCCCTCCCGCTGTCCTGTCAGCTGTTCGGGATGCCGCGATTAGCCGCGGTTATCCCGAACAGCTCGACTGAGCTAGTCGGGAACTTTCACTTTTAGCCGCGCGGCTCAGCTCTGAGCGCGCGGCTAAAGGGTTAATAGCGCGCGGCGCCGCGATCGGCGCTGCGCGCTATTAGAGGCGGGTCCCGGCTTCACTATGACGCCGGGCCCGCCTTGATATGACGCGGGGTTACTGTGTAACCCCGCGTTATATCAGAAGAGCAGGACCAAGGACGTACCGGTACGTTCTTGGTCCTTAAGGGGTTAAACTGCACAATTCACATAGGGAAACTAGAGAAAGTTGTTACCACTTGGAAAAGGAAGGAAGGAGGAATAGTATACAATATTTATATCAATATATTTATATATTCCCTTTATCATTGGCATCCTATAACATTAGGATACCCTTGTATATATCCTTTATCATCCTTTATCACACGCCCCCTCCCATCGGCTTGCATTGAGGGGCGGAGCTTGACGTCACACGGGGGCGGAGGCATGACGTAACATGCCGCCGGCCCTGCGGTCGCCGGTAATCAGACCCGGAGCGAACACGCTCCGGTACTGATTACAAACGTGGTGCCGCGTGCATGATCCCGGGGGTCCCACGCTGCGGGACTCCCGCGATCAGGCATCTTATCCCCTATCCTTTGGATAGGGGATAAGATGTTTAAGCACCGGAGAACCCCTTTAAAGGATCCTTAAAGGGTAGCTCCCACCATCCTTTTTTTTTCTCTGTCCCTGCCTATTGCCCATCTATCCCTAACACCCTCACTGCCTTAAAGGGGTACTTCGGTGCTTAGACATCTTATCCCCTATCCAAAGGATAGGGGATAAGATGCCTGATCATGGGAGTCCCGCCGCTGGGGACCCCCGGGATCATGCATGCGGCACCCTGTTTGTAATCAGTCCCTGGAGCGTGTTCGCTCTGGGACTGATTACCGGTGACTACAGGGCGGGCAGCGTGTGATGTCACGCCCCCGCCCCGCGTGATGTCACACTCTGCCCCTCAATGCAAGCGTGACATCACACGGGGGCGGGGGCGTGACATCACACGCCACCCGCCCTGTAGTTGCCGGTAATCAGTCCTGGAGCGAACACGCTCCGGGGACTGATTACAAACGGGTTGTCGCATGCATGATGCCGGGGGTCCCCAGCGGCGGGACTCCCGCGATCAGGCATCTTATCCCCTAACCTTTGGATAGGGGATAAGATGTCTAAGCACCGGAGTACCCCTTTAACTTTTTTTTAACATATTAAAAATGCCTTTTGTCTGCCTGGTAGTGTGCTCACTACCAGGCAGACTTCCCCAGCAGGCGTGACGTCACTGATGCCTGCTGGGGCAGACACTTCCACCCTTAGTTGAGCTATACAGTGTACCTCTAGCTGTTTCACCACTACAACTCCCAGCTTGCCCTGACATTTATTGGCTGTCAGGGCATGCTGGGAGTTGTAGTGGGGAAACAACTGGAGGCATACTGTATATCTGAAAACAGTATCTGTGTTCGCCGGCACATCCCGCTCCCCCGAGCCCTGCCATGCACATCCCGCTCCTCCGAGCCCCGCCTTGCAACACCCCCTCCGCCCCCTGCCCGCCCGCCCGCAAAAGAATATAGTGCAAAATTCCTAGCACAACAGTAGCTGTGCATGAAATTTTGCCTATCACCGGGAGCCTGGGCCGGCGTGCGAGGCCAGGGATCCTGTGCGCATCCTCTTCATTCAATGCGTTCGGCAGGGAGCGAGCGCAGCCTTACTGAATTCGGATTGATGCCTGGCCAGCATTGGTCCGAATTCAAGCGTGACGTCACGCTAGGCCCCCTAGTGGCTGGTTTTTAAATGTAAATTAAACTATTTTACCGGAAAAAAAAATTATGAATGTATATTAGAGAGTACTACAGCATATACTTGACATCTGCCGTTTGCTCAGGCCCTTTAAGAAAGGCACATTATTAGTAAGTTGTCCGGATTACAGGATGAATGACGTCATTCCACTTATTCACTTCTTACAGCACGTGTTGGACACGATGGCTGGTCAGGGCACTGGAGACGTGGCGCCTATATCTCACGGCCACATGAACTGAACTGATGAAGGGAAAAGGAGGAGGGGTATGGGCACAGTGGAGCACAGTTTAGGTTTTCACCAAATGCGTTGGCCGATGCCTATCGGTGCCATTGTCCATCCTCTTGCAGGTCTGAATCGGGGGGGCCCCTGCGCTATCCTTCCACTGCCATGGCTGCTGGGGAGGGGTGGGGTGGCAGGAGCACTACCAGCTCCATAAGCAGCAGCCTGAGTCTATAGTCCGTGAGGAGTAGCTTTCTTCACCCGCATAGTGAAGCAACTCATCAGCAGCAGGTACACCTGGAGCAGGACCTGAACCCGCAGGTGGTAGCATACTTTGACATGCCCATGCCAACACACCTGGACTGGACTTCTAGTCAGCCAAACTTGATTTGTGGACGCAATTAGCAGAGTTTTTGCTGGAAAAGCTCTTCTTCCTGGCCAGTAGTGTGCCATCAGAGCCGGTGTTAAGTGCGGCAGGGGCCATGGTCACCCCAAGGAGAACTTGTCTGTCCACGAAAAATGTGAAGAGACTGACCTTTGTGAAGATGAATCAGGCATGGATCAGCCAGGATTTCCAACCACCAATGCCTGATTCATGAGAGTAGATTGACCATGGTGCCACACCAACACTTCACAGATATGATAGTGCCAAACAGATTTAAGGTGCTGCTCCCCAGTTACAAACATTCCTCCGCATCAGACCTTTATTCACCCACCTTCATCACACGGTTCTGGTATTGCCACATACCACACCATCATGTCACCGGGTCACTTTCAGGACTCCTGATGCTGCTGCTGCCACCTCCAGGCTGTCTCATTCAGCTATTATATGGTCTCTTCTCATGCTTCAGCCAACTCCAGGCTGTGTCATTCAGCCACTATATGGTCTCCTCATGCTTCAGCCACATCCAGGCTGTGCCATTCATCCAATAAATGGTTTACTGATGCTTCAGCCAGCTCCAGTATGTGTCATTCAGCAACTACATGGTTTAGTGATGCTGCTTCCTAGGACATTACCTATATATGTTTATGGTAGCACTAGGTACCATACATCTTCAATGGTAATTTCAAAATTCATCTTTTATTCTTAGAGATTGTGAGGCCCTAATGTCTCCTATTCTGCCGCCAACTCCAGGCTGTGCCATTCAGACACTATATGGTCTCCTCATGCTTCAGCTAACTCCAGGGTGTGCCATTCAGACACTATATGGTCTCCCCGTGCTGCCCCAAACTCCAGACAGTCATTCAGCCACTATATGGTCTCCTCATATTGATGCCACCTCCAGGCTGTCTCATTCAGCCACTATATCATCTCTTCTCATGCTTCAGCCAACTCCAGGCTGTGCAATTAAGCCACAATATGATCTCCTCCTACTGATGCCACCTCCAGGCTCTGTCATTGTGCTGCCATGTGACTCCTTGTTAGATTTGGTCCTTTGTACCCACACGCCGGGGCCCAGGACACTAAAACTTGGGAGTTAAAAGTTCAATATCAAAACCTTCAAATTCAATTTAAAAATCTTAAATTTCTATTTAAAATTCTTAAATTTCAATGGTCTCCTCATGTGCCAGCAACCTCCAGGCTGTGCCATTCAGCCACTATAAGGTCTCTTTTCATGCTTCAGCCAACTCCAGGCTGTGCCATTCAGCCACTATATGGTCTCCTACTACTGATGCCACCTCCAGGCTCTGTCATTGTGCTGCCATGTGACATGTGACTCCTTGTTAGATTTGGTCCTTTGTACCAACACGCCGGGACCCGGGACACTAAAACTTGGGAGTTAAAAGTTCAATTTCAAATCCCTCAATTTTCATTTAAAAATCTTAAACTTAAAAATCAAAAATTTCAATGGTATCCTCATGCTTCTGCCAACTCCAGGCTGTGCCATTCAGACACTATATGGTCTCCTCTTACTTCAGCCATCTCCAGGCTGTGTCATTCAGGCAATATATGGTTTACTGATGCTGCTGGGCCTGGGAATAAAAACTTTGTTATGGTAGCACTAGCTACCCAAAATCTTCGGTTTAAACTTCAGAATTCATCTTTTAATCTTAGGGATTGTGAAGCCCTATTGTCTGCTCATCCTGTTGCCAACTCCTAGCTGTGCCATTCAGACACGATATGGTCTTCTCATGCTCCAGCCAACTCCAGGCTGTGTCATTCAGGCAATATATGGTTTGCTGATGCTGCTGGGCCTGGGTTTGGGAATAACATTTTTGTTATGGTAGCACTAGCTACCCAAAATCTTCAGTTTAAATTTCAGAATTCATCTTTTAATCTTAGGGATTGTGAAGCCCTAGTGTCTACTCATGCTGCCGACAGCTCCTGGATGTGTCATTCAGCCACTATATGGTCACCTCATGCTGCCAACCCCTCCACGCTGTGTCATTCAGCCACTATATGGTCTCCTCACACTGATGCCACCTCCAGGCTCTGTCATTGTGCCGCTCTGCGGCAGTGATTCTAAAAGTGATGCCTGTAATCTGCATGTCATTCTGAATAACAGTATTATTTCACTACCCCAGCAAACTCCATATGCATGTTGGAAGACAGCAAAGTGTTCTACACCCCTTTTGAGGCTCTCTGTAGGCCAGAAATAGCCATTTTTAATATAGATTTGCTGCAAATAAATCGAACAAAGTTTTTCCCAAAATTTTTTCTTAAATTCACTAATCTCTAATATTCAGTGGCAGTTTCATTCCATTAACAATGAAATACCAGGTTTCTCAAACTACCATAGAGACTTAGATTGCCATTAGGATTGTGGGGGAAAACTGGTTTGCAACCTCTATGGATGCTTTTCATAGTTCAACATTTTCAAATATCTACCAAAGAGAAAAGACTGAAGAGGTTTTTTTTTTTCTTTAAACAATGGACCGACATTGACAAAATGTTTTTATAATATCAGAGGGAAATGCACTTTTTGAACTCATAGCTCTAAGCTTTACTTTTGTCTCTAAACCAAGCTATTGCTAACTTAATGATGTTCCATTAGCAGATGCTTTTATTAAACTTTACTCTTCAGAAGTCATGGAATGAAGCTAAATATGAATAATGTATGTTTTTCTTGTCTGTAATTAGAAGCTCTCATTAGTAAGTCTTGGGGAGGTTACATGCTTGAGAGATCATTATGTGAAACCTGCCCCATGAGGGGGCTGATTGCCTTAGTCACACTGCCCTGCGGGATGTCATACAAAGGGGCATCTTCTCCTGGCATCTCTCTACATCTGCAAATGATTTGTTTCGTCTTCACGACGTTCACTTGTAGGCATCACTTACTAGTTACAGGTGAAGGGAAACACGCTGAAGCCTCACTCCATTGCCATAAATAAGAATAACATAACTGTTTTCTTCTGGCTTCCAACTGTTAAACAGGGAAGCTCATTTTCCTGTACAGAGTCATAGTTTATAGCCACAAGGAATAATAACAGAAATGTTCTACTCAGCAGGAGAAATAATAATGTTTTTGTTTATACAGCTTGTGATGTTCTTTTCAAACATGACATTATTTTTTTATTGATGAGATTTTTTGAATGTGTCTACTATACAATTGCTTCGCAAAGGAAAAGATTTTGAAGCAGAAGACACTAATGGTTGAATAGAAAAAAAAATCACAAAATAAAATAGAAGTAATCAGAAGCGAACAAAGAATTTTTATAAGTATCTATCCATCCTAATAAAAAGTTAAATATCTCTGCGTCCCCAGTACTCATAAGTAATACAGGAATTTTTTGGTCTCCTTTTCTATTCTAAACTGACTTGGCATTTTATACAGAATTGTATGGTGTTGTATTTTATATAAATGTTTTACTTTTGTGTAATGTGTTGCACCTCTTATACCCTCCTGTTCCTTATGAGGCCCATCCTATATCCAGTTCCTTCTACACATATCTAAAGTTTTCTCTTGATTTTTATATTTCCCCATGGAGTGGACTTGAGATACCCTCCCCTGCTTTTGGGTAAAACAGCGCTAACCTATGGACATTTGGACCAACTCTGACATACCTGTTGCCCTTGAAAATAAGGCTGTTTGTACATAACTGAACATTCATATATATAAGAATAGACAGCAAAAATGGACATACATCCATTTGTTGGATAGTTAAGCTACCTTTTCACACAACTTATTTATGTTTTTTTTTTTTGCTTGCAAAAACACCAGAAAAATTGCCAGAAAACTGCCATTTTTTTTGCAGGATTTTTGCAGTTATATTGGCATTTTGTGTGAAAACGCTCTTTTTTTCATTCTGCAGCAGTTTTTCACTACCATCAGGATACCACTCCAGCGGTTGGATTCAGGGAGGTAGGCAGCACTGCATAGCATCACTACTTACCTCCGCCAACCATGCGATAATGCAGGCTGTTAATGCTTGATATCAAGCTGATAATGAAAACAGGGGGGACCCTACACAATTTTAACATTTATTTATTTGTTAAACCTGTTGGGTTCCTTTATAATAATTTAAATGTGCCAGTTTACTATAATTTATTGCAGAAAGGGCTATAAATTATAGTGAAAATCTAAGTCATTAACTGCAGGTGGGACCTAAACTTGCCACTTTTAAGAGTCTCAGCAAGTTTAGGTGCCGCTTGCAATTGTCAGTCTATAGCAAGCGCTTACTATTCTCCAAAAGTTGCGGATTGCGCCACTGTTTAAACTCTTGGGGACGAAGGGGGTACAGGTATGCCCTTGCTCCCTGGTACTTAAGGACTGAGGGCGTACCTGTACGCCCATGGGAATTTTGGTCCCAGCCATGGGCGGGGACCAGACCTGGGTGACTGATGATATCTACCAGCAGGCACCCCATGCAAATGCCCAGGGGGGTTCTGAGAACCCCCCCCCCCCATGTCGGCGATCGCTGCAAATCAACGGTGCATTCACACCGGCAATCTGCGTCTATTCCGTGTCATACGGGTCTCCAGTTACCCGGAAAGTAAGGGGGATGACACCCACGATCCCCCTGAAGGGATAGGAGTGCCACCCCTCCTATCCCTGCTATTTAGAAAAGACGACCAATAGCAGATCAGGGGTGGCGGGTTAACTTTCGGTTTCCCCGTTATGACCACCCACAATAGGCTGGGCAGAACGGGGAAACCGACGATGAGGCGGAGGCGATCGGCAGCAGAAGAGGATGGCGATGCGGCTCCCTGGATCCTACGGAAGTCGGTGAGTTGCCTAGCAACATCTGGAGGGCTACAGTTTGAGACCACTATACAGTGGTCTCTAAACTCTAGCCCTCCACATGTTGCAAAACTACAACTCCCAGCATGCCCAGACAGCTATCTGGGCATGCTGGGATTTATAGTTTTGCAACAGCTGAGTTAGGTCACAGAAACTAACTGAATGTTTCCCAACCAGTGTGCCTCCAGCTGTTGCAAAACTACAACTCCCAGCATGCACGGTCTGTCAGTACATGCTGGCAGTTGTAGTTTTGAAACAGCTGGAGGTTCCCCCCCCCCCCCATGTGAATGTACAGGGTAGATTCACACGGGCGAGTTTACAGTGAGTTTCCTGCTTCAAGTTTGAGCTGCAGAAAATTTTTCCCCACAGTGCAAACTCCTAGCGGGAAACTCACCGTAACCCGCCAGTGCAAATGCACCCTAAAAACAATACACTACACTAACACATTATAAAGGCTAAAACACTACATATACACCCCCTTACACTGTCCCCCCCAATAAAAATGAAAAACGTATTGTACGGCAGTGTTTCCAAAATGGAGCCTCCAGCCATTGCAAAACAACAACTTCCAGCATTTACGGACAGCCACTGACTGTCCAGGCATGCTGGGAGTTTAGCAACAGCTGGAGGCACCCGGTTTGGGAATCACTGGCGTAGAATACCCCTATCTCCACCCCTATGCAATGCCTAATATAGTCCTCAAATGTGCATGGCGCTCTCTCACTTCGGAGCCCTGTCATATTTCAAGGAAACAGTTTAGTGCCACATATGGGGTATTTCCATACTCAGGAGAAATTGCACTACAAATTTTGAGGAGCTTTTTCTCCTTTTACCACTCATGAAAAAAAAAAAAAATGGGGGCTACACCAGCCTGTTAGTGTAAAAAAATAAATATGCTGGTGTTGCCCCATACTTTTTTAATTTCCCAAGCGATAAAAGGAAAAAAAAAAGATATTGTAACGCAATTTCTCCTGAGTAGGGAAATACATATGTTGGTGTAAAATGCTCTGCGGACGCACAACA
This sequence comes from Hyla sarda, assembly GCF_029499605.1. Classification (NCBI taxonomy): domain Eukaryota; kingdom Metazoa; phylum Chordata; class Amphibia; order Anura; family Hylidae; genus Hyla; species Hyla sarda. Next base: position 256,628,400 of record NC_079190.1, read on the forward strand.
AGGCTCAGGAGTGAGAGCGCACTATGTACATTTGAGGCCTAAGTTGGTGATTTGCACAGGGGTGGCTGATTTTACAGGGAGATAGTGAGCCTTAACACCCCACAGGTGTTTGAAGAATTTTCATTAAATTTGCATGGGAAAATTTCACAAACATTTTCACATGGGAAAATTTGTAACCCCATTTCTTTTGAGAAAGAACTTACCCCATATGGGGATGTAAAGTGCTTTGCGGGTGCACTACAATGCTCAGAAGAGAAGGAGCACCATTTGTCTATTGGAGAGAAAATTTGTCCGGAATTGGGGTCCGCGTGTGTTTACAAAGCCCCCATAGTGTCAGAACTATGGACCCTCCCCCAACATGTGACCCCATTTTGGAAACTACACTACACTAATAAGGGGTACAGTGAGCATTTACACCCCACAGGTGTCTGACAGATTTTTGGAACAGTGGTCCGTGAAAATGAAAAATGAAATTTTTCATTTGCACAGTCCACTGTTGCAAAGATCTGTCAAACGTCAGTGGGGTGTAAATACTCACTGCACCCCTTTTTCTTACATTCTGTGAGGGACGTAGTTTCCAAAATTGGCTCACATGTGGGGGGAGTCCATTGTTCTGGGACTATGGGGGCTTCAAAATGGTATGCCATGTTGTGGGGGGGGGGGGTTCTGCGGTTCTGGCACCATAGGAGCTTCCTAAATGCGACATGCCCCCCCCCCCCCAAAACCATTTCAGCAAAATTCACTTTCAAAAATCCCATTGTTGCTCCTTCCCTTCTGAGTACTCTACTGCACCTGACGAACACTTGACATACACATATGAGGTATTTCCTTATTCGAGAGAAATTGGGTTACAAATTTTGGGGGGCTTTTTCTCCTATTACCCCTTGTAAAAATTCTAAAACTGGGTCTACAAGAACATGTGAGTGTAAAAAATGAAGATTTTGAATTTTCTCCTTCACTTTGCTGCTATTCCTGTAAAATACCTAAAGGGTTAACACACTTACTGTCATTTCGAAGGGGTGCAGTTTTTATAAAGTGGGTCATTTGTGGAGTATTTCTAATATGAAGGCCCTTTAAATCCACTTCAAAACTGAACTGGTCCCAGAATGTTTCAGATTTTGAAAATTTTGTGAAAAATTGGAAAATTGCTGTTAAACTGTGAAGCCCTCTGATGTCTTCCAAAAGTAAAAACATGGTGGGGCTGTAAACAAAAATACAAAAACAGAGCTTCCTATTGGGCAGTATGTTTGTACTAGGTGGAAGAAATAGGTGGATATGAATGATGATCTCACCTTGCAAGGTTGTGTTGGCACACAACAACCTTGTGGACGTCTGGTAGATGTGATCCCTTTGGATATTGTTTGCGGTGCAGCCGTCCGGGTTGCTCGAGATGTGTGGCAGCACACTCGATAAGCTGGTTTGCGGGGTCTGGAAAAAAGGTTCCCGGGATGTTCGGCGCCAACCGTAGATGGAATAAAGATGTGGTGAGTCTCAGTTATTTAAAAGTGTTCTTTATTGCCTTATCAGACGCGTTTCGAGGTCTTGCACCTCTTTATCAATGATTATGGCATACATGTATGCCATAATCATTGATAAAGAGGTGCAAGACCTCGAAACGCGTCTGATACGGCAATAAAGAACACTTTTAAATAACTGAGACTTGCCACATCTTTATTCCATCTACGGTTGGTGCCGAACATCCCGGGAACCTTTTTTCCAGACCCCGCAAAAGTAAAAATATGTCAACTTTATGATTCAAACATAAAGTAGACATATTGTATATGTGAATCAATAAATGATTTATTTGGAATGTCTATTTTCCTTACAAGCAGAGAGCTTCAAATTTAGAAAAATACAAAATATTAAATTTTTTCATAAAATTTTGGAATCTTTCACCAAGAAATGATGCAAGTATCAACAAAAATTTACCACTAACATAATGTAGAATATGTCATGAAAAAAATATCTTGGAATCATAATGAAAAGTAAAAGAATCCCAGAGTTATTAACCCCTTTATGATGCAAGACATAAATGTACGTCCTGGTGAGCTGGTACTTAATGCACCAGGACGTACATTTACGTCCTATGAATAACCGCGAGCATCGGAGCGATGCTCGCTTCATGCGCGGCAGGTCCCGGCTGCTGACAGCAGCCAGGGACCTGCCCGTAATGGTGAACATCGTGCGGATGTCTGCCATTAAAGTATTAGAAGTTTTATATACCGGTAAGCAAATATGGTCTCAATAAAAAGTACAGATCACGGCTCAAAAAATGAGCCCTCATACTGCCGCTTATACGGAAAAAGGAAAAAGTTATAGATCTTCAAAATAGGGGGATTTTAAACATACTTATTTGGTTAATTTAAGTACAACAGTAATAGAAAAGTATGTTATCATGGGTATCATTTTATTCGTATTGACCCAAAGAATAAAGAACATATGTTATTTTTACCGTAAATGGTACAGCGTGACAACGAAACCTTCCAAAATTTGCAAAATTGCGGTTTTCTTTTAAATTTCCCCACACAAATAGTACTTTTTGGTTGCGCCATACATTTTATGGTAAAGTGAGTGATGGCATTACAACGGACAACTGGTTGCGCAAAAAACAAGCGCCATACTAGTCTGTGGATGAAAATATAAAAGAGTTATGATTTTCTGAAGGCGAGGAGGAAAAAAAGAAAATGTAAAAATAAAATTGTCTGAGTCCTTAAGGCCCAAATGGGCTGAGTCCTTGAGGGGTTAATGCTTAACGTGATAGTGGTCAGATGTGAAAAAAATACTCTGGTCCTTAAGGTGAAAATGGGCTTGGCCCTTCACCCCTTAACGACCAAGGACATATATTTACGTCCTTGGCCGGCTCTCGCGATATAATGCGGGGTCACGCGGTGACCCCGCGTCATATCGGGTCGGTCCCGGCATGTATCTGAAGCCGGGACCCGGGGCTAATAGCGCGCGGCATTGATCGCGGTGCCGCGCGTTATTAACCCTTTAGACGTGGCGTTCAAAGTTGAATGCCACATCTAAAATGAAAGTGGAAGCTGCCCGGCTGCTCAGCGGGGCTGATCGGGACCACCGCAGTGAAAATGCGGTGTCCCGATCAGCTGGGACACAAGTGGAGGTCCTCCGATGTGTCCCTTCGGCGATTGATTGCTCCAAGCTTGAGATGCAGGCTTGAGCAATCGACCGCCAATAACACTGATCACTGCAAAGCTATGGCTTTGCAGTGAACAGTGCTGTCAATCAGTGTGTGCAGTGTTATAGGTCCCTATGGGAGCTATAACACTGCAAAAAATGTGTAAAATAAAAGTTAGTAAATGTGATTTAACCCTTTCCTTAATAAAAGTTCAAATCACCCCCCTCCTTTTCCCATAAAAAAACACACCATGTAAATAAAAATAAATATAAACATATGTGATATCGCCGCGTGCATAAATGTCCGAACTATAAAAATATATCATTAAAGGGGTATTCCAGGCAAAACCTTTTTTTTATATATATATCAACTGGCTCCGGAAAGTTAAACAGATTTGTAAATTACTTCTATTAAAAAATCTTAATCCTTCCAATAGTTATTAGCTTCTGAAATTTTCTATCTAACTGCTCAATGATGATGTCACGTCCCAGGAGCTGTGCATGATGGGAGAATATCCCCATAGGAACTGCACAGCTCCAGGGACGTGAGTCATCAGAGAGCAGATAGACAGAAAACAACAACTCAACTTCAGAAGCTAATAACTATTGGAAGGATTAAGATTTTTTAATAGAAGTCATTAACAAATCTGTTTAAATTTCCGGAGCCAGTTGATATATAAAAAACTAAATTTGTGCTGGAATACCCCTTTAATTAAACCGCACGGTCAATGGCGTAAGCGCAAAAAAATTCCAAAGTCCAAAATAACGTATTTTTGGTCGCTTTTTATATTATGAAAAAATGAATAAAAAGCGATCAAAAAGTCAGGTCACGGCGCAAAAAATGAGCCCTCATACCGCCCCATATGCAGAAAAATAAAAAAGTTATAGGGGTCAGAAGATGACAATTTTAAACGTATAAATTTCCGTGCAGGAAGTTATGATTTTTTCCAGAAGTACGACCAAATCAAACCGATATAAATAGGATATCATTTTAATCGTATGGACCTACAGAATAAAGATCAGGTGTAATTTTTACTGAAAATTTACTGCATAGAAACAGAAGCCCCCAAAATTAACAAAATGGCGTTTTTTCTTCAATTTCGTCGCACAATGATTTTTTTTCCCGTTTCGCTATAGATTTTTGGGTAAAATGACTGATGTCACTGCAAAGTAGAATTGGTGGCACAAAAAATAAGCAATCATTTAGGTGCAAAATTGAAAGGGTTATGATTTTTAAAAGGTGAGGAGGAAAAAACAAAAGTGCAAAAACCGAAAAACCCTGCGTCCTTAAGGGGTTAAGGGGTTAAAGTAGTAAGTTCACATGTCCCATCTGCAATTAGAGAACACACCTAGTAGCTGTTGCCAGTAGTGCTGCGTGTAAGAGCACCCTCACCCAGGTTGAGATAAGAACATCGTAGCTGCTAATAGCAGCACCTGAAATTTGTCCTATAATAAGCAGATGCAAAGTTGGGGGTAAGAGGAGGGGTCTCCTACACTGCACCTATAGGACGTTTAAAATACTTCTAAGAGATGCAAAAAAACAGGTTACAGAAGACCAACTAGGATGGTTTGTACTGTACGTACAAGGATATTAAAACATTATATTAAAAAAAAAACATATATAAAAAAATATAAAATTCACTCTAAGGTACAAATGAAAAATTATTGACCTCTATAATACACTTTATTGCAATTTCGCAACCTGTTTCGAACTTTTTGCTTTTTAAGTTTAGTGACAGAGACTAAAAACCTGTATATACCTAATCCAGCAGGTTGAGCACAACACACTTCATAAATAGTGTAACTTGTCATATCAATAGAGCAGTGCACCATCAATAAAGTTGGTGACTGTATGAACTTTCTGGAATTCCTTTGCCCTGATAAGATAATTGTTTATATTGGATATTCAAAATATGGGCATGTCTCTTTAACTTGGTATTGACCAACCTGTGCTGACAGGCTTAGATTGCATAGTGACACACCCCCTTGGTAAGAGTGGTAACACCCAATTGTCAATTTATTTATATATGCATGATGTGATATGATATGATAACCGCACAGTGCAGAGGTCTGTGAAATGAATCTCCAGATTTGTTGCGACAGTATAGTTTTTAAAAGATAAAAAGAAAAAAAAATGTCAGGAATGATGACAGGTCCACTTTAATATACTAAGATCAAGTTTAAAATCAGGACATTTACGGTGTGTGTTAAGTTACTGGAACAAAACAGAATATATTAATCCTATGATTCTATAAAGATTACTCTGAAGACATAAAAAAAAAAACATTTTTGTGACAACAATTGTTACGCCTTTAGATATTTAGCTTTCTTATGTTTGTAAAATCCATCTCCATTTCTAAAGTCCCCAGACAAAGGATCAATCCAGACAGGTTGGAGTTGAAAAAGTGAGAATTGAATTAAATACATCTTATTAAGCCATATATACGTTTGATGTCATATTTACATTCTGGTTTAGCCGTTGGCTTTATTATTAATAGGGGACATTTTGATCTTTTAATTTGATGTTTTTCACCACTATAAATAAAATTAAATTTTTAAGCTTTGCATACACTGAAGAGCCATCACAACCATGGTATGTGATGGATACTATGATGATACTTTTATTGTAAGAGACAATTTGACCTTGTAAAAGACATTAAAACAAAATAAAATAACATGAAGATAAAAGGAGGAGAAATTCAGCAACTGTATTGTAGTAAAATAAAAATTCTTTTATTCTGAAGTACAAAGGCTGATAAAATCTTGATGATTCAAACATATATGCCTACACATTTTAAATTACTCTAAACCTTGTTCATAGCAGCTATTTATAAGAAATAGAGTAATCTGAAATGCAGAATCCGGTATGGGTCAACTCCAAGTGAGAACTCCATCAATGGGGCTTGTTGATTCTCAATATGAATTTTCCTGAAAGTACAGTAAACAGTAAAATCACAGTATTCTTTACTGTATCATTAAACAAAAAAACTTTCCATACAAGTTTTTTTTTTTGCACAAATTTTAACCCGTCACTTTAACCTCTTAAGGATGTAGGGCGTACCTGTACTCCCTACGCCCTGTGCCGGTGTTTAAAACGGGGTCACGCCGTGAGCCCGCATCACACCGGGTCGGTCCCGGCTGCTAGTCATAGCCGGGGCCCTGGGCTAATATAGCGTGCAGCACCGTTCGTTGTGCTGCGCGCTTTTAACCCTTCAGATGTGACGATCAAAGTTGACCGCCGCGTCTGAAAGTGAAAGTAAATTCTTCCCGGCAGCTCAGTCGTGCTGATCGGGACATGGCGATAAAATTGCGATGTCCCGATCAGCTAGGACTTCAGCAGAGGTTACCTTACCTGTCTCCGCGGCGTCCGATCGGGGTTTGATCGCTCCAAGCCTGAGCTACATTCTTGAGAGAGCGAGCCCCTATCTCGCTGATCCATGCAAAGCTATGGCTTTGCAGGGATCAGCATAAGAGATCAGTGTGTGCATTGCTATAGCTCCCTATGGGAGCTATAGCACTGCAAAAAAAAGTGAAAAAAAAGTTAACAAAGGTCATTTAACCCCTTCCCTAATAAAAGTTTGAATCACCCCCTTTTTCCCATAAAAAAAACTGTGTAAATAAAAATAAACATATGTCGTATCGCCTCATGCGGAAATGTCCGAACTATAAAAATATATAATTAATTAAATCGAACGGTCAATGGCGTACGCGCAAAAAAAATCCAAAGTCCAAAATAATGTCTTTTTGGTCAAATTTTATATAATGAAAAAATGAATAAAAAGCAATCAAAAAGTCCGATCAATACAAAAATGGTACAAATAAAAACTTCAGAACACGGCGCAAAAAACTGAGTCCTCATACCGGTCCGAATGCGGAAAAATAAAAAAGTTATAGGGGTTAGAAGATGAGAATTTTTAACATATTGTCACAGCGTGCACTCCGGTCCCCTCCCCCGGACCGGAGCGCCCGCACCCTCGGCCTCCCTCCTCAGGATCCCGGCACCTCAGCGCATCTGACCGGGAGCACGGGTTCCCTGTCTGTCTTACCTGGCTCCCTGCGCCATCAGTCTCTGCCTCCCGGCGCGCGGCCCCGCTCTCTAGGGCGCGCGCGCCGCCTTCTGTAAGTTTAAATGGCCAGCGCGCCTTTGATTGGTGCGCTGGTCCCTGACCTCTGGCCACCTCCCTATAAATGTAACCTGCCCCTTCCTGCCCTTGCCGGATCTTTGTGCGCTTGTGCCTTTGAGAAAGCGTCCCCCACTGTGTTATATTGCCTTGCCTGTTGCCGAACCCGTTGCTACCGACTACTCGCCCTTGAACCTTTGCCGCCTGCCCTGACCTCTGCTACGTCCGACTACGCTCCTGCCTACTCCCTGTGTGCCACGCCATATCAGCTGTCAGAGAGGTCGAGTTGTTACTGGGGGATACGACCTGGTAGTTACCACCGCAGCAAATCCATAACGCTTTGCGGCAGGCTCTGGTGAAGGCCAGTAACTACTTAGAACCCGTTCTACAGTACAACCCGCGCCATCGCCTCTCTGGTCTAGAGGATCCACTACTAGTCCTGCCGGTACGTGACAGTAAGATCCGGCCATGGATCCCGCTGATGTTCCCCTGCCAAGCCTAGCGGACCTCACCACCATTGTGGCCCAGCAGGGTCAACTGCTTGCCCAGTTGACTGCTATGATGCAGCAGCTCCTGCCTTCTCAGCAACATCCAGCTCCTCTGTCTGCACCTGCGGCTACACCTCCGCCTGCAGTTGCCACCGGTTCCAGGATCCATTTGTCCCTGCCTGACAAATATGACCGAGATCTGAAGCAGTGCCGTGGGTTCCTGTCGCAGTGCTCTCTCCACTTCGAGCTACTGTCCGACCAGTTTCCTTCTGAGCGAGCCAAGATAGCCTTTATTCTCTTTATTGTCCGGGAAGGCCCTGGCCTGGGCTACACCACTATGGGACCACGCAGATCCAGCCACCTCTTCCGTCCAGAACTTCTGCCAAGAGTTCCGGAATGTTTTTGAGGAGCCTGCCCGGGTTACCTCCGCAGAGACTGCCTTACTTAACTTGACCCAAGGAGGTTCTTCCGTGGGTGACTATGCTATTCAGTTCCACACCCTGGTCTCTGAACTGAACTGGAACAATGAAGCCCTTTGTGCTACCTTCAAGAAGGGCCTCAACAGGGAGATAAAGGACGTTCTGGCTGTAGGTGAGCTACCTTCCACCCTTAGTGACCTCATTTTGCTGGCCACTAGGATTGACAAACGTTTCGCCAAGAGACAAGAGGAACTCCTCCTTGAAAATGAAAAGGCTTGTCCTAGACGCTACCCTCGTCTGACTCCCGTTTTTCTGCGTCCACCTCAACCCGCTACCGGGCCTCCCGCCATGGAAGCCATGCAGGTGGATCGGTCACGCCTGACTCCGCAAGAACGAAGCCGCAGCAGAGACGAGAACCTCTCCATGTCTCATCATACCCGTGCAGTTGTTCATCTCTTCCAAGTCCTCTTTCTCCGCTACCGCCTTCTTGGATTCCGGTTCAGCTGGCAACTTCATTCATGCCTCCTTGGTTGACAAGTACCGTATTCCAGTAATCCGTCTACCCAAGCCGTTCCTCATCTCTACAGTTAACGGTGAGAGACTCTCTGCCACTGTGCAGTTCCATACCCAGCCTCTGCAGATGGACATTGGAATATTTCATACAGAGACTTTACAGTTCTTTGTCCTTCCTTTCTGCTCGCTCCTCCGAACTCCTCCTGGGTCTGCCGTGGCTTCAACGTCATTGTCCTGTCCTGAATTGGACCACCGGTGAGATCCTGCGTTGGGGTTCGTCCTGCTCTGACTATTGTCTCAATCCTGGTCCTGTCAAACAGGTCCCGCAAGTTTCTCCGCCTCCTGGTCTGCCCAAGCCATACCATTCTTTTGCGGATGTATTTTGCAAGAAACAAGCTGAGGTCCTTCCTCCTCACAGACCCTATGATTGTCCGATCGACCTGATGCCCGGTTCGACTCCACCTCGGGGCAGAATTTATCCTCTCTCACCTCCTGAGACTCTTGCCCTGTCCGACTATGTACGTGAGAACCTGCAGAGAGGATTCATAAGGAAGTCTTCTTCCCCTGCTGGGGCCGGTTTCTTCTTCGTGACCAAGGAGGACGGTTCTCTCCGTCCCTGCATAGATTACAGAGGACTTAATAAAATTACCATCAAGAACCACTACCCTCTGCCCCTAATCTCTGAGCTATTTGATCGTCTCCGAGGGGCAAAGATCTTCACCAAATTGGACCTTCGAGGGGCCTATAATTTGATCCGCATCCGTGAGGGAGACGAGTGGAAGACCGCCTTTAACACAAGGGACGGGTACTTTGAGTATCTGGTGATGCCCTTCGGCCTTTGTAATGCGCCTGCCGTCTTCCAGGAATTTGTCAACGACATCTTCAGGGACCTACTTTATACCTGCGTGGTCGTATACTTGGATGACATCCTCATCTTTTCCTCCAATTTGGACCAACATCGGGTCCATGTACAACAAGTTCTCACTCATCTTAGGAGAAATCGCCTATACGCCAAACTTGAAAAATGTATTTTTGAACGGTCCTCCCTGCCTTTCCTGGGATACATTATCTCAGCCCAAGGACTTCAAATTGATCCAGCCAAGCTCTCTGCGATTCTAGATTTGCCACGCCCCTCTGGTCTCCGAGCCATACAAAAATTCCTGGGCTTTGCTAATTACTACAGGCAATTTATCCCTCATTATTCCACTTTGGTGGCTCCTATCGTGGCTTTAACAAGAAAAGGAGTTAACCCCAAATCTTGGCCTTCCCAAGTGGAAGAAGCCTTCCAGTCACTGAAAGCCGCCTTTGCCTCAGCACCCGTTCTCTCTAGGCGAGATTCCACCAAGTCCTTCTCTCTCTAAGTGGATGCCTCCTCGGTGGGAGCCGGAGCTGTCCTCACCCAAAAGTCCTCCGGGGGCAAGACAGTAACTTGTGGCTTCTTTTCTAAAACATTCTCTCCCGCGGAGAGAAATTATTCCATTGGAGACAGAGAACTGCTGGCCATTAAGTTGGCACTGGAGGAATGGAGACATGTACTCGAGGGCGCCTCACATCCTGTGAACATCTTCACGGACCACAAGAACCTGGCTTATCTCCAGTCTGCCCAGAGACTAAACCCCCGTCAGGCTCGTTGGTCTTTGTTCTTCGCCGCTTTAATTTTGAAATCCATTTCCGTCCGGCTTGTAAGAACATTAGGGGAGATGCTCTATCTCGCTCTTCTGAGGTGGTGGGCGACGAGTTAACACCCCAATATATCATCCCACCAGAACGCCTTATTGCCGTCGCTCCCATGGACCTGCGCCTTCTTCCTCCAGGCAAATCCTACATACCTCCACGTCAGCGGTTGCAAATTCTCAAGTGGGGCCACGCTTCCCTTTTTGCCGGTCATCCAGGGGTACAAAAATCTCTCCAACTAATCTCCCAAAGGTACTGGTGGCCTTCTCTGGAGAAAGATGTCTCGGTCTTCGTCCAGGCCTGTATGATTTGCACCCGGGATAAATCACCTCGTCAGAAACCAGCGGGTCTCCTCTTGCCTCTACCTGTTCCTGAAGTTCCCTGGTCTCACATCGCTATGGACTTTGTTACAGATCTTCCCTCCTCCCATGGCATGTCCGTTATTTTGGTCGTGGTAGATCACTTCTCCAAAATGGCTCACTTTGTACCCCTGCCCGGTCTACCCTCTGCACCCATGTTAGCCAAACATTTCTTCCAACACATCTTCCGTCTCCATGGCATTCCCAAACATATTTTCTCGGAACGTGGGGTACAATTTGTCTCCAAATTCTGGAGGGCTCTTTGTGGTCAGCTCGGGATCAAATTGGACTTTTCTTCTTCGTACCACCCTCAGTCCAAAAGCCAGGTAGAACGGGTGAACCAAATTTTGGGCGACTATCTGCGCCACTTTGTATCCTCTCGCCATGACAATTGGGTGGATCTACTTTCCTGGGCGGAGTTCTCCTACAACTACAAACAATCCTCAGCTTCTAACAAGTCCCCTTTCTTTGTAGTTTTTGGCCGTCATCCTCTTCCCCCTCTGCCGCAGTCTCCCACTCCTTCTTCTGTACCTGCTGTTGACAGTCTTGTACTGAACTTTTCCACCATCTAGCGTGAAACCCACGCTGCTCTCCTCAAGGCTTCCGCTCGTATGAAGGTCCAAGCCGACAAGAGACGCAGAGCTCCTCTGGAATTTCACCCAGGTGACAAGGTTTGGCTCTCCTCTAAATACATTCGATTTAGGGTCCCAAGTTACAAGTTGGGCCCTCGTACGTTGGGTCCCTATAAAATCAAGAGTCGGATCAATCAGGTCTCTTACCAGCTTCATCTTCCTCCCTCCCTCTGAATCCATAACTCTTTCCATGTCTCCCTTCTTAAACCTGCTGTCTTTAACTGTTTCTCTCCCAAGCTTTTTCTCCCACCCCTGTTGCCGGTACCTCCGATATTTTCTCTGTCAAGGAGATCTTGGCGACCAGGATCTCTCGGGGGAGAAGATTTTTTCTGGTTGATTGGGAGGGCTGCGGTCCTGAGGAGAGGTCTTGGACCGCAGTCTCATCCTCAGTTTTCTGGGCACCAAGAAGAGAGGGAGACCGAAGGGGGGGGGGTACTGTCACAGCATGCGCTCCAGTCCCCTCCTTCGGACCGGAGCGCCCGCTCCCTCGGCCTCCCTCCTCGGGATCCCGGCGCCTCCCGGTCAGACGCACTGACCGGGAGCACGTGTTCCCTTGTGTCGGGGACGCAGCTGGTCCCCGCTCGCGCGCCGCGTCCCTGTCTGTCTTACCTGGCTCCCTGCGCCATCAGTCTCTGCCTCCCGGCATGCGCGGCCCCACTCTCTAGGGCGCGCACGCCGCCTTCTGTAATTCACCTTTGGTGCGCTGGTCCCTGACTTCTGGCCACTTCCCTGTAAATGTAACCTGCCCCTTCCGGCCCTTCCCGGATCTTTGTGCCCTTGTGCCTTTGAGAAAGCGTTCCCTACTGTGTTATATTGCCTTGCCTGTTGCCGAACCCGTTGCTACCGACTACTCACCCTTGAACCTTTGCCGAATTTTTCAGGGACCAGTTCAGTTTGGAAGTGGATTTGAAGGGCTTTCATATTAGAAATACCCCATAAATGACCCCATTAAAGAAACTACACCCCTGAAAGTATTCAAAATGACATTCAGAAAGTTTGTTAACCCCTTTAGGTGTTTCACATAGTTAAGGAGAAAATCCAAAATCTTCATTTTTTACACTCGCATGTTCTTGTAGACTCAGTTTTAGAATTTTTGCAAAGAATAATAGGAGAAAAAGTCCTCCAAAATTTGTAACCCAATTTCTCTCCAGTATGGAAATACCTCATGTGTGGATGTGAAGTGTTCTTTGGGTGCACTAGGGGGCTCAGAAGGGAAGGAGCGACAATGGGATTTTGGATTGTGAATTTTTCTGAAATGTTTTTTTGGGGGGCATGTCGCATTTAGGAAGCCCCTATGGTGCCATAACAGCAACAAAAAAAAACACATGGCATTCTATTGTGGAAACTACACCCCTCAAGGCACGTAACAAGGGGTCCAGTGAGCCTTAACACCCCACAGGTGTTTGACGACTTTTCGTTAAAGTCCGATGTGTAAAATGAATTTTTTTGTATTTTTCACTCAAATGTTGGGTTTTCCCCAAATTGTACATTTTTACAAGGGGTAATAGGAGAAAATGACCCCCAAAATTTGTAACCACATTTCTTTTGAGTATGGAAAGACCCCATGTGTGGATGTCAAGTGCTCTGCTGGTGCCATACAATGCTCAGATGATAAGGAGTGCCATTGATCTTTTGGAGAGAGTATTTGTTTGGAATGGGGCTTTTTTTTCCCTATTTTCCCTTGTAAAATAAAAATTTTGGGTAACACCAGCATTTTAGTAAAAAAAAAAATATTTTCATTTTCCCATCCAACTTTAACGAAAATTTGTCAAACACCTGTGGGGTGTTAAGGCTCACTATACCCCTTGTTAAATTCCGTGAGGGGTGTAGTTTCCAAAATGGGGTCACATGTGGGTATTTCTTTTTTGCGTTTATGTCAGAACCGCTGTAAAATCAGCCACCCCTTTGCAAATCACCAATTTAGGCCTCAAATGTACACAGCGCGCTTTCACTCCTGAGCCTTGTTGTGCATCCGCAGAGCATTTTACACAAACATATGGGGTACATTCAAACTCAGGAGAATTTGCATTACAAATTTTGGGGGTCTTTTCTTTCCTTTTACCTCTTGTGAAAATAAAAAACATTTTTCTTATTTTTTACACTAACAGGCTGGTGTAGACCCCAACTTTTCCTTTTCATAAGGGGTAAAAGAAGAAAAAGCCCCCCAAAATTTGAAATGCGATTGCTTCCGAGTACGGAAATACCCCATATGTGGCCCTTAACTGTTTCCTTGAAATACGACAGGGCTCCGAAGTGAGAGAGCTCCATGCGCATTTGAGGACTAAATTAGGGATAGCATAGGGGTGTATATAGGGGTATACTACGCTAGTGATTCCCAAACAGGGTGCCTACAGCTGTTGCTATACTTCCAGCATGCCTGGACAGACAGTGGCTGTCCGGAAATGCTGGGAGTTGTTGTTTTGCAACAGCTGGAGGCTCCATTTTGGAAACCCTGCTGTACAATGCATTTTTCATTTTTATTGGGGGGAAAGAGGGGGGGGCAGTGTAAGGCAGTGTTTATGTAGTGTTATACCTTTTATTATGTGTTAGTGTATTGTAGTGTAGTATTTTTACGGCGAGTTTCCTGCTAGGAGCTTGCGCTGCGGCGGAAAATTTGCCGCTACTCAAACTTGAAGCAGGAAACTCACTGTAAACTTGCTCATGTTAATTTACCCCGTACAGTCACATGGGGGGGGGGGCAAACCTCCAGCTGTTTCAATACTGTAACTCCCAGCATGCACTGGGACTTGCACTTTTGCAACAGCCTGAGGCACACTGGTTGGAAAACCTTGAGTTTGGTTCTGTTACCAACCATTGTGCCTCCAGCTGTGGCAATACTACAAGTACCAGCATGTACTGATCACCGAAGGGCATGCTGGTAGTTTTGCAACAGCTGGGGGCATGCAACTACAACTCCCAGGATGCTGAGACAGCCGTTTGCTGTCCGTGCATGCTGGGAGTTGTAGTTTTGCAAGATTTAGAGGGCCATGATTTAGAAATCACCACACAATGATCTCCAAACTGTGGACCTCCAGATGATGCAAAATTACAAATCCCAGCATGCCTAGACAGCAAACTGCTGTGTGGGCATGCTGGGAGTTGTAGTTTTGCAAGATCTAGAGAGCCACAGTTTAGAGACCACTATGCAGTGATTTTCAAATGGTAGCCCTCCAAATATTGCAAAACTACAAATCCCAGTATGCGCAAACAGCAAACAGCTGTAGTTTTGCAACATCTGGATGGCTACAGTTTAGAGACCACTATATAGTAGTCTCCAAATTGTAACCCTCCAGATGTTTCTAGGCATCAGCTCACCGGCTTCCGTAGTCTGCACCAGGGAGCCGCACCAGGGAGCTGTACCTCATCACTGCTCAACACCGCCAATCGCTGTCGACCGCCGCCGGTAAGTAACTGCCAGTCACAGCACAGTTCCCCCGTTCTGCCCGGACTACCGTGGGTGGGCAGAGTGGGGTATAGAACTTCAATCCCCCGCCCCCCATCTGTTATTGCTTGGTCTCTTCAGACTGACCAATAGCAGGCATAGGAGGTTTGGCACCCCTGCCACCTCACTCCTATCCCTTCAGGGGGATCGTGGGTGTCTTGGACAGCCCCAATCCCCCTTATTTCCTGGATCACCTTGGGTGGGCAGAGCGGGGGAACCGAACTTTAAACCCTCTGCCACCAATCTGTTATTGGTTGGTCGCTTCTGACCAACCAATAGCAGGGATAGGAGTGGTGCCACCTCACTCCTATCCCTTCATGGGGATCGTGGGTGTGTTTTCAGCAAGCATCCTGGGCCGGTCCCCCCCCCCCCCGGTGAAAAGCAGTATGTGTCCATAAGTGGGTACGGGGGTTCAATTATTTTTCGCACTATAGCTATTATAGAATGTACTTAAGAGTGTATTTAGGAGCAGGAAAACCGGAAGGGTGTTTAATAATAACTAGTCATCAGGATTCTGGGAATACTTTTTACATTCCATAAGTCTTCTCTATGAACAAGATATAAGCCTTTTGTTAATATGCAAACAAGGCTCAAGTGCCTAGGGGGTGCTCCCAGAGGCCATTTAAGTCCTTAAAGTGTACCTCTCATGATCTAGTTAAATTTTATAATCCTCCCTGTTCATTACCCCATCATGATAAACCACTACTATTCTAACCTTAATATTGCTCTGTATTTTCTGCTCAGTCAGATTTACAGACTGGGAAGGGGCATTACCCAGCAGGCTGTGACATCATATGAAGCCATAGAACTTTCTCCCTCACTCTACTACACAGAGCCCAGAGCAGTTCAGTGTGTGAGATGAGCTCTGATTGGATAAGGCTGCACACACACCCTCAACCTTTCCTGATTTTGGACATCTGCCAGGCTAGTCCAGAGTATGTGCAAGAGATAGGGGGAAATGTGCTCTGGACATGTAGGGAGACACCTAGTGGAAGTTTTTGTAAACACAAATAAAACATAGAAAACTTTTTTTTTTTTAAACAAAGTAAATTAGAAAGATCTTTTATTTACTATTAGGAGTGCAATAGCAAATAAAATAAAAAAAATAAAAAAATAAAAAAAGGTAGGCCAGGAATTATTTACTCCTGTTTTCCAACTTTAACAAAAGTATTGTAACTTTACAATGTGTAAATAATGTATGTTTTATTAATGATAATAATAAATTATGTTAGCAATAAAAGAAGGAGACAAATGTTGAAAGCAAAAAAATAGAAAAAAGTCATTTTTTGGAAAAAAGAATTGAGATCCATAAAAAAATGGGGAGTGCAGAAAATAATTTAAAAGAGTTTGGCAGTTACATTGAGATAACAAGCTGCTGAACCATATGGGGTTATAAAAATGCATTTAGCATAAAGTGGAGAATAGTGATTCATAATAATATTCCAATCTTACGGGATCAACGAGCCCCTAGCCAACAGTTTTCAAGTGAATTAGAATAATTGTTTTTAAAATGCATTTTCACAGATTTACAAAAGTTATTCTTATGCATTTTAACTGCTAAAATAGGAACACATAGACAATTCAATATTAAAAGAATGAACTTTTTCCCCCCCGCCAGGGTCTTATAAGCACCAGCCTAGGGTGGCATAACAAACAAAGGCATCCAAAACTAGATTTACTCTCAGGAGCATTTGGGCACATTACCCCATTTAAAAGCCAAAAAACAAACCCCTCGGAGTCCATTCACATGGCAAAGCTTGATATATGCACAGACTGTAAAGTGGAACGCAGAATCCCCACAGATCTCCAGACATAGCAGAGTTAACAGTCAGAGTCATAACACATTAACTAGATATGTTAACCCATCAAGTGTGACTTTTAACTCTGCTACTTTAGTATATTATGGAGCTTTAAGTTTTCCATGTGTATATGTATATTGCCTTCATGAGGCACCGTGTTCTTCAGTATGATCATGAGTTTTTGAATAGTTCTTCCAGTTCACTGCACCCATCATGATAAACCATACCCTGCCTTTATTTTTATTATTTTTTAGTTTTCTACCTTGATATTGCTCTGTATTTTCTGCTAAGCCTCAGGTTCCGGTTCACAGACTGGGAAAGGGCATTAACCAGCAAGTGTAACATCACCTGAAGCCATACAGGGAAGAACTTCCTTCCTCACTCTGCAACCAACAACAAATGGCAGTTCAGAGTCAGAGGAGCTATGTTTGGATAAGGCTAGACCCCCCCCCCCCCCCCTCAGCACTCCAGACTGCATTTCTTGTGTTTGGACTTCTGCCAGGCCAGCAGGAGTCCAAAGTCTGTGCATGAGATGGGGCGACATGTGCTCTGGACATATAGGGAGACAACTAGTGGCAGTTTTTTAAACACAAATAAAACATAGAAAATTTCATTTTTTTCTAACCCCTTAAGGACCCGGGCTTTTTCCGTTTTTTCATTTTTAATTTTTCCTCCTTAACTTTAAAAAATCATAATTCTTAAAAATTTTCACCTAAAATTCTATATGATGGCTTATTTTTTGCATCACTAATTCTAATTTGTAATGACATTAGTCATTTTACCCAAAAATCTACGATGAAATGGGAAAAAAAATGAATGTGCGACAAAATTCATGAAAAAACACTATTTTGTAAGTTTTGGGGGGTTTCCATTTTTACGCAGTACATTTTTCGGCAAAAATGATACCATATCTTTATTCTGTAGGTCCATACAGTTAAAATTATACCCTACTTGTATAGGTTTGATTTTGTATCACTTCAGAAAAAAATCATGAGTACATGCAGGAAAATGTATACGTTTAAAATGGTCATCTTCTGACCCCCTATAACTTTTTTTTATTTTTCTGTGTTCAGGGCGCTATGAGGGCTCATTTTTTGTGCCGTGATCTGAAGTTTATAGCGGTACCATTTGTGTTCTGATCAGACTTTTTTTTATAACTTTTTATTCACTTTTTTGTGGTATAAAAAGTGATAAAAAATGCGCTATTTTGGACATTGGAATTTTTTGCCCGTACGCCATTGAACGTGCGGTTTAAAAAGCAGTATATTTTTATAATTTGGACATTTCCGCATGCGGCAATACCACATATGTTTATTTTTATTTACACTGTGTTTTTTTTATTCTTGGAAATGCCGGGTGATTCAAACCTTTATTAGGGGAAGGGATAATTGAAAGGGTTAATGATTTTTTTTACACTTTTCTTATGCAATATTATAGCTCCTATAAGGGGCTATAACATTGCATTAACTGATCTTTAACACTGATTGATTCATCTCCATAGGAATGGATCAATCAGTGTTTTCGGCGATTGAATGCTCAAGCCTGGATCTCAGGCTTGAAGCATTCAATCGGCGATCGGACTGCAGGAAGGAAGGTAAGAGACCTTCCTCCTGTGCTACAGCTGTTCGGGATGCCGCGATTATACCGAGGTGATCCCGAACAGCTCACTGAGCTAACCGACACTTTTTACTTTCACTTTTAGCCGCGTGGCTCAGCTTTGAGCACACGGCTAAAGGGTTAATAGCGCGTGGCACCGTGATCAGTGCCGCGCGCTATTAGAGGCGGGTCCCGGCTTCACTATATCGCAGGACCAGGACCCAGGACGTACTCATACGTCCTGGGTCCTTAAGAGGTTAAACAAAGTATGTTTCTTATTTACCATATGGAGTGCAATAGCAAACATTAGTTTTAATGAGAGTGCCCATTTAAATGGGACTTTAGAAAAAGGGGTAAGTTAGGGTTGAATAAACTCTACTATATTTGTATAACATGTATACCAAGTTTAATAAAAAAATGTCTCCAGCCATTTGGAAGTTATGCTGGAACATTTCTCATAGACTTGCATTGGACTTCAGAAAAACCCCACCCACCTCACATAAAGGAATAGATTAAGGTTAATTTAACTCAGTTTTTAAGTTTCTATCAGACTTAAAGGGGTATTCTGGGCAAAAACATTTTATCCCCTATCCAAAGGATAGGAGATAAGACGTCCGATCGCTGGGGGCCTGCTGCTGAGACCCCTCCGCGATCTCCCTACAGCACCAGCTTTCTATGCAAGTGCTGAATCTCCAGTTTCGGAAACCTCCGGGTTTCCAGGACTGGGATGTGATGTCACGCCATGCCCCCTCAATTCATGTCTATGGGAGGGGGCGTGACGGCATGACATGAATGGAGGGGGCGTGGTGTGACATCACTTCCCAATGCCAGAAACCCGGAGGTTTCCGAAACTGGAGATTCAGCACCCGCATAGAAAGCGGGTGCTGCAGGGAGATCACGGGGGGTCTCAGCAGCGAGCCCCCACGATCAGACATCTTATCCCCTATCCTTTGGATAGGGGATAAAATGTTTTTGCCCGGAATACCCCTTTAATGGTTACAGTTTTTTGAACAACTGAACAGAAAGAGAATCCCAATGCTATCCCAAACACAAAAGCATCATCACAATTGATGGTGCTGTGACATATTTGTCAATAATGTATTACAACATATCATGACACTTCATATATGTGCTTGCAGATCATTTCCTTTTACTTGATTCTACAGCACAAATATCACATAGTCTATTTTCTGCACCTTAAGACATTTGACATTGTTTTCCATTCAGAATTACAGAAAGAAAGATACTTTACATTGCTCTTTACAGAGACTTATTAAATTCCTCTGAAATTGCCCACCTTGTCTATCTTTTAAGTGACAGGTACATTTTCTGAAGAAGAAAAACAGACAATGTAGGGATAAATTACACATTTTGTTATTAATGCACTGAGCTGAATTTCCGAACCTGTAAACCATTCAAGACATATTACACAAGAATGCACTAACTTTGACTGACAGTTTTATGAAAGGAGCAACAGGGCTCAATAGAAGCAGCTGTTAATAGAATGGTAAATAGAAATGATGTTTTAGAATAAGAGGGTTAATGGGAAAACCTCTTTTAATGAAACCTGTTCACACTTTCATGCGAGCAGAGCACTTCGAAAAATGTATTCCATCCTCATTATTTTGAAGCATGAATTTATCATTCTGCTCTTTCAATGAACAGTCAGCTTGACAGTAATTGGTGGGATACACATTTGGCCATGTAAACAGGACACAAAAGGCTCAATTGCATATAGCCCTCTCTGTGTTAGAGCTTATTATAAGATGCACAGCAAGCTCTGACAGCTAAATACAGTATTAGCAATGATGAAAGAATCTGAGGTCATTCACCCTTCTAGCTCCTGACACTTCCCAAAAACTCTTACTTTACAGAACGTTTTGATAAATTATAGCTAATTTGTTATGCAAAACCATGCATTGTTTTGTCTGAAAATATTATTTTCTTACTTTATTCTGATACATCCATAACTTTTTAAATAAAAAAAGTCTTAAGAGTTGTGAAATGAAGATATTGCAGCAGAAATTTGTGTCAAATATATTCTTCCCTAGAAGAATCACTGCTAAGGGAAATTTTTTCTGAATTAAAGGGGTTATCCAGGAATTCTATCTATCTATCTATCTATCTATCTATCTATCTATCTATCTATCTATATATATATATATATATATATATATATATATATATAGATATATATATATATATATATATATATATATATATATATATATATATTTACACACATACAGCAACAGGAGAATGCAGCAGCACACTGCTAGCACAAAGATATAGATAAAACATGAGTATATAGATGAAACATGAGTATATAGATAAACCATGAAAAGCTATACAGCTGTAGTGCAATAAATGAAAATATGAAATTATGAAACAGTGAGGTACTTAGCTTTCAAATTTGGTGGCAAAATAGCTTGGACCGTCCCACCACGGTAAGGTGACCTCATTTTGGGACAGACCCTACACTATGAATATGCCTCTGTGTGAACAGTACAGCAGGCATTGCAAGGTCTGAAACATCCAAGGCACCTTATATACACCCGATAGAGGTGGGTGGGGTGCAAGAGCCAACATGGAGGTAGCCACACTCAGTATGTGTAATACAACCAAAGAATAAGTTGGCCAGCACTATTGATTCCAAACTATTATATGGCCATGTCTTACAGGTGCAGGCTTCTGGGCTAAATATACAGCAACAGGAGAATACAGCAGCACACTGCTAGCACAAAGATATAGATAAAACTTGAGCATTTAGATGAAACATGAGTATATAGATAAACCATGAAAAGCTATACAGCTGTAGTTCAATAAATGAAAATATGAAATTATGAAATTATGAAACAGTGAGGTACTTAGCTTGCAAATTTGGCGGCCAAATAGCTTGGACCGTCCCACCACGGTAAGGTGACCTCATTCTTTGGTTATATATATATATATATATATATATATATATATATATATCAACTGGCTCCAGAAAGTTAAACAGATTAGTAAATTACTTTTATTAAAAAATCTTTATCCTTTCAGTACTTATGAGCTTCTGAAGTTGAGTTGTTGTTTTCTGTCTAAATGCTCTCTGATGACACGTGTCTCAGGAACCACTCAGTTTAGAAGCAAATCCCCATAGCAAACCACTTCTAAATTGGGCGGTTACCGAGACACGGGTCATCAGAGAGCACTGGATAACCCCTTTAAATGTGGGAAATTGAAGGCATAAAAAAGAACAGTGGAATACATGGATGTCTATGTGTTTTTATTAGATGGTACAATTTGTGGTACCTTCTGCATTATTTCCCCTTTACAGTGGGAAATGTTTATTACCATATGAGGCTCTAAAAGTAAATTTTTTAGGCTTAAAAAAACATCAACACATTTTCAATGTTCTTTTTTCTCCTTTCTCTATGTGGACATGTTTCCACTACATCTTTTACATTTTTGACCCTTTTTTGTCTGTATTTAGCAAAAAGGTTGTCTTAATTTGTGATGTATTTTGTTCCATTTATAGCCCAAAATATGTGGTAAAATAGTGCAAAAATATGACCATGTTTTCGCATATAAATGAAAAGGGCAAAACACTTAATTTTACTAGTGTAACAATTATAGCCACAATATGAATATCTGTGAGAAAAAAAGGCTTTTGCCATTTAATGGAACAAAATATTAACATATGGCTTTTTTTTCTGTTATTTTTTGGGCCATAAAACAGCCCAAACCTCCTTAGTACAGTGTCCCAATACTGTCTCCAAGCTGCTGAAGTGTATTGTATTGCTGAGGATTTTGTCAGCACCAGCAGGGTTAACAGGTGCTGACAAGGTGTTGTTGCAAGGTTGCCGAGTTACGCCCTGCTGTCTGAGTAGCTAGCTACTGATTGACCACATATGCATCTCCCTATATTACCAGGCATCAGACACTGGGAAGATGCCTGTGAAAGCAGTCATTATCTGAGTAGCTAGGATTCCCTTATTTCCTTGTATACCCGGCAACTTGACTTCTGGCTTCATATCTGACTTCTCTTTGGTTATAGCGATTTGGCACCTCTTCCTACTCCTGGCTTGACTCGTTTTGACTGACTTCAACTTTATGTGTGTATGTTTAGTTTGTCTTTGTTAGTTGCTTGTTTCCCTGTTGCTCCTGACAACTGACAGGATTGTATTTTATTGTGTTGACATTTGACTCCCCTCACTTACCGTATTTATCGGCGTATAACACGCACTTTTTAGGCTAAAATTTTTAGCCTAAAGTCTGTGTGCGTGTTATACGCCGATACACCCCCAGGAAAGGCAGGGGGAGAGAGGCCGTCGCTGCCCGCTTCTCTCCCCTGCCTTTCCTGGGGTCTAGAGCGCTGCTGTCGGCCCTTTTCACCCCCTGGTTATCGGCGCCGCTGCCCGTTCTGTCCCCCTGACCATCGGTGCCGGCGCCGATAGCCAGGGGGAGAGAAGCGGCGCCGACAGCCAGGGGGAGAGAAGGGGCAGCGGCACCCATTGCCGGCGCTGCTGCCCCGTTGCCTCCCCCCATCCCCGGTGGCATAATTACCTGAGTCGGGTCCGCGCTGCTCCAGGCCTCCGTTGTGCGTCCCCGGCGTCATTGCTATGCGCTGAACGGCGCGGCGCTCTGACGTCATGCGCCGCGCCGTTCAGCGCATAGCAATGACGCCGGGGACGCACGACGGAGGCCTGGAGCAGCGCGGACCCGACTCAGGTAATTATGCCACCGGGGATGGGGGGAGGCAACGGGGCAGTGGCGCCGGCAATGGGTGCCGCTGCCCCTTCTCTCCCCCTGGCTGTCGGCGCCGCTTCTCTCCCCCTGGCTATCGGCGCCGGCACCGATAGTCAGGGGGACAGAACGGGCAGCGGCGCCGATAACCAGGGGGTGAAAAGGGCCGACAGCAGCGCTCTAGACCCCAGGAAAGGCAGGGGGAGAGAAGCGGGCAGCGACGGCCTCTCTCCCCCTGCCTTTCCTGGGGGTATATCGGGGTATACACGCGCACACACGCACCCTCATTTTATCATGGATATTTGGGTAAAAAACTTTTTTTACCCAAATATCCTTGGTAAAATGAGGGTGCGTGTTATAGGCCGGTGCGTGGTATACCCCGATAAATACGGTATTTAGGAAGGGATTGTCGATCAGTTGCCGACCTATCATTTAGGATAGGCGGACAAGTAGGCAGGGACAGGGGTGCGGGTGAGCGTAGCGAGCACTCCTTCCCTGCCCGTACGTGACAGATTTCTTTCTATAAGTGTCTCAGTATAGTAAGTTAAAATTGTATAACCTGCTATTTTCTGTGTCACATTTCTACCTCTGCATATACTGTAGCATTAGGAGGTGGAAGGGTTAATATAGTACCACCAAATTAGTTTCTATGTAGAAACTACTAGAAGGTCTCTCGCTAGAGATGTCGCGAATTGTTCGTCCGCAAACAGTTCCCGCCGAACTTAGCATGTTCGCGTTCGCATTGCCGGGCGAACATATGTGAAGTTCGATCCGCCCTCTATACTTTAACATTGCAGTAATCTTTGACCCTGTGAGTCAGAGTCAGCAAACACATTACAGCCAATCAGCATCAGTCCCTCCCTTCCAGACCCTCCTACCTCTTGCACGGACGCCATTTTAGCCTCATTCAGCATGCTGCAGGCTTAGGAAGTGGAGGGTTAGAGAAGCTGCTCCTGCTGTATAGGGAAAGTGATAGCTAGGTTGCTGCTAGGTGGTGTATTCAGGGTCCAGTTTACTTCTATAGCACTAGTGTAACATCTGCTTTAAGGACAGCACCCAAAAAAGCCCTTTTTAGGGCTGAAAGATATCAGTCCTGGTTGGGAGGGAACCGCTGGTTAAAAGGGGTACTCCAGAATCAAACTTAAGTTCCTTCAAGCAACTAACTACTACAGTATTCAAAGGGCTGAAAGATATCAGTCCGTGTGTTTTGCAACAGCTGTAGGTACCCTGGTTGGGGACCACTGCTTAAAAGGGGAACTCCGCTGGAAAGCTTTTTTCTTTAAAGCAATTAACTACTACAGTATTCAAAGGGCTGAAATATCGGCAAGGTGGTTTGTGACAACGGAACAAATTTGTTGGCGGCATTGATGTTGGGCAAGTTGACGCATGTGCCATGCATGGCACATGTGTGTAATCTGATTGTACAACGCTTTGTGCTCAAGTAACCAGGCTTACAGGATGTCCTGAAGCAGTCCAGGAAGGTGTGTGGCCATTTCAGGCGTTCCTACACGGCCATGGCGCACTTGTCAGATATCCAGCAGCGAAACAACATGCCAGTGAGGCGCTTGATTTGTGACAGCCCGACATGTTGGAATTCAACACTCTTAATGTTCGACCGCCTGCTTCAAAAAGAAAAAGCCGTCAACGAATATTTGTATGACCGGGGTGCTAGGACATCATCTGCGGAGCTGGGAATTTTTTTGCCACGTTACTGGAGGCTCATGCGCAATGCCTGTAGGCTCATGCGTCCTTTTGAGGAGGTGACAAACCTGGTCAGTCGCACCGAAGGCACCATCAGCGACATCATACCGTTTGTTTTCTTCCTGGAGCGTGCCCTGCGAAGAGTGCTGAATCAGGCAGTAGATGAGCGTGAAGAGGAAGAGTTGTGGACACCATCACCACCAGAAACAGCCTTATCAGCATCGCTTGCTGGACCTGCGGCAACGCTGGAAGAGGATTGTGAGTCAGAGGAGGAATGTGGCTTTGAAGAGGAGGAGGAAGACCAACCACAGCAGGCATCCCAGGGTGCTTCTTGTCATCTATCTGGTTCCCGTGGTGTTGTACGTGGCTGGGGGGAAGACGATTATACCTTCCTTGACATCACTGAGGACGAGGAACGGGACATGAGTAGTTCGGCATCCGTCCTTGTGCAAATGGGGTCTTTCATGCTGTCGTGCCTGTTGAAGGACCCTCGTATAAAAAGGATGAAGGAGAACGACCTGTACTGGGTGTCCACGCTACTAGACCCCCAGTATAAACATAAAGTGCCTGACATGTTACCGCATTACAGCAAGGCGGAAAGGATTCAGCAGGTCCAAAATAAATTAAGAAGTATGCTGTACGCAGCGTATAAGGGTCATGTCACAGCACAACAGGGATCTAACAGGGGAAGAGGTGAAAGTAATCCTCCTCCTCTTCCCACGAACACGCCGGCAAGGACAGGAAGCTGTACAGACATGCTGTTGATGGAGGACATGCAGAGCTTTTTAAGTCCTACGCATCACCACAGCCCTTTCGGGTCCACCATCAGAGAACAACTTGATCGACAGGTAGCAGACTACCTAGCCTTAACCGCAGATATCGACACTCTGAGGAGCGATGAACCCCTTGACTACTGGGTGTGCCGGCTTGACCTGTGGCCTGAGCTATCCCAATTTGCACTCGAACTTCTGGCCTGTCCCGCTTCAAGTGTCCTGTCAGAAAGGACTTTCAGTCCAGCAGGAGGTATTGTCACTGAGAAGAGGAGCCGCCTTGGTCAAAAAAGTCTGGATTACCTCACCTTTCTTAAGATGAATGAGGGATGGATCCCGAAGGGAATGACACTGGGCGATACATTTGACTGAACAAGGCCTGATCAGATGACCTGCCTTGGCCCAAAAATGGTCCACACGCTGCTGTATTTGAACTCTGAATGCCGGATGACTTGCGTGACTTATCCGCCACCAACTAGGGTTCAAGCCACAATGTTTTAGGGCACTTTCTGCCTGGCAAAACAAACTGAAATTTTTCAGGCCACTGCTACAGGACAGGTATACATGCCTAATTTTTCTGGCCTATGCTGCTGCACTTGTTATGGTGCTGAAATTTTTCTGGCTGCTGCTACAGCTGCGGCTGCGACAATAACCAATTTTTCATTCATGTGTACATGCCTAATTTTTCTGGCCTCTGTTGCTGCACTTGTTATGGTGCTGCAATTTTTATGGCCGCTGCTACAGAAGCGGCTGCAACAATACCAAATTTTCCAACCAGGTGTACATGCCTAATTTTTCTGGCATCTGCTACTGCACTTTTTCTGGTGCTGCAGTTTTTCTGGCTGCTGCTACAGATGCGGCTGGGACAATACCAAATTTTTCATCCATGTCTACATGCCTAATTTTTCTGGCCTCTGCTGCTGTAATTGTTATGGTGCTGCAATTTTTATGGCCACTGCTACAGAAGCGGCTGCAACAATACCAAATTTTTCAGGCATTTGTACATGCCTAATTTTTCAGGTACTCTCTGCTGACATCTCTGTCCATTTTTGCAACCGTGGATATTAGATGTATGCTAAGGGTAGCATGGTGGCACAGAGGTTAGCACTGCTGCCTTGCAGCGCTGGGGCCTTGTGTTAAAATCCCACTATGTGCTGCCTCAAGGGGGGCTCTAACTATGCGCTGCCTAATATGGGGGAATCTTATGTGCTGCTTAAAGGGGAGCTCTAACTATGTGCTGCCTAACATGGGGGAATCTAACTATGTGATGCCTAAAGGGGGAATCCAACTATGTGCTGCCTAAAGGGAGGCTCTATGTGCTGCCTAATTTGGGGGATTCTATGTGCTGTCTAAAGGGAGGAATCTAACTATGTGATGCCTAAAGGGGGGCTCTATGTGCTACCTAAAGGGGGCTAAAGCACGTTATTCCAAACCATTTAGGAATAATAGGTGATTTATGCCCTTTATGGATTAAAACCAGACTCTGCATCAACTATGTAATTTTCCATGGGAGTTTTGCCATGAATCCCACTCCGGCACGCCACAGTCCAGGTGTTAGTCCCCTTGAAACAACTTTTAAATCACTATTGTGGCCAGAAAGCGTCCCTGTGGGTTTTAAAATTGGCCTGCCCATTGAAGTTAATGGCGGTTCATCCGGTTCGCCGGTTCGCGAACTTTTGCGGACGTTCGCGTTCGCGGTTAGCGAACCGAAAATTATATGTTCGCGACATCACTATCTCTCGCCAGAGTTCTGGAACCAGTTAGTCTGACCTTAGCCAATGTAATGTGTAGCCATGCTTGTCTGCCTCCTTTTAGGTCACATGAAGAGAAAGCGTATTAGGCCTAGTACAGTTTTCTTCTTAAGCCTACTGTGAAACAAGTAACCAAGTTTTGGCTTTGCCAGCATGTGAAATCATGTTCCTGTTGCCAAAAGAAATCAGTCAGATCTGGGAAATGGCAATCATGGTGATCATGGTATCATGTGGTGCTCAGGAGATTTTACTCATGACTGTCTCCAGCCAACAATGAGAGGGCAATCCATCTCAAGTTTCCTGTTATTGCTCTGAATAATTGTGCTCTACCTGCATATAATTCAAAACTGTGGCTCTTTTGGTGAACCACATTGTGTTTTGATGCATACTGCCTTGCCATGTAGCACATTTCTTTGGTTGCTACAAGCCTTAACCACTTAGGGACCAAGGGCGCACAGGTGCGCCTTCGCTCCCTGGTACTTAAAGACCAAGGGCGTACCTGTACGTCCGTGGGAATTTCGGTCCCCACAGTGACCGGGCGGGGACCGGACCGGGGTGACTGCTGATATCTATCAGCAGGCACCCCATGCAAATGACCCCCCGATGTAGGCAATCGCCGCAAATCGCCGGTGAATTGACACCGGTGCTTTGCGTCAATTCCGGGTCATATGGGTCTCCAATGACCCGGTGACCCAGAAAATAAGGGGCATCGGGGTTGTCCAAGACACCCACGATCCCCCTGCTATCCCTGCTATTGGTCATTCAGAAGCGACGACAAATAGCAGATCAGGGCAGGGGGGGGTTAACATTTGGTTCCCCACTCTGCCCACCCACTGTTGTCTGAACATAACGGGGGAACCGACAGGGACCGGCGCCGAAGGTCCACTTACCCATCGACGGCGGCAGCGGGCGGCGATCGGCGGCAACAGAGGAATGCGATGGAGCTCCCTGGATCCTACGGAAGCCGGTGAGTTGCCTAGCAACATCTGGAGGACTACAGTTTGAAGACCACTATAAAGTGGTCTCTAAACTGTAGCCCTCAAGATGTTTCAAAACTACAACTCCCAGCATGCCCAGACAGCTGTTTGCTGTTTGGGAATGCTGGGATTTGCAGTTTTGTAACAGCTGGAGGGCTACAGTTTGGACATCACTGTGCATTGGTCTCTAAACATTGGCCCTCTAGATCTTGCAAAACTACAACTCACACAGCAGTTTGCTGTCTGGGCATGCTGGGATTTGTAGTTTTGCAACACCTGGGGGGGGTGGGGCACAGTTTGGAGATCACTGTGCAATGGTCTCTAAACTGTAGCCCTCCAGCTGTTGCAAAGCTGCAAATCCCAGCATGCCCACACAGCAAACAGCTGTCTCGGCATGTTGGGAGTTGTAGTTGCCTACCTCCAGCTGTTGCATAACTACATCTCCCAGTATGCCCTTTGGCGATCAGTACATGCTGGGAGTTGTAGTTTTGCAACAGCTGGAGGCACACTGGTTGGAAAATACTGAGTTAGGTAACAGAACCTAACTGAAGGTTGTCCAACCAGTGTGCCTCCAGCTGTTGTAAAAGTACAACTCCCAGCAGGCACGGCGTTTCAGTACCTGCTGGGAGTTGTAGTTTTGAAACAGCTGGAGGTTTGCCCCACCCCATGTGAATGTACAGGGTACATTCACACGGGCGAGTTTACAGTGAGTTTCCTGCTTCAAGTTTGAGCTGCGGCAAATATTTCACCGCAGCACAAACTCCTAGCAAGAAACTCACTGTAACCTCCCACCAGTGTGAATGTACCCTAAAAGCACTACACTACACTAACACATAATAAAGGGTAAAACACTACATATACACCCCCTACACTGTCCCCCCAATAAAAATGAAAAACGCATCGTACGGCAGTGTTTCCAAAACAGAGCCTCCAGCTATTGCAAAACAACAACTCCCAGCATTTCCGGACAGCCACTGACTGTACAGGCATGCTGGGAGTTTAGCAACAGCTGGAGGCACCCTGTTTGGGAATCACTGGTGTAGAATGCCCCTATGTCCACCCCTATGCAATCCCCAATTTAGTCCTCAAATGCACATGGTGCTCTCTCACTTCGGAGCCCTGTCGTATTTCAAGGAAACCGTTTAGGGCCACATATGGGTTATTTCCATACTCGGGAAAAATTGCACTACAAATGTTGGGTGCTTTTTCTCCTTTTAACCCTTATGAAAAGGAAAAGTTGGCGTCTACACCAGCCTGTTAGTGTAAAAAAATTAAAACATTTACACTAACATGCTGGTGTTACCCTATAATTTTTATTTTCACAAGCAGTCAAAGGAAAAAAGACCCCCAAAATTTGTAACACAATTTCTCCTGAGAAATACCCCATATGTTTGAGTAAAATGCTCCGCGGACGCACAACAAAGCTCAGGAGTGAGAGCGCACTATGTACATTTGAGGCCTAAATTGGTTATTTGCACAGGGGTGGCTGATTTTACAGCGGTTCTGACATAAATGTAAAAAAAGTAAATACACACGTGTGACCCCATTTTGAAAACTACACCACTCACGGAATGTAACAAGGGGTATAGGGAGCCTTAACACCCCACATGTGTTTTTTTCATTAACGTTGGATGGGAAAATACAAAATAAAATAAAAATTCACTAAAATGCTGGTGTTATCCAAAATGTTTCATTTTCATAAGGGAAAATAGGAAAACAGCCCCACAAAATTTGTGTCACGATTCGGCTGGCTGGAGGTGGATCCTCTGTGCCAGAGAGGGATTGGCGTGGACCGTGTTGGTGGACCGGTTCTAAGTTGCTACTGGTATTCACCAGAGCCCGCCGCAAAGCGGGATGGTCTTGCAGCGGCGGTAGCAACCAGGTCGTATCCACCAGCAACGGCTCAACCGGAGGGGCGTGGCCAATCTAACATGGCAGATAGTTTATCTGGGTCCATTTGTAGTCCCTGGCCAGAGACCAAGTATCCTAGGAAAGGAAGAGATTGACATTCAAAGAGACATTTTTCCATTTTGGCATAAAGTTGATTGTCCCGAAGTCTCTGAAGAACCATGCGGACATGCTGGCGGTGTTCTTCTAAGTTGGCAGAAAAAATCAGAATATCGTCCAGGTAAACCACAACACAGGTATATAGGAGATCACGGAAAATTTCATTAACAAAGTCTTGGAAGACGGCAGGGGCGTTGCACAGGCCAAAGGGCATGACCAGATACTCAAAGTGTCCATCTCTGGTGTTAAATGCAGTCTTCAATTTGTCCCCCTCCCTGATGCGGATGAGATTGTAAGCACCTCTTAAGTCCAGTTTGGTAAAGATGTGGGCGCCTTGTAGGCGATCAAAGAGTTCCGAGATAAGAGGTAAGGGGTAGCGGTTTTTTACCGTGATTTTATTAAGTCCGCTGTAATCAATGCAAGGGCGTAGGGAGCCATCTTTTTTGGACACAAAAAAAAAATCCAGCTCCGGCAGGAGAGGAGGATTTGCGGATAAACCCCTTTTTAAATTCTCCTGGATGTACTCCGACATGGCTAAGTTTCTGGAGCAGACAGAGGATAGATTCTGCCCCGGGGTGGAGTAGTACCCTGGAGGAGGTCAATAGGACAGTCATAAGGCCTGTGAGGAGGCAAAGTCTCTGCTTGTTTTTTGTAAAAAACATCGGCATAGTCCAGATAGGCCTTAGGAAGACCAGATACCGGGGGAACCACAGGGTCACGACTGTGAGTAGTGGGAACCGGTTTAAGACAGTCCTTGTGACAAGAAGTACCCCAGTTCTTGATTTCTCCTGTGGACCAATCAAGGGTTGGGGAATGGCGTTGAAGCCACGGTAATCCAAGAAGAATTTCTGAAGTGCAGTTAGAGAGGACCAAAAATGCAATTTTTTTGTGATGGGGTCCGATGCACATTAGGAGAGGTTCCGTGCGGTAACGCACGGTACAGTCCAATCTTTCATTGTTAACAGAATTGATGTAGAGGGGTCTGGCGAGACTGGTCACCGGGATGTTGAACCTGTTGATGAGAGAGGCCAAAATATAATTTCCTGCAGATCCGGAATCCAAGAAGGCCATAGCTGAGAAGGAGAAGGTAGAAGAAGATATCCGCACAGGCACCGTAAGGCGTGGAGAAGCAGAGTTCACATCAAGAGCTGTCTCACCTTTGTGCGGAGTCAGCGTACGTCTTTCCAGGCGGGGAGGATGGATAGGACAATCCTTCAAGAAATGTTCGGTACCGGCACAGTACAGGCAAAGATTCTCCATGCGGCGTTGTGTCCTCTCTTGAGGTGTCAAGCGAGACCGATCAACTTGCATAGCCTCCACGGCGGGAGGCACAGGAACGGATTGCAGAGGACCAGAGGAGAGAGGAGCCGGGGAGAGAAACCGCCTCGTGCGAACAAAGTCCATATCCTGGCGGAGCTCGTGACGCCTTTCGGAAAAACGCATGTCAATGCGGGTGGCAAGATTAATAAGTTCATGCAGGTTAGCAGGAATTTCTCGTGCGGCCAGCACATCTTTAATGTTACTGGATAGGCCTTTTTTAAAGGTCGCGCAGAGGGCCTCGTTATTCGGAGGCAAGAGTACGGAATTGGATGGCGTACTCGCCAACAGAAGAATTACCCTGGACCAGGTTCAGCAGGGCAGTCTCAGCAGAAGAGGCTCGGGCAGGTTCCTCAAAGACACTTCGAATCTCCGTGAAGAAGGAGTGTACAGAGGCAGTGACAGGGTCATTGCGGTCCCAGAGCGGTGTGGCCCATGACAGAGCTTTCCCAGACAGAAGGCTGACTACGAAAGCCACCTTAGACCTTTCAGTAGGAAACTGGTCCGACATCATCTCCAAAAGCAGGGAACATTGCGAAAGAAAGCCACGGCAAAACTTATAGTCCCCATCAAATTTATCCGGCAAGGATAATCGAAGGCTGGAAGCCGCCACTCGCTGCGGAGGAGGTGCAGGAGCTGGCGGAGGAGAAGATTGCTGGAGCTGAGGTAATAGCTGCTGTAACATCACGGTCAGTTGAGACAGCTGGTGGCCTTGTTGCGCTATCTGTTGCGACTGCTGGGCGACCACCGTGGTGAGGTCGGCGACAACTGGCAGCGGGACTTCAGCGGGATCCATGGCCGGATCTACTGTCACGATTCGGCTGGCTGGAGGTGGATCCTCTGTGCCAGAAAGGGATTGGCGTGGACCGTGTTGGTGGACCAGTTCTAAGTTGCTACTGGTATTCACCAGAGCCCGCCGCAAAGCGGGATGGTCTTGCAGCGGCGGTAGCAACCAGGTCGTATCCACCAGCAATGGCTCAACCTCTCTGACTGCTGAAGATAAGCGCGGTACAAGGGAGTAGACAAGAGCAAGGTCGGACGTAGCAGAAGGTCAGGGCAGGCAGCAAGGATCGTAGTCAGGGGCAACGGCAGGAGGTCTGGAACACAGGCTAGGAACACACAAGGGAACGCTTTCACTTGCACAATGGCAACAAGATCCGGCGAGGGAGTGCAGGGGAAGTGAGGTATAAGTAGGCAGTGCACAGGTGATAACACTGATTAGGCCTGCTGCGCCAATCAGTGGTGCAGTGGCCCTTTAAATTGCAGAGACCCGGCGCGCGCGCGCCCTAAGGAGCGCCTCCCGCGTCGCGAATCGCATCCCGGCTGGGAGTGGTATTGCAGCGCACCCGGTCAGCAGGTCTGAACGGGGCGCTGCGAATGAGAGGATGCTGCGAGTGCTCCGGGGAGGAGCGGGGACCCGGAGCGCTCGGCGTAACAATTTGTAACCCCATTTCTTCTGGGCTTTTGAAGAGAAAATTTGTTCGAAAGTGAAGGCCAGGTGTGTTTACAAAGCCGCCATGGTGCCAGAACAATGGACCCCCTCCCCCCCCCCCCCGCCCACATGTGACCCATTTTGGAAACTACACCCCTCACGGAATGTAATAAGGGGTACAGTGAGCATTTACCCCCCATAGGTGTCTGACAGATTTTTGGAACAGTGGTCCGTGAAAATGAAAATTTTCATTTTTCATTTGCACTTGACACACATATGAGGTATTTCCTTACTAGAGAGAAATTGGGTTACAAATGTTGGGGGCTTTTTCTCCTATTACTCCTTGTAAAAATTCAAAAACTGGGTCTACAAAAACAAGTGAGTGTAAAAAAATAAGATTTTGAATTTTCTCCTTCACTTTTCCTATTCCTGTGAAACACCTAAAGGGTTAACACACTTACTGAAGTGTGTCATTTTAAATACTTTGAGGGGTGCAGTTTTTATAATGGGGTCATTTGTGTGGTATTTCTAATATAATGGCCCTTCAAATCCACTTCCAAACTAAACTGGTCTCTGAAAAATTCCGATTTTGAAAATTTTGTGAAAAATTGGAAAATTGCTGCGGAACTTTGAAGCCCTCTGGTGTCTTCCAAAAATAAAAACATGTCAACTTTATGATGCATTTGGAATGTCTGTTTTCCTTACAAGCAGAGAGCTTCAAAGTTAGAAACATTTTCAATTTTTTCATCAAATTTTTGAATTTTCCACCAAGAAATGATGCAAGTATCGACAAAAATTCACCACTAACATAAAGTAGAATATGTCACGAAAAAACAATCTCGGAATCAGAATGAAAAGTAAAAGCATCCCAGAGTTATTAAAGTTATTTTATCCCGTCCGGGCTGCAAAATAATAGAAAACAAACTTTCTCTTACCTGCCAACGAGCCCCCAGAGCTCCGGTACACTCCTGTACAGGTGTTCGGTCCCCGAACTGTATTCTTCTTACTTCCTGTTAGCCCAGCATGTCATACGGAGCTTCAGCCTATCACCAGCCGAGGCGGGACATCGCTGCAGCATGTGATAGGCTGAAGCTCTGTGTGATGTGCCGGGCTAACAGGAAGTAAGAAGAATACAGCCTGGGGACCAAACACCCGTACCGGAGTGTACCGGAGCTCCGGGGGCTCGTTGGCAGGTAAGAGAAAGTTTGCTTTCTTTTATTTTGCAGCCCGGACGGATAAAATGAGAAAAGTGCGTGCCGGACTACTCCTTTAATGCTTAAAGTGACAGTGGTCAGATGTGCAAAAAACGCTCTGGTCCTTAAGGTGAAAATAGGCTTGGTCCTTAAGGGGTTAATGGAGCCACACATAATCCCATAGTTGCAAGATCTGCTTTAAGTTCTATATATATTTAGTTATTATTATCAATCTGTATTCTACACTTGAATGAGTGTCTCCTTTTCCATAAGCATTGCAATCTACATTATGCAATCATTTGCCCATTGTCTGTGTATGTGAAGGCTATGAATAAACAGTTACATACTGTACTCATTAAGAATAAATAGAGACAAAGGTCTATCAAGTTCAATGTATTATTAAAAAGTTGTATATTGTAAAGAGAAAGGACAATAAAACTCCTGCTGCGTCAGCTCCCAATAAAATCCTACCTAATATCATATTTGCCAGTTAGATACATTTTCTCAAAAAACCTACAGTAAATCATCTTACCAGCAACAATGGGAGTAAATTACACGGATTCTAAGATTCTAAGCTGCATAAACATTATTGCATATGGCTGAAAAATGTTCCTTGTAATTTTGATCTGTCAGACAGTGGGGCACATTTTTCATTACTCTTTCAGAGGAACATTTGGACTTGTCTCTAATTTGAGTGATGTCTGTTTTGTGTACTGTATTGCATCACTCATGGTAAATGTCTAATGACTTTATTATTATTATACTTTTAGGCATTAGTAAATATGTTGTACAGTTAAAGTTCCCCATACTCAAAAGTTCTATTTGGAGCTACCATCAGCACTTCTGTCATATTTGACAGACACTCAATAGTCTTGCATGCATCGCTATTCCTACCATCAAAACATTGGATTTATGACAGAATATGACATTATTATGAGTCAGTGGAGTCCATCTGGGCCACTGATGTTTGCCATGCAGCAGATCTGTTTTTTTTTTTTTTTTTTTTTTCTTATTAATTTTGCTTCTATGACCATAGTGTGAACTGAGCCACCAGTGGTATAGCTGACAAGTTTCTCCCTATTACTGTGCTTAGGCAAAAACCTGCAAATCATCTGCAGGTAGGCAATGCCAGTTAATATCTGTGACTCTTCTCCTGGGTGTGATCTAAGTACTTTAGTATGTGCAATAACTGTGCATTTAGAGGTTTTTAGATCCTTTCAGATTTTTTTCACATATTGATGCTGGCTTGTGCTAAAGGGGGAAGGGGTACTAGCTAGGTAATAAAAAGACACCAAGGTGAATTTGTGAAAAGACAGTAGTGTTGTTGGCCTTTGTGTTCCCTGCAGGAGAACCTGTGGAACTGGAGACTGGGAAGGGGCTGATGTGCTAGTGACCAGCAGATGCGGCCCAGAATTGTGTGGAACAAAGTGTGTGTGTGTGTGTGTGTGTTGGGGGGGGGGGTCACCCATAATCAAGGTGTGATCTCTCACTGAAAGAACAGTGATGCTGCTTGGAGAAGTAGAGTCTGAATGTCACAGAGCAGACAGTGATCTGGTGAAGTGATGATTTCTGTTCTTATGGGCAGGATATGGTTCAGCTCTGGATGTAGGTGGCTTTTTAGTTGAAGGTCAATGCATCATCAACCAGCAAGTAGCCAGCACATAAGAGTCCATTGGAGATGTGGGATAGTGTATTTTGCCCAGTATAGATAACCAGTAAAAGTAGGTTCTGCTGACGGACTAGAAATGCATTATACTAGTAATTGGTGTCCTTGCAGGCTAATAAATTGGCCTGAAGATTGGGTTCCCTGTGATTCCCTGTGATAGATATGACTGCCTATCCACTAGCTGTTGTGAGAGAAACATTGGAGGATGGTTTTATGGATGATAAACATTAAATTGAAAAAAAAAAAAATGATAGACATTAAAAAGGCAAAAATTATATCTGACTTAGTAGTTCAGAGTTTGCGTTGTAAAAGACCAGTAATTAACAAATGACATAACCCACAGACAGGAAAGAGGCTCATTGAAAAAGAACTGAAATGTTGCCACTTTTTGTGAAAATAACTGATAAGCTCTACTGAAAATTACAACCACTAAGATTGTTGTACCACTTAAAGTGAAAAAAAAAGTTCAGTAATCTGGCCAACTGGCTTTCTTGTGTCAGTGACAGTGCAATTACTAAATTATAAAATAAAAGGTGTTTTATCCACTTAATAGTGCCTTATTTTGGCCTTCAGGACTAACACAAATTTTTCATTTTTCAAATCTTTGCTGTCTTCATTTAGGTGCTAATAACTTTAGGATGCTTTAGCTATGAAAGTGATTTTGAGATGCCGGTAGTTTATTTGATATACGCTGTACTTTATGATAGTGTCAAATTTTGGTTGATACCTTCAGCTATCATTTGCAAAAAACATTAACATTTTTTAAAAAATTTAAATTTTTTGCAATTTTGCAAGTCTAAAATTGTGTATTTTTGGTCACTTTTTAAATCATGAAAAAATGAATAAAAAGTGATCAGCAAGTACGATCATTACAAAAATGGTACCACTAAAAACGTCAGATCACGGCGCAAAAAATAGCCGTCATACCGCCCCATATGCGGTAAAATAAAAAAGTTAGAGGGGTCAGAAGATGACAATTTTAAACATATAAATTTTCCTGCATGTAGTTATGATTTTTTTCAGAAGTACGACAAAATCAAACCTATATAAATAGGGTATCATTTTAATCATATGGAGGGAGATTTATCAAAACCTGTGTAGAGGAAGAGTGGTGCAGTTGCCCATAGCAACCAATCAGATCACTTCTTTCATTTTTGTCAGGCCTCTTTAAAAATGAAAGAAGCGATCTGATTGGTTGCTATGGGCAACTGCACCACTCTTCCTCTGCACAGGTTTTGATAAATCTCCCCATTGACCTACAGAATTTTTACCGAAAAATGTACTACGTAGAAACAGAAGCCCCCAAAAGTTACAAAATGGCATTTTTTTCAATTTTGTCTCACAATGATTTTTTTTTCCGTTTCGCTGTAGATTTTTGGGTAAAATGACTGATGTCATTACAAAGTAGAATTGGTGGTGCAAAAAATAAGCCATCATATAGGTGCAAAATTGAAAGGGTTAGGATTTTTAAAAGGTGAGGAGGAAAAAACGAAAGTGCAAAAATGGAAAAACTCCGGGTCCTTAAGGGGTTAAATGCAACTGGAACACTAACTTCAACGGTGTAGGAATCATTTCCGTTAGCAATGTTATTCACTTCAGCAATCAGTTTCCCAATAGCAGTACATCTAATTTTGAGACATGATAGAGAAAGAAGCCCACATTTACAGCAGCTGGAATAATAAAATGAGCATAAATGCTCTAGCTGCCATCTGTTTCCTTCACTTAGAAAATATAAAATGTATTCATTATCTTTTCATTGATTTAAGGTGTCTCTACATGCTTTCATTATGTGTCAACTGAGGGACCTTTTAGGCAGTCCAACCAAAGGCAGCAAAAGAGAGCCGAACAGCAAGACTGTAACTTGTATGCAGAGCTTTTACAAGCTTATTTGATCATGTGGTCCATTTGAATTCATTGCTCTTGGACGCACATCCCTTGTTTAGACAGGGAGAATGCGGCCAATAATGTTGATTTTATTGGCTGTACAAAAGTTTCAATCAGCCTTTGCTCCTTCGTCCTTTTTCATGGACTATTGTGAAGGAGCATTCCTAAAATTACGAATTTGCCTAATATACAACTCACGTAAAAGGGTATTGAAAATCGTAGATCTTAGATCTTCTAGGGTGCTAAACATTTTAATCAAAATATCCACAAATCAGGCAAAGTATTTCTACAATCTTCTTCTTTAAAAAAATTTAAAACAGGAGCATTACTGCCATTTTATAATGTCTTAAGAGAAGTCTGTGGAAAATAACAGACACAATAAGAAGGCTTTAGCTCTTAAAATTCTTCAGTTTTATTGCCGACCCATTAAAAAAAGGACAGGTGACATCTCTAGCATGGAGCAGATAAGAAAGAAAACTGCAGCAGCTCACCAAATAAGTCTCTGGCTTCTTTTATTTTAAGCGGGTGTACATGCAGGTGCAACTCACACTAGCAGAGCAACCTCTGTTTCATACTAAGTCGTGCTCCTTCCGGCTCAACAAACATTGTCTGCATTTCCCAGATTACATACAAGTGGATATTGTGAAGTGTGCCGGAGCAGAGGTGCAAAAAGATGATGTAATCGTCCAACCTATGCTCTGAACGGCACCTAGCCACATACAGGTGTGGAGTCCCGACATCTCCCAGGCAACCCGGGGACGCCGGCGCCAGTGCAGAAACAGGCAATGCCTGTCCTGAGCTGAAACCACCGCCCCCAGGCTGCTCAGGAGAAGCGGGACCTCCACCCTACCATTTATATTGTACTCTCCGCTGCATATCGTGACTCTGCCCGTAACCGTGGATACCAAGAGATGTCGGACCAGGGATACTCCGCATCCAAGGAACCAGGGGACCTCCGGCATATCACGGGGAGGGTCCGATTACCACGATCTTTACTGACTGGTGAGCGGATGGTTCTGGGCTAATTTCTACCTGCACAAATAACAAAAATACAAAGAATATAAGGGAAGTGCCAGACATTTGTGAAACTAAACAGTGTAAATACGAAAAAAAAAAAGTATAATAAGGTACAGTATAAAAACAATAACAATAAAAAAAAAACACATATCCAGTTTTTCGTTGAGGCCGAGTGGACCCATAGTATTGGTTTTGAGGATCCACTTTGCCTCTCGCTGCAGGAAAGCTTTATCTCGGTCTCCACCATTTTTCGGGGGATATACTATTTCTACTCCAGTAAATTTTATTACATTTTAGGAAAAAGAACATAAAAATCTATATAAGGGGGGGCGTGGCATAGACTTGGGCTATGGGAGGCAGATCTCGCTCTAAAGGGCACAAGAAGAAGTCCAAACCTGTGGAGAACCCCTCCGGCAGCATTTCACGCTACCTGCGGCCGCTGCAGACTACTCACAGCTCCCCACCTGAATCGCGGCCCGCCGCTGTGCGATCCGGAAGCCTGCGACACGTGACGCCTCAAGCCGGGAGCCCCGGACCCTCCGTAATGGCCGCGACGGCAGTTCACACATCGAGATCGCGCAGCCTGGCACTATCTGAAGTGGCTCCCAGCAATCCTCCACCGGCTCCTTTGCTACCTGACACCATGGCTCAAGTAAGTGGCACGGCCGCAACCC
Organism: Hyla sarda; assembly: GCF_029499605.1. Classification (NCBI taxonomy): domain Eukaryota; kingdom Metazoa; phylum Chordata; class Amphibia; order Anura; family Hylidae; genus Hyla; species Hyla sarda. Next base: position 256,667,695 of record NC_079190.1, read on the forward strand.
CTCAGGAAGCCTCTCCTGACCTGGAGCCCCAGACCCCTTTGGATGTGAGGCAGCATTCATTCCCAGCCCCTGCCTGTCGCTCCACCAGGAAAGAAATAGAGCAGATGCACACTCACATTGCCCCATCCTATGCTGAGACTGTAGCTACTACTACTGCGGCTTGTGTACCTGCAGGGAGCTCCCGAACCACTTCTCCGGCTACTACTCTATCTGTGGCTGGCCCCCTGGCTTCCTGTACACCACAAGTACCTGCAATATGTGATGCTGGCAACACTGCTTCTGGGAATATAGAACTACAACCCAGCTCCCCAGCTCCTAATGCTTTTCCTCCTGAACTGTCTCTCCACTCTGATGCTTGGCAAACTGTGACCAGAAAACGCACTTCTCCTCTGCAGTCCCCCCAGCTCTCACATCATGGCTCCTCTACCCTATCGCCTGTAGCTCCTGTCTTCACCCAAGTTCCAGGTCCTCCTGCCCGTGATGTCACTGACGGGGCTGTAGAGATGGACTCTGATGCCTCCCATTCCGACATGAGCTCTCATGACTCTTCTGCTGAAAGTGACACCCCAGATTACTGGGGGGCAAGCCCCCCAGCTAAAAAGAAGTTATTCAAAACTCCTTTGAAAATAAGACAGTCCAGGAGACGTGGACAGGACCACTCCTCCTCTGAGGATTCGCAGACCCCCACTAAGGATAAACCTCCCTGCACCCCCCATTCCACAACTAGTGGTCTGGCTGCCCCGCCTGAGCACAGTGCGGCCCCTGCCTCTGATCAACACTTACCTACAAAGGAGATGGCTCTCAACGCCTTGAAGGGGCATCCGGAGCTACAAGCATTACTGACCTTGTTACCCACCAAATCAGATCTTATGTCACTGGCCTCTGACCTGAAATCAGCTTGGCAACATGACCTTAAACCGGTGAAATCGGCTGTTACCCACCTGCAGTCCAAAGTACGGTCTATAGAAGAATTCCAATCGTCGACAGTTGATCAAATTAAAAAACTTCAGGAAACCACTGCAAAACTGACCATGCAACAAGCACTGACTATTGATCACCTAGACGATATCGACAACAGAAATCGTCGGAACAATATCCGACTCAAAGGACTTCCCGAATCAGTTCTGCCCCATCAATTGACCCCTACCCTACAGAAAATATTCAATGAACTCCTAAAGAAACCTGCTGATAGCCCGCTGGAACTGGACCGTGCCCACGGAGCTCTTAAAGCAAAGAGCCCCGACCCGAAAAGACCAAGAGACGTCATATGCAGAGTGCATCACTTCACTCAAAAAGAAGAATTAATGCGTAAAGCTCTAGATGTTAAGAACCTTACTTTCAATGGTGCACAACTTCAAATATTTCCAGATCTCTCTCTCCGCACCCTTCGCTTGCGGGCCACACTTAAACCACTCCTTCAGCTATTGCAAAATGCCCAAATAGTGTACAAATGGGGCTTCCCATTCGCTCTCATAGCTAAACATGGAACTACAAGCGCCACCTTACGTAGACCAGAAGATATGCGGGTCTTTCTGGAGACCTTTAAATTACCTCCAGTAACTTTGACAGACTGGGTGAACATGTTCTTAATTCCATCCCCTGCCTTTGTGGGAACCCGTGTCCAAGAATCTTCAGAGACCCGCCGGCAAGATGCACCTCTGTCAGACCCCCTGCCCCAGAGGCCGAGGTGAAAAACTTGAGCGGCTGCTAAGCGAAGATGGAACTACGCTCCCTGGTCTAACTGATTGGAGTCGGCTCTAACTGTTGATCCGCCCGATGACTGTTGCACTGGAAAATGTTGTTGACACTGTTGATCTATCTGAGATTTCTATTAAGTTGTGGATTGCTTTGTTGAAGTTATCTGCCCCCCTGATTGTATAGTGACCCTTGGGGTTAGTCTGGTCACGTATGCCCCTGCATCTCCAACGTGCCACCGGCATATGACTTCCTCTTTGCCATGCCCTAATGGCTGGTTTACCCCACCCTGAGATACTTGATCTGCCCCCTATGTTTCTAAGCTACCTTAAAACTTTGAGTCTGCTCGCTACTTGTTTGCCCGTAGTATAAGCGCATTTCTCCTTGCATTAGGTATGATGCCCCTTAAGTTGCTCAATGGCCCTACCTATGTGTTTGGTTGTTTAATTGAAGGATGTCACCTGAGCTACTCCTGGTGATTCTCCTTTGGCGCGCCTTTCATGTTACCCCACTTAGTTCAGACGCTGGACTGGTTCCGGCACTGTCTGTGGCCCTTAAGGCCTCTCTACATAGTCCCTTTGCGCTCGTGTCTGTGCGACTGCTGCTATACTTTCCTGTCTTCCTTACCTCCTTTCTTGTTTTTCTTGTTCCCCTTAGCTTGTCTACTGACCTCGTGACTACACCTTGTGAGCTGGGCGACCTCCTGGATCCTCGTCTGACTGGTGAGTTAAGTGCCACATTACACACACCTGATGGCAGCTGAAATACGTATGGCGACACTGAATGTGAAGGGCTTTAATACCCCAGAGAAAAGGGCACAGATCCTGTACTCTCACCATAAACTGAGAGTGCAGATCCTAGCTCTGCAGGAAACGCACTTTAAAAAGGACCACATACCTACCTTGAACAACAGGTACTATACTACCTGGATCCACAGCGTGAATCCGGAGGCTAGGACCAAGGGGGTGTCTCTGGCTTTCACAGATCTATCCCACTCACTGTCCTTTCCACTAAAGTTGACCCGGCAGCCCGATACATTTTCGCCAATTGTGAATTGGCTGACCAACGAATCACAATAGCTACTATATATGCCCCCAATCAGCACCAAATACCTTTATTGATCTAAACATTAGATGCCTTTTCCGCTTTTGCTTTGGGACCTATTCTCCTTTGTGGAGATCTTAACTTGGCCCTTTTCCCCAACGTTGACACTACATCTGGCCGTTCCTCTATCCCCCATAATAAGCTCCGTGCGCTGAGGCAAAAACTACATACATTACAATTAACTGACGTGTGGAGAGCCCCATACCCCCAGGGCAGAGACTATACTTTCTACTCCCACCTCTGTCAATCCTACAGTCGGATTGATTATATTTTCTGCTCCCATTTCCTGCTTCCAACATTCCGTTCTGCAGAAATAGGAGTAGTCACTCTTTCAGACCATGCCCCTGTCCTGGGTAACTTTGTGCTTCCTTCTTTAGTCAAACCCCAGGCTTCATGGAGATTAAATGAATCGCTCTTGCTTGACACCCTGTGTCTACAGGATCTTCAAGAGACGTCCAATAATTTTAAGATCGATCACTTAAATGACCCCTCTCCTCCTTTAGTGCAATGGGAGACCCTTAAGTGTGTCTTGAGAGGTGTGCTCATCAAACATGGGGCAAGACTAAAGAAGGCTGCATCGGCTAAAGCTACGCAGCTTTTTCAACGTCTCCACATCCTCGAAACGCAACACAAGAAATCACAGCAAAATGTGATTTACCGGGACCTTATAAAAGTCCGTCATGACCTTCTAGAACTCATCAACAATAAACATCGATATTATAAACAGGTCACGGGTAAACACTTTTATGAGTGGGGAAATAAATCAGGTAGGCTCCTAGCGAATGCCTTGAGAAATAAGAGATCCACATTGTTTGTCCCTGCCATTCAGCTCCGGACGGGTCCGGTCACACATCTCACCCCAAACATACTAGACGCATTTAGACGCTACTACATTGACCTTTATAATTTGCCTAAACCTCCCTCATTGTCCCCTGGAGCTCACTCCCCACCCTCATTATCCCTATCGCAATACATGGCTGATACCGCTCTCCCGACCCTTTCCTCAGACACCATTGAAGCACTTGAGAGACCATTCTCCCTGGAGGAACTGGACCTAGCCATTTCCTCTCTACTGACGGGCAAGAGCCCTGGCCCGGATGGCTATACGGCAAAATTTTTCAATGTCCTTTAAAGATGTCGTATCGCCACCTATACTTTCTGCTTTCAATGATGTCTCAGGAAACACCCAACTGCCCAGCTCTTTCTTACGGGCATTTATTACAGTTATACCTAAAGAGGGAAAGGACCCCCTCCTATGCCCCAGCTATAGGCCCATATCATTGATTAATACTGATGCTAAGCTATATGCCAAACTCATAGCAAATAGGTTGGCACCCCATATGCCCTCCCTTGTCCATCCGGATCAAGTGGGCTTCATCCGCGGGAGAGAGGCAAGAGATAACACTTTACGTGCTTTCTCCATGGTGCATTGTGCCCGGCAGCTGCAAATCCCTCTGTTCTTGCTCTCTCTCGACGCGGAGAAGGCCTTTGACCGGGTGGACTGGGAGTTTCTGGCGGCCACCCTAACCCAGATTGGCCTGGGCCCTGTGATGCGCCATAGGATAATGGCTCTCTACGCTAACCCCCAAGCCCAGATCAGGCTCAATGGCTGTCTGTCGGACACGTTTGACATTTGTAATGGGACGAGACAGGGTTGCCCTTTATCCCCCCTCTTGTATGTTCTATGCATGGAACATCTATTGGTAGATATCCGTCAGAACCCTGACATCAAGGGCCTTGCCCTGCCTCCTTCCCATTTTAAGTGTTCGGCGTTCGCTGACGACATTCTCCTCTACATATCCTCCCCCGTTACTACTCTGCCGTCCCTCATGGCAACGCTTCGTCGCTTCTCCAATTATAGTAACTACAAGCTAAACCCCACGAAAAGTGAAGCTCAGAATATTACTCTCCAGCCCCGATCACTGGCCCTACTTAAGACCCTTTATCCATTTAAATGGCAGATGACATCCCTAAAATACTTGGGTGTCCAGGTCCCGTCAGACCTGTCCCACACTTTCCGGCTCAATTTTCCCCCTCTCCTGCACTCATTGAGATCAGACTTGGCAAGATGGGAACGTAGGGACTTCTCCCGGTTGGGGAGAATCAGTATCTTTAAAATGAACGCTTTACCGCGACTTCTCTATCTGTTTTCTGGCATCCCCACCCATGTTCCCCGATCCTTCTTCCAGGAGATCTCAGCATTGCAGTCGAAGTTTGTTTGGTCTCATCGACGTCCCAGGATAGCTAGAAGTGTCTTGTATAGACGAAAGGCGGAGGGCGGCCTGGCCATGCCCGATTGTCTCTCTTATTACCTCTCGGCAGTCCTCACATGACTGCTTGATTGTTGCCATAGCCGCAATAAAAAGCAGTGGGTGACACTTGAGAGTAGGGTCAGTGGAGTTGACCCCTTGTCAATACTGTGGCTGGTCGATGCGCCCCCCGCCTTTCGCAAACCAGGGAATGTCACTCCGATATTAAATTCCATATTTCGGGCTCACTCCTCGTATCTGAAGAAACTGAACCTATACTCCCTAGGTGGCCCGCTCACACCACTCTTTGGGAACCCAGCATTCCCCCCGGCACTGAACTCGCGTACATTCCTTACATACTCCAGAGACACGGGAACGTCTTTTCACTCCCTCATGACTGATGTGGGATTGAAATCTCTTTCTGACATCACAGAGGGGACTCCCTGCTCTACACTCCATATATTCCAATATAATCAGCTAAAACATTTTTACACCTCCCATAATCGCGAACTTGCGCTGCATCGTCCGCTCACGAAATTTGAGTCTCTATGTGTGTCCTCCTCTTCAATATCGCACGCTGTTAGTACTGTCTACGGCCTTATTTTAGACACATACGCACTGCAGCCACTGCCCTTCCGATCTGCCTGGGAAGCTGAGATTCAGGAAAGTATCCCAGATGAACACTGGAATCGAGCTCTGACCCTCTGCCACAAATCCTCCATCTCCGGCAAAGCCCAGGAAACTAACTATAAGATTCTTACCAGGTGGTATAGAGTGCCCACCCTGTTGTCCCACATCTACCCATCCGTTCCAGACATCTGTTGGAGATGTGGACAACAGGGAGGAACAATGTCGCACATATGGCTCACATGCCCTGTCTTAGACTCCTATTGGTCCCAGGTATTGGAAACTATCACCCGCCTGACCTCACTCCCTATCACTAAATCCCTGAACGCCACTTTGCTGTCTGTGCTCCCCCATCCCGCACCCCGCTACCCCACTAAATTGGCACACTTCCTATTGATCGCAGCCAGAACAGTTATACCTCGCCTCTGGAAGTCCACTTCCCCTCCTACGTTCTCGTCCTGGCTGACCGAGATATCCCACATATGTTGCATGGAGGAACTTTTGGCGGACTCCAGAAGACACCTAAATCAGTTTCACGCCACCTGGTCCCCATGGCTGACATATATGGCCTCACCTGACTTTAGAACCCAACATCTGGAAGACACTGACTCTACAGCCCCTACATCCACATGCCCTTGACATTCTCTCCATCTCGTTCAATCACACTCACTTATCAACACATGACTTCCTTCTCCGGTGGTGTCGCCCCAGCTCACGAGGTAAGATCTACTTTGCCTGTACATTTTCCTTCCTTCTTTCTTCGCCTTTCCTCCCCCCCCTTCTTTTTTTTTTTCTCTTTCCTCCCTTTCTGTTTTCCTATTTCTCTACTCTACATATGTGTCGAATTGTTCATAAAGCATATGATTGTGCGATTGCTTAATGCTACCTTACATTTAACACCAGATCTATGTGACATAACCTTGGTTGCGTTAAGTGGGTATTGACTGTATTCTTGTCAGCCGTTCTATCATTTGTGTTGAATGTCATTTGAGCGTTCTCATTACTTATAGAACTACTGACTTATAGACATGATCATAATGCTATAGTTCCCTGCAGACTTTCTGTATGTATTGTATTGAAAAAATATTTCAATAAACACTTATTGTTAAAAAAAAAATAAAAAAATCTATATAAAATGGGTAACACCATAATCGTACACACCCACAGAATAAATAAAACATCATAAAAAAATAATTTAAAAAACACCAGAAATTTTCCAGTTTTTCATAATATTTTGAAGCTTTTCACAAAAATGCTGCATGTGTCAATAAAAATACACCACTTATATAAAGTACAATATGTCACAAAAAAACTATCTCAGAATCGCTCTGCTCAGAAAAAGTGTTCTAAAGTTATTACCATTTAAAAAGAAAAAAAAGAAAAAAAAAAGCCTGGTCATTAGGGTAAAAAATTTGTCCGTTTTCAAGGGGTTAAAGGGGAACTCCAGTGGAAACAAGTGAAAAACAAATGTTTTCAAAAAGTTTTCAGAAAGTTAAACAGATTTGTAAATTATTGTATTTCAAAATCTTAATCCTTCCAGTGCTTGTCAGCTGCTGTATACTACAGAGAAAATTAGAAGCATATCCCCATCGAAAACCTCTCCTGCTCTGCACAGTTCTTGACACGGACAGAGGTGTCAGCAGAGAGCACTGTGATCAGGCGGCTGGAAAGAACTTCACAAATTTCTCTGTAGTATATCTGTAATATGCAGCAGCTGATAAACACTGGAAGGTTACGATTAGTGTTGAGCTGCATAGGCCATATTCGAATTTGCGATATTTCGCGAATATATGGATGAATATTCGTCATATATTTGCTAAATTTGCATATTCGTAATATTCGCATTTTATTTTCGCATATGCGAAAAATGCGCATATGTGAAAATTAGCATATGTGAAAATTAGCATATAAAATTTGCATATGTGAAAATTCGCATATGCGAAAATTAGCATATGCAAATTTTCACATATGCTAAAAATGCGCAAGCCAGTCTCACACAGTAGTATTAGAGCCTTCTATACACCACACAAGCTGGAAGCAGAGAGGGATGACCACTGTGATGTGTACTGTTAAAAAAAAAAAAAGAATATTCGTAATTACGAATAGATAGTGCTATATTCGCGAATATGCGATATTCGCGAATAAAATTTGCATTGCGAATATTCGCGAGCAACACTAGTTACGATTTTTAAATAGAAGTAATTTGCAATTTCTGGCACCAGTTGATTTGAAAAGTGTAGTTTTTCCACCAGAGTACCCCTTTAATGAAAATCATAATTACTGCTCTTCTCTCCATGCTGCCAAGCATTCATTATGGCCTTTTTTTGGTTCATGCAAATTAACAGGCTTGGAGCTCATGGGACGGCATGTAGAGAACAATGGTAAGATCAGTGTCACCTACACTACAATCCTGAACCAACGGATTAGTGCAGGTGGTAGTAATGACAGATTTCCTTTTAAAGAAGGATTCACATGCTAACTACACAGTTTGTATGCAGTATAATATGAATTCCTCTAAAGACTTTAAAATTTAACTTTAAAGTTTAACTCCTGCCCTACGTGGATAGATCCATTCTATGCTGCACAATACAGTTGCTAAGACAATTGTATAATACCCAGCAAGTTCCATGCATAAGCCAATTTCTAATTAAAACGGCTAGTGAATGGTACTCACTGGGTTTTGGATGGTTGCCTTGGCAGCCCCACAGCCCAGTGCAGAACCTTGGGGGAGATTTATCATTAGGTGTCTATTGTAGACACAGATCTACCCCTTTACACTGCTTGTCTAATTTACACTCCTGCTCAAGATTTACAAAAGTTGTGCACTCCTTCGATAAATTTTGTGCAAATATAGAAACGGCCCCCTTCATTCTACTGTGCACTCCTTCTCTACCTTACACTTAGCAGAACTGTGGCATTTTCCCGTGGTACACTGCTCACAGAGCTAGAAGTGCCAGAGCAGCAGTGTGCGCCGAACAAAACTCTGCACAATAGTAAAATCATAAACCTTTATAAAGTACACAGAGGAAGAGATTCTCAAAAAATTTTGCACCCAAAAAAAATATATACATTTTGGTGCAAAAATTATCGGCCACATTTTCAAAGAGCTTTGTGCCACGGTTTACACTGTTCACGTCAGTTTTGTTAAAGTGGGTTTTGTCTGCTTTACGTGATATTTTCAAAGGGGTGAGAGTCCAGTTTACATCAAAAATTTCTCACCAGCTTTGATAGTGTAGAAATATAAGAAATGGTTGTAGTTTTATTGTTTTTGTTTTCTTCTCATTTTAGATATGTGAATGCAGAGGACTACATCAGATTCAGTGGATTGCGATGATGAGCAGCGTTTTTTTTTAAATGTCAATAAAAGGGTTAACGAGGGCTTTGGAGGGAGTGTTTATTTTTAAATCAAAAAATTTCAATGTGTTGTGTTTTTTATAATTGAATTTTTAGGCTTAGTAGTGGAAGCCATCTTGTAGACAGAATCCATTACTAAGCCAGGGCTTAGCGTTAGCCACAAAATCAGCTAGCACTACATAATCCAATTATTACCCTCATACCCACCGCCACAGAGGTGCCGGAAGGAGCCGGTACCAACAGGCCCGGAGCGTTTAAAAATGGCGCTCCTGGGCCTAGGCAGTAACAGGCTGGCTTTATTTAGGCTGTGGAGGGCCAGTAACAATGGTCCTCACCCACCCTGGTAACATCAGGTTGTTGCTGCTTGGTTGGTATCTGGCTGATACTGAAAAAATGGAGGAACCACACATGTTTTTTTATTTATTAAAAAAAACAAAAAAAAACACATAGGGTTCCCCCTATTTTCAGTATCAGCCAGATACCAACAGCAACAGCCTGACGTTCCCAGGGTGGGCGAGTACCATTGTTATTGGCCCTCCCCAGCCTGTTACCACCTAGGCCCAGGAGAGCTATTTTTGATGCTCCGTGCCTGTTGGTACTGGCTCTTCCCGGCACCCTTGTGCCGGGGTAATAATTGGGGCTTAGCGCTAGCTGATTTCGGGGCTATCGCTAAGCCCCAGCTTAGTAAGGGATTCTGTCTATAAGACAGCTTCCACTACTAAGCCTGAAATAAAAAAACACGACACATTGAAAAAAAATGTTATTTAACCCCTTAAGGACCCAGGCTTTTTCCGTTTTTTCATTTTCAATTTTTCCTCCTTAACTTTAAAAAATCATAACTCTTAAAAATTTTCACCTAAAATGATATATAATGGCTTAATTTTTGCGGCACTAATTCTACTTTGTAATGACATTAGTCATTTTACCCAAAAATCTACGGTGAAACGGGGAAAAAAATCTATGTGCGACAAAATTGATGAAAAAACACTATTTTGTAAGTTTTGGGGGCTTCTGTTTTTACGCAGTACATTTATATCTTATACCTTTATACCTTATCTTTATTCTGTAGGTCCATACGGTTAAATTGATACCCTACTTGTATAGGTTTGAATTTGTATCACTTCCGAAAAAAATCATGAATACATGCAGGAAAATTTATACGTTTAAAATGGTCATCTTTTGACCCCTATAACTTTTTTATTTTTCTGTGTTAAGGGCGCTTTGAGGACTCATTTTTTGCACCGTCATCTGAAGTTTTTAGCGGTACCCTTTTTGTTCTGATCCGACTTTTTGATCACTTTTTATTCACTTTTTTGTAGTATAAAAAGTGATCAAAACTGCGCTATTTTGGACTTTGGAATTTTTTTGCGCATACGCCATTGAACGAGCGGTTTAAAAAGCGGTATATTTTTATAATTAGGACATTTCCGCACGCGGCGATACCACATATGTTTATTTTTATTATTATTTACATAATGTTTTTTTTATTTTTGGAAATGCCGGGTGATTCAAACTTTTATTAGGGGAAGGGATAATTGAAAGTGTTAATGATTTTTTTACACTTTTCTTATGCAATATTATAGCTCCCATAAGGGGCTATAACATTGCATGTACTGATCTTTTACACTGATTGATCCATCTCCATAGGAATGGATCAATCAGTGTTTTCGGCGATTGAATGCTCAAGCCTGGATCTCAGGCTTGAAGCATTCATTCGGCGATCGGACAGCACAGGAGAAGGTAAGAAGACTTCCTCCTGTGCTACAGCTGTTCGGGATGCCGCGATTATACCGCGGCGATCCCGAACAGCTCCCTGAGCTAGCCGGGCACTTTTACTTTCGTTTTTAGCCGCGCGGCTCAGCTTTGAGCGCGCGGCTAAAGGGTTAATAGCGCGCGGCACAGCGATCAGTGCTGCGCGCTATTAGAGGCGGTTCCCGGCTTCACTATGACGCCGGGCCCGCCGCGATATAATGCGGGGTCACCGTGTGACCCCGCGTTATATCGCAGGACCGGGACTCATGACGTACGCATACGTCATGTATCCTTAAGAGGTTAAAAAACACTCCCCCACAGCCCTTGTTAACCATTTTATTGAAATAAAAAAAACATTGGTCATTGTCGCAGTCCACCAAATCTGACAAAGTCCTCCGCATTCTCCGTATCTGAAATGAGAAGAAAAGAACAAGACATGGGTTAGTACGTTATTTACGCTCTCCCCTGGGGAGAGCGCACATAATGCTGCGTGTTCCTAAACAGGGAACCTCCAATTGTTGCTAAACTACAACTCTCATCATGGGGGCTGTAGTTAAGCAACAGCTGGAGTCTCCCTGTTTGGGAATACACTGCCAGAAAGGCTCTGTTCCCATTATGCAAAATGCATAATGAGAACAGAGTCAGGACTGGACAGTATAGCTCTGCCCCTAATGACATCATCACTAGGGGCAAAGCAGTAAAGGTCACAGCAGGTCTCAGGAGTGAAACCCCCTTTCGATCTGTCCCTCTGCCCTTGGACTACTACTCCCATCATGGGACAGAGTCTGTCCCATAATGGGAGTAGTTGTAGTACCACAGCGCTGAGGGATGGTACTTGCACATGCCCCGGCTGTGGGACTTTTAGGACTACTACTCCCATCATGGACAGACTCCATTCAGGGGCTGAGGTGCAGATCACAGCAGGTCATTCTGCTGAGACCCACTGCGATCCGCATTTATTAAGTTAACAAGCCGGCAGCACATGCGGCTCCACTGTGGCTCCAGACGGGGACAACTGTATGGACTTTCATAATTCCTAATCCCCAACGCCCGGAGACCGGAGCTCTGATTGGTGCATAGCTTTTCACCAATCAGAGCTCCCGTCTCCTGGGTGGGGATTATGAATTATGACAGTGTATACAGGAGCCGGTGGGCAGCGCAGTGTAGCCGCATGTGCCACCGGCTTTTACAGTTAATAAATACGGATTGCAGTGGGTTTCTGAAGAATGACCCAGTGCGATCTGCCCCTCAGCCCCTGGACTATAACTCCCATCATGGGCAGAGTCTGTCCCACAATGGGAGTAGCTGTAGTACTGCAGCACTGAGGGATGGCACTTGCACATCCCCTAGCTGCGGGACTTTTCCTACTACTACTCCCATCATGGACAGACTCCATCCATGATGGGAGTTATTGTACAGGGGCTGGGGGGCAGATCGCGCAGTGTAGCCGCATGTGCCGCTGGCTTGTTAACTTAATAAATGTGGATCGCAGCAGGTCTCAGCAGAATGACCTGCTGTGATCTGCACCTCTACCCCTAGGCTATAACTCCCATCATGGATGGAGTCTGTCCGTGATGGGAGTAGTGATCCTAAAAGTCCCGCAGCCGGGGGATGTGCAAGTGCCATCCCTCAGCGCTGTGGTACTACAACTACTCCCATCATGGGACAGACTCTGTCTATGATGGGAGTTATAGTACAGGGGATGAGGGACAGATCACAGCCAGTCATTCTCCACAAACCTGCTGCAATCCGCATCCCTCTGTATGTTCCAGAGGATGTTCTTTTATTTTCTGTCTGACCACAATGCTCTCTGCTGACACCTCTGTCAATGTCAGGAACTGTCCAGACCATGATCCAATCCCCATAGCATACCTATCCTGCTCTAGACAGTTCCTGGCATGCACAGAGGTGTCAGCAGAGAGCACTGTGGTCAGACAGAAAAGAAAAAAAGAAAAGAACTTCCTGTGGAGCATACAGCAGCTGATAAATACTGGACGGATTAAGATTTTTATATAGAAGTAGTTAACAAATCTGTTTAACTTTCTGGCACCAGTTGATTTATATGATTTTTTTTTTCCCTGTGGAGTACCCCTTTCATGAACACTTTTATGACCATTACCTCCACTGTACTAAGGCAACACAAGAAACATATACGTTTGCCTTTAATATGACACTCTCTAGAAAAGATTAAAAAAAAAAAAATAAGTACAATTATAAATAATACCAACCACAATTATACCTGGTCTAATCCCATATAATGCCATGGGGGATGTCAGTTCTTCACAAACCTGCAGAGAGTGGTTACTGTTTTATGAACTTCTATACTCTATATATTGCAGTCTGAGCTTATTGATTGTATCAGAAGCAAGCTGGTGTCAATCTCTAGCAATCAGGAATGTGAGTCCTCTGACTATACACACTTGCCCTCATTTACTAAGAGTGTTTTGTAGTTTTCTTTGTGGGTTTTAATTCCCTACAATTTATTTTCTATGGTATTTACTAAGGTTTCCCTACATTTTCCTCTTTCCCTACACTTTGCTTTTTTTACACATGCTCTGATCTGAAATCCACCAAATTTTATGTGGAAACCTTAGTAAATATGTTGGGATTTTGTGAAAATGTCTGAAACATGCCCCTTTTCAGCGACCATGCCCCCTTTTCTAAGCAAAATGGAGAATTAGGCAGGGTTTTTTTCAATTCTGGCACAAATTCTGGCGCAAATTCTGGTGCAGACAGAATTTCTGGGGCAATGCAACAGAATCTGGTGCACAACCCGACTAAATATATCGGGTTTGCAATAGTAAATGAGGGCCACTATCTGTTGAGTTAATTAGCTGCAACCTCCCAGCCAGGTTGTGGAAGTGGATAGATTGTTGAAGAGAACTGTGTGGCTCACAGAGTCACATAGAACATAAGTAATAATAGAAGCTTAAAGGAGTACTCTAGTGCAGAATATTCCTTCTCCATCCTGACCAGGCTGCAAAAAAAAGAAGAAAATGAACCATCTCTCACCTTCCTGGGTTCCCGCAGAGCGCCACTACAGCTGATCGGTCCTCCGGTCCATCCTCTTCATAGTTCCGGCTGTAACAAAGCGTCACATGGCGCTCAGCTTATCGCCGGCCGAGGCTGAATATCGCGCTGGCGGCGATAGGCTGAGCGCCAAGTGACGCTTCATTACACACGGAAGTATGAAGAGGATGGAGGTGAGTGATGGTTCATTTTCATTTTTTTTGCAGGATGGAGCAGGAATACTCTGCACCAGAGTACCCCTTTAAGGCTAGGCTCACACTGCGGAATCTCCGGGCAGAAAATTTCCGCCCGGAGATTCCGAGTGTGGCCAGCGCCGACAAAATCAGTCAGCGCTAGGACCGCGTGGACACTGCAGTCTCCAATAGACTGCAATGTGTTCTGCGAGTATTTCCGCCTGAAGAATGAACAACGCCATTCTTCAGTTGGAAATTTCCAAGCAGATTTTCTGTTCATATATTCTGCTTCACAAATTCCGAAGTGGGAATTTGTGAACGGAAACCCATTCACTACAATATACATTTTAGCAAGTGGAATGTCTGCCTGCAATTTCAAAGCGGAATTGCAGGCGGAAATTCCGTAGTATAAACCTAGCCTAACTGTAAGGATCTGGTACCAGCTTGTCATACAGTTGCACCAGGCTTGGTGAAACTCCCCATCTTTCAAAACTAAGAACAATGCACAATTTATTAGGCCCATCTGTTAAAGACTATTTATACCGAAATTAAGACATACAGAGAGGCAAACCATGAATGTTCAATTTGTACAATTCTGATCTACACATGAACTTCGGTTTTCAAGGTAAATACACCATTCTAACTTCTTTAAATGCATTTAACTAGAGTTCTGGCTATTAGCCTTTCATTTTCACATCCTGAGCATCTACAAGCTAAAATTATTCCTCAAGCAGAAAAAAGAACTGCCAACTACTGTATGTATCATAAGCCATCAGCAGTAGAAAAAATAAATAAAAATGGCCACTCAGACACTAATGTTTTCACAACATATGTAAAAATGAATGAATGTAAAATATCTACAGTGTCCTGGCACAACTATTGGCAGCAAATGTTCACTCAATGCCATTGACAGGCAAAACTGACAAGCTGGGCTTATTCCAACAAGACTTTTAAACACTGTCTGAAAGTGAACATGATGAAAAGATAGACTCTCTACCAAACTGCAACACTTCTGGGTGCTCTAAAAAAAAAAAAAAAAAGAAATGTGAAAATCATGAAAATAGACTACTATGAAATACATTTCCCCTTGTGTATAGAAAAAAAAATCAGTATGCACCAGCAAGAACTTCTTCACTTAGAATACCATCACATCAACTACTGGTTCGCTTGTAAAACCTAAAAGACTTTCGAACTTTATGGAGCATAGAGCAACATACAAGACAGACCCTGAAAAAAATAAGAAATTGGTTCAGGGAGACATGACAATAGAAAAGTCATACCCTCATTGGATTGGACTCACTGGACTGTTCTCTGTCCCCACCACTCACCACTGATTGCCTGTTCCTGTCGTGCCCTGACTTTAAAGGAACTGGCAAGTGTATCGCTGGCCAAGGTGAGTCATAGCGAGTAATCGGCTGATCATATTATATTATTTATATCCAAGGACTATGTAGCCCAGCCACTGAGTAGTATCATTTTGATAAAGAAACCTAAGCAGTACTGGGGGCTCAGAAAATGTTTGTATTACAGGACACAAAGTAAGACCGAATTTGGCCAGAAAATATTCTTTAGAAATCGCAGCTGTTACATTGTCCTACTTGCTGCCAATGGCACATTGTTTCCTCATTCAATGTGCTGCTATGAGGTCTCACTCTTTACACCCCTGAATAAAGTATATTGATGACGGTACATTCTATTACTGATGAACTGTCACAGTTATTACAGTATCAACCAGCAGATAATCTTTTCAGCCTTTATTGATTTAGTTTCCTTTTTTCAACTATTTTTTGTTATGGGAAAGTTCTAAAATGAGAAGACTTTGATTTTTACTGGTTTATTTTCCTCAGATAAATAGTGTACATTGCCTTTATTCTTTTTTCTCCAGAAGCCTTTCTTTCCCTATGGTAGAATGTGGCTTACCTACCTTCAAATCAATCTTGGAATTATTCCTAAACATGTCACAGATACAAATTGTCAAGCACACATTGCCTTCTCTGTGATAGAGTTCACATGAAAAGAGAACAGCTCAGCCTATGAATTGTCCAATCAGCTGTGAAGGCAGCTTTGAGAGGTGCCAACAGCCCCAAGGGAGGTGTAACAGCTCGGTGACATCTCACTGTCACATCTCGCAAACCAGGAACTAGGTTCAAACCTATTACACCCTTACAGACGTAATACTGCTCCCAGCTGTGTTAGGTCCAGAAAGAGAAGTGTAAAAATGATTTGAAAGCTGAACATTAACTCATACTTCTGTTTAGTCTTTTCAATATTATTTTACCCATTACAGAACAATTATTCTTTTTAAATATATTTTGATTTCTAGCCTTTTAGTAGGAGTGACACATGCATGATATATGTGTCAGGATATCTCACATTGTATTCATTGGTTACAATGTTATCTCCTGGGCTATACACACCTAAAGGGGTAATCCAGGATTTTTGTAAAAATTTGACTATGCTACAGGGGCTGTATAGTTAGTGTAGTTCATAATATAGTGTCTTTACCAGTGTGTGATGGTTTTCTCACAATTCTTCTGTGATTTTCACCCCAATATTTATTTTTAACAGCATACAAAATGACTGCTATCTCGGATTTTTCCCAGCTTGCAATGGGGTCGAGACCTGACTCACTAGTCAGCTGATGATAGGATGCCTGTCTGCTTCAATGGGTGGAGAGAGCAATCTGCAAGTAATGCAACAGCTGGAGGCACCCTGATTGAAAACCACAGGTCTGCAGCTCATTTATGTTTCAATGGGTGGGGTAGCTGATGTGTGGAAAGAAGGAAAATGGTATCATGGGATTTGTAGGCAAACAAGAAAACTGAAAACAGGAAATACAAATTCAGGGAAAGCTAGCCACAGTGTTCTGGTAATCTCACAGCCCAAGACAAGCGCAGATCCTTCCTAAGCCTGTCCATTACTGTCTGCCAGTTATGTACTAAGATCACCTTTTGCTGGATAACCCCTTTAACATCTAAACAGCCGCACAACTGACACACAACTGTATCACAAACAGTTTGCAGTATTTAAACTATTAGCACTCTATTGTGATACTTCAGCAGTAACAATCACAATAATACACACAAACACCTACCTGGTATATGTTGACGGGGAAAGCACAATGGTTTCACACTTTGAATGCAAGTGTACAATCACCGGGATGATCTCTGATTTAATTTTTTGCAGCTGCAATTGTACGTAGATAAATGCACTTTCTAGATATTTTTTCAAATATTTCAAAAAGTACAATTTCACATTCATAAGTATTCAGACCATTACAGTCTACAGTCTTCTTATGTATAATGATCTGTGGATCCTTTCAAGCTTTGTTAGGGTGGATGGGGACTGTCAGTGGACAACCATTTTCAGGTCTCTCCAAAGATGTTTGATTGGGTTTGAGTCAAGGCTCTTACTGGGCTACTCAAGGACATTCACAGATTTGTCCCTAAGCCATTCCTGTGTTGTTTTAGCTGTGTGCTTAGGGTCATTGTCTTGTTGGAAGGTGGCATGGTTTCTTCCAGACAAGACATTTAGAACTGAGGTCAGAAATTTTAATCTTGGTTTTATCAGACCCACAAGTTTCTCACTGTCTGAGAATCCTTTAGGTTATTTTATGAAAATTCCAGATGGGCTTACATGTGTCTTTTAGTGAGAAAAGTATTATTTCTGGTCACTCTTCCATAAAGTTCAGATTGCTGCAGTAATGGTTGACCTTCTGGAAGTTTATCCCATCTGCACACAGAATCTTTGGAGCTCAGCTAGAGTGACCATTGGCTTTTTGGTCATTTCTCTTAGTAAGGCCCTTCTCTCCCCAATGCCTTAGTTTAGTGTAGTGGGCAGCTCGAGGTAGAGTCCTAATTGTTCCAAATCTCTTCCAATTAAGAAATATGGAAGCCATTGTGCTCTTGGGAACTTTCAGTGCAGCAGAAATGTTTTTATATCCTTCTTCAGATTTTTGCCTTCTAACAAATCTTACCCTATTTTTCCCCTCATGGATTGATTTTTGCTCTTAAATGCATTGTCATCTGTCAGGCTTTATGTAGACAGAATATATACTTATGCTGATCAAGAAAGCTTGGTCTGCACTACTACAAGCTGTGCACATTATGTTACATCAATAAAAAATATATAGCATGGAATCAGCAAAAAAAGTATGGGGAATGTACAACTGGGTAAGGAAACACAGTAGTATTTTCAATTTGCAAAGAGCCAAGAAAAGGAGAAAAACTTATAAAATCTTTATTGCTTATTCATTATAAGCATGCCCAGGGGTAGTGGTATGGTGATTGGCATGAGGCAGACTGATCAGCAGATGCAGCGACCACTTTTTCAAAGGTTGTCCTGCTTTGTCTTGCTTATATAGACAGGGCTGTGTCTTCCCATATCATGATCAATCAACTGAATTTACCACAAATGACTCCATTAATAGAATAGAAACATCTCAGAGATGATCAAGGGAAGCCCCACCGAGCTAAATGTGTCATAGCAAAGAGTCTAAATTGCATGCAAAAATAAATTTGTCCTTTTTTAATACATTTGCAACAATTTCTAAGAATTTAGAACATTACAATGTACAGTAAGCTCAATAATGCCCTAAAAGGTTTAAGAACATTTAACAAATGATGCCAACATGAAGTAGACATATTGTAAATGTGAAATGAATAACTAATTTCTGTGGCATAACTATCTTTTTTACAAGCAGAGAATCTGGAATTCTGAAAAAATCATAACTTTTTCAATTTTTCACTGAATTTTTTTACACAAAATTGCAGAAAGTATTGACCAAAATGTATTACTAACATTAAGTACAATATGTTATGAAAAAAAGATCTCAGAATCAATATTTAAAGTTAAAGCGGGACAGGTCAGATTTGAAAAATGGGAGATGCATGTTTAGAGCATAAATAACATATATGATGCCATCACGTCAGGACTGGCATTAGACTGGCAAGGGATTTAACAGGTGAGTAATTGATAGTTTATTTTTTTAGTTATTTATCAGTCAATGTAGGTACCGTTGCCCAGTTGGGGGCTACTGTTCATGGCAGATTGTCCATCTAGGAAGAAACAGTGGGCTGGGATAGTTTAGGGCTCATTGTCCCCCTATAAGACGTGACGCACCAATTCAGAAAATTAATTAAACCAAGCTGCTCAAAATCTAATTTACAATCCTTATGAGAATTTTTGGGAAGGGCAGAATGGGTACTGTTCAGGTCTCTTTAATCTAAGAGACCTGTTTTTTCTTTTGTGTCACAAAGTAAAATTTTACAGTTAGAGGTATTGCTTATATGTTTTATTGCTTTTATACAATACAATTACAGGTTAAACATTCATAGGTTTCAGTATAATACTGGTGATATAGAGGTACCGGAAAGGCTGGAGTAGATTTTGGAGAAGCGGAGTCCAACATCTTGTGGAAATAGGCTTTACGCTGATTCTCGACTCCATCACAATTCGGGTAGTCTATGTACATGTATGCCCTGGTCCCGTTAACAGGGTTTAAAACACGCTTACGGGCTGAGCATGCATTAAACGCAGTGGGTCCCGACTGCTATCAGCAGCTAGAACCCAGGGTTAATGCCAGGCATCACCGATCAGCCAGATTAACCCTTTAGATGCCACAATCAAAGTTGATTGCGGCATCTAGAATGAAAGTAAAGGCATCCCTGCAGCTCAGCAGAGCTGATCGGGACCATCGCGATAAAATCACAATGTCCTGATCATCTAAGAGGACAGCGGGAGGGCCAATACCTGCCTCTTTACCATCCGATCGATCTTCTGCTGCTCCCAGCCAGCCATTGAGGCTGCAGCAGCAGAGCACCGATAGCACTGATCAGTGCTATGCTTATGTGGTGTCCCGGTACTGGACTTGGTCCTGTACCTTAGTCGTGGGTCCCCAAAGTGAGAGTTCCTCCGTGCTGATAGGGCTCTCTTGGTGGATTAACCCCTAGTCACCTTCTAATGTCATAAAAAATGTATATATTTAATAAATGTTATTATAGTGTAATTAATGTACAGGACCTTAGATCATGTGATATTTAATAATTCTGTTATGCTAAGGTTAAGGATATGCTAGGACTGACAGGTTTGGGGAACCAATAAGCTTTGATCCTGCCCCTTCTGTATATAAGGGCGCTGTTACCATTAATCACTCTCTTGTATCCTGGATGTGAAAGAAAGCAGATCTGTTATCGCAGTGACAAGAAAATCTAGTCCTGAAGCCTTCAATTTCAGCCACATTCTAAACCATGAGTTAATCCAACTCCATCCCACCAAATCTGACGTGACTACTGAACCTAAACATACCCCTAAATTCAGTGGAACATTTACATAGGAATCAAAGCTTATTTCCTACAAAGTCCCAGCCAACCTGTGAGGAGCCTAAATCCCGGTCCTCTTGTAAAGACTGTTGTTAATTGCATCCTGCATAAAATCTGCAGTAAAGTTATTACAATTCCCGCTGTGGACAATCCTTTATTCCTCCCTATCTATCTTGGGACGGGTGGAGGTAGGATATATACATACAGAGGAACCCGCACCCTGGCATCACGACAATCAAGAGTTAATCCTATACCCAGCAACACTACATTGCAACACACCTGTTCAACCCTACACCCCCCAAGCTACCACACTATGGCATAGCATTGATCAGTGTATGCAATCAAAAGACTGCATGGTATAGCCCACTCTGGGGGCTAATATAAAAGTTAAAGTGTACAAAAATAATAATAATAATACATGTGAATAATCCCCTCCCTTAATAAAAGTTTGAATCACATATGTGGTACCGCCAAAATGTCCAAACTATTACAATATACAGTGGGGATCAAAAGTTTGGCACCCCAGGTAAAAATTTGTATTAATGTGCATAAAGAAGCCAAGGAAAGATGGAAAAATCTCCAAAAGGTATCAAATTACAGATTAGACATTTTTATAATATGTCAACAAAAGTTAGATTTTATTTCCATCATTTACACTTTCAAAATAACAGAAAACAAAAAAATGGTGTCTGCAAAAGTTTGAGCACCCTGCAGAGTTAATATCTTGTACTGCCCCCTTTGGCAAGTATCACAGCTTGTAAATGCTTTTTGTAGCTAGCCAAGAGTCTTTCAATTCTTGTTTGAGGTATCTTTGCCCATTCTTCCTTACAAAAGTTTCCAGTTCTGTGAGATATCTGGGCTGTCTGTCACACACTGCTCTTTTAAGGTCTATCCATAGATTTTCAATTATGTTGAGGTTAGGCCATGGCAAAACCTTCGGTTTACACCACTTGATGTAATCCCCCATGGATTTCGAGGTGCGTTTAGGATCATTATCCATTTGTAGAAGCCATGCTCTCTTTAACTTCAGCTTTTTCACAGATGGCATCAAGTTAGCATCCAAAATTTGCTGACATTTTATTGAATCCATTTTTCCTTCTACTCATGACATGTTCCCTGTGCCACTGGCTGCAATACAACCCCAAAGCATGATTGATCCACCCCCATGCTTAACAGTTGGACAGAGGTTCTTTTCATTAAATTATGTTACCCTTCTTTTCCAAACGTACCTTTGCTCATTCCGACCAAAAAGTTAAATTTTAACCTCATCGGTCCACAGAACTTGTTTCCAAAATGCATCAGGCTTGTCTATATGTTCATTTGCAAAGTTCAAACACTGATTTTTGTGATGAGGAGGTAGAAGAGGTTTTCTTCTGATAACTCTTCCATGAAGACCATATTTGTACAAGTATGTCTTTATAGTGGAATAGTGTACCACAACTCCAGTGTCTGCCAGATCTTTCTGGAGGGATTGTGCAGTCATACGTGGGTTTTGAATTATTTTTCTCACAATCCTGCGAGCTGTTCTGTCTGATATTTTTCTTGATCTTCCAGATCTTGCTTTAACTTCCACTGTTCCTGATGACTGCCCTTTCTTAATTACATTCCGAACAGAGGATATTGACATCTGAAAACGTTTTGCTATCTTCTTATAGCCTTCTCCAGGTTTGTGAGTGTCAACTATTTTCAGTTTCAGATTTATAGACAACTGCTTAGAAGAACCCATGGTGCTGATTGTTGGGGCAAGGTCAGATGAGTCTGGGCATTTAAAACCTTTGAGATTGACATCACCTGGTCTTCCCAGATGATGATTGAGAACAATCCATGACACTGGCAGGTCTCAGCTTTGCAAAAGGGGCAGTGCATTCAATGAATTCTGCAGGGTGCCCAAACTTTTGCAGACACCATTTTTTTGTTTTCTGTTATTTTGAAAGTGTAAATGATGGAAATAAAATCTAACTTTTGTTTACATATTATAAGAATGTCTAATCTGTAGTTTGATGCCTTTTGAGATTTTTCCATCTTTCCTTGGCTACTTTATGCACATTAATACAAATTTTTGCCTGGGGTGCCCAAACTTTTGATCCCCACTGTATGGTAAGCTAAACCGCACAGTTGATGGCGTAGACATAAAAAATACAAAAGTCCAAAATTGTGCATTTTTGCTCACTTCATACAAATGAGCAAACATACTACATAAAAAATTAATAAAAAGCGATCAAAAAGTCCAATTAAAACAAAAATTATACCATTAAAAATTGTAGACCACGGCGCAAAAAAATTAGGCCTCATACAGCCTCATATGCAGAAAAATAAAAAAGTTATAGGGTTCAGAAGATGACAATTTTAAACATACAAATTTTGGTGCATGTAGTTATTATTTTTTTAAGTAATAAAATAAAATAAATAAATTGGGTTTCCTTGTAACCATATAGACCTATAGAATAAAGATAAGGTGTCTTTTTTTTTTTTTACCAAAAAAGTGCACTGTGTAGAAATGGAGGCCCTAAAAAGTAGCAAAATTGTGTTTTTTGTCTTAATATTACCCTACAAATAAGTTTTTTTGTGTTGCCGCAGAGTTATGTTATATAAATAAGTGATGTCATTACAAAGTACAATTGGTGACGCAAAAAAACAGCCCTTATATGGGTCTGTAGGTTTAAAATTGAAAGTTTTATAATAAAAAAAAAATGAAAGTGCAAAAACAAAAATCGGCCTTAACCACTTAGGGACCAAGGGCTTACAAGTATGCACTGACATCCTGGTACTTAAGGACCAAGGGCGTACCGTGGGAATTTCGGTCATCGCCGCATGCCGGGCGGGGACCGGACCGGGATGCCTGCTGACATAATTCAGCAGGCACCCTGTGAAAAAAACCTAGGGGGTGGTCCTGTGCCCCCCATGTCGGCGATCAATTCAGATTGGTGATTTATGGCGATTCTGGGCTGATCTGGTCTCTGGTGACCCGATTGCCCGGAAAATAGGGTTGATCAGAGCTGTCAGAGACAGGGGTGCCACCTCCTCCCATCTCCAGGACTGACCGGCAATTCGCAGGGCAGGGGCGGGGGTGAAAGTTCAGATCCCCCTCTCTGCCCGCCCCTGGAAGTCCAGGCCGAGCGGGGAAGATGGCGGGGATGGTGCGGGGGCTGTGGATGCAGGGGGGTAGGGTTTCGGCGGCAGTTACCTGCGATCAGGAGAGGCCCGGGGAACAGCGGCAGAATGGAGATGCAGGCAAGTGGAGGCAGCGGAGGTGACGTCAGAGAAAGCAGTGAAGATCGCTGTAAAGTGATCTTCACTGCTGTTTCTAGGAATTTCAAAATGACAACTCCCAGCATGCCTAGACATTCTTTGGCTGTCTGGGCATGCTGGGAGTTGTAGTTTTGCAATATCTGGAGGGCCACAGTTTGGAGATCACTGAGCTGTGGTCTCCAAACTGTGTCCTTCCAGATGTTGCAAAACTACAACTCTCAGCATGCCCAGACAGTCCAGGCATACTGGGAGTTGTAGTTCTGTAACATCTGGCCCTTAAGATGTTGCAGAACTACAACTCCCAGCATGCCTGGACAGTCTTGGCATGCTGGGAGTTGTAGTTTTGAAACATCTGGAAGGGCACTGTTTGGAGACTACAATACAGTGGTGTCCAAACTGTAGTGCTCCAAACGTAAATTCAATGCATGCCGAGACTATCCAGGCATGCTGGGAGTTGTAGTTCAGCAATATCTGGCCCTTCAGATGTTGCCGAACTACAACTACCAGCAAGTCTGGGCAGTCTGGGTATGCTTGGAGTTGAAGTTTTGAAACATCTGGAAGGCTACAGCTTGGAGACCACTACACAGTGGTCTCCAAACTGTCCTCCTCCAGTTGTTGCATAACTACAACTCCCAATATGCCCTTCAGTTGTCTGGGCATGCTGGAAGTTGTAGTTTTGCAACTACTTGAGGCACACTGGTTGGGAAACATTGTCTGTTTCCTAACTCAGTGTTTTCAAAATCGTGTGCCTCCAGCTGTTGCAAAACTATTACTCCCAGCATGCACTGACAGACCATGCATGCTGGGAGTTGTAGTTTTGCAACAGCTGGAGGCACACTGGTTGGGAAACACTGAGTTAGGAAACAGACAGTGGTGCGGAAACACTGCGGTAGTCTGTTACCTAACTCAGTGTTTCCCAACCAGTGTTCCTCTAGCTGTTGCATAACTACAACTCCCAGCAAGTATGGTCTATCAGTGCATGCTGGGAATTGTAGTTTTGCAGCAGCTGTGGTACATTCACATGGGAGGGGTTTACAGCAAGTTTCCTGATTCAAGTTTGAGATGCGGCAAATAGGCCTCACATGTGCATGGCACTCTCTCCCTTCGTTTAGGGCCACATATGGGGTATCTCTGTACTTGGGAGAAATTGCATTACAAATTTTTTTTCTCTCCTTTTACCCCTTATGAAAAGGTAAAGTTGGGGTTTACACCAGCATGTTAGTTTAAAAAAAAATAAAAAATGTTACACTAACATGCTGGTGTTGCCCCATACTTTTAATTTTTATAAGAAGTAAGATGAAAAAAGACCCACAAAATGTGTAACACAATTTCTCCCAAGTACGGAAATACCCCATATGTGGACGTAAAATGCTCTGCGGACGCATAACAAGGCTCAGGAGTGAGAGCGCACTATGTACATTTGAGGCCTAAATTGGTGATTTGCTCAGGGGGGGCTGCAAAAAAATAAATAAAATAAAAAAACACCCACATGTGACCCCATTTCAGAAACTGCACCCCTCACAGAACATAACAAGGGGTGCAGTGAGCATTTACACCACACAGGTGTCTGACAGATTTTTGGAACAGTGGTCCGTGAAAATGAAAAATGTAATTTTTAATTTGTGCAACCTACTGTTCCAAAGATCTGTCAAACGCCAGTGGGGTGTAAATGCTCACTGCCCCCCTTGTTACGCTCCGTGAGGGGTGTAGTTTCCAAATAATGTCACATGTGGGGAGGTCCACTGTTCTGGCACCATGGGGGCTTTGTAAATGCACATGGCCCCAGACTTCTATTCCAACCACATACTCTGTCCAATATTCCTTTGCTCGTCCTTCCCTTCTGAGCCCTCTAGTGCACCCACAGATCACTTTACATCCACATATGAGATATTTCCTTACTCGAGAGAAATGTGGTTACAAACTTTGGGGGACATTTATCTACACCCTGTGGGGTGTTAAGGCTCACTGTACCACTTTTTATATTCCTTGACGGGTGTAGTTTCCCAAATAGTATGCCATGTGGGGTGTTTTTCGCTGTTCTGGCACCATGGGGGCTTCCTTAACCCCTTCCCGCAGAATGTCATATATAAACGCCGGGTTGTGCAGTGCGTTTGCGCATCCCGACGTTTATAAATGACATTCAGTTAACCCGGCGATGCGCAGCATCGCACGGGTTAACTGGCAGAAGTCCCGCTGTTTCCAGCAGGGGACAACTTCTGCTTCACCCCCCAGGACCATCCATTGATGGTCCTGGTCAGCGATCACTGTGATTGGTCCCTGTGGACCAATCACAGTGATCTGGGGTGAAAGTTCAGATCCCCCGGACTGCCCGCCCCTGGAAGTCGGGCAGAACGGGGGACGATGGCTGCAGGGGCTCGCGGGGACCTGCGGCATGGGGGGGGGGGACACACGAGGGGACCGGCGGCCTTACCTGGAGCAGCGGCGGGACCGGCAGGTAAGTATGTGGTCCTCAGAGGCAGCAGTGAAGATCTTCACTGCTGCTTCTAGGAGTCTGAAAACTACAACTCCCAGCATGCCTAGACAGCCTTTGGCTGTCTGGGCATGCTGGGAGTTGTAGTTTTGCAACATCTGGAGGGCCCCAGTTTGGAGACCATTGTATAATGGTCTCCAATCTGTGCTCTTCCAGCTGTTTCAAAACTACAACTCCCAGCATGCACTGACTGTCCAGGCAGGCATGGAGTTTTAGTTCAGCAACATCTGGCCCTTCAAATGTTGCCGAACTACAACTCCCAGCATGCCCTTCAGCTGTCTGGGCATGCTGGGAGTTGTAGTTTGCAACAACTGGAGACACACTGGTTGGGAAACATTGCTTCTAACTCAGTGTTTCCTAACCTGTGTGCCTCCAGCTGTTGCAAAACTATACCTCCCAGCATGCACTAACAGACCATGCATGCTGGGAGTTGTGGTTTTGCAACAGCTGGTGCACCCCCCCCCCCCCCCCCGAAACACCTGTGGGGTAATAAGGCTCACTTTATTCCTTATTACATTCCTCAAGGGGTCTAATTTCCAAAATGGTATGCCATGTGAAGGTTTTTTGCTGTTCTGGCACCATAGGGGCTTCCTAAATGCAACATGCCCCCCAAAAACCATTTCAGAAAAACGTACTCTCCAAAAACCCCTTATCCCTCTTTCCCTTCTGAGCCCTCTACTGCGCCCGCCGAACACTTGACATAGACATATGAGGTATGTGCTTACTCAAGAGAAATTGGGCCACAAATATAAGTATACATTTTCTCCTTTTACCCCTTGTAAAAATTCTAAAATTGGGTCTACAAGAACATGCGAGTGTAAAAAATGAAGATTGTGAATTTTCTCCTTCACTTTGCTTCTATTCCTGTGAAACACCTAAAGGGTTAAAATGATGACTGAATGTCATTTTGAATACTTTGGGGGGTGCAGTTTTTATAATGGGGTCTTTTGTGGGGTATTTCTAATATGAAGACCCTTCAAATCCACTTCAAACCTGAACTGGTCCCTGAAAAATAGTGAGTTTGAAAATTTTGTGAAAAATTGGAAAATTGCTGCTGAACTTTGAAGCCCTCTGGTGTCTTCCAAAAGTAAAAACTCGTCACTTTTATGATGCAAACATAAAGTAGACATATTGTATATGTGAATAAAAATGTTTTTTATTTGTAATATACATTTTTCTTACAAGCAGAGAGCTTCAAAGTTAGAAAAATGCTAAATTTTCAAATTTTTCATCAAATTTTAGGATTTTTCAAAAGGAAAGGATGCAAGTTACCACAAAAATTTACCACCATGTTAATGTAGAATATGTCACGAAAAAACAATCTCGGAATCAGAATGATAACTAAAAGCATTCCAGAGTTATTAATGTTTAAAGTGACAGTGGTCAGATGTGCAAAAAACGCTCTGGTCCTTAAGGCCAAAATGGGCTTAGTCCTGAAGGGGTTAATGAGACATGCCCCCCCAAAAACCATTTCAGCAAAATTCGCTTCCAAAAGCCCACTGTCGCTCCTTCCCTTCTGACCCCTCTAATGCGACCACAAAGCACTTTACATCTACATGTGAGGTATTTTCTTACTCGAGAGAAATTGGGTTACACATTTTGGGGGAAATTTATCACCTATTACCCTTTATAAAAATTAAAAATATGGGTCTACAAGAACATGTTAGTGTCAAAAATGAAGATTTTCTTCCTGTGAATGAAGACTTCTGTTCCTGTGAAACACCTAAAGGGTTAACAAACTATCTGAATGTCATTTTGAATACATTGGGGGGTGCAGTTTTCATAATGGGGTCCATTATTGGGTATTTCTAACATAAAGACCCTCAAATTCACTTCAAAACTAAACTGGTCCCTGAAAAATTCAGATTTTGAAATTTACATGAAAAATTGGAAAATTGCTGCTATCCCTCTAATGTCTTCAAAAAGTAATAACATATCAACTTTATGATGTCAACATAAAGTAGACATATTGTATATGTGAATCAATATATAATTTATTTGGTATGTCCACTTTCCTTACAAGCAGAGAGCTTCAAAGTTATGAAAATGCTACATTTTCAATTTAAATATACTTGAACATACATGTTTATGTTACTTTCTAGCCAACTCTAGGGTCATGGCTGTCATTTAAAACTGAGGCATGCCCATTATGTTGGATTACTTTTTATATAAACATCATAGTTTACAGACTTTCATGTAGTCTGTTTGGGATTTTGGCATTTATTAAAGCAAAAATAGTTCTATAGAAACCATGACTGTGACCCCAGGAATACAAGTGTAACCAAGGATTTACTTTGGAAATCAAGAGGCTTCTTTTAAATGTACCATAATAAAAATATTTAGCACACTTTTCCAGTTAAAGGGGTACTCCACTGCGTCAGCGTTCAGAACATTTTGTTCTGAACCCTGAGGCAGGGGATTACCCCTTTAAGGTTCCATAAAACACAGCTTTCCTGTTAGTGGTACTCTGGGAAATAGCTGTCCCTTTTGCAGTAAGGATGAATGGACTGTTAAGGAAATGAAGATTTTTCACTGGCTCCCCTCTGATAATATGGTTTAGTTCGTCAGAATTGAAACCATAAAACACAAAAGAAGAACATATCTATACTTTTGGTTTTGATGATCTCCCAGCATTCATAGAGTATGGTAAAGCCTCTTTTTAATGCTATTGCCAATATGAACATGCCATTGCTTATAATGCAGTTCCTTTAGCCTTCAGCACGAAGCAAAATCATTAATATATTTTATTAATTCTTTTACAAGATTATTTTCGAAACTTGATTTAGAAGTCTGGAAAAGTTAGGTTTAGTGAACCGGCTGTCCAGGGAAGAAGTTATAAATGTATTTTATTTTTTGGTACAAGATAATTCTTGAAGTTTGATGCAATATAGTCTATAATGTATAAAATGTCAAGGTAAAACTTGTTACATAGTTACATAGTATAGTTACTACAATAAACATTAATATTTGATTGAAATAAACCCTTTTCTAAACCTTAAGGACAATGGACCTAAATGTGCACCCTAGTGCGCTGGTACTTAATAGTGTTGCTCGCGAATATTCGCAATTCGAATATTAGTCGCGAATATCGCATATTCGCGAATTTTGCGAATATAGCGCTATATATTCGTAATTACGAATATTCGTTTATTTTTATTTTTTTTCTTCACAGCACACATCACAGTGATCACCCCTCTCTGCTTCCAGCTTGTGTGGTGTAAAGAAGGCTCTAATACTAGCGCGTATGCTAATTTTGTATATGCTAATTTTCGCATATGTTAATTTTCGCATCTGCGAATGTTCGCATATGCGAAAATAAAACGAGAATATTACGAATATGCGAATATTCGCGAATATATGATGAATATTCGTCCATATATTCGCGAATATTCGCGAATTCGAATATGGCCTATGCCGCTCAACACTAGTACTTAACACACCAGCACATATATGTACATGCAGTGCATGGAGCAACTACAGGAGCTGTGCTCACTTCATGTACAACTGGTCAAGGCTGCTTTCCGCAGCCAGGGACTTGCGGGTAATGGCAGACATGAGCGATCACCCTAATGTCCACCATTAACCTCTCAGATGCCGTGATTAAAATGATCAAGGCATCTGCAGCAATGCAGAGGTTCCAATGGCTAATCTTATCACCTGTGGCACAGCCAAGATGGCTGACGGAGGTCCTCACCTTCCTCCACCTATCACACGATCTTCTTCTATGGTGTGCTAGATCGCTGATAATACTGATCAGTGCTATGCCTATGCTTAGCACTCAACAGTATTAGCAATCAAATGATTGTTATAAATAGCCCCTAGGAGCAGAAAAAGTGTAAAATAAAAAGTAAAAAAAAAAAAATTTCAAGAAATGGTTAAATCCCCTCCCCCAATAAAAATTGCCCCTTTTTCCTATTTTACAAAAAATTGTTAAAAAAAATAATTAATAAACATATTTTGTATCGATGCAAGAGTAAAAAAAAGTTCAAAATCGCTGTATTTTGGTCACATCACATTCCAAACAAAAATTTATAAAAAGCGATTAAAAAGTGGTACCAAAAAATTCTACAGAAAAGTAAGTAAGTTACAGGGGTTCAGAATAGAGAAATTGTAAACATGCTTCTTTAAAAAAAATAAAAAAATAATAAGTTTGTGTTTTTAACCCGTTCAGGACCCATGACGTAACGTCCCGACACCCTGGGTCTTAAGGACCCATGGCGTACACTTACGTCATGGGCAGTTCCGGTCCCCGCCGTGCGCCGGGCGGAGATCGGACCGGGATGCCTGCTGAAATCATTCAGCAGGCATCCCGTGCAAATGCCCAGGGGGGTCATCAGACCCCCCCCATGTCGGCGATCGTTGCAAATCGCAAGTGAATTCCCACTTGCGATTTGCGCGATTCCGGGTCATTCCGGGTCTATAGTGACCCGGAATATAAGGGGGATCGCGGGTGTCTAAGACACCCAGGATCCCCCTGAAGAGATAGGAGTGAGGTGGCACGGGTGCCACCCCTCCTATCCCTGCTATTGGTGGTCTAGAAGCGACCACCAATAGCAGATTGGGGGCGGGGGGGTTTACTTTCATTTTCCCCGTCCTGCCCTCCCACAATAGGCGGGGCAGGATGGGGAAACGACGGGGACCGGCGCCGAAGATCCACTTACCGATCCGGGCGGGCGACGGAGGCTGCGGGCGACGGAGATCGGTGGGCGGCGATGACGTGCGGCTGGATCCGACGGAAGCCGGTGAGTTGCCTAGCAACATCTGGAGGGTACAGTTTGAGACCATTATACAGTGGTCTCTAACTGTAGCCCTCCAGATGTTGCAAAACTACAACTCCCAGCATGCCCAGATAGCTGTTTGGGCATGCTGGAATATGTAGTTTTGCAACAGCTGGAGGGCTACAGTTTGAGACCACTATATAGTGGTCCCTAAACTGTAGCCCTCCAGATCTTGCAAAACTACAACTTCTAGCATGCCCAAACAACTGTTTGCTGTCAGGGCATGCTGGGAATTGTAGTTTTGCAACAGCTGGAGGACCACAGTTTGGAGATCACTTTGCAGTGTTCTCTAAAACTGTAGCCCTCCAGTCGTTGCAAAACTACAAATCCCAGCATGTCCAAACAGCAATCAGCTGTCTCGGCATGCTGGGAGTTGTAGTTGCGTTCCTCCCGCTATTGCATAACTACATCTCCCAGCATGCCCTTTGGCGATCAGTACATGCTGGGAGTTGTAGTTTTGCAACAGCTGGAGGTAGACTGGTTGGAAAATACTGAGTTAGGTAACAGAACCTAACTGAAGGTTTTCCAACCAGTGTGTCTCCAGCTGTTGCAAAAGTACAACTCCCAGCATGCACGGTCTGTCAGTACATGCTGGGAGTTGTAGTTTTGAAACAGCTGGAGGATTGCCGCCCCATGTGAACGTACAGGGTACATTCACACTGGCGGGTTTACAGTAAGTTTCCTGCTTCATGTTTGGGCTGCGGCAAATTTTTCGATGCAGCTCAAACTCCTAGCGGGAAACTCACCGTAACACGTCAGTGCGAATGTACCCTAAAAACACTACACTAACACATAATAAAGAGTAAAACACAACATATACACCCCCTTACACTGTCCCCCCCCCAATAAAAATGAAAACCGTATTGTATGGCAGTGTTTCCAAAACGGAGCCTCCAGCTGTTGCAAAACAACAACTCCCAGCATTTCCGGACAGCCACTGACTGTCCAGGCATGCTGGGAATTTAGCAACAGCTGGAGGCACCCTGTTTGGGAATCACTGGCGTAGAATACCCCTATGTGATCCCTTATTTAGTCCTCAAATGCGCATGGAGCTCTCTCA
Source organism: Hyla sarda (assembly GCF_029499605.1). Classification (NCBI taxonomy): domain Eukaryota; kingdom Metazoa; phylum Chordata; class Amphibia; order Anura; family Hylidae; genus Hyla; species Hyla sarda. The sequence continues at coordinate 256,699,577 of NC_079190.1, forward strand.
CTTTGGAGCCCTGTCATATTTCAAGGAAACAGTTTAGGGCCACATATGGGGTATCTCCGTACTCGGGAGAAATTGCACTACAAATTTTGGTGGCTTTTTCTCCTTTTACCCCTTATGAAAAGGAAAAGTTGGGGCTACACCAGTTTGTTAGTGTAAAAAAAATAAAAAAATTTACACTAACATGCTGGTGTTGCCCTATACTTTTTATTTTCACAAGCGTTAAAAGGAAAAAAAGACCCCCAAAATTTGAGTACAGAAATATCCCATATCTTGGCGTAAAATGCTCTGCGGGCGCACAACAAGGCTCAGGAGTGAGAGCGCACTATGTACATTTGTGGCCTAAATTGGTGATTTGCACAGGGGTGGCTGATTTTACAGCGGTTCTGACATAAACGAAAAAAAATAAATACCCACATGTGATCCCATTTTGGAAACTATACCCCTCATGGAACGTAACAAGGGGTACAGTGAGCATTTACGCTCCACAGGTGTCTGACAGATTTTTGGAACAGTGGTCCGTGAAAATGAAAAATTTAATTTTTCATTTGCATAGCCCACTGTTCCAAAGATCTGTCAAACGCCAGTGGGGTGTAAATACTCACTGCGCCCCTTATTAAATTCTGTGAGGGGTGTAGTTTCCAAAATAGGGTCACATGTGGGGGGGTCCACTGTTCTGGCACCACGGGGGGCTTTGTAAACGCACATGGCCCCTGACTTCAATTCCAAACAATTTTTTTCCCAAAAGCTCAATGGCGCTCCTTCTCTTCTGAGCATTGTAGTGCGCCAGCAAAGCACTTGACGTCCACACATGGGGTATTTCCATACTCAGAAGACATGGGGTTACAAATTTTGGGGGTCTTTTTTGCTATTAACCCTTGCAAAAATGTGAAATTTGGGGGGAAGCACACATTTTAATGAAAACATTATTTTTTTTTTTACATATGCAAAAGTCGTTAAACCCCTGTGGGGTATTAAGGCTCACTTTATTCCTTGCTACGTTCCTTAAGGGGTCTAGTTTCCAAAATGGTATGCCATGTGGAGTTTTTTGCTGTTCTGGCACCATAGGGGCTTCCTAAATGCAACATGCCCCCCAAAAACCATTTCAGAAAAACGTACTCTCCAAAATCCCCTTGTCGCTCCTTTGCTTCTGAGCCCTCTACTGCGCCCGCCGAACAATTTACATAGACATATGAGGTATGTGCTTACTCGAGACAAATTGGGCTACAAATACAAGTATAAATTTTCTTCTTTTACCCCTTGTAAAAATTCTAAAATTGGGTCTACAAGAACATGCGAATGTAAAAAATGAAGAATGTGAATTTTCTCCCTCACTTTGCTGCTATTCCTTTTAAATACCTAAAGGGTTAAAATGCTGACTGAATGTCATTATGAATACTTTAGGGGGTGCAGTTTTTATAATGGGGTCATTTGTGGGGTATTTCTAATATGAAGACCCTTCAAATCCACTTCAAACCTGAACTGGTCCCTGAAAAATAGTGAGTTTGAAAATTTTGTGAAAAATTGGAAAATTGCTGCTGAACTTTGAAGCCCTCTGATGTCTTCCAAAAGTAAAAACACGTCAATTTTATGATGCAAACATAAAGTAGACATATTGGAAATGTGAATCAAAAATTTTTTTTATTTGGAATATCTATTTTCCTTACAAGCAGAGAGCTTCAAAGTTAGAAAAATGCTAAATTTTCAAATTTTTCATCAAATTTTGGGATTTTTCACCAAGAAAGGATGCAAGTTACCACAAAATTTTACCACTATATTAGAGTAGAATATGTCACGAAAAAACAATCTCGGAATCAGAATGATAAGTAAAAGCATTCCAGAGTTAATAATGTTTAAAGTGACAGTGGTCAGATGTGCAAAAAATGGCCGGGTTCTACAGTGAAAATTGGCTAAGTCCTTAAAGGGTTAAAAGCAGTACAATTGAAAAGCATGTAAGCGTGGGTATTATTTTAATTGTTTTGATCCAAAGAATAAAGGAAAAATGTAAATTATATGGTAAAGTGTACAGCATAAAAACAAAACCCTCCAACATTTGCTAAATTGTGGTTTCCTTTTCAATTTCCCCACACAAATACTTTTTTAGCTTCACCACACATTTTATGGTAAAATGAGTGATGTAATTGCAAAGTACAATTGGCTGCTCATGAAACAAGCCCTCATATGGATCTGTTGATGAAAATGTTAAGACAAGGTGGAAAATTTTATTGGCTGTGTCCTTAAAGGGGTACAGGTATCAGTTCTGCACTACTTATCAAAGACCATGTAAGGTGCTAGCACACCAGACTCAATCAAAGTCCACTGGATACTGGAATGGTAAAAGCACAGCACTCCTCCAAATAGTGAAAAAATTTGAATTTATTGGCTCACATTACCGCAATGTTTCTGTCCTACCATTGGACCATTTTAAAGCTTAGTATACAATTCAAGGGGAGGGCATCTATAACCAAACATATCTGCACAATTAGTGATTCATCAATTAATTAATTAATACATTAATACATCATTTCATATATAGAATAGTATAGAATATAATATGATTATACAGAGCCAATACACAGGTATCTTCCATTAATTATGAATTCTACATGTGTGTTGTTAATGTCACTTATGATTATGTATGTATTGGGTACTGTTTCAAGATGTATTTTAACCCCTTAAGGACCTATGACGTACCTTTACGTCATGAGTCTGCTCCCGTTCTATAAGGCGGGGCCACGTCTGAGCGTGTCGGGCCCGGCCTCTAACTACGGCTGGGACCCGTGGCTAATAGCGCGCAGCACTGATCTCGGTGCTGCGCGCTATTAACCCTAAAGTGAAAGTAAAACCATGCCAGTTAGCCGAACAGCTTACAAGACAGCCGGAGGGTCCTTACCTGCCTCGATGCTGTCCGATTGCCAAATGACTGCTCAGTGCCTGAGATCCAGGCATGAGCAGTCAAGTGGCAGAATCATCGATCAGTGGTTTCTTATGAGAAACCACTGATCAATGTAAAAGATCAGTGTGTGCAGTGTTACAGCCCCCTATGGGAGCTATAACACTGCAAAAAAAAGTGAATAATGATCATTTAACCCCTCCCCTAATAAAAGTTTGAATCATCCCCCTTTCCCATTAAAAAAAAAAACAGTGTAAATAAAAATAAAAATAAACATATGTGGCATCTCCGCATGTGGAAATGTCCAAATAATAAAAATATATTGTTAATCAAACCGCATGGTCAATAGCATACGCGCAAAAAAATTCCAAAGTCCAAAATAGTGCATTTTTGGTCACTTTTTATATCATGAAAAAATGAATAAAAATCAATAAGTCCTATGAATGCAAAAATGGTACAGCTAAAAACTTCAGATCACGGTTCAAAAAAATGAGCCCTCATACCGCCCCATACGCGGAAAAATAAAAAAGTTATAGGGGTCAGAAAATGCCAATTTTAAACGTATACATTTTCTTGCATGTAGTTATAATTTTTTTCACGAAGTACGACAAAATCAAACCTACATAAGTAGGGTATCATTTTAATCATATGGACCTACAGAATAAAGAGAGGGTGTCATTTTTACAGAAAAAGTTACTGAGTTGAAACGGAAGCCCCCAAAAGTTACAAAATGGTGTTTTTTTTTTCCAATTTTGTCTCACAATGATTTTTTTCCCGTTTTGCTGTAGATGTTTGGGTAAAATGACTGATTTCATTACAAAGTAGAATTGGTGGCGCAAAAAATAAGCCATAATATGGATTTCTTTGTGAAAAATTTAAAGAGTTATGATTTTTTAAAGGTAAGGAGGAAAAAATGAAAATGCAAAAGTAGAAAAACCCTGGGTCCTTAAGGGGTTATTCACTATGCACTTTATGATATGGCACCTTAACTTATGTATACACTATGAATGAAATATTTTTAAACTATGTATTTTTATTAGATAAAAATTATTTTCTATGATATATATGAAATTATTTATTAATTAATCAATTGATGATTTACTGATTGTGCACATATGTTTTGGTATATCTACCCTCCTCTTGAATTGTACCACTAAGCTTGAAAATGGACAGAAATGTTGCTGTAATGTGAGCCAATAAATTCAATTTTTTTTCACTATTTGGAGGATTGCTGCATTTTTCCTTCATATATATAGGCATCTGTATTTTTTATGGATTAAAGCTACCCACTTCTTTCACTTGAAATGAGAGCTGCAACCACCTCGTTTTTGCCTTTTTTGTGTATATATATATATATATATATATATATATACATATATATGCATACATATATATATATATATATATATATATATATATATATATATATTCCCTTTGGGACTCAGGGGATAAGATGTCTCCCCGCGGGGATCCAGTGCAGCTCAAACAGGGGAGTGGCAAATACAAGATTGCGGGGGTCCCCAGCGGCGGGACCCCCGCGGTGAGACATCTTATCCCCTATCCTTTGGATAGAGGATAAGATGTCTCAGGGCCGGAGTACCCCTTTAAGGACTCAGCCCTTTTTTGCAATTCTGACCACTGTCACTTTATGCCTTAATAACTCTGAGATGCTTTTACCTCTCATTCTGATTCCATAGTGGTAAATTTTTGTCGTTATTTGCACCCTTTCTTGGTGAAAAATCACAAAATTTCATGAAAATTTTGAAAATGTTGCATTTTCTTAACTTTGAAACTCTCTGCTTGTAAGGAAAAAGTATTTTCCAAACAAATTATATATTGATTCACAAATGCAATATGTCTACTTTATGTTGGCATCATAAAGTTGACATGTTTTAACTTTTTGAATACACCAGAGGTGTTACGCCGAGCGCTCCGGGTACCCGCTCCTCCCCGGAGCGCTCACAGCGTTCTCCTGTTCGCAGCGCCCCGGTCAGACTTGCCGACCAAGTGCGCTGCGATAATGTCCCCAGCCGGGATGCGATTCGCGATGCGGGACGCGCCCGCTCGCGATGCGCATCCCGACCCGCTTACCAGACTCGTTCCCCGTCTGTGCTGTCCTGGCGCGCGCGGCCCCGCTCCCTAGGGCGCACGCCGGGTCTTTGCGATTTAAAGAGCTGGTGCGCCACTGATTGGCGCATGGGTTTTAATCAGTATCTTCACCTGTGCACTTCCCTATTTATACCTCACTTCCCCTGCACTTCCTTGTCGGATATTGTTGCCATTGTGCCAGTGAAAGCGTTTCCTTGTGTGTTCCTAGCCTGTGTTCCAGACTTCCAGCCGTTGCCCCTGACTACGATCCTTGCTGCCTGCCCTGACCTTCTGCTATGCCCGACTCTGCTCTTGTCTACTCCCTTGTACCACACCTATCTCAGCAGTCAGAGAGGTTGAGCCGTTGCCGGTGGATACGACCTGGTTGCTACCGCCGCTGCAAGACCATCCCGCTTTGCGACTGGCTCTGGTGAAAACCAGTAGCAACTTAGAACCGGTCCACTCCCTCTCTGGCACAGAGGATCCACCTCCAGCCTGCCGAATCCTGACAGTAGATCCGGCCATGGATCCCGCTGAGTTCCCGCTGCCAGTTGTGGCTGACCTCACCACGGTGGTCGCCCAGCAGTCGCAACAGATAGCGCAACAAGGCCACCAGCTGTCTCAACTGACCGTGATGCTACAGCAGCTTCTACCACAGCTTCAGCAACCATCTCCTCCGCCAGCTCCTGCACCTCCTCCGCAGCGAGTGGCCGCATCCAGCCTCCGTTTATCATTGCCGGACAAATTTGATGGGGAATTTTGCATTTGGAGATGATGTCGGACAAATTTGCAACTGAAAGGTCAAAGGTGGCTTTCGTGGTCAGCCTTCTGTCTGGGAAAGCCCTGTCATGGGCCACACCGCTCTGGGACCGCAATGATCCTGTCACTACCTCTGTACACTCTTTCTTCACGGAGATTCGAAGTGTCTTCGAGGAACCAGCCCGAGCCTCTTCTGCCGAGACTGCCCTGCTGAACCTGGTCCAGGGTAATTCTTCTGTTGGCGAGTACGCCATCCAATTCCGTACTCTCGCCTCCGAATTGTCCTGGAATAACGAGTCCCTCTGCGCGACCTTCAAAAAAGGCCTATCCAGTAACATCTTTGATGTGCTGGCCGCACAAGAAATCCCTGCTAACCTGCATGAACTTATTCATCTGGCCACCCGCATTGACATGCGTTTTTCCGAAAGGCGTCAGGAGCTCCAACAGGATATGGACTTTGTTCGCACGAGGCGGTTTCTCTCCCCGACTCCTCTCTTCTCTGGTCCGCTGCAATCCGTTCTTGTGCCTTCCGACGTGGAGGCAATGCAAGTAGACCGGTCTCGCCTGACACCTCAAGAGAGGACACGCCACCGCATTGAGAACCTTTGCCTGTACTGTGCCAGTACCGAACACTTCTTGAAGGATTGTCCTATCCGACCTCCACATCAGGAAAGATGCACTCCGACTCCGCACAAAGGTGAGACAGCTCTAGGTGTGAACTCTGCTTCTCCACGTCTTACTGTGCCTGTGCGGATTTCTTCTTCTACCTTCTCCTTCTCAGCTGTGGCCTTCTTGGATTCCGGATCTGCAGGAAATTTTATTTTGGCCTCTCGTTAACAAGTTCAACATCCCGGTGACCAGTCTCGCCAGACCCCTCTACATCGCCTCTGTTAATGATGAAAGATTGGATTGTACTGTGCGTTACCGCACGGAACCCCTCTTAATGTGCATTGGACCCCATCACGAAAAGATTGAATTTCTGGTCCTCTCTAACTGCACTTCTGAAATTCTTCTTGGACTACCTTGGCTTCAACGCCATTCCCCAACCCTCGATTGGACCACCGGGGAGATCAAGAACTGGGGTACTGTCACGATTCGGCTTACAGGTTGTGGATCCACTGTGTCAGCAAGGGATTGGTGTGAACCGTGCCGGTGGACCGGTTCTAATAGGCTACTGGTGTTCACCAGAGCCCGCTGCAAAGCGGGATGGTCTTGCTGCGGCGGTGGCAACCAGGTCGTATCCACTAGCAACGGCTCAACCTCGCTGACTGCTGAGAAGGCGTGGGACAGAAGGACTAGGCAGAGGCAAGGTCAGACGTAGCAGAAGGTCGGGGCAGGCGGCAAGGTTCGTAGTCAATATGGATAGCAGGAGATCAGGTAACACAGGCTTTGGACAACACTAAACGCTTTCACTGGCACAAGGCAACAAGATCCGGCAAGGGAGTGCAGGGGAAGTGAGGTGATATAGCCAGGGAGCAGGTGGAAGCCAATTAGGCTAATTGGGCCAGGCACCAATCATTGGTGCACTGGCCCTTTAAGTCTCAGAGAGCTGGCACGCGCGCGCCCTAGAGAACGGAGCCGCGCGCGCCAGCACATGACAGCCGGGGACCGGGACGGGTAAGTGACTTGGGATGCGATTCGCGATCGGGCGCGTCCCGCTATGCGAATCGCATCCCCGCCGGCAATGTCAGTGCAGCGCTCCCGGTCAGCGGGTCTGACCGGGGCGCTTCAGGGAGAGAGACGCCATGAGCGCTCCGGGGAGGAGCAGGGACCCGGAGCGCTCGGCGTAACAGTACCCCCCCTTAGGTCTCCCCCTTTTTTTGTCCGGCAACTGCTTCACATGGGACGAGGACACCGGGAGTGATAGTAGGGTTTCTCCAAAGGCAGGCAGTACAGCAGGAGTGGGAATGGGGAGGGAGGGCAGAGGGTGAAGCTTGGCACGGGGCAGGGTGTCACCAGGATGAGGGCCATGAGGAGGCAAGGCACAGTCCTGATAAGCCTTGGGGAGACCAGGTGTAGGAGGAGGCACTGAGGCTTGCCTGACGGGACTGGGAGGAGAGGAGAGGCATTTCTTGTGGCAAGCAGAGCCCCAATTCTTGATCTCCCCGGTGGTCCAGTCAAGGGTGGGAGAATGAAGCTGGAGCCAAGGCAGACCAAGGAGGACTTCAGAGGTGCAGTTGGGAAGGACAAAAAATTCAATTTTTTCATGATGGGGTCCAATGCACATTAAGAGGGGTTTTGTGCGGTAACGCACGGTGCAATCCAATCTAACTCCGTTGACCGCGGAAATGTAGAGCGGCTTGATGAGACGGGTCACCGGGATGCAGAACTTATTCACCAAAGAATCCAGAATAAAATTCCCAGAGGCACCAGAGTCCAAGCAGGCCACGGCTGAGAGGGAGGAGTTGGCAGAAGGAGAAATCCGCACGGGCACCGTGAGACGTGGAGAAGCAGACTTCGTACCAAGAGACCCACACCCATGTGAGCTGGGTGCGTGCGTGCGTTTCCTAGACGTGGAGGACGAATAGGGCAATCCACCAAGAAATGTTCGGTACTGGCACAGTACAGACAAAGATTTTCTTCCCTACGGCGATTCCTCTCTTCCAGGGTCAGGCGAGACCGATCCACTTGCATGGCCTCCTCGGCGGGAGGCACAGGCGTAGATTGCAAAGGATACTGTGGGAGAGGTGCCCAGAGATCTAGGTCTTTTTCCTGGCGGAGCTCCTGGTGTCTCTCAGAAAAACGCATGTCAATGCGGGTGGCCAAATGGAAAAGTTCTTGCACGTTGGCAGGAATCTCTCTTGCGGCCAGCGCATCCTTGATGTTACTGGATAGGCCTTTTTTAAAGGTCGCGCAGAGAGCCTCGTTATTCCAAGATAATTCGGAAGCTAGAGTACGAAATTGGATGGCGTACTCGCCTACTGAAGAATTACCCTGGGCCAGGTTCAGCAGGGCAGTCTTGGCAGAAGAAGCTCGGGCTGGTTCCTCGAAGACACTACGGACTTCAGCGAAGAAGGACTGGACTGTGGCTGTGGCAGGATCATTGCGGTCCCAGAGCGGTGTGGCCCAAGACAAGGCCTTTCCAGAAAGAAGGCTCACTACGAACGCCACCTTAGACCGTTCTGTAGGAAATAGGTCCGACAACATCTCCATATGTAGGGAACATTGAGACAAAAATCCACGGCAGAGTCTAGAGTCCCCATCAAATTTGTCCGGCAGGGACAAGCGGAGGCTAGGAGCGGCCACTCGCTGCGGAGGAGGTGCAGGAGCTGGCGGAGGAGATGGTTGCTGCTGTAGCAGTGGCAGAAGTTGCTGTAACGTGGCGGTCAGCTGCGACAGCTGCTGTCCTTGTTGGGCAATTTGCTGTGATTGCTGGGTGACCACCGTGGGTAGGTCAGCGAGACTTGGCAGCGGCATCTCAGTGGGATCCATGGCCGGATCTACCGTCACGATTCGGCTTACAGGTTGTGGATCCACTGTGTCAGCGAGGGATTGGTGTGGACCGTGCCGGTGGACCGGTTCTAAGAGGCTACTGGTGTTCACCAGAGCCCGCCGCAAAGCGGGATGGTCTTGCTGCGGCGGTGGCAACCAGGTCGTATCCACTAGCAACGGCTCAACCTCGCTGACTGCTGAGAAGGCGTGGGACAGAAGGACTAGGCAGAGGCAAGTTCAGACGTAGCAGAAGGTCGGGGCAGGCGGCAAGGTTCGTAGTCAATATGGATAGCAGGAGATCAGGTAACACAGGCTTTGGACAACACTAAATGCTTTCACTGGCACAAGGCAACAAGATCCGGCAAGGGAGTGCAGGGGAAGTGAGGTGATATAGCCAAGGAGCAGGTGGAAGCCAATTAGGCTAATTGGGCCAGGCACCAATCATTGGTGTACTGGCCCTTTAAGTCTCAGAGAGCTGGCGCGCGCGCGCCCTAGAGAGCAGAGCTGCGCGCGCCAGCACATGACAGCCGGGGACCGGGACGGGTAAGTGACTTGGGATGCGATTCGCGAGCGGGCGCGTCCCGCTATGCGAATCGCATCCCCGCCGGCAATGTCAGTGCAGCGCTCCCGGTCAGCGGGTCTGACCGGGGCGCTGCAGGGAGAGAGACGCCGTGAGCGCTCCGGGGAGGAGCAGGGACCCGGAGCGCTCGGCGTAACAGGTACTACTTGCCACAAAAACTGTCTTATGTCTGCTCCCAGTCCTGTCAGTGAAAACCCTATGGCTCCTCCGATACCAGGTCTCCCCAAGGCCTATCTGGACTATGCTGATGTTTTTTGCAAAAAACAAGCAGAGACCTTGCCTCCTCACAGGCCTCATGACTGTCCTATTGACCTCCTCCCTGGTACTACTCCACCCCGGGGCAGAATCTATCCTCTGTCCGCTACGGAAACACAAGCCATGTCGGAATACATCCAAGAGAATTTAAAAAGGGGATTTATCCGCAAGTCTTCCTCCCCTGCCGGAGCTGGATTTTTCTTCGTCTCCAAAAAAGACGGCTCCTTACGACCTTGCATTGATTACCGCGGTCTTAATAAATTCACTATAAAAAAACGCTATCCCCTACCTCTTATCTCGGAACTCTTTGACCGCCTACGTGGCGCCAACATCTTTACCAAATTGGACTTAAGAGGTGCACATAATCTCATCCGCATCAGGGAAGGGGACGAGTGGAAGACCGCGTTTAACACCAGAGATGGACACTTTGAATATCTGGTTATGCCTTTTGGGCTTTGCAACGCCCCTGCCGTCTTCCAAGACTTTGTAAATGAAAATTTTCATGATCTTCTATATACCTGTGTTGTGGTCTACCTGGACGATATTTAGATTTTTTCTTCTAACCTAGAAGAACACCGCCGGCATGTCCGCACGGTTCTTCAGAGACTTCGGGACAATCAATTATATGCCAAAATGGAAAAATGTCTCTTTGAATGTCAATCTCTTCCCTTCCTAGGATATTTAGTCTCTGGCCAGGGACTCCAAATGGACCCGGACAAACTATCAGCCGTATTGGATTGGCCACGCCCCTCTGGACTCCGAGCTATCCAACGTTTCTTGGGGTTTGCCAACTATTACAGACAATTTATTCCACATTTTTCCACTATTGTGGCCCCAATTGTGGCCCTAACCAAGAAAAACGCCAACCCTAAGTCCTGGCCTCCTCAAGCGGAAGAGGCGTTCAACCATCTCAAAACTGCCTTTTCTTCTGCTCCTGTACTCTCCAGACATGATCCATCTAAACCCTTCTCACTGGAGGTAGACGCCTCCTCGGTGGGAGCTGGAGCGGTACTCCTACAGAAAAATTCTTCCGGACATGCTGTTACTTGTGGTTTCTTTTCTAGGACCTTCTCTCCGGCGGAGAAAAACTACTCCATTGGTGATCGAGAACTAATCCCCAGTTATTATATACACTGATCACAAGAATCTCTCTTATCTTCAGTCTGCCCAACGGCTGAACCCTCGCCAGGCTAGGTGGTCGTTGTTCTTTGCCCGTTTTAACTTTGAAATTCATTTTCGCCCCGCTGACAAGAACATTAGGGCTGACGCTCTCTCTCATTCATCGGATGCCTCTGAAATGGAAGCTTCCCCGCAACACATTATTGCTCCGGACTTTCTTATCTCCACTTCTCCAGCTTCCATCAGACAAACTCCTCCAGGGAAGACCTTTGTCTCTCCACGCCAGTGCCTCAGGATTCTCAGGTGGGGACACTCCTCACACCTCGCAGACCATGTTGGCATCAAAAAATCCGTCCAGCTCATCTCTCGTTTTTATTGGTGGCCTACCCTGGAAGCTGATGTTGCTGATTTTGTTCGGGCTTGTACAGTCTGTGCCCTGGACAAGACCCCTCGCCAGAAGCCTGCCGGTCTCCTCCATCCTCTGCCTGTTCCTGAGCGACCATGGTCTCAGATTGGTATGGACTTTATTACAGATTTACCTTTATCCCATGGCAACAGTTATTTGGGTGGTCGTTGATCGGTTCTCCAAGATGGCACATTTTATCCCTCTTCCAGGTCTTCCTTCTGCGCCTCAGTTGGCAAAACTATTTTTTGTGCACATTTTTCGCCTTCACGGGCTTCCTACGCATATCGTCTCGGATAGAGGCGTTCAATTTGTGTCGAAATTCTGGAGGGCCCTCTGTAATCAGCTTAAAATCAAATTAAACTTCTCGTCTTCTTATCATCCCCAATCCAATGGGCAAGTGGAAAGAGTTAATCAGGTTCTTGGTGACTATTTGCGACATTTTGTTTCCTCCCGCCAGGATGACTGGGCCGATCTTCTACCATGGGCCGAATTCTCGTACAATTTCAGAGTCTCTGAGTCTTCCGCTAAATCCCCATTTTTTGTGGTGTACGGCCGTCACCCTCTTCCCCCCCTCCCCACTCCCATGCCTTCTGGTTTGCCCGCTGTTGATGAGGTGACTCGGGACTTCTCCACCATCTGGAAAGAGACTCAAAAATCTCTCCTACAGGCCTCATCCCGGACGAAGAAACATGCCGACAAAAAAAGAAGAACTCCTCCTGTCTTTTCTCCCGGAGACAAAGTATGGCTCTCCGCCAAGTATGTCCGCTTTCGTGTCCCCTGTTATAAACTGGGACCACGTTATCTTGGTCCTTTTAAAATCAAATGCCAAATCAACCCTGTCTCCTACAAACTCCTTCTTCCTCCTTCTCTCCGTATTCCTAATGCTTTTCATGTCTTTCTCCTTAAACCACTATTCCTTAACCGCTTCTCTCCTAAGGTTGTTGCTCCTACTCCTGTTTCTGGGTCCTCTGACATCTTCTCGGTTAAAGAAATTCTGGCATCCAAGACAGTCAGAGGTAAAAAAAAAATTCTTTTGGAGATTGGGAGAATTGCGGCCCAGAGGAGAGGTCATGGGAACCCGAGGACAACATCCTTGACAAGGACCTTATCCACAAATTCTCAGGTCCTAAAAAGAGGGGGAGACCCAAGGGGGGGGTACTGCTACGCCGAGCGCTCCGGGTCCCCGCTCCTCCCCGGAGCGCTCACAGCATTCTCCTGTTCGCAGCGTCCCGGTCAGACCTGCTTACCAGGTGCGCTGCGATAATGTCCCCAGCCGGGATGCGATTCGCGATGTGGGACACGCCCACTCGCGATGCGCATCCCGACTCGCTTACCAGACTCGTTCCCCGTCTGTGCTGTCCCGACGCGCGCGGCCCCGCTCCCTAGGGCGCTCGCGCGCCGGGTATTTGCGATTTAAAGGGCCGGTGCGCCACTGATTGGCGCATGGGTTTTAATCAGTATCTTCACCTGTGCACTTCGCTATTTATACCTCACTTCCCCTGCACTTCCTTGCCGGATATTGTTGCCATTGTGCTAGTGAAAGCGTTTCCTTGTGTGTTCCTAGCCTGTGTTCCAGACCTCCTGCCGTTGCCCGTGACTACGATCCTTGCTCCCTGCCCTGACCTTCTGCTACGTCCAACTCTGCTCTAGTCTTCTCCCTTGTACCGCGCCTATCTTAGCAGTCAGAGAGGTTGAGCCGTTGCCGGTGGATATGACCTGGTTGCTACCGCCGCTGCAAGACCATCCCGCTTTGCGGCGGGCTCTGGTGAAAACCAGTAGCAACTTAGAACCGGTCCACCGACACGGTCCACGCCAATCCCTCTCTGGCACAGAGGATCCACCTCCAGCCTGCCGAATCCTGACAAGAGGGCTTCAAATTATAGCAGCAATTTTCAAAATTTTCATGAAAAATTTTAAATCTGAAATTTTCAGGGACCAGTTAAGTTTGAAGTGGATTTGAGGGGCTTTTCTGTGAGAAATACCCCATAAAGTATCCAATTATAGAAACTGCACCCCCAAAGTATTCAAAATTAGATTCATAAAGTTTGGTAAACATTTAGGTGTTTCACAGGAGTAGCAGAAAAGTGAGAATTCAAAATCTTCATTTTTTATACACGCATGTTGTTGTAGAGCCATTTTTTCATTTTTTACAAGGGGTATAAGGAGAGAAATGCCAATTTCTCTTGAGTAAGGAAATACCCCATATGTGGATATTAAGTGTTCTGCGGATGCAGTAGAGGGCTTAGAAGGGATTTTGGAGAGAGAATTTTGCTGAAATGGTTTTTGGGGGGCATGTCACATTTAGGAAGCCCCTATGGTGCCAGAAGAGCAAAAAAAAAAAAAAAAAAAAAACCACATGGCATACTATTTTGTAAACTACACCCCTCAAGGAATGTAACAAGGGGAGCCTTAACACCCCACAGGTGTTTGATGACTTTTCATTAAAGTCAATTGTGTAAATGAATAATTTTTTTCACAAAAATGCTGTTTTTCCCCAAATTTTAAATTTTTACAAGGGGCAATAGGAGAAAATGTCCCCCAAAATGTGTAACCCCATTTCTTCTGAGTATGGAAATACCCCATGTGTGGACGTCAAGTGCTCTGCTGGCGCACTACAATGCTCAGAAGAGGAGTCACAATTGGCTTTTGGATAGCAAATTTTGCTGATATGGTTTTTGGGGGGCATGTCACATTTAGGAAGCCCCTATGGTGACATGTATGAACATGCCTGTGACCAGTGTTATCGGCACTTGACTGCCCCTGCCTGGATCTCAGGCACGGAGCAGTCATTTGCTGATCTGGCTCCGAGAAGGCACATAGGGTCCCTCCTGGTGTTCTGTAAGCTGTTCGGGACGCCGCAATTGCACCGCAGCAGACCCGAACAGCCCAACTGAGCAGCTGGGATAGTTTCCCTTTTGCTTCAGATGCGGCGGTCAGCTTTGATTGCCATGTCTGAAGGGTTAATACGGGGCATCACTTCAATCGGTGATGTCTTGTATTAGCATCGGGTCCCGGCCGTAGATGGCCGCAGGGACCACCGCGATATGACGCTGGGTCACCGTGTGACCACGCGGCATATCGCGGGAGCCGGTGCAGGACGTAAATATACGTCCTTCGTCGTTAAGGAGTAAATCCTCACTGTACCCCTTATTTCATTATGTGAGGGGTGTAGTTTCCAAAATGGGGTCCATTGTTCTGGCCCCATGGGGGCTTTGTAAACGCATGTGGCCTTCAATTCTGGACAAATTTTCTCTCCAAAAGCCCAATGGCGCTCCTTCTCTTCTGAGCATTGTAGTGCACCCACAGAGCACTTTACATCCACATATGGGGTATGTTCTTATTAAGAAGAAATGGGGTTATACATTTTGGGGGGGCTTTTTTCCTATTTTCCCTGGTGAAAAAAAATCTAGGGTAATACCAGCATTGTATATATACATATTTTTCCCCCCCATCCAACTTTAACAAAATATGTTCAAACACCTGTTGGTATATGTTAATACCCCTTGTTATATTCCGTGAGGGGTGTAGTTTCCAAAATGGGCTCACATGTGGGTATTTATATTTTTGCGTTTATGTCAGAACCGCTGTAAAATCAGCCACCCCTGTGTAAATCACCAATTTAGGTCTCAAATGTACATAGTGCGCTCTCATTCCTGAGCCCTGTTGTGCACCCGCAGAGCATTTTCCGCCCACATAATCGGTATTTTCTACCCATATGGCCAAAATTGCATTAGAAATTTTGGGGATCTTTTTTTCCTTTTACTTCTTGTGAAAATGAAAAGTATGGAGCAACACCAGCATGTTAGTGTTTAAAAATTAATTGTTTTTTACAATAACATGCTGTTGTAGACCCCAACTTTACCTTTTCATAAGGGGTGAAAGGAGAAAAAGCCCACCAAAATGTGTTAGGCAATTTCTCCCGAGTATTGAAATACCCCATATGTGGCACTAAACTGTTGCCTTGAAATATGACAGGGCTCGAGATTTGCATAGGAACGGACCCGGATACAAGAATTACACTTGCATCCGATACCAAAATTACCCTACGGCAGTGTTTCTCAAACAGGGTGCCTCCAGCTATTGCAAAACTCCCAGCATGCCTGGACAGTCAATGGCTGTCCGGCAATACTGGGAGTTGTTGTTTTGCAACAGCTGGAGGCTCTGTTTTTTAGGGTACATTCACAAGGCAAGGGTTTACAGCAAGTTTCCCGCTGGGAGTATGAGCTGCAGCGGAAATTTTGCAGCATCTCAGACTTTCAGCGAGAAACTCTCTGTAAACCCCTACCCGTGTGAATGTAGTCTGTACATTCACATGGTGGTGGGGGGGGGGGGGTCGGGGGGAGGCACACCTCCAGCTGTTGCAAAACTACAACTCCAAGCATGCCCTTTGGCTGTCCATGCATGCTGAGGGTTGTAGTTATGCAACAGTTAGAGGCACACAGGTTGCAAAACACTGAGAGTTTGTTACTTAATTCAGTGTTTCGTAACCGGTGTGCCCCAGTTGTTGCAAAACTACAACTACCAGCATGTACGGTCTGTCAGTGCATGCTGGGAGTTGTAGTTTGCAACAGCAGGAGGCACACTGGTTGCGAAAAACTGAGTTAGGTAACAAACTCAATGGGGGAGATTAATCAAAGGATTTAGACTGGTTTTTCCTGTCTAAATTTGTCGCACAGAAAGTCGCAGTCTAAATATGTGCGACTTTTCTGCAACTTTTGCTGTAGAGGATTTTTAGAACATGATGCATGCAAGTCTATTTTAAAACGGAAATGCATTGGAAAATGCATTGGTGCTGAATTTATCAAGTGCGACTTTCGTGCAACAAGTCGCATCACACCAAAATACGCTGAAATGTCAGACCATGTTGGAGCAGGTCTAAATGCAGTTTAAGCTGTAGACCCTGAAGTTTGAGCACAGAATTTATCAAGGGCTGTGAGACCTTTGATAAATTAGGAGCACAATAGACAGGAGACTATCACATACGCTGGTCTATAAGCATACCCAGAATAGACTAGATTAGTAAATGTCCCCCAATGACTTGGAAATCTGAAAGTAACTTTAGTTTGCAATGTCAATGCATTGGACAGTTCTTTATCTTAAAAAAAAGCCCTATGATGGCTCAGAGTGCCATGACCTAAAATAGAATTGAGCAAACTTTTGAAAAGTACGGATACCAGTTTGATTCGGCGTGGTTCGACTTGAACCGGCAATTAAATAAGTCCCTAAACATATTTATAACACTACCTAACAGCTCTAAACCCCTAACACTGTTAAGAATGTATTCAAGTAGTTTTAAAGTGTTTTTCAGGCTCAGTTTTGGTGACAGTTACAGCTTCCCCAATGGTAACTATTACAGCTTACTCATCTTTAAGGCTTATTCACACCAAAATAAAGCGACAAAAAGTATCCATGGTCGTCAGTAGATGTCTGCCGGTATTAATATGTACACGGAGGCATGGAAAGATGCAGTGGCTTTTTCCAAGCGTGCAAAAAAAATCCCTTTTTTTTTGGGTGATGGGTTGTGTACATATAGGTTTGTAGATCTGGCTTGAAGTAGAGTGATGGTGGATTAGTGTTACTAGTATTATCCAGCATACAGCAGGTGGTAGCTGACAGATGTTAATAGTGTACAGCATGAGATGGTGGAATTTGGTCAATAGCTTACAGCAGAATATGGTGGACTGGTAGTAGCAGGAAGTTGGGGATTTTTAAATTTAATGTTCCAATGAAGATTTTTAATTCGGAAATTAAAATAAAAGTTCAATCATATGGTTCCTGGACTGGTGATGATGACATGCATGGGTCGTGTATGTGTAGACCGGGCTGAAACTACCAGCAGAACGTGTCATAGTGGCTTACTGGAGGAAGTTGTAGTAGTCTTAATAAAGTAGCAGGTTGAGACAACTTTAAAATTAATTCAAATTTTGCCCATCAGGTGACCCAGGCCTGTCTGGTTGAAGGGAGGGAGGTTGCAATAGCAACCTTCAGCATCTCACGGTGGTTTCCTGGAGGAAGTTGTAGTATCCTGTCTACAGCAGCAGGTTGAGAAACTTTTAAAATCAATACAAATTTGGTCAGCCCAGTGACCCAGGGCTGGCTGACTGGAGGGAGGGAGGTTGCAATAGCAACCTTGAGCATGTCATAGTGGTTGAAAGTTGTAGTAGCCTACTTAAAGCAGCAGGTTGAGAAACCATTCAAATTAATTAAAATTTGTCCAGCCAGGTGACCCAGGTCTGACTGGCTGGAGGTAGAAAGGGAGGTTGCATTAGCAACCTTCAGCATATCACAGTGGTTTACTAGAGGAAGTGTAGAATTTTGCATAAAGCAGCAGGTTGAGAAATCTTTAAATCAATTTTAATTTTGCCCCAGCCAGGTGGTCCAGTCTGAATTTGCCAAAATGTAAATTTTAATCAAGCCAGCAGCCCTGGCTAACTGCAGGGTGTTTGCAAAAACAAGCACAATATATTTAAATCTTGGGCCAGGCCGCTTGGTTGGGGAATCAAACTGAGATAACAGCAACTGAGCAAAACTTTTTTCGGCCACATATTTCTCCTGGCCGTAGCCATTACTGTTCTGCACACAGACAAGTTCATGAAGTGGCCCACCCTCTCTTTCACATGATTGTACTAAGCTGAGATGGATTTTTTTTGCAAAATAATGGCAAATTGGTATGAGCTACCATGGCTTAGCACACCCCATTAGTTGTCTGAAGGCTGTGGAGTCCACAAGATGGTATGGAAGGGCATGTCCCACCAACAATTTGGCCTGGTACGAATTGAGGCACACTACAACAGGGTGACTGTTATCTGGAGAACATGAGAACATGAATTCCCCAATGAATAACTGACGGGATCAGGGATGAGGAGGGCATGACACTGATGAAGAAAATCCCGAAAAGGTGCTGCCTGTAGGAGAGGCCTGGCTGTTGTACAGTTGGGGGGGGGGGGGGGGGATCTAGAGGATCATCAGTAGCAGCAGCAGTATTTCCCTCAAGTTGTGGGATGTCTCGACTGTCCTACGTGGCCTTGTGGTGATGCTCCATATATGTAGAGATGTAGTTCAGACCCTGACCACGGCTTACTTTCTGTTTGCAGAAATGACATATTGCCACATTCTCTACATCAGGTAAGGATGTCTTGAGCTCCTTTCTCCCCCTCAGCATAGCTACCTTGACACCTTACAGACTCCCCACCATGCATACCAGCACCACTCCCACTTGTGCTGGGCTTAACCACTGATTCTACTTGATTCCAAACAAGTCTTTTTTTTTTTTTTTTTGGTTACTTTTACCTTTTTAGGTGAATTTTCACCAACCCACTTGTCAAAACTAAGTTTAACGCTTTTACTGTTTTTTGCTTGGCAGAGATGACTGTACTAAAAGGTGTTTGTGTAACTATATGAAATGCAACAGTAGTGTATTAACATTATAATAATAAGTTCCACACATGAGAATATCGGACAGAGACTGCACCACCTGACTGTGCCCCTCCTCTGGACAGTTTTTTAAATAGAATTTGAACATGCAGCAGCGTCTCCGTCACCTGAGCTAATCAGACCTACGCCCTACGCCTGTTTTACAGGTTTTCTTCCCCTACCTCGGCTATGCTCTTCTTCACTGACACTGCCACTACCCTCCTGCTCTGAACATGTCAGCTCATACCCAGGTGGTTCCCACATCCAAAACCACATCATTGTCAACATCAAACTCCTCATTATCAACGTCACTCCTCTCTGCATGGACGTCTTGAGCTCCTTGCTCCCCCTCAGCATAGCTACCTTAACACCTTACAGAATCCCCACCATGCATACCAGCACCACTCCCACTTGCGCTGGGCTTAACCACTGATTCTACTTGATTCCAGACAAGTTTTTTTTGTTTTTTTTTGTTACTTTTACCTTTTTGGGTGAATTTTCACTAACCCACTTGTCAAAACTAAGTTTAACGCTTTTACTGTTTTTTTGCGTGGCAGAGATGACTGTACTAAAGGTGTTTGTGTATTAACATTACATGCATTGCTCTGCATGCAGTGGGTAACATCACTGCCCTCTTCTCTGTGTAAAGATGCCCTTACTGTGTCCTATTGGTCTTTGTGCTGATTGACACCATAAGCAGCAAATCACATGATAGACCAGGGTTATCATAGGATATGCTGATGTCTCTGATGTAATCTCACCAATTAGCTGTAGTCTATAGAAGAGCCTGCCAGCTAGTGTTCACACTAAAGATCAGTTGAGGTAAAATAAGTGCTAAAGAGAGGATGTTCAAAATATCTTCTTTTATGAACTTCACTGATAGCAGGACATTGCAAAATTTTTATAACCTACAAAAAAAACATGCCTTAATGGTAAAAAAAAGATATACATCCAAAAAATACTGATCAAAATATACTTTATTGAAAAGAATTTACATACACAATTGATGAACCCTTCCAAGTAATATGGTACAATATGGTACAATATGGTAGCAAAGAACAAGGCATCTGAAGATTTAGTGTAACCAATTATATATGAATATTGCACATAGCCCCAAACAAATGGCAAATCACTGCAATATTCAAATCGTCATTGTTATGATTCACACTGGTATTGTACTGGCAATAGCACTACGAAAAAAACATATATATAATGAAGTAACCAGTGCATAAATAATAAGGTGGCCAGTGCATGACTAAAAGTGCCTCATAAATATGGTACCATGGTGACCAAACAAAGCTCATGATACAGACCAATGTTTTTAGCAGCAGGGGTGCTCCAGGATGTTCCCCCACTTCACACTGCGACTCATTTTGCCAAGCTTCCTTTAGGAGTAATGAGGTGGGGGACACAGTGGGGTATATATGGTACAGATCACTCACATCAGGCCAATCACTAACCGTTCTAGGTGGCGAAAAAGTATATGGCGCTTGCGCTGCCATGCTGCCCTGGCACAGGATTTATATGGGTCATACGGTAGATCTCAATACATGCCAGCAATTGGGGATCGTACCTAATGATCTAGGAGGAATCCGAACACTCACTAGGACCTTTCTCTGTAGGACTTTTCAGTACTCTAAAATCTCCTAGTACTAAGTTTCCCCCGCTTAGTGATGACAATAATATAGACATGTTCTACCAGTTGGACCTATGGGACCTTAAACGTCTGGAAGAAACTCACACCACCAGACACCTAAATTACTCTCACACGGAGATGAAGGCTCTCCTGAAACTTGAAAAAGATAGGGAGATTATGATCAAACCCTCTGACAAAGGGGGGAACGTAGGGATTTTAACGGTAGACCACTACAGATCCATGTGTTCTACTATTATCCAGGACAAAACGAGTTACAGGAGGCCTAGAAAGGATCCCACCGTCTTTTTTCAGAGGGAACTGCATTCCATACTAACAGCTGCTTTACGGGATAAAGTCATCAACAAACATGAGTTTAATTTCCTCTACCCTAACAGCCCTAAAACTGCTCCTTTCTATGGTTTCCAGAAAGTGCATAAAGAGCTGAGCACCCTTAAAGGAGTACTCCGTTGCTCAGCATTTGGAAAACTGTTCCGAACACTGGAGCCGGGAGCTCGTGATGTCATAGCCCCGCCCCCTCGTGTGACATCATGTCCCACCCCCTCAATGCCAGTCTATGGGAGGGGGCATGATGGCTGCCACGCCCGCTCCCATAGACTTGCATTGAGGGAGCGGGGCATGGCATCACAAGGGGGCAGGGCTATGACTTCAGGAGCTCCCGACTCCAGCGTTTGGAACAGTTTGTTCCAAATGCTGAGCAGCAGAGTACCCCTTTAAGTGTAGATTGATTGTTTCTTGGATAGACAGCCTGTCCCAGAACATCGAGATCTACGTGGACCTTATGCTCAGACAATTTGTCACCGCACTCCCCTCTTATTTAAGGGACACTACAGACCTTCTACGCAAACTAGAAGGAATGACGATGCAGAAATCATGGCTTTTGACCTCCATAGACGTAGAGGCCCTATATAGTTCTATTATTCACAAGATAGGGCTAAGGGCGGTCTCCCACTACCGAGAAGTAGCCACCTGGAGGCACCTTTTACTCTCCTACAGCCCCCCGCTTGTATTCCTACTTTCCCTCCATAGTATTAATAAATGGTCTGAACACTGGTTTACTTGTTAATTATTCTGTTGCAAGTACTCTTCCTCTTTTCCTACTTGGGAGTGTGTGTTACTTCTAATTCTACTGTATAATAATCTTTGTGTGAGCTCAATGTGTTTTGTATTCTGTTATTTCTTTGTTGAAAACATAGTAAAAACAGAATTGATAAAAAAAAAAAAAAATGTGGTCTGAAACGGAGTAGACTGAGTGTACAGTCAACCAGTGAATAATTACAGATGTAGCAGATTGATTTTTGATATGAATGGGGTAAATAAATAATTGGCTAATGAAAAATATTTTTTTTAGTTTAAAAAAAAAAAATTGTGAATGCATCATATTACTATAACGTGAATGGATACAAAGCAACAAAAAGTAATTATCTAACAAAAGAAATTTGGTCAGACATAGATCTCAGTATATTTTAGCAGTAGGATAAAATTAAATTAAAGGGGTTATCCATGCAAAAACTTTTTTTATATATCAACTGGCTCCAGAAAGTTAAACAGATTTGTAAATTACTTTTATTAAAAAATCTTAATCTTAATCTTTCAGTACTTATGAGCTTTGGTAGTTAAGGTTGTTCTTTTCTGTCTCTGATGACACGTGTTTCGGGAATTGCCCAGTTTAGAAGCAAATCCCCATAGCAAACCTCTTCTAAACTGGGCGGTTGTCAGGATCCGGACTGGTATGTGGGGAGGACATGCGTAGTTGATCCTCTGTGCGAGCGAGGCGATGGCGTGGGCCGTACCAGGGGAACAGAATCTAAGGGATTACTGGTTTTCACTAGAGCCTGATGCAAAGCGGGATGGACTTGCAGCGGCAGGTAACCCCAGGTCGTTCCACCCGGTAGGGACTCAACCCCTCTGGCGGCTGAGACTGGCGCGGGACACAAGGACAAGGCAAAGGAAACGTCAGACGTAGCAGAAGGTCAGGGCAGGTAGCAACGGTTCGTAGTAAGGGGCAACAGAAAGGGTCTGGATACACAGTCAATGGGCTCACAAAAACGCTTTCACTGGCACAAGGCAACAAGATCCGGCAAGGACAGGAAGGGGAAGAGGGTTTTTATGCAAAATGGGAGTGATTACACTGATTGGGCCAGGCACCAATTAGTGGTGCACTGGCGCTTTAAATTTCAGAGAGCCGATGCGCGCGCGCGCCCTAGAGAGTGGGGCCGCAGGCACCGGGACGGAACAGAAGGAGAACGGGGCAGGTGAGAGGATCGGAATGCGACCCGCGGGCGGGCACATCCCGCCACGCGGATCGCATACCCGCCGGGGACACTAGAGCAGCGCTCCCGGTCAGCGTGTCTGACCGGGCGCTGCACACAGAAGAACGCCGCAAGCTCCGGGGAGGGACAGGGATCCGGAGCACTCGGCGTTACAGCGGTTCCCGAGACACGTGTCATTAGAGAGCACTTAGACAGAAAAGAACAACCTTAACTTCAGAAGCTCATAAGTACTGAAAGGATTAATATTTTTTAATAGAAGTAATGTACACATTTGTTTAATTTTCTGGAGCCAGTTCATTCATATATATATATATATATATATATATATATATATAAGTTTTTTCCTGAATAACCCCTTTAATTAATTAATTGAAAGGAAAGGTGTCTTAGTATAACTTTGTCATACAATCTGGGTTTATACAATCAATTTCTGTCACCAGATAAAAGGCCATAATTTAGTATTTTTTCTTTAGGTATGACAGGACGCAAAGGTTAATCCATAATGTTTTATCCAAAAGCAGGGACAATTTTAATGGACAGCTGGGCTCTACAGAGGATCTGTGCTTCCGAAAGAGAGACAGTTGGGCAGCATGTTGCTGTAAATAGAAACTAAATTTAAAGTTGAATTACAACATTGTCTCTTGGCTGGAAACAATTGTGATGCCAAAAATTCTTCCACCTTCCTAGTACTAGCAAATATGTTGCCAAGAAACATATATGGAACCAAATCTGTCAATGTTATTATTAGTTTTAGCGTCTCTTAAAAATAGTCTTCTCCATTTGTTCCCCAAAAACAGGTCAGGCAGTTCCAAAGTCTGTTTAAAATAAGTGGTGTAGGTGGGTCTCTGATGGATGCAAAAATATGTAGGAAGATAAAAAAAAACATTTTTTGTTTATTAGGGGCTACATTTCTTCAAGATGACCTGTCAGCTCTCCTGACATGTCTGTTTAAGGAAATGCTTCTATTGCCTATTAAATGGCAATTCTGCCCCTTTGACATTTGCAATCTAACAACCTTTGTTGAATATCTAAATGTTAACCCTTATAATCTTGTATGTACAATTTGGTACCATTCTATTACAGATATTGTGCATTATGTATTGTATAAAAAGTCTATCTCTAGAAACTCTTGTTCTCCAGAAAACATAAAGTTTGGTTATGAAGAGACATTTAGTTAATAAAGGATACCATGAGTAATATAGTGGCTGCTAAGACAAAGAACACAGTATTTTTATATACTGACAGATATAATGTTTATACTGTTGAATTTTTACTGCTTTCTACTCCACATGTATTCTCAATGGTGTGCAGTAAGAAATACTGACAGATTGAGCTAACTGTAGCTTAAAGGGGTATTCCAGGATTTTTTATTTTATTTGACTATGCTACAGGGGCTGTAAAGTTAGTGTAGTTCATAATATAGTGTCTGTACCTGTGTGTGATGCTTTTCTCTCAATTCTTCTGTGATTTTCACTCCAATATTTATTTTTACCAGCATACAAAATGGCTGTTGTCTCAGATTTTTCCCAGGTTCAATGCAGCTGAGACCTGACTAGTCAGCTGATGACAGGGAGCCTGTCTGCTTCAATGCGTGGAGCAATCGATTGGTAGGAGAGAGATCAATCTACAACCAATGCAACAGCTGTAGGCAATGTGATTGAAAACCAGAGGTCTTTTGAACGGATGCAGCTCGTTTATGTTTCAATGGGTGGGGTGGCTGATGTGTGGGAGGGAGGAAAATGGAATTGTGGGATTTGTAGTCAAAAAAAGAAAAGTCAAACAGAAAATACCAGTTCACAAAAAGCTATCCACAGTGTTATGATATTCTCACAACATAGATTAAATTCATAAAGAAAGGCGTCAAACAGGACATAAATATCACAAAGTATACTTTATTAACATAAATCCAAAATGACAAGACATTTAAAATAATTTAAAAGAATACATATATAGTAATAATCATGAATCCAAAAAATGCTGAGAGAGAAACGGGGGCTACGCTTGTCTGCCAGGAAAAAGGGGTAAGTAATTGGTGCACAATAAATATTGACTCCCATGGATTAATGAAAGAGACTGCTGCTCATATATTGTGGATTGAGTATTAAGGTCGGATCCAGCAAGTATGCTCGGACCACAGGTAAGTACAAAAAATCATAGAGCAGACAAAGAAATCCCAGGGGATCAATAATGCATTATAGGTAGGGCAAAACCAAAACTGGACAGAGATAACAAAATACTTTACCAAGTGGAGCAAAGAGTACGGCGCTACCGCCACCCGCCACCCAATGTTTCACCAATGAAGGCTTCTTCCGGACACCCCGGAAGAAGCCTTCATTGGTGAAACGTTGGGTGGCGGGTGGCTGTAGCACCGTACTCTTTGCTCCACTTGGTAAAGTATTTTGTTATCTCTGTCCAGTTTTGGTTTTGCCCTACCTATAATGCATTATTGATCCCCTGGGGTTTCCTTGTCTGCTCTATGATTTTTCGTACTTACCTGTGGTCCGAGCATACTTGCTGGATCCGACCTTAATGCTCAATCCACAATATATGAGCAGCAGTCTCTTTCATTAATCCACGGGAGTCAATATTTATTGTGCACCAATTACTTACCCCTTTTTCCTGGCAGACAAGCGTAGCCCCCGTTTCTCTCTCAGCATTTTTTGGATTCATGATTATTACTATATATGTATTCTTTTAAATTATTTTAAATGTCTTGTCATTCTGGATTTATGTTAATAAAGTATGCTTTGTGATATTTATGTCCTGTTTGACGCCTTTCTTTATGAATTTAATCTATGTCTTGTGGCGTAGGACCTACTGTGTCAGATTTTTTTCTTTTGGTATCTCATTCTCACAACATAGCCATTTAGCCCCAAAACAAGCGCAGATCCTTCCTAAGCATGTCCATTACTGTCTGGCAGGTACGTACTAAAATCCCCTTATGCTGAATAACCACTTTAATACTTATTCTGCAATGGGATGTTCATTTGGAGAGACTCCCTAGCCAAGGGTGCAAATTTGTAACAAAGAGATATAGAACTATAGGTAATGTGATTTCCCCTAAATTATATATGGAAAATTCAATAGAAATTTTATGTGTGAAATGTGGTTGCTCATGTTCTCCTGTATGCAGGTATATGCTAAAGACCATAGTGGTAAAACCTGAGGTTGGCATCAACAATATATTAGTTCCATTGTAAGAAAATATAAAGTCAGGATTGTGAAACATGAGGCTGGTGGCAGTGTCATTTAGACTATGCACACCTGTGGCATTTCTGGTACAGTGGGGTTCGTGGGGAGGACAGGAAAGAGAGCTCCGAGGAGCCCTTGCGGCTTGGTGACCAAGCGTTTTTTGCCGCGAAACGTTGCCACAAGGGCTCCTCGGAGCTCTCTTTCCTGTCCTCCGCACAAACCCCACCGTACCTGGATCACTATATGAATTGTCTATGGATCTGAAATAAACCACTGGAAGGGTGAGTGCTGCGCTGTGATTCTTTCTTCTTACAGTGTCGCATCTCTGTCTAAGTGCTACTGCACCGCCCAAGTGTAAGGTACAGTTAACCCCCGACAACACAATCCCATTGCAAGACTCGGTGCAGAGCGCTCTTTTCTTTGCATTAGAATTATATGCTCTAACATTGAAGACATAGAAGATAGCTGTGCTGAAGTCCTTCTTTTTATATACTAAATCATTAAGCTGAATACTCATGCACCTATGAGAATTAATTACCATCATAATATTATGTATTTCTGACACATTGGCCCTGATTTACTATTGTAAACCTGACATGTTTTGTTGGGTTGTGTGCCAGATCTGTGCCAGAATTTAAAAAAAAAAAAAAAAAAAACACCAACTCTACTTTTTACTCAGAAAACACGAAATGGGGTGTTTTCATTGGGTAAAGGGGGCATGGTAACAGAAAAGGGGCATGTCCCTTTTATCTATTTTAATCTGTCAAATCACAATATTGTCAAATCGCAACATTTGCAACATTGTATCTAACTTACTATTCTGTGGAACATTGTCAAATCACAACATTTGCAACATTGTATCTAACTTACTATTCTGTGGAACATTGTCAAATCTCAACATTTGCAACATTGTATCCAACAATAATTATTGCGGTGAATAATAACCACTCAAGAACTATCAATGCTCAATGCTCATCTAGGTGGCTGTTATATGAACAAATCGATCCATTTTTAATCTATTTTATCTATCTACTATTATCTACCGTACTAGTCCATAGCAAGGGCCCTGCTTGGACTACATATGCCATTTATAGATTATATTATATTTTATCTATTTATTAATTTGTAATAAATGTCATTAATTAATCTAACATACAACTAGTCTGTTATATATTATTACTCTATAATAATTATTATATATATTTCATTTATATTTCATCCATTTTTTTTTACATTTTATCCATATTAAAATTGATTTCATTTTTACAATTATATATATCTTGAGGTCTGTATCCCATTTTACAATTTTTTTCTCTTTTGGCAAGTGGATTACGTGTAACACAGCTACCTCGATAGGTATATCTCACAATTTTTTCTCCATGTCCCTGACAGTTTAGAAACATCCTAACACATTTACTAATGTTCCCACATAAAATGTTGTGGATTTGAGCTCTGGAAAACCCAACAGCTTACAGCATGTTTAAAAAAAGCAAATTAAAGGGAGAAGTGCAAAAACATTAAATACCATGGAAAAACTAAAATATAAAGAAAACTACAATTTACTCTTAGTAAATCAGGGCCATAGTATTATTATTATTATTATTAATAATAATATATATGACAGATTCTCAAGAACACAGTGGGTTCCATTGATCAGACCCCATCCAGTAGACACTCATCAACTATTCACAGAATGGTCTTTCATAGTAATCTTTTTACATTTTTGCTGGGCACGTTACCATTTCCTATGCCAAAAGAAAAAAAAAATGGGAAAAAGCTGTTTGTTCCCTGGTGACATACATTTTAAACTGATGTCTCTTTTATGTGATAACTATCATTTTTATTTCAGTACACATGTTCAAACCAAATGATAATGGCAGATATAATGTGTACCCCTGTCAGGGAAAGGGTTAATCTGTGCACACACCTGCCTCGTGCCCAAGCTAGAACCCTCGCTAATGACCGATTCCTGCCAGGCACAAGCTCTGTTTCTCTCTCTCTCTTTTTAAATCACATTTTATTTCCACACCAGCTGCTTAGGCTTTGAGACAGATTGGAAGATCAGTTATCACAGCAGTGAATGAATCTAATTTTTCAATATCATTTGAGATAATTCTATATTCATTGTCAATGTTGGAAATAGCTCTGGACCATTGCCAAAGAGTTAACTTTGACTTTTCAGACTTCAGAGTGTCCTATGTAAACAGTTGGTAATTAAAACCATTCGCAGATCTGTGTCGCAATGTAATATCAAAGCAATTCTGTCTTTGCTGGGCATGTAAAGTTAAGGCATTTAATATATCACCAGGGGAAAAGCGCGCTTCAGATTGAAGAGTGATAGAAACACAAGTTTACTTCTCCCACATGTCATGAGTTGAGCCAACATTTGTACACAAGCGCTATTTTCAGAGTGATAAGGACTAAGCTACATTGGGGGATTTTTAATTGCTCAATCGAATGAGATTAATCTCCGAGGAGCGATCAGCCCATTTTCTTCCCATTGGTTTCAATTATACATGCTGCTCGGTAATTTTTAATCTTTGTGTACGGAGATCATCTCTTCTGACATTTTCATGGTCCAGTTTAATCACATATTCCGTCACGAACTTCAAGCGACTAATCGCTTCTATTGAATGTAATAAACGTCATTAATCATTAGTCTGAAGGGGTTTTGTGAAGTGATTTATCTCAGGAGATTAGTGGATCAAAGTGGCATAAAGAAGAACACCTTTGTGACCTATTGCTCATTTACAACAAATAAAATATTTAAATGTTTTTCACGCTAATTAAAAAATTTTTTTTTAGTTAAGGCAAAACGAAACCTCTCTTTTTCTGGTATCATCTTTTTATAATTTTTTTTTCAATATGAACATAATTTAGATTATAATTTAAAATATGCAAAATGTACACACTTAAAAAGTAGGGGCTGTTGCAAACGGATGCTAGGTTGCATAATGGGCTTCATATACTAAAAGTTGAGTATAGTTTTCCTTGTGGGTTTTCCGACAGGTATTTTACCTTGGTATTTACTGTTGTGTCATTGTATTTGGCGATTCTCCCTATGTTTTGCTCTTTTTACACATGCTCTGAGTTGTTGGGTTTTCCAGATCTTAAAGGAGTGCTCCACCCCAAGACATCTTATGCCCTATCCAACGGATAGGGGATAAGATGTCTGATTGCTGGGGTACCGCTGCTGGCGACCCCTGTGATCTTGGCTACAGCACCCTGCTGTCATTACTGTACAGAGTAAACTCGCTCAGTGCGTAATGATGGGCGATATAGGGGCCGGAGCATCGTGACGTCACGGCACCGCCCCTTGTGATGTCACGGCACCGCACCCTCAATACAAATCTATGGGAGGTGGCGTGATGGCCACCATGTCCCTCCCATAGACTTGTATTGAGGGGGCAGATCCGTGACATCATGAGGGGCGGAACCGTGAAGTCATGAGGCTCCGGCCCCTGTATCGCCCGTCATAATGCACAGAGCGAGTGTCCTCTGTGCAGTGATGACAGTGGGTGTCGCAGTCGAGATCACAGGGGTCCCCAGCGGCAGGATCCCCGCAATCAGACATCTCATCCCCTATCTTTTGGATAGGGATAAGATGTTTAAGGGCGGAGTACCACTTTAAATCCATCATATTTTATGTAGAAGCATTAGTAAATTTGTAGGTTTCTTACAAAAATGTTTTTTTTTTTTTTTTTTAGTCTAAGCCAACAATAGTAACCACTGCAAAAAAGCGCACACCAATTATGAAAAAATGTGTATACTTTATTGAATTATGTCATAACATTAGAAAAAGAGCAAGGCTAAAATCATTTAAAAACTCTATAAACTAGAGTACACAACATGGGAGAGGGGCCATGAACCCCCCACTCCACACAATCCCATCTAACAAGGTACAGGTTATATATAAAGACGGATGTTTGTGGGAGCGGAAGACTGGCATTAGTTCCAGTTATGATGTGGGCACCAGGTTCTCTTGAAAGAGAAAGAAGAAAGAGGGAAGATACAACACAAGCGTGATTTAAGATTATGACAATTGGGTCTTTAATCTGGACACTGGACACTTGATAAACTGCTATGGGCGGGTTCTCTGACAAGAAATAAAGACTCTGACATAGAGCCTGGTTTAATGTTTATAATTGGGGATAAATGAGTGACATTATGGATCAACACACAAAGTATGGACAACCTTTGACTATGGTTATAAATGTATGTATTGATTTTGATACTAGATAGGTGGTGCATCAGTTCTCCCTAAACTGTGTACCACAAATTATATAAAAAATACTACTGACAGTGAACTGTTGCATGGTAATTTTCTCCCATGCACTTGATCATACAAATGTTAAAAGTGGGGACATTTTGTTTATATATATATATATATATATATATATATATATATATATATACTACCGTATTTATCGGGGTAAACCACGCACCGGCCTATAACACACACCCTCATTTTACCAAGGATATTTGGGTAAAAAAAGTTTTTTACCCAAATATCCATGGTAAAATGAGGGTGCGTGTGTGCGCGTGTATACCCCGATATACCCCCAGGAAATAATTACCGTATTTATCGGCGTATAACACGCACTTTTTAGGCTAAAATTTTTAGCCTAAAGTCTGTGTGCGTGTTATACGCCGATACACCCCCAGGAAAGGCAGGGGGAGAGAGGCCGTCGCTGCCCGCTTCTCTCCCCCTGCCTTTCCTGGGGTCTAGAGCGCTGCCCTTCTCACCCCCTGGCTATCGGCGCTGCTGCCCGTTCTGTCCCCCTGACTATCGGTGCCGGCGCCGATAGCCAGGGGGAGAGAAGCGGCGCCGACAGCCAGGGGGAGAGAAGGGGCAGTGGCACCCATTGCCGCTGCCCCGTTGCCTTCCCCCATCCCCGGTGGCATAATTACCTGAGTCGGGTCCGCGCTGCTCCAGGCCTCCGGCGTGCGTCCCCTGCGTCGTTGCTATGCACGGCGCGGCGCACTGACGTCATGCGCCGCGCCGTTCAGCGCATAGCAACGACGCCGGGGACACACGCCGGAGGCCTGCAGCAGCGCGGACCCGACTCAGGTAATTATGCCACCGGGGATGGGGGGAGGCAACGGGGCAGCGGCGCCGGCAATGGGTGCCTCTGCCCCTTCTCTCCCCCTGGCTGTCGGCGCCGCTTCTCTCCCCCTGGCTAGGGGGTGAGAAGGGCCGACAGCAGCGCTCTAGACCCCAGGAAAGGCAGGGGGAGAGAAGCGGGCAGCGACGGCCTCTCTCCCCCTGCCTTTCCTGGGGGTGTATCGGCGTATAACACGCACACAGACTTTAGGCTAAAAATTTTAGCCTAAAAAGTGCATGTTATACGCCGATAAATACGGTAATTATTTCTTATTTAAAAATGAATTTTTCTTCCCCTTTCTTCTTCTTCTTTTTTCACAATCTTTTTTACTAAGGGACATTTGGATGGGGCCATTTTGCATATATGCATGTATATGCATATATGGTTATATTTATTATTATTTATTGGTGGTTGGTATCGGGATCACTTTTGAAATCACTATATATATTTGTAGATATTAGTATTATAAATTGCAGTTATTCGCTTTTTATTATTCTATTTATCACACTACACTATTATTTAGGTGGGTATTAATTTCTTTCTAAATTAATTTCTTTCCATATACACGCATATTTTTAATTTTATTTATTTTTTATTTTATATATATTTTATATTTTTTATTTATTATTTTATTTTTATTTATTTTATTATTTTTTTTTAAATAATTTTTCTTATTATTTTTCACTTTTTATTATTTATTATTTTTTATTTATTATTTTTAATTATTAATTAAGATATTTTTTATTTTATTTTATTTTCTCCCTATTTATCTTTCAGTTGTCTTATAGGTATTTGTTTTTGCTTTATTGGTATGTTGATAAATGTCCCCCTTTTTGGAATTCCTATTTTCCTAACCTGTATATATTATTAATTTTTCTTACATTTCTGTTGATATTTACTTGAATTGTCCCTTTGTGTTGTCCTGTGTATGGGAGGTGTGATGGGATGTTCAGCAGTGTGACGCCCGCACTCGGAGTTATTGAGTACCGTGTTTATTTATGCTCGTTGCTATGGATATGTGATCACATGACTACTCACGTGTCCTAATAGAGACATGTGAATCGTCGCATCAGACGCTGCGCTAAATGCACAGCACAGTGATGTACTGTATTGAGGCATAGGATGGGCGGGTGTGATGTAATATTTCTTGCGGTCATGTGACCCGTGTGGTCACGTGAGTAGTTATGGCGCTACTGGTCATTCCGGAAGCTGACATAGAGGACGGAAGTCCACGCTAGCTATCCGGATCGGCAGACGGGAGACTGATGCACACCTGAATGGTATGTATTTATTAACAAGTATATATAAAAAGAGGCATATGGCAGTCATTCACAATACCCCTGAGGAAGTCACAGTGGGATGGAACGCGTGGGGCTCTGGCATCCCGTCTGGTACTAGTATAGGAATTCTCTGCCTGAGGTTTGTTGTGGCTCATGCCTTGTATATTATTGTCAACTTTTATATATAATGTGCATTGTGCTTAAGGAGGGTCACTGGTCATTTATTTAGTGATTGCTTTATGCTTATTTGTTTCCACAGTCAGTATTGTTTATAAATAACCTGTACCTTGTTAGACGGGATTGTGTGGAGGGGGGGTTCATGGCCCCTCTCCCATGTTGTGTACTCTAGTTTATAGAGTTTTTAAATGATTTTAGCCTTGCTCTTTTTCTAATGTTATGACATAATTCAATAAAGTATACACATTTTTTCATAATTGGTGTGCGCTTTTTTGCAGTGGTTACTATTGTTGGCTTAGACTGTGTTTTTCAATTACTGATTAGCAGCACCCATAGGATTCTTACGAATAGGTTGAGCCCTCCTCTATACACTTTTTTCAGAGTTTTTTTTTTTTTTTAGACATACCATTTTTCTCTGGCCACGCCATGTTTTTTTTCTTATTTTTTTGTCGAAAATTCTGGCACACGACACATGCAACACAAAAACCCTACAAAATCTACTTGGAAAAGCCTTAGTAAATGAGGCCCATTGTGTGGGCAATACATGAGTTCTTTTTCTTCTTCCAATTATCTATCTACTGACACCTTCCTGCTTTTCCACATTTAGTTTTTCCGAATGTGTTACATGTTTTTTTATTAGTTTTTGGAGGTAGCCAAGTTGATGAAACATTATTTGTTCCATTGGATTATGGATCAAGTTGAACCCAGTTTTAAACGTAGGAAACCTAACAAATTTTGCTGCAGAGTCATTGAAGTCAATGGATAGCAACATCATCTGAAAGCAAGGTTTTCCCACAAAGCAAGGTTGGTAGCAAAGTTGGTAAAATCAGATGTTTATCATATATGTATGTGTAAAGGAGTACAAATGTGCTGTTTTTTTTAGTTAAATAGCATGCATCCCTGTACTGTTCTCCTAACCCCATTAATCAGATCACTTGCTGGTTTCCTCTCTGAACTGTGACCCTGCTGTTGCCAGGTAACAAAACACACACTTTACCACAATCCTCCTTGCCTGCATACACATAGGGTTGCCACTTGCAAAAAAATACATGTACATGGTAATTTGCATAATTAATTTTATATATGTGTGACATCACAGGAAGCTCTATCCATACACGTTGCATCACGAAATGGCAAAGGGGCATCAGAAGAAGATTAAAATGGCACAGGGTCAATCAGAGGGGGGCAACTGAAATTTCACAGTGGGATCAGAGGGGGCAATTGAAATGCAACAGGAGGATCAGAGGGGGACAATTGAAATGGCAATTTGGGATCAGAGGGGGGGGGGGGTTGAAATTACGCAGGGCCCCTGTGCCATTTCAGTCCCCCCTGTTCCTCCTGTGCCATTTTTATTGACACCAACCCAATCCCCCTTGTGCCATTTTAATTGACCACCCCCCAGATCCCCCTGTGCCATTTTAATTGACACCCCAATTAAAATGGCACGGGGGGGAGTTAAGGACGCTGGGTTTTTCCGTTTTTGCATTTTCATTTTTTCCTCATCACCTTCTAAAAATAATAACGCTTTCAATTTTGCACATAAAATTCCATATGTTGGCTTATTTTTTGTGCCACCAATTCTACTTTGCAGTGACATTAAACATTTTACCCAACAATCCACGGCGAAACGGAAAAAAAATTCATTGTACGACAAAATTGAAGAAAAAATTTAATGTTGTAAGTTTTAGGGGCTTCTGTTTCTATGCAGTGCATTTTTCTGTAAAAATAAAACCTTATCTTTATTCTGTAGGTCCATATGGTTAAAATGATACCCTACTTATATAGGTTGGATATTGTCGTACTTCGGAAAAAAATCATAACTACATGCAGGAAAATGTATATGTTAAAAATTCTTATCTTCTAACCCCTAAAACTTTTTTATTTTTCCAAGTACAGGCCGGTATGAGGACTAATTTTTTGTTCCGTGTTCTGAAGTTTTTACTTGTATCATTTTTGTATTGATCGGACTTTATCACTTTTTATTAATTTTTTCATGATGTTAAAAAGTGACCAAAAATACGCTATTTTGAACCTTTGAATTTTTTTGCTCGTACGCCATTAACCATGCGGTTTAATTAACAATATATTTTTATAGTTCGGACATTTCCACACGCGGCAATACCACATATGTTTATTTTTATTTAAACAGGTTTTTTCATGGGAAAAGAGGGGTGATTCAAACTTGTATTAGGGAAGGGGTTAAATGACCTTTGTTAACTTTTTTTTTTTTGCAGTGCTATAGCTCCCATAGGGAGCTATAGTACTGCACACACTGATCTTTTACCCTGATCCCTGCAAAGCCATAGCTTTGCATGGATCAGCGAGATAGGGACTCGATTGCTCAAGCCTGTAGCTCAGGCTTGGAGCAATCAAACGCCGATTGGACTTGACGGAGCAAGGTAAGGGGGTCTCCGCTCGCGTCCTAGCTGATCGGAACATCGTGATTTTATTGCGATGTCCCGATCAGCCCGACTGAGCTGCCGGGAATCGTTTACTTTCGTTTTTAGACAGGGCGATCAACTTTGATTGCCGCGTTTAAAGGTTTAATAGCGTGCGGCACAATGATCGGTGCTGCAGCTATTAGCCCAGGGTCCTGACTATCGTTAGCAGCCGGGACAGACCCGGTGTGACCCTGTTTTAAACACCGGGACCGGGTGAGGGGCGTACAGGTTCGCCCTTCATCCTGAAGGAGTTAAAATGGCACAAGGGGAATTGGTGGCCGGGGGTCAATTAAAACGGCAAAAGGGGGATTCATTTGAACCCCCTGTGCCATTTTAATTGATTAAACCCGACAACACGATCCTCATTCGACCCCACCATATCATTTTATGCATTGACCCCCTTCTTAATTTCCCCGCTGGCGATCTAGAAAGCTGCCTCACTGCAGGCAGCTTCTCTTGCAGCAGTTTGTTGATGCCGATGGGCTGTGAAGGCGGCACCAACAGTCAGGGCTGGACTGGGACCAAAAATAGGCCCAGGCATATTAGCCTAGGCAGCCCATTTTTTTTGGTGGGCTGCATAGTCTAAAGTCCCCTCGGTTGAAGTGCCTCTCCAGCTGTTGCAAAGCTACAAATTCCATTATGTCTACAGAACTTCAGGCATGATGGGACTTGTAGTTTTATAACAGCTGGAGAGCCACAGATTGGGGGACAGTTTCACTCATCATCACTGCAGCAATTACTAGAGACTACAGCTCTGACAGGATAGTCGGGCAGAATACACAATGATATAATGACTTACAGGAGACTCCTTCCTTGTTGTTGTTCCTTTTCTTAATTTGCTCCCGACACCTGCACTTCTTCCAGCTACCTCTTCCCTCTGTAGAGTTTGACGCCCAAACATCACTGGTTCTTCATTCCTCTATATGTCCGCTTGCAGCAAATCGGCGGTCATCGGCGGTAGAACCATGCGGATGTGCGCCATCTCATATATGTTAATGCAATCTCGTGGAAATCAGCTCAGAGAATGAACAATGTTCATTCTTTGGGCAGACGTCCATTGCGTTGTGGCGATTCTCCACTATGCACAATAAGATTCTGCGGCAAGTGGATTTATAAACAACAACAAAAAACGTGGTCTCAAATGGCTGGAGGTGCTCAACCCCAAATGCAGTTGTGAATATATACTGGGGGAGCAGATCCTGCCCTTGTAGTCCGTTGCTAGGGGCGATCCCCAGCATAAAAATGCATACAATGGAGGATGCCTGCAGCGGGCTACAAGTGCCACAATAGAATCCTACACCAGATAAACGGTGTGGATGTGTAACAATTAGAATAATACAATACAGAAATGTAGGTGCACTACTGTGGTAGATGTATACAATGACATTGGCTATCCCTCAACACTGATGTTAAAATTGAGACATTCGCCAGTGTATCCTTATATGAAGGACACACCAGAGCCCGCACACCAACGCCAAGGTTTCTCAGATGGC
This sequence comes from Hyla sarda, assembly GCF_029499605.1. Lineage (NCBI taxonomy): Eukaryota > Metazoa > Chordata > Amphibia > Anura > Hylidae > Hyla > Hyla sarda. Next base: position 256,736,134 of record NC_079190.1, read on the forward strand.
ACGGGACCTAACGCTAACCTACCTTTGCGTAATAAGCAAAAACCAGGGGCCAGTGGGCAATTACAGCAGCACTAGGTCGACATGTAGCCTGCTCCCATTTCCCTCCAGCGTGACTAAGCACACATACAATGGAAGGGGGGAGAGAGGCTACAAGCCCCACCCAAGTTGGCTGATATAGGTGCATGGCCTCACAGGTGCAACCCTAATGCTGCCTGGAAAATGTTCAAGGTGCATTAACATATGGAGATTACACACCTCCACGTATAAATTTACAAACAACAACAAAAAACATGGTCTCAAATGGCTGGAGGTGCTCAACCCCAAATGCAGTTGTGCATATATACTGGGGGAGCAGATCCTGCCCTTGTAGTCCGTTGCTAGGGGCGATCCCCAGCATAAAAATGCATACAATGGAGGATGCCTGCAGCGGATAAAGTGGATTTATGCAACGTAAAGTGGATTTATGTTGACAGAATGTCCTCACTCCTTCACTTTTTTGCCCCACCAGCCCCCTTTTCCTCCACTCCCCCCATAAGTCATGCTCCTTTACACTTTTCTGACTCCCCCTGCACCGATCCCCCCTCCTTTCTCATCCTGCTTTACACTTTTTGCCTGCCCCCCTTCCTCTCTCACCTTGTAGATGAGGCTTGGTTGGCAGGTTCTAGAGGTGAGCTGCTCCAGGTTCCTCTCCTCCTTGGAATGGAGCTGCTGGGCAGGGATGTCCGTGAGGTCAGGGGCATACCTGCGCATGGACATCTGCTGCTCTTAAAGCAGCAATGTCCCTGCGACAACTCACTGCACTTGGGGCCGGGGGACCAACCAGAACGAAGCCCCCAGCAGGGTAGGAAGGGGGTAATAGTGTTCTGCCAGAGCCGCATTTATTTTATTAAAATAAGAAAAATTCATCTGGCGGGCTGCGGCTCCACTTGATAGAGTGTATTACATCAGGGGAGGTGGAAGGCCCAGCCCACCAGGCAAGCACCCGGTGTGCCGGATGGCCAGTCTGGCCTTGCTGACAGTAACAAGTGACATCCTCCTGTGGCGTAGGAGGATGTCGTTCTTCACTGCCGCAGCTCACTGATTTAATGTGGCCGAGGCACTCCCTGTACAGCATCTCAGGCAGCGGCCACTTAGCACTATGAGAGGAGGTGACTGCTGCTGCACCAGGGGCCGGTATTTTTCATGTGAAATTACTGGCAGAAAGATAGAAATACTGTCTAAGCCGGATAATTACCGTCTGGATGGCAACCCTACATACACGATATGTAAAAGGCTGAGATACAGCATGGGTTTATGCAAGGGGCCTATAGCCTTCGCTATATAGCGTGGGCCCGGGCCCTGCCACTAACTCGCATTTCGCGCGCTGTTAGGAGGGCGGGACTTCCGGTGGAGTGTTGGGCGCACGGAAACAGAGGAGGATACGGATCAACGGCGGTCGGTAAGTGTACCTACAGGCAGGGATGGTGTGGTGCCGGGCCAGGACGTACTGTCCCAGGTTATGGTGTTTGCGCGGAGGACATTCAGCAGGCCGGGGTTGCAACGTCGCAGCACTGGCATCGGCAGCAGGGAGTTGCATCCGGGCGCTGGCACGATCGGTCACCGGTCCTGGTGCGTGCTGATCCCGCGCCGTCGCTATTTACTCGCGCATGGGGGGGTTAAGGGATTATGAATAGGAAGGGGTCATCGTGGCCACATAAGGAAAGGGGCTGCTTATAGAAGCAATCATACAGGGGTACACACTCACGGTGGCTTCTTGTGTGACACTTCCGGTGCGGGCACGCGGGCTCCTCCTCCGCACTGCCCCCGCCGTGGCGACATCGCTGGTCGTGGTGGCGGGGGAGGGGAGAGAGTGGTGTCGGGTCCCGGCGCGCAGGCACATGGAGGTATCTGGTGGTGTCGGGCATGAAGCCATCACTTAATGTAGCGAGTTTGCTAGGACAGGTAAACAACACATCCACATGGTGGGGGGTGCGGCTTGCAACAGCTTATCATCATGCCACACGACTGCATGCAAGGTTCTGTGATTCTCGGCAGCTGTAGGCACCCGGTTCTGTAAACACAAGGACGCGGTCATATCTCGCATCAGCATCCTTTGCGCACCAGTAAGTGTCATCAACAGCCATCGATTTCAGTAGACACTCAACTGACAGAAATTTCCGTAACACGATATCGTTTGGTTCATCATTATCAGACAGGGTCATACGGAAGGGTGGATGGGTGGGGTTAAGCATTAGGAGGCATCGGGGGTTTGGGGGGGGTAGCTTATAGAAAGGAGCTCTTTTCATGGCATTTTTTCTGATCTAGGGGGAGGTGGTAGTCCAATGGCGGTGTCGTTTAGGCATAGTCACTTATCCACTTATCCATTTATTTCCATTTGTCGTTTTCTTTTCATACCTCAGGTGTGCAAGCACAAGGGACAGCCTGTTGTCAAGGTGGGTAACTCGGCTTTTTGAGGGGGCATAGTGGATTGTTGGTCATTGGTAATGTAAGCTCGGCTGTGTATAGGTGGTCAAGAACTGAAGTCAGTGACGATTGGTGTGCAGCCGATAAGGTAGGGTATACAGGGTAAATTAGAGGGTTGTAGTGTGATTTCACGCGGTTGTCATTTTGGGTATGGTAGAAGCATTCCGGTAAGTGGGTCGGTCTAAGTCTGCGCACAGGTCGTCACGAGGGGGGGGGAGGGTTCGGGACTCTGGTAAGGGTTTTCAGGGATTTTCAGGTGGTGTCAGCACAGGAGTATTGAGATCATAGGTGCAGGTGTTGGGCACGTTTTGTCACAGATATTGTTGTTGTACCCGACACGGCTTCGGGAGCAATTCGCAGTCCGATCACTGCTATCGGCTTCCCTGCACGTTTCCAAAAATACCTGTCACGGCTACAGGCATGGTTGCGCAGTTCAGTTCGGTGATGCATTGCACCTACTGGTTCGGAACAGCTGTCTCTGGATAGGCCGCAGGAGACTGGCAGGAGTGTTTCATTCCGTACGCAGATTGTTCGGCCTAGATATGTTCTCAGTTACAGGTGCAGGAAGGGTGAAGGTAGGTGGGTTTGTCACGGTTTTGCCACCACGTGGGTGTGCGGTTGTAGGAGGCAGGCAGCCAAGTGCTTATATTTATGTCTTTTCGGGGGGGGGGGGGGGTTTCTTTGTGGTGTCGTCTCACAGACATGTCGCATGGGTCAGACATTGACGATCAGCTGTCCATACCGGAGACGCCGTCCAGGGGCTTGGAACACGGCAGAACGGCATCCTACAGGAATTGGACAGTTCCCAAAATTACGGCCGAGCTACGCAGACGTGGGGTCCCGTTTCCAGCAACCGCTAGGAAAGCGGAATTATACCGAATCATGATGGCAGAAAATCCAGGTCCTAGTCAGCAGGAAGACCAGCTGTCTTCCATCCAGGAAGCCCTTACGCAGCTGCATGGAATGATGGAGGGACTCTCCTCGTCGATGACCGATTTCATGCAGAGGATGGATTTGATGGAATCCATGTTGGCGACGGTGGTGGCAGCAGGTACCCCAGAGGATACAGTACCAGCAAGCAGACAGGGGTCAGCGGATACAGACGGTTCTGTGCAAGTCGCATCCACGGCAGGATCAGTAGCCGCAACCCACTCTCAGCCCCAGCCCTCAGGTACTGTTGGCTCGTCGCCTCGGGTTCTCCCGGCCCATTTCATACCCCAGAGTATCCGTAAGGATATTCTGGAAGGTAAAGACGTGAACTTGGTTTCACTTCTCATTGCATCTCAGGATTTGGCGGACAGCAAGACTTTTGCTTGTGGTGAGGTGTACGTCATTCTTAAAAGCAAGGACGTGCGATTAACCCGGAAACTCACGCTGCCAGAGTTTATGTATTGTGACGTAATTTGTTCTGTACATCCACATCGTAGATTTAGGCCACAAGTACGGTGGGACAGCTTTTTATGACTATCATCTGTCCTTTGCTGCTAAGGCTGCGGCAGCTCTGTTTCAATTTCAGAACAAAACGGACTGGGCGGAGATTGACACAGAGCTGTTTTGCCGTCATTTTGCAGGACTCAAAGCCACAGCATGCGCAAATTGCAATTCTATTGCCCATACTACCACATGGTGTGGGCAGGAGAATGAGCAAGCATCCTCCAGCGGCAGCAAAGGCACGGGCTCTCCCGTAGGGTTTCAGCAGAAACCTTTGGCGGGGGTATATAAGTTGGGTAGACCAATTAAATATTTAGGTAAAGCACAAGAGTGCAACAATTATAATTGGTCCACATGTAATTATTCTCAATGTAGACTGCTGCATGTTTGTTCTCAGTGTTTTAGGGTTCACCCTAAAACCCAGTGCCCACAGAGGAATGCCTGACTAGGCATGGTGAATGTGGAGACTCTGTCTGCGTTCCTGCGGCAGCACCCAGACCCGGAGTGGGTTTTGTGGCTGTTGCAGGGATTCCGGTGCGGTTTCCACACAGGCTTGGTGGCAGTGCCGCAGCAATCGCACACGTGCGGCAATCTGCAATCAGCGCTGAGGGATCCGGACACAGTCACCACGCTTATTCAGGCAGAAGTACAGAAGGGTTTCGTCATAGGACCATTTTTGGAGATTCCTTTTGACGCATGGCACATCAGCCCAGTTGTTGTGGTGGTAGGGAAATTTTCTAATAAAAACCGCCTGGTTTACGATCTCTCAGCACCTCATTCTTGCAACATACCCAGTTTGAATGCGTTGGTTCCATCTGAGGAATATGCCATGAAGTACGCATCAGTAGATCAGGCCATCCAGGTCATCATTGAGCTGGGGACTGGTGCATGGCTGTCCAAAGCAGATGTAGCGGACGCTTTCAAATTGCTGCCCGTTTGTCCAGAGCTTTGGAAGTGGTATGGGATTCATTGGCAAAAAAGTTACTATTTCGCCACCAAACTCATGTTTGGGGCGAAGAGCAGTCCCTGACTCTTCGATCAATTATCTGTAGCACTGCATTGGATCTTAGAATCAGTGGTAGGCTGTCCCAAAGTCATCCATTATCTCGATGATTTTCTTATCATTGAATCACCTTTCGAGGCTCCGGTTGGTTTGGCAACTATAAGAGAGCTCTTTGATATCCTTCAAGTACCGGTGTCAGAGAAGAAGATGGAGGGACCCTGGGCGTCATTTTGGACATGGTAAAAATGGAGACCAGGTTACCCTGGGATAAGTTAACACGCATAGTTCAGGCAATGGAAACATTTATGAGAAATCATCATTGTACAAAGCTAGAACTGCAACAACTGCTAGGTATGCTCAATTTTGAAACCCGTATCATTCCCCAAGGACGATCGTTCATTGCTAGGTTACTAGCCTTACTCCCTTCAGTCTGTGACCAACTAGACACAATTTTTTTAGATGATGATGCAATGAAGGATTTGATAATGTGGCACCATTTCCTACACTCATGGAATGGAGTGTCTTTTTTCCCCCCGGTCACAGGTAATTCCATGATTGGGATTTTTTCAGACACCTCACCCTTAGGGTATGGAGCGATATGGGGGTCACACTGGTTAGCAGGTCCATGGCCGAAGGATGTGGTGCAAATTGAAAATTTTGCCATTACGTCAGCACTTTTTGAGATTGTCCCTGTCGTGGTGGCCGCTTTTGTATGGGGCAAGTTCTTGGAGAGGAAGTCAGTGTCGGTATATTCAGACAACTCTGCAGTGGTAGAAATCGTCAATAAAGGGAGGTCCAGATCACCTGTTATCATGTCTTTTGCTCGAAGATTAACATGGTTATCTTTGAGGCATGATTTTTGCATTGCGTGTGTACGTATTGAAGGCAAAAAAAAATGTGGTAGCGGCTGCTTTATCACGCAATAATATTAATCTTTTCTTCCAGGTCTTGCCTGGGGCAGACAGAGCTGCCACACCAGTGCCGCCACTCGCAGATCTAATGTTGAATTAAATCGGTTGATGTGTATAGCTAAAGAATTGGTAAATAAAGCCTTGTCAAAGAACACTGCAAAGGCGATTTCCTCAACAGGATCGGGACATTATTTCTTACATCCTTACGTTTGTGCGTTTTTGCCACTCTGACCTTAAGTTAAGTCATAATACAATCAAACAATATCTAGCAGGGGTACAGCACTATTTAGCCTTAGAGAACCCAGGGGCGGGGTCCATATTTTCGGCCCATGCAGTCCGTTCTATTCTCAGGGGGATACAAAAGTCCAGACCTATTTCAGAGCACCAGAGATTGCCGATTTCGTGACATCTATTCAGACAACTATCTGCCCTCCTCGACACTAGTCCATTCGGTAGTACTCGTAGTATATCTGGCATTTTATGGCTTTCTCCGACCAGTGGAATTTACCAGTTCTCATGTAGGGAAATCTTTGTTACAAGTCAAGCAATTACATATCTTCCACAAACATGCTCATCTGGTATTGGCATCCACCAAAATATATTTAGGGGACACGGTGGTACCCTATTATGTCACGGGACATGAATGGTGCCCGGTGACGGTTCTCAGGGATTTCATGGCTACAAGGGGAGCTGCTCTCCCTCAAGATCCTTTGTTACCCTTTCCGGTTAAACCTCTCACTACTAGCATTTTCAATTCTCATCTACGGTCCTTACTGAAGTTGTTGGGAGTTGAGGCCTCTCGTTTCTCAGGTCACTCCTTTCGCATAGGGGCGGCTTCAGCAGCCTCTAGCAATCATGTCCCAGTTCATATCATCAAGAGGTTAGGCAGATGGAAGTCAGGGTGTTTTGCATCATACGTGCATGATCCACAAAAGGAGATGATTTCTGCTGTAAAGTCTCTGGTTTTCTAAATAAACAATTATCCTACGACATGTTGTTTTTGCCCTCTTTTAGGTGTACCCTCGATGGCGGCTCGGGCACTCCACTAGCTGCAGGTAGGGTGGTTGTAGACACATAGGGATAGGTAAGGGTAGAATGGGAGGGGTTCGGAGTAGGCGGAAGGTGCCGACCATAAGTAAAAGGCTGAGATACAGCCTGGGTTTATGGGAGGGGCCTGTAGCCTTCGCTATATAGCATGCCACTCACTCACATTTCTCGTGCTGTTCCCGTCCCTCCCTCCCCTTTTTTTTCAGGTCAGAAGCTTGTTCCATTTACCCAGGGTATCCCCTCTTTTAGGTGTACTCTCGACAGGGCACACCACTAGCCGCAGGTAGGGTGGTTGTAGATACGTAGGGATAGGTAAGGGGGGGGTGGGAGGGGTTCGGAGCAGGCGAAAGGTGCAGACCATAAATATATATATATATATATATATATATATAAATGGATGTAGGCAGCACACCAAAATGGGTGAAAAAATAAGTGCTTTTATTCCAAGGAAAATTGACAACGTTTCAGCGATCTCTCACCGCCATTTTCAAGTGATTTACAAGTGATACAAGCGGGGTTAAATACCTCCCCGAATCAGTGACATCATCAACATTTACATATCATGTGACATCTGACATGTTATAAACAAAGTATAAACTATACAAACCAATAAATACAAACATGATCAATTTAGTGTATTCAATTCTGTGGTATAAAGTATATACATCTCTGTATTCCGATCGCCAATCACTTATAGGATCGGATTGTGATATAAATGTACAATTATAACAGTGATCGTGTAAACAAAACAAGTAAAAGAGGGGTTAAAAGACATAGGACGCCGGGATCTACTTCCGGTGTAACCGGAGTTCAACCAATCATAGTAACGGCGTCCCTGGTAGTCATAGAGACATCCCGACCTGTCAGGTAAACAATGACTTGTGCATCGCGGCAGAGCTCCGTGGCTCTCAGCGCATGCTCAATGTATGTATAGGTGTTCGCCAGCGCCATATTAGTTCAGGGCAAATAAATATTAGGTTATATAGCGAACTGCTGGCAAAGCACTTCACTCCATTACCAAATGTATAGTAGGAATCATATTATTCCAATATTGTAACCCTGCACACATGCTAAAAAACAATCAAGGGACCTGGACACTTGCCCTCTGTTATGCACCGCACAGATCTGGGTGCGACTTATGGAATCCATAGGGTCCCAAAGTACGCTTCTCCCTACCAGATTGGTAAAAGCCTCACCTTCTGGTTGTCAGGATACTTCACCAGACCGTTCTTGTCAATACAGAGGTGTCCAACGGCAACCCATCATACACGTGACAATCATACCAGGGTACAACATTAGTAGTAGATCAATTAGGAAACATAAGGAATATGTGTCTTGCAGTATCAATATTAGTATAGGGGCGCCGTCACTATACTGGTAAAAATTAAACAAATATAGAAAAAATAAGTAAAAATGAAAATTATATATAAAAAAAGGAAATATATATATAAATAAAAAAGAATGCGGATCCGTGTTGAGGTACTCGGTTCTTTTCTCTGGGTTGCTTGATTTTAACGTCGATGGTCTATACTTCAAGATTTCTGAAATTTAAGACGACAAGTATTAGTAAATAATATCACTTGTAGAATACATAACCACACTGAACATAACCTTACACTGGGACTCTACAACAATTATCTCATCATCATCCTTGGCGTAACTACAAATTCTACGTTCAGACCATTTGGTTTAAGGGAATTGAGGTCATATATCCACCTCAATTCTCTTTTCTGTAATGCGGCGACCCTATCCCCACCTCTCTTTAGTGGTGGAATGTGATCCACCACCATACACTTTAAATCCTGTTCTCGATGTCCCGCTTCCAAAAAATGCTTGGACACCGGTAAATCGACTCTCCCTTTGCGTATAGAGTATCTATGTTGATTCAATCTTACTTTAAACTCACATTTTGTCTCTCCAATATAAATGAACCCACAGGAACACCACAGAATATAGACCACAAAATCACTCTCACAATTAAGATAGAATTTTATAGGATAAGCTTTGCCTGTTTGGGGGTGCGTGAATGTATTCCCCTTCTGCACATACCTACAATTCACGCACCTCCTACAGGGAAAGCATCCCTTTGCCTGTACCGAAACATATTTCTGTGTTTGAGTTTGTTTAGACACATCCGCCTTTACTAGGTCATCCTTAAAATTTCTGGCCCTACGATAGGACATGAGGGGCATTTCCCTAAGTTCAGGAATATTGGGAAAACTTTCACTAATTAAGTGCCAATGTTTTTTTTAATTTTTGGGCAATCTGTCCTGATACTTCATTAAAGGTGGAAATGAATGGAATACGTGTTGTCTGGTCTCTTTTAGTTCTAGATTTCCTCTGTCCACTCCTCTCCTCATAAAGCCTCTGTTTCTGCCTATTAACCAGAGTGGTTAATAGGCAGAAATCTTAATTGTGAGAGTGATTTTGTGGTCTATATTCTGTGGTGTCCCTGTGGGTTCATTTATATTGGAGAGACAAAATGTGAGTTTAAAGTAAGATTGAATCAACATAGATACTCTATACGCAAAGGGAGAGTCGATTTACCGGTGTCCAAGCATTTTTTGGAAGCGGGACATCAAGAACAGGATTTAAAGTGTATGGTGGTGGATCACATTCCACCACTAAAGAGAGGTGGGGATAGGGTCGCCGCATTACAGAAAAGAGAATTGAGGTGGATATATGACCTCAATTCCCTTAAACCAAATGGTCTGAACGTAGAATTTGTAGTTACGCCAAGGATGATGATGAGATAATTGTTGTAGAGTCCCAGTGTAAGGTTATGTTCAGTGTGGTTATGTATTCTACAAGTGATATTATTTACTAATACTTGTCGTCTTAAATTTCAGAAATCTTGAAGTATAGACCATCGACGTTAAAATCAAGCAACCCAGAGAAAAGAACCGAGTACCTCAACACGGATCCGCATTCTTTTTTATTTATATATATATTTCCTTTTTTTATATATAATTTTCATTTTTACTTATTTTTTCTATATTTGTTTAATTTTTACCAGTATAGTGACGGCGCCCCTATACTAATATTGATACTGCAAGACACATATTCCTTATGTTTCCTAATTGATCTACTACTAATGTTTTACCCTGGTATGATTGTCACGTGTATGATGGGTTGCCGTTGGACACCTCTGTATTGACAAGAACGGTCTGGTGAAGTATCCTGACAACCAGAAGGTGAGGCTTTTACCAATCTGGTAGGGAGAAGCGTACTTTGGGACCCTATGGATTCCATAAGTCGCACCCAGATCTGTGCGGTGCATAACAGAGGGCAAGTGTCCAGATCCCTTGATTGTTTTTTAGCATGTGTGCAGGGTTACAATATTGGAATAATATGATTCTTACTATACATTTGGTAATGGAGTGAAGTGCTTTGCCAGCAGTTCGCTATATAACCTAATATTTATTTACCCTGAACTAATATGGCGCTGGTGAACACCTATACATACATTGAGCATGCGCTGAGAGCCACGGAGCTTGGCCGCGATGCGCAAGTCATTGTTTACCTGACAGGTCGGGATGTCTCTATGACTACCAGGGACGCCGTTACTATGATTGGTTGAACTCCGGTTACACCGGAAGTAGATCCCGGCGTCCCATGTGGACTCAAGTCTGCGGATCATGGCGCGTTTGCGAAGAGGCCGGCTAAACAAACGGGTTTGCTTGATTGGGTAACGTCTTTTAACCCCTCTTTTACTTGTTTTGTTTACACGATCACTGTTATAATTGTACATTTATATCACAATCCGATCCTATAAGTGATTGGCGATCGGAATACAGAGATGTATACACTTTTTACCACAGAATTGAATACACTAAATTGATCATGTTTGTATTTATTGGTTTGTATAGTTTATACTTTGTTTATAACATGTCAGATGTCACATGATATGTAAATGTTGATGATGTCACTGATTCGGGGAGGTATTTAACCCCGCTTGTATCACTTGTAAATCACTTGAAAATGGCGGTGAGAGATCGCTGAAACGTTGTCAATTTTCCTTGGAATAAAAGCACTTATTTTTTCACCCATTTTGGTGTGCTGCCTACATCCATTTATATTTAAAGAGGACCGGAGCACCGAGGTTCAAGGGCTTGCACCCAATCACCTGGATTCAAGGAGGTGCTGCTTTGTATGATAATTGCTATATATATATATATATATATATATATATATATATATATATATACATATATATATACATATATACACACACATACACACACATACAAACAAGAGGATAACAGCAGCACACTGCTAACGCTAAGCTATATGTGAAATATGACATGTTATACTTTGCAATACTGCTGTGGGGAAAAATAGAGGTTCTTAGCTTACCATTTGGCCAAATAGTATGTACCATCCCACCAAAATAAGGTGACCTCATTTGGGATGGCCCCTGCACTATGATTATGCCTCTCATAGGCTAGCACTAAGCCTCAATATTTGGGCAGGAAAGGTCTAGCACACCCCTCACCTAGTGCAATGGCTGGAGTGCACGAATCAAGATGGAGGCAGAATGATACACACTATTTGGCCAAATGGTATCAGCTTGCACCTGTATTCTTGTTTCATACAATAGTTGTGTTTAAGGATGTGCTGACCAATTATTGTTTGGACACACCTTCTCATTCAAAGAGTTTTCTTTATTTTCATGACTATGAGAATTGTAGATTCACACTGAAGGCATTACAACTATGAAGTAACACGTGTGGAATTATAGACATAACAAAAAAGCTGTTTTTCAGCGAGAGCAGTGGGAGGAAAGAACGTCACATGATGTATTTTTCTTCCCACAGTTCTCCTCGACGGCTGTCACACTACCGTCTGACAACGGTAGTGTGAAAGGGGCCTCTGACAGGTGTACATATATTCTAAATTCCCTACTGGGATTATCTCTACAAAAAGTTGAGTAGCCAACCCGTAAGGATGCGATTTTAGATTTAGTATTCAAAAATGGGGATTTTGTATCTGATATAACTGTTGGTGAAAGCTTGGGATCTAGTGATCACTAGTCAGTGTGGTTTAATATAAGAACAGTGAATGAGTAACACCACACAAAAACAAAAGTTTTAGATTTGAAAAAAAAATGGTTTTACTAGAGTCCAGGAGAAATGGGACTACTTAAAAGTTGCATTATTAAAGACAACAGATAATTGTGTTAGGCTTGTCAGTAAAAGCAAAAAAAAAAAAAAAAAAATGAAGAGACCACTGTGGCACTCTGCAGAGGTGGCAAAAATCATAAAAAAAAACTAAAAGCAAGCATTCAGTCATTATTAAAAAAACAAAAACAAAAAAAAAAAACAATGAAGTTATGGAAATCTCTAAGATCAGGCAGAAAGAGGCCATAATAGTTATAAGAGCCTCTAAAGCACAGGCAGAAGAGAAAATAGCTCAGTCAGTGAAAAAAGGAGATAAAGAGGATAAAGGATGATGCAGCAGCCAGACAAGACCACATTCTGGATGGTATTCTTTTTTAGAAGCCTTGATTTCTATAAAAAGGAGATATACATTTTTCACGAAGAAAATTAGAAAGGTTAATGTTTTGCCAAGATATACAACATATTAAAAGTTTTTAATTCTGACAGTGTCCATTTAATTTATGTTTATCTTCTTTGCGTTTTGCTTTCTTTCCACAGAGGGACATAAAGTAAGTTAAATGGCTTCTTTGTTTTCTTTGCCTGTAGTAAAAGATGTACAGTACATGAAGTCCATAGGGATATGTTGGTGCTAGGAATGCAAAAAAAAATTAAATAAATAAATAAGAAAATTCCTATGAAGATCAATCATATCTGAGATACTGGGATTCTAGCTAGTCATCTAGTCATCAGGCAAAGACTGAAGCGTAATACATGACAGCATTAATTCCTCTGTTTGACCACTTATTCCTTTCGTGTCAAAGTTGAAAGCTGTTCTTTTTTAAAGTAAATGCTCAGAGAGTTAAAATATATTTAAAAAAAAGAAAAAAGTTCAAAGTAATAACTAAGCTCTTGTTTGGGTTTTCTAGGTCTAATCTTGAAGAGGAGAGATTAATTTATGGAGACTTGTCATGGTACCATGAGGTAATACAATTCACCTTGGCTACTACCGTGACAGGAAACTGAAGCAAATAATATGAGTCAAGGTACAATATAAATGTTGTCACGGCCATGAAACTTCCAAATCTACTCAATACCTCCTTAACTCTTCACTTGTGAAGATCATCAATATTGAGAATAGAAAGTACAGTACATGTATCTCTATTATCTCTAGTATCTATTATCTTTACACATAATACAGATATGGGTGATACAGTATGATGTAGTATTGTTGAATTGGGTAGTGTCCTGCTCAGAGTGATGCAAAATGGCTTTCTGTATTTTTCTCACTGAAAGGCACAACATGCATGATGAGCTCAGTAAACATACGTGGCACAAAAGCTTAAAGAGTACCTGTCATCAAACCATATTTTCTAAACTAACTCTAGATTATATTCCCTAACTACTCATAACACTAAAGCTCTGTGTCATACCTTTATCCTTGTTCACATTGGAGAAAGTGGGCGTTCCCCAGCAGGTGCAATGTCACTGAAGCCTTCAAAAGTTGTACCTCACCATGACCCACATGTACTTCCTGAGTTTGGTCTCTTGTCAGGCCGGGAGGAGACCAAACTACCTGACTGATTTGCGCAGATAACAGAACAGAGCCACCTAAGGGCCGTTTTTCAATCCCATTAACCCCTTAAGGATGCAGGGTTTTTCCGTTTTCACATTTTCATTTTTTCCTCATCACCTTCTAAAAATCATAACACTTTCAATTTTGCACATAAAATTCCATATGTGGCTTATTTTTTGCGCCACCAATTCTACTTTGCAGTGACATAAGTCTTTTTACCCAAAAATCCACGGCGAAATGGAAAAAAAATTCATTGTGCGACAAAATTGAAGAAAAAATTTAATTTTGTAAATTTTGGGGGCTTCCGTTTCTACGCAGTGCATTTTTCGGTAAAAATAGCACATTATCTTTATTCTGTAGGTCCATATGGTTAAAATCATACCCTACTTATATAGGTTGGATGTTGTCGTACTTCGGAAAAAAATCATAACTACATGCAGGAAAATGTATATGTTAAAAATTCTCATCTTCTAACCCCTATAACTTTTTTATTTTTCCGCGTACGGGCCGGTATGAGGGCTCATTTTTTGTGCCGTGTGTTTACTTTCACTTTTTGATCACTTTTTCTTCATTTTTTCATGATATAAAAAGTGACCAAAAATACGCTATTTTGGACTTTTGAATTTTTTTGCACGTACGCCATTGACCGTGTAATTTAATTAACGATATATTTTTAGAGTTCAGAAATTTCCGCACGCGGCAATACCACATATGTTTATTTTTATTTACACAGGTTTTTTATGGGAAAAGGGGGTGATTCAAACTTTTATTAGGGAAGGGGTTAAATGACCTTTGTTAACTTTTTTTTCACTTTTTTTTGCAGCGCTATAGCTCCCAAAAGGACCTGCACACACTGATCTCTTATGCTGATCCCTGCAAAGCCATAGCTTTGCACAGATCAGTGAGATAGGGGCTCGATTGCTTAAGCCTGTAGCTCAGGCTTGGAGCAATCAAACCCCAATCGGACACCGCTGAGAAAGGTAAGGGGACCTCTGCTTGCATCCTAGCTGATCGGGACATCACGATTTTATCGCGATGTCCCGATCAGCCCGACTGAGCTGCCGGGAAGCGTTTACTTTCACTTTCAGACACGGCGGTCAATTTTGATCGCCGCGTCTGAAGGGTTAACAGCGCGCTGTTAGCCCAGGGTACCGGCTATGACTAGCAACTGGGACCGACCCGGTGTGATGCGGTGTCATGGTGTGACCCTGTTTTAAACACCGGGACCGGGCGTAGGGCCTACAGGTAAGCCCTACGTCCTTAAGAGGTTAAAAACATATAAATGTTGAGAATATTAACAGCAATAGTAAAGTGTCTTATAATAACATAAGGAACAATATATTAAAAGTTTAGTTTGATAACAAACTCTTTCATGATTTAATGATTTTGGCTCACACTTGATAATACACTTGCGTGTATACAGTTGAAGAACACCAACATAACACTTTTTAGCTTGGACCTTGAATTAAGACATGGTTTCTCAGGGTTATCCTCTCTTGTGTCCTTCTTGTTGATGTATGGAGACAAATGGCAGCAGAGAAGCTATAAATCACAAGCAGGAGGTGAAGGAGAGTAGAGAGAGTAAATGGGATTCCTGGGCACTTCTGATACTGTAGCACAAGTGCCTAGGTTTATCAATTGAGATGTATATTGTGATCTTCTTGTAAACTCTGGCCATGTTCCTGGTTTAACTACTTAAATTATGGTGACAGATTCCCTTTAAAGGGGTACACCGTCCCTAGACATCTTAACTCGCTCTGTGCGTAATGACAGGCAGTACAGGGGCCGGAGCATCATTACGTCACGGCTCTGCCCCTCTCAATACGAGTCTATGGGAGGAGGCGTGGCGGTTGTCACGACCCTGCCATAGACTTGTATTAAGGGGGCGGACCATGATGCCACGAGGGGCGGAGCCATGATATCGCCTGTCATTACGCACAGAGCGAGTTCGCTCTGTGCAGTAATGACAGGGGGTGCCGCAGCGGCAATCCCGGGGGTCCACAGCAGCGGGACCGCGGCGATCTGACATCTTATCCCCTATCCTTTGGATAGGGGATAAGATGTCTAGGGGCGGAGTACCCCTTTAAGGACTCTTCTCTGCTCTCTCTAATTTAGGTTGCAGTCCAGCGTTCCAGCACCACACCCTGAAAGTTTGTATTTAAAACCTTAATTTTCAGGTGCCAAATATGGGATAATCCCTTTAATGGGGCCAATATTACACCTTCATGTACCTGTGATGTCATACAGTAAAAAAAATATAATAATAATGTGTTAGCATAAGGAACGTACGGAACAAGATAGATTTCATATTTCATCTTACAGGATACATGCATATGACACAGATTACATTTTTGTCATTCCTGTTTTTTATGATCGTTATATGCATAAGTAAACTTTTTAACCCCCTGGTGACATCTGTTGTACATGTATGGTGGATGCATGTTAGGGAAGTATAGAGTATGCACATGAGCTAACTTAACTGCTAACACAATAATTTTCACCTGCTTTCAAAAGCTGACACTTGCTATCGGTGATTAGTATCAGGGTTACCAGTGAGCATGATAATTTAACCATAGACCACGACGACATCTAGGTGGTTAAAAAAATCTAAATTATGACTACGTGCAAAAGTTAACTTTTTATCCCCCTGGTGACATCTACAATATACAGTATAGAGTCTGCAGTATACAGTATAGAGTATGCACATGAGCTGAGTCAGCTGCTATTACAATAATTGTAACCTGCTTTTAACAGCTGACACTTGTTATCAGTGATGAGTATCAGGGTAATCTCTGATCATGGTCATTTAATAAAAGATGCTGCTTTTAATAGTGACTACGGCATGTAGGTGCCACATGCTGATTCCCTACAACATCCAAATGGCTGTAACTGTAGCCAGGGACCTTGTGAAGGCCTTCATGGCTGCAATAATAGGACTCATAATACACCCAATTATAGAAATCAACAAATTCACAATGCACTGCCAAAATCTAAAGATAGAGTCAGCACTCGAGAGACCCAACATCAATGTAGGTGTCCAACCAGCGTGCCAGAGCTGGATCAAGAATAGTCCATTGTAAGCAAAGACACAGCACAGCTGATGGTGTTCAGGGTGAAAGCAGTGGTTCTGTTTTTATTGCACCAATAGATATGACATGCAACGTTTTGGCCTGTTGGCTTTTCTCAAGCATGCTTTCTCACATGCTTGAGA
Source organism: Hyla sarda (assembly GCF_029499605.1). Taxonomy (NCBI): domain Eukaryota; kingdom Metazoa; phylum Chordata; class Amphibia; order Anura; family Hylidae; genus Hyla; species Hyla sarda. The sequence goes on from NC_079190.1 coordinate 256,752,872, forward strand.
AAGGCCAAAATGCCAAAACGTTGCATGTTGTATCTATTGGTGCGATAAAAATGGAGCCACTGCTTTCACCCTGAACACCATCAGCTGTGCTGTGCCTTTGCTTACAATGCACTGCCATATATTACAATGCGCAATATAAATTATCAAAACATTTCTTGTGTATGAGAGCACCAAATAAAGGAATAATAATGCAGTTTGTACATTTCTAATAGTACTGCATTATCTCCTACTTGTCAGCCTGGTCTCGGAATTTAGCCGTTTGGCATAATTTGAGGATTAAGTTTGAATTAATATGGTTATCCATGCTTTATAAACTGTAACTTTAACCCCTTAAAGACCCAGCCATTTTACACCTTAGGACCTGGCCATTTTTTGCACATCTGACCTCAGAAAACATTAATAACTCTGGAATGCTTTTAGTTATCATTCTGATTCCGAGATTGTTTTTTCGTGACATATTCTACTTTAACATAGTGGTAAAAAATTTTGGTAACTTGCATCCTTTCTTGGTGAAAAATCCCAAAATTTGATGAAAAATTAGAAAATGTTGCATTTTTCTAACTTTGAAGCTCTCTACTTGTAAGGAAAATGAATATTTCAAAAAAAAATCATTTTTCACATATACAATATGTCTACTTTATGTTTGCATCATAAAATTGACTTGTTTTTACTTTTGAAAGACACCAGAGGGCTTCAAAGTTCAGCAGCAATTTTCCACAAAATTTCCAAAATCACAATTTTTCAGGGATCAGTTTAGGTTTGAAGTGGATTTGAAGGGTCTTCATCTTAGAAATACCCCACAAATGACCCCATTATAAAAACTGCTGTTACGCCGAGCGCTCCGGGTCCCTGCTCCTCCCCGGAGCGCTCGCGGCGTTCCTCTCTCTGCAGCGCCCCGGTCAGACCCGCTGACCGGGAGCGCTGCACTGACACTGCCGGCGGGGATGCGATTCGCATAGCGGGACGCGCCTGCTCGCGAATCGCATCCCAAGTCACTTACCTGTCCCGGTCCCCGTCTGTCTCGTCCTGGCGCGCGCGGCTCCGCTCCTTATGGCGCGCGCACGCCAGCTCTCTGAGATTTAAAGGGCCAGTGCACCAATGATTGGTGCCTGGCCCAATCAGTCTATTAGCCTCCACCTGCTCCCTGTCTATTTAACCTCACTTCCCCTGCACTTCCTGGCCGGATCTTGTTGCCATTGTGCCAGTGAAAGCGTTCCTTGTGTGTCCCAAGCCAGTGTTCCAGACCTCTTGCCGTTTCTGCCTGCCCTGACCTTCTGCTACGTCCGACCTTGCTCTTGCCTTATCCCTTGTACCGCGCCTATCTCAGCAGTCAGAGAGGTTGAGCCGTTGCCGGTTGATACGACCTGGTTGCTACCGCCGCTGCAAGACCATCCCGCTTTGCAGCGGGCTCTGGTGAATACCAGTAGCAACTTAGAATCGGTCCGCCGGCATGGTCCACGCCAATCCCTCTCTGACACAGAGGATCCACCTCCAGCCTGCCGAATCCTGACAACTGCACCCCCCAAAGTATTCAAAATGACATTCAGTCAGCATTTTAACCCTTTAGGTGTTTCACAGGAATAGCAGCAAAGTAAAGGAGAAAATTCACAATCTTCATTTTTTACACTCGCATGTTCTTGTAGACCCAATTTTTGAATTTTTACAAAGGGGTAAAAGGAGAAAATGTATACTTTTATTGGTAGCCCAATTTTTTTCAAGTAAGCACATACCTCATATGTCTATGTAAAGTGTTCGGCGGGCGCAGTAGAGGGCTCAGAAGGGAAGGAGCGACAAGAGGATTTTGGAGAGTACGTTTTTCTGAAATGGTTTTTGGGGGGCATGTTGCATTTAGGAAGCCCCTATGGTGCCAGAACAGGAAGAAAACCCCCACCTGGCATACCATTTTGGAAACTAGACCCCTGGAGGAATGTAACAAGGAATAAAGTGAGCCTTAATACCCCACAGGTGTTTCACGACTTTTGCATATGTAAAAAAAAAATGTAAAAAATTTCTATAAAATGTGTGTTTCCCCCCCAAATTTCACATTTTTGCAAGGGTTAATAGCAGAAAATACCAAAATTTGTAACCCTATCCCTTCTGAGTATGGAGGTACCCCATAAGTTGACCTGAAGTGCACTACGGGCGAACTACAATGCTCAGAAGAGAAGGAGTCATATTTGGCTTTTTGAGAGCAAATTTTGCTCGGGGGCATGTCACATTTAGGAAGCCCCTATGGTGCCAGGACAGCAAAAAATACCCACATGGCATACCATTTTGGAAACTAGACCCCTTGAGGAACGTAACAAGGAATAAAGTGAGCCTTAATACCCCACAGAGGTTTCACGACTTTTGCATACGTAAAAAAAAAAAAAAAAATCACTAAAATGTGTGTTTCCCCCCCAAATGTCAGATTTTTGCAAGGGTTAATAGCAGAAAATACCCCCCAAAATTTGTAACCCTATCTCTTCTGAGTATGGAGGTACCCCATAAGTTGACCTGAAGCGCACTACGGGCGAACTACAATGCTCAGAAGAGAAGGAGTCATATTTGGCTTTTTGAGAGCAAATTTTGCTCGGGGGGCATGTCACATTTAGGAAGCCCCTAGGTGCCAGAACAGCAAAATAACCCCCACATTGCATATCATTTTGGAAACTATACCCCTTGAGGAACGTAACAAGGAGGGTACAGTGAGCATTTATCCCCCACTGGTGTCTGTCAGATCTTTGGAACAGTGGGTTGTACAACATTTTTTATTTGCACAGCCCACTGTTCCAAAGATCTGTCAGACACCAGTGGGGTGTAAATTCTCACTGCACCCCTCATTACATTCCGTGAGGGGTGTAGTTTCCGAAATGGGGTCACATGTGGTTTTTTTTTTTTTTTTGCGTTTGTCAAAACCGCTCTAACAATCAGCCACCCCTGTGCAAATCACCTCAAATGTACATGGCGCACTCTCCCTTCTGGGCCTTATTGTGCACCCCCAGAGCACTTTGCGCCCACATATGGGGTATCTTCGTAGTCGGGAGAAATTGCATTACAAATTTTGGGGGGCTTTTTTCCCTTTTACCTCTAATCAAAAGGAAAAGTATAGGGCAACACCAGCATGTTAGTGTAAAAATTTTATTTTTTTATACTAACTTGCTGGTGTAGACCCCAACTTCACCTTTTCATAAGGGGTGAAAGGAGAAAAAGCCCCCCAAAATTTGTAAGGCAATTTCTCCCGAGTACGGCGATACCCCATATGTGGCCCTAAACTGTTGCCTTGAAATACGACAGGGCTCCAAAGTGAGAGCGCCATGTGCATTTGAGGCCTAAATTAGGGATTTGCATAGGGGTGGACATAGGGGTATTCTATGCCAGTGATTCCAAAACAGGGTGCCTCCAGCTGTTGCGAAACCCCCAGCATGCTTGGACAGTCAATGGCTGTCCGACAATACTGGGAGTTGTTGTTTTGCAACAGCTGGAGGCTCCATTTTGAAAACAGTGGCGTACCAGACGTTTTTCATTTTTATTGGGGAGTGTAGGGGTATGTGTATATTTAGTGTTTTTTACTTTTTATTTTATTTTGTGTTAGTGTAGTGTAGTGTTTTTAGGGTACAGTCACACGGGGGGGGGGATTACAGCGAGTTTACCGCTGCGAGTTTGAGCTGCCGCGCAAAATTAGCTGCATCGCAAACTTGCAGCCTGACTCACTGTAAGCCCCTGGCCATGTGAATGTACCCTGAACATTCACAGGAGGGAAACTCCAGCTGTTGCAAAACTACAACTCCCAGCATGCACAGTCTATCAGTGCATGCTGGTAGTTATAGTTTTGCAACAGCTGGAGGCACACAGGTTGGGAAACACTGAGTTAGGAAACAGACAATGTTTCCCAACCAGTGTACCTCCAGTTGTTGCAAAACCACTACTCCCAAACATTCTCAGGCATGCTGGAAGTAGTAGTTCGGCAACATCTTTAGAGCCAGATGTTGCCGAACTACAACTCCCAGCATGCTTGTAGTTGTAGTTTGCAACATCTGGAGGACTACAGTTTGCAGACCACTAATACAGTGGTTCCCAATCTGTGCCCTTCCAGATGTTGCAAAACTACAACTCCCAGTATGCCAAAACTGTCCAGGCATGCTGGGAGTTGTAGTTCTGCAACATCTGAAGGGCCAGATGTTACAGAACTACAACTCCCAGCATGCCTGGACAGTAAGGGCATGCTGAGGATGTGTAGTTTTGCAACATCTGGAAGGGCACAGTGGTCCCAAAACTGCGGGCCTCCAGATGTTGCAAAACTGCAACTCCCAGCATGCCCAGATGCCAAGGGCTGTCTGGGCATGCTGGGAGTTGTAGTATACAGGGTCCCAATACAGCAATGCATGTCACTTTACGGCGACGTGCATTGCTGTAAAGGGCCCGACCGCGGCTGAAGATCCACTCACCTGTCGCCGCCGCCGTCTTCATCGCTGGGATCTGGGTCTTCAGGGACGAGGTAAGTACCGGGGCCGGGCCCCAGCACTCCCCCGTCCCTGGCCGCGTCCTCCAGTCTTCCTCCCGTCCTCTTCGGACTTCCAAGGGCTGGGCAGGGTGGGAGGAAGTAACCGCCCCCCCCCCCTGCGATTGGTCGGTTAACTAACCGAAGAATCGCAGGGGATCGGAGGAGGTGGCAGGCTTGCCACCTCGCTCCTATACTCCAGCATGGTCCTGGCTTTCTGTGACAACCAGGATCATGCAAAAATACCGGGCGGTCGGGTCCCAGAGACCCGATCAGCCCGGTATTGCCGCAGATCGCAAGGGCGATTTCCCTTGCGATTTGCGGTGATCACCGACATGGGGGGCCTACATGGCCCCCCTCAGCGTTTGCCCTGGATCCCTGCTGAAGGATTTCAGCAGGGATCCACTTCCGATCTCCGCCGGGTGAGCGGCGGAGACCAGGAAAAGACCATGACGTATGCATACGTCATGGGTCCTTAAGACCCAGGATGTGATGACGTATGCATACGTCATGGGTCCTTAAGGGGTTAAAGGATGTCTCAGGCACTTGATAATAAGGACAATATACTGGGAATCTTTAGTGGAAAAAAAAAGGCATTTTATAAGTAAAATCACAATAAACCCATTCCACAACCAACTTAACCCCCCAAGAAGCCCCATCAATTGTTGTCAAAGCCGGTGTCCCTAGAAGAAAAAATTAAATATTGGCTACTTTAATAAAATGCATAGACTTTTGTTACCTCCCTATACCTAATCATTTAAATGGTGCTGTCAGCATTGATGGCAGCTGTGATGTACATCCTTTTTTTTTTTTTTTTTTGGGGGGGGGGGGGGGGTCATAGTTCCTGAAATGTAATGGTACAGCATAAGGCAGGAATGGGTTAATGATCTTGTAAATGACGTAGAAAGCAATTTGCTAAATTTAGCTTTGTAATTCACTACCACACAATATGAATGTATATTTTTTGGACAAAGTTAATTGTGAACATGGGATACATGTAACTATTTACTAGGCCTGAAGGGTTGTCCATTCATGGGTGAGCATTTAAATATTATGGCAAACACAGGAGTCCCAGATAGAACAAAATACAATGTCTGTTTGATAACTGGACATTTTGGCTTCATGAAATAGGCAACAAATTATACTAACAAATTAGAGTAAATGATTTGTAATTGATGACATCTGTTAATCCAGATCATAAAAGGAAAATAATTATGAAATGATTCTGTAATTTGTATTTCTAAAATGAATATCAATAAGTCTAAAAGTGCAAATTAGTTTTCAACTGAAGACAGCTTTAGATGAGTGTAAATAGGGCCACATTTCTGTGTCAGTATTACAGTCACAAATCCTGGCCCAACCACAAGTGTAATGGCCTAAACTGACAGCATTATGGATCCCTTTAGACCCAGAAATGTAACTGTATTACACTCATCAGAGACTTCTCTAAATAGAAGTGTGTATTAAATTAGATTAAATTGAATTAAATTAGTTATTTAATTTAGCTAATTGAATGCAAACATAGGGCCATGCTTGTTACCTGCATTGCACCTTTCCATAACATGTGTCACTCCAACCTACTTACCGATACTTTTACTGATTTGGCAATTGGATTATCAGATAAAGGTCAAAATGCCAAAAATGTTTGTTGGATGAAGAGCAAATAAATGACATGAATAGCGACACAGCTCAGAGTGCCAAGCATTTTTATTAGTATTAGCAAAAATGGGTCCAACATGAGAGTAGCACCAACCAATCGAAGCAATTGAAAGAATGAAAAAAAGATCATGCATTATGGCTAAATGTATTGGCTGCTCTGAGTCAGCTGGTCAAATTCCAATTTAAATGTGAAGGTCATAAAAGAGAATCATGCAGGTAGATCAAGGAGGATGTCCAAGCATCTGGATAGAAAATTAAATATGCCGTAAACATTTAAAATGCATAATAAATTATATAAAATTTGAAGGGTAGAAACCCGACTAAATGAAATGGGATTTATATACAGAAAAGTGAAACAAAATCCAGTATTTACACATATGCTATGTTCACATGGCGTATTTTCTGTGAAATGTCAGGCTGGAAAATTTCCGGCAGACATTTCACAGACAGCTTGGAATTGCGCCATCTCCATAGACGGCAATGCATTTCCAAGCAGATTACACAGAAAGAATTGACTTGTCAATTCTTTCTGCGGAGGATGGAATTTCAATTTCCGTGCAAGATGTTTCCGGTGCAGAAAATCTGCCATGTTTATGGTGCTGCAGAATCCTATTAAAAACAATAGGACTATGCTACAATAGAATTTCCAAGTAGATATGTTCTGCCGTATTCTGCTTGGAAATTACGCCATATGAACAAGGCCTTAAGAAGAAGAGAACAAGGGTAAAGTGGTCTAAAGCAAAGCAAACATGGAGCAATAAATGAAACATGTAAAGATGACTGCCTCACTCATTTGTTGCATTAGGTTTCATGTCTCATTCAATATAAAATAGGTTTGGTGAACAATAACTCATTTTCCAGTATCAAAATACAACTCGAGGCAAAGCAAAAAGTTCTAAAGCTTTTCTTCATTAAAGACATAAATTTACTTAACCCCTTAAGGACCTTGGGGTTTTCCGTTTTTGCATTTTCGTCTTTTCTTCCTTACCTTTAAAAAATCATAATTCTTTCAATTTTGCACATAAAAGTCCATATGTGGCTTATTTTTTGTGCCACCATTTCTACTTTGTAATGACATCAGTCATTTTACCCAAAAATCTATGGCGAAACGGGAAAAAAAACGCCATTTTGTAAATTTTGGGGGCTTCCGTTTCTACTCAGTAAATTTTTCGGTAAAAATGACACCGTATCTTTATTCTGTAGGTCCATACGATTAAAATGATACCCTACTTATGTAGGTTTGATTTTGTCGTACTTCTGGAAAAAAATTCTAACTACATGCAGGAAAATGTATGCGTTTAAAATTGTCATCTTCTGAACCCTATAACTTTTTAATTTTTCCACGTACAGGGCAGTATGAGGGCTCATTTTTTTCACGGTGATCTGTAGTTTTTAGCAGCACTGATAGGACTTCTTGATCCCTTTTTATTCATTTTTTCATGATATAAAAAGTGACCAAAAATGCACTATTTTGGAGTTTGGATTTTTTTTGCGCGTACGCCATTGACCGTGCGGTTTCATATATATTTCATTATATATTTTTATAATTCGGACATTTCCGCACACGGCGATACCACATATGTTTATTTTTATTTACACTACTTTTTTTTTTTTATGGGAAAAGGGGGTGATTCAAACTTTTATTAGGGAAGGGGTTAAATGATCTTTATTCACTTTTTTTTTTCACTATAACACTGCACACACTGATCTTTTACATTGATCACTGGTTTCTCATAGAAAACCAGTGATGAATGATTTTGCCGCTTGACTGCTCATGCCTGGATCTCAGGCACTGAGCAGTTATTTAGCGATCGGACAGCGAGGAGGCAGGTAGGAATCATCCACCTGTCATGTAAGCTGTTTGGGATGCTGCGATTTTGCCGCGGCGATCCCGAACAGCTCCCTGAGCTAACCGGCATGGTTTTACTTTCACTTTAGACGCGGTGTTCAACTTTGAACACCGCGTCTAAAGGGTTAACAGCGCGCGGCACAGCGATCAATGCTGCGCTATTAGCCACGGGTCCCGGCCATTGTTAACAACAGACGGGCCAGACCCGCTATGATGCGGGGCTACGCCGTGGCCCTGCGTTATAGATCGGGAGCGGACTCATGACGTACGCATACGTCATGGGTCCTTAAGAGGTTAAAGGAGTACCCCGGTCAAAATTTTTTTTTTTTTAATCAACTGGTACCTGAAAGTTAAATAGATTTGTAAATTACTTCTATATATAAAAAAAAATCTTAATCCTTCCAGTACTTATTAGCTGCTGAATACTACAGGGGAAATTATTTTCTTTTTGGAACACAGTGCTCTCTGCTGACATCACGAGCACAGTGCTCTCTGCTGACATCTCTGTCCATTTTAGGAACTGTCCAGAGCAGCGTATGTTTGCTATGGGGATTTTCTCCTACTCTGGACAGTTCATAAAACGGACAGAGATGTCAGCAGAGAGCAATGTGCTTGTGATTCAGCAGAGAGCACTGTGTTCCTAAAAGAAAATAATTTCCTCTGTAGTATGTAGTAAGTACTGGAAGGATTAAGATTTTTTTTAATTTAGTAATTTACTAATCTTTTTCATTTTCTGGCACCAGTTGATTTAAAAAAAAGAAAAAGTTTTCCACCGGAGTATCCCTTGACATGGCCAGCAAACATCCTCAGTCCAATCCAATAGAAAATTTATGGCGGAAGTATCCAAAAATATGTCAATGAAATGATTTCCGCCTGCAAAGATCATCTGTCCGCCTTTATCTAACTAACTTGATGTGTAATATTTTTTTTTTATCATTAGGTAAGTCCATAAAAAAATTGGGGTGGATTTGAAACCACGTCAATTGGTGTTGCAATTTTTTTAGTAGACTTCCTGCTTTGAAAAATGTGCAACATTTTCATTATATCCCCATTACCGCTTTCTGGAGATTGTATTTGTCATTTCTTGGGTGGGTGACATAAATCACACAGACCCTGCTGTGCTGTATATATAGACAATATCAAAGTGAAGACTTTAAACTTTATAAATATTTATCACATTTAAACATAAGAACAAACTGTATTTCTCTCCAAATTATTTTAATGTAGAGAGAATACATTTTGCCATGGCTGACAATGGTTAAAATTATCCTGCCTTCTAAGTTATACTATATCACTCAAAGTTATTCAGTGCAGTACATTTATTTTAGAATGGAAAATTACACTCTCTTGGTGCTTTATTAGCATGTCACATTTCCCATTGCAAAAGCATTGCTAGTTTATTAGTGTTCCTATTTTCAATAGCCCATTGTACCTTCCTATGTTAATACCAACAATGGCACACAAAGGGGGAGATTTAGTACAGCAAATAAATATGCCAGATTTCTGGTGCAATTTTCACCCACAAATCTATGTCTTGAACCTCTTTAAAGGGGTATTCCAGGCCAAAACTTTTTTTTATATATCAACTGGCTACGGAAAGTTAAACAGATTTGTAAATTACTTCTATAAAAAAATCTTAATCCTTCCAATAGTTATTAGCTTCTGAAGTCGAGTTGTTGTTTTCTGTCTAACTGCTCTCTGATGACTCACGTCCCGGGAGCTGTGCAGTTCCTATGGGGATATTCTCCCATCATGCACAGCTCCCGGTACGTGACATCATCATTGAGCAGTTAGACAGAAAACTTCAGAAGCTAATAACTATTGGAAGGATTAAGATTTTTTAATAGAAGTAATATACAAATCTGTTTATCTTTCCGGAGCCAGTGTATATATATATATATATATATATATATATATATATATATATAAAGGTTTTGCCTGGAATACCCCTTTAATGATTTGTCAAGTGGACAGGGCTTGGTGAGAAAGGGGCATGTATCAAAGCAAACTAAAAGATGGTCACATACCGTATATACTCGAGTATAAGCCGAGTTTTTCAGCACGATTTTTCGTGCTGGAAACGCCCCCCCATCCCCCCCCCCCTTGGTTTATACTCGAGTGAACTCTCCGCCTGTCAATCCCTTCATCAGTGGTCTTCAACCTGCGGACATCCAGATGTTGCAAAACTACAACTCCCAGCCATCGGTTGTCCGGGCATGCTGGGTGTTGTAGTTTTGAAACCTCTGGAGGTCCGCAGGTTGAAGACCACTATGCCCCTCCCCCCTTTTGTTTTGTACTCACCTCTTCTCGGCGGGAAGGTAGGGTGAGCTGGTCCGGGTCATCTATGCTGCAGGGATAGGACCGTCTGGTGGGGAGGATTAGTCGTTGCGGGCTGTCCATTTTCACCAGGGGGGCCTCTTCTCCGGGCTTCGGGCCCGGCCCCGGAGTAGTGAGGTTGCCTTGACGACGACGCACAAGGACGTTCATGCGCAATGTCCATGTGCATCATCATCAAGGCAACGTCACTAGTCCGGGTCCGAAGCGAGGAGAAGAGGCCCCCCTGGTGGAAATGGACAGCCCGCAATGACTAACCATCCCCACCGGACGGTCCCTGCAGCATAGATGGCCCGGCCGAGGGGAGGTGAGTACAAAACAAAAGGGGGGGGGGGGCTGGATGATGATGAAGGCAGCAGTGGTCTTCAACCTGCGGACCTCCAGAGGTTTCAAAACTACAACTCCCAGCATGCCCGGACAGCTGATGGCGGTCCGGGCATGCTGGGAGTTGTAGTTTTGCAACATCTGGAGGTCCGCAGGTTGAAGACCACTGATGAAGGGATTGTCAGGCGGTGATGATGAAGGGGGGGGATGATGATGGGGGTCTGGATGATTACATGGGGGATGATGTATTTCCCACCCTAGGCTTACAGTCGAGTCAATAACTTTTTTCTGGGTTTTTGGGGCAAAATTAGGGGCCTCGGCTTATATTTGGGCTGGCTTATACTCAAGTACATACGGTACCTTAGCCTCTCACACTAGTCATTTCACATAATGAGAAACAATGCACAGAGCAACTTACAGCAAGCTTTTCCAATACAACACAAAGCAAAGCATTATGCAGTGGGCTGACATGCTATGTGTCCAGTGATTCTGCAGGATAGATCCTAGCAGCAGGGGAGTGCACTCATTGGCAGTTAAAGGGGCTAGAGCCCCAGCCCTTTCTCAGCACCTGCCCTTAAAAGTCCTATTGGCTGGCATATTATTGCATTTTTGCCATGCTTGTGCAAAATTGATGCAAAAACATCAATGATTTTCCACAAATGTGGCAGACTGCAATTATATATTTTTTCCTATAGCTCATACCCCAAGACTGTTACAGGATCTTTTAGGACCCTTTAGGACCTGTGATGACATCATCAAGTACTGAAAGGTCCTATAACAGTTCATAATGGTAGAGGAGAATATATTTGTGGGAGGAAGAGACTCCTTTACAGGGGTACTCCAGTGAAAACCTTTTTTCTTTTAAATCAACTGGTGGCAGAAAGTCTACGATTAAGCCCTGCAAAGGGCGAAACGCATCAGACATCTTTATCTGTATGTATCCTGCTGTGGCATAAATAAAGACAAGCCTTTTTTACCTCATACCTTGGTGCCGGACGGAGTTCTTTCAAATATTTGTAAATTGCTTCTATTATAAAATCTTAATCCTTCCCGTACTTATTAGTTGCTGAATACAACAGAGGAAATTCTTTTCTTTTTGGAATGCTCTCTGAGGACATCACGAGCACAGTTCCCTCTGCTGACATTATTATAATAACGCTTTATTTATTGTTGTCCTTAGTGGGATTTGAACCCAAATCCCCAGCACTGCAAGGCAGCAGTGCTAACCACTGAGCCACCATGCTGCCCTTAGCATGCATCTGCTATGCATTGTTGCTAAAATAGACAGAGATGTCAGCAGAGAGCACTATGTTCGTGATGTCATCAGTGTTCCAAAAAGAAAGGAATCTCCTCTGTAGCATTCAGCAGCTAAGAAGTACTGGAAGGATTAAGATTTTTTAATAGAAGTAATTTACAAATATGTTTAACTTTCTGCCACCAGTTGATTTAAAAGAAAAAAGGTTTTCACTGGAGTACCCCTTTAACAACCCCCCCCTCCACCCCTTTTCCCCCAGCTCCCCTTCTGTTCTCCTCCCATCCTCCTTCTGCCCCTGGTATGATCGCACATCGATACTCAACAGGGACCGGGAAGCACATGAATTTGTGTACAGTGTGTTATGTGTATGTACTGTATGTATATACACATGTATGATATATGTGTGAGTATATATGTATGTGTGTGTATATGCACCATTTTTTTTTCTCTATATGATGCAGTGCTGTATCTGCCACTAGGCCAACAAGGCCTTTGTCTGGTGCCACAATTAACGCAGAGGTGGTCAAACGGCACCCTGACCCCCCATTCTCACTAGGGCCGCTGTGATGTAATTCTGTGCACCCCGGGCAATTTTGTGTCCACTCCTCCTCTCAGCACTCCAGACATTTCCAAACCCCGGCTCTTCAATATACATTCCTTACCTCCGCCTCCCTGCTGCTGCATATGTGCCACACACACACACACACACATATATATATATATATATATATATATATGTGGTAGGCCTCAGGGGTAGGGGTAGTGTAGTCAGGGTGTTGTTTCAGTATATCAAAGGTTAAGGTTAACCCTGTTGTTCGTGACTCCAGGATGAGGGCTAGTATGCTGAGGTAATTCTCCGGCCTATCGCTGCCCTTCCCAGTAACGATAGGTGCATGCATATAACGACTGAAGGTCCACAATGTAGTTGAACTTGAACTTGGATAAACTTTACTTAAAGACTTGCGGTACATCAAATAAACAGTAACAGTCTAATTAATACAGTCTTCATACACTTCAGTGTCTGACAGTTGTTGCGGACCTTGACTTTTGATATAAGTCTCAGAATTTAGGGTAATTTGCGAAGATCCGTCCGGATTTAGGAGTTAGAGTGCTTAGGGATTGATTACACTCACAGTTTTGTAAAGATCAGCCGTCGCTGCAAGGCTCAGGCCTAACTCACTGATGACAGCAGCGCAGATCATTCCCTGTCAACAGCCCACGAGGAAAGAGACAGAGTAATGGCCGCAGCTTCCTTATATGGGCAGGGCCGTTTTGGATTGGTCCAAGTCAGCTGTCACTCACCATTACATAGCCTGATGGGTAAACACCTGACTTCCTCCAAAGGTCCTTGAACTACAAACCATAGAGTCTTTGGAACGCATCACGTGACCCGCAGGTCCTGAGACGCTAACTAGGTAAGTACACTTACTACATAAATATCTACACATTAATTTTGAATAATCTTAATTACAAAAGGGGTGACAAGGTACTAGCTAAGGATGATCCGGTGCCGGGACACCACATATATATATATATATATATATATATATATATATATATTTGTTTAAAAAAAAAATATGTATATATATAGGGGAATATGCAAAGCAGCTCATTACACCACCTTTTCAGGTAGTGTTCCCTGGTATCAGCGTAGCTCCTGTTAAGAAATATAAAAAGCTGAACGGGATATATGCCAAGCCTGACTACTCCCCAAAAGGGAAGTTTCAACCCATCTGCAGACAGCTGTTTCAGGGGTGATTGAAAGAGCTTTATTGTCCGTTCAGTCATTACAAATCATACAGTAAATTACAGTCACACAAAGCATGACAGTACAATACACAGCAAAGGTTCCCTAAGCTATACATCGCACATCATGCTACTCTAACACTCCGCTCAATCCTGTAATAAAAAGCACAAGAGATCGAACAACAAAACAATACAATCTGTGATCGTGGTAGGGGTGTGGGCGACTATGTGGGGGTGGGGAGGGGGCGGATCACAGGGCCAAACTGCTGGGCTGTATCTTCAGGGAGACATGGGAGAAGGAGAGGGGTCTTCACTCCTCTTCTTCCTCATCAACGGCCGGGCTGTCCAAGATGGAATAGTCTCTAAGCAGGCTCTTGATGAACCTGCGGCAGTCCCGGACGGACGTGTTTTCCCTGTTGATCACGAGGCGGTTCCTGGCAAGCCACACTGCGTCCTTAAAACAGTTCATAAGGCGCCAGGCCTCCTGGATGGCCTCCACGTCATGGGTCCCAGGGAACAGACCGTAAAGCACCGAATGGTACGATAGGCAGCTCCTGGGTACAGAGTCTCTGAGTTCATGTTCCAGGGTGTCCAACAGACCCTGTGCAAAGGGGCACTGCCAAAACACGTGAAAAGATGTTTCCTCCACATAGGGGCACCGGGGGCAGTACCGGGTTGTGCACAGGTTGCGGGCATGCATGAATGACCTGAGAGAGAGTCCTCACTTGACGGCCATCCACGACAAGTCCTTGTGTCCATTGGTAAGCCGCTTTGAGGCCACATTATTCCAAACTGTCTCTGCAGTGGCTGCGGGGAGTCCCGGAACCAGCTCGGTCAAGTCCTTAGCTCGGATGAGCTTGTAGATTGTCTTCGGCTTCCATAGGTCGAGTTTCAGTCCTTCCAGCTGGTGCTCCCTCACAAACCAGACAACATCCCGGTAGAACCAGGGAGTGTTCCAGTTGTAAGGGATGGAGCTGTCCCTCTTGTCCCAGCCCAGCTGTCTCCAGAGGGGCATGAGAAACAAGCGAGACATGGACCTGCCTGCTGAGCCAGTCTTTTCAACAAGAGTCCGCTGCACGGTGACACATGCAAAGGAGGCCCTCAGCAAAGTGGGGATATCGGGTATTCCCTTCCCACCCTTGCGGGGCTCCTTGTACATCACAGTCCTCTTGACTCTGTCCATTTTGCCCCAGACGAAGCAAAACACTGTCCGGGTGATGGCCTTGCAAACGGTGGTATGGGGAGGCCAGGCCTGTGCGGTGTACTGGAGCACAGGCAAAACTTCACTCCGCAGAACAAGTGCCCTGCCTTCAATCGAGAGCTTTCTGGAGCTCCACAGTCCGATCTTCGAGTTCATCTTTCCTAGTCGGTCTTGCCAAGACTTAAGGGCCGCTCCTTCCTTCCCAAACCAGACTCCAAGAATTTGAATGAAGTCCAGCTTAACAGTAAAGGGGAAGGGGGCGGAAGAAGCCAGGTGCCATTCCCCGAAGAGCATGGCTTCCGACTTCCCACAGTTGACTTTTGCCCCCGAAGCTCTGCCGAAGTCCTCGCAGGTCTGGACGAGGGCAGTCACCGAACGCTGGTCAGCGCTGGTCACGTCGTCCATGTAGAGCGAGCACTTGCGATCTGGTCCTGGTGCGGTGATCCCTCTGATCTCTCCATTCTGCCGGATAGTCTCAGCGAAGAGCTCTATAACACAAACAAAAAGAAGAGGTGAGGTGACTACTCCTTTTGGGGAGTAGTCTTGCTTGGCATATATCCTGTTCAGCTTTTTATATTCCTTAACAGGAGCTAAGCTGATACCAGGGAACACTACCTGAAAAGGTTGTGTAATGAGCTGCTTTGCATATTCCCCTACCCAGAATGCCTGCGGAGTGCTAAATGGCCTAACCTGAATCTCCGTTACACCTGAAGAGGTGTCCTCTCCCTGAGGAAAGTACTGACCCCATTTAAAGCCTCAGGCCTCTCACCACAGCCAAGCCAGATCACCCTGCTCTGTACTGACGAGGGGCAAAAAACCCCAAAACAGCTGTCACCATGCAGCGGACTCTTGTTGAAAAGACTGGCTCAGCGGGCAGGTCCATGTCTCGCTTTCTTCTCATGCTCCTCTGGAGACAGCTGGGCTGGGACAAGTGGGACACTCCCTGGTTCTATGGGGATGTTGTCCGGTTTGTGAGGGAGCACCAGCTGGAAGGACTGAAACCCGACCTATGGAAGCCGAAGACAATCCACAAGCTCATCCGAGCTAAGGACTTGACCGAGCTGGTTCCGGGACTCCCCGCAGCCACTGCAGAGACAGTTTGGAATAATGTGGCCTCAAAGCGGCTTACCAATGGACACAAGGACTTGTCGTGGATGGCCGTCAAGGGAGGACTCTCTCTCAGGTCATTCATGCATGCCCGCAACCTGTGCACAAACCGGTACTGCCCCTGGTGCCCCTACGTGGAGGAAACATCTTTTCACGTGTTTTGGCAGTGCCCCTTTGAACAGGGTCTGTTGGACGCCCTAGAACATGAACTCAGAGACTCTGTACCCAGGAGCTGCCTATCGTACCATTCGGTGCTTTACGGTCTGTTCCCTGGGACCCATGACGTGGAAGCCATCCAGGAGGCCTGGCGCATTATGAACTGTTTTAAGGACGCAGTGTGGCTTGCCAGGAACCGCCTCGTGATCAACAGGGAAAACATGTCCGTCCGGGACTGCCGCAGGTTCATCAAGAACCTGCTTAGAGACTATTCCATCTTGGACAGCCCGGCTGTTGATGAGGAAGAAGAGGAGTGAAGACTCCTCTCCTTCTCCCATGTCTCCCTGAAGATACAGCCCAGCAGTTTGGCCCTGTGATCCGCCCCCTCCCCACCCCCACATAGTTACCCACACCCCTACCCCGATCACAGATTGTATTGTTTTGTTGTTCGATCTCTTGTGCCTTTCTACTACAGGATTGAGCTGAGTGTTAGAGTAGCATGGAGTGCGATGTATAGCTTAGGGAACCTTTGCTGTGTATTGTACTATCATGCTTTGTGTGACTGTAATTTATTGTACGACTTGTAATGACTGAACGGAAAATAAAGCTCTTTCAATCAAAAAAGAAACAGCTGTCTGCAGATGGGTTGAAACTTCCCTTTTGGGGAGTAGTCTGGCTTGGCATATATCCCGTTCAGCTTTTTATATTCCTTAACAGGAGCTAAGCTGATACCAGGGAACACTACCTGAAAAGATTGTGTAATGAGCTGCTTTGCATATTCCCCTACCCAGAATGCCTGCGGAGTGCTAAATGGCCTAACCTGAATCTCCGTTACACCTGAAGAGGTGTCCTCTCCCTGAGGAAAGTACTGACCCCGTATATATATATATATATATATATATATATATATATATATATATCTTTTATTTTTCTGTATAATGGGATGTATGAGGATCATGGGACTTTTTGATCCCTTTTTATACATTTTTTTACTGTATATGAAGTTGGAATAGGGGGCCATAGGGAGCTGTATATAGGGAGGTAGTGTGTGGAGGGGCATTTTGAATAGATTTTGGGGCCTGTATCCCAAGATTAACCACTTACATACACAGGCCTCATTCCATTTTTGCATACCTAAAAACCCATATAATGGCTTTTTTTTTTGCAGAACAAATTTTACTTTGTAGCGACACCTTTTATTTTACATTAAAATGGCATAGGGAAAAAAAAAACCAATATAACTGGGAAGAAATCGAAAATAAAAATGAAATTTTGCTAATTTTGCGGGGTTTCCGTTTACGCTGTGCACTTTTCTTATTAACATTGATTGGTTGCTATGTACAACTGTTCCACTTTTCCTCTGCACACTACAATCTGTGCCTCGATGCTACAGCCAGGCTCTGGAGGCTGGAGCAATCAAGCACAGAAAACACTGATCAATGATATGCTTTAGTGTATGCAATCTAAGGATTGCATGTAATAGTCCCCTATGGGGATAAAAAAAAAAAAAAGTGATAAATGCGATTAAACCCCTTAACTCCTTAACGACGAAGGACGCATATTTATGTCCTTTGCAGGCTCCTGCGATATATCGAGTCGGTCCCGGCGGCCATCAATGGCCCGGACCCGTGGCTAATACAGGACATCACCGATCGTGGTGATGCCCTGTATTAACCCTTCAGATGCACCGATCAAAGCTGACCGCCGCGTCTGAAGTGAAAGTGAAACTATCCCGGCTGCTCAGTCGGGCTGTTCGGGACCGCCGCGGTGAAATCATAGCGTCCCAAACAACTTACAGGACACCAGTAGGGACCCTACCTGCCTCCTCGGTGTCCGATCGGCAAATGACTGCTCCATGCCTGAGATCCAGGCAGGAGCAGTCAAGCGCCGATAACACTGATCACAGGCGTGTTAATACACGCCAGTGATCTGTGTAAAAGGTCAGTGTGTGCAGTGTTATAGCTCCCTATGGGGACATTTGAATCACCCCCCTTTTCCCATTAAAAAAATAAAACAGTGTAAATAAAAATAAACATATGTGGTATCACTACGTGCATAAATGTCCAAACTATAAAAATATATTGTTAATTAAACCGCACGGTCAATGGTGTACACGTAAAAAACATTCCAAAGTCCAAAAAAGTGTATTTTTGGTCACTTTTTATACCATTAAAAATTGAATTAAAATTTATCAAAAAGTCTGATCAAAACAAAAATGGCACCAATAAAAACTTCAGATAACGGTGCAAAAAATGAGTCCACATACCACCCTGTATGTGGAAAAATAAAAAAGTTATAGGGGTCAGAAGAGGACATTTTTAAACGTATAAATTTTCCTGCATGTAGTTATGATTTTTTCCAGGAGTACGGCAAAATTATACCTACATAAGTAGGGTACCATTTCAACCATATGGACCTACAGAATAAAGATAAGGTGTCATTTTTACCAAAATATGCACTGCGTAGAAATGGAAGCCCCCAAATTACAAAATGGCGTTTTTTCTTTGATTTTGTCGCACAATGATTTTTTTTCCCGTTTCCCCGTGGATTTTTGGGTAAATGACTAATGTCACTGCAAAGTAGAATTGGTGATGCAAAAAAAAAAGCCATAATATGGATTTTTAGGTGGAAAATTAAAAGGGTTATGATTTTTAAAAGGTAAGGAGGAAAAAATGAAAATGCAAAAACTGAAAAATCCTGCATCCTTAAGGGGTTTAAAAGTTTGAATCAACCCCCACCCCCTCACGTTGTATACCCTAAATGTATAAAAAGCCCTAAAAAGTCCCATCATCCCAAAATGGTACCGATAACTTCAGATCACGGCGCAAAAAAATTAGCTCTCAAATAGCCCCGTATACGGAAAAATATAAAAAGTTATAGGGGTCAGAAGATGACAATTTAAACGTACTAATTTTGGTGCATGTAGTTATAACTTTTTTTAAATAGTAAAACAAAATAAAACCTATATAAATTTGGTATCCTTGTAACCGTATGGACATACAGAATAAATATACGGTGTAATTTTTACCGACAAGTGCACTACGTAGAACCGGAATGCCCCAAAAATTACAAAAAAAATGTTTCCAATTTTACCCCACAAATGTTTTTTTCTGTTTTGCCATAGATTTTGCAGTGAAATGATTGATGTCATTACAAAGTAAAATTGGACATGCAAAAAACAAGTCCTCATATGGGCCTGTAGATGCAAAATTTTGGTGAAATGTAGGAGGAGATTTTTAAAGGTGAGGTGGAAAATACGAAAGTGCAAATATGAAAAAAAAACTGTGTTCCTTAAAGGGTACCTTTCATTAAAAAAAAAAAGTTTGATATATTATAGATTAGTGTATGCAGAATAACTTTCCAATAGCATGTTATTAAAAAATATGCTTCTTTCTATTTGATTTTCCACTAGGGGTGTCCCTACCAGTCCTGGCCGCAAGCCTTTTTTTTTTTTTTTATAGATTTCAGACTCATGCTGGAGTCCTAAATCTCAGACTGCAGCCGGGACACATACAAGTTCAGCATTGCTCCCTGCCAGGGAGCAGTACTGAGCTTCTCTTCGTCCCGGCTGCAGTCTGAATTTATCAAAACCTGTGCAGAGGAAAAGTGAAACAGTTGTCCATGAAAACCAATCAGATTTTTATTCTTCAGAAGCCTTTTTTTTAGAATGAAAGAAGCAATCTGATTAGTTGCTATAGGTAACTGCTCATGTTTTCCTTTGCACAGGTTTTCATAAATTTCGATCTACATCTTTACATAAGCACATGGAGCGGCATCAGAAGAGGCAACAAGATTTGTCAACAAGGACAACAGTAGAATTAGTGAGGTTATGCTGCTGATATTCCTTCTGGAGCAAACTCTCAAAAGGTGATAATTCAGCAAGGTGGGATCTAGGAAATTTTGGCTCTGGCTGGCAGCAGTATGGATGCTCTTCTCAAAGAGGAATTGGATAAGGAGGATGAGGAAGTTAGATCTGAGGAGGAAGATTTGGATATGGACAGGATAAGGGAATAAGGAACGTATACAAGGGGAAAGTAATGATGATGACGGTGACCATGATGATCAACCATGGCAGTATGGGACAGAGGCGGAACCAGTTGGGCCCTTGAAAAAGCTGACAAGGATGGCGAGCTGTTTGCTTTCTTTCTTGCCCATTGCTTGCGCATGAAGGAAAGTGATGAGTACTGAGTAGCCCTCGGTATAAAGCCCAAATTTTGGGAATTGTTTTTCACCTTCCAAGAAGGAGGCTAAATTGAATTTGTATAGGGACAAGCTACTTAGCCAGCTTTACACCTGCCGAACAGGGGTTCCTCTATTCCCTCGGCCAGGGCAACCCATTTAAGAGGAGAAGTAGCAGCAGCAGCAGCATCGTCACGTTGTAGTACATGATGATGACATTTAGAAATGAGCGAATGTTTGAAAAATTTGATTTGGCCAATTCCCTGAATAATCCGAAAAAATTTAGTTCGGTACGAATTTATTTGCGGCAAAGCGCCATTAAAAACGTCTATTTCTGGCCTACAGAGAGCCTCAATAGGGGGTGTAGAACATGCATAGGGTGTGTGCTCGGTTAGTGAAATAATACTGTTATTCAGTATGACATGCAGATTAGAGGCATCGCTATTAAAATCAGTGTCGCAGAGTGGCACAATGAAAGAGCCTGGAGGTGGCATCAGTATGAGGAGACCATATGGTGGCTGAATGACACAGTGTGGAGGTGGCGGCAGCATGAGGAGAACAGATAGTGGCTGAATGAGACTGCGAGGAGGTGGCAGCAGCATGAGGCGAACATATAATGGCTGAATAACACAGCATGGAAGTGGCGGAAGCATGAGGAGAAAATATAGGGGATGAATGACACAGCGTGGAGGTGACGGCAGCATGAAAAGAACCTATAGTGGCTGAATGACACAGTGTGGAGGCGGTGGCAGCATGAGGAGAGCAAATAGTGGCTGAATGAGACTGCGAGGAGGTGGCGGCAGCATGAGGCGAACATATAGTGGCAGAATGACACAGCATGGAAGTGGCGGAAGCATGAGGAGAACATATAGGTGCTGAATGACTCAGCGTGGAGGTGACGGGAGCATGAGGAGACCACATAGTGGCTGAATGACAGCCTGGAGTTGGCGGCAGCATATAGTGCATGAATGACACAGCCTGGAGTTTGCGGCAGCATGAGGAGACCATATAGCCTCAATACGGGTGTGGAACACTTTGTCTTGTCCTAACACGCATAGGAAGTTGTCAGGAACCGGACTGGTAAGCGGTTAGAATGCAGGTAGTGGATCCTCTTTGTCAGTGAGGCGATGACGTGGGCCATACTAGGGGATCGGTTCTAAGAAGTTACTGGTTTTCACCAGAGCCCGCCGCAAGGCGGGATGGACTTGCTGCGGCGGTAACGCCCAGGTCGTATCCCCTGATAGCGACTCGACCTCACTGACAGCTGAGACAGGCGTGGTACACAAGGACAAGGCGAAGGCAAGGTCGGACGTAGCAAAAGCTCAAGGCAGGCGGCAAGGTTCGTAGTCAGGGGCAACGGCAAAGGGTCTGGATACACAGGCTAGGGATACACACAAAACGCTTTCTCAGGGCATTAGGGCAACAAGGTCCGGCAAGGACAGGAAGGGGAAGTGGGTTTTTATACATTTTGAACTGATTGGACCAGGCACCAATTAATGGTGCACTGGCCCTTTAAATCTCAGGAAGTTGGCACGCGCGTGCCAGGAGCGGGGCCGCGCGCGCCGGGAGGAAGGAGCAGTGGGAGGACGGTGAGTGAGTTGGGATGCGATCCGTGAGCGGGGACGTCCTGCCACATGGATCGCATCCCTGCCACTGACAGGGGAACAGCGCTCTCGGTCAGGAGCAGTCAGACAGAGGACGCCGCGAGCGCTCCGGGGAAGCAGCGGGACCCAGAGCGCTCCGCGTTACAGGAGGGTGATGTGTTTGTGAAATAATACTGTTATTCAGTATGACATGCAGATTACAGGCATTGCTATTAGAATCACTGCCGTAGAGCATCTGAATGTGGCAGCAGGGAGACCATATTGCATCAATAGAAGAGAAAAAAGAGATTTTTTAATGTAATTTTAATTTAATTTTAATTTATTTACATTTTTTGAGTACCCATTCTGGTGAGCATCAAGCTGGCCGTCCGCCAGGCGAGATACCACCTGTTCCAGCCCCTGCCTTTCAGCGCCCCCTGACTGTGAAAGTGCTAATTTTTCAATTGGATTCGTCAGATTTGATTCGCTCATCCCTAATGGCATTTTTACATCCGGTAATCCAACTTGACATAAATTGCAACCAAAGGGATGTACACCACCACCTGCACAACAAGAATGATGCATACCAAAGCTGTGTCCTTTCTCTGACAGACACAATGAGCCCAGACCTCTGGGTCACCAGATTAGACCATTGGCTAAAACTTGGCCAGTTTGCCATGGGTGTACGGTTTTGTCCAACCTCCAGTGTAGCATCAGAGAGAGTGTTTAGTGCAGCAGGCGTCATTGTCACCCCTAAGCGATCAAGGTTGTCTGCCAGCAAAGTGTCACACACCACTGCCTGCTGTCCACTGGTTACTACAACTATTCCTAATGCACCACTGCTTGCTGTCTGTTGGCTACTACAACTTTTACTAGTCTAATCCACCTACCACTGACTGCTGTCTGCTGGATAAAACTTTTACCAGTCCACTCCTGCCTGCTGGCCACTTCTATTATCACTAGTTCCCCACTGCCTGGTGTCTGCTGTCTACTCCAACTATCACTAATCCTATCCTTTCTGCAGTTTGCTAGCTACCACAACTGCCTGATGTCCACTGGCTACTACAACTATCACTAATCCACTCAACACTGCCTGCTTTCTGCTGGTTAGAACTATTAATAGTTCACTCCTGCCTGCTGTCACTCCTGCCTACCGGTTACTACTACTAGGGTTCGGTTACAACTTATTCTCCTCAAACCAAACAAAACTACTTTGTTGGACATGGGACCATGACCTGATCACTGTCTCCACCCTTGTAAACGCACACTTACTTGATTATGCTGCTTTTATGAATATATCTATCTATCTATTCTACATTATGCCCATATGTTGGGTTTTAAAAAACAATCCACATTTCCGTTACACTGAATATGATTTGAGTAGAACACTACCCAGATTGCTTTTGAGGAAGTCAAATTAGAGTGATTGAAAAGTTTCCCCACTAGTACTAATAAACACCAGGCAGATTTCCAAAATTCCCATGACAATCTGTCCTTTATCTTGCAATCTTTTATTCAAGCACATATTAAGAAAGAATAATATATGACTCAGTAATTAACAGCTAAATAGACTTTCTCTGATAATTGACATAGTCACATTAGCTGTTTTGCCGAAAAAAAAAAAATCTAATATTAGCCAGTAGTGTTGAGCGGTACAGGCCATATTCAAATTCGCTATATTTCGCGAATATATGGACGAATATTCGTCATATGTTCGCAAAATTCGCATATTTGTAATATTCTCGTAAAATTTTCGCATATGCTAATTTTCGCATATGCGTAAATTTGCATATACAAAAACAGCATAATCGAAAATTTGCATGTGCGAAAATTAGCATAAGCGAAAATCCGCATATGCGAAAATGTGCATATGCTAATTTTCACATATGCAAAAATTCATACGCCAGTCTCACACAGTAGTATTAGAGCCTTATTTACATCACACAAGCTGGAAGCAGAGAGGGATGATCATTGTGATGTGTACTATGAAAAAAAAAATTATAAAAAAAATGAATATTCGTAATTACGAATATATAGTGCTATATTCACGAATATTTGAGAATTCGCGAATATGCGATATTCGCGAATAAAATTTGCATTGCGAATATTCGCGAGCAACACTATTAGCCAGACTATTACTATTAGTCTCCTCCAAATGTTTGAGCCACCTATCAACCTGTCCAATCAGCATGGGTATCTATCAAATTTGGAGGAGTTTTACCTTTGGCTAGTATTAGATATTTCTCTTCCTTTTGGAGGGCATATCATTTGCACACATTTTTCCCTTGAAGCATTGTCTGGAAATGCAAACATCTTTGTATGTGATTTTTATATATTTTTGTTTTGTCTGCTGTAAGAACTGAACACAAGTTCTTACATATTACTGGGTTTTCCTGATGATCAGATCATACACTGGGGAACCTCTCTGAAGTTAGCCCTAGGGACCTAGAAAAGACACCTGGGTAGCCAGCTGCTGGGGCACATAAAGAGTAGCCCTAATAGCAGCATAAATGAATAAAGTAATAAGAAAAAGGTCATAAGAAGGTATTTAGAAAATGTATTTAAAATTTATTTAATTTTTTTTAATTTATTTATAGTGAATACACTTGATAAAAATAAAAAACTCCCATAGAAATGAATGGAGGGGGCGTGGCGTGACGTCACGTCCCCGTCTTGGAAGCCCGGCGGTGTCCGAAACTTCAGACACAGCTATGCATAGAATGCGGGCTGCTGCAGGGAGATTGCGGGGGGTCCCATCGGCGGGCCCCCGCGATCAGACATCTTATCCCCTATCCTTTCGATAGGGGATAAGATGTTTTTGCCCGTAATACCGCTTTAAGCTGTCTCAACTGGTGACAGACCAATGCAGGGTTCAGGAAGAAAAGTCCAACCATACCTAATGTCTTTGTCATGCAGCTTGCATTATTGAGAAAAACTTTGTTGTAACTCCAAGCTACCACACCTGCAAGTTCCCAGGAGGCATACTCTTTATGTTAAGCACCAATAAAAAGTGTTTCCGGTGCCACCTCTCAGCTATGACTGATAGCTCTAACAGCATCTTTAACCGACCCTTGAGCTGTTATTCATAGCTGAAAGGGAGGGCGGCAACTCTCTCAATATAAAGTGTCCTGGGCACCTAGCAAGCAGAGCATGTGTCCTTGCAGTTGCAATGGTGGTGGCGGTAGCCAGGAGCTTCAACAATGTTTATTTCAGTAAAGTAGACATCAAATATGATTGGATTCCCCTCTTTCACCTCTCTAAAGGAGTGCCAGCAGCATTGGTAACTCAGAGCTGCTGACAGGGCCAGATTAAGACTGCCTGGAAGACGGAGCACTTCTTTATGATGACCCCCCCCGGGGCCCCTCCCCCGATAGTCCCCCTTCCCTTCCACTGAGACCTGTTGCGGGCCTGTCAAGTAAGAAACAGACTGAGACCAAAAATAGGCCTGGGTATATTAGACTATGTCCCCTTTTTTTTTTTGGTGGGTGTCACAGGAGTCAGGTTCCCGTTAAAATAAAATGGGCTGCATGGTCTAAAATCACTTCAGTTCAAATCACTCTTTCCAGCTGTTCTAAAGCTACAACACCCATTATGTCTGGAGAGCTTCAGGCATTATAGGAGTTGTAGTTTTGTAACAGCTGGAGCCTCAAATTGGGGTACAGACGAGAGATCTAATGGGACATTCAGGAGAATACACAAACATAAAATGCCTCACACGAGACGTCTTCTCTGTTGTCTTTCCTTTTCTTCTTCATCTGGTCCAGACGCCATGTCTTCTTCCAGCTCCATCTTCCTCTGTAAAGTTCGACGCCTGGACATCATTGGTTCCTCACTTTGCCACCGCTCCTCATCCTCTGTATAAAGACAACAATCATTATAACCCTTCAAGAGACTGTGCTTCCGAAATATAATACTGCCAAACCCTGTGTACCCTGTATATTATACTGCCAAACATCATGCCCTCTAAAAATAATACTACCACACACTGTGTCTTCCGTAGTGTGCACAGAGCAGCAGCATCCCATTGAAAACAAGCAATATTCGGAAGTTCGTAGTGTGGACGAGCCCCAATTCCCCCAGACCCCTCTGCCCCCCCCAGACCCCTAAGTCCTCTTCCAGACTCCTGCTCACAGAGGCCCCTAAGGCTAGGTTTCCCCTTTTTTTACCTGTAAAAACACAGAAAAACTGTTACTGCTTTTTCCTGTGTTATGGTAGTTTTCTTGTGCTTTTGCCTTCTCTGGAAACTTAGCCTTAGTCCTCCCCTGGTCCTTAAAGGGGTACTCCACCCCTAGACATCTTATCCCCTATCCAATGGATAGGGGATAAGATGTCTAGGGGTTGAGTACCCCTTTAAGTACCCCCCGTCAACACTCCTGGTCCTTCTCCACTATTCCACTTTTCTGCACCCCCTACCCCCTCATTCCCCTTCACACTCCTCTGCCCCCTTTACCAAACCCACACTAACCTTACCTCACCCCCCCCAAACAACCTCACTTCAGCCCCCCATGCCCTCCTGATCCTTCTCCACTACTCTTTTCTCCACCAACCCCACCTCCAGTTCCCCCACATTCGGTTGTAGTTTCCCCACATTA
Source organism: Hyla sarda (assembly GCF_029499605.1). NCBI lineage: Eukaryota > Metazoa > Chordata > Amphibia > Anura > Hylidae > Hyla > Hyla sarda. The sequence goes on from NC_079190.1 coordinate 256,779,337, forward strand.
GGTTGTAGTTCCCCCGCATTAGGTTGTAGTCCCAACACATTACGTTGGCAGTGTCCCCCACAGACATACAGCCTCCAGCCATATACAGTGTATGGCTGGAGACTATATGTCTGTTTACTGACCCCCTTCAGTGCTCCGACCACCGCTCCTCTAGGCCAAGGTCATGATCTACTGCTATGGCCTAGGGGCCGTAGCAGCAGGTCCCGGGACCGGAGGAGGGGTGGTCGGAGCACTGAAGATGACATGCAGGTAACTTACCATGCGTGCATCCTCATTGCTCCGCTCGTATGGGCGCACGCACGGGACGTCAGTGATGTCCCTGCGTGCGCTACCTCCCTGCGTTTTTAAAGTTATTGCGGGCCACAGAAAGGTAACCGGGACATCCTTGTTCCCGAAAAGATCTTTCAGGACACAGGGATGTCCTGCTGAATGTGAGGGGTAAGGGGGAATTATAGTATTTATCTGCGTATAACACGCACTGGCATATAACATGCACCCTCATTTTCACAGGAAAATTTGAGGGGGAAAAAATAAATGTAAAATAAATGACTATAGCTCTGAACTATATGCCTCATCATCCCCCCAACTTTCAGTCCCCTTGATCCTCAGTTTTCCCCCTCCTTCCTCCCCCTTTTATCAGCCTCTGTGCCATATTTAACCCCCAGACCCCGGTCTCCTTTCCCGTGTTTTTCCCTGCTCATCATTCTCCCCCCCCTCCTGCTCATCATCCCCCTACTTATCATTCTCCCCCCTGCTCATCATCCCCCCCTGCTCATCATTCCCCCTGCTCATCATTCTCCCTCCTGCTCATTATTACACCCCCCTGCTCATCATAACCCCCCCGCTCGTCATTCTCCCCCCCTGCTCATTATTACCCCCCTGCTCATCATCCCCCCCTGCTCATCATTCTCCCCCTGCTCATCATTCCCCCCCTTGCTCATCATTCCCCCCTGCTCATTATTACCCCTCCCCCGCTCATCATTAACCCCCCTGCTCATCATTAAGCCCCCCCGCTCATCATTAACCCCCCCTGCTCATCATTCCCCCTGCCAATATTTCCCCCCATCATTTCTCCCCTCTCCTCCTCCTCCTTTTTCTATATTTCATATTTCCTTACCTGGCCGCGCTGAGCAGGCTCAGGTGATGCGTCGGGTCATGTGGGCTGTGAGAGTGACGTCTCCTGCGGCTCCTCTGCACAGCCTCAGGGACGTCACTAGTCATTTCCTGCAGCGCTGGGGTGTAATGAAGAAAACTGTGATCTGCAGGAAATGATGAGTGACGCCCCTGACGCTATGCAGAGGAGCCGCAGGAGACGTCACTCGTCACAGCACACATGACCCGACGCATCACCTGAGCCTGCCGAGCACGGCCAGGTAAGGAAATATGAAATATAGAAAAAGCAGGAGGAGTCCGGGCCCACAGGAGCCGCTGCTGGTCACTGTTTTAAAGTCCCCCTGCTCATCATTATCCGCCCTGCTCATCATCCCCCCTACTCATCATTACCCCCCCTGCTCATCATTACCCCCCCTGCTCATCATTACTCCCCCTGCTCATCATCCCCCCCTGCCCATCATTCTCCCCCCTGCTCATCATAACCCCCCCTGCTCATCATTACCCCCCTGCTCATCATTACCCCCCCTGCTCATCATTACCCCCCCTGCTCATCATTACCCCCAATGCTCATCATTACCCCCCCTGCTCATCATCACCCCCTCTGCTCATCATCCCCCTACTCATCATCACCCCCCCTGCTCATCATCCCCCTACTCATCATTCTCCCCCTGCTCATCATGACCCCCTGCTCATCATTACCCTCCCCTGCTCATCATTCTCCCCCCTGCTCATCATTCTCCCCCCTGCTCATTATTACCCCCCTGCTCATCATACTCCCCCTTGCTCATCATTCCCCCCCTGCTCATTATTACCCCCCCCGCTCATCATTAACCCCCTGCTCATCATTAAGCCCCCCCGCTCATCATTAACCCCCCCCTGCTCATCATTCCCCCCGCCAATATTTCCCCCCATCATTGCTCCCCCCTCCTCCTCCTCCTTTTTCTATATTTCATATTTCCTTACCTGGCTGCGCTGGGTAGGCTCTGGTGATGTGTCGGGTCATGTGGGCTGTGAGAGTGACGTCTCCTGCGGCTCCTCTGCACAGCGTCAGGGACGTCACTCGTCATTTCCTGCAGCGCTGGTGTGTAATGAAGAAAACTGTGCCCTGCAGGAAATGATGAGTGACGCCCCTGACGCTGTGCAGAGGAGCCGCAGGAGACGTCACTCGTCAAAGCGCACATGACCCGACGCATCACCTGAGCTTGCCGAGCGGGGCCAGGTAAGGAAATATGAAATATAGAAAAAGCAGGAGGAGTCCGGGCCCACAGGAGCCGCCGCTGGTCACTGTTTTAAAGTGGCCGCGGCTGGGCTATCGGGGGGGGGGGCCCCGATCCGCTACTGAGCAGCCTGCAGGGATGTCCCGAATGTGATGGGGCCCCCTGCGGGCACGGGGCCCGGAGCAGGTGCTCCATGAGCGCCAATGATGAACCGGCCCTGGCTGCTGACACAGCCATATTTTCTCATCCATGTGCAAATAATTGGAATAGAACTTTTAAAGTGACAAGTAATTAGGAGTTGTAAGGCTGGTGCATCAAGTCAGGAGCAACAAGTCACAATGCAAGCTTTTTTCACAGATTTTGATTCAAATAACAAGCAAAAAAATCGATTATGCAAATGGAAGCAGAATAAACATAGAAGTAATCGAGTAACTGATGTTGGTTGGTTCCAGTATTAAATCTACACAACTTACCAGCAATAAAGAAACATATGAGTATGCAGTGTGTACCAGTTCTGTTATCAGCTCAAATTCAAGTCGCTACTACAACCACTGTGTTGAGAAAACTCATGCAAATTGCCTAAGAATTAATCAGGCTTGTAATATTGATTCAATGATTATCATAGTTTAACCTTTTTAAGGACAAAGCCCATTTTGACCTTAAACGGGTTATCCACTATAAAATGATTTTAGTACGTATCTGCCAGACAGTAATAGACATGCTTATGAAGGACCTGCACTTGTCTTGGGGCTAAATGGCTATGTTGTGAGATTACCATAATACTGTGGCTAGCTTTTTGTGAACTGGCATATCCTATTTGACTTTCCTTTTTTTAACTACAAATCCCACAATTCAATGTTTATCCCTCCCACACATCAGCCACCCCACCCATTGAAACATAAATGAGCTGCATCCATTCAAAAGACCTGTGGTTTTCAATCAGGGTGCCTACAGCTATTGCATTAGTTGTAGATTGATCTCTCTCCCACCAAGCGATCACTCCACCCATTGAAGAAGACAGGCTCCGTCATCAGCTGACTAGTGAGTCAGGTCTCGGCCCCATGCAACCTGGGAAAAATCTGAGAAAACAGACATTTTGTATGCTGCTAAAAATAAATGGAGTTAAAATCACAGAAGAATTGTGAGAAAACCGTCACACACAGGTACAGACACTATATTATGAACTACACTAACTTTACAGCCCCTGTAGCATAGTCAACTAAAGATAATTCCCGGAATACCCCTTTAACCCCTTAAGGACCAAGGGCGTACAGGTACGCCTTTGCTCCCTGGTACTTAAGGACCAAGGGCGTACCTGTACGCCCGTGGGAATTTCGGTCCCCGCCGCGCGCCGGGCGGGGATCGCGCCGGGGTGACTGCTGATATCTATCAGCAGGCACCCCGCGCAAATGCCCAGGGGGGTCATTAGACCCCCCCCATGTCGGCGATCGGCGCAAATCGCAAGTGAATTCACACTTGCGATTTGCGCCGATTCCGGGTCATGCGGGTCTATGGTGACCCGGAATAGAAGGGGGATCGCGGGTGTCCTAGACACCCACGATCCCCCTGTAGCGATAGGAGTGAGGTGGCAGGGTTGACACCCAATCCTATCTCTGCTATTGGTGGCCTAGACGCGACCACCAATAGCAGATCGGGGGCGGAGGGGTTTACTTTCGGTTTCCCCGTCCTGCCCACCCACAATAGGCGGGGCAGGACGGGGAAACCGACAGGGACCGGCGCCGAAGATCCACTTACCCATCGGCGACGGCAGCGGCGACGATCAGCGGCGGCATCGGGCGACGATCGGCGGAAGAAGAGGACGGCGACGCAGCTCCCTGGATCCAACGGAAGCCGGTGAGTTACTTAGCAACATCTGGAGGGCTACAGTCTGAGACCACTATAGTGGTCTCTAAACTGTAACCCTCCAGATGTTGCAAAACTACAACTCTCAGCATGCCCAGAGAGCTGTTTAGGCTTGCTGGGAGTTGCAGTTTTGCAACAGCTGGAGGTCTACAGTTTGAGACCACTGCAAAGTGATCTCTATACTGTGCACCTCCAGATCTTGCAAAACTACAACTCCCAGCATGCCCAGACAGCAGTTTGCTGTCTGGGCATGCTGGGAGTTGTAGTTTTGCAACATCTGGAGGTCCACAGTTTGGAGACCACTATGCAGTGGTCGCTAAACTATAGCTCTACAGATGTTGCAAAACTGCAACTCCCAGCAAGCCTAAACAGCAAACAGCTGTCTCTGCATGCTGGGAGTTGTAGTTGCGATCCCTCCAGCTGTTGCATAACTACATCTCCCAGCATGCCTTTCGGCGATCAGTACATGCTGGGAGTTGAAGTTTTGCAACACCTGGAGGCACACTGGTTGGAAAATACTGAGTTAGGTAACAGAACCTAACTGAAGGTTTTCCAACCAGTGTGCCTCCAGCTGTTGCAAAAGTACAACTCCCAGCATGCACGGTCTGTCAGTACATGCTAGGAGTTGTAGTTTTGAAACAGCTGGAGGTTTGCCCCCCCATGTGAACGTACAGGGTACATTCACACTGGCGGGTTTACAGTAAGTTTTCTGCTTCAAGTTTGGGCTGTGGCAAATTTTTCACCGCAGCGCAAACTCCTAGCGGTAAATTCACTGTAAACCCGCCAGTGTGAATGTACCCTAAAAACACTACACTACACTTACACATAATAAAGGGTAAAACACTACATATACACCCCTTACACTGTCCCCCTAATAAAAAATGAAAAACGTATTGTACGGCAGTGTTTCCAAAACAGAGCCTCCAGCTGTTGCAAAACAACAACTCCCAGCATTTACGGACAGCCACTGACTGTCCAGGCATGCTGGGAGTTTAGCAACAGCTGGAGGCACCCTGTTTGGGAATCACTGGCGTAGAATACCCCTATGTCCACCCCTGTGCAATCCCTAATTTAGTCCTCAAATGCGCATGGAGCTCTCTCACTTCGGAGCCCTGTCGTATTTCAAGGAAACAGTTTAGTGCCACATATGGGGTATCTCCGTACTCAGGAGAAATTGCGTTACTAATTTTGGGGGCTTTTTTTCCTTTTACCCCTTATGAAAAAGAAAAGTTGGGGTCTACACCAGCCTGTTAGTGTAAAAAAAAATTTTTTTTTACACTAACATGCTGGTGTTGTCCTTTACTTTTTATTTTCACGGGAGGTAAAAGGAAAAAAAGACCCCCAAAATTTGTAACGCAATTTCTCCTGAGTACGGAGATACCCAATATGTGGGCATAAAATGCTCTGCGGACGCACAACAAGGCTCAGGAGTGAGAGCACACCATGTACATTTGAGGCCTAAATTGGTGATTTGGACAGGGGTGGCTGATTTTACAGTGGTTCTGACATAAACACAAAACAATAAATACAGACATGTGACCCCATTTTGGAAACGACACCCCTCACGGAACGTAAGGAGGGGTATAGTGAGCCATAACACCCCACAGGTGTTTGACAAATTTTCATTAAAGTTGGATGGGAAAGTGAAAAAAAAAAATGTTTCACTAAAATGCTGGTGTCACCCTAAATTTTTCATTTTCACAAGGGAAAATAAAAAAAAGCCCCCCAAAATTTGTAACCCAATTTCTTCTGAGTAAGAGCATACCCCATATGTGAATGTAAAGTGCTCTATGGGTGCACTACAATGCTCAGAAGAGAAGGAGCGCCATTGGGATTTTGAAGAGAAAATTTGTCCGGAATTGAAGGCCACTTGTGTTTACAAAGCCCCCATGGTACCAGAACAATGGACCCCCCCCCCATATGTGACCCCATTTTGGAAACTACACCCCTCATGTAATGTAATAAGGGGTGCCGTGAGCATTTACACCCCACAGGTGTCTGACAGATTTTTGGAACAGTGATCCGTGAAAATGAAAAATGTAATTTTCCATTTGCACAGCCCACTGTCCCAAAGATCTGTCAAACGCCAGTGGGGTGTAAATGCTCACTGCACGACTTATTAAATTCTGTGAGGGGTGTAGTTTCCAAAATGGGGTCACATGTGGGGGGGTCCACTGTTCTGGCACCACGGGGGGGGGGGGGGGGGCTTTGTAAATGCACATGGCCCCTGACTACCATTCCAAACGAATTCTCTTTCCAAAAGCTCAATGGTGCGCCTTCTCTTCTGAGCATTGTAGTTCGCACGTAGTGCACTTCAGGTCCACTTATGGGGTACCTCCATACTCAGAAGAGATGGGGTTACAAATTTTGGGGGGTATTTACTGCTATTAACCCTTGCAAAAATGTGAAATTTGGGGGGAAACACACATTTTAGTGAAAAAAAAATATATTTTTTTTTACATATGCAAAAGTCATGAAACCCATGTGGGGTATTAAGGCTCACTTTATTCCTTGTTACGTTCCTCAAGGGGTCTAGTTTCCAAAATGGTATGCCATGTGTTTTTTTTTTTTGCTGTTCTGGCACCATAGGGGCTTCCTAAATGCGACATGCCCCCCGAGCAAAATTTGCTCTCAAAAAGTCAAATATCACTCCTTCTCTTCGGAGCATTGTAGTTCGCCCGTAATGCACTTTATGCCAACTTATGGGGTACCTCCATACTCAGAAGAGATGGGGTTACAAATTTTGGGGGGTATTTTCTGCTATTAACCTTTGAAAAAATGTGAAATTTGGGGGGAAACACACATTTTAGTGAAAAAAAAAATTTTTTTTACATATGCAAAAGTCGCAAAACACCTGTGGGGTATTAAGGCTCACTTTATTCCTTGTTACGTTCCCCAAGGGGTCTAGTTTTCAAAATGGTATGCCATGTGGGTTATTTTTGCTGTTCTGGCACCATAGGGGCTTCCTAAATGCAACATGCCCCCCAAAAACCATTTCAGAAAAACGTACTCTCCAAAATCCCCTTGTCGCTCCTTCGCTTCTGAGCCCTCTACTGCGCCCGCCGAACAATTTACATAGACAAATGAGGTATGTGCTTACTTGAGAGAAATTGGGCTACAAATATAAGTATACATTTTCTCCTTTTACCCCTTGTAAAAATTCAAAAATTGGGTTTACAAGAACATGCGAGTGTAAAAAAATAAAGATTGTGAATTTTCTCCTTCACTTTGCTGCTATTCCTGTGAAACACCTAAAGGGTTAAAACACTTACTGATTGTCATTTTGAATACTTTGGGGGTGTAGTTTTTATAATGGGGTCATTTGTGGGGTATTTCTAATGGGAAGACCCTTCAAATCCACTTCAAACCTGAACTGGTCTCTGAAAAAAAGCGAGGTTCAAAATTTTGTGAAAAATTGGAAAATTGCTGCTGAACTTTGAAGCCCTCTGGTGTCTTCCAAAAGTAAAAACACGTCAATTTTATGATGCAAACATAAAGTAGACATATTGGAAATGTGAATAAAATTAAAAAAATATTTTGAATATCCATTTTCCTTACAAGCAGAGAGCTTCAAAGTTAGAAAAATGCAAAATTTTCAAATTTTTCATCAAATTTTGGGATTTTTCACCAAGTAAGGATGCAAGTTACCACAAAATTTTACCACTATGTTAAAGTAGAATATGTCACGAAAAAACAATCTCAGAATCAGATTGATAACTAAAAGCATTCCAGAGTTATTAATGTTTAAAGTGACAGTGGTCAGATGTGCAAAAAACGCTCTGGTCCTAAGGTGTAAAATGGCCTGGTCCTTAAGGGGTTAAGGTCCAGGCCAATTTTCATATTTTCCTCCTCCCCTTCTAAAAATCATAACGGTTTCAAGTTTGCACCTACAGACCCATATAAGGGCTTGTTTTTTGTGCCACCAATTGTACTTTGTTATAACATCAATCATTTAATAACAAAATCTACTGGAAAACCAAAAAATATATATTTGTGGGTTGAAATAGAAAACATTCTATTTATGTTGGTTTTATTTTATTTTACTACTTTAAAAAAATTATAACTACATGCATCAAAATTAGCATGTTTAAAATTGTCATCTTGTGACCCGTATAACTTTTATATTTTTCCGCATATTGGGCTATATGAGGGCTAATTTTTTGCTCCATGGTCTGTAGTTTTTATTGGTAACCTTTTTGTTTTGATGGGACTTTTTGATCGCTTTTTATTTATTTTTATGGTATATGAAGTGACCCAAAAAAAATCACAATTTTGAACTTTGGTATTTTTTTACGTGTACACCATCGACCGTGCAGTTTAGCTAACCTTATATTTTAATCGTTTGGACATTGACGCATGAGGCGGTACCACAAATTATTATTTTTATTTTTATTACATTATTCGTTTTAAAAAATGGGAAAAGGAGGGTGATTCAAAATATTCTATTTGACTTTTCTTTTTTTGACTACAAATCCCACAATTCAATGTTTATCCCTCCCACACATCAGCCACCCCACCCATTGAAACATAAATGAGCTGTATCCATTCAAAAGACCTGTGGTTTTCCATCAGGGTGCCTACAGCTATTGCATTAGTTGTAGATTGATCTCTCTCCCACCAAGCGATCACTCCACCCATTGAAGAAGACAGGCTCCGTCATCAGCTGACTAGTGAGTCAGGTCTCGGCCACATTGCAACCTGGGAAAAATCTGAGAAAACAGACATTTTGTATGCTGCTAAAAATAAATGGAGTTAAAATCACAGAAGAATTGTGAGAAAACCGTCACACACAGGTACAGACACTATATTATGAACTACACTAACTTTACAGCCCCTGTAGCATAGTCAACTAAAGATAAGTCCCGGAATACCCCTTTAAGGTCCAGGCCAATTTTCATATTTTCCTCCTCCCCTTCTAAAAATCATAACGGTTTCAAGTTTGCACCTACAGACCCATATAAGGGCTTGTTTTTTGTGCCACCAATTGTACTTTGTTATAACATCAATCATTTAATAACAAAATCTACTGGAAAACCAAAAAATATATATTTGTGGGTTGAAATAGAAAACATTCTATTTATGTTGGTTTTATTTTATTTTACTACTTTAAAAAAATTATAACTACATGCATCAAAATTAGCATGTTTAAAATTGTCATCTTGTGACCCGTATAACTTTTATATTTTTCCGCATATTGGGCTATATGAGGGCTAATTTTTTGCTCCATAGTCTGTAGTTTTTATTGGTAACCTTTTTGTTTTGATGGGACTTTTTGATCGCTTTTTATTTATTTTTATGGTATATGAAGTGACCAAAAAAAATCACAATTTTGAATTTTGGTATTTTTTTTACGTGTACACCATCGACCGTGCAGTTTAGCTAACCTTATATTTTAATAGTTTGGACATTGACGCATGAGGCGGTACCACAAATTATTATTTTTATTTTTATTACATTATTCGATTAAAAAAATGGGAAAAGGAGGGGGATTCAAACTTTTAATAGGGAAGGGGTTAATTCCCTTTTATTCACATTTTTTACACTTTATTTATTTTTGCATGGCAGGCTATGAGCAGCAGAAGACCGATCGTATGGCAAGGAGGAAGGTAAGGGCCCTCCCACCGTCCAATACTGGCACCGTTACCCTGCATTTTAGACGCTGTGATCAATTTTGATTGCTGCATCTAAAGGGTTAATCCCGGGCATCGGCCTAATCGGCGGTGCCTGGCATTAGCCGTGGGTCCTGGCTGCCCGTAGCAATCAGGATCCACGATGCTTAAATAGTTCTCCACTCCTGAGAACGGTTTAAACCCCATTAATGGGACCAGGGCGTACATGTACACCCTCAGCCCTTAAGAACCAAGACACAAGGGCATACCTTTATACCCTTCATCCTAAAAGGGTTAAGCAATTCAATAAACACATGCACTACTTTAGGCAGTCAAATATGCATCAAAAATGCAATTCAATTGCAAAGTGAGAACACAGTCTGAAGCTTGCATATGTTGCAAATACTCAATACTGAGGCCATGATTACAAGTGCAGAAATGAATGAATATCTTTAATGAGAGAATATATATAAGAATTGTGAAGAAAACAGTTGACCAATGAAATAAGTGTGAATCATGTTTCCTGAAAATGTATAAAGGAAAAACCTAAAAAGCAACACAGCTGCTCACTGACAGTGAGGAGTGATGGGGAGGGATAACATTATTCACAGGTCCCTCCCAAAATTACCAGTGTAATTAGCCTTACAGTTATGATTATTATCATTACTATTAGTCACCACAGCTTTTCAATAAGTATCTTTCCAAGCTATAAGTTGACATAAAAAATTGTCTTTGATGCAAAGTCAGCCTTAAAAAAGCATTGATTACGATTGAGTAAAAGCATCAGGCAGTAGAAGATGAAGGAACACGAAAGAAAGATAATTTAACTTTAACCTTGTTCATCAGTTGTGTGCTTGTTATTAAAAATAGTTCCCTTAAAGGGGTTATCCACCATAAGGTGATTTTAGTACGTACCTGCCAGACAGTAATGGACATGCTTAGGAAGGATCTGCGCTTGTCTGGGGTAGTGATGTCACGAACATAAAATTTTCGGTTCGCGAACCGCGAACGCTAGTGTTTGCAACAGTTCACGAACCGGCGAACAAGGCGAACCGCCATTGACTTCAATGGGCAGGCAAATTTTAAAACCCACAGGGACTCTTTCTGGCCACAATAGTGATTTAAAAGTTGTTTCAAGGGGACTAACACCTGGACTGTGGCGTGCCGGAGTGGGATCCATGGCAAAACTCCCATGGAAAATTACATAGTTGATGCAGAGTCTGGTTTTAATCCATAAAGGGCATAAATTACCTAACATTCCTAAATGGTTTGGAATAACATGCTTTAGCCCCCTTTAGGCAGCACATAGTTAGATCCCCCCTTTAGACAGCACATAGATTCCCCCATATTAGGCAGCACATAGTTAGAGCCTCCCTTTAGGCAGCATATAGTTAGATCCCCCCTTTAGGCATCACATAGATAAATTCCCACTTTAGGCAGCACATAGATTCCCCCATGTTAGGCAGCACATAAGATTCCCCCATATTAGGCAGCACATAGTTAGAGCCCCCTTTGAGGAGGCACATAGTGGGATTTGAACAAGGCCCCAGCGCTGCAAGGCAGCAGTGCTAACCTCTGAGCCACCATGCTACCCTTAGCATACATCCAATATCCACGGTTGCAAAAATGGACAGAGATGTCAGCAGAGAGTACCTGAAAAATTAGGCATGTACACATGCCTGAAAAATTTGGTATTGTTGCAGCCGCTTCTGTAGCAGCTGCCATAAAAATTGCAGCACCATAACAATTACAGCAGCAGAGGCCAGAATAATTAGGCATGTACACATGGATGAAAAATTGGGTATTGTCGCAGCCACATCTGTAGCAGCGGCCATAAAAATTGCAGCACCAGAAAAAGTGCAGTAGCAGAGGCCAGAAAAATTAGGCATGTACACCTCGCTGGAAAATCTGGTATTGTCGCAGCTGTAGCAGCGGCCATAAAAATTGCAGCACCATAACAAGTGCAGCAGCAGAGGCCAGAAAAATTAGGCATGTACACATGGATGAAAAATTGGGTATTGTCGCAGCCGCAGCTGTAGCAGCAGCCAGACAAATTGCAGCACCATAACAAGTGCAGCAGCAGAGGCCAGAAAAATTAGGCATGTATACCTGGCTGGAAAATTTGGTATTGTCGCAGCCGCTGCTGTAGCAGCGGCCTGAAAAATTTCTGTTTGTTTTGCCAGGCAGAAAGTGCCCTAAAACATTGCGGCTTGAACCCTAGTTGGTGGCGGATAAGTCACGCAAGTCATCCGGCAGTCAGAGTTCAAATACAGCAGCGTGTGGCCCATTTTTAGGCCAAGGCAGCTCATCTGATCAGGCCTTGTTCAGTCAAATGTATCGCCCAGTGTCAGTCCCTTCGGGATTCATCCCTCATTCATCTTAAGAAAGGGGAGGTAATCCAGACTTTTTTGACCAAGGCAACTCCTCTTCTCAGTGACAATACCTCCTGCTGCACTGAAGGTCCATTCTGACAGGACACTTGAAGCGGGACAGGCCAGAAGTTCGAGTGCAAATTGGGATAGCTCAGCTCAGGCCACAGGTCAAGCCGGCACACCCAGTAGTCAAGGGGTTCATCGCTCCTCAGAGTGTCGATATCTGAGGTTAAGGCCAGGCAGTCTGCTACCTGTCGATCAAGTCGTTCTCTGATGGTGGACCCTGAAGGGCTGTGGCGATGCGTAGGACTTAAAAAGCTCCGCATGTCCCTATCAACAGCATGTCTGTACAGCTTCCTGTCCTTGCCGGCATGTTCGTGGGAGGAGGAGGAGGATTACTTTCACCTCTTCCCCTGTTAGATCCCTGTTGTGCTGTGACATGACCCTTATACGCTGTGTACAGCATACTTCCTAATTTATTTTGGACCTGCTGAATCCTTTCCGCCCTGCTGTAATGCGGTAACATGTCAGGCACTTTATGTTTATACCGGGGGTCTAGTAACGTGGACACTAGTGTTGAGCGGCATAGGCCATATTCAAATTCGCGAATATTCGCGAATATATGGACGAATATTCGTCATATATTCGCGAATATTCGCATATTCATAATATTCTCGTTTTATTTTCGCATATGCCAAAATTCGCACCCCAGTCTCACACAGTAGTATTAGAGCCTTCTTTACACCACACAAGCTGGAAGCAGAGAGGGGTGATCACTGTGATGTGTACTGTGAAAAAAATAAAATAAAAAAAACAAATATTCGTAATTACGAATATATAGCGCTATATTCGCGAATATTTGTGAATTCGCGAATATGCGATATTCGCGAATAAAATTCGTATTGCGAATATTTGCGAGCAACACTAGTGGACACCCAGTACAGGTCATTCTCCTTCATCCTTTTTGTACGAGGGTCCTTCAACAGGCACAACAGCATGAAAGACCCCATTAGCACAAGGACGGATGCTGAGCTACTCATGTCCCGTTCCTCGTCCTCAGTGATGTCAGGGAAGGTATAATCTTCTTCTCCCCAGCCACGTACAACACCACGGGAACCAGATAGGTGACAAGGAGCACCCTGTGATGCCTTCTGTGGTTGGTCTTCCTGCTCCTCTTCAAAGCCACATTCCTCCTCTGACTCCTCTTCCCCACAATCCTCTTCCAGCGTTGCCACAGGTCCAGCAAGCGATGCTGATAAGGCTGTTTCTGGTGGTGATGGTGTCCACAACTCCTCTTCACGCTCATCTACTGCCTGATCCAGCACTCTTCGCAGGGCACGCTCCAGGAAGAAAACAAACGGTATGATGTCACTGATGGTGCCTTCGGTGCGACTGACCAGGTTTGTCACCTCCTCAAAAGGATGCATGAGCCTACAGGCATTGCATATGAGCCTCCAGTAACGTGGCAAAAAAATTCCCAGCTCGGCAGATGATGTCCCAGCACCCCGGTCATACAAATATTCGTTGACGGCTTTTTCTAGTTGGAGCAGGCGGTCGAACATTAGGAGTGTTGAATTCCAACGTGTCGGGCTGTCGCAAATCAAGCGCCTCACTGGCATGTTGTTTCGCCGCTGGATATCTGGACTGCTTCAGGACATCCTGTAAGTCTGGGTACTTGAGCACAAAGAGTTGTACAATCAGATTACACACATGTGCCATGCACATGTGTCAACTTGCCCAACCTCAATGCCACCAACAAATTTGTTCCATTGTCACAAACCACCTTGCCGATCTACAGTTGGTGCGGAGTCAGCCACTGGTCCACCTGTGCGTTCAGGGCCAACAGGAGCGCTGGTGCGGTGTGACTCTCCGCTTTGAGGCAAGTCAACCCCAAGATGGCGTGACACTGCCGTATCCGGGATGTGGAATAGCACCTGGGGAGCTGGGGGGGGGGGGGTGCCGGTGATGTGGAGCAAGACGCAGCAGTGGAAGAGGACTCAGCCGAGGAGGTTATGGAAGAGGATGGAGTAGGAGGAGTAGAGTAGGTGGCAGCAGGCCTGCCTGCAAGTCGTGGCAGTGTCACCAGCTCCTCTGCAGAGCCACGCATTCCATGCTTGGCAGCCCTCACCAGGTTTACCCAATGAGCAGTGTAGGTGATATACCTGCCCCGACCATGCTTTGCAGGTATCAGTGGTCAGATGGACCCTTGCCCCTACACTGTGTGCCAGACATGCCATAATTTCCTTTTGCACAATGGAGTAAAGGTTGGGGATTGCCTTTTGTGTAAAAAATTTTTGTCCGGGTACCTTCCACTGCGGTGTCCCAATAGCTAAAAATTTTTAAAGGCCTCAGACTCCACCAGCTTGTATGGCAAAAGCTGGCAGGCTAGCAGTTCCGACAAGCCAGCTGTCAGACGCCGGGCTAGGGGGTGACTTTGAGACATTGTCTTCTTGAGCTCAAACATCTCCTTGACAGACACCTGACTGTGGGCAGATGAGCAGGAACTGCTCAAGGCGAGAGACGGAGAGGCAGATGGTTGAGAGGGGGCAAGGAGGGCAGCAGTGGTTGACCTGGCTGAAGATGCTGGACCAGGAGGAGGATGGCGGCTTTGACTTTGTGTGCTGCTTGTACTGATGTGTTGATTCCATAGGCGTTTGTGATGTGAAATCATGTGCCTTCGCAAAGCAGTTGTGCCTAGCTGGGTGTTGGACTTCCCACGACTCAGTTTCTTCTGGCACAGGTTGCAAATGGCCTCGCTGTTGTCAGAGGCAGACACACAAAAAATGCCACACTGCTGAGCTCTTCGATGATGGCATTCTGGTGGTGGCAACAGCATTCGTTGATTGGCGTCCCGTCTGGCTGACCCCGGGTGCCGATGCATGCTGTCTGACTGTGCCACTAGGTCCTTGCGACGACCTCCCCATGGTTCCAACTCGTCTCCTCCTCCTCTCTGTCTCCCCATCTGAACTTTCCCCCTCTTCTAGCGGTCACCCACGTGGCATCCACGGACACATCGTCATCATCAACACCTTCACCGCTATCTGACACCTCAAGAAAGGAAGCAGCAGCGGGTACAACATCATCATCACACCGTATGTCCATGTGTGTAATACTGCCTGCCTGAGACATATCCCTGTTAACTACGTCCTCTGGCAATAATGATTGTGCATCACTCATGTCTTCAAACTGATGTGTAATTAACTCCTCTGACGGATCAAGTAAAGCTGCTGTGGTGCTAGTGTTGGTGGTGGTGGCAGGCGGGCAGGTGGTAGCATGAGAGGTGCCCGAAGCTAAGCTAGAGGAGGAGAAGGACGGTGCGTCAAGGTTCCAAGCGGAAGCTTTAGTAGTAGATTGGGTGTCTTGTGATAGCCAGTCAACTAAGTCCTCAGAACTTTGGGGGTTCAGGGTATGTGGCCTCTGAACACTGGCCATTCTAGGGCCAAAGGGAATCCCAGCACCGCGACGGGTGGCCTTCCTCTGCATGTCATTTTTTTGGTTAAATTTACACAAGTGTCACACCTAATGTGATTTGTACTAGGGTGACACAATTTGCCCTGCAGGCAAGAAAAATGGCAACTGTGACGTGAACTAACAGTGACGGCTGATTTTATTTAACAGCCAAAAAAGGTATTTTTTTTTCATTTGCGCAACTGTCGCACCTAATGTAATTTGCACTAGGGTGACACAATTTGCCCTGCAGGCAGGAAAAATGGCAACTGTGACGTGAACTAATAGTGACGGCTGATTTTATTTAACAGCCAAAAAAGATTTTTTTTTTTAATTTGCGCAACTGTCACACCTAATGTGATTTGCACTAGGGTGACACAATTTGCCCTGCAGGCAGGAAAAATGGCAACTGTGACTTTAACTAACAGTGACGGCTGATTTTATGTAACAGCTAAAAAAGGTTTTGTTTTTTTATTTGCACAACTGTCACACCTAATGTGATTTGCACTAGTGTGACAATGAGCACAAAAACTTGCCAGCCGAGTTCCCCTTTTATGCAGTGGTCCCCAACCAGGGTGCCTCCAGCTGTTGCAAAACACACGGACTGATATATTTCAGCCCTTTGAATACTGTAGTAGTTAGTTGCTTTAAAGTAAAAAGCTTGCCAGCAGAGTTCCCCTTTTAAACAGTGGTCCCCAACCAGGGTACCTACAGCTGTTGCAAGACTAATGGACTGATATTTTTCAGCCCTTTGAATACTGTAGTAGATATTTGCTTGAAGGAACTTAAGTTTGATTCTGGAGTACCCCTTTTAACCAGCGGTTCCCTCTCAACCAGGGTGCCTCCAGCTGTTGCAAGACTAACGGACTGATATTTTTCAGCCCTTTGAATACTGTAGTAGATAGTTGCTTGAAGGAACTTAAGTTTGATTCTGGAGTACCCCTTTTAACCAGCGGTTCCCTCCTAACCAGGACTGATATCTTTCAGCCCTAAAAAGGGCTTTTTTGGGTGCTGTCCTTAAAGCAGATGTTACACTAGTGCTTTAGGAGTAAACTGTACCCTGAATACACCACCTAGCAGCAACCTAGCTATCGCTTTCCCTATACAGCAGGAGCAGCTTCTCTAACCCTCCACTTCCTAAGCCTGCAGCATGCTGAATGAGGCTAAAATGGCGTCCGTGCAAGAGGTAGGAGGGTCTGGAAGGGAGAGACTGATGCTGATTGGCTGTAATGTGTTTGCTGACTCTGACTCCCAGGGTCAAAGATTACTGCAACGTTAAAGTATAGGGGGTGGATCAAACTTCACATATGTTCACCCGGTGATGCGAAAGAGAACATGTGAAATTCGCCAGGAACTGTTCGCTGGTGAACAATTTGCAACATCTCTAGTCTTGGGGATAAATGGCTATGTTGTGAGATTACCATAATACTGTGGCTAGATTTTTGTGAACTGGTATTTCCTTTTTGACTTTTCTTTTTTTTTACTACAAATCCCATAATTTCCTTTTCCTCCTTCCCACACATCAGCCACCTCACCCATTAAAACATAAATGAGCTGCATCCATTCAAAAGACCTGTGATTTTCAATCAGGGTGCCTACATCTGTTGCATTAGTTGCAGATTGATCTCTCTCCCACCAAGCGATCACTCCACCCATTGAGGCAGACAGGCTCCCTGTCATCAGCTGACTAGTGAGTCAGGTCTCAGGCCGCATTGCAACCTGGGAAAAATCTGAGACAATAGTAATTTTGTATGCTATTAAAAATAAATACTGGAGTGAAAATCCCATAAGAATTGTGAGAAAACCATCACACACAGTTACAAACACAATATTATGAACTACACTAACTTTACAGCCCCTGTAGCATAGTCAAATAAAAAAAAAAATCCTGGAATACCCCTTTAAGCATGGACAACTAAAAATGAAATACATAAATAAATAAATAAAACAAAATGTTTAGCCGATTGCATTAAAGGGGTACTTCACTGGAAAACACACACACACATATATATATATATATATATAAAACAACAGTGCGGCACTCCGAAAAAAAGATTTTAAAAAAAGTGCATTTATTGTCTCACATCATAGCATCAACATTTCAGTTTCTCACTGGAACCTTTCTCAAGCTTAAAGACACATCACACTTAAGGGGTGTTTATACCCAGAAAACCCTGTGTTCAATTAACTAAAGTGCTAAAGTGCTCATTATTCAATACAGTACATAAACATTGAAATATTTCATAATCGTGCAATCACAGTATAATATAAAGTGCATAGTGCTAATTCATTAAGTGTACAGAGTGCCAGTTAAAAACAATGCTCGATTGCATGATTCAAGTATAAAATCCATTAATTCTTCAATTATATAATTACAGACACATGTACCATATACAATACAGTGAAGATATATACGAAAAGGAGGGACACGCTTACCCCTTGCTGATAATGGCATCCTAAGTGTGGGTCCACAACCACTGCGGCTGCGCAGTGAGTTGCGAGTCATGTGATCGCAATCGCAGCGTCCGTTCAGCGTACTGACATCGGGCGCTGCTTGCCGGTCACATGATCGTTTCCATGGTTGCCAGGACGCTAAGCCGCGTCACCGGCAGCTCATAGGAACATAACAGTTTCCATGACTACCGGGACGCTAAGCCACGCCACTGGCAACCCCTAAGAAACGTCCTGTAACCACAGTTTATACATAGTGAGGCCGGGGATCGGACATGCATGGGGGGAAGGACTGCATAAGGGACCCTCCACTATATGGTAATAATAACAAATTTTAAATAAAACATAATAAAATGAAAAAAAATTGGAAAAAAGTAAACAAACATTGTTTAGCAAAATTTATGCCAGAAAACCGAAAATGCAAAATGGTTAGGTGTGGATATTAACCAATAGTTGCAGCACTCTTACCCATATAGGTCAACTCCCTGGTTTGTGGAATGCTAGGTCAGGGATTACATCAGTGCACCCAGGCCCAACATATAAAGTACCTACTGGCGAGAAGGGTCTTGCGATCCCCTGTCACCAAGCAATGTCCCCCACAGCCAAATATGGGAGCGTGCCTGCTAACTTAGCAGCACTACCTAGGGTGCCATTGCTGTAAGTGGGATATGTGTCCCATTAATCACACCATACCTAAAGAGTGGGATATGTGTCCCATTAATTACACCATACCTAAAGAATATATAAAATAAAGAAAGAAAAAAAAGAAAAAAGAAAAAATAACCGAACATCATATAGTGTCTCTGCCGTACCCCCTGTCTAACATACCAGTACCTCACACCTTCGAATATATTCATAAGATTTTATTCAATATATAATTATGTGTTATAATAAGACAAAAAGTTTTTGGACTTTGGAATTTTTTTGCACGTATGCCATTGACCGTGCGGTTTAATTAACAATATATTTTTATAACTCGGACATTTCTACACGCAGCGATACCACATGTGTTTATTTTTATTTTTATTTACACAGTTTTTTTATGGGAAAAGGGGGGTGATTCAAACTTTTAATAGGGGAGGGGTTAAACGATCTTTATTCACTTTTTTTTTTCACTTTTTTTTTTTCAGTGTTATAGCTCCCATAGGGATCTATAACACTGCACACACTGATCTTTTACATTGATTACTGGTTTCTCATAAGAAACCAGTGATCAGTGATTCTGCCGCTTGACTGCTCATGCCTGGCTCATGCCAGTCATTCGGCGATGGGACAGCGAGGAGGCAGGTAGGGATCCTCCAGCTGAAATGTAAGCTGTTCGGAATGCCCCGATTTTGCCGCGGCTATCCCGAACAGCTCCCTGAGCTAACCGGCATGGTTTCACTTTCATTTTAGACGCGGCATTCAACTATGAACGCCGTGTCTAAAGGGTTAATAGCGCACAGCACCGCGATCAATGCCGCGCGCTATTAGCCACGGGTCCCGGCCTCTATGTTAGAGGCCGGGCCCGACCCGCTATCACGCGGGGCCACGCCGCTGCCCCGCGTTATAGATCAGGAGCGGACTCAGGTATGTACAGGTATGCCCTGGGTCCTTAACAGGTTAAGTGTGATGTGTCTTTAAGCTTGAGAAAGGTTCCAGTGAGGAACTGAAACGTTGCTGCTATGATGTGAGACAATAAATGCACCTTTTTTAAAATCTTTTCTGGAGTGCCGCACTGCTGTTTTTCTATTAACTTTGGACCGTGGTAAGGTCTGAAATGCTGGCACCGGACACTGGAGTTGAGGTAGTGCTGCAAGAATTTTTTTGTTGTATATATATATATATATATATATATATATATATATATATATATGTATCTAATCTATATATATTTTTTTAAACAACTGGTCAGAGAAAGTTAAACATGTGTAAATGACATAAGAAAAGGAATCAAAGGTCGGCACTCACCGTATTTCCAATTCAGCAGGTGTTATTGCACAATACTCACAGCCAAAAGTACAGTTCTAGGGGAGACGACGGATGGTAACAAAGGGGGGTACCACAGAGAGGCTCTCTCTGTGGTACCCCCCTTTGTTACCATCCGTCGTCTCCCCTAGAACTGTACTTTTGGCTGTGAGTATTGTGCAATAAAACCTGCTGAATTGGAAATCCGGTGAGTGCCGACTTTTCATTCTTCTTCTTATGCACTTATGTCATATCCTACATGAGTCTGAGCACCACTGAATCCTCTCCCCGCAACAGCGATTTAGTGTCCATCAGCTTCCAGGTACAGAAGTTAGCAGTGCCGAACATCTTCCACATAGATGTGTAAATTACTTGTATTAAAAAATCGTAATCCTTCCAGTACTTATCAGCTGCTGTTATGATTTTGATGAGTTTTTTTTTATTTCCTTTCTGCCTACCAGAGTGCTCTCTGCTGACATCTCTGTCCATTTTAGGAACCGTCCAGAGAAGGATAGGTTTTATATGGGGATTGATTCATACTCTGGACAGTCCCTAAAATGGACAGAGGTGTCAGCAGAGAGCACTGTGGTCAGGAAGAAAGGAAATTAAAAAAGAAAAGAACTTCCTGTGGATCATAACAGCAGCTGGAAAGCACCGGAAGGATTAAGATTTTTTAATAGAAGTAATTTACAAATCTGTTTAACTTTCTGGCACTAGTTGATTTAAAAAAAATAAAAAATGTTTTCCAGTGGAGTACCCCTTTATTTCCATCTGATGAGTTCTAGTAAGCACCACTTAGGCTTTCCCAAAGGATTTATTGAGTATAATATGAAACAGCAAGATATGGATGAGAAATGCCTGAAAGGGATTACTCAAGGGAGGGAGGTTAATGTACAAAAGTCTTTGTCTGGGAATGTAATATCTATTTCTTTGATGGTGTACTTCAGAAAGAGTTTTATAAGAATCAGAAGTAATGGAAGTATTTTATAAAAGTGGTAACATTTGGGACTTGAGGGTAAAGAGGAATGATCTACAGCCTAGCCCAAGGCAAGAGTGGGAATTGGAAAACAGCAGTTTAAGAGAAACAATTTTGTACTATTGAACATCAACCTTTAGGGTAAAACAACAAACATAATGATAACAAAAAGATTTAATGGTAAACATGAAACAGGTAGTATAAACTCCTGTAGAGACAAAAGAACTCTAAAAAATGCCAAGGATTCAGATTTCAAAGAGATTCTAGACAAAATTTGTCTAGTGATACTGGACTATGTCTCAAAGGTCGCTGAAGAAATGTCCCTCAGGCCATGGCAAGGTTGATACCCAAGGCGTCACTGCCTCAAAACAACTGAACTTGGTGGACCTTGACAATTAATTTATCCTTTTCTCACTTGTGCTCCTGCTCAACGTCCTACTCCATCTCTTGTATTCAAGTTATACTTTATGCTCTATTTAATTTGGGTTAGTTTTAGGAAGCAATTTTACCAAATTTATGTAGACAGTTGGAGTCGTCTCTGCACCATCCACAAGTATTAATGAAGAAATAGTAGTAGTAGTGTGTAGTTAATCAAATAAATAAAGGAGGCGGCATTCACCAAGCACGTAGGTTTATTCAAATCACGGAGACAGGATACAGGTTCAAAGACCCGGTCCTCACTATTGATTCTACATATTCGGAGAAACAGGTCATTTGATATCCAAGCTCAAGATTTAAAAGAGCGGCTATTGGCCAGGCAATATCCAATGAAGGTTATTGAGCCTCTCCACGGTACAATCCTTGGATAGAGCCCAATTATTACATCAAAAGAAAAGATGTGAAGTTTCCCCTAAGAGATTCACCTTCTCCCTAGCTAATTCCAATATGAGCCAGAAGGTGGTAAATGCCATACGCCGCAGCTGGTTCATCTTGGAATCTGATCCAGATCTCTACGTGGTTGCTGAATACCCTCCTCTTATTACCTTCCGTAAGAATTTAACTATAGGAGATAAATTGAAGAGGCTAGGCAAAACAAGAGACCACCAGAGACCAGGTACAACGTGGCTAACAAAGCATTCCTTAAAGGGCAACTACCCCTGTAAGTCCTGCCCCACTGCACACACATGTTTACAGAGAACGTTGTGAAGTTAGGTGGTCTGTGCCATCTAATCACCAAACTCAGAATATGTAATTCCACATTTGTCGTGTATGCTCTAGTGTGCCCTTGTGGCAGGTTCTATGTGGGCAAGGCTATCAGGCAGCTCCAGGTCTGGTTCCGGTAACATGTCCGTTTCATCCAGATTGGGGCTGGAGCTCCTAAAGTTATTGCACACATGAACCAAGTACATGGTGGAGCCCACAACGATTTAAAATTTCTAGGGCTAGAAAAAGTCCCACCCCTTCAAAATGGAGGTGACCGTGATAGAGTTTTCCTTCAAAGGGACGCCCAATGGATTGCACACGTAATGCCACCAGCAACATTGGGTTAAATGACCGCAATGAATATAGTTCTTTTCTTTAACTGTTGTTCATTAGCTTGTAGCTGTGTATTGTTTGTCATTGTTTTGTATTCACTATGCTTGTTTTTTGGTCTTGTTTTTTGTTGGTCACATGACCGCCCTCCCTGTCACATGATCATGTTGCGTGCGACTGCAGTGCGCACGCAGACGCTGTTCTGGCTAGAGGAAGTGTGCAAGCCGCATGAAACAACTTGTTCCGGCAGCCCCGTCCTCCACCGTAGCTCCCCCGCCTGTGACCTGTATCCTGTCTCCGTGATTTCAAGAAACCTACCTGCTTGGTGAGTGCTGCCTCCTTTGTTTCTTCGACTTACTGCATTATTAGTCTCCCATTAGGCTGAGCACCTCGGCTGCAGGCTTTACCATCAGTTGGTCCTATAGTGCCTCTTCATGCTTCTCTTCCCGTTTAGTCCCATATGTGCCGGCTTCTCCTTTTTGCTGCTTGTAGTAGTAGTGTGTGTTCACACACACCGGATCTGCTGCAGATTTTACAGGGCAAAAATACATAATAATTGCCTTGTTAAATCCACAGTTGCAAATCTGCAGGGGATCCTGTGTGTGTGAATACACCCTAAAACACGATCAGTACAGAAAATGTTAACTGCACATCACATTTGGAAACTATTTACACTTAGCTTTAACAGATTGTTTTTTCCCCCCAACTTTTTTACCCCAAGGGGTACTCCGGTAGAAAACAAATATTTTAAAATCATCAGGTACAAAAAAAGTTATACATATTTGTAAATTACTTCTATTTAAAAATCTTAATCCTTCCAGGGTTTATCAGCTGTTGTATGCTACAGAGAAAGTTGAATAGTTATTTTCTGTCTGATCACAGGGCTCTCTGCTGACACTTCTGTCCATGTCAGGAACTGTCCATAGCTGAAAAAAATCCCAATAGCAAACCTCTCCAGTTCCTGACATTGAGAGAGGTGTCAGCAGAGAGCACTGTGGTCAGACTGAAAAAAACAATACAACTTCTTCTGCAACATACAGCAGCTGATAACTACTGGAAAGATTAAGATTTTTATATAATAATTTACAAATCTGTTAAACTTTCTGGCACCAGTTGATTTGAAGAAAATAGATTTCCACCGGAGTACCCCTTAAACACAAAACTAATGTACTTGTACACTACATTAAAGGGGTGCTCTCTGCTCACATCTCTGTCCATTTTAGGAACTGTCCAGAGCAGCATATGTTTGCTATGGGGATTTTCTCCTACTCTGGACAGTTCTTAAAATGGACAGAGATGTCAGCAGAGACACTGTGCTCGCAATGTCAGCAGGGAGCTCTGTGTTCTAAAAAGAAAATAATTTCCTTTGTAGCATTCAGGAGCTAATAAGTACTGGAAGGATTAAGATTTTTTAATAAAAGTAACTTACAAATCTTTACAAAAGTTTTTCACTGGAGTACCCCTTTAAAAGGAACTGTGCTGCAAAACCACACCAAACCTGGAGACAAATGTAGTGCAGTTTTTGAAGAAATCAGCTTTCAAATTCTAAGAAAATGAAACATTTAGTAAAAAATAAATAAAAAATAATATGATAATTAAAAAAAAAACACTATTAGACTTTCTGCACACTGTCTTATGATGGATCCATATAACTTCCCTGAACAATAACTGAAAGACATAAATGGGGCATACTGTATGGTTTTTTGTGTTGCAGTCCATATAAATCTACAGTGCTATGGTACATTACACATCTTATTGTGGAGCACATGCATGAAGGGAAAAAAAAATCTTGTGGTATATATGATTTGGTAAGTACCCGTACTTGATATAATACAGGATTTTCTAAAAAGAATCTTTGTGCTGTATTTGCTGTTAACCTCTGCAGACAATTTTACCATCACATGTATGCAAAAAAAAAGAAAAAAATGTGAATTTAAATAGAGAAAACAGACATGGTCGCACATCCACAACATGCACAATGATCGAATGCTTCTCAGCAACATTTATTAAACTAACAGGTCGTAAGTGTACTTTATGATCATGAAGTGCAAGCCCACTAATCACGTCACAGCCACCTGTAAATGGTGGGTCCCTAACGTCCCTAGCGTAAAATGGCGCGACACTGGGCTGCGTCCACCACCGCCGCAACACCAGTGCCCACAGGGGGAGCGACCCACTGGCAGAGCAGCGCCAATGCCACTCAAACCAGTCGCAGGGCCCCACCTCCCATAGACACAGTGCCACGGCAGCAACGGAAGCCGCACAGCAACCGACACCGCACAGCACCACACTAGTGTGAACAAGGTATAAAAGCTCACTTACCATGTGCACCCAGTCAGACTGGGAGGCTGCCAGAAAGATAGGGGCCCTGTGCAGCTTCCTGCTAATTTAATGTTTCTCTATTTGTGTTGTAAATTTGTAGTCTCTCCTTCCTTCCATGGCCAGCACTCCACTCCACCCATTCTGCCCAGTCGTTTTTAATTAGCAGGAGACTGCATAAGGGTTTCCTCCTAACATTCTCCCAGTCCTCTGGCAGGGAGCACATAGTAAGTGTTCACACTGGTGTGGTTCTCTGTGGCGGCCATTGTTTCTGTGATGCTTTGTCTGTGGGGTGGTGCGGCCCAGAACCAGGGGCTTGGTCAGGCAGCAGTGGGGCTGCCTGGCCACTGGGTCATTCCCACTGTAGGCATAGTGTCTCAGAGGTAGTGGCCGCCGCCCGGCGCTACGCCAGTGTTAGGTTAGGGACCTACTCTGAGTAGGTAACCTTGACGTGGCGAGTGGGCTTGTACTTTTTGATCAAAATGTATACTTACAACCTGTTAATTTTTTTAATTAAGCTGAGAAGCAAGTAGATCAAAATACAAATAGTGGACATGCGGCTATGTTTCTCTAAGTTTAAATTTAGTGGTTGTTTCTATGCAGTGCACTCTCTTTTTTTCCTACAGGTCAATACAATTAAAATGACACCCAATCTATATAGTTTTACTATTGCTGTACTACTAAAAAAAATTAAGTCAATTTTTTTCAGACATAAATAGTATGCTTAAAATCTCCCTATTCTGACCCCTATAGATACGTTCAGATAAGTGGATCCACAGCGTATTTTACACTGCAGATCCGCCGCTGAAGGACCTCTAGAGGGTGCCTTTAGATGTGCCTGCTCGGAGAGGCAATATGCCGCTACAAGCAGACACACTACTGCGATGTGCGAGTTGCTGTGCATGCGCTGTGTACTCACACACATCGCGGCTGCTCTCCCTGCTCCCTGAGCAAGGTCGAGAGCAGCCGCAATGTGCGAGTATATGCGTGGCGTCTCGCACATCGCAGTGTGCCTGCTCGTAGCGGCAGTTTGCTGCTCCGAGCAGGAACCTGTAAAGGCAGCACACAGCGGTCCTTCAGTGGCAGATCTGAAGTGTAATACGCGCTGGGGATCCGCTCGTGTGAACGTACCCTATAAGTTTTTTATTTTAACATATACGGTGCAGTATGAGGGCTCTTTTATAGTGGTATGGTCTGTAGTAGTTTTTTTTTTTCTGATAAATGATGTGACCAAAAATCTGCATTTATGGCTTTTGATATTTTTTCCCATTTACATTGTTCACCCTGCAGGATCATGAACCTTATAATATAACCTTATATAACCTTATGAATAGTCGGGTCAATTCTGCATGTGCTGACATCAAATATGTTTGTTATTTATTTATTTAGTTTGGTAGTTAGTTAGTTTGTAAAATGGGAAATTAATGGTGATTTAAATTTTTAACAGGGAGTAGCTTTTATAAAATTTAAAAAACCTTTTTTATTTTAAACTCTTTATGACCCAGCAATTTTTTTAAGCTCACGTTTCTAGCTTCTCACATTTTAAGACCCATAACTTTTTTATGTTTCCACTGACAAAGTTGTATTAGGACTTCTTTTCTTGTGGGACACGTTGTACTTTTCATTGACACACTTTACTTTATTATATCATGTATTATGGAGCCAGAAAAATACATATGTATAGCAAATTTGAAAAAATATGGAATTGTGGGGCAATAATTTTTTCAGGGTTCACAATACAGTAAATATGTTGGAGTTGAACAAGGCTTTCCTCATTCACTGTAGAAAAAGAAGATGCTTCATATGGTGCTTCCCTCAAATGTGAATGGTAAAGGAGAAAGCACAGATCAATTCACATTACCGGCAGACGGACTTGATAAAATGACAAAGAAAGATTTTAATCACCATATAGGACCGGACATTGCGTTTCGAGGGGCAGGACTCCCTCTTCGTCCTCCTTTAGATAGGGGATAAGATGTCTGCCGCAGAGTACCCCTTTAATTTTTTTTATTTTTCCACCTACAGGGTTATGTTCAGGTTTATTTTTTGTGGCATGAGTTGAATTAATTATATATATTTCATTGTATTTCATTGATCTATGTTTTCGGTGGTGCACTGAGGACCAGAAAGAACAGGTAAGTCCCCATTTTTCTCCAGCAACCCATGTGCAGGCGCGATTATATCGCGGAGCTGCAGATAGGTAACCTTGACACCAGGGATTACATTTCATGTTTAAAGGTGTACTCCACCCCTAGACATCATAAGATGTCTGATTACCCGTGTTCTTCGTGCAGCACCTGTCGTTCTGAACATTTTGTATTATATGAATGGAGGGGGTGTGGTGTGACGTCATGACCACGGCCACCCCCACCAAGCGTTCTGAACATAATGTGCTGCACGGAGATCGCAGGAGGTTCCAGAGGCCTGACCCCTGCAATCAGACATCCTATCCCCTATTCTTTAGATAGGGGATAAGATGTCTAGGGGTGGAGTACAACCATCCAGACAAAGGTGGTTCCCATATTACACACCCGTCTCTGCCGTGAACATTTCCAGGTTCTTAGTATAAGGAAATTTGGTATCACAAGACCCATTATAAATACTGCAATTGGCAGCCAGCTACTTTTCTTGCTTTTGTTTGGAGTAGTGTCTGAACGAGAAACCTGCACTGCTACAGACTGGAAACATATCTTCTCTAGCGACAAATCCTGCTTTTGTTTTGAATTCAATGATGGTAGGGTTTTAGCATGGAGGCCTTGTGGTGGGCACTTTGGGGGAGATTTATCAAAACCCGTGCAGAGGAAAATCAGCTTTTCCTTTGCACAGGTTTTGAGAAAATCTCCCCCCTTTCTATGTAATGACAACAATGCCCCTGCTATTGGTGGAATGATCTGATCTGGAGAGCCATAGAATATGTTGGTCGGTAACCTCTAGGAGTGATGTCAGCCACGTGTTGACACTCATTTCAGAGCTTCCACCTGACATTCTTTCAGCAGTCAGGCTATGTTCACACCATGGAACTACAATGCTGAATTCTGCATTGGAATTCTGCATTCAGATTCCACTACAACAGAGTCCCGAGCAGAATTTTAAGGCGTTCCAGTGAGCCAGATTATCTACCAGAATCCACCAGTGTGTAGGATCTACAAGCCCAATTGTAACATCTACAATCAGATGTTCTGCAGGATACCATGAAGAACCTGTATGCCTCAATGCCCAAACTTATTTTATTTTTTATCTTCAGCAAGATGACTAGGTCTGAGCAACTCCAAAATGGTAGTTGGAAAGCAGGAAGAGGCAGTGTGATGCTTTAAGCAATATTCTGCTGGAAAACAGTGGGTTCTGGGATTCAAATAGGTTTTACTTTGATGTATACTACTTACCTAAACATTGTGACAGACCAAATATGATGATTTTATGACAACAGTATTCCCTAATGGCAGTGACTCCTTTTGGAAAGATAATGAGCCCTGCCATATTGCAAAATAAATCATGAATTGATTGATTTAAGTGATATAAGAAAGGGTTTAACCCCTTAATTTTAAGGACGCAGCCAATTTTAACCTTAAGGACCAGGCCAATTTTATGTTTTTGTTTTTTGTGTTTTTCCGCCTCGCCTTCTAAAATCCAAAACTTTTATATTTCCATTCACAAACCCATATGAGGGCTTGTTTTTTTGAGCGACCGATTGTACTTTGTAAGGACATCACAAATTTTCCCGTTTTCACGCTGTACACTTTACGATAAAATTTACATGTTTTCTATATTTTTTGGGGTCAATACAATTAAAATGATATCCATGGTTAAATGCTTTTCTATTTAAAAAAATCTCAAACTTTTTTTTTACAAAATCTACCTTTAAAATCGCTCTATTTTGACCACCTCATTTTCTTATTTTTCCGTATACGTGGATGTGTGAGGGCTTATTTTTTGCGCTATGATCTGTTGTTTTCTTTAGTACCACTTTTGCATATATATATATATATATATATATATATATATATATATATCAATTGTCTATATATATATATATATATATATATATATATATATATCTCACAGAAAAGAAAACGTCCGGCACTCGAGAAGATGCAGGTAAAACTTGTCAATGGCTTTATTCACACGCTTATGCAGGACACAATCTGACGCGTTTCGCACACTCAGGTGCTTAGTCGTAGATAGACATACACTCAATAATGCAGGTTAAAATACACATGAGTTTGGTCACATGACCACATGGATCTTAATTAAAAACAGTTGGTTACAAAACATGGCATTGGGAATCATGATCACACTTAATCATTCGGAGAGAGTTCACACAAGGATGCAAACAATGCGGCTTTAAATTTCACATTTTAAGTAACATTTAAATTTCAAACTTGAATGGTCTAAAGGCTAATCTACCGATACTACCGATATTCATATTGATTTAGAGGTACATATTTACCGAAATAAGCAATTTAAACTATATCTACACATCAAGATCCGAGATATTTTTATATATAAATCGATAACCGCATGATGTGTATCACACCATGTGAACATCTCCCTATAATTTGCGACAATTCAAAATTTATTATATGTACCGATATTCATATTGGTTTAGAGGTACATATTTACCGAAATAAGCAATTTAAACTATATCTACACATCAAGATCCGAGATATTTTTATATATAAATCGATAACCGCATGATGTGCATCATAGTGTGATCATGATTCCCAATGCCATGTTTTGTAACCAACTGTTTTTAATTAAGATCCATGTGGTCATGTGACCAAACTCATGTGTATTTTAACCTGCATTATTGAGTGTATGTCTATCTACGACTAAGCACCTGAGTGTGCGAAACGCGTCAGATTGTGTCCTGCATAAGCGTGTGAATAAAGCCATTGACAAGTTTTACCTGCATCTTCTCGAGTGCCGGACGTTTTCTTTTCTGTGAGAGTTCTACTAAGCCGGGAGCGGTACCGGTGTCCGCAGCACGAGATAGTGCAGCAAACGCGAGAGTGGTGAGCAGCCTGACCTTATCTGCATTAAACAGTTCCCGCATTGGAGTGCTCCCACCACGTGGATTAACATGGCTGAATCTAATTTGGAAACGCCAAGGCTAGGACTGGGGGAACCTGTAACCGCTGATGTGAGTAATATGGACAAATATGGTCCGAGCAGAGATGCGAAAGCTCAAACAGTGTTCAATGATTTTGTAACAACCACGGTTAACGTGGTTCCCCCTGACATGCTTGCTATTACAAGACAGTTGGAGAATCTCATGATTAAAGAGACGAAGACCTGGTGGGATAACAAAACTCTCACTACATATTTAGAAAAGAACATTGTTCCAAGGGGTCTCAGACTGAAAAAAAGACCCATAAAAACATACTCACAGGGATTCATTACCAAATGGGACTCCGCATTGCTGGATTGTTCAGCTAAACTTATGACATATATTGTGGAGGAGGAATCCCTGGAATTAGCCAGTATGCAGCAAGAAATGGAGGGCCTTAGGACCCAGCTGGCTATGTACAAAGAGCACAAGGATTTTGCCAGCGTGGAACAAGCAGCATTGGAGAAACTAGACAGTGTGGAAAACTCTATAATGGACATCAAAAAAAGTAAATTCCAAAGAGATATTTTGGACTACAATAAAGACCAAGTGTTCTCGTGGCATCTCAATAAAGGGGACAATCCAGACACACCGCGCTCTATTTTACGCACACCACGATCCAGATCCAAACGCAGAAATCATCCAAGGTCTCGATCTGCAAGGAAAGTGAGCTTTTCAGACCCTGAAAGTTCCCAAGAGGAAAACACAGGTGCACAATACTCATCAGTACAACAACAGAAAAAGAAATTAACATCGATTGCCGCACCATCCAAAGAACTTGGAGCTATTCCAAAAAACCGTCTGGGTCAGACCGACAGCCTAAAGGGTCAAAAGCAAGGAGAGCTGGACGCAAACATAGAAGAAAGAAGATATCCCCTGCGCTCGCTACTGGTTCCGAGATAAATCCGGTAATGAACTTATCTGCATGCATCTTATCTGCTGACCAAATTACTGTACTTGGTAAAGGACTGAATTTTGTGCCGACAAGTAAGTTTGAACTTTTTAATACCATACTAGATGTTAATAAATTGGCAAGAGGACTCACTCTCAAAAGACATTTTCACAAGGGGGTTATGAGTCATGAGGAGGGAGAACCCTCAGGTATAGTTGTGGAAGGATCAGTAGCGAGCGATGGTGATGAAATTAATGTTAATGTTACTAATTTCAAGGATCAAAATGTATTATTACAGCTTACCTGCTTGCAGAAAGAAAATGCAATTGTCGATGATAGTCGGAACAATAACTACCGTTCGGCCAACCCTGGTTTCTATCCTGTTGCCTCCCGTTCGGAGGCGCTGGATAGATTCCAGGAGTTGGTCGAGCGGGACCTAGTGAAACTCAATGAACAGGTGTCTCGGAATAATGCTTATGATAATCTAAATAAAAATGAACGTATAGCATTGAAGGAATTATCTGAGAATAAATCTATCGTAATTCGTAATGCTGATAAAGGTGGAAATATTATTGTTCTGGATTCAGGGTTATACAAACAACTCAATGAGGATATGTTATTAGACACATCAACTTACTGTAAACTAAAAAATGACCCTACTAAAACGTGCCAAATGGAACTTAAGAAAATATTGGAAGAGGGTGTAGCACTGGGGGCAATTAACAAAAAACTGGAAGAATATCTATTTGTAGAGAATCCAGTTACCCCAGTGTTCCACTCACTCCCCAAGGTACATAAAGGTGTATTTCCACCTCCCCTTCGGCCAATAGTTGCTGGCATTGGGTCGCTGGGTGAGCGCCTTGGGGAGTGGGTGGATCACCATCTCCAACCCCTGACTAAAATCACCCCCACGTTCACACAAGATACTAAGCATGTGATCAATATCTTAGAAAAAATTGTGTGGGATGAGCAGTTGTCATGGGCAACTTGTGATGTTATAGGCTTATATCCATGCATTCCCTGGTCCAAAGGCCTCGAGGCCCTGTCCATTCATATGGAAAAGTTCAGCACATACTCCCCTGGTCTGCGGGAATTTATCACCATCGCCACGGAGTTTTTGCTCAAACACAACTACTTCGTGTTCGATGGTGGTTTCTACCTGCAGACCAGGGGAGCATCAATGGGTGCCAAATATTCCCCGTCTTTTGCAAATATCTACATGTTTCACTGGGAGCAACTGTTTATTTTCAGTGACAAAAACCCATATTATGATAACATACACTGGATCAGTCGCTACATAGACGATTTATTGATAATTTGGAGGGGTACAGAGACACTATTTTCGGAATTTGTTAAGTATATTGGGAACAACAACCTAAATTTGGGGTTTACCTCACATTTCGATAAAAATACAATTAATTTTTTGGACATTTCGTTGATTAGTGGGAGTGATGGCATAGAAATTCGCCCCTATAGAAAAGATACAGCCTCTAACTCCATTCTATTGGCCTCCTCCTGCCATCCACGACATGTCCTGGATAATATTCCCTATGGCGAATTATGTAGAATAAAACGTAACTGCTCTAGTGAGATACAATTTAAAATTGCAGCAGAGGAACTTCATACTAGATTGGAGCAGAGGGGTTACAGTGAAAAAATATTAAAAAAAGCAGAAATAAGAATAGAAGGACGGGGACGCGAGGAACTAGTATCCTATTCTAGTAGGCATCAGAATAGAAGGGACTCATATAAGGTTGGAGACAAATTAGTCAAAAACACAATCGAAAATGAAAATGTTAATTCGAGTAAAGATAGACCACCATTTTTCGTGACCTCATACAGTACTCAATTTGGACAGATTAAGAAAATAATAAATAGATATATTCCGGTATTAGAAACAGACCCAATATTAAGAGACTTATTATCAGAAGGTATTTCTATTGTGTCCAGGAGAGGCCCCACTATTGGAACCAGAGTCTCACCCAGTCTATTTATTAGTCGAAAGGAAAGTGTAAAGGATCGGGACTGGTTGAGGAATATAGGTAATCGCAAATGTGGTCATACCAGATGCATCACATGTACACATATGGTAAATTCAAATACTGTAACGTCTTGCACAACAAATAGGACATACAATATACACCAATATATCAATTGTAATACTAAATCCATCATATATGTAGCCACATGCATCGCGTGTAATTTGCAATATGTAGGATGCTCGGGGAATTCATTAAAAGTGAGGTTTAGGAAACATATTACGGATGCTAAAAGTAGTTTGACAAACATGTCCATGCTGTCACGTCACTTTAGAGAGTCCCATTCAGGGGACACTACCCATTTACGAGTATTGGGGGTAGAAAAAGTCACCTTAGGACCTAGGGGAGGCGATCTCAGAAAGAAATTATACAATAGAGAGGCACATTGGATGTTCCTCTTGGGAACAAGATTCCCGCAAGGATTAAATAAAAGATTGGATTTAATGTTAACGTGTGCATAAATTGAATAAGTAAATATAGTGGATGTATACAATTTATTATTAATCACGTATGTTTAGTCCCCGGTTAACATTCATTCTTCGTTTCTTGTGCGCATATAATAAATTTTGAATTGTCGTAAATTATAGGGGGATGTTCACACGGGGTGATGCACATCATGCGGTTATCGATTTATATATAAAAATATCTCGGATCTTGATGTGTAGATATAGTTTAAATTGCTTATTTCGGTAAATATGTACCTCTAAACCAATATGAATATCGGTACATATAATAAATTTTGAATTGTCGCAAATTATAGGGAGATGTTCACACGGTGTGATACACATCATGCGGTTATCGATTTATATATAAAAATATCTCGGATCTTGATGTGTAGATATAGTTTAAATTGCTTATTTCGGTAAATATGTACCTCTAAATCAATATGAATATCGGTAGTATCGGTAGATTAGCCTTTAGACCATTCAAGTTTGAAATTTAAATGTTACTTAAAATGTGAAATTTAAAGCCGCATTGTTTGCATCCTTGTGTGAACTCTCTCCGAATGATTAAGTGTGATCATGATTCCCAATGCCATGTTTTGTAACCAACTGTTTTTAATTAAGATCCATGTGGTCATGTGACCAAACTCATGTGTATTTTAACCTGCATTATTGAGTGTATGTCTATCTACGACTAAGCACCTGAGTGTGCGAAACGCGTCAGATGTGTCCTGCATAAGCGTGTGAATAAAGCCATTGACAAGTTTTACCTGCATCTTCTCGAGTGCCGGACGTTTTCTTTTCTGTGAGAGTTCTACTAAGCCGGGAGCGGTACCGGTGTCCGCAGCACGAGATAGTGCAGCAAACGCGAGAGTGGTGAGCAGCCTGACCTTATCTGCATATATATATATATATATATATATATATATATATATATGTGTGTGTGTGTGTATGTGTGTGTGACTTTTTGATCACTTTTTATTTTAGATTTTTTGCAATGTTGAAGAAATTTTTTACTTTCTTTTACATTTACACCGTTCACCATATGGGATCATTAACATTATATTTTTATAGTTTGAACATTTACGCATGTGGCGATACCAAATTTGATTATTATTTATAATGTTTTAAGCTTTTTTTTTACTAACATGGGGAAAGGGGTAATTAAAATATTTTGCTTACATTTATTTTAGCCTTTTTTTAAATTCCCATAGGATTTATAGCAATCTTCAGATTGCTAATACTGTTCAGTGCTATGCATAGCACTGATCATTATTGGCGATCTTCTGCTCGTGTCTGCTGTTGCCGATTAGGTCAGGGGGCTGATCGGGATCGCCGAGGCAAAATTGCGGCATCCCGAACAGCTGTAGGACAGCAGGAGGGTCCCTTTATCTGCCTCCTGGTGTCCGATCTCCGAATGACTGCTCAGAGCCTGAGATCCAGGCATGAGCAGTCAAACGGCAGAATCATTGATCACTGGTTTCCTATGAGAAACCATTGATCATTCCTAGAAGAAAGGCTTAAACCATTCCCTGCAGGAGATAACCCACAGAGGAGCCCTCTCTGACCAGAGGTTTGATATGTTAGCTTTCAAGAAGGTGTTTGTTAAGAACACCACAGGGTTTACCATAGGTAAACCCCCTAGTCTCCTCGTGCGGTACGTAACCTCCCTCTTGACTAGGTTCATCCTATTCCCCCATAACAGTTGGAAAAACAGGCTGTAGATCCTGGTGTAGTAAGCCTCTGGCAAGATACATATGCTGCCCAGATAGATAAACAAGGGGAGCAGGTACGATTTGATCAGGTGTACCCTTTCCCTGAGGGTCATAGACCAACTCTTCCACTGGTCCACCTTCTGGGCGGCATCCTGGAGCTTACCGTCCCAGTTTTTGTTGGGATAATCATCCTGGCCGAAAGTGATGCCCAAAACTTTTGCTGACTCTTGGGGCCCTGGAAGGGTGTCCGGGAGATCAAACGTGGGATCTCCCCCTCCCAGACAGAGACTCTCACACTTATCCCGGTTGATCTTAGACCTGGATGCCTCAGAGTAGCGGTCCACTTCCGACATCACCACATCGACCTCCTCTCTCGAGGACACGAAAATGGTGACATCATCAGCGTATGCCACCACTCTCTGGGCGACATCCAGCTCCGCCAGACTCATCCCGACTCCCGCCAGCGGCCCACAATCTACCCTCCGGACGAAGGGATCGATCGCAAACACGTATAAAAGCAGGCTCAAAGGACAACCCTGACGGACTCCGGA
Source organism: Hyla sarda (assembly GCF_029499605.1). Taxonomy (NCBI): domain Eukaryota; kingdom Metazoa; phylum Chordata; class Amphibia; order Anura; family Hylidae; genus Hyla; species Hyla sarda. The sequence goes on from NC_079190.1 coordinate 256,814,871, forward strand.
CCCCACCTCAAAAGAGCGGTCAGACCAACCGTTCACCAGAGGGAAACTCTCTGCCCTTGCATACAAGATCTTAAGCCAATTAACAAAAGTACTTGGTAAGCCATATCTCAGGAGGACGGACCAGAGGTACTTATGGTTCACCCGATCAAACACTTTGGCCTGATCCAGGGACAGCAAGTACCCCTTTCAGAAACCCGCACTACTCCGCTCCACTGCCTCCCTGACACTGAGGACAGCATTTAAGGTGCCTCGGCCTGGAACAGAGCAGTGCTGGGCCCCCGAAAGGAGTCGGGGTGCAAACTTCACCAGCCGATAAAACAGTATCATGGCCAGAAGCTTCCTGTCCGTATTGAAAAGAGCTATGGGCCTCCAATTCTCAATCCGACTGAGATCTTTACCCTTTGACAGGAGAATCAGGGCGGACCTCCTCATTGACTTCGGCAGAGTGCCCGAGGAGAGACACTCATTGAATACCTCAGTCAAGAGGGGAGATAAGACTCCTTAAAGGTCCTGTACCACTCGGATGTTAAGCTATCTGGACCTGGCGACTTCTTAGGGGCGAGCCCCTCGATCGCCAGTCTCACTTCCTCTTCCCTGATTTCTTCTGCCAAAACATCAAGAGAGGGGTCTACCCCTGGCTCAGGAAAGATTTCAGCCAGGAAAACCGACATCCTGTCTCGATCTAGATCCTTCCTTCCCAAGAGGTGCGAGTAGAAGGATCTGACGACCTCCAAGATCCCTGATCTGGACCGATTCAGAGATCCTGTACTATCAATCAGTCCTGAAATGACTTTACTACTCACTGACATCTTACAGTTTCTGTAAGGGTCGGGCGAGCGGATGCGTGCCTATCGTACTGACACCTCATCAGCAAGGATTTCACTCTGGAGATATCCTCTCGACTACCTCCAGTCGAGACAAGAAGCTCGAGTTTCCTCCTCAGACCCTGATACAAGCGATACCTGTTCAGGGACCTGAGGCTCGAGAGCTGGCGGAAGAACCCCGCAACCCGCTTCTTGAATATCTCCCACCACTCAAGCTTATTACCTCAAAGATCCAGTAAAGGTACCTGACTCTGAAGAAAATTCTCAAAGGACTGTCTTATCTCTGCTTCCACCAGGAGGGACAAATTCAGCTTCCAATAACCTTTACCCATCCGGGGGGTCTCTGAAACATTCAGGGAAAACAAAATCATACAGTGATCGGAGAACTCCACCTCAACCACGGACACTGCAGAAGAGACGGCTTAATAAAACCTATCTATTCTAGACCTGCGGCTACCTTGATGATAGGTGAAACCCGCGTGGCCCGAGGGGCTCCGGATGTGGGCGTCCTCTAGGCGAGCTTCTCTAGTTATGCTAATCAGTGCCACACTATCGCAAAGTCAGTGGACCATTGGAGCCTCTCCTATCCTGGGACCTCGTGACATTATTTAAGTCCCCTCCAAAGATCACCTGCCGACTCGTAAAAAGAAAGGGCTTAATCCTCATAAAGAGATCTTTACGGCCCCGCTTAGTTTGCGGGGCGTAGATGTTAATGAGCCGGAGCTCTTGTCCCTTCATGAAGACATCAATGATCAGGCATCTCCCCATTTCTAGCTCAATAACCCGTCTGCATTCAACAGGAGCGGAAAAAAGGACCGCCATCCCACTATACGGCTCAGCCTCAAGAGACCAGTGGAAGGGACCGCGCCTCCACTCCCTCCTGGCTTTTACCAGAGAGGCAAGATCTGACAACCTGGTTTCTTGTAAAAAGAAAATGTCGGCTTCAACACGGCCGAGAAAATCAAAGGCTGCAAATCTAGCCGTATCCGACTTTATACTGGCACAGTTAATAGATGCCAGCGTCAGCGGGGTGAGTGCCGCCATCCTGGGCGATTGAGTTAGATGGCCTCACCCCTTAAACCTTCTTCCTCACCTTCCCTCCACCCCATCGGTATCAGAGGAAGACCCTTTACTTCTTTTTAAACTCTGGGACATATCCATCCCAGGATCTTTACCTCCGGCACCTGGTGTTACCTCTCCCCCTGAGGAAACTACCCCAGAGGAAGGAGGCTCGTTACCTCCTGGAGGCCACAACGCTTCCTGACCCTCGAGAGAAGGAGGGGAAATAGTATCCCTGAGGGCCTCATATCGATTCGAAAGGACGATCAGAGGGTCAGAGACTGAGTTGTTCCTTCTATGGTCTGAGGCTACAACTGAAGAGGAGGACGGCGCCACCTTACTCTTACACTTCTTCCTCCTCTTCTTTTTCTGGCCACCATTTACTGTCTGCCCCTCCTCCTCCTCATCCACAGTTTCGGATTCAGAGGTATGATTGGAGGAAGGAGCATCTTGACCTTCTTCCCTACGCAGTCTCCCTATCTCCTCGTCCAGTTTGGCCTCACCCAAAGCCTCAGAGTTATTCTGACCTCCTTCTGAGCCAGTGTCTGGAGTGGGACCCCGAGCTACCCCTGGCACCTGGGCATTCTCAAGGGCCCTCTCCAACCTCTCGCCTCCGCATAGAGGGGGTCTTGTGTTTTTCCTTCACTGGCTTTGGTGCCCCCTCTCCTCGACTGGTCCCCTCCCCCGCCGGGGCAACCGTTAGGCTTTTCCCAGACGGGAATTAGGGAACGAGTGCGGACACCGGCTGAACGGGTGAAGTCACAGCACAAGTTACACCGAATCTGCCCACAGGTGGCCGCCAGGTGACCCACCCCACAGCAGAGGGTGCATATCTGCTGAGTGCAGTTGGCACTAAAGTGGTTTGGGTCACCACACCTGTTACACAGCTTCGGCTGCCCCTGGTAGAAGATCTGAATCCTGTCACGTCCCAGGAAGGCAGCCGAAGGAATGTGGGTGACAGTGTTCCCTGAACGCCTGAGACAGACGGAAAACGTCCAGGCCCCAGACCATATATTGTGCTTATCAAAGTTCTTCCGGGGGATGTCCGTCACCTCCCCGTACCTGCCCAGCCAGGTCATAATGTCATAACAAGAAAGTGACTCGTTACGGGTCAAAACGGTCACTTTCTTTACCATACTCTGGCGAGATACCGCTTTTACAGCGAAATCTCGCCATCCGGGCTAGTTTTTTACCAGCTCATAATTAGACCAGAAGAGATCTAGTCCCACCAGCCTAACAAAGCTGACGTCAAACTCAGAGGAGCCGAAAGAGTGGATCAGGGCAAAGATGTCCCTAGCCCTGAAACCCATCTGGAAGAGAAGCTCCACCACCTTGCCCCTTTGGGGGCACACATCTTCGCCTTTCCAGACCAGACGGGCCACATTCCTGCGACCTACCTCCTGCCCGGGTGTCTGGAGGGACCATACGGTCTCCCCATTTCTCTGTCGGAATGCTCCCAGACCATGTCTCTCCACCCAGAAAGATAGGTCCATCTCCTTTCCCTCTACCTTGAGCGACCTTTCTCCTCTCTTTAGTGCCTCCAGGAGGCGCGGTTGCAACTGACCGTCACCAGATACAGGAGGTAAAGATCCCACTGAACCCCCAGCCGCCACACTGGCATAACTCCTGGCGACCGACGGGGCAGCCGGACTAGACCCTGTCCCTACGGCCCCACCTAAACCACCTGCACTGCCACAAACGTCACTATTATCCACACCACTACTACTCCTCCCATCTGCACCACTCCCACTCATTCCACTACCACCCCGCCCATTCACTCCACTACCACTCCTCCCATCTGCACCACCACCACTCCTCCCATTCAATCCACCACCACCACTCACTCCACTACCACTCCTCCCATCTGCCCCACTGCCACCCCGCCCATTCACTCCACTACCACTCATCCCATCTGCACCATTACCACTCCTCCTATTCACTCCATTACCACTCCTCCCATTCACTCCACCATCACTCCCACATACACTCCTTTCATCCACAGCACTACTACTCCCATCATTCACACACCTTGTAGTGACATTGCTTTTGATTTTATTAGCAGTATTTTTGGGATCAGCCGCTGCTTCACCCACTACCTCTGGGCTGGCCAGGACGTGCTTTAGCTGGATCTCTGTCGGCGATGCTGATTCCTCCTCCATACCAGATGTCACCGCAGACGTCAGATCCCGAGGCCGAGGCTGCCCCTCCAAGCGCACCTCTGCCCCTCCACCTGCCACTGACTTGCAGGGACCCCCTACAGGGAAATCCCTACAGCGTCCATGCCACACACTGCGCCTGACTGCACGGGCTCAGCAGCGGGTCCCGGTGCCCGGACACTCCCCCCCTCTCAGGGGAGTGCACTGCAGAGCTGATAACGCCAGGGACACCCACCATTAACCCATCCTGCTCTTCCCTACCAGCAGGATGCATGACTGTAGCACCCGTGGCCATGTTGGATGCAGCACTGTACCCCCCGTGCTGGTCCCGTTCCACAGCAGAAACGGGATCTGGCAGGGTGGGGGGCCCAGCAGTCTGAACCAACTTTTCAGGTGGCCCAGACTACTGGATAGGGGAGAAAATAAACATGACTTGCTCCTCAGCCTTTTTCTTCTTCCTGTTCTTTTTCTTCTTCTGGGTGTCCTCAGGGCCCAGGTCCTGGCCAAATCTGAAATTTTCCAGACGGGTGGGTGACTCCTGCATCACTATGGCCGACTGGGCTGCTGTCACCGCCATCACTACTGTCGCTTTCCTCTGAGGTGGTTGGTAAGGCAACTTGGGCAGGGTTAATATATTCTGCACTTGGGGTGACAGAGGTCTTAGGGATACACGGGGTATCACACACATCCCCCTCACTCTCATCACCCTCACTGCCGCCATCTCCCTCAACACCTTCCTCCATCTTCTCCTCTGTATCACACAGGTGTTCTTCCTCCCCCTGGCTATCCTCTTTCTCCATCACAGGGGTTCGCATGATTTTATAGCGGTCCTCATTTTTTTTTTTTTCTTTAAACATGCCTGCTCCCTCTATGATCTGCTTTCGGGCTCCACCACCTCCTGCTCCTCTGCCTTCAGCTCGCACACTCTAGCAGCAAACTTAGCCCTCATAGCCTTGGCAGAGTTATCTGTCTGGTAGCGGGCAAACTTCAGATCCTCCCTTAATACTTTCAGCTTCTTTCCCAGTTGTTCATATTCCACCAGCTTTGCCTGCATGCGAGATCCAAACGTGGCAAGCGACTCCCTGGGTCCATTCACCCCCCATTGCTGGGGTTCCGTTACATTAGAAACAGTCCCTAAAGACACAACATTTATCTTCCTACCGTATGCCTTGCGGTTTCCAGCAATGGACGGGGGAGTGGGCTCCACATTACTGCAGAGCCTGCTGGATCTTCTGATCCCGTCCTGGGAATCAGCCGTAACTCTCTCTTACTTTCACCCCCCGCTGGCCTAGTAGGGGAGGTGGAAGGCTGTGGGTCCATAGCAGGAGGCTCTTCCCAGGAGTCTGCCATCCTCCTGGGAAAAAGGTTGCTGGAAAAAACTGCTTCTCTCCTCTCTCTCTGGACTACTCTGGAAGTGAGACACACCCCACAGCTGCTGTGTTCCACAGGAAGTGCTCTCTGCTGACATCTCTGTCTGTGTCAGGAACTGTCCAGCGATGGGGCAAATCCCTATAGCAAATCTATCCTGCTCTGGACAGTTCTTGACATGGACAGAAGTGTCAGCAGAGAACACAGTGGTCAGACAGAAATTAATTTAACAACTTCCTCTATAGCATACAACAGCTGATAAGTACTGGAAGGATTAAGATTTTTCAATAGAAGTAATTTACAAATCTGTTATACTTTCTGCCACCAGTTGATTTGAAAAAATAAAATAATATATATATGTATATTTCACCGGAGTACCCCTTTAATGTTATGGCTGTTTTGGGCACATTTGGCTACTGATGAGACAGCAAAGCATATAACTTACTCTTGAAAGTCAGGCTGCTATATATGTTGTTTATAATGCTTCAAAGACATAGCATGTTCAGTGAAATCACAACAGCTCACTCAAAACAGCTAGATATTCTACTGTTTCTTGTTCTTGTCAGACCTTCGCCCCATCTTGTGATCTTTTCCCCTCTCTCTGAATGATGGACATGTCACAAATAAACTGGTTTAGCCCAGAGAGCAGAGAGAAAATAGATCTATTAAACTTGCCTCTCGCCAGCAGAGGAAGGAATTGCAACATTATCTCCCTTGTCCATATCACATTCTTTAAATTGTCTATTCAAAATCCTTTACTTTAGCTATGCAGAATTCTAAGCTATTTTCATATAATACTCTGCAGGAAAAATGGAAGTATAATATAATCACATTTTCAGATTTAGAAGAATATGTTGCAGAGAGCATTGCACCATGGCTAAAACTAAAGGGGTCATCAAGGATTCGAAAAACAGAACTGATTTCTGCCAAAAAGATCACCACACCTGTCCTCATTTTTTGTTTTGTGAGGTATTACAGTTCACTTCTATTGTAGTGAATAAAGCCAAGTCACAATACCACCCACAACCTGAGGACAGATGTGGTGCTTTTTTATTTTTATTTTTTAAGAACTTAGCAGTCTATTTTCTCATAGAAATGAGCCTGAAAGGTCTCAAAATGCTTCACTAGGGTAAAAGTTTTTGGGCTAAAAGTGATAATAAAAAGAGCACTAAAACATTTTCCAGAGCAGGAGCTCCAGCACTGCTCCTCCGCTCTGCTCTGTAGCAGACCATGCCCCCTTCCCCCTATTTAGTTTTTTTTTTTTTTTAAATAATTCTATATTAGCAGGAACAATTAACAGCTTTAAAACAGGATTAGATACATTCCTGGAACAAAATAACATTAATGCTTATGAAGAAATATAAAATCCCATCCTTTCCCCAATATCGCGCCACACCCCTACCCCTTAATTCCTTGGTTGAACTTGATGGACATATGTCTTTTTTCGACAGTACTAACTATGTAACTATGTAACTATATGTTAAGAAAATGGTTCTCAGCAGTATTCCGCAGTTTGGATAAAAACTTTAAAAAAAGGCTGCAGAGTAACAATGTATCACTAATCCTATATCCTACACATAAAGGTTTACCTTCTTTGTTTCTCTGTTACTCCCTACTTTCCCCATTTTAGTACAGCAGAATCAGGCGTGGCTTTAGCAGCATCCCATGTGAATAGCCAACTGTAGTTACCATTAGAGATGAGCGAATTAACAGTAAATTCGATTCGTCTTAACTTCTCGGCTCGGCAGTTGATGACTTATCCTGCATAAATTAGTTCAGCTTTCAGGTGCTCCGGTGGGCTGGAAAAGGTGGATACATTCCTAGGAAAGAGTCTCCTAAGACTGTATCCACCTTTTCCAGCCCACCGGAGCACCTGAAAGCTGAACTCATTTATGCAGGATAAGCCATCAACTGCCGAGCCGAGAAGTTTGTGACGAATCGAATTTACTGTAAATTCGCTCATCTCTAGTTACCATCATGGTAACTCCAGGCTGTCCTCTTCCTTAAAGGTTCATGAAAACCTTTTTTCTTTTAAATCAACTGGTGCCAGAAAGTTAAACAGATTTGTAAATTACTTCTATTAAAAAATCTTAATCCTTCCTGTACTTATTAGCTGCTGAATACTACAGAGGAAATTCTTTTCTTTTTGGAATTATCTCTGATGACATCACGAGCACAGTGCTCTTTTCTGACGTCATTACAATAATAATAACTCTTTAATTATTGTTGTCCTTAGTGGGATTTGAACCCAAGGCACCAGCACTGCAAAGCAGCAGTGCTTACCACTGAGCCACCATGCTGCCCTTAGCATACATCTGCTATGCACGGTTGCTAAAATGGAAAGAGATGACAGCAGAGAGCACTGTGCTCATGATGTCATCAGTGTTCCAAAAAGAAAGGAATTTCCTCTGTAGCATTCAACAGCTAATAAGTACTGGAAGGATTAAGATTTTTTAATAGAAGTAATTTACAAATATGTTTAACTTTCTGGCACCAGTTGATTTAAAAGAAAAAAGGTTTTCACCGGAGTACCCCTTTAATTCTCTTGGCTGCTGATTAGCATGTTTACACCCTCTTGGATTTTGCTTCCTCACATAAAAACTTATCAACTTATCCCCCATCCTGAGGATATGAAAAAGTGTCAGATCAAGGGGGGTCCAACCGCTGTGCCCCCCCACGATCTCCCGCACTACACCCCGCTCTCTGCGTGAAAAGAGCACTGTCAACCACAGTATGAAGCTGCAGCCGACACACCCCTCCATGCAGCTCTATGGTAGAGCTGGAGATTGCTGAGTGCAGCGCTCCAGCTCTCCCACAGAGTTGCATGGAGGGGGCATGTCGGCTGCAGTTTCATACTTTGGTTTACACGCACCATTCAGTAGGAGTGCCAGGGCACTGTTTGAGAGATCTGACACTTATCCTCTATCCTTAGGATAGAGGATAGGTTTTCATAAATTGGAGTTCTCCTTTAATATTTTTTTTTTATGTATTTTCTATTTCAGATTACAAAAATTATAACAAATACAGTGACCCCCCGACCTAAGATGGCCCCGACATATGATCGAATCGACATACGATGGCTTCTCAGAGGCCATCGCATGTCGAAGTCAGCATCGACATACAATGCTTTTTTATGTTGGGGCCATTGCTTAAGCTGCTGCCGTATAGCAGCTTAATGTTCCCCGTGTGGTGCGGTAAGTATTACTTACCCCTCCACGATGCTCCGGGGTGCCCTCCGGGTCCAGAGCTGGTCTTCCGGTGTCTTCTCGGCCCTCTCCGATGACGTCAATACGCTGCTGCACACATCATCCAATAGGAATGGCATACGCAGCGGCGTAATGACGTCGCTACGCAGGCCCAGTAAGGCCTTACGGGAGAAAGCAGAGGACCGGAGAAGACAGCAGAGGACCGAAGAAGACAGCGGAGGACCGGAGAAGACAGCGGAGAGCCCATCGGAGGCCCGGGGACACCATCTCGAGCGGCGGGGACAGGTGAGTACAGCTTCCTATACTTTACATTGCACGAATCCCTCAACATACGATGGATTTGACAAACGATGGCTCGTTTGGAACGAATTACCATCGTATGTTGAGGGACCACTGTATTTGTTTACTCTTGCAACCGCTCTATCTTTTGAAATATAATTGCAAAGAAGTATATCATAAAAGTAGGTAACTCCAAATCTCCACCATCTTTCAAGTGATTACATTAAAGGGGTACTCCGGTGGAAAACTTTTTATTTTTTATCTTTTTTTTTTTTTTTTTATTATCTGGTGCCACAAAGTTAAATAGATTTGTAAATTACTGTTTAAAAATCCTTTCAGTATTTATTAGCAGCTGTATGCTACAGAGGAAATTCTTTTCTTTCCGAATTTCTTTTTTGTCTTGCCCACAGTGCTCTCTGTCCGTGTCAGGAACTGTCCAGAGCAGCATAGGTTTGCTATGGGGATTTTCTCCTGCTCTGGACAGTTCCTGATAGGGGCATCAGGTGTCAGCAGAGAGCACTGTGGACAAGACAAAAAAGATTGAAATGCAAGAAAAGAATTTCCCCTGTAGCATACAGCTGCTAATAGTACTGGGAGGGTAAATGTTTTTAAATAGAAGTAATTTACAAATCTGTTTAACTTTCTTGCACCAGTTGATTTAAACAAATTTCCTCTGGAGTACCCCTTGAATTCCTATTTCTCAAACAAACATCTCACACTCCTATAACTGGTAGCACTGCAACTGAGCATGCTCGACCAGCTAAACTGCAGGTCATGACCCTAGGTGAAAAGCTTTAGACATTGAATTTTGGCACCGTAAGTGGTGAGTTATTATGTGGAAACTATTAAAAAGATTTAACTACTGTATACTGAGGATTTTTACTTTGTACTGTATACTTTCAAATGGAGCCAAGTTTTATATACAGGAACATTCCTTTAAGCTTATCATCAAAGGGATTTTACTTCAAAGGGGTTCCACACAAATTGTAATAGATGGCATATATATAAGTTAAAGGAAAACTAAACCTAGAAATACATGATAAATTTAAACAAGAAAAATAATGCCCTTTCTTACTGTCAATTTGCAGTATTTTCAGAATGATCTTCAAACAAATAATATTATACAAATTCTGCACAGACCACAGGGGTTAATCTGTTCCACCTTTGTCAGGTTACAGGCCGAGGGGTTTGGGGATTTAGAAAAAGCTTTTTCATTGTAAAGTGATCCCTCAAGTTACAATATTAATTGATTTTTGGAAATCTGGTAATTGGTTCATATATATATATATATATATATATATATATATATATATATATATATTAGCTGTGTACCCGGCGTTGCCCTGTTTTTCCTTTCTAATCCCTGTTGGGGAGGAAAATAAACAAAGGAGGAAGCTTTTGACTTCATGTCCAGTCCTCATATATTCTTGTCATATCCCAATACCATATCCCAACCTCCTATCCTGACCTCCTATCCCGTCCTCCTATCTCGACCTCCTATCCTGATCTCCTATCTCGACCTATCCTGACCTCCTATCCCGTCTTCCTATCCTGTCCTCCTATTCCGTCGTCCTATCTCGTCCTCCTATCCCGTCCTCCTATCTCAACCTCCTATCCTGATCTCCTATCCCTTCGTCCTATCCTGTCCTCCTATCCCGTCCTCCTATCTCGACCTCCTATCCTGATCTCCTATCCCATCGTCCTATCCCGTCCTCCTATCCCGTCCTCCTATCCCGTCCTCCTATCCCGTCCTCCTATCTCGACCTCCTATCCTGTCCTCCTATCCCATCCTCCTATCCAGTCCTCATATCCAGTCCTCCTATCTCGACCTCCTATGCCGACCTCCTATCCTGTCCTCCAATCTCGGGCTCCTATCCCGACCTCCTATCCTGACCTCCTTTCCCATCCTCCTTTCCCGTCCTCATATCTCAACCTCCTATCTTGACCTCCTATCCTGACCTCCTATCTAGTTCTCCAATCTTGACCTCCTATCTCGACCTCCTATCCCGCCCTCCTATCCCGTCCTCCTATCCCGTCCTCCTATCCCAACCTCCTTTCCTGTCCTCCTTTCCTGTCCTCATATCTCGACCTCCTATCCCGACCTCCTATCCTGACCTCCTATCCCAACCTCCTATCCTGACCTCCAATCTCGACCTCCAATCTCGACCTCCAATCTCGACCTCCTATCCCGTCCTCCTATCCCGTCCTCCTATCCCATCCTCCTATCCCGTCCTCCTATCCCGACCTCCTATCCTGACCTCCTATCTTGACCTCCTTTCTTATCCTCGTTTCCCGTCCTCATATCTCGACATCCTATCTCGACATCCTATCTCGACCTCCTATCTCGACCTCCTCTCTTGACCTCCTATCCCATCCTCCTAGCATGACCTCCTATCCTGACCTCCTATCCCTACCTCCTTTCCCGTCCTCATGTCTCGACCTCCTATCTTGACCTCCTATCCCGACCTCCTATGCCGACCTACTATCCAGACCTCCTAACCCGTCCTCATATCCTGGCCTCCTATCCCATCCTGCTATCCCGACCTCATATCTCGTCCTCCTATCCCGACCTCCCATCCTGTCCTCATATCCCGACCCGTAATATGTGTACCAGGTATTGAAATATCTCCAGCCGTACAGAAGTTATATGGGAACATACATTTCCTATTGATTTGTATGGGACTTTAAACAAAAACTCCGACCCTCACAAATGGGGTAGTTAAGGGTTAAATTAACTGTCATATTTTAAGTGGACATATAAGTAGTATGTGACCTAGTATTATCGAAATATCTCCAGCCGATTGGAAGTTATGCAGTAACATATATTTCCTTTGACTTATATGGGACTTTAAACATAAACCCTGCCCCTGGCAAATGGGGGTGAGTAAGGGTTAAATCACCTATCCTATGTTTGTTGTTGACATATAAGTAACATGTGTGCCAAGTTTCATGTTAATATCTTTAGCTGTTTGGAAGTTTTTGTGGAACATACATACACACACACACACACACACACAGTTTTATATATCTAGATATACTAGCTGAGTACCCGGCGTTGCCCGGTTTTTCCTTCCTAATCCTTTTTGGGGAGGAAAATAAACAAAGGAGGAAGCTTTTGACTTCATATGCAGTCCTCATATAATGTTGTCATATCCCAACCCCACATCCCGACCTCCTATCCCAACCTCCTATCTCGACCTCCTATCCCGATCTCCTATCTTGTCCTCCAATCTCGAGCTCCTATCCCGACCTCCTATCCCGTCCTCCTATCTCGACCTCCTATCCCGTTCTCCTATCCCGACCTCCTATCCCAACCTCCTTTCCCGTCCTCATATCTCGACCTCCTATCTTGACCTCCTATCCCATCCTCCTATCTTGACCTCCTATCCCAACTTCCTATTCAGACCTCCTATCCCGTCCTCATATCCCGTCCTCCTATCTTGTCCTCCTATCCCGACATCCTATCCCGACCTCCTATCTCGACTTTCTATCTCAACCTCCCATACCGTCCTCCTATCCTGACCTCCTATCCTGACCTCCTTTCCCGTCCTTATATCTCGACCTCCTATCTTGACCTCCCATCCCATCCTCCTATCTCGACCTCCTATCCTGACCTCCTATCCAGACCTCCTATTCCGTCCTCCTATCCCGACCTCCTTTCTCGTCCTCATATCTCGACCTCCTATCTTGACCTCCTATCCCGTCCTCCTATCTCGACCTCCTATCCCAACCTCCTATCCAGACCTCCTATGCCGTCCTCATATCCCGACCTCCTATCCCGACCCCCTTTCCCGTCCTCATATCTTGACCTCCTATCTTGACCTCCTATCCCATCCTCCTATCTCGACCTCCTATCCTGACCACCTATCCAGACCTCCTATCCCGTCCTCCTATCCCGACCTCCTTTCCCGTCCTCATATCTCGACCTCCTATCTTGACCTCCTATCCCGTCCTCCTATCTCGACCTCCTATCCCAACCTCCTATCCAGACCTCATATCCCGTCCTCCTATCTTGTCCTCCTATCCCGACCTCCTATCCCGACATCCTATACCGACCTCCTACCCAACCTCCTATTCCGACCTCATATCTCGTCCTCCTATCCCGTCCTCCTATCCCGACCTCATATCCTGACTCGTAATATGTGTACCAGGTAATGAAATAGCTCCAGCCTAACGGAAATTATATGGGAACATACATTTCCCATTGATTTGCATGAGACTTTAGAAAAAAAAAAACCCTGACCCTCACAAATGGGGGTAGTTAAGGGTTAAATTAACTATCCTATATTTTAAGTGGACATATAAGTAACATGTGACCAAGTATTATCGAAATATCTCCAGCCGTTTGGAAGTTATGCAGTAACATATATTTCCCATTGACTTGCATGGGACTTTAAACATAAGCCCCGCCCCTGGCAAATGGAGGTGAGTAAGGGTTAAATTACCTATCCAATGTGTGTTGTTGACATATAAGTAACGTGTGCCAAGTTTCATATTAATATCTTTAGCCGTTTGAAAGTTTTTGTGGAACATACATACATACATACACACACACACACACACGTTGAGTTTTATATATATACTAGCTGAGTACCCGGCGTTGCCCTGTTTTTCCTTCCTAATCCTTGTTGGGAAGGAAAATAAAGAAAGGAGGAAGCTTTTGACTTCAAATTCTGTCCTCATATATTGTTGTCATATCCCAACCAACTATCCCTCCTCCTATCCCGACCTCCTATCCCGACCTCCTATCCCGTCCTCCTATCCTGTCTTCCTATCTCGACCTCCTATCTCGACCTCCTATCCCGATCTCCTATCCCAACCTCCTATCCCGTCCTCCTATCCTGTCCTCCTATCTCGACCTCCTGTCTCGACCTCATATCCCTACATCCTATCCCGTCCTCCTATCCTTATCTACACCTCCTATCTTGGCCTCCTATCCCAACCTCCTATCCCGACCTCCTATCCAGATCTCCTCTCCCGACCTCCATTCCCTACCTCCTATCTCGTCCTCCTATCCAATCCATCTATCCCGACCTCCTATCCTGACCTCTTATCCCATCCTCATATCCCCTGCTCCTATCTCGACCTCCTATCTCGACCTCCTATCCTGACCTCCTATCCCAATCTCCTATCCCGTCCTCCTATCCAGTCCGTCTATCCCAACCTCATATCCCGACCGCCTATCCCGACCGTCTATCGCGACCTCCTATCCCGTCCTCCTATCGCGACCTCCTATCCCGACCTCCTATCCCATCCTCCTATCCCATCATCCTGTCCTCCTATCCCGACCTCCTATCTAGACCTCCTATCCTGACCCGTAATATGTGTACCAGGTATTGAAATATCTCCAGCTGTATGGAAGTTATGTGGGAACATACATTTCCCATTGATTTGCATGGGACTTTAAACAAAAGCCCTGACCCTTACAAATGGGGATAGTTAAGGGTTAAATTAACTATCCTATATTTTAAGTGGACATAAGTATCATGTGACCAAATATTATAGAAATATCTCCAACCGTTTGGAAGTTATGCAGTAACATATATTTCCCATTGACTTGTATGGGACTTTAAACATAAACCCCGCCCCTGCCAAATCGGGGTGAGTAAGGGTTAAAGGGGTACTCCGGTGGAAAAACAATTTTATTTTTTTCATTTTTTAAATCAACTGGTGCCAGAAAGTTAAACATATTTGTAAATTACTTCTATTAAAAAATCTTAATCCTTCCTGTATTTATTAGCTGCTGAATACTACAGAGGAAATTATTTTCTTTTTGGAACACTGATGACATTTCTGCTCTCTGATGACGTCACGAACACACTGCTCTCTGCTGACGTTATTATAATAATAAGTCTTTATTTATTGTTGTCCTTAGTGGGATTTGAACCCAAGGCCCCAGCACTGCAAGGCAGCAGTGCTAACCACTAAACCACCATGTCAGCAGAGAGCACTGTGGTTGTGATGTCATCAGTGTTCCAAAAAGAAAGGAATTTCCTCTGTAGCATTCAGCAGCTAATAAGTACTGGAAGGATTAAGATTTTTTAATAGAAGTAATTTACAAATATGTTTAACTTTCTGGCTTTCAGTTGATTTATAAGTTTTTCACATATAAGTAACATATGTGCCAAGTTTCATGTTAATATCTTTAGCCGTTTGGACGTGATGCTGGAACATACACACATACATACACACACACACACACACACGTTGAGTTTAATATACAGAGGGTTAGGCTGGTCTATTGTGTGCCTAATTTATCAAAAGTCGCATGGCTCTTGATATATTCTGATATATAAATTCTTGATAAATGTGACTTGTAGCTGAAAAGTCGCTTTTGATAAATTCAGCACCAATGCATTTTTCCGTCTAAAATAGACTAGAATGCACTAAATAGACTAGAATGCATTATGTTCTAAAAATCCTCTTAAGCAAAAGTCCTCTAAAGACTACGACTTTCTGTGCGACAAATTTAGACAGGAAAAAACTGTCTAAATCCTTTAATATATGTCCCCCAATGTGTGTGTGTGTGTGTGTGTATGTGTATATGTATGTTTCACAATCAAGTCCAAACGGCTAAAGATATTAACATGAAACTTGGCACACATGTTACTTATATGTCAACAACAAACATAGGATATGTAATTTAACCCTTACCCACCCCCATTTGGGGGGTCAGGGTTTTAGCTAAAAGTCCCATACAAGTCTATGGGAAATATATGTTACTGCACAGCTTCCAAACGGCTGGAGATATTTCGATAATACTTGGTCACATGTTACTTATATGTCCACTTAAAATATTGGATAGTTAATTTAACCCTTAACTACCCCCATTTGTGAGGGTCGGGTTTTGTGTTTAAAGTCCCATGCAAATCAATGGGAAATGTATGTTCCCACATAACTTCCGTACGGCTGGAGATATATCATTACCTGGTACACATATTACAGGTCAGGATATGAGGTCGGGATAGGAGGTCGAGATAGAAGGTCGAGATAGGAGGACGGTATATGAGGACGGGATAGGAGGTCGGGATAGGAGGTCTGGATAGGAGGTCAGGATAGGAGGTTGGCATAGGAGGTCGAGATACGAGGACGGGATAGGAGGACGGAACAGGAGGACGGGATAGGAGGTCGAGGATATTACAGGTCAGGATATGAGGTCGGGATAGGAGGGCGAGATAGGAGGTCGGAATAGGAGGTCAAAATAGGAGGACGGGATAGGAGGTTGAGATAGGAGGACAGGATAGGAGGACGGGATATGAGGACGGGTTTGGAGGTCGGGATAGGAGGTGGGGATAGGAGGTCAAGATAGGAGAATGGGATAGGAGGACGGGATAGGAGGTGGGGATAGGAGGTTGGGATATGAGGACGGGATAGGAGGTTGAGATAGGAGGACAGGATAGGAGGTCGAGATAGGAGGATGGGATAGGAAGACGGGATAGGAGGTCGGGATAGGAGGATGAGATAGGAGGATGGGATAGGATGACAGGATAGGAGGACAGGATAGGAGGTCGAGGTATGAGGATGAGATTAGGGGTTTGGATATGACAACAATATATGAGGACCGGATATGAAGTCAAAAGCTTCCTCTGTTTTTTTTCCTCCACAACAAGAATTAGGAAGGAGAAACCGGGCAATGCCGGGTACTCAGCTAGTGTATATATATATATATATATATATATATATATATATATATATATATAGATATCACACAAGAAAAACGTCCGGCACTCGGGAAGATGCAGGTAAAACTTGTCAATGGCTTTATTCACACGCTTTAAGGCAGGACACAATCTGACGCATTTCGCACACTCAGGTGCTTAGTCGTAGATAGACATACACTCAATAATGCAGGTTAAAATACACATGAGTTTGGTCACATGACCACATGAATCTTAATTAAAAACCAGTTGGTTACATAACATGGCATTGGGAATCATGATCACATTTAGTCATTCGGAGAAAGTTCACACAAGGGTGCAGATAATGCGGTTTTAAATTTCAATTTTGATTTAAATTTCAATCTCGAATGGTCTGAAAGCTAGTTATTCAATACTACTCCTAAATGTTCCATCATCAAGGATATTCATGTTCATTTGGAGTACATATTTACCAAAATAAATAGTTTGAACTATACCTATACATCAAGATCTGAAATATTTATATATAGATTAATAACCGCATGATATGCATCTCACCGTGCGAACACCCCCCTATAATTTGCGACACTCAAAAATTTATTATAAATATACAAGAAACGAGGAGTATATATTAGACCGGGAACTAAACATACGCGGTTAGCAATGAATTGTATACATCAAATATATTCTCTTATTCAATTTATGCACACGTTAACATTAAATCCAATCTTTTGTTTAACCCTTGTGGGTATCTTGTTCCCAAAAGGAACATCCAATGTGCCTCTCTATTGTATAGTTTCTTTCTAAGATCGCCTCCCCTGGGTCCTAAGGTGACTTTTTCTACTCCCAATACTCGTAAATGGGTGGTATCCCCTGAGTGGGACTTTCTGAAGTGACGTGACAGCATGGAAATGCTTGTTAAGGTACTTTTAGCATCCGTAATATGTTTCCTAAACCTCATTTTTAATGAATTCCCCGAGCATCCTACATACTGCAAATTGCAAACAATACATGTTGCTACGTATATAATGGATTTAGTGTTACATTTGATATACTGGTGTATATTGTATGTCCTACTTGTTGTGCAAGACGTTACAGTATTTGAATTTACCATGTGTGTACATGTGATGCATCTGGTATGACCGCATTTGCGATTACCTATGTTCCTCAACCAGTCCCGGTCCTTTACACTTTCCTTTTGACTAGTAAATAGACTAGGTGAGACTCTGGTTCCAATAGTGGGGCCTCTCCTGGACACAATGGAAATACCTTCTGATAATATGTCTCTTAATACTGGATCTGTTTCTAATACCGGAATATATCTGTTTATTATTTTCTTAATCTGTCCAAATTGAGTACTGTATGATGTCACGAAAAATGGTGGTTTATCCTTATTCGGATTTATGTTTTCATTTTTGATTGTATTGTTGGCTAATTTACCTCCAGCCTTGTGTAAGTCCCTTCTATTTTGATGCCTTCTAGAATAGGATACTAGTTCCTCGCGCCCCAGTCCCTCCATTTTTATCTGCGCTTTTTTTAGAATTTTTTCGCTATAACCCCTCTGCTCAAATCTAGTATGGAGTTCCTCTGCTGCAATTTTAAATTGTTTCTCGCAAGAGCAGTTACGTTTTATTCTGCATAATTCCCCAAAGGGAATATTATCCAAGATGTGTCGTGGATGGCAGGAGGAGGCCAATAAAATAGAGTTAGAGGCTGTATCTTTTCTATAGGGACGAATTTCTATACCGTCACTCCCACTAATCAACGAAATATCCCAAAAATTAATTGTATTTTTATCGAAATGTGAGGTGAACCCCAAATTTAAATTGTTGTTCCCAATGTACCTAACAAATTCCGAAAATTGTGTCTCCGTACCCCTCCAGATTATCAATAAATCGTCTATATAGCGACTGATCCAGTGTATATTATCATGATATGGGTTATTATCACTGAAAATGAAGAGCTGCTCCCAATGAAACATATAGATATTTGCAAAAGATGGGGAATATTTGGCACCCATTGATGCTCCCCTGGTCTGCAGGTAGAAACCACCATCAAACACAAAGTAGTTGTGTTTAAGCAAAAACTCCGTGGCGATGGTGATAAATTCCCGCAGACCAGGGGAGTATGTGCTGAATTTTTCCATATGGGCAGACAGAGCCTTTTTGCAATTTGCAGTATGTAGGATGCTCGGGGAATTCATTAAAAATGAGGTTTAGGAAACATATTACGGATGCTAAAAGTACCTTAACAAGCATTTCCATGCTGTCACGTCACTTCAGAGAGTCCCACTCAGGGGATACCACCCATTTACGAGTATTGGGAGTAGAAAAAGTCACCTTAGGACCCAGGGGAGGCGATCTTAGAAAGAAACTATACAATAGAGAGGCACATTGGATGTTCCTTTTGGGAACAAGATACCCGCAAGGGTTAAACAAAAGATTGGATTTAATGTTAACGTGTGCATAAATTGAATAAGAGAATATATTTGATGTATACAATTCATTGCTAACCACGTATGTTTAGTTACCGGTCTAATATATACTCCTCGTTTCTTGTATATTTATAATACATTTTTGAGTGTCGCAAATTATAGGGGGGTGTTCGCACGGTGAGATGCATATCATGCGGTTATTAATCTATATATAAATATTTCAGATCTTGATGTATAGGTATAGTTCAAACTATTTATTTTGGTAAATATGTACTCCAAATGAACATGAATATCCTTGATGATGGAACATTTAGGAGTAGTATTGAATAACTAGCTTTCAGACCATTCGAGATTGAAATTTAAATCAAAATTGAAATTTAAAACCGCATTATCTGCACCCTTGTGTGAACTTTCTCCGAATGACTAAATGTGATCATGATTCCCAATGCCATGTTTTGTAACCAACTGGTTTTTAATTAAGATTCATGTGGTCATGTGACCAAACTCATGTGTATTTTAACCTGCATTATTGAGTGTATGTCTATCTACGACTAAGCACCTGAGTGTGCGAAACGCGTCAGATTGTGTCCTGCCTTAAAGCGTGTGAATAAAGCCATTGACAAGTTTTACCTGCATCTTCCCGAGTGCCGGACGTTTTTCTTGTGTGACTTCTACTAAGCCGGGAGCGGTACCGGTGTCCGTAGCACGAGACAGTGCAGCAAACGCGAGAGTGGTGAGCAGCCTTACTTTATCTGCATATATATATATATATATATATATATATATATATATTATTAGCAACTGATTAAGAATCTGTATTTTCCCTCTGCTGCTGTTGTCGGTTTCTTTTGCCTTGTTGTGTTACCTATTTCCTCCTTTCTCCTCCACAATTTGAGTAAAGCAGTTGATCTGATTAAGTCCATGCTCGTGTATGTTTATTTGAAAAACCCCATAAAATACCTGGCTGGAAACACAAAATTTTTCACTTTACACTAAATGTTTAATTGCTAAAAATGGAACATTCCTCTAAATCCAGTTTCTGTAGTCCCCGTTATTCTTTGTTTTTTTTTTGTTTTTTTGTAGGGCAATATATATGTTGTCCTGCAGTATATGGTCATCAATCACATATATTTCATTGTACTTTCTTACACATTTTCTATGTCAAATCCAAACTAAAAATCCACAGCAAATGTGTCATGTCTGAACGTGACTAATATAACAGCTGATAACTGCAGTAGCTGGCAATTGTGCAATGTCCTATTCTGTTTGCCAGATGGTTTATGCCAGATCTTCTTCATTATTATGTTGTCATGGCTAGCAGAGGCTTCAGCTGCAACCTAGTGGAGGACTGTGGTGGAAATTCACAAGTGTATTATAGTTTCTGTTTATAACAGAAATAATGAGGCATAGTCTAATCTATTGCATGATGGATACCACCAACACGAGAGACCCAACTGTAACACAATGGGGGCCAACAGGATTCATGATGGTGTCTGTTGCTTTGATATAATTGAATCAACACTTTTCCAATACTACATTTTTCATAGGATGAAATCTGCGACATAAGCTGTGTGCTAAGCTTCCTCCTATGGTGAATTTACATGGCTTACCCGTGACATTGCTGCACTGTACAGGGCCATACCACATATACTGGCATTAAAGGTAGTAAGGGTACATGAGATCAATATACAATTTACACATTAGCCCATAGTGTAGATCATCTATTAACATGTCATCTTTTGGGTGTGCCAGGTGCAGCTGTCAGCATTTGTCAATATGCCTGCGTTTTTCGAAAAATGCCAGCTAATGTTTATTCATGACCTGAAGGGAATTGTTAGTTTGCCTAGCGCAGCTGCTTGTGCCTGGTCCCCGCTGAAGCAGCCATTGTGCAAAACTGTGAGATTTTGGGCAACGCTGTATATAAAACAGTATGTAAACTGTGTGCCTAGGAAATCACGCCCAAACTGTGCCCACAAAACTCCCAATGGATTTGCCTGCGCAGAAAGTAATGTGTCAGAACCTTTAGGGTTAAAAGGTTCTGACAGGTTCTTTGTTGTTTTTTGTTGCTGGGTTACACCCGGCTGTCTGGGCTGGTTAGCTGACCTTGATTGGAGCACCTGCTCTGGCTCCATATAAGCTGGCAGTCTACTCCTAGTCTGTTCCTGCTAAAGAGCTCAGTTTGTACTCTAGCTAGCTTCCTACTGTATCTGTATATCTGGCATTTTGACCCTTTGACTCCTCTCTCTGACTACTCTCTCTGGTATTAGCGATTTTTTACTGTGACTCCTGGCTTTAGACGCGGATAGTGGACATTGGACTTATTGTGTGAGTTTGTTAGTCTTGCTTTGTTAATTTGTCTGTATCCTACTGTACCCTGACCTGAGTCTGTATTATTGTAGTTTGTTTTGACTTTTTACTGTCCCTCACACATTTAGAGGACTTTCTCCGTGGTTGTGGACCTGTTATTTAGGACAGGTGCACAAGTAGGCAGGGACAGGGGGCGAGAATAGTGTGAACTCCTTTCCCTGCCTAGATGTGACATTTTAGCAGGCCCATTACCTGCATTTGCTGTCATGGAAGCTATGTCTGCTCTGGTGGAGCAAATGCAGAGTCTTTCTCAGCTGGTCCAGGATTTAGCTGAGAGACTTCAGCAGCACGAGTCATCTCAGTCTCAATCAGGTTTAATCCAGACCTTGACTCAGAGGCAGCAATACCAGGAGCAGCTAATCCAGGACTTGCAGGCCAGAATCCTGCAGCTTGAGTCTGCCCGTACCCAGATGTCATCTACTTATGTTTCAGCTCCTGTGGAGCAACAAGTTAACCTCCCGAATCGTTTTTCTGGTAACCGGAAGGCGTTCAAGACTTTTTGTGAAAGTTGTAATCTGTACTTTCGCTTAAGACCCTACTCCTCTGGTTCTGAGGCCCAAAGAGTGGGGATTATTATGTCACGTCTGGGCTGGGAAAGGAGTGCACACTATTCTCGCCCACTCCAGCTGTCCCTGCCTACTTGCGCACCTGTCCTAAATAACAGGTCCACAACCACGGAGACAGTCCCTTCCTAAATAAGTGAGGGACGGTCAAAAGTCAAAACAATGAACTACAATAATACAGACTCAGGTCAGGGTACAGTAGGATACAGACAAATTAACAAAGCAAGACTAACAAACTCACACAATAAGTCCAATGTCCACTATCCGCGTCTAAAGCCAGGAGTTGTCACAGTAAAAAATCGCTAATACCAGAAAGAATAGTCAGAGAGAGGAGTCAAAGGGTCAAAATACCAGCTAAACAGATACAGTGGAAAGCTAGCTAGAGTACAAACTGAGCTCTTTAGCAGGCACAGACTAGGAGTAGACTGCCATCTTATATGGAGCCAGAACAGGTGCTCCAATCAAGGTCAGTTGACCAGTCCAGACAGCCAGGTGTTACCCAGCAACAAAAAACAACAAAGAACCTGTCAGAATCTTTTAACCCTATAGGTTCTGACACATGTATGACGGCTATAGTCAAATCATAAATGCGGCACACATCACTTTGCAAATATATGGGCCAGGGGTAAGTGCCAAGAGAGCTAACAGGCCCCATGTGTAAAATTTTAGGCCTGGAGGCAGCTGCCCCTTTCTTTCAAGTCTGTGTTTCCCACTTTGTCAAGTCTCAGCCAGTCAGTCAGTCTAGTCATGCCAAGGCTAGCTCAGTCATGTCTGTCTACGCCAAGTTCAGACCAGTCCAAGTTGTATCTCAGTTAAGAAGGACTACAAGTCCCAAATTGCCAAGAAAGCAACTGTGGTATCTTACTGCTATCTTCAGCATAAATCACCCTAAAACTGAACTGTACCTGTTATATCACCTGTCTGCGATTCCTGGTTTTCCCTAACCTTGCATTTCTGGTATTCCTTACCCAACACTTGGCACCATTGTTAAAGTATAAATTAGGATCACTAGTTCTTTAAGTAATTTTCCATTGTAAGAGCTATATTCAATCTCTTATCTCTCACCTAGAAGTAATAAAACTACCCCTTAATCAGGATGTACTTTGTAACTAACGGCCAAAGTAATCTTGATCAAAACTTGGCCCTACAACTTGGTTGTATGAACAGATTATCATTCCTCCTCCTCAGCAACATGGTCAAGTCATTTATGAATCATGATGAATTTTCACCGGTCCCACCATAAATGTATATATCTAGAGATGAGCAAACTTTTGAAAAATTTGATTCGGCCAATTCGCCAAATTTTTCTCTACAGAGAGCCTCAATAGGGGTTAAGAAAACTTTGCTTTGTTCTAACACTCATATGGAGTGTGATGGGGTAGTTAAATAACACTGTTATTCACAATGACATACAGATTACAGGCATCGCTTTTAGAATTGGTGGTTGGAAATCCTGGCTGATCCATGCCTGATTCATCTTCACAAAGGTCAGTCTCTCCACATTCTTCGTGGACAGACAAGTTCTCATTGGGGTGACTATGGCCCCCGCCACACTAAACACCCGCACTGATGGCACACTACTGGCTGGGCAGGACAGGACAGCAGGGCAAACTCTGCTAGCTTCTGCCACAAATCAAGTTTGGCTGCCCAGGAGTCCAGTGGATCTTCAAGGTGTGTTGGCATGGCCATGTCAAGGTATGCCACCACCTGCTGGTTCAGGTCCTGCTCCAGGTGTACCTGCTGCTGATGAGTTGCTTCACTATGCGGGTGAAGAAAGGTACTCATCAGCGACTGTAGACTCAGGCTGCTGCTGATGGAGCTGGTACTGCTCATGCCACCCAACCCCTCCCCAGCAGCCATGGCAGTGGAAGGTGAGCGCAGAGGGCCCCCCGATTCAGACCTGCGAGAGGACGGACGATGGTGCCGATAGGCATCGGCCAACTGACTACATAAGATGCCTCTGCAGTAGGTCAGTTTGTCCTCCCTCTCAGTGGGTATAAAAAAGGCCCCTATTTTGTGGCGGTAGCGAGGGTCCAGTAAGTTGGAGATCCAGAAGTCATCCCGCTGCCAAATGGTGAAAATTCAGCAAGCAAGTGAGAATGCATCGTGCCACTTGTGCAAGTGACTCAGATGGACTCCCTGCCTCCATCTCCACTGCATACAGCCACGGTGTGTCTGGGTCCTTTGTCTTGCCTTCCTCATAACCCTCTAGCTCCACTGGCTGCTCCTGCTCCTCCTCTCCTGTCAGATTACTAGAAAAACCGCCCATTTGGCGAAACTTAAACCGTGCGCCACTGTGCCCCTCGTCCTCTTTCTCCTCCACCAGTTCAGCCCCCACAGGGCTAATGTGGCCATGAGATGTAGATGCCCTAACCAGCCATCGTTTCCAACATGTGTTGTAAGAAATGAAGCAGCTTATCCCGTAATCCTGGCGACTTACTAATAATGTGGCTTCCTCAAAGGGCCTGAGCAAACGGCAGGTGTCACGTATGAGCTGTCACTGGTTCACATTGAAGTTACACAGGGGAGTACCCTTATCTGCTTGGATCATCAAGAAATCGGTGATGGCTTTTCTCTGTTGATATAATTCCAACATGTGAAAATATTGCATATTAGACTATGTTGGGGGATACCGTTCTGACGCTGCAGCTCAAGGAGGTTGTGCTTTTCGGTGTACTAGTGGCTGAAGTGCATGCAAAGTTTCCTTCCCATTGATATAATGTCTTGGAAATGGGGGGAAAACTTCAGGAGCTGCTTCACAACCAGATTGAACACGTGTGCCATGCAGGGTGCATGGCTCAGCCTTCCCAGTCGCAGCACATGTGTTACGCCGAGCGCTCCGGGTCCCCGCTCCTCCCCGGAGCGCTCGCTACACTCTCGCTACTGCAGCGCCCCGGTCAGATCCACTGACCCGGTGCGCTGCGATACCGCCTACAGCCGGGATGCGATTCGCGATGCGGGTGGCGCCCGCTCGCGATGCGCACCCCGGCTCCCGTACCTGACTCGCTCTCCGTCGGTCCTGTCCCGGCGCGCGCGGCCCCGCTCCCTAGGGCGCGCGCGCGCCGGGTCTCTGCGATTTAAAGGGCCACTGCGCCGCTGATTGGCGCAGTGGTTCTAATTAGTGTGTTCACCTGTGCACTCCCTATGTATACCTCACTTCCCCTGCACTCCCTCGCCGGATCTTGTTGCCATCGTGCCAGTGAAAGCGTTTCCTTGTGTGTTCCTAGCCTGTGTTCCAGACCTCCTGCCGTTGCCCCTGACTACGATCCTTGCTGCCTGCCCCGACCTTCTGCTACGTCCGACCTTGCTTCTGTCTACTCCCTTGTACCGCGCCTATCTTCAGCAGTCAGAGAGGTTGAGCCGTTGCTAGTGGATACGACCTGGTCACTACCGCCGCAGCAAGACCATCCCGCTTTGCGGCGGGCTCTGGTGAACACCAGTAGTGACTTAGAACCGGTCCACTAGCACGGTCCACGCCAATCCCTCTCTGGCACAGAGGATCCACCTCCTGCCAGCCGGCATCGTGACAGTAGATCCGGCCATGGATCCCGCTGAAGTTCCTCTGCCAGTTGTCGCCGACCTCACCACGGTGGTCGCCCAGCAGTCACAACAGATAGCGCAACAAGGCCACCAGCTGTCTCAACTGACCGTGATGCTACAGCAGCTACTACCACAGCTTCAGCAATCATCTCCTCCGCCAGCTCCTGCACCTCCTCCGCAGCGAGTGGCCGCTTCAGGCCTACGACTATCCTTACCGGATAAATTTGATGGGGACTCTAAGTTTTGCCGTGTCTTTCTTTCACAATGTTCCCTGCACTTGGAGATGATGTCGGACCAGTTTCCTTCTGAAAGGTCTAAGGTGGCTTTCGTAGTCAGCCTTCTGCCTGGAAAAGCTCTGTCATGGGCCACACCGCTCTGGGACCGCAATGACCCCGTCACTGCCTCTGTACACTCCTTCTTCTCGGAAATTCGAAGTGTCTTTGAGGAACCTGCCCAAGCCTCTTCTGCTGAGACTGCCCTGCTGAACCTGGTCCAGGGTAATTCTTCCGTTGGCGAGTACGCCGTACAATTCCGTACTCTTGCTTCAGAACTATCCTGGAATAATGAGGCCCTCTGCGCGACCTTTAAAAAAGGCCTATCCAGCAACATTAAAGATGTTCTGGCCGCACGAGAAATCCCTGCTAACCTACATGAACTCATTCATCTAGCCACTCGCATTGACATGCGTTTTTCCGAAAGGCGTCAGGAGCTCCGCCAGGATATGGACTTTGTTCGCACGAGGCGTTTTTTCTCCCCGGCTCCTCTCTCCTCTGGTCCTCTGCAATCCGTCCCTGTGCCTCCCGCCGTGGAGGCTATGCAAGTTGACCGGTCTCGCCTGACACCTCAAGAGAGGACACGACGCCGCATGGAGAATCTGTGCCTGTACTGTGCCGGTACCGAACACTTCCTGAAGGATTGTCCTATCCGTCCTCCCCGCCTGGAAAGACGTACGCTGACTCCGCACAAAGGTGAGACAGTCCTTGATGTCAACTCTGCTTCTCCACGTCTTACTGTGCCTGTGCGGATATCTGCCTCTACCTTCTCCTTCTCTACTATGGCCTTCTTGGATTCCGGATCTGCAGGAAATTTTATTTTGGCCTCTCTCATCAACAGGTTCAACATCCCGGTGACCAGTCTCGCCAGACCCCTCTACATCAATTGTGTTAACAATGAAAGATTGGACTGTACTATACGTTACCGCACGGAGCCCCTCCTAATGTGCATCGGACCTCATCACGAAAAAATTTAGTTTTTGGTCCTCCCCAATTGCACTTCCGAAATTCTCCTTGGACTACCCTGGCTTCAACACCATTCCCCAACCCTGGATTGGTCCACAGGGGAGATCAAGAGCTGGGGCACCTCTTGTTTCAAGGACTGCCTTAAACCGGTTCCCAGTACTCCCTGCCGTGACCCTGTGGTTCCCCCTGTAACCGGTCTCCCTAAGGCCTATATGGACTTTGCTGATGTATTTTGCAAAAAACAAGCTGAGACTCTACCTCCTCACAGGCCTTATGACTGTCCTATTGACCTCCTCCCGGGCACTACTCCACCCCGGGGCAGAATCTATCCTCTGTCCGCCCCAGAGACTCTTGCTATGTCTGAGTACATCCAGGAAAATTTTAAAAAGGGCTTTATCCGCAAATCCTCCTCTCCTGCCGGAGCTGGATTTTTCTTTGTGTCCAAAAAAGATGGCTCCCTACGTCCTTGCATTGACTACCGCGGTCTTAATAAAATCACGGTGAAGAACCGCTACCCCTTACCTCTTATCTCTGAACTCTTTGATCGCCTCCAAGGTGCCCACATCTTTACCAAACTGGACTTAAGAGGTGCTTATAATCTCATCCGCATCAGGGAGGGGGATGAATGGAAAACGGCATTTAACACTAGAGATGGACACTTTGAGTATCTGGTCATGCCCTTTGGCCTGTGCAACGCCCCTGCCGTCTTCCAAGACTTTGTTAATGAAATTTTTCGTGATCTCTTATATTCCTGTGTTGTTGTGTATCTGGACGATATTCTGATTTTTTCTGCCAACCTAGAAGAACACCGCCAGCATGTCCGCATGGTTCTTCAGAGACTTCGTGACAATCAACTTTATGCCAAAATGGAGAAATGTCTGTTTGAATGTCAATCTCTTCCTTTCCTAGGATACTTGGTCTCTGGCCAGGGACTACAAATGGATCCAGACAAACTCTCTGCCGTCTTAGATTGGCCACGCCCCTCCGGACTTTTTTGGGGTTCGCCAATTATTACAGACAATTTATTCCACATTTTTCCACCATTGTGGCTCCTATCGTGGCTTTAACCAAAAAGAATGCCAATCCTAAGTCATGGCCTCCTCAAGCGGAAGACGCCTTTAAACGGCTCAAGTCTGCCTTTTCTTCTGCTCCCGTGCTCTCCAGACCTGACCCATCTAAACCCTTCCTATTGGAGGTTGATGCCTCCTCAGTAGGAGCTGGAGCGGTTCTTCTACAAAAAAATTCTTCCGGGCATGCTGTTACTTGTGGTTTTTTTTCTAGGACCTTCTCTCCGGCGGAGAGGAACTACTCCATCGGGGATCGAGAGCTACTGGCCAATAAATTAGCACTTGAGGAATGGAGGCATCTGCTGGAGGGATCAAAATTTCCAGTTATTATTTACACCGATCACAAGAATCTCTCCTATCTCCAGTCTGCCCAACGGCTGAATCCTCGCCAGGCCAGGTGGTCTCTGTTCTTTGCCCGGTTTAATTTTGAAATTCACTTTCGCCCTGCCGATAAGAACATTAGGGCCGATGCTCTCTCTCGTTCCTCGGATGCCTCGGAAGTAGAGCTCTCTCCGCAACACATCATTCCTCCTGACTGCCTGATCTCCACTTCTCCAGCCTCCATCAGGCAAACTCCTCCAGGGAAGACCTTCGTCTCTCCACGCCAACGCCTCGGAATCCTCAAATGGGGTCACTCCTCCCATCTCGCAGGCCATGCGGGCATCAAGAAATCCGTGCAACTCATCTCTCGTTTCTATTGGTGGCCGACTCTGGAGACGGATGTTGTTGATTTTGTGCGGGCCTGCACTGTCTGTGCCCGGGATAAGACTCCTCGCCAGAAGCCCGCTGGTCTTCTTCATCCTCTGCCTGTCCCCGAACAGCCTTGGTCTCTGATTGGTATGGACTTTATTACAGACTTACCCCCATCCCGTGGCAACACTGTTGTTTGGGTGGTCGTTGATCGATTTTCCAAGATGGCACATTTTATTCCTCTTCCTGGTCTTCCTTCAGCGCCTCAGTTGGCAAAACAATTTTTTGTACACATTTTTCGTCTTCACGGGTTGCCCACGCAGATCGTCTCGGATAGAGGCGTCCAATTCGTGTCAAAATTCTGGAGGGCTCTCTGTAAACAACTCAAGATTAAATTAAACTTTTCTTCTGCTTATCATCCTCAATCCAATGGGCAAGTAGAAAGAATTAACCAGGTCCTGGGTGATTATTTACGGCATTTTGTTTCCTCCCGCCAGGATGACTGGGCAGATCTTCTACCATGGGCCGAATTCTCGTACAACTTCAGAGTCTCTGAATCTTCTTCCAAATCCCCATTTTTCGTGGTGTACGGCCGTCACCCTCTTCCCCCCCTCCCTACTCCCTTGCCCTCTGGTTTGCCCGCTGTGGATGAAATAACTCGTGATCTTTCCACCATATGGAAAGAGACCCAAAATTCTCTCTTACAGGCTTCATCACGCATGAAGAAGTTTGCTGATAAGAAAAGAAGAGCTCCCCCCATTTTTTCTCCCGGAGACAAGGTATGGCTCTCCGCTAAATATGTCCGCTTCCGTGTTCCCAGCTACAAATTGGGACCACGCTATCTTGGTCCTTTCAAAATTTTGTGCCAGATTAATCCTGTCTCTTACAAACTTCTTCTTCCTCCTTCTCTTCGTATTCCTAATGCCTTTCACGTTTCTCTTCTTAAACCACTCATCATCAACCGTTTCTCTCCCAAACTTGTTTCTCCCACTCCTGTTTCCGGCTCTTCGGACATCTTCTCCGTAAAGGAGATACTGGCCTCCAAGAAGGTCAGAGGGAAAACCTTTTTTTTGGTCGATTGGGAGGGCTGTGGCCCTGAAGAGAGATCCTGGGAACCTGAGGACAATATCCTAGACAAAAGTCTGGTCCTCAGGTTCTCAGGCTCCAAGAAGAGGGGGAGACCCAAGGGGGGGGGTACTGTTACGCCGAGCGCTCCGGGTCCCCGCTCCTCCCCGGAGCGCTCGCTACACTCTCGCTACTGCAGCGCCCCGGTCAGATCCACTGACCCGGTGCGCTGCGATACCGACTCCAGCCGGGATGCGATTCGCGATGCGGGTGGCGCCCGCTCGCGATGCGCACCCCGGCTCCCGTACCTGACTCGCTCTCCGTCGGTCCTGTCCCGGTGCGCGCGGCCCCGCTCCCTAGGGCGCGCGCGCGCCGGGTCTCTGCGATTTAAAGGGCCACTGCGCCGCTGATTGGCGCAGTGGTTCTAATTAGTGTGTTCACCTGTGCACTCCCTATGTATACCTCACTTCCCCTGCACTCCCTCGCCGGATCTTGTTGCCATCGTGCCAGTGAAAGCGTTTCCTTGTGTGTTCCTAGCCTGTGTTCCAGACCTCCTGCCGTTGCCCCTGACTACGATCCTTGCTGCCTGCCCCGACCTATCTAGGTCCTTGACAGATTAACAGGTACAAAATAGCACACTAATTAGATGTACATATGTGGTATGCACTGATGAGGGCAGAAAAATGCCATACAGTACTCTTAAACATTTTTTTTTTTGCACAACACCAGCAGAACACAACAGTGCTGCAGCACAAAAAAGCTGTGTACTAAACACAACATTTTACCTTGTCAAAGACTATTAGGAATGGACTGCTGGGTATTATACCATCTACAGACTAGTATAACCAGCAGATGAGTTGTTGTGGGACAAAGACACAGAATTGCACTGAAAAAATTATTCCTGCCTCCTCTCTAAGGTTTATGAAGTTGAGGCAGCTTGTTGAAATGTATGAGGCATCACACAGCTATCTGCCCTTCTCTGTAATACAATGCTGAAGAAAGTAACTGGAAGATTAACCCCTTCAGGACCAAGCCCATTTTGGCCTTAAGGACCAGAGCGTTTTTTGCACATCTGACCATTGTCATTTTAAACATTAATAACTCTGGAATGCTTTTAGTTATCATTCTGATTCCGAGATTGTTTTTTCGTGACATATTCTACTTTAACATGGTGGTAAATTTTTGTGGTAACTTGCATCCTTTCCTTGTGAAAAATCCTAAAATTTGATGAAAAATTTGAAAATTTTGCATTTTTCTAACTTTGAAGCTCTCTGCTTGTAAGGAAAATGTATATTAGAAATAAAAAAATTTTTTATTCACATATACAATATGTCTACTTTATGTCTGCATCATAAAAGTGACGAGTTTTTACTTTTGGAAGAGACCAGAGGGCTTCAAAGTTCAGCAGCAATTTTCCAATTTTTCACAAAATTTTCAAACTCACTATTTTTCAGGGACCAGTTCAGGTTTGAAGTGGATTTGAAGGGTCTTCTTATTAGAAATACCCCACAAAAGACCCCATTATAAAAACTGCACCCCCCAAAGTATTCAAAATGACATTCAGTCATCATTTTAACCCTTTAGGTGTTTCACAGGAATAGAAGCAAAGTGAAGGAGAAAATTCACAATCTTCATTTTTTACACTCGCATGTTCTTGTAGACCCAATTTTTAAATTTTTACAAGGGGTAAAAGGAGAAAATGTATACTTATATTTGTAGCCCAATTTCTCTCGAGTAAGGACATACCTCATATGTCTATGTAAAGTGTTCGGCGGGGGCAGTAGAGGGCTCAGAAGCGAAGGAGCGACAAGGGGATTTTGGAGAGTACGTTTTGGGGGGCATGTTGGGGGAAATGGTTTTTGGGGGCATGTTGCATTTAGGAAGCCCTTATGGTGCCAGAACAGCAAAAAACCCTCACATGGCATACCATTTTGGAAACTAGACCCCTTGAGGTACGTAACAAGGAATAAAGTGAGCCTTAATACCCCACAGGTGTTTCACGACTTTTGCATATGTAAAAAAAAATATATTTTTTTCACTAAAATGTGTGTTTCCCCCCAAATTTCACATTTTTCCAAGGGTTAATAGCAGGAAATACCCCCCAATATTTGTAACCCCTTCTCTTCTGAGTATGGAGGTACCCCATAAGTTGACCTGAAGTGCACTATGGGTGAACTACAATGCTCAGAAGAGAAGGAGTCATATTTGGCTTTTTGAGAGCAAATTTTGCTCGGGGGGCATGTCGCATTTAGGAAGCCCCTATGGTGCCAGAACAGCAAAAAATACCCACATGGCATACCATTTTGGAAACTAGACCCCTTGAGGAATGTAATAAGGAATAAAGTGAGCCTTATTACCCCACAGGTGTTTCATGACTTTTGCATATGTAAAAAAAAAAAAAAAATTCCACTAAAATGTGTGTTTCCCCCCTAATTTCACCTTTTTGCAAGGGTTAATAGCAGAAAATACTCCCCAAAATTTGTAACCCCATCTCTTCTGAGTATGGAGGTACCCCATAAGTTGACCTGAAGTGCACTATGGGCGAACTACAATGCTCAGAAGAGAAGGAGTCATATTTGGCTTTTTGAGAGCAAATTTTGCTCGGGGAGCATGTCGCATTTAGGAAGCCCCTAAGGTGCCAGAACAGCAAAAAAAAAAACACACGGCATACTATTTTGGAAACTAGACCCCTCGAGGAACGTAACAAGGGGTACAGTGAGCATTTGCCCCCCACTGGTGTCTGACAGATCTTTGGAACAGTGGGCTGTACAAGTTTTCATTTTCATGGACCACTGTTCCAAAGATCCGTCAGACACCTGTGGGGGGTAAATTCTCACTGCACCCCTCATTACATTCCGTGAGGGGTGTCGTTTCCGAAATGGGGTCACATGTGGGGTTTTGTTTTTTTTGCGTTTGTCAAAACCGCTGTAACAATCAGCCACCCCTGTGCAAATCACCTCAAATGTACATGGTGCGCTCTCCCTTCTGGGCCTTGTTGTGCGCCCCCAGAGCACTTTGCGCTCACATATGGGGTATCTCTGTAGTCGGGAGAAATTGCGTTACAAATTTTGGGGGGCTTTTTTCCCTTTTACCTCTTGTGAAAATGTAAAGTATAGGGCAACATCAGCATGTTAGTGTAAAAAATAAAAAATTTTTACACTAACATTCTGGTGTAGACCCCAACATTTCCTTTTCATGAAGGGTTAAAGAAGAAAAAGCCCCCCAAACCTTGTAACGCAATTTCTCCCGAGTACGGCGATACCCCATATGTCGCCCTAAACTGTTGCCCTGAAATACGACAGGGCTCCAAAGTGAGAGCGCCATGTGCATTTGAGGCCTAAATTAGGGATTTGCATAGGGGTGGACATAGGGGTATTCTACGCCAGTGATTCCCAAACAGGGTGCCTCCAGCTGTTGCAAAACTCCCAGCATGGCTGGACAGTCAACGGCTGTCCGACAATACTGGGAGTTGTTGTTTTTCAACAGCTGGAGGCTATGCTTTGGAAACAGTGGTGTACCGGACGTTCTTATTGGGGGAGGGGGGCTGTGTAGGGGTATGTGTATATGTAGTGTTTTTAACTTTTTATTTTATTTTGTGTTAGTGTAGTGTAGTGTTTTTAGGGTACAGTCACATGCGCGGGGGATTACAGCGAGTTTCCCAGCGCAAAATTTGCTGCATCTCAAGATGCGAGAAACCCACTGTAAAAGCCTCGCCCATGTGAATGTACCCTGTACATTCACGGGGGTGGCGGGGCGGGGGGGGGGGGGGCTTGCATCAGCTGTTGCAAAACCACAACTCCCAGCATGCATGGTCTGTTAGTGCACGCTGGGAGTCATAGTTTTGCAACAGCTGGAGGCACACAGGTTAGGAAACACTGAGTTAGAAACAGACAATGTTTCCCAACCAGTGTGTCTCCAGTTGTTGCAAAACTACAACTCCCAGCATGCCCAGACAGCTGAAGGGCATGCTGAGAGTTGTAGTACGGCAACATCTGAAGGGCCAGATGTTGCTGAACTAAAACTCCCAGCATGCCTGGACAGTCAGTGCATACTGGGAGTTGTAGTTTTGCAACAGCTGGAAGAGCACAGATTGGAGACCATTATACAATGGTCTCCAAACTGGGGCCCTCCAGATGTTGCAAAACTACAACTCCCAGCATGCATGGTCTTTTAGTGCATGCTGGGAGTTATAGTTTTGCAACAGCTGGAGGCACACAGGTTAGGAAACACTGAGTTAGAAACAATGTTTCCCAACCAGTGTGTCTCCAGCTGTTGCAAAACTACAACTCCCAGCATGCCCAGACAGCTGAAGGGCATGCTGGGAGTTGTAGTTCAGCAACATCTGAAGGGCCAGATGTTGCTTAACTAAAACTCCCAGCATGCCTGGACAGTCAGTGCATGCAGGGAGTTGTAGTTTTGCAACAGCTGGAAGAGCACAGATTGGAGACCATTATACAATGGTCTCCAAACTGAGGCCCTCCAGATGTTGCAAAACTACAACTCCCAGCATGCCCAGACAGCCAAAGGCTGTCTAGGCATGCTGGGAGTTGTAGTTTTCAGACTCCTAGAAGCAGCAGTGAAGATCTTCACTGCTGCCTCTGAGGACCACATACTTACCCGTCGCTGCTCGTCCACGTGGCCGGTCCCGCGCTGCTCCTCGGTCCCGCCGCTGGATCAGGTAAGTCCGCCGGTCCCCATGTGTTCCCCCCGAATGCCGCAGGTCCCCGCGGGCCCCTGCAGCCTTCGTCCCCCGTTCTGCCCGACTTCCAGGGGCGGGCAGTGCGGGGGATCTGAACTTTCACCCCAGATCACTGTGATTGGTCCACAGGGACCAATCACAGTGATCCCTGACCAGGACCATCAATTGATGGTCCTGGGGGTGAAGCAGAAGTTGTCCCCTGCTGGAAACAGCGGGACTTCTGCCAGTTAACCCGTGCGATGCTGCGCATCGCCGGGTTAACTGCATGTCATTTATAAACGCCGGGATGCGCGAACGCACTGCACAACCCGGCGTTTATATATGACATTCTGCGGGAAGGGGTTAAAGGGCTTATCCGCCGTAAGGTGATTTTAGTATGTACCTGGCAGTCAATAATGGACATGCTTAGGAAAGAGCTGTGCTTGTCTTGGGGCTAACTGGCTTTGTTGTGAGATTGCTATAATACTGTGGCTAGCTTTTTGTGAACTTGTATTCCCTGTTTGACTTTTCTTTTTTTGACTACAAATCCCACAATTCCATCTTCCTCCCTCCCACACATCAGCCACCCCACCCATTGAAACATAAATGAGCTGCATCCATTCAAATCAGTGTAGTTTTCAATCAGGGTGCCTACAGCTGTTGCAGATTGATCTCTCTCCCACCAAGCGATCCCTCCACCCATTGAAGCAGACAGGCTCCCTGTCATCAGCTGACTAGTGATGTCAGGTCTCGGCCGCATTGCAAGTTGGGAAAAATCTGAGACAACAGTCATTTTGTATGTTGTTAAAAATAAATACTGGGGTGAAAATTGAAAAAGAATTGTGAAAAAAACGTCACACACAGGTACAGACACAATATTATGAACTACACTAACTTTACAGCCCCTTGTAGCATAGTCAAATTTAAAAAAAAATCCTGGAATACCCCTTTAATGACTGGAGTAAAAATCCACAAAGCCACAAAATGGCTGCCAATTATATAGGGTTTGTGACATCATAGGGGTGACTGGCTGCTGATAGGCTGCATCCTGCATGAGATTCAGGGTCATCCCGCCTACTTCCCTTCCCGCCTTGCCTTCCCAGCGTTCCTTGCCCCATGTACTGACGTGTGGATCCGCCATTTTAGATGCCCTGAAGCCTGGACTGCAGGAAATGGAGTTTAATTAACCGATTTGCGATATAGAATCACGTGGATATTCGCATTTGTTGTGAATCGAATATTTAATGAAATTCGTAACGAATTTGGGTTTGTCAGCTTCAATTAGCTCATCTCTATACAGTATATATCCAACTTCTAGGTAACCACAATGATCTTTGATCCTTTTTGAGACAAGTATCAATATGTAACATATGAATATTAACTAAAACTCTCAGTAAAAAGGAACTGCCTTCATTTGATAATCAACTGCTGTGTGTCTGTGTCATTGTCTTTGATATGTCATATAACTCCAGGAGGGGTTATGGTAGAGCCATAGTTTGATAATCTATTCTACAACCGTCAACCGCTTGATCCTTGGAGTTCCTGGAAACACAAACATTTAACCAGGTCACTTCACCGATAGACTACATACACGCCATGAACCCCAGCACTCAGCATAATATGACGTACAAATATGCAATTGTTAAGCACGTAGTTAAGCCTTGTAAATGACTGCACATGATGTATTTGTCTGTTTTAAATGTAGTACATATTTTTTGTACTATTATGCTAAACATTCCCAAATAAAATAATGTTGTACAATAGGCTGTATATGAAAATAGAAGAGCTCATGTGTCTTAAATTAACGTTTAAAGGTGCCCTCCCATTGTCTCATGGGGGCATGGCCTGAAACATGTAAACCTGCTGTCTATATGGCTCCCTGTGCATGGTTATTTTTTTGGAACATGTTTTGTAAAGAGCATTTTTTAATATTGAAGTGGAGCACTTTTCTGTAAATTGTGCATCATACCCACCAATGGGATTATTTTGTTTCCGTGTACCAACAGGAACAAATTACTGATAGGGACTGCCGGGTTTGATCATCAAAAGTGAGCTGGTTAAATTTTTTCAGTTTATGTTTTTACTTATTAATTTCCAATACAGATGATAATCCCTTTAAGTAAAACATTTTGGGAAATGATGCAATGCAAGGGTATGTCCTGAACTGGAATTTTTGGTTGCAGAAATGTGCGCAGGGCTCTCCCATAACAGCAATGTGGCATAATGTATTACAGTATGGCATGGCATAACATTTCCTTGGCATGCAGGCCATATTTGTGCAAAAAAGTTTAGACTTTTCTCACACCAATTTTAACCACTTGGGGACGGAGCCCATTATAACCCTTAGGACGGAAGCATTTTTTGCACATCTGACCACTGTCACTTTAAGCATTAATTACTCTGAGATGCTTTTACTTTTTATTCTGATTCAGAAATTGTTTTTTCGTGACATATTCTTCTTCATGTTAGAGGTAAATTTTTGGCATTCCATGCATCATTTCTTGGTGAAAAATTCCAGAATTTGATGAAGATTTAGAAAATTTGGCATTTTTCTAACGTTGAAACTCTCTGCCTGTAAGGAAAATAGACATTCAAAATAAATTATATGTTGATTCACATATACAATATGTCTACTTTATGTTTGCATCATAAAGTTGACATGTTTTTACTTTTTGAAGACATTAGAGGGCTTCAAAGTAAAGAAGCAATTTTCAAAATTTTCTTGAAAATTTCAAAATATGATTTCTTCAGGGACCAGTAAAGTTTGAAGTGGATTTGAGGGACCTTTCTGTGAGAAACTCCCCACTATGGACCCCATTATGAAAAGTGCACCCCTCAAAGTATTTAAAATGACATTCAGAAACTTTGCTAACCCTTTAGGTGTTTCACAGGAATAGCAGCAAAGTGGAGGCAAAAATTCAAAATCTAATTTTTTTACATTAACATGTTCTTGTAGCCCCATTTTTTGACTTTTTACAAGGGGTTAAAGTAGAAAAAAACTCCTAAAATGTGTAGCCCAATTTCTCTCGAGTATGGCAATACCTCATATGTGGATGTTAAGTGCAATGCGGACGCACCACATGGCTCAGAAGGGAAGGAGCAACTTTGTGATTTTCGAGAGAGAATTTTGATGGGCATGTCGCATATAGGAAGCCCCATGGTGTCCTAACAGCAAAAAAAAAAACACATGGCATACTATTTTGGAAACTACACCCCTCAAAGAATGTAATAAGCATTACAGTAAGAACTTATACCTCACAGATTTTTGGAACAGTGGGTTGTAAAAGTGAAAAATTTGATTTTTAACACGAAAATTTTAGTGTTACCCCAAATTTTTCATTTTAACAAGGTGAAATTGAACAAAAATTCCCCCAAAATTTGTAGCCCAATTTCTCATGAATAAGTAAATACCTCATATGTGTAGGTAAATTGCTTGGCGAGCGCACTACAGGTCTCAGAAGAGAAGGAGCGCTGTTTGGCTGTAGGAGAGAGAATTTTGCTGTAATTGAAGTTGGGGGCAATGTGCATTTCCAAAGCCCCCACTGTGCCAGAACAGCGGAAACCCCCCACATGTGACACCATTTTGGAAACTACACCCCTCAAAGAACGTAATAAGCATTACAGTAAGAACTTATACCTCACAGATTTTTGGAACAGTGGGTTGAAAAGTGGAAAATTAGATTTTTAACACAAAATGTTTTATGTTACCCCAAATTTTTTATTTTAACAAGGTGAAATTGAACAAAAAATCCCCCCAAAATTTGTAGCCCAATTTCTCATGAATAAGTAAATACCTCATATGTGTAGGTAAATTGCTTGGCGAGCGCACTACAGGTCTCAGAAGAGAAGGAGCGCTGTTTGGCTGTAGGAGAGAGAATTTTGCAGTCATTGAAGTTGGGGGCAATGTGCATTTCCAAAGCCCCCATGGTGCCAGAACAGCAGAAACCCCCCACATGTGACACCATTTTGGAAACATCACCACTCAAGGAACGTAATAAGCATTACAGTTAGAACTTAAACCTCCCAGGTTTATTGAACAGTTGGTTGTAAAAGTGAAAAATTTGTTTTTTAACACTAAAATTCTGGTGTTACCTCAAATTTTTCATTTTCATAAAGTGTAATTGAACAAAAATTCCCCCAAAATGTGTAGCACAATTTCTCATGAATAAGTAAATACCTTTATATGTTGACGTAAATTGCTCGGTGAACGCACTACAGGTCTCAGAAGAGAAGGAGCACTGTTTTGGTTGGAATTGTAGTTGGGGGCAATGTGCATTTTCAAAGCCCCCATGGTGGCAGAACAGAGGATCCCCCCAACTGTGCCATCTTTATGGAAAATACACCCCTCAAGGAACATAACAAGGGGTGCAGTGAGTATTTCCAACTCACAGTTTTTTTGAACAGTGGGCCGTAATAATTTTAAATCTGATTTTTAAGACTGAATTGCTAGTGTTAGACCATTTTTTTGTTTTTTAACAGGGATTATAGGAACAAATGCCCCCCAAAATGTGTAGCCCAATTTCGTTAGAGTAAGGAAATACCCCATATGTAGATGTAAAGTGCTGTGCAGGTGCAAAACAGGGCTAAGGAGGGAAAGATCATTGGGCACTTTTGACGCCTAAGGTGGTGATTTACCCTGCAGTGGCAGAGGTTTAGACCCAAAATCTAAAATAAAAAAACGGCAAGTGACCAAAGTTTTGAAAATACACCCTTCAAGGAACGTAACAAGGGGTACAGTGAGTATTTACAGCTCACAGGTTTTTGGAACAGTTGCCAGTAAATTTGAACAAATAGATTTTTTTTTTTTTTTTCATTTAAATGCTGGTGTTACACAACATTTTGCTAATTCACAAATTGCTGTGTGGGGAAATAATGGGACTCAAGACTCAGAGCCATGTTTGCATTTGAGGGCTATGACATTTCATTACCTGGTGGTTACATATAGTCAGAGGAAGATGAAAAAAAAGAAACACCCACATGTGACACCATTATAGAAAGTACACCACCTGAGAAATATTTATAGAGGCGAAGTGGACATTCGGAACGGTCGGTTGTTTCTTATAGTTATTTTCCCGGAATGGATGAAGTGTAGTTTAGGAAAATGGAAAATTGCAATTTTCCAACTGATATGCTATCTGTGTACGGAGTATGATGACCCAGAGCATAGCCAAAAGTAAAACGTGTACCCACCACAAACCCTATGCTCTGCTTCATCATTATGGGAATGTGTTGCTGGGTGGCCGTCCCTAAACTGTTAACTGAAAATGCAGACACCGCTCAGGGGAGGAGAGAGCAACGTGCATTTGAGTCCTCTGTTTCTAACTGACATATCAGTAACTGACAGTTACATACATTCAGAGGGAAAAAGAAAAAGAAACAGCCACATGTGACCATATTTTGAATGGATGGGCGTTTCCTAGATTTATTTTCCAGGGATGGATGAAGGGTAGTTTTTTGAAAAAAGAAAATTGCAATTTTCGTAATATAAAAAATTGGGTACCCAGAATGATGACCCAGAGTATAGCCAAAAGTAAAAATTATGCCCACACCAAACTCTATACTCTGATTCATTATTCTGGGAATGTGATGTGTGTGGCCGTCCCCATTCTGTTACCCCAAATGCGCAGGTGTAGAGAGAGCGCTGCGCATTTGAGGCAACCTGAAAACCTGCAAAAGACTCTGACACATGACCCAATACCACCAGAGGTCTTAACTGGGGTATTATGTTAATGGGTTTGGGGTTTTTTTTTTGGGGGGGGGGTAAAAATTTCGAGGACAATGTACTGTGGACAGGTGTACATTGGTGTCAAATCAAGGGGAATAAAAATTTGGAAAGGAGAATTTAGTGCTCCATGGAAGTGTGATACTTCCTGAAGCAATCCTTAATGCAGAGGCCCGGATGATCGGGGCAAGTGTCGCATTGAGTGGTGTCCTTCCGTATCCCCCTCCTACGACACACTCTGCATTTTTTCTGGGATCGTCCCTTCTTTCCAGTGTGGGGGACCTCACCTGGAAAGTGTTGGCCGGGGACGATTCTGGTGCATACAGTCCTGGAAGTGCTCGGGGCCGCTCCCTCCTGACCACCAAAGATCAGGGCCTTTATGAGCACCTCCTGGAACTGTATAAATCTCCCAGTGTTGCCAGCGCTCCGGTATAGTACATATGTGTTATACATGGCAACCTGGACTATGTAGATCGCAACTTTTTTGTACCATGCCCGGGTTTTGCGCATGGCATTATATGGCTTGAGGACTTGATCATAGAGATCAACTCCCCCCACCATATACCGATTGTAGTCCACAATACAATCGGGCTTGAGGACCGGTGCCGCGGTACCTTGGACACTGACAGGGGTGGTGCCATTCCCATGAATTGTGGTGAGCATAAGGACATCCCTCTTGTCCTTATACCTGACCAGCAACAGGTTATCATGGATAAGGGCACGGGACTCACCCCTGGGGATTGGCACCTGGAGGGGATAGGTCGGGAGGCCTCTCTGATTTTTCCGCACGGTCCCACAAGCGTAGATGTGGCGGCGAGGGATTTCAACAGAGGGATACTAGTATAAAAGTTATCCACGTACAGGTGGTAACCCTTATCTAGTAGTGGGTGCAAAAGGTCCCATACGATCTTTCCGCTGACACCCAGAATGGGAGGACATTCTGAGGGTTCAATCCGGGAATCTCGACCCTCGTATATTCTAAACTTGTAAGTGTACCCGGAGGTACTCTCACAGAGTTTATACAGCTTCACACCATATCTCGCTCGCTTGGATGGGATGTATTGGCGGAAAATGAGTCTCCCCTTAAAACTGATGAGAGCCTCATCTACAGAGAGCTCCCTTTGGGGAACGTAGGCCTCCATAAATTTGTCCCCAAAGTGATCTATGATCGGCCATATCTTGTACAGCCAGTCATAGGCAGGATCACCTTGGGGAGGACATGCTGCATTATCATTGTAATGCAGACATTTCCTTATGGCTCCAAAATGTTCCCGTGTCATGGCCCTACTGTAAAGTGGGGTTTTGTATAGGATGTCCCCGCTCCAGTACTGCCTGACACTAGGCATTTTGTCCAGGCCCATATGCAGCACGAGGCCCCAAAACGTTCTCATTCCGGCTGCATTGACAGTGTACCATCCGTTGGGCCTGGCCAAAATCGAGCCCGAGTGAGCGGCGACAAACTGTTGGGCGTACAGATTTGTCTGT
Organism: Hyla sarda; assembly: GCF_029499605.1. Lineage (NCBI taxonomy): Eukaryota > Metazoa > Chordata > Amphibia > Anura > Hylidae > Hyla > Hyla sarda. Next base: position 256,856,249 of record NC_079190.1, read on the forward strand.
GTCACCATCATGTTGACAAAGTCGTTACTGAAATATTAACAAAAAAAAGTCTATTTCAGTGAACCCGGCGATGTCAATTTGGATTCCTGGGTTGCCAACAAACCCAGGAATCACGGGCTCAAACTTCTCTGGGGTAGTCCAGACAGGTTCACCGGTAGAGGGTACCAGTGGACTTGCCTGGTGGGCCAGCATTCTAGTACAGGCGACTAGTGTTGCTCGCGAATATTCGCAATATGAATTTTATTTGCGAATATCGCATATTCGCGAATTTGCGAATATTCGCGAATATAGCACTATATATTCGTAATTACGAATATTTTTTTTTTTTTTTTACAGTACACATAACAGTGATCATCCCTCTCTGCTTCCAGCTTGTGTGGTGTAAAGAAGGCTCTAATACTATTGTGTGAAACTGGTGTGCGCATTTTCGCATATGCGAAAATTTGCATATGCTAATATTCGCATATACAAATTTTTGCTTGCACTTATCTTTGTATATGATAATTTTCGCATATGCAAATTTTTGCATATGCGAAAATAAAACGCGAATATTCGCGAATATATGACGAATATTCGTCCATATATTAGCGAATATTCGCGAATTCGAAAATGTCCTATGACGCTCAACACTACAGGCGACATGGTCGCTAGTGCTAGTATGGTTCACAGGGTCAGTTGCATGGGGAGTATCTGGCCTCGCACGGCGGCGGGTCCGCCGCCTTGGGGGCTCATCATCAGAACTTGATGATGAGGAGAGCGATGAAGAGACCAGGAAAGTGGGGTCTTCATCGCCCTCACTGGCGCTTTCAGAGTCGGAGGCAATTATGGCATATGCCTTCTCTGCTGAAAATGCCCTGCGAGCCATTGCCTAACACTTATGGGGGGGAGGGGGGGGTAGTGTGTGTGTGTGTTTGTGTTTTTTTACTTTGTGTTTATGTGTAGGGGGGGTTCTACTTTATACCTAACCCACTAACAAAAAAAAAACAAAAAAACTATGGGTGTACTTCTAACGCAAAAAAAAACCTGCGCCAAAGAGAGAGTACCTAATCAGTTTTGTGCGCCACTGATTAGGACTCAGTGGCGGCAGGGGGCGCAGAAGACACTAAAAGGGGGGGGGGAATAAAAAAAAGCACCTGCCTGAACCCTAAAAAAACGCTGATCAGTTATATATTACTGTCAGCGGTCAGGGCAGACGCACACAGGGGTATGGTCCGTCCACACAGCACGGACCTGCTGCTGGGGGCACAGACCGCTAATCCCCAAAAAAGGTGCTAAAAAAAATGAAAAAAAAAAAAAAACTCCCCCCAAAAAAAGCCTGGTGGGTGGGAAATTTGCTAACAGTGGCCGGACACTCTTTTTACAGGGAAGAGGGTCCGGCCAAAGTTAGTGAATAAGTTAAAAAAATAAAAATAAAAAAATAACTTACACCCCAAAAAAAATTATGGGGGTAAGCCCAGCGTCCCTGTAAGAGTTTTGGCACAAAAAAATTGCCTCAGACCCCACAGAAATAAAAAAAAATTACTTTTTATTTTTATAGAATAAAACTCTGTCCCTGCCTAGCACAAACTTTCCCTGACTGGGCAAGGGGGCAGGGGGCTACAGGGGGGATCTGGGGGTCTCTGAGGGCGCTGGGGCACAGTATGGGGGATCTTACTTTTAGTCTCCTCACAACCTCTGCTCTGCTCACCAAATACACGTTACTGGGCAGAGCAGAGGTTTGAGGAGACCAAGGGAGGGCTCTACTCCAGTCAAAAGATTTGATTTGACGGTCCAGTGGCAATCAGTCCTTTTTTAGTTAGGCTGCACTCGCTCCCTGCCTGTCAATCAGACAGACGGGAGCGAGCGCATTGGCTCCCCGGCCACTGGCTGGGAGGCCACTCCTCCCGCACACCGCCGCCGTCGCCTCGTTGCCGCCGCTGTCCCTGTACGCCCGGTGCCGGACTCTGCAGTAACTGCAAGTGTAATGAGGGAACGGGGTATGCGGGGCGGGGAGGAGGGCACGGGCTAGTGCCATAGCGGGGGGGGGGGGGGGGGAAACGGGCTAGCAAAAAAAATAAAAAAATAGGATGGTGGGAGCTACCCTTTAAGGACCAGAGCATTTTTTGCACATCTGACCAGAGTCACTTTAAGCATTAATAACTCTGGCATGCTTTTACTTATGAATTTTATTCCAAGACTGTTTTCTCATGACATATTGTACTTTAACATAGTAGTAAATTTTTGTCGATACTTTCATCGTTTTTTGGTAAAAAATTCCCAAATTTCTTGAAAATTTGTAAAGTTTGCACGATTCTAAATTTGAATGTTGTTGGCAACATAAAGTTGACATGTTTTTACTTTTGGAAGACATCAGAGGGCTTCAAAGTTCAGCAGTAATTTTAAAATTTTTCACAAAATTTTCAAAATCGGAATTTTTCAAGGACCAGTTCAGTTTTGAAGAGGATTTGAAGGGCCTTCATATTAGAAATACCCCCCAAAATGACCCCATTATAGAAACTGCACCCATCAGTATTCAAAATTACATTAAGAAAGTTTGTTAACCCTTTAGTTAATTCACAGGAATAGCAGCAAAGTGAAGGAGAAAATTCAAAATCCCCGAAAATTTGTAACCCAATTTCTCTCGAGTAAGGAAATACTTCATATGTGGATGTAAAGTGCCCTGTGGGTGCGCTAGAGGGCTCAGAAGGGAAGGAGCGACAATGGTATTTTGGAGAGGGAATTTTCCTTTTCATAAGAGGTAAAAGGAGAAAAAGCCCCCAAAAATTTGCAACAAAATTTCTCCCTAGTACAGGTACGCCCTTGGTCCATAAGTGGTTAATAAAATAAAATGAAAAACAAAACAAAAAAAACAACCATTTTTAAATAGATCATGCTCTGACAGACAGTTTTCTTAAATTTCAGTATCTGTAAGTGCAGAACATATCACTGATGTGTAATTATGCAAAGACAGAATGTCAAGTGGATATATAGGTTTTGCAAAATTAGAGTATGTTCACACTGTGGAATTCCCGTGGAATTCCGTGAGTGGAATTCCGCGAGAAGGATTCCGTGCTGGGCCTCTCCACGAAATATCTGGAAGGAACCACCATGAGCCCAACACTCTCCTCCTCATCGCTCTCAATCCCCACGGGGCTGGAGTGATCCCTCCTCTCATTCTTCATGTCGCAGAAGTAGTTGTACAAGGTCTCCGGGAGACTCCAGGAAACGTTGAAAGTCGGTGGGGAGACTTAGCAGGAGTAGAAGCAGCCGATTGTGTTCCCGGGCTGAGTATCACCTTTGTCTGCTGTGATTTATAGTTTCTGTTCTTAGGGGAACTCTGGGGCTAAGGGGTATTCTGGTTTATTCTAGACCTGTACTGTTATGTAATTGTCTCATGAGGTAACCCGCCTATGTGCTTTATGGGCAGGGCTGCCATCAGAAATTTTGGGGCCCCTTACACAGCTCAGGCCTGGGCCTCCTGGACACCCCTCACAGTACCGCCAATTGCACATATCGCGTTGCGCGTCCTACGACGTATAACATGATACCAGTATCAGCATTACAAATTGGGCTGCTACCCCCATGCATTCTCCCCCTTGATCAACCTCCTGTGCCATTTCAACCACTCCCCACTGTGCTATATCATTTGCCACCCTCCTGATCATCCCCCTTGCCACTTTATTCCCCCCCTCTGATCCCACCCCCTGCCACTTTATCCCCCCCTCTGATCCCCCCTGCCACTTTATCCCCCCTCTGATCCCCCTGCCACTTTATTCCCCCCCCGATCCCCCCTGCCACTTTATTTCCCCCCCCCCCCCCCCCCGATCCCCCCCTGCCACTTTATTCCCCCCGACTGATCCCCCCCTGCCACTTTATTCAGAGATAATGGGGAACAATTATCAGATCCTGTGCAGAGGGAAAGTGGAGCAGTTGTAGATCGCTTCTTTAATTTTTCAGATGCCTTTAGAAAAAAAAAGGAACAATCTGGTTGCTATGGGCAGCTGCTCCACTTTCCCTCTGCACAGGATTTGATAAATCCCCCCATTATCTCTGAATTCCATGTGTCTTGTGGCCTCTGTGCTTACTTGTGGTTTTCTCCTGATGCCTCATATACATGTTTTTATTTTGGTTGGTGCTAACAAAATAAACTTTTAGCGATATGTGGACCCTTTTATGTTTTGTGTAGGTACCGGTACTTTGTTTTGGAGTTTTACCCTTACAGTAACAGTCGCCGGCAGATCAGCCAGATATTGGGGCAGCAGTGGTGGCCGGTCACAGGGGGCTCAGTCATGATTGTGACAGCTGCGACCATGATATTTATACCACTTGTGTATTAGAGCCATAATACTTTTAATTTTCAACTTTCAGACCTATATGAGGCTTGTTGCTTTTTGTGCGACCAATTTTACTTTGTAATGGCATCAATCATGCTACCATGAAATACACAGTTAAAAAAAACGCCATTTTGCAACTTTTGGGGGCTTCCGTTTATATAAAAAGTAGTATACTTAAAATCATCCTCTTCTGACCCCTATAACTTTAGCATTTTTCCATATACTGGGATGTGTGAGGGCTCATCTTTTGCGCTTTGATCTGTAGTTTTTACTGACTTTTCGATCACTTTTTTTAAATTAATTTTTTATGGTATATGAAATTACTAAAAATTAGCAATTGTGGACTTTGGTATTTTTTAACAATTATGCCATTGACCGTGTGGGATAATTAACGTTATATTGGAATAGTTTGGACATTTATTTATTGATTCTTAAATCAATAAATGTGGTGGGTGTGTTAAATGCAGTGTGTGGGAATTATATAGTGCAGTGTTTTCCAAACAATGTATCTCCAGCTGTTGCAAAACTACAACTCCCAGCATGCCCAGACAGCTGTTGGCTTTCTAGGCATACTAGGAGTTGTAGTTTTGTAACAGCTGGAGGCACACTGTTTGGAAAACACAGACATAGTAATTTGTGTGTGAGTATGTAGTATAGGTTACCTTCACATGATACACATTCCCTTATACAGGAACTTCTTCCTGGGCCTCCATTGCATAGTAGTAAGGCTCCTCCCACCCATGTGACTGATCACATGGTAATGACATCACCAAAGGTCCTCTGCCTCCCATACACAGCCCGATGTTCGGCAGTTATCGCTCCATTGTGCTGCTGTCGTCTGTAAGAGCCTTATCCAGGGAGGAGAGGACAGATGGCAGGAAGTATTTTGCAGCTGCCAGTGAAAGCAGGAGGCTGTTGCTTAAACAGCAGTATTCTGTGCTGGGGCTGCCGCAAGGGGGTGCAGCAGGGGCCCGGGCCCCCTGGGAGATGGGGCCCCTTACTGGAGTACTGGCTGTACCCCCCTGATGGCGGCCCTGTTTATGGGGTCCCTACTCTTTAGTGAGTTGTACCTGGAGCCCTTTCCTGTCCCTTTATGTACTGGGGTTTTCTTTTTCTTACCTTCCCTCCACAGGACCCCCCTCTTCTTCTGGGTTATAGCTGAGGCCCAGCGGATTGTTACATTACTTGGTCGGAATTTTGTCCCTTTTACTTTAAATGGTTTAGTTTATTCCTCACATCCCCGATGATCCTGAAAGGTGGGCTGTGACCTTCCCTCCTCCTTATTCAGGCCAGGGGTCTAGGGTGGGAGGCTCTGCCTTCCCACATGTCTGAAAAAAGTGATGTCCATCACCCAAACTACGGCCGCCAGTATTCCATCTTGGAAAATGGTCTGTCTTGGAATTCACAAGTTACTTCTCCTGTTCTCCTCGTGGTTAGTTTTGTTTTTTCTTAGTCCTGTCCTCCCTTCTTCCTCTCTGACCCGTCCCCACATGTACATATTCCGTTCTAATCCCGGTCTCCTTGCAGTGGAAGATACCTATCATTGGTCTTTCCTCTTTCTTTCTAGCCTGTCCTCTCCCTCTCTGTTCTGGACTTTCTTCTCATTCCCACCTTATATCTCTATACTGTTCTCTGGTGAATGTTTATTCCTTTGTCTTACTTACGGGGGACTAATTATCTGTCATATGTAAGATTGTGACATGGAATGTTAAGGCCTGCACTCCCCTCAGAAGCGCATAAAGGTTCTGTGTTTTCTGAAGCGTCTTCGTCCTGACATAGCCGTTCTTCAGGACACACATCTACAGGAACGGGACTTTCTTTTTTTTTTTTTTTTATAATTAATATTTTTATTCAAGATATCCAGTTACAAAAAAAAGGAAAAAACTAAGCAAACAGCAAGGCATACTTCTCAAGTAGTACTAAATCCTTTACAAAGATAATAAGCTAGGCATATAGGATATCTATCTTGATTTATATTTTATAACACAACTCCCCCCTCATACCCCACCCACACCTCCCAAATCTTGCTGCAGATGGGGAAAGAAAGAGAAAAAAAACATAGAAAAGAAAGAAAAATAGGGAACGGAAATGGTGTTTTATTTTACCTTTTAGATAACCATACTGACCACAGTGGCGGATCCAGGGGGGGGGGGCAACGGGGCAATTGCCCCCCCCGAGATTGCCGCACGCAGCACCCGCCCCACCACCTTACATGGTGGAGCTGAAGCTGTAAGCTCCAGCTCCACCATTCACTGAACTTTCACACGCTGAGACTACACAGTGTGTGAGCTGCGGGGACACGATCCACTAGAGGCCGGCGCGATGACGTCACATCATCGCGCCGGCGCCCGGAGATCCTGTCCCCGCAGCCCGCATACTGTAAGTAGTGAATAGTATGCTCAGGGCCCAGGGGATTTGGGGAAATTATATACAGGAGGAGGGGGAGGGGGATTTAAAACTTGGAAAAAGGGAATATTTAATGTGTAGGGCAAAGCACAGGGGGCATTATATGGGAAGAGCACATGGCAGGGGGCCCCCCTGTGCTGTGCCCCTCACATATAATGCCCCCTGTGCTGTGCCCCTCACATATAATGCCCCCTGTGCCCCACACATATAATTTATATGTGTGGGGCACAGCACAGGGGGCATTATATGTGAGGGGCACAGCACACGGGGCATTATATGTGTGGGGCAAAGCACGGGGCATTATATGTGAGGGGCATAGCACAGGTGGCATTATATGTGTGGAGCACAGCACAGGGGGCATTATATGAAATAATGCCCCCTGTGCTGTGCCCCTCACATATAATGCCCCCTGTGCTGTGCCCCTCACATATAATGCCCCTTGTGCTGTGTCCCACACATATAATGCCCCCTGTGCTGTGCCCCTCACATATAATGCCCCGTGCTTTGCCCCACACATATAATGCCCCCTGTGCTGTGCCCCTCACATATAATGCCCCCTGTGCTGTGCCCCACACATATAAATTATATGTGTGGAGCACAGGGGGCATTATATGTGAGGGGCACAGCATAGGGGGCATTATATGTGAGGGGCACAGCACAGGGGGCATTATATGCGAGGGGCACAGCACAGGGGCCATTATATGTGAGGGGCACAGCACAGGAGGCATTATTTCATATAATGCCCCCTGTGCTGTGCTCCACACATATAATGCCACCTGTGCTATGCCCCTCACATATAATGCCCCGTGCTTTGCCCCACACATATAATGCCCCCTGTGCTGTGTCCCTCACATATAATGCCCCCTGTGCTGTGACCCACACATATAAATTATATGTGTGGAGCACAGGGGGCATTATATGTGAGGGGCACAGCATAGGGGGCATTATATGTGAGGGGCACAGCACAGGGGGCATTATATGTGAGGGGCACAGCTCAGAAGGCATTATTTCATATAATGGCCCCTGTGCTGTGCTCCACACATATAATGCCCCCTGTGCTGTGCCCCTCACATATAATGCCCCCTGTGCTGTGCCCCTCACGTATAATGCCCCCTGTGCCCCACACATATAAATTATATGTGTGGGGCACAGCACAGGGGGCATTATATGTGAGGGGCACAGCACAGGGGCCATTATATGTGAGGGGCACAGCACAGGAGGCATTATTTCATATAATGCCCCCTGTGCTGTGCTCCACACGTATAATGCCCCCTGTGCTGTGCCCCACACATATAAATTATATGTGTGGGGCACAGCACAGGGGGCATTATATGTGAGGGGCACAGCACAGGGGCCATTATATGTGAGGGGCACAGCACAGGAGGCATTATTTCATATAATGCCCCCTGTGCTGTGCTCCACACATATAATGCCCCCTGTGCTATGCCCATCACATATAATGCCCCATAATGCGCCCCTCATATATAATGCCCCCATCATGCGCCCTTCACATATAATGCCCCCATCATGCACCCCTCACATATAATGCCCCCTGTTCTGTGACCCTCACAAATAATGCTCCTTTCATGTGCCCCAAACATAAAATGCCCCCTGTGCTGTCCCCCTCACATATAATGCCCCCTGAGGGGACAGGATGGGGGCATTATATGTGAGGGGTACAGCACAGGGGGCATTATATGTGAGGGGCAAAAAACGGGGGCATTATATGTGAAGGGCACAGCACGGGGCATTATATGTGAGGGGCGCATGATGGGGGCATTATATGTGAGGGGCAAAGAACGGGGGCATTATATGTGAAGGGCACAGCACGGGGCATTATATGTGAGGGGCGCATGATGGGGGCATTATATGTGAGGGGCAAAGAACGGGGGCATTATATGTGAAGGGCACAGCACAGGGGGCAATATATGTTAGGGGCACAGGACAGAGGGCATTATTATTATGTGGGGGAAAAGGACGGGTCATAATTAGTATATGTAGGGGCACAAGATGGGGCATTATTACTATATGTGAAGGCACAGAGTGTTCTGCATTTCAGAAGTATAGTGTAAATGATGAGGAATTTCTGGGGTGGTACGTTTTTTATGGGCCACAAAACATTTGGGTATTTTATTCAGAGGGTGTAATGCACAGCAAGTTATATTCAGAGAGTGCAGTGTGTGGTAGTATTATATTCAGAGGGTGCAGTGTTTGGTAGCATTAAATTTAGAGAACACAGTGTGTGATAGTATTATATTCAGAGGGTACGGTGTGTGGCGGTATTATATACAGAGGGTACGGTGTGTTGTATATTCAGGAGGTACAGTGTGTCAGAATTATATTCAGAGGGTGTGTGGCGGTATTGTATTAGAAGAATACAGTGTTTGGCAGTATTATAATAATTATTGTTTTCATATAGAGGATCAGAATCCGCTGACATAGAAACCATCTGGGCGTCAAGTTCTGCTGAGAGAAAATATAGCTGGAACAATTCCTGGCGGTATGTACCATCTGAATTAGATAAGGAAAGACTATAGAGAAGACGTCACCTGTAATCACTGATATCATTCAGTATTCCCCTCACTATGTCCCATTAGAGCTGGAGTCACTTGTAAGTTCTACAGTAATGATGGGTGAAACAACAACTCCCAGCATCCCCTCACCACTGCTTAGGTCATACTGGGAGCTGTAGTTTTAAATGGTAAAAACATCTTTAGCACTTTCCCATTCTGCGGCAATTGGTATATTTGATAATTATTCTGACATGTGAACATGGCCTAAGAGTCTTAAACAAGGTTAGGACTGTATGATACATTTAATAATATTGTAAGTTCTGTGAGCAACATCTTGTTTTCTGTCCGCCAACACAAAATACTCTAATAGTGCCCCTCCCGAGACTCGACTCTGGATCCGCCCCTGACTGACCATATCTGTTTATAGATAGCAATATCATTACGCTTCATATAGATAGCTTCTTCATTCTTAAGTAAGAAGTCTACGTTTGCCCAGAATTCTTTAACAGATGGTGCTTTTTCACTTTTCCATTGTTTGGCAATCATCTTTCTAGCAATATATAAGATTCTGCCCACCGCTTTTCTGTAATTTTGTCCTAGCCGTATACTATCCATATATCCCAGCAGACATATAATGGGGTCTTTTGGTATTTTAGTTTCAAAAACATCACCGATCCTCTGTAATACAGAGGACCAGAATACCTTCAGGACCGAACAGTCCCAGAGCATATGTAATTAATCAGCCCCTTCTTGATGACAGGGGGGACATCTGGAATCATTGTGGCAAACAATTTTATGGAGGAAGACAGGGGTCTGATAGACCCCATACAAAATATATATTTATGATAAACAACCTGCCTCTCCCACCGAGTGGACAGGGACTGCCCTCAGGACTGTTTCCCACTGTCCACTGTCCTAAAATATCCCAGTTCCCGCTGCCACGTTGTGAAAGCAGGGATTGGTATTGATTCCAGAAAACATTTAATCAAAAGTCCATAGATTTTGGAAATGAATCTTGCAGGTCTGATAGGTTCTACAATCAAGTCTAAAGCAGCATCTTTTTTAATTGAAAGATGTATTATCTTTGCCTGAGCCATCAAGGCATGTCTAAATTGTAAACATTAAAAAAGCTATTTCTGGGAAGTTGAAAATCATGTTGTAGCTCACTGAAAGTTTTAAATATCCTATCCCTATATATGTTCTTAACCCAGAGGACTCCTGCCTTTCTCAAATTATCAAACCCTTTTACCTTTTTAATTACCCTTAATTTTGGGTTGTCCCACAATGGTGTATACTCAGTAATCAAAGAAGTTTTCCTAACTTGTTTTACCGTTTATACTCGAGTATAAGCCGAGTTTTTCAGCACGATTTCTTGTGCTGAAAACACCCCCCTCGGCTTATACTCGAGTGAACTCTCCACCCTCAGTGGTCTTCAACCTACGGACCTCCAGATGTTTCAAAACTACAACTCCCAGGAAGCCCCGGCAGCCATCGGCTGTCCGGGCTTGCTGGGAGTTGTAGTTTTGAAACATCTGGAGGTCCGCAGGTTGAAGACCACTGCGGCCTTCGACATTATCCAGCCCCCCCACCCTCTCACCCCCTTTAGTTTTGTACTCACCTCCGCTCGGCGGGACATTAGGGTGCGCTGGTCCGGGCCATCTGTGCTGCAGGGACCGTCTGGTGGGGAGGGATAGTCGTTCCGGGCTGTCCATCTTCACCGGGGGGACCTCTTCTCCGTGCTTCGGGCCCGGCCCCGGAATAGTCACGTTGCCTTGACGACGACGCACAGGGACGTTCATAAGCAACGTCCCTGTGCGTCGTCGTCAAGGCAACGTCTCTATTCTGGGCCCAGAGCGCGGAGAAGATGGACAGATGGACAGCCCGGAACGACCATCCCTCCCTACCAGACGGTCCCTGCAGCACAGATGGCCAGGACCAGCTCACCCTAACGTCCCGCCGAGAGGAGGTGAGTACAAAACTAATGGGGGTGAGAGGGTGGGGGGGCTGGATGATGTCGAAGGCCGCAGTGGTCTTCAACCTGCGGACCTCCAGATGTTTCAAAACTACAACTCCCAGCAAGCCCGGACAGCCGATGGCTGCCCGGGCTTGCTGGGAGCTGTAGTTTTGAAACATCTGGAGGTCTGCAGGTTGAAGACCACTGTTAAATCAGACATTGACAAGCGGTGATGATGAAGGGGGGGGGGTAGGCTGATGACGCGGTGATGATGAAGGTGGGGGCTGATGACATGTGGTGATGATGAAGGGGAGGGGTGGGCTGATGACATGTGGTAATGATGAAGAGGGGTGGGCTGATGACATGTGGTGATGATGAAGGGGGGGTGGTCTGATGACATGTGGTGATGATGAAGGGGGGGTGGGCTGATGACATGTGGTGATGGTGAAGGGGGGGTGGTCTGATGACATGTGGTGATAATGAAGGGGGGGTGGGATGATGACAAGGGGATGATGACAGGCGGTGATGATGAAGGGAGGGTGGGATGATGACAGGCAGTGATGATGAGGGGGGGTGGGAATGATGACAGGCGGTGATGATGAAGGGGGATGATGAAGGGGGGATGATGATAAGCGTTTTAATGACGGGGGTCTGGATGATGACAGGGGGGATGATGTATATCCCACCCTAAGCTTATAGTCGAGTCAATAACTTTTCCTGGGTTTTTGGGGTGAAATTAGGGGCCTGGGCTTATATTCGGGTCGGTTTATACTCGAGTATATACGGTATTCCATATTTTTTTGAATCAATAAACAAGTATACGTGTTCTTGTTGGCAAGTTCCCCTTTCTCTAGTAGAGTCAAAATACCCTCATATGAAAACAAATATGATATAATCTCAACATTACTATTTATAATTTCATTACTGCCCCACCCCAATAACGGTTCACATTGGGCTGACAAAAAATATAGCCATGGGTTGGGCAATGCCAATCCACCTTCATCATTTGGTCTTTGCATGTTCTCTAATTTAAGTTTTGGCTTTCGCCCATTGCATATTAAATCCCTAAACTGAAAATTAATCCTCTGAAAAAACTTTAGTGGGATTCAAATTGGTGAAATGTGTAATGTATAATTTAATTGGGGCATTTGGACCATGTTTATCAAATTAATATGTCCAATTATAGATATTGGTAACTTGCACCATGATATATCATTTCGTTTTAATCTATCTAAACAGAGGAGGAGGTTTAATTTGATGTAATTAGTTACAGATGGTGTAACTTCTATTCCCAAATATTTTATTTGATTTACACATTTTATTGTAAGAAATTCATTAACATGTATATGATCTGCCCTCTTATCTAATAGCATCAAAAAAGATTTCTGCCAATTGATACCAGAAAGTTCCCCAAATCGGGTAGTCAAATCGATAGTGGTTTTCAAAGATGATTCCGTATCATTTAAAAAAAAATTAAGCATCGTCAGCACATAAAGCGATCTTTTTAGAGTATTGACCGTACTTAAAACCTCTTATATTTGAAGTAGCTCAAACACGTGCTGCATGGGGTTCCTTTGTTACCGCAAATAAAAGTGGGGATAATGGACACCTCTGTCTGACAGTACCCCATTCACTCTAATTTTTTGCCATAGGATTAACCTATAATATTGAATCCATGATATAAATTTGGGGCCAAAACCTATTTCCCTCAGAGTCAGCCAAAGATAGGGCCATTCCACACAATCGAATGCTTTTTGAGCATCCGACAGAACCTGGAGACTCAAAAACAGTCTTCAGATGTTAATCAAGGCAAATCTGGAGGGCATAAACCCTGCCTGATCAGGGTGAATTACAGAACTAATTACTTTTATTTAACCTGGCAGCTAATATTTTGGCAAGGAGTTTAACATCGCTACATGATAAGGAGATGGGTCTATATAAGTCCGGAGCCTCCGAATCCTTGCCTTTTTTGAGTATGACAACAATTATTGCCTCTCTCATTGAGGGAGGAAGTATCCCTATCTCCAGAGCATTATTAAAAACCTTTAATAGTTTAGGTAAAAGTAACTTTTACATATATAGGTTTCTGAGGGAAGGCCATCCACTCCGGGTGCTTTATTATTGGAAACTGAGGCCACAGCAATCTCCAACTCGTCTATCAACAATGGTGCTTCCAATGTGTCACTATCCGCTCTAGATAATTTAGGTAGGTCCGCCTCTCTCAGAAAAGCCAATATTTCATCAATAGATGAGTTAGAGCCTGACATATATAAAGAAGAATAAAGCTTTGTAAAACATTGAAAATAACAGCATCCGAATCTACAACTTCATACTGTTCATTTTTCAATAACACAATATAAGAGGGGGGATCCTGAGCCTTTGACATTTTTGACAACATATTTCCCACAGATTCTCCTTCTACAAAGAAAGCTTGCTTCTGTAGAATCCTTCTATTCTTAGCTTCTTCCATCAGGTGGAGTCGGAAGTTATTTTTCACTTTATGCAACTTCTCACCTGTTTGTACCGAAACATTTTCAATAAACAGCCCTTCAAGGCTCGCTACCTCCTTAGTCAAACTAAGTTTAACCTCAGACATTTTTGCTTTTTTTACCGCAATATATTTCATCAATATACCTCTGTGAAAAGCTTTCATAGCTTCCCATACAGTACAGATGGGGTGCTATTTTCATTAAATACTATTCTGTAAGTTGTGCCTGAAGATTAACTTCCTCATCCAGAATTGGAAGCCAATTTGGGTTTAGTTTCCAACATGGTTTTGTGGGTCCATCATTACGGTAGCAACATTTTGTATGTAATGGAGAATGATCTGATAGACCTCTTACATTATAGGCAATTTCCTTTATATATGGAAGTGTCAAAGTATTCCCAAATGCCAAATCTATTCTGGATAAGGAGTTAAAGGCAGGGGAATAGCAAGAAAAACCAACTGCATTGGGATACTTCAGTCTCCACAAATCCAACAAGCCTGTCTCCTCCATTAAAGCCCCAAATGGCGTATTTTTTGTCCCCATACCAGTTTGTTTCGGTGAGCATCTATCTTAACCTATGTTTACTACATTATTGAAGTCACTGAGCATCACTATTGGAATATCTAGGTACAATGATATCATAGCCATTATTTTAAGAATTATAAGTGAAGTATAAGGTGGATATATATATATATATATATATATATATATATATATATATATATTAGAAAAATTTAGACATTTTATATAGTGCACAACAAACATATACAGTGGTCCCTTAAGTTACAATATTAATTGGTTCCAGGACGACCATTGTAAGCTGAAACCATTGTATGTTGAGACCAGAACTCTATGGTAACCTGGTAATTAGTTCTAAAGCCACCAAAATGTCATCCAAAATTAATAAAAAGTGAGGACTAAAGAAAAATAAGTAGACAATTAATTAGATAAAGCATGTCCTTACATATAAAAGTAAAAAAGTGCCGCTGGAAGCTGTAAATCACTGTGTCAGGCATAGGCAACCTCCAGCACGGCAGATGTTTTGGACTACAAATCCCATGATGTTTTGTCAGCATTTTGGCTGTAAGAGCATCATAGGAGATGTAGTCCAAAACATCTGCAGTGCCAAATGTTGCCTATGCCTTGTCTATGTAGATCACAGGAGCTTCTTCTGGATCCTTTACAGTACACACAATGTCCTGAAAAAAGTAAAATAGAGCCACCCTTACTTGGTGTCCAAAGGAGCAGTTAACCTTGGTACAGGTAAAGAGTAGAACATGTAATACCTCCCTGCACTATAGGGGGCGCTACCAGACAGAAATGTAGTGCATACACTTCAGTAATATAGGTGTTTTACCAGGGAAATGACCATTCTGATTGGTCAGTTCTTCCAGCCATTGACTTGTTTCCCAGATCTGGACTGTCTTTAGCATTGTATAGTGAGTCTGATTTCAAGTTACAATGGTCCAGAAAAGGCCATTATATGTTGAAACTATTGTATGTTGAGGCCATTGTAAGTTGAGGGATCACTGTATATCTAACTTGAACATCAATATGTAAGTTAAGACAATGAAACATAATATTCCAATGAACCAGGACACTGACACCACTTGAATAATTAGTACAAGTAGCATGGTACGCTGCCTGAAAACCTAGATTATCAAATATACCCATATGTTCTCTAGTGGCGTGAGTCTCTGGTAAACAGTAGATTGCAGATTGAAACTTAAATTTAAACTAAAGGTAGTGGAAGATGCTATTTCATTTATTACTATTTAACATCCCACGGACGTTCCAACTAACTATAGTCAATGACATTTATTCAAAACCAGAATAAGAGAAATAATCAAATACTTAATACCAAGTAAACCCCTAGGATTAACCAAATCCATAATAATATAGCTAAAGTAAGCTCAGCCAATAACCCTCCAAAAATTAAAAAATTAAAAACACCCGCAGCACGACTCCCCCATAGACACCCACCCCCCAACCATTGTAGCTCTCCTACCAAAGGAAAGTGTAAGGAATCTAAAACCTATGTTTAGCACTACCATTCAACATAGGTTGACTACCCAAATTGTAAATTACCATTAACTCCTGCCATATAAACTCCAAAAGAGAGCAGCACTCTCAAGCCGAAAATGGCTTGGTGAGCAAGCCGAAACATCGCATCACATTATGTGAATAAAGACACCAACTTTTTTCACTCTACTGGAGTTTCTGCTATAATATATATATATATATATATATATATATATATATATATATATATATTAAAAAAAATAAAAGAAACAGGACATGCTCTTTTTAATTAGTTAATACATAAAAAAATTATAAATAATTCTTTTTTTATGCCCAACTATTCAGTAAAGCATGTTTCTTTATGTAGTAGTAGGACGTAATCAGTTTTCATTTAAGTCCAGCCATGCCATAGCATCTTTAAAGTTATCAAAAAAAATGCATAGTTCCATCCACTATGACCCTGAGTCGCGCTGGATACATCATAGCATAAAACAAGCTGAGATTGCACAGTCTCTTTTTTATATCATAAAATTTGGCCCTCAGGCGCTGGACCTCAATCTCCAAACACTGATACCCGAGAGCCATTAAATTGTAGATCAGGGAATTCTCTGGCTTTCTGTAACACAGTATATTTATCCTTATAATGCAATATTTTGGCGAGTATTGGACGAGGTGGGTGCCCCAGAGGGAGTGGCCTGTTGGGGACTCTATGCTCCCGTTCAATAGAAAATCAGTGTGAAAAGTATTCTTTACCAAATTGGGTCATCAGCCATTTTTCGAGAAACCCGCTAGCATTGGTTCCCTCCACTTTTTCTGGCAACCCCAGAAACCACACATTGTTTCTTCTCATGCAGTTTTCCATATCATCCATTTTATAAGTAAGTAGAGCAATGGCTTTAGTAGCCTCAGAATTATCTCAATCAATATCATAAAGTTTATCCTTAGCCATACTTACGCGCTGTTCAGACTCTGTAATACTTGAATTCATTTTATGAAAATTGTGGCACAAAAAAGAAGCATCTTGCTGTAGATGACCCAACTGAGCAGACAAGCCATTTATTGCTAAAAAAAAAATATCTCTTAATGATGGCTCAGTTATATTAATTGTATCTCCGCCACCGCCTCCATCCTTCCTTGACCTACTGGACTCTATAGTATTTAGCAGTGAAACATTAGAGATATCACTCACTGCATCCATATTGTCTTTCAGCGGAGGGTTGCCTCCCAGCTTCTGGAGTCTTGCCTGGCCGGCTTCCCAGCGGTCTGTAGCCGGTAATAGCATCTCTTTATCAGGCTCAATGCGTGCAAATCTTTGTAGCCGGGTGGTAATATCCTCACATGCAGGTAGTAATGATTTGGGACTTTCAGAGGATGCAAAAACTGTGGGTTGGGAAGATGTTGGGCAGCTCGGCAGTATAAGGCAAATCCGGAGTACTGACACTAATTCTTAAATCTTTCTCACAACGCATTCTCTCACATGACCGTGATGCGGAGGGCCACCTCTCCCATTTACAGTTGATCCATAATGGCCACACATACCATATATTTAATGTTTATGCGCCAAATGGTGATAACTCTCTCTTTCAATCCATAGTGAACACGATCAATGGCAATGTTGGACTGTTTACTATCATGGGGGGGGGACTTGAACTTGGTGGTTGACCCGCTAGTAGACCGTAGATGTCCTGCTCCTTCAATTGCTCCTTACCGACAGACTGATTGGGTTCTCCCTCCTTTCCTGCCACAAATGGGGTTATTAGACTTTTGGCGATATCTGCACCCGTATGGTCATGAGTAGACTCACTTCTCACACGTACATGGTTCCTAGTCTCGCATTGATTATTTCCTGGTTAGCCCCCTGTTGTGCTCCCATTTGGGCACAGTGGACATCCGGGATCTGATCATATCGGACCATGCACCAGTGGCTCCAAAGCTTCTGCCATCGTGCCCCAAAGGCTCAGACTTTTTGTGATGGTTTCCGTCTTATTTAACAAAAAATGTATCTTTTGTGTGTCTTCTTCGGGGTTGGTGGCTAGAATTCATGGCTGACAACGCACCACATATTGACAATCCCTCCCTTTAATGGGAAACGGCAAAAGTAGTGCTCCAGGGGAAGATTATGTCATATAGTGCCACGGTCAAACGTAAGACTCTGCAGGGTCATGCAACGGCAAGCGCAGTGTTATCGGAAGCATATTCACACTTTTTAAAATCCCCTACTCCTGATCATAAACTCAAATGGCAGGATGCAAAATCCTTGTACGAGCTCTGCTTAGACAGAAAGGAGAGGATTTATAGATATCATTTCGAAGCAGATCTGTTTCGGTAATGAAGCTGGTCATCTTCTAGGCAGGGTAGCGAAAGGAGCTTATGCGCCGTCTCATGTAATAGCATTGCATGATCAGTTGGGTCAAGTGACGCATGAACTGCACTCTATTAATGCTGCCTTGGGTCCCTATTACTCTGCTCTTTATTCCTCTACCCCCCCCCCCCCCCCCCGCCCGACTGATGATGGTGCACAGTTTTTGGAAGGTTTATATCTACTGACCCTGTCGGATGAGCAGCGCCAGGAACTTGACCCTATGGGACTCAGGGCGTACCTATGGGAGCTATAACATTGCAAAAAAAAAGTGAATAAAAATCATTTATATAAATTTATATTAAAAACAATTATATAAAAAAATAATCTTTACTGAAAAATGTACTGCGTAAAAATGGAAGCCCCCAAAAGCTGCAAAATGTTGTTTTTCCTTAAATTTTGTCGCACAATGATTTTTTTTCCATTTCGCCATAGATGTTTTGGTAAAATGACTAATGTCATTACAAATTAGAATTAGTGGCATAAAGAATAAGCCATCATATGGATTATTAGGTGCAAAATTGAAAGAGTTATGATTTTTTAAAAGTAAGGAGGAAAAAACGAAAATGCAAAAACGGAAAAACTCCAGGTCCTTAACCCCTTAAGGACTCAGCCCATTTTGGCCTTAAGGACTCAGACAATTAAATTTTTACGTTTTCATTTTTTCCTCCTCGCCTTCTAAAAATCATAACTCTTTTATATTTTCATCCACAGACTAGTATGAGGGCTTGTTTTTTGCGCGACCAGTTGTCCTTTGTAATGACATAACTCATTATTCCATAAAATGTATGGCGCAACCAAAAAACACTATTTTTGTGGGGAAATTAAAACGAAAAACGCAATTTTGCTAATTTTGGAAGGTTTCGTTTTCACGTCGTACAATTTACGGTAAAAATGACATGTGTTCTTTATTCTGAGGGTCAATATGATTAAAATGATACCCATTATTACATACTTTTATATTATTGTTGCGCTTAAAAAAAATCACAAACTTTTTAACCAAATTAGTACGTTTATAATCCCTTTATTTTGATGACCTATAACTTTTTTATTTTTCCATATAAGCGGCGGTATGGGGGCTCATTTTTTGCGCCATAATGTGTACTTTTTTTGATACCACATTTGCATATAAAAAACGTTTAATACATTTTTTATAAATTTTTTTTAATAAAATGTATTAAAAAAGTAGGAATTTTGGACTTTTTTTTTTTCGTTCACGCCGTTAACCGTACGGGATCATTAACATTTTATTTTAATAGTTCGGACATTTACGCACGCGGCGATACCAAATATGTCTATAAAAAAAATTTTTACGCTTTTTGGGGGTAAAATAGGAAAAAACGGACGTTTTACTTTTTTATTGGGGGAGGGGATTTTTCACTTTTTTTTTACTTTTACTTTTACATTTTTTTTACATTTTTTTTTACACTTGAATAGTCCCCATAGGGGACTATTCATAGCAATACCATGATTGCTAATACTGATCTGTTCTATGTATAGGACATAGAACAGATCAGTATTATCGGTCATCTTCTGCTCTGGTCTGCTCGATCACAGACCAGAGCAGGAGATGCCAGGAGCCGCACGGAGGAAGGAGAGGGGACCTCCGTGCGGCGTTATGAATGATCGGATCCCCGCAGCAGCGCTGCGGGCGATCCGATCATTCATTCAAATCGCGCACTGCCGCAGATGCCGGGATCTGTATTGATCCCGGCACCAGAGGGGTTAATGGCGGACGCCCGCGAGATCGCGGGCATCAGCCATTGCCGGCGGGTCCCTGGCTGCGATCAGCAGCCGGGATCAGCCGCGCATGACACGGGCATCGCTCCGATGCCCGCGGTTATGCTTAGGACGTAAATGTACGTCCTGGTGCGTTAAGTACCACCGCACCAGGACGTACATTTACGTCCTGCGTCCTTAAGGGGTTAAAGGGTACCTTTCATCAAAATAACTTTTGATATAGTATAGATTAATGTATGCAGAATAACTTTCCAATAGCATGTTATTAAAAAATATGCTTCTTTCTATTTAATTTTCCACTTTGAAAAATGACCACTAGAGGTCTCCCTACCAGTCCTTTTTTTATAGATTTCAGAGTCATGCTGGAGTCCTAAATCTCAGACTGCAGCCGGGACACAGACAAACTCAGCACTGCTCCCTGTCAGTGAGTTTGTCTGTGTCCCGGCTGCTGTCTGAGATTTAGGACTCCAGCATGACTCTGAAATCTATAAAAAAATATAAAAAAAGGACTGGTAGGGAGACCTCTAGTGGTCATTTTTCAAAGTGAAAAATTAAATAGAAAGAAGCATATTTTTTAATAACATGCAATTGGAAAGTTATTCTGCATACATTAATCTATAATATATCAAAAGTTTTTTTGATGAAAGGTCCCCTTTAAGGGGTTAAATAGGATTATGAGAGGGGAATTATGGGCTATGGGTCTAGGTTCCTTGAGTACCCCTTTAAGGTTTCCATTAACAGTAGCTCTTCCATGGATTCGAATGACAAATGCTAGTCTTTGCTTCACATGTACATAAATTAGCTCTATGTGCCCGTTATTATGTCTACTGATCAATGGTTGCCATTCCATGGACCACTTCATACTGGGAGATCTAACAAAACCTATTTTGGAAAAGCCCTGATCCATTTGTCTAACCATAAAGACTTGCCCTTGTCAAAATGGCTCAGATTTGTTGTTTTCTCATTTTACGTGCTCCCAGCACATTGACATAAACTGATTGTTCACTTGTTGTCTAATAAATTCCACACTTTGGCATAAGCTAGGGATGAGCGAATCAAATCTGACAAATCCGAATTCATTACGAATTTCAGGAAAAATTTGCTTTGCAACGAATCCGAATATCGCTGTGTTTCGATTGCACGAATCGCTTCATTAAACTCCACTTAGTGCGGTCCAGGCTCCAGGGCATCTAAAATGGCGGATCCACATGTGAGGACATGGGGCAAGGAACTCTGGGAAGGCGGAAATGGCGGGTAGGCTAGATGACCCTGAATCACATGCAGCATGCAGCCTATCAGCAGCCAGCCACCCCTGTGATGTCACAGCCCTACATAATTGGCAGCCATCTTGCGGCCAGTCACTTCAGCATTTTATTTCAGAGAGAGCGACTTACTGCAGGGAGAGAGAGAGCATTGTGTGCATTGCACAGAAAAACAGCTTTACAGCAGCGATTAACCACAAGCACATGTCTCTGCATGAAAGCATTGACAGAGAGAGAGAGAGAGAGAGAGAGAGAGGGAAAGTACAATTTTGGGTCTAATACACAGTGACTCCACTGCTGCAGTGGGGTGTACAGCAACTCTAAAGTGTTAGGGGTTATGCTGCTGCCAGGCATGCTGGCAGTGAGCGCACCCCTGTTCCATCCCCTGGTGCCAGCGACACCGCTGTCCTCACCTCAGGATGGAGTTGCAGGCATCTGCCGGCCTGTAACTCACCCTGCCTTGGTCCTGCTCCCTCTGTCTGCTGGGGCGCGTGTGCCGCTTCCTAGGGCATGCTCACCAGCTCTCAGAAATTTTAAGGGCCAGTATGCCCTTAATTGGTTCTTGCTAATTAGTGAAGCTATAAGTGCCAGCACTTCCTCTATTGCCTTGCCGGATCTTTGTGCCATCATTGCCTTAGAGAAAGCATTCATTTGTGTCTTGCCTTGCTGTGTATCTGACCCTTGCTACGTTTCCCAACCTTGCTCCTGTGCCGCCTGCATTCTGACCTCTTGCTACGTGACCTGACCTTGCTATAGTGCTACCAGCCCTGACCTCCCACCTGTCCTGACTATGAGTTGTCTCATCCTTCCTGTGCCACATTACACCTCGGCAGCCTGCGTAGACGATTCGTATCAGGACTAGCGACCTGGGTTCTGCCTGCCGCAGCAAGTCCATCCCGCTTTGCGGCAGGCTCTGGTGAAAACCAGCCGCACCTTAGACTCCGCTCCCTGGTACAGCCCACGTCATCATCCACACAGGTACAGCGGATCCCCTTCACCTCAGCCGTAACATAAAGCTTACAGGGGCCAGTCAGGTAGAGCAGTAAAAGCCATTGTCACTTGCTATTAGTGCCTAATAGTATTGTACGGGGCTCTACTACACAGCTATTCGGTACTGCTGCAGTTGGTTGTACAACAACTGTAAAGCTAACAGGGGCCAGTTACGGTGAGCACAAAAAGCCATAGTCACCTGATTACAGTGCCTAATACAGGTTGCAGAGCTTATTGTCCTCTCATAAGTGTAACCTATACGTTCATAGGTGGTGTATGTTTATTTTTTTTCCTAAAAAACGAATTTTGGCCTAGTTGCTGTGAAAGACCAGCCAAAGCTACACCCTTGTTTCTTTAGCCTTAAACAGTGTTAGGTGGAGCATATTGTCCAGCTCTCATAAGTGTAAACTGTAGGTACACCTATATTGTGTACGTTTTTTTTTTTCCTGAAAAACTAATTTGGGCCATGTTACTGTGAAAGGCCAGCAAAGCTACATTCTTGTTTCTGTAGCCTTATAAAGTTTTAAGCGGAGCGTATTGTCCAGCTCTCATAATTGTAAACTGTAGGTACACCTACGTGGTGTACGTTTTTTTTCTCCCTGAAAAACTAATTTGTGTGTTCAAATTTCAACCCACATACGGTTTGAAAAACGATGTCCTGTTGCATCCATTTTTTAAGAAAAAAACATACATTTTTAAACTTTTCACTCCATTTTAAATACATTTTCACTTGTTTGATTGAAATTCCAAGAAAAAAAACTGTGCAAAGTCAAAAAACGGATGGAACCACACGTAAATACGGTTCTGTACGGTTCCAATTGACTCCCATGTTAAAGGGGTATTCTAGGAAAAAGCCATTTTTTTTATTTCAACTGGCCTTTGGCTGTCCGGGCATGCTGGGAGTGGCAGTTTGGCCTTCCTAGTGGTTGCCACAGTAAAGATCGCTTTACTTTCACTTTCATTCCCCCCCCCCCCCCCCCCCACTGTCGTTTCCCTACCTGAGCCGGGATCTCTGCAGTCTCCACGATGATCTTCGGTCCCCACGCCATCTTCAGGTAAGGTACCGGTCTCCATCTTCTCCCCTTCATTCTGCCCGACATCCAGGGGTGGGCAGAATGGGGGGTTTCCATGGCAACCCCCTGTCCTTCGCTGCCATTGGTCAGAACTCAGTTTTGACTAATGGCAGGGGATAGGAGGAGATCGCAGCACTGAGACCTCGCTCCTATCCTGCAGGATGATCGGGGGTGTCACTGACAACTCTGATCATCCCTCTTTTATGGGTGATCGGGTCATCAGAGACCCGATCAGCCCGTAATGGCAGAAAATCGCATGTCTGAATTGACAAGCGATTTTCTGCGATCGCTGACATGGGGGGGGTCTCAGGACCCCCCTCGGCGATGTGTCGGGATGCCTGCTGAATGATTCCAGCAGGCATCCCGGTCCGGTCCCCAACCGGCTAGCGGCGGGGACCGCAATTCCCGTGGGCGTATGCATACACCCTACGCCCTTAACGACGAAGGACGTGTCCCCTCATCATATCGGGTCGGTCCTGGTGGCTATCAACGGCCGGGACCCGCGGCTAATACAGGACATCACCGATCGCAGTCAAGCGCCGATAACACTGATCACAGGCGTGTTAATACACGCCAGTGATCTGTGTAAAAGATCAGTGTATGCAGTGTTATAGCTCCCTATGGGAGCTATAACACTGCAAAAAAAGTAAAAAAAAGTGTTAATAAAAGTAATTTAACCCCTTCCCTAATAAAAGTTTCACCCCCATTTTCCCATAAAAAAATAAGTGTAAATTAAAATAAACATATGTGGTATAGCCGCGTGAGTAAATGTCCGAACTATAAAAATATATCATTAATTAAACCGCACGGTCAATGGCGTACATGTAAAAAAATTCCAAAGTCCAAAAAAGCTTATTTTTGGTCACTTTTTATATCATTAAAAAATGAATAAAAAATGATCAAAAAGTCCGATCAAAACAAAAAGGAAACCGATAAAAACTTCGGATCACGGCGCAAAAAATTAGTCATCATACCGCCCTGTACGTGGAAAAATAAAAAAGTTATAGGGGTCAGAAGAGGACATTTTTAAACGTGCAAATTTTCCTGCATGTAGTTATGATTTTTTCCAGAAGTACGACAAAATGAAACCTATATAAGTAGGGTATCATTTCAATCATATGGACCTACAGAATAATGATAAGGTGTCATTTTTACCGAAAAATGTACTGTGTAGAAACGAAAGCCCCCAAAATGGCGTTTTTTCTTGAATATGTCGCACAATGATTTTTTTTGCCGTTTTGCCGTGAATTTTTGGGTAAAATGACTGTCACTGCAAAGTAGAATTGGTGATGCAAAAAATAAGCCATAATATCGATTTTTAGGTGGAAAATTGAAAGGATTATGATTTTTAAAAGGTAAGGAGGAAAAAACAAAAGTGCAAAAACTGAAAAACCCTACGTCCTTAAGGGGTTAAGGAATCAGGACGCAGGGTGTATGCATA
Source organism: Hyla sarda (assembly GCF_029499605.1). NCBI lineage: Eukaryota > Metazoa > Chordata > Amphibia > Anura > Hylidae > Hyla > Hyla sarda. The sequence continues at coordinate 256,880,811 of NC_079190.1, forward strand.
CGCTCCACGTCCTGAACAAGTTAAAAAAATCATAACTCTCAATTTTGCACCTAAAAATCCATATGTTGGCTTATTTTTTTGCGTCGCCAATTCTACTTTTCAATGACATCAGTCATTTTACCCAACAATTTATGGGGAAACGGAGAAAAAAATCATTGTGCGACAAAATTTAAAAAAAAAAACTACATTTTGTAGTTTTTGGCGGCTTCTGTTTCTACACCGTAAATTTTTCTGTAAAATTAAACCTTCTCTTTATTCTGTAGGTCCGTACGATTAAATTGATACCCAACTTTTATAGGTTTGATTTTGTTGTACTTCTGACCCCTAAAACCTTGATCTGGAGTTTTTAGCAGTACCATTTTTGTATTGATTGAACTTTTTGATCACTTTTTATAAAATGTTTTATGATATGAAAACTGACCAAAAATGCACTATTTTGGACTTTGTATTTTTTTTGTGAGTACGCCATTGACCGTGTGGCTTAACCCCTTAAAGACCCAGCCCAAATATACCTTAAAGACCCGGCCATTTTTTTAACATCTGACCACTGTCACTTCAAGCATTAATAACTCTGGGATGATTTTACTTTTCATTCTGATTCCGAGATAGTTTTTTCGTGACATATTCTACTTTATGTTAGTGGTAACATTTTGTCGATACTTGTATAATTTCTGAAAATTTTGCATTTTTTTACTTTGAAGCTCTCTGCATATAAGGAAAATGGATATTCCAAATAAATAATACATTGATTCACATATACTATATGTCTACTTTATGTTTGCATCATAAAGTTTACATGTTTTTACTTTTGGAAGACACCAGAGGGCTTCAAAGTTCAGCAGCAATTTTCACATTTTTCACAAAATTTTCAAAATCGGAATTTTTCAGGGACCAGTTCAGTTTTGAAGTGGATTTGAAGGGCCTTCATATTAGAAATACCCCACAAATGACCCCATTATAAAAACTGTACGCCTCAAAGTATTCAAAATGACATTCAGTAAGTGTGTTAACCCTTTAGGTGTTTCACAGGAATGGCAGCAAATTAAAGGGGCAAATTCAAAATCTTCATTTTTTACACTCGCATGTTCTTGTAGACCCAGTTTTTGAATTTTTACAAGTGGTAATAGGAGAAAAAGCCCCCAAAATTTGTAACCCAATTTCTCTCGAGTAAGGAAATACCTCATATGTGTATGTCAAGTGTTCGGCGGGCGCAGTAGAGGGCTCAGAAGGGAAGGAGCGACAATGGGATTTTGGAGAGTGAATTTTTCTGAAATGTTTTTTGGTGGGCATGTCACATTTAGAAAGTCCCTATGGTGCCAAAATAGCAGAAAACCCCACATGGCATACCATTTTGGAAACTACACCCCTCAAGGCATGTAACAAGGGTCCAGATAGCCTTGTCACACCACAGGTGTTTGACAACTTTTCGTTAAAATCGGATGTGTAAATGGAAAAAAAATTCACACTAAAGTTCAGTTTTTCCCCCAAATTTACCATTTTTACAAAGGGTAATGGGAGAAAATGACCCCCCCCCAAAAATTTGTAAGCCCATCTCTTCTGAGTATGGAAATACCCCATGTTAGGACGTAAAATGCTTTGCAGGCGAACTACAATGCTCAGAAGAGAAGGAGTCACATTTGGCCTTTTGAAAGCAACTTTTGCTGAAATGGTTTTTTGGGGGCATGTTGCATTTAGGAAGCCCCTGTGGTGCCAGAAAAGCAAAAAATACCCACATGGCATTGCATTTTGGAAACTAAACCCCTCAAGGAACATAACAAAGGGTCCGCTGAGCCGTACCACCCCACAGGTGTTTGACGACTTTTCGTTAAAGTTGGATGTGTAAATGAAAAAAAAAATGTTTTTTTACTAAAATGCAGTTTTTCCCCAAAATTTTACATTTTTACAAGGGGTAATAGGAGAAAATTACCCCCAAAATTTGTAACCTCATTTCTTTTGAGTATGGAAATACCCCATGTTAGGACGTAAAATGCTTTGCTGGTGAACTACAATGCTCAGAAGAGGAGGAGCGCCATTGTGCTTTTGGAAAGAGAATTCGTTTGAAATGGTAGTCAGGGGCCATGTGCGTTTACAAAGCCCCCCGTGGTGCCAGAACAGTGGACCCCCCCACATGTGATCCCATTTTGGAAACTACACCCCTCACAGAATGTAATAAGGGATGCAGTGAGTATTTACACCCCACTGGTGTTTGACAGATCTTTGGAACAGTGAGCTGTGCAAATGAAAATTTTAATTTTTCATTTTTAAGGACCACTGTTCCAAAAATCTGTCAGACACCTGTGGGGCGTAAATTCTCACTGTACCCTTTATTACATTACGTGAGGGGTTTAGTTTCCAAAATGGGGTCACATGTGTCGGGGGGTCCATTGTTCTGGCACTATGGGGGCTTTGTAAACACATGTGGCCTTCAATTCCGGACAAATTTTCTCTTCAAAATCCCAATGGCGCTCCTTCTCTTCTGAGCATTTTAGTTCGCCCGCAGAGCATTTTAAATTCACATATGGGGTATGTTCTTACTCAGAAGAGATGGGGTTACAAATTTGGGGGGCTTTTTTCCTATTTTCCCTTGTGAAACTGAAAAATGTAGGGTAACACCAGCATTTTAGTGAAAAAAAAAACATTTTAGTTTTCATTGCCCATCCAAATTTAATGAAAATTCGTCAAACACCTGTGCTATCTTCAGGCTCACTATACCCCTTGTCACGTTCCATGAGGGGTGTAGTTTCCAAAATGGGGTCACATGTGGATATTTTTTTTTTTGCGTTTGTCTCAACCGCTGTAAAATCAGCCACCCCTGTGCAAATCACCAATTTAGGCCCCAAATGTACATGGTGCGCTCTCATTCCTGAGCCTTGTTGTGCGTCCGCAGAGCATTTTACGCTTACATATGGGGTATTTCCGTACTCAGGAGAAATTGTGTTACAAATTTTGGGGGTCTTTTTTTCCTTTTACCGCTTGTGAAAATAAAAAGTATGGGGCAACACCAGCATGTTAGTGTAAAAAGTTTAATTTTTTTACACTAACAGGCCGGTGTAGCCCCCAACTTTTCCTTTTCACAAGCGGTAAAAGGAAAAAAACGACCCACAAAATTTGTTGTGCAATTTCTCCCGAGTACGGCGATACCCCATATGTGGCCCTAAACTGTTTCCTTGAAATACGACAGGGCTCCGAAGTGAGAGAGCGCCATGCGCATTTGAGGACTAAGTTAGGGATTGCATAGGGGTGGACATAGGGGTATTCTACACCAGTGATTCCCAAACAGGGTGCCTCCAGCTGTTGCGAAACTCCCAGCATGCCTGGACAGTCAGTGACTGTCAAGAAATGCTGGAAGTTGTTGTTTTGCAACAGCTGGAGGCTCCGTTTTGGAAACACTGCCGTACAAGACATTTTTAATTTTTATTGGGGGGGGACAATGTAAGGGGGTGTATATGTAGTGTTTTACTCTTTATTATGTGTTAGTGTAGTGTACTGTATTGTTTTTAGGGTACTTTCGCACTGTCGGGTTACGGTGAATTTCCCGCTAGGAGTTTGCGCTGCGGCGAAAAATTTGCCACAGCCCAAACTTGAAGCAGTAAATTTATTGTAAACCTGTCCGTGTGAATGTACCCTGTACGTTCACATGGGGGGGGCAAACCTCCAACTGTTTAAAAACTACAACTCCCAGCATGTACTGACAGACCGTGCATGCTGGGAGTTGTACTTTTGCAACAGCTGGAGGCACACTGGTTGGAAAACCTTCAGTTAGGTTCTGTTACCTAACTCAGTATTTTCCAACCAGTGTGCCTCCAGCTGTTGCAAAACTACAACTCCCAGCATGTACTAATCACCGAAGGGCATGCTGGGAGATGTAGTTATGCAACAGCTAGTGGTACCCAACTACAACTCCCAGCATGCCGAGACAGCTGTTTGCTGTCTGGGTATGCTGGGATTTGCAGTTTTGCAACATCTGGAGAGCTACAGTTTTGAGACCAGTGCACAGTGATCTCCAAACTGTGGACCTCCAGACGTTGCAAAACTACAACTCCCAGCATGCCCAGACAACAAACAGCTATGTGGGCATGCTAAGAGTTGTAGTTTTGCAAGATCTGGAGGGATATAGTTTAGAGACCACTGTATAGTGGTCTCAAACTGTAGCCCTCCAGCTGTTGCAAAACTACATATTCCAGCATGCCCAAACAGCTGTCTGGGCATGCTGGGAGTTTTAGTTTTGCAACATCTGGAGGGCTACAGTTTAGAGACCACAGTCTCAGACTGTAGCCCTCCAGATCAACTTACCGGCTTCCGTAGGATCCAGGGAGCCGTCCTCTTCTGACGCACGTCAAGCCGCCCGCCGATCACCGTCGCCGCAGCCTCCGGATCGGTAAGTGGACGTCGGCGCCCGGTCCCCTTCGGTTCCTCGTCCTGCCCCGCCTATTGTGGGTGGGCAGGACCGGGGAAAACGAAAGTTAACCCCCCTGCCCCCGGTCTGCTATTGGTCGTCGCCTCTGACAATCAATAGCAGACCAATAGCAGGGATAGGAGGAGTGGCACCCCTGCCACCTCACTCCTATGCCTACAGGGGGATCGTGGGTGTCTTAGACAACCGCGATCCCCCTTATATTCCGGGTCACCATAGACCCGTAAGACCCGGAGTAGGCGCAAATCACAAGTGTGAATTCACTTGCGATTTGCGCCGATTGCCGACGGGGGGGGGGGGTCTGGTGACCCCCCTGGACATTTGCCCAGGGTGCCTGCTGATTGATATCAGCAGTCACCCCGGTCTGGCCCCCGCCCGGCGCGCGGCAGGGACCGAAATTCCCACGGGCGTATGGATACGCCCTGGGTCCTTAAGTACCAGGATGTCAAGGCGTATCCATACACCCTAGGTCCTTAAGTGGTTAATTAACTATATATTTTTATAACTCGGACATTTCCACAAGCGGCGATACCACATATGTTTATTTTTATTTACACTGGGGGGGTTATTCAAACTTTTATTAGGGAATGGATTAAATGATCTTTATTGACTGTCTTTCACTTCATTTACACTTTATTTACACTGGGGGGGTTATTCAAACTTTTATTAGATAAGGGGTTAAATGATCTTTATTCACTTTTTCTCACTTTTTTTTGCAATGTTATAGCTCCCATAGGGGGCTATAACACTGCACACACTGATCTTTTACATTGATCAATGGTTTCTTATAGGAAACCATTGATCAATGATTCTGCCGCTTGACTGCTCATGCCTGGATCTCAGGCACTTAGCAGTCATCTGGCGATCGGACACAAGGAGGCAAGGTAAGGGACCCTCCTGCTGTGTCACAGCTGTTCGGGATGCAGCGATCTCACCGCATACATCCCGAACAGCCCCCTGAGCTAACCGTCAATGATTTACTTTCACTTTAGATGCGGCGTTCAACTTTGAATGCCGCCTCTAAAGGGTTAATAGCGCGTGGCACCGCAATCAGTGGCGCGCGCTATTAGCCACGGGTCCCGGCCGGGCCCGACCAGCTATGACGCACAGGTACCCCCTTGATCCTTAACAGGTTAACCCCCCAAACTCTACCCAAGTGTACCAAAGTGGATGACATGTGGAGCTGTAACTACAGTCATGGACAATGCATGTCCTTTACGGCCCTCTGGGTGAATGTGGTTCCTGCACAGCCACAACAGCAACTTGGACAGGTCACGCCACATCTGCCTACGCGCTTTCAGGCTGCTGGTCCTGCAACAGTGTGCGCCTCCGCCTCCTCATCCTCCACCGTGTCCTCAGCCTCCACTGCCCAGACAAGTCTCAGTGCCCCTCCAGTATACCATATGTGCAGGGCACAGCGGTGTCACACTGTTTGCCTTGGTGAACGGAGTCACACAGGGGAGGAACTGCTAAAAGTAATTCATCAAGAGATCAAATCACGGCTTACTCCACGAAAACTGGAAATGGGAACCATGGAAACTGACAACGGGAATAACATCTTGTCTGTGCTGCGTTAAGAAAGCCTGAGACATGTGCCCTGCATGGCACACATGTTCAATCTGGTTGTCAAGTGATTCCTGAAGTGTTACCCCATCTGCAAGACATCCTAACAATGGGAAAAAAACCTTGCATGCACTTCAGCCACTCATACACCGCAAAGCACACCCTCCTTGAGCTGCAGCATCAGAACGGTATCCCCCAACATAGTCTGATTTACGACATTTCCACACATGAACCGACTGTATGAACGGAGAAAAGCCACTGATTTTGTGATGATCCAAGCGGATAGGGGGGCTCCCCTATGTAACTTAATACCTACCATTTGCTCAGGCCCTTTGAGGAAGCCACATTATTAGTCAGTCGCAAGGATTAAGGGATGAATGACGTCATTACACTGCTTCATATCCTACAACACGTGTTGGAAATGATGGCTGGTCAGGGCACTGGAGATATGACGCCTACAGCTCGTGACCACATGAGTCCTGTGGGCGCTGAACTGTAGGAGGAGGGAGAGGGGGACTGTGGAGCACAGGCAAGGGTTTGCAAAATGGATGGTTTTTATAGTCATCTGACAAGAGAGGAGGAGCAGGAAAAGGCTGTGGAGCTACAGGGTGATGAGGAAGAGGAGACAGAGGACCAAGGCACACCGTGGCCATGTGGTCTCCTCATGCTGCTGGCACATTAAATGAAACTTTAACTTAATCTATTTTAAATCTTCAATAACATTTTCAAAAATATCTTTAAGATTTTTAATTGTGAGGCCTATGGTCTGTGAGGCTGTTGCCACCTCCAGGTTGGGTCATTTTGCCACATTATGGTCTCCTTTTGTTGCCGCCATTTCCAGGCTGTCATTCTGCCACATTATGGTCTCCTCATGCTGCTGCCACCTCCAGACTGTATCATTGTGCCACCATATGGTCTCCTCATGCTGTTGGCACCTTAAATTAAACTTTCACAATTTAAATCTATTTTAAATCTTCAATTTAAATTTTGCTAAATATATTTAATCTTTTCTATTGTGAGGCCCTATTGTCTCGTTGGGCTGCTGCCACCTGTAGGCCCTATCATTGTGCTGCCATGTGACTCCTTGTTATGTTGGGTTTTGTGGTCATAAAGCATTAGTTGAAAGTAAATGCTTCGGGCACCCGGGACATTAACCCCTTAAGGACACATGACGTACTGGAACGTCATGTGTCCACTCCCGATCTATAACGCGGGGCCACGGCGTGGCCCCGCGTCATAGCGGGTCGGGCCCGGCCTCTAACAACGGCCGGGACCCGTGGCTAATAGCGCGCGGCATTGATCGCTGTGCCGCGCGCTATTAACCCTTTAGACGCGGCGTTCAAAGTTGAACGCCGCGTCTAAAGTGAAACCGAAAGCATGCCGGCTAGCTCAGTGGGCTGTTCGGGATAGCCGCGGTGAAATCGCGGCATCCCGAACAGCTGACAGGACAGCGGGAGGGCCCCTACCTGCCTCCTCGCTGTCCGATCGCCGAATGACTGCTCAGTGCCTGAGATCCAGGCATGAGCAGTCATGCGGCAGAATCATCGATCACTGGTTTCTTATGAGAAACCAGTGATCAATGTAAAAGATCAGTGTGTGCAGTGTTATAGGTCCCTATGGGACCTATAACACTGCAAAAAAAAAGTGCAAAAAAAAAGTGAATAAACATCATTTAACCCCTTCCCTATTAAAAGTTTGAATCACCCCCCTTTTCCCATAAAAGAAAAAACACAGTGTAAATAAAAATAAAAATAAACATAAATGGTATCGCCGCGTGCGGAAATGTCCGAATTATAAAAATATATCGTTAATTAAACCGCACGGTCAATGGCGTGCGCGCAAAAAAATTCCAAAGTCCAAAATAGTGCATTTTTGGTCACTTTTTATATCATGAAAAAATGAATAAAAAGCGATCAATAAGTCCTATCAATGCAAAAATGGTACCGTTAAAAACTTCAGATCACGGCGCAAAAAATGAGCCCTCATACCGCCCCATACACGGAAAAATAAAAAAGTTATAGGGGTCAGAAGATGACAATTTTAAACGTATTAATTTTCCTGCATGTAGTTATGATTTTTTCCAGAAGTCCGACAAAATCAAACCTATATAAGTAGGGTATCATTTTAATCGTATGGACCTACAGAATACATATCAGGTGTCATTATTACCGAAAAATGTACTACGTAGAAACGGAAGCCCCCAAAAGTTACAAAACAGCGTTTTTTTTTAAATTTTGTCGCACAATGATTTTTTTTCCCGCTTCACCATAGATTTTTGGGCAAAATGACTGACGTCATTACAAAGTAGAATTGGTGGCGCAAAAAATAAGCCATCATATGGATTTTTAGGTGTAAATTTGAAAGAGTTATGATTTTTAAAGGCAAGGAGCAAAAAACGAAAATGCAAAAACGGAAAAACCTCCGGTCCTTAAGGGGTTAAACTTATGAATCTAATAAAAATTTCAAATTGAAATGTAAAAAAATCGATGTAATCTTTTCAAGACTGAGGCCCTATGGTCATTGACTTCATATATTACCTGTGGAATTACCACAAGAATCCAATGAAACAGGTTGCAACGATAAACATGAACCATAACTGATAAAATGAGACTTTCGCACTTTCACAGGTGGGGGAGCGGGTCTCTGAGAGGCAGGGGCTGGAACAGGAGGTAGTCCTCCTCACAGAGGACTGCAGCTCGATTTTAAGATACAAGTACAAGCTTTTTCACTGCAGCCACTTCTAGCTTTATGCGCCACTTATCCATTAAATCTCTTCAATTGTGATGCCATATGGTCTTCCTGCTGCCACATCAAGATGCTGTGTGGCAGTGATTCTAATAGCGATGCCTGTAATCTGCATATCATACTGAATAAAAGTATTATTGCACTACCCCATCACATTCCCTATGAGTGTTACAGCAAGGCAAAGTGTTCTACACCCCTATTGAGGCTCTCTGTAGCCCAGAAATAGTGATTCACTATTTTTAATAAGAGAGAATAAATAAATTAATAAATTCTGACCAAACCAAATTTTTTTGGAAAATTCTGCGAATCGGCCGAATCGAATTTTTCAAAAATTTGCTCATCTCTAGCATATGCCATTGATATGGGACAATCAATCATGTTATTAACTTCATCTGTTAGTGATTTTAAAGTAATGGCTGTTCCATGAATAGTTACTGAAATACAGTGAAGGTTTGAGGATAATGACACAAACAGGAATGTATGCATGTAAAACCCTTGAAAACTAAGATATGTTCTGAATATGAAATGTTGAGTAAAGTCAGGTTTTTGCAACTACACGGTTCATATTAAGATGGTTCCTACTGATAAATGTAGAAGAGACTACAGATTGAAAAGAGTTTTTTTCCCTGAGTTAATCATGAAGATGCCACTGTAATATTTCATAACAGAAAGAGAATCAAGGCTTTGAGCATTTTATATCAGATAGTTCTGAAGAAGAGGCAAAAATCTCATTAAGGCCTGGAGTCTCAGCCCTGCCCTCTCTCTAGTTGATAATGCCATTGACTTGCGATTTACAACCCTGGAAAATGAATTTTACCCTTGTGCTCCTCCCCTGCTTATCAACTAATCTGCTCCAGCAATGATGAGAAGAAATGATGATTATGGGATGAAACATTGAAGGTTATTCATTGTATTGCTGCACTGCTGATCACAAGTCAACAAATCCTACAGTTTAAATTGTTCATTACATCTAATAAAGTTAATTACATCTTAGTATCATTTGTCAAGAATATTATATTCAACATATTTGATTGATATATTTAAAAAAGGAAATGGACCTCTCACATTGCGGAGAACATAGTCAATTTAATTCAATTCATTAGTCTTTACCTACTTAATTGAAATGGATAATATGAATAAAGGGACAGGAAGAAGGTTTTTTGCTTAGTAGGTCCTTTTGCTAATTTAGTTAGTTTTGTGTTTAGCCAGTGGTCTTGGAACTTTAGTTTTTTTTTTTCTATATATAAATATATATATATAATATTTCCATTTAACTGTTATATAGTATGAAGATATCTATTTATTTAGGTGTACCAATTCTATATTACTAATCAAAGGATAGGGGATAAGATGTCTGACCGAGGGGGTCCCCCCACTGGGGAACCCCCCCCCCGCACGCGCAATCTTGGCTGCGGCACCCCAGACATCCGGTGCACGGAGTGAACTTCCCTCTGTGCTGGATGACTGGTGATACGGAGGCTCATGATGTCACGGCCACACCCCGCTCTTGACGTCATGACCATGCCCCAGCAATGCAAGTCTATGGGAGGGGGTGTGGCGCTTTAAACGAACGCCGGGTGCAGCAGGGAGATCGCAGGGGTTCCCAGCGGCAGGACCCTCACAATCAGGCATCTTATCCCCTATCCTTTGGATAGGGGATAAGATGTCTAGAGGCGGAGTACCCCTTTATACCCCTTCACTCATGTTTTCTTTCTCTTGTTCTTTTTAGCCATCTCATGTCACAGCATGCTATTAGGTTATATGTAGATATGTTTGATTCTCTTAGGCTTTTTGTCCAATATTTCAGATTTTTTTTTTTTTACTTACGTATTTTTATGAGCATTTATGCACACACCAGAAATACTAACAAATGAATATGAAGTCACTTTAAGAAAAATACAAAAAATCTTTATTAGTGACTATACACACAAAAAAACATGTGAGATAGAAAAGAGGACCTCCATGGGACCTATAACACTACAAAAAAAAGTAAAAAAAAAGTGTTAATAAAGGTCATTTAACCCCTTCCCTAATAAAAGTTTGAATCACCCCCTTTTCCCACAAAAAAATAAAACAGTGTAAATAAAAATAAACATATGCGTAAATGTCCGAACTATAAAATTATATTGTTAATTAAACCGCACAGTCAATGGCGTACGCGCAAAAAAATTCCAAAGTCCAAAAAAGCTTATTTTGATCACTTTTTATACCATTAAAAAATGAATAAAAAGTGATCAAAAAGTCAGATCAAAACAAAAATCATACCGATAAAAACTTCAGATCACGTTGCAAAAAATGAGCCCTCATACCGCCCTGTATCTGGAAAAATAAAAATAATCCAAGAGAAACAGCACCCCAAAAAAAGAAGAAAAAAAGGCGGTGCACGCAGAGCCGGACCCTGGTTAATGGTCCTATATGTAATACAAATTAGTAGAATTCCGCAGCACACAATCCAAGTAGATGAAAAAAGTGAAGTTTTATTCCATAAACAGGTGAAAGTTACAGCGACGTTTCAACCAGCTCTCCTGGTCTTTCTCAAGCATAACACAAGTGAACAAAAGGACCCATTTTATGGACTATACAATATATAATATAGTAATTGTATAGCCCATAAAATGGGTCCTTTTGTTCACTTGTGTTATGCTTGAGAAAGACCAGGAGAGCTGGTTGAAACGTCGCTGTAACTTTCACCTGTTTATGGAATAAAACTTCACTTTTTTCATCTACTTGGATTGTGTGCTGCGGAATTCTACTAATTTGGAAAAATAAAAAGTTATAGGGGTCAGAAGAGGGCATTTTTAAACGTATAAATTTTCCTGCATGTAGTTATGATTTTTTCCAGAAGTACGACAAAATCAAACCTATATAAGTAGGGTATCATTTTAACCGTATGGACCTACAGAATAATGGTAATGTGTCATTTTTACCGAAATATGCACTGCGTAGAAACAGAAGCCCCCAAAAGTTGCAAAATGGCATTTTTTCTTCGATTTTGTCGCACAATGATTTTTTTTTTCCGTTTCGTCCTGCATTTTTGGGTAAAATGATTGATGTCACTGCAAAGTAGAATTGGTGTCATCAAAAAATAAGCCATAATAGGGATTTTTAGGTGGAAAATTGAAAGGGTTATGATTTTTAAAAGGTAAGGAGGAAAAAACGAAAGTGCAAAAACAGAAAAACCCGAAGTCCTTAAGGGGTTAAAATGGATATACACAGAAATACTATAAAGTTCCCAAAATGGCTACAGACATCACAATATGAATAGCACCAACATACTTAGTCTGAAAATGCTCCAGGACACTGAGGAGACACAACCCCAAGGCAGCATTTCGGGATCAAAGCCTTTGTCGAGATCAAAGCCTCAACAAAGTGTTTCATCCCAAAACGCTGCATTGGGGTGGTGTCCCCTCAGTGTCCTGGAGCAATTTTTTCCGGCTAAGTATGTTGGTACTATTCATATTGTTATGTCTGTAGCCCTGTTTGGAACTTTATAGTATTTCTGTGTATATCCATTTTGATTAATTGTGATGCTAAAACATATTCATGTCATGTTAGCTCCCTTATAGACCTGAGGGACCACCTTGGTTTTGTTTTTATTTTCCCCCATTTGGGTGGAGATTCTCTTTTTTATCTTACATGATTTGCTGTGTGTACAGTCACTAATAAAGATTCTTTGTATTTTCCCTAAACTGACTCCATATTTATTTGTTAGTGATTTGTGTATTGGGAGTACATATTGATAGCAACTTTGTTAGTATATAGGACTACTATTTAGAGGGATTCATTTTATCTCGGGCTATGTTTGATTATCATTTTCTACGCTCATTTGTCCTATATTTATAATTCAATACAAAAAGAGCAAGAAGCCTGGCACCAGTATATATGAATGGGTGTGAATACTCCTTGTATAAGAATAGCGTAAGGAGGTAATGTGCCTGCTGAGGGTGGTGCTCACACGATGCGGTACAGTCCATATAATGCATATGAGAAAAGAGAAAAACGAGAGCAACTCACCCAAGACCCAAGAGGTGTTAGCAAGGTATTTTCTTTATTGCATATGGTACTGGGATAGGTGCAAACCACGGGAGGCAGATGTCACGGTGGGGGAGTAGCAGACAGCGGCGGGCCACGGTCCGTATCGTGCTATCAAAGCACTTTGTCAGGCCCCTGACGAAGTGCTTTGATAGCACGATACGGACCATGGCCTGCCGCTGTCTGCTACTCCCCCACCGTGACATCTGCCTCCCATGGTTTGCACCTATCCCTGCACCATATGCAATAAAGAAAATACCTTGCTAACACCTCTTGGGTCTTGGGTGAGTTGCTACCGTTTTTCTCTTTTCTCATATGCACTATATTTATAATTGTCTGTAGTTTTCAACACACCAGAAATAGTATGCATGTAGAGTTAACACAGGTTTTGTTTGTGTATTTCTCCTAATGAATCCTGTGAACTATATTTAAGCTGATGTTACATTTTAGTACGACTAAAGGTAAGTTGCAACAGAAACGCGTCGCTTTCTCTTCTACTTTGTAATTTGGTATGTCAGTTTTGGAATAAACTTGCAAGATAAAATGCAATGTTGCCCTCCTGGAACTTCTTTCCTTTAGCTTGAATATTTTCACTCATCTCTATCTATAATAGTTAACAAATAGTAGAAGTAGCCAGTGGTAAATGATGAAAGCTTTATTCGGATCCCAATAAAACTGCATGAAAAGCAGGAAGCAGCCGATAGGACATTTCACAGAAGCATGGACGCGTTTCGCAACTTAGACGAAGGGTCTTACCCGAAACGCACCCATGCTTCTGTGAGTTGTCTTATCGGCTGTTTCCCCACTTTTCATGTGGTTTTATTGGTATCCGAATAAAGCTTTCATTGTTTACCACTGGCTACTTCTACTATTTATTACTACTACATTGGAGTTACTAGCCGTGCTGGGGATCCTGTGAGCTGACCATTTCCACATTTTCTATAATAGTTAACATCTGACATTTAGACCAAGGGTCATGACTAAGGGTGGCAACACCTGAAACGTTTGACGGCATTCACATCGTGAGTCTCTCACTTTTATCTTTGATGAATGAGATTTCTGCATTTTCTACCCTGGCAACCTGTTTTGTGCTACTTGGACTTTGGTGTCGCCCAACACCTGCCATGTGGTGGATGAGACATCTTTAGAGTGAGCTGACTGCTGCTTTCTAGCAATTTAGACCAGTTTCACACAACCATCATAGGGACAAAATACTAGAATATCTAGTTCTCCTGTGGGTCTACAGTGGGTCTACCAAATTGTGCTTTAGTTTCAATAGGTGCAAATGTCTAAGCCCTCTGCTTGAATTGTGGGAGGTTCAAAATGTAACCTGTATTACAGCCATGAGATAGGAGCTAGAGTTTTGAAAAACCCAATAAAAAGATAGTAAATTTGAATGGGTAATATACCAAAAAACTCACCTTATTTATTTATTTAGTTATTTATAAATAACCCACAGTCCCTTTAAGGAACCAACTCCTTTCCAGTCAAGGATTAGTCACACTGATGGATGAGACTAATAAGGTAGTAATCCTCTTTGAATATGGGAAAGAACATTGCAGATTCCAAAATCCTGTCAGAAACCAAATATATGGTGATTTTCAATGAAGGTTGTTATTAAGCTGAGACCAGTGGCATGCAATGACATAGACCAGAGGGTTGTTTAGAATAATCTTTGATTATTTATATACCACCAGTATATTAAAAATATATATATTTTCTTCCACAAAATGATTTTTTCTGTAATATTTAAATTTTTTATGTAAGCATAATAAAGATTAAGGTCCTGGGGTTAAACTTTACAGAGTTGTGTTAAATGTCCATATAACGGAGGTGAATATGGGCTGTGCAGCATGTCTTAATTTACGTGCAATGGTTTTTAACTCTGAATCTAATTAGTATAGTGGCCACATTATTTATGTAACCTCTTAAATTTTGAGTATATCCACTTAGTTGTTAAGAGTCTGTATACTATTAATACTTTAGTTTCTCCAACTAAAGATATAATACCTTTAGAATAACATATACTGTACATTGCATTTGGAAAGTCTTCAGATCCTTTCACTTTTTTCACACTTTATGTTGTGGTCTTGTGATAAATAAAACAGAATCAAGTTTTACACTACCATTCCGCACTCAATACCCCATAATGAGAATATGGTAGAATTTAAGGCATTTCTGCAAATTTATTATAAAGAAAAAAGCTAAAATTGTGCTCAGACTCTTTGCTATTTTTCTTGAAATTTAGCTCTGGGGGGCCTTATATTTCTTTTGATCATCTTTCCACATCTTGATATGAGTCATTTGTGGTAAAATGAATTTATTTACAAGATTGAAAACCCACATAACTGTCTATATTAGGTTTTACAGTAGGGTCGAGAGACCTTGGTTAGAGACCAAGAACTCAAACTAGATGATTCTTTAGTCTACTGAATCCATGAACTTGTTAGTCTCAATTCTAAGCATCATGTCTGCAGGAAACCATACACTGCTCATCACCTGTTCAATATAATTCCTACAGTGAAGCTATAGGGATGTTTTTCGCAACTGGGACAGGGAGAGTGAGTTGTTGGAAAGCTGAATGGAGCAAAGTACAGATATATTCCTATGAAAGATTCATCTTCCAACAAGACAGGACCCAAATTTCTCAGCCAAGACAACACCATATTAGCTTAGAGATAGCTCTTTAAATGTCCTTGTGTGATCCATCTAGTGCCCAATCAAACATCTCTGCAAAGACCAGGAAATAGCTTCCACCAATGGTCCTTATCTAACTGGACAGAGCTTAACTTGTTAAGGACCCTTGACGTACGGGTACATCATGACACCCTGGTACTGAAGGACTCATGACGTACGCGTACGTCATGGACAATTCCGGTCCCCGCCGTGCGCCGGGCAGGGATCGGACTGGGATGCCTGCTGAAATCATTCAGCAGGCATCCCGTGCAAACGCCCAAGGGGGGTCACGCAATTCCTGGTCATTGCGGGTCTATGGTGACCCGGAAAATAAGGGGGATCGCGGTTGTCTAAGATACCTACGATCCCCCTGAAGGGATAGGAGTGAGGTGGCAGGGGTGCTACCCCTCCTATCCCTGCTATTGGTCACCAGAAGCGATGATCAATAGCAGATCAGGGGGTGGGGGGGGGTTAACTTTAGTTTTCCCAGTCCTGCCCAACCACAATAGGCAGGGCAGGACGGGGAAACTAACAGGGACCGGCGCCGAAGATCCACTTACCCATCCGGAGGCAGCGGGCGACGAAGTTCAGCGGGCAACAATGTTGTGCGGCTGGATCCTACGGAAGCCGGTGAGTTGCCTAGCAACATCTGGAGGGTACCGTTTGAGACCACTATACAGTGGTCTCTAACTGTAGCTCTCCAGATGTTGCACAACTACAGCTCCCAGCATGCCCAGAAAGCTGTTTGGGCATGCTGGAATATGTAGTTTTGCAACAGCTGGAGGGCTACAGTTTGAGACCACTATACAGTGGTCTCTTAACTGTATCCCTCCAGATCTTGCAAAACTACAACTCCTAGCATGCCCAAACAGCTGTTTGCGGTCTGGGCATGCTGGGATTTGTAGTTTTGCAACATCTGGAGGGCCACAGTTGGGAGATCACTTTGCAGTGTTCTCTAAAAATGTAGCCCTCCAGATGTTGCAAAACTGCAAATCCCAGCATGCCCAAACAGCTGTCTCAGCATGCTGGGAGTTGTAGTTGCGTACCTCCAGCTGTTGCATAAGTACATCTCCCAGCATGCCCTTCGGTGATCAGTACATGCTGGGAGTTGTAGTTTTGCAACAGCTGGAGGCACACTGGTTGGAAAATACTGAGTTAGGTAACAGAACCTAACTGAAGGTTTTCCAACCAGTGTGCCTCCAGCTGTTGCAAAAGTACAACTCACAGCATGCACAATCTGTCAGTGCATGCTGGGAGTTGTAGTCTTGAAACAGCTGGAGGTTTGACCCCCCCCCCATGTGAACGTACAGGGTACATTCACACAGGCAGGTTTGCGGTAAGTTTCCTGCTTCAAGTTTGGGCTGCAAACTCCTAGCGGGAAACTCACCGTAACACACCAGTGCTAATGTACCATAAAAACACTACACTACACTACACAACACTACATATACACCCCCTTACACTGTCCCCCCAATAAAAATGAAAAACGCATTGTATGGCAGTGTTTCCAAAATGGAGCCTCCAGCTGTTGGAAAACAACAACTCCCAGCATTTCCAGACAGCCACTGACTGCCCAGGCATGCTGGGAATTTAGCAACAACTTGAGGCAACCTGTTTGGCAATCACTGGTGTAGAATACCCCTATGTCCACCCCTATGCAATCCCTAATTCAGTCCTCAAATGTGCATGGAGCTCTCTCCGAAGAGCTCTCTCCGAAGTATTTCAAGGAAACAGTATATGGCGACATATGGGGTATTCTGTACTCGTGAGAAATTGCACTACAAATTTTGGGGGGCTTTTTTCCTTTTACCATTTATGAAAATGAAAAGTTGGGCGCTACACCAGCTTGTTAGTGTAAAAAAAAAAAAAATTTACACTAACATGCTGGTGTTGTCCCATACTTTTTATTTTCACAAGCGTTAAAAGGAAAAAAAGACCCCCAAAATTTGTAACGCAATTTCTCATGAGTACGGAAATACCCCATATGTGGGCATAAAATGCTCTGCGGGTGCACAACAAGGCTCAGGAGTGAGAGCGCACTATGTACATTTGAGACCTAAATTGGTGATTTGCACAGGGGTGGCTGATTTTACTGCTGTTCTGACATAAACGCAAAAAAAGAAATACCCACATATGACCCCATTTTGGAAACTACACACCTCACGGAACGTAACAAGGGGTATAGTGAGCCTTAACACCCCACAGGTGTTTAATGAAAATTCTTTAAAATTGGATGGAAAAATGAAAAAAAAAAATTTCAGTAAAATGCTGGTGTTACCCTAAATTTTTCATTTTCACAAGGGAAAATAGGAAAAAAGCCCCCCAAATTTGTAACCCCATTTCTTCTGAGTAAGAACATACCCCATGTGTGGCTGTAAAGTGCTCTGCGGGCGAACTACAATGCTCAGAAGAGAAGGAGCGCCATTGGGCTTTTGAAGAGAAAATTTGTCAGGAATTGAAGGCCACGTGTGCTTACAAAGCCCCCATAGTGCCAGAATGTGACCCCATTTTGGAAACAGCACCCCTCACGTAATGTAATAAGGGGCACAGTGAGCATTTATGCCCCACAGGTGTCTGACAGATTTTTGGAACAGTGGTCCGTGAAAATGAAAAATTAAATTTTTCATTTGCACAGCCCACTGTTCCAAAGATCTGTCAAACGCCAGTGGGGTGTAAATACTCACTGTACCCCTTATTAAATTCTGTGAGGGGCTTAGTTTCCAAAATAGGGTCACATGTGGGGGGGGGGTCCACTGGGGTGCATTTTGTCCTATTATCCCTTGCAAAAATATTAAATTTAAGGGAAACTAGCATTTTAGTGAAAAAAATAATCATTTACACATCCAACTTTAAAGAAAAGTCATCAAACACCTGTGGGGTGTTAAGGCTTACTGGACCCCTTGTTACGTGCCTTGAGGGGTGTAGTTTCCAAAATAGTATGCCATGTTTATATTATTTTTTTTTTTGCTGTTCTGGCACCATAGGGGCATGCCCCCCAAAAACCATTTCAGAAAAACTCACTCTCCAAAATTCCAGTGTCGCTCCTTCCCTTCTGAGCCCTCTACTGCGCCCGCCGAACACTTGACATACTTGACATACACATATGAGGTATTTTCTTACTCGAAAGAAATTGGGTTACACATTATAGGAAGATTTCTCTCCTTTTACCCCTTGTAAAAATTCAATAACTGAGTCTCCTTCAATTTGCTGCTATTCCTGTGAAACACCTAAAGGGTTAACAAACCTTTTGAATGTCATTTTGAATACTTTGAGGGGTGCAGTTTTTATAATGGGGTCATTTGTGCGGTATTTCTAATATGAAGGCCCTTCAAATCCACTTCAAAACAGAACTGGTCCCTGAAAAATTTCTGCTATACTTTGAAGCCCTCTGATGTCTTCCAAAAGTAAAAACATGTAAACTTTATGATGGAAACATTGAGCAGACATATTGTATATGTGAATCAATATATAATTTATTTGAAATATTCATTTTCCTTATAAGCAGAGAGCTTCAAAGTAAAAAACAAAAATGCAACATTTTCAATTTTGTTGGATGCAATGCAGGACATCCAGACATGGTAAGAATTATTTTTTTTACACTATATAACATGTTGCCAACAGTTATAAAGGGTAAAATCTGCTGAAAGATTCCCTGTAATATTAATGGCATGTACCGGACATACTTTTTAATTTGTCATACAAAAGGACAAAAATGTGGGCACAAGGAATAATAAATTCCCCCAGATTTATCAGTGTTAATCAATTGTAAGTAATTGTAACTGTATTATTCCAAACCAGAAATCAATTAACTAGAGTTTATTTTGTCAACATTATGATAATATTTCAACCTGCTGTGTATTGGGAAACATTAGAATTTTGAGTGTTTATATTGCTTTTGTGATGTACGCTTTTTCTGATCTTTATTAAGCAGGGGATTAAGAGAGGCTTTTGGTACTTTGAGATACTTAAAGCTTTTTCATAACTTTGATGCTGATGTGATGAATCTATAACTTCATACTGTTTGTGATATTTACTTTTTTTCAGACTAGTCTTTCTCATTCACATTGGACAATTTCTTTCAAAGTTGTAATTAGATGCTGTCTTCATAAAGTGATGTCCTAGCAGACAGCAGCTCTGTGTTCAGTGCAGAGCAACAGGCAAATAACTGCTATCTCATGAACAGCAGGTGGTAGCATTATTGACCATGTCACTTGAAAGTCAGGTGTTTTATTTTGTCAGGTACAGTGGTTAGAGTGTTTTTACATCCTTTATATACCATTTCCTGTCTCCATGCGGTTTCCAGAAGAGCCATAAAAGGTGTGGCCAAACAAGCTGTTTTTATGCTTTATGTTGGGAGAGTGGATGGAGACTAAGCCATTGGGCGCGGAATTTGTAGCAGTTTAGTGAGAACTTGATCGACACACAGTCTCTTGGAACCTCCTGCAAGAGAGGAGCATCTCCTGCTCCTCCTCACCGTAGCCTGGAATGGATAAGTGTATTGATTGTATAACTTCTACACTTTAACCCCTTAAGGACATAGGGCGTACGGGTTTGCCCTGTGTCCTTAACTACCAGGAAGTCAAGGCGTACCCGTACCTGTATACCCGTGGGAATTCCGGACCCCGCTGCATGCCAGGCAGGGACCGGACCGGGATGCCTGCTGAAATAATTCATAAGGAATCCTGTGACAATGCCTGGGGGGGGGGGCTGAGAACCCCCATGTCAGCGATCGCCGCAGATTTGCTCGATTCCGGTCATGTGGGCAACGTGCGACCCGATGACCCGGAATTAGAAGGTGATTGGCGGTGTACTGCCAATCACCTCCTGTTGCTGGGGGGAAGTGGTGATCCCATCACCTCCCCAGATGAGCTGCTATTGGTCAGATGATCTTCTGACCAATAGCAGCTGTCAGAGGAGGGGTTAATGTCCCCTTCTCTCAGCTCTGCTAGCCCACCGAAATCAGTCAGTGGACAGAGCTACAAGAAGGAGCCAGGGACCCCTCCTCTGACCAGATCTTTGCATCTCAGGGTTGAAGAAGTGGCCTGCTGCTACTGTTAGTGCAGGGTGAGTTTTCTGTAAAGGGACAGGTAGGAGTGTAAAAAAACGAAAAGTAAAAAAAAGTAACCCCCACTGACCCCTCAATAGGTCCTCAAAGGTCAGCTGCACATTTTGCAGTGTGACCCGGGTCCTATTCGAGTTTCAGTGTGCTGCATTTGTGCATTTTGGCCAACTTTTTTTTTCGGGGTTGCAGCGTTTCTTTTTATATATATATATATATATATATATATATATATATAACGGTGTGTGATATTTTATCATTCACCGTTATTTAAAGTTTGCACCAAGCACACACATACACACTTCCCAGCATTTTAGTGAAAAAAATTCACTTACACATCCAACTTTAACAAAACGTTGTCAAACACCTGTTGGACTCACTGTACACCTTGTTACGTTCCTTGAGCGGTGTAGTTTCCAAAATAGTGTGCCATGTTGTTGTTTTTTTTTTGTTGCTGTTCTGGCACCATAGGGGCTTCCTAAATGTGACATGCCCCCCAAAAACCATTTCAGAAAAACTCACTTTCCAAAATCCCATTGTCGCTCCTTTCCTTCTGAGCCCTCTACTGTGCCCGCGGAAAACTTTACATAAACAATACAAATACAGAAGACAGGACTGCACTCACCATTCAATGAAGCTTTATTGGAGTGTTCACAGTGTTACGCTATGCGCTATGGCCACACATGCTGGCCGTGAGAGCATGGTCCCCTTACCTTCTGCTGCCGACGGGGCTGGGACTCGGCCGCATGCGAGCCCCAGTCCGTTACTCTCCGGGTGTTTCTCCTGCCTCTGCCTCCGCCCCTCTGCTCCGGCGCACGTGTACGTGTCCCCTTCCCTTAGGGCGTGCGCGCACCAGAGCTTTAAGATTTAAAGGGCCAGTATGCTCATTAGTGTAATCTACCTGTGGCTTGTTTATCAATTCCTCCACCCTCCTCAGTTCTCTTCCGGATCTTTGTTGCCTTGTGCCTTAGAGAAAGCGTTCTTTTGTATTGCCCTGCCGTCTGCCAGATCTCCTGCTCTTGTGACTTGACCTTGCTCCTCTGCCGCCTGCCTACGGAACTCCTGCTATGTCTAGACTACGCTACTGTGCTACCTGCCCTGACCATCTGCTATCCAGACTACAAGATGCCTTATCCCTCCTGTGCGCATCTCCTCAGCCACCGGTGTAGTCGAGCCGTGCCAGGGGTAGCGACCTGGTTGTTGCCTGCAGCAGCAAGTCCATCCCGCTTTGCCTTATGTTTCGTGACAGCAGTCACGTCATCAGGGGTATATGAGGCATAAGACTTATGCCTCATATACCCCTGATGACGTGACGGCTGTCACGAAACATGTAGGGGAGGCATTGGTTGTCTGGTTTTTAGATACAGCTGAGTGTCAACAATATAGATCCTGTAGCACTGCAGGCACAGGAGATACATGATTTGGAATACCAAATAGTCATACAATTATATTAGTTGGACAAGATCAGCTGAGTTTTTAAACTGTTCTGTTTACCCCCAAAAATTTTTAACATGCAATGGAAATAAAAGTGAAGTTTTAGGGAGGGTGCTTTGAAAAGGGTTTTGCACCCCCACCTGGAGTAGCATCTAGGTGTGGGGTTTGGTTATTATTGTGGTTTATAGTACCCTAGCACAACTCCTGGGGCATTTGTTTGTTTGAGGAAACAGACTCTAGCTCAGTGTTTCCCAACCAGTGTGCCTACAGCTGTTGCAAAACTACAATTCCCAGCATGCCCGTACAGTCAGGGATGCTGGGCGTGTAGTTCTGCAATATCTGGCCCTTCAGATGTTGCAGAACTACAACTCCCAGCATGCCTGGACAGTCTGGGCATGCTAGGAGTTGTAGTTATGCAACAACTGGGGAAGAACAGTGGCCTTCAAACTGTAGCCCTCCAGATGTTGCAAAACTACAACTCCAAGCATGCCCAGACTGTCCAGGCATGCTGGGAGTTGTAGTTCTGCAACATCTGAAGGGCCAGATATTGCAGAACTACACGCCCAGCATCCCTGACTGTCGGGGCATGCTGGGAGTTGTAGTTTTGCAACATCTGGAGGGCTACAGTTTGGAGACCACCATATAGTGGTCTCCAAACTGTGCCACTTCAGATGTTGCAAAACTACAACTCCCAGCATGCCCAGACAGTCAGTGCAAGCTGGGAGTTGTAGTTTTGCAACATCTGGAGGACCACAGTTTAGAGACCACTACACAGTGGTCTCCAAACTGTGACCCTCCAGATGTTGCAAAACTACAACTCCCAGCATGCCCAGACAGCCTTTGGCTGTCTGGGCATGCTGGGAGTTGTAGTTTTGCAGCTTTTAGAAGGCCACAGAGAAGATCACTTATGGCGATCTTCACTGCAGCCTTCTCAGCCGCACTTTCCGTCCGCCGCTCGCGTCGCTTGTTCCTGCTGCCGCCAATGCAGCCGATGCCGGTCCGGGTAAGCCGGGCCATGTCCCCCCCCTCGCCGCCCGTGTTCCCCCCGCTCTGTACCGACTTCGATCGGTGCGCAGAGCGGGGGGAAATGAACTCTAACCCCCCGCCCCCCTCCTGCCATTGGTGGTCAGCCTGACCGACCAATGGCAGGGGATAGGAGGGGGTGGCAACACTGCCACCTCGCTCCTATGCTTTAGGCTGGTCGGAGCTGTCTCTGACAGCTCCGATCAGTCTTATTTTCCTGGAGATCGGGTCACCAGTGACCCGATTTGCCCGGATCGCGGCAAATCGCAGGTCTGAATTGACCTGCGATTTGCTGCGATCGCCGATTTGGGGGGGTCTCAGGACCCCCCTAGGCATTGCCACGGGATGCCTGCTGATAGATATCAGCAGTCATCCCTGTCCGAACACCGCCCGGCGAGCGGCAGTGATCGGAAATACGGAGGGAGTATGGATACGCCCTCCGTCCTTAAGTGATGGGACGCGAGGGCGTATGCATACGCCCTCCGTCCCCAAGGAGCTAAAACATATTATATAAAGATACTTTTTTTTTTAACCTAGTACTAAAATCCTGAAATATTGGCATCTCTGTATTCCCTGTCACAAACTCTAATAAGAATATACTCTGCTAACGTGTATAGCATTGTGTTTATAGATCCTGCATTGTAACAGACAAGTACCTATGTGTCACTGCTTAAAGTGCATATGGAGAAATACATGCCCCACTTTTTCCTCACACATTATTTTGGAAAAACACAAAAGAAAAGCCTTTGCATGATATTCATGATATTGATCAGTTCCATATGGATCTGTAATAAGATTTCTCTATGTACATGAGGGCAAATTGAAGCTCGTATATCAGAAATATATATTATTTTTTTTTTTTAGATTCAAAGGGGTACTCTGGTGGGAAAAAAAATGTTTCAACTGATGCTAGAAAGTTAAACAGATTTGTAAATGACTTCTATTAAAACATCTTAATCGATCAAGAACTTATCAGCTGCTTAACACTCCAGAAGAAGTTGTGTAGTTCTTTTCTTTTTGAATTTCTTTTCTGCCTGACCAGAGTGCTCTCTGCTGACACCTCTGTCCATGTCAGGAACTGTCCAGAGCAGGAGCAAACCCCCATAGCAAACCTCTCCTGCTCCGGACAGTTCCTGACATGAACAGAGGTGTCAGCAGAGAGCACTGTGGTCAGACAGAAAAGAACTATAAAACCTTCTCTGTAGCATATAGCAGCTGATAATACTGGAAGGATTAAAACATTTTAATAGAAGTAATTTAAAAATCTGTTTAACTTTCTGACACCAGTTGATTTGAAAAAAAAAAATTTTTCCACCGCAGTACCCCTTTCAGAAACTACATACACTATACCCTGACATGTTTTTTATACAGATATCATGCTTTGTTCATGCAATATCAACTTTAAGTTAAAGTATACCTGTCATATCAAAGAAAAAAATTATGCTTAAATATAATACTAGGTCATGCAGATGCTCTACGTGTCTTTTTAATGTGTCTAGCTTCTGTATTTGTATTGAAACGAGACGATTAGGAGGTACAATGTGTTGAGGGTGAGATTCTTGTTCTTGTACTTCAGAGGATCTAGATTTTTCTCTGCTGGACGGAAGTGAATAAAAAAGTCAAATCTGGAGAAGAACAAAGACCAGCAAACTTTTCGAGGGTTGAGACGATGGGCAGTCTGTAGATATAGCAAGTTCTTTTGGCCAGTATAAATGGTAGGCGAAGGATGATTTTAACTGTTTGAATGCTTCTTCGGCCTCAGGAGTCCAGACCTTCGGATTAGCAGTTTTCTTAGTAAGAGAGACGATGGGGGCAAGCAAGGTGGAATAGTGTGGAATTAATTGCCGATAATAATTGGCAAAGCTGAGGAAGCGCTGAATCACTTTCAAGCCAGAAGGTCAAGGCCAATCCAGTACAGCAGACAACTTGTTAGGATCAATTTGCAGACCTTGACTAGTAACAATATACCCCAGAAAAGTACACTTTTCAAGTTTTGCAAAGAGATGTTTGTCTCGGAGGGGCTGTAAAACTTGGCGGAGATGAGAACGATGAGTGTAGAAATTGGGCGAGTAGATGAGAATGTCATCCAAATAGACAACAACACAGGAGTATTAGAGGTCACCAAAAATGTCATTGACAAACTCCTCGAAGACTACTGGAGCATTACAGGTCCAAATGGCATCACCAGATACTCGAAATGTCTGTCACAAGTATTAAAAGCAGTGTTCCACTTGTCCCCTTCTTGTATACGAATCAAATTATAGGCCCCACGAAGATCTAGTTTAGAGAAGATCTTGGCACCCCGCAGACGATCAAATAATTCAGAGATTTAATGAAGTGGGTAGTGGTTATCTTAATTTTATTCAAGCCTCTGTAGTGGATGCAAGGTCGAAGAGACCTGTCTTTCTTTTCTACAAAGAAGAACCCGGCTCCGGCAGGGGAAAAGGGCTTCTTGATAAACCCCTTCTGAAGATTCTCCTGGATGTAATTAGACATAGCCTGAGTTTCAGGGACCGATAAAGGGTAGATTCTGCCGCGGGGAGATGTAGAGCCGGGCAGTAAGTCAATAGGACAATCATATGGACGATGAGATGGTAAGAGTTCAGCTGGTTTTTCACTAAAGACAACAGAAAAGTCCTGTAGAAACAAAGACAAACCGGGCAGAGGACAACAAGAAGATGGTTTCAACTTAATCAAACGTATTTGAATACAATGGTTCTTGCAATGCAAACCCCAGTGAAGAACTTCTCCCGTTTTCCAATCCAGCTGTGGGGCATAGAGTTGCAACCATGGAAGACCTAGCAGGAGAGGAGAAGTACAATGAGGGAGTACATAGAAAGACAAGTTCTCCTTCTGCGAGGCTCCGACCTGCATAGACAACAGTTCAGTGCGGTACAGCACAGTACAGTACAGTCTTTCTCCATTGACTGTATAGTTGTACAAGGGCATTAACAAGCAAGATACAGGAAAATGATACCTATGTACTAGGGAGGCATCAATAAAATTTCCCGCGGAACCAGAGTCCAAGAAGGTAAGAACAGAGACAATGTCTTTGGAGGATAGAAAAAGCTGGACCGTCAAATTTAAGCATGGAGAGGTGATATTCACACCTAGGGATACCTCTCCCACAAACCCTAGGTGCGAACGTTTCCCTGTGACTTTGGACGTAGAGGACAATCTTTTAGGAAATGAATCTGCACTGGCACAGTAGAGGCATAGATTCTCAGTTCGTCAGCGAGTTCTTTCCTGCAGGGTCAGGCGAGACCGATTCACTTGCATGGCCTCCACTGCGGGAAGCAACATAGAAGGTTGCGGTGGTTGCTGAATGACAGGTGCCAGACGAGGAACGCGCCGAGGTCATGCAGACTCTTCCTCCTCACGTCGCTCAGAGAAACGGATATCAATCTGGGATAATAACTGTATAAGATCATTTAAGGAAGAAGGCAATTCCCGGCAGCAAGGGCATCCTTAATATGACTGGTTAGTCCTTTCTTGAAGGTGGCGCAAAGAGCTTCATTGTTCCATGATAACTCTGATGCATGGGTACGAAACTGAATAGCATACTCGCCCATAGAGGAGTTGCTCTGCAAAAGATTCATTAACGCAGTCTCAGCGGAGGAGACTCGGGCAGGTTCTTCAAAGACATCCCGAAATTCGGTCAGGAAAGCCTGGAGAATGGTTGTGAGAGCATCACTGCGATCTCACTGTGCAATTGCCCAGGACAAAGCCCTTCCAGTTAGGAGACTGATGACAAAAGCCACATTTGCTCATTCCGTAGGGAACTGTTCCGCCATGAGTTCGATGTGCATGGAGCACTGAGTCACGAAACCCAGACAGGACTTGGGATCCCGTTCATATTTCTCTGGAAGAGACAAACAGCGTTTGGTTCCGGAAGAGACGGCAGCAGCGGGAGACAGCACTGGAGCAGGAGAAAGCTGTGGTTGTGACGGTTGCTACTTATCAGTCAGCAACTGCTGCATCATGGTGGATATCTGGCTCAATTGCTGTGCCTGCTGGGCCAACTGCTGTGACTGGAGCACCACAATAGAAGCGATTATCTGGCAGAGGAACCCCAGCGGGATCCATGGCCAGATCCTGCTGTAATGGAGCTGGATGTGGATCCTCTAACCTGTGTGGCTGATGACATGGACTGTATCGGGGAGCGGAATCTAAGGTGCTGCTGGTCTTCACCAGAGCCCACCGCAAGGCAGGATGGGCTTGCTGCGGCAGGTGACACCCAGGTCGCTACCCCCGATATGGCTCAACCACACTGGTAGCTGGGCAAGGCGAGGTATCAGAGGATGAGACAGTAGCGTAGTCAAACGTAGCAGAAGGTCAAGGCAGGCGACAAAGTTGCAGAGTCATATAACGTAGCGGAAGGTCTGCATACACGGGTAAAGCAACAGGCAAAATGGAACGCTTAATCTCAGGCTAGGGGCACTGAACATCCGTCAGGGAAGTGTGGGAGGTGAAGGGACTTATAATGTGGTGTCAGGTGCAAACACTTATCATGGGCGCACTTTAAATTTCAGAGCTCCAGCACGCGCGTGCCCGAGGTGAGTGATAGGCTGGGATTCACATGCGGGCACGTCCCGTGATGTGAATCCCAGCCCCGCTGGCAGACAGGGACATCAGGACATTGCGCTCACGGCCGGAGCTTGCGGCCGGAGCGTAACAATAATTTGGGTATCATTTTAATCGTATGGACCTACAGAATAAAGATAAGGTGTCATTTTTACCGAAAAAAAAGGAACTGCGTAGAAACAGAAGCTCACAAAAGTTACAAAATGGTGTTTTTTCAATTTTGTCGCACAATGATTTTTTTTTTTTCCTTTTCGCCATAGATTTTTGGGTAAAATGATTGATGTCATTATAAAGTAGAATTGGTGGTGCAAGCAATAAGTCACCATATGGATTTTTAGGTGCAAAATTGAATGAATTTTGATTTTTTAAAGGTAAGGGGAAAAAAAACAAAGTGCAAAAACGGAAAAACCTTGAGTCCTTAAGGGGTTAAGATTGTTCATAATCGTAAACAAAAAGAAAGCAGAGAGTCAAAACTTTCAGACTTTTAGTGTTTTAGTGTTCTAAGATTGGGTACATTTTTAACATTCTGAGCAACAATTACCTATGGGGGAGGAACTGTGGGATACATTTGTCAAATCCAGTGCACAGAAAAAAAGGAAAAATCAGATTGCTTCTTTCATTTTTAAAAAGGCCTCCTAAAAATGTAAATTGGAATCTGATTGGTTGCTATGGGCAACTGGAAAACTCTTCCTCTATACAGGTTTTGATAAAATCTCCCCTGTATCTTTACATTCTAGACAATGTTAATAGTCTCACACCTCTAAAAATCGGTAAGAGAATCCAGTTTTAAAGTCAGTAAGAGCATTAAAATAGACCTTCACCTACACACAGTTTAATCCATTAATAACAAGTTGTGTGAAACAGAGATAATGGAACTTTTCCACTGCGAAATTAAAGGATTGGATAGAAAAAATATAAACTCATGAGACCCAGAGAAACAGAAAAGGAGAAAAATGAAATCACGTTTTTTCATTTTTAAGATATGATTATAATAGAAACAACCAGATATTTTGCAGTGTTGATTGTATTAAAGGGATTGCAGATGAAAGTTAAATAGCACAAATGTGTGTAACATAACTTTGTAATAATCCTGAAATTTTAAAGGGGTGTTACCATTCTGAAATGATGCAGGACTTATAATTTTTTTTTTTTACAACAATGCTACTACAACTTGATGGTTGCAGAACCCAATTCTTAATTAAGCCAATAGGTCTATAGTTGGGTTGTTTCCAAAGTAACTGTGGCTTTTATTGTCCTACAGTGGTACTGTACATCTTTCTGCTGCACCCCGACACAACTTTCCCTGCCAAATGTTGCTGGAATACATAAGTCACCTCATTCAAATCTGCACTGTAACTCCATTGGTCCATGTGACCCCTAGGCCATTATCTTTTACAGATACACATCACCCAACACCCTGCACAGCAATGGCATGGTCTTAGACCACAGTGCTCAACACAGTTGTCCTGGAAAAAAAAAAGGTGTTACTCACAGCTGGGAGTCATATAAAAATAAAGTAATAAAAAAAATCAT
Source organism: Hyla sarda (assembly GCF_029499605.1). Lineage (NCBI taxonomy): Eukaryota > Metazoa > Chordata > Amphibia > Anura > Hylidae > Hyla > Hyla sarda. Next base: position 256,909,874 of record NC_079190.1, read on the forward strand.
AAAAATATAAAATAATATAAATTAATAAACATAGTATACTCATTTATTCTACAAAATGCTCCTGGGCCCCTACTGGTATTTGCGTCTTCCAGTTGTTTCCAAACTTACAGGAACAGTATTTGACTCTCTTCAGTGCTTTGCAGTACCGGTATGGTATATACACACTGTACTTGAGGTAAATTGATAGTTAATATATATATATATATATATATATATATATATATATATATATATATAGTACAGACCAAAAGTTTGGACACACCTTCTCATTCAGAGTTTTCTTCATTTTTATGACTATGAAAATTGTAGATTCACACTGAAGGCATCAAAACTATGAATTAACACATGTGGAATTATATACATAACAAAAAAGTGTGAAAATATGTCATATAGCCACCTTTTGCTTTGATTACTGCTTTGCACACTCTTGGCATTCTCTTGATGAACTTCAAGAGGCAGTCACCTGAAATGGTCTTCCAACAGTCTTGAAGGAGTTCCCATAGATGCTTAGCACTTGTTGGCCCTTTTTGCCTTCACTCTGCGGTCCAGCTCACCCCAAACCCTCTCGATTGGGTTCATGCCGGTGACTGTGGAGGCCAGGTCATCTGGCACAGCACCCCATCACTCTCCTCCTTGGTCAAATAGCCCTTACACAGCCTGGAGGTGTGTTTGGGGTCATTATCCTGTTTAAAAATAAATGATGGTCCAACTAAACGCAAACCGGATGGAATAGCACGCCGCTGCAAGATGCTGTGGTAGCCATGCTGGTTCAGTATGCCTTCAATTTTGAATAAATCCCCAATAGTGACACCAGCAAAGCACACCCGCACCATCACACCTCCTCCTCCACACCAGCACACCTGTGAAGGGAAAACCATTTCAGTTGACTACCTCTTGAATCTCAACAAGAGAATGCCAAGAGTGTGCAAAGAAGTAATCAAAGCAAAAGGTGGCTACTTTGAAGAACCCAGAATATTTTCAGTTGTTTCACACTTTTTTGTTATGTCTAAAATTCCACATATGTTAATTCATAGTTTTAATGCCTTCAATGTGAATACATATATATATATATATATATATATATATATATATATATATATGATGAAACTTTTATTTTAAGCAATGTTAAGAAAGAAAATGAATATAATAAAATCTACCTATAATTTTGGGGTCTTGCATAGTTGCATTTGCTGTGATAACTGAAAGTAATTATGTCTGTTAAGCCCCCTTCACACTGCTCTTGTTCCCCGTCGAGAACAGCCGTTAAAGGAGTAGTTCAGTGGTGACTCAGTGGTGAGCAACTTATCCCCTATCCTAAGGATAGGGGATAAGTTGCAGATCACGGGGGGTCCGACCGCTGGGGCCCCCTGCGATCTCCTGTACGGAGCCCCGACAGCCCGCGGGAAGGGGGCAAGTCGACCTCCGCACGAGGCGGCGGCCGACACGCCCCCTCAATACAACTCTATGGCAGAGCCGAAGCGCTGCCTTCGGCAATCTCCGGCTCTGCCATTGAGATGTATTGAGGGGGCGTGTCGGCCGCCGCCTCGTGCGGGGGTCGACACCCGCTATCTCGGCGGAGAGCCGGGGCCCCGTACAGAGAGATCGCAGGGGGCCCCAGCGGTCGGACCCCCCGTGATCTCAAACTTATCCCCTATCCTTAGGATAGGGGATAAGTTTTTCACCACTGGACTACCCCTTTAATGTCTTTTTTTTTTGTGTGTGACTTTAACAGCCGTTCTTGTGACTGGGAGCAACGGGCAATAATGGGTCCTGGCGGCTCCCATTAACCATTATGGGGGCAGTGTGAAAGAATCCTTATTCATATAGGACACTAGAGAGGAAACCTACAGACACATAAGAAATTCCACAGCCATACAAAATAAGTCATATCATTTTACTAAAGACATTATTTTTTTTATAGTAATACCCTATATGTGCAAAAGCAGGAAATTTACATAAATTAGTGGTCAGCAGACCAGAAGATGTCTCTCCAAACCCCCATATGCATGTCAAGCATGTATGTGTTATCTCCCTGAGAACAAAAGAATTAAGCATTTGAGACTCAACATGCCCGATCCTCCTTTCCCTGGCATCTGCCATTAGGTCAGTGTCAGCAGGCCCTTATACACATGGTCTTCCAGTATTACCAAAAATAAAGGGTTTGTACACCACATGTCTATTGGTTATATGACAGCCTACCTAAAATTTGTTAAGCCACTATATGTATGTTTCCTTACATTGCTATGAATAGGCTGAGATCTGGCTTGGGCTATAGCTGTTGTATGTCTCATTTGCCCCCTTTTGGCTTTAGTTACCAATAGCTGGTTATCACCACACGTACAAGCTTTCATTTCAGGAGGATTTTAAACTGATAGTGGATCCTGCATTCATCGAGTCAGAGGCTGTATGCCCAGCAGAGGGGGGTATAGTGAGCATGTTAGGGTCCCATCTGAAGAGAGGCCCCCCTCCGCATGGTGGATAGTGTGCTTAGAGCCTTACATTTTTTGACCAAGAGTATTACTTCAACCTTCTTTTTGTATGTCTATGTGCCCCCTTTTGGTTTTAGTAACCACATAGCTGTTTATCACCACATATACAAGCTCACATTTCTCAATTTGTACCCTTTTTGACACATTTCTCTTCAGAATAGTGCCTAATCTGCTGTATTACATGGTTTTTAACTATTTGCTAAAACTATACCGAATGCGTTTACTCCCAATTTAATTGTCCATACTCGCATCAGTGCTTCACCCGCAACTACCGTATTTATCGGGGTATACCACGCACCGGCCTATAACACGCACCCTCATTTTACCAAGGATATTTGGGTAAAAAAAGTTTTTTACCCAAATATCCTTGATAAAATGAGAGTGCGTGTGTGTGCATGCGTATACCCCGATACACCCCCAGGAAAGGCAGGGGGAGAGGGGCCGTCGCTGCCCGCTTCTCTCCCCCTGCCTTTCCTGCGGTCTTGAGCCCTGCTGCCGGCCCTTCTCTCCCCCTGGCTATCGGTGCCGCTGCCCGTTCTCTCCCCCTGACTATCGGTGCCGATAGCCAGAGGGAGAGAAGTGGCGCCGGCAATGGGGCAGCGGCGCCGATAGCCAGGGGGAGAGAAGGGGCAGCGACACCCATTGCCGGCGCCGTTGCCCCGTTGCCTCCCCCATCCCCGGTTGTATAATTACCTGTTGCCGGGGTGGGGTCCACGCTGCTTCAGGCCTCCGGTGTGCGTCCCATGTGTCGTTGCTATGCACTGCATGGCGCGGCGCAATGACGAATGACGTCATTGCGTCTCGCAGCCCATAGCAACAACGCAGGGGATGCACACTGGAGGCCTGAAGCAACGCGGACCCGACCCCGGCAACAGGTAATTATACAACCGGGGATGGGGAAGGCAATGGGTGCCGCTGCCCCTTCTCTCCCCCTGGCTATCGGCGCCGGCAATGGGGCGCCGGCAACGATATTCAGGGGGAGAGAACGGGCAGCAGCACCGATAGCCAGGGGGAGAGAAGCGGTGGCAGCAGGGCTCTAGACCCCAGGACAGGCAGGGGCAGAGAAGCCGGCAGCAACGGTGGTCTCTGCACCTGCAAAGCCACTGCAGTTCATTGATTTAAAGCGCCCGCTTTAAATCATTGAACTGCAGCGGCTTATCGGCGTATAACACGCAGGTAGACTTTAGGCTAAAAATTTTAGCCTAAAAAGTGCGTGTTATACGCCGATAAATATGGCATTCAGTATTCAGAGATTATGAGATCACGTTTTTTACTTCTTATAGCTTTTACTAAACACTCTTGTTGGCTACCATTGATCAGGCAGATCGGCCTTTTAGCAGATTGGCCAGAGCGGAGGCCTTCAGAGGGCTGTCATGAAAACCAATCAGACTGTGGGGGTATCAATCGGATATCTGACAAACGCCACCCCATTCACAGAACCTATTAAATGCTGCAATTGCGGCATTAAAAGTGGGTTAATGGCCAACATCAATGTGATTGCTAAGGTTAGTCATTAACTATGAGTGTCGGCTGCTGACAGCAGCTGTCACTGACCTTCTATGAAGCAAGAGGAACTTATGCACTCACTTCATAGACATAACCCACAATGTACCGTCTTTGGGTCTAAGGGTAAATAAAAAAAGGTTGGTTATTGACTATGAGTGTCGGCTGCTGACAGCAGCTGTCACTAACCTTCTATGAAGCAAGAGGAACTCATGCACTTACTTCATAGACATAATGCACAATGTACCGTCTTTGGGTCTAAGGGTAAATACAAAAAGATGTTGTATTTCGTTGAAAAGAATATATTATAGGCAGTTTTGCAACACTTTTTATGTACATTTTTGGCCTAGCCTTACATTATTACTATTTAGCCTTTCACATTCAAATTTCTCTTTATATTACATTGTGTTACATTGATGTCATTTTATATTTAGGACAACATGCACATGCTGCTATTCCCATGTGTGTCAGTGTTTTTTTTTATAGTCTGGAAGGGTTAAAAGGTTAACAGTATCTTGGAGCTCCTCCTCAAGGCCTATGAAAATCCTCAGATCCCAACTCATCCATCTTCCCCAAGCTAATTCACTTGAGCAGTACAACCTAACAGAGCATGTTTATGAAATCCCACTGAATAGAAGACCTGTGTCTGAGTTTCACAGCCAAACAGATTATACTCTTGGTGAATATGTCATGTTGATTTATCATTCAGTTTAAAGGAGAAAATAAGCAATCCCTACAAAGTTTAGTTCTATTGGGACTGAGCAAAGAGTAACCCTTGAGCATTGGTCGTGAAACTTCATTAACACCTTTATTCCATGTGTAATTCTACCCTTCTACCTGGGAGTTTACACATGAATGGATGTTACCTTTAACATTTTTGTTGCAAGTCTTAGGTAGCACCAGAGGTACAGATACCTAGAATCATTTAGTAATAAGCTGATCAGGAGTATATCCTTGTAATAAACATTAAACTACTGTTGATGCTGTATTTTTATATGTATGGCTGCCTATTGTTATATAATAAGTCCTTTTGAATGTTCTGTTGTGTTGAACTGGTTTCATGAAAAAATTGAAATCCTTAAAGGGGTTATCTAGGAATAAAAAACACAGCTAATTTCTTTCAAAAATAGCTCCACGTCTATATCCAGGTTGGGTGTGGTTTTATTACTTGACTCCATTTACTTCAATGGAACTGAGCTGCAGACCCATACCCAACCTGGATAAATCCTTTAACATATTATAGATAAGGTGTGGACACGTGTACATCTTGTGACAGTTTTAACATACATCTCAATATATGCAGAGTTTGGTGACATATCTGTAGAAGTTACTATTACATATTGCCATAATCTTCATTAAGATGTTAAAATGACATGTTTTATTTTAAAACTTATTAACACTTTATAAAGATTGTATAACTAACTATTACCAGTAATACATGATGTGAATGCACTCTTACGTGACTATAAATCATAATTCATATTCTGATGTAGCAGACCTAAAATTAGAAACTACAGTCTGTTAACATCTCGTTCTTGTAAAATTGATGCAGGATCCTTTTCCTGTTCCATTCAGAACAGGATCCAGATGGGTCTTGTTATTTTATCCAGTGTGGAGTCAACAGAAACGATAGGCAAGGATAGGCATCTTGTTGTATGTTGCATAAAATTTTTCTAACCTTAAAAAAACAGGATGTTTTAACAGGATGCAAAATCATCATCTGAATAGGGCCTTACTTTCTTTTGTGCACAATTATAAATAATGTAATCCTCTGAAAAATACATTCCTATTGCTTACAATATGGCAGTATATATATATATATATATATGTGTCCAAAAAATTGCAGCACTACTTCACCACAGTAGACGGGTGCCAGCCCCTCAGGCTCGATCACAGCCAAAAGTAGATAACATCAAAAATGGTTCGGCACTCCAAATATCCAAAAAAAGAACTATTTATTTCCACATGTCAAACAGTGCGACGTTTCAGCCCCTCAATGGAGCGTTTTTCAAGCATTAGCTTGCTTGAAACAAGCTCCATTGAGGGACTGAAACGTCACACTGTTTGACATGTGGAAATAAATAGTTCTTTTTTTGGATATTTGGAGTGCTGTACCATTTTTGATGTTATATATATATATATATTTTTTTTTTTTCAATATTTCTTTATTAATTTTACAATCGCAGCCTCCATTGACATATACAGTACATATCTCAAAGTTACAACCCCAATCCCCTAGGTTTTCAGAAATTGGGTCTGTTTTTTTCAAATTATTCCAAGCTGAGAGTTTTTCATTTTGTTTAAATTTATTTACCAGCTCCTTCCATTCCTGTATACTAGGTGTCCTTCCTGCCATCCAGATTCGCAATATAATTAATCTAGCACAGAACAGTTGTTCAAAATAAACCGGACATTTGATCCCGTGCCCCTTGTAGAACCCAGGATATCTTGTTCTATTCCAAAATCTATGTTAATTGATTAAATCTATAGTCTGAAAAACTCCCCCCCCCCCCAGTATGTCCTTAAGTTTCCGCATTCTCAAATCACGTGAAGAAAGTCCGTATCAGGGTTATATACCATATTTATCGGCATATAACACCCATTTTTTAGGCAAACATTTTTAACCTAAAGTCTATCTGCATGTTATACGCCGATAAGCCGCTGCAGTTCAATGATTTAAAGCGGGCGCTTTAAATCAATGAACTGCAGCGGCTTTTGAATGTCCAGAGACTTGCCGCCGCTGCCCGATTCTCTGCCCCTGCCTATCCTGGAGTCCATAGACTGCCGGCGCCGCTGCCCCATTGCCTCCCCCATCCCAGGTTTTTCTGACCCCGCAGAGGCCCTCAGGAAAGGCAGGGGAGAGAGGCCGTCACTGCCCGCTTCTCTCCCCTTGCCTTTCCTGCTGCCACCGCTTCTCTGCCCCTGGCTATCGGCGCTTCTGCCCCATTGCCGCCGTTGCTGCCCCATTGCCTCCCCCATCCCCGGTTTTATAATTACCTGTTGCCGGGGTCGGGTGCGCGCTGCTTCTGGCTCCAGTGACGCGTCTCCTGCGTCATTGCTATGCGCTGAGCTGCGCAATGACGAGTGACGTCGCATTGAAGACATCACTCGTCTCTGTGCCTCGCAGCGGATAGCAACGACACAGGAGACGCGACACCGGAGCCAGAAGCAGCGCGGACCCGACTCGGCAACAGGTAATTATAAAACCGGGGATGGGGGAGGCAAATCTCCACTTCACCCTATACACCTTCCCTAGGGGGTGTACTGTTTGTAATAGGTTCACATGTGGGTATTCCTTTCTTGTATTTTCCTCTGAATGTATGTAACTGTTATGTCCGTAACAAACATCCGCCTCAAATGCGAAGAGTTCTCGCTGAGCTCTGTCGTATTTCCAGGCGACATTTCGGAGTCACATGTTAGTTGTTCCCAGAAAAATGAAGCAGATCATAGGTTGAAAATTGCAATTTTCAAAAGCTACCCATCATCCATTCCTGGGACAGGTGAGTACAGCTTCCTATACTTTACATTGCACGAATCCCTCAACATACGATGGATTGGACAAACGATGGCTCGTTTGGAACGAATTACCATCGTATGTTGAGGGACCACTGTACTTCTCTTCTGAGACATGTAGTGCGCCAGCAGAGCACTTTTCACCCCCATATGGGGAGTTTTCTGAATCAGGAGAAATTGGGCTTCAACTTTTGGGGGGTATTTTCTGCTTTAACCCTTTGTAAAAATTTAAAATGTTTGATAAACTAAGCAATTTAGTTAAAAAATATATATATTTTTTTACATATGCAAAAGTCATGAAACCCCTGTGGGGTATTAAGGTTCACTTTACCCCTTGTTACTTTCCCCAAGGGGTCTAGTTTCCAAAATGGTATGCCATGTTTTTTTTTTTTTTTGTCCTGGAACCATAGGGGCTCCTAAATGCGGCATGCCCCCAGAGCAAAATTCAAAAAGCCAAATGTGACTCCTTCTCTTCTGAGACCTGTAGTGCGCCAGCAGAGCACTTTTCACCCCCTTATGGGGTGTTTTCTGAATCGGGAGAAATTGGGCTTCAAATATTGTGGGGTATTTTCTGCTTTAACCCTTTGTAAAAATGTAAAATTTTTGAGAAACCAAGCATTTTAGGTAAAAAATATATATATTTTTTTTACATATGCAAAAGTCGTGAAACCCCTGTGAGGTATTAAGGTTCACTTTACCCCTTGTTACATTTCCAAAGGGGTCTAGGTTACAAAATGTAATGCTATGTGGTTTTTTTTTTTTTTTTGCTGTCCTGGCACCATAGGGGCTCCTAAATGTGGCATGCCCCCAGAGCAAAATTTGGTTCCAAAAAGCCAAATGTGACTCCTCCTCTTCTGAGACCTGTAGTGCACCAGCAGAGCACTTTTCACCCCCATATGGGGTGTTTTCTGAATCGGGAGAAATTGGGCTTCAAATTTTGGGGGGTATTTTCTGCTATTACACATAGTTTATGTGAACCAAAAAATATATACTTTGAATATCCATTTTCCTAACAAGCAGAGAGCTTCAAAGTTAGAAAAATGCAAAATTTTCATATTTTTCATCAAATTTGAGGATTTTTCAAAAAGAAAGGATGCAAGTTACCACTAAATTTTACCACTATGTTAACCCCTTAAGGACACAGCCCATTTTCACCTCTAGGACGCAGCCCTTTTTTGCACATCTGACCACTGTCACTTTAAACATTAATAACTCTGGAATGCTTTTACTTATCAATCTGATTCCGAGATTTTTTTTTCGTGACATATTCTACTTTAACATAGTGGTAAATTTTTGTGGTAACTTGCATCCTTTCTTAGTGAAAAATCCCAAAATTTGATGAAAAAATTGAAAATTTTGCATTTTTCTAACTTTGAAGCTCTCTGTTTGTAAGGAAAATGGATATTCCAAATATAATTTTTTTTGGATTCACATATACAATATGTCTACTTTATATTTTCATCATAAAATTGACAAGTGTTTACTTTTGGAAGACACCAGAGGGCTTCAAAGTTCAGCAGCAATTTTACAATTTTTCACAAAATTTTCAAACTCGCTATTTTTCATGGACCAGTTCAGGTTTGAAGTGGATTTGAAGGGTCTTCATTTTAGAAATACTCCATAAATGACCCCATTACAAAAACTGCACCCCCCAAAGTGTTCAAAATGACATTCAGTAAGTGTTTTAACCCTTTAGGTGTTTCACAGGAAAAGCAGCAAAGTGAAGGAGAAAATTCAAAATCTTCATTTTTTACACTTGCATGTTCTTGTAGACCCAATTTTTTAATTTTTACAAGGGGTAAAAGGATAAAATTTATACTTGAGTTTGTAGCCCAATTTCTCTTGAGTAAGCACATACCTCATATGTCTATGTAAATTGTTCGGCGGGCGCAGTAGAGGGCTCAGAAGCGAAGGAGCGACAAGGGGATTTTGGAGAGTACGTTTTTCTGAAATGGTTTTTTGGGGGCATGTTGCATTTAGGAAGCCCCTATGGTGCCAAAACAGCAAATAAAAAAAACATGGCATACCATTTTGGAAACTAGACCCCTTGAGGAACGTAAAAAGGAATTAAGTGAGCCTTAATACCCCACAGGTGTTTCATGACTTTTGCATATGTAAAAAAAAATAATAATAATTTTTCACTAAAATGTGTGTTTTCCCCCAAATTTCACATTTTTGCAAGGGTTAATAGCAGAAAATACCCCCCAAAATTTGTAACCCCATCTCTTCTGAGTATGGAGGTACCCCATAAGTTGACCTGAAGTGCATTACGGGCGAACTACAATGCTCAGAAGAGAAGGAGTCATATTTGGCTTTTTGAGAGCAAATTTTGCTCGGGGGGCATGTCGCATTTAGGAAGCCCCTATGGTGCCAGGACAGCAAAAAAAAAACGACATGGCATACCATTTTGGAAACTAGACTCCTTGAGGAACGTAACAAGGGAAAAAGTGAACCTTAATACCCCACAGGTGTTTCACGACTTTTGCATATGTAAAAAAAATCAAAAAAATTTTACCAAAAATGCTTGGTTTAGCAAAAAATTTAACATTTTTAAAAAAGGTAATAGCAGAAAATACCCCCCAACATTTGAAGCCCAATTTCTCCCGATTCAGAAGACACCCAATATGGGGATGAAAAGTGCTCTGCTGGCGCACTACAGGTCTCAGAAGAGAAGGAGTCACATTTGGCTTTTTGGAAGCAAATTTTGCTCTGGGGGCATGCCGCATTTAGGAAGCACCTATGGTGCCAGGACAGAAAAAAAAAACACATGGCATACCATTTTGGAAACTAGACCCCTTGGGGAACGTAACAAGGGGTAAAGTGAACCTTAATACCCCACAGGTGTTTCACGACTTTTGCATATGTAAAAAAAAAAATATTTTTTTTACACTAAAATGCTTGTTTTCCCCCAAATTTTACATTTTTACAAGGGATAATAGCAGAAAATACCCCCCAAAATTTGTAACCCCATCTCTTCTGAGTATGGAAATACCCAATAAGTGGACGTGAAGTGCACTGGGGGCGAACTACAATGCTCAGAAGAGAAGGAGCATCATTGAGCTTTTGGAGAGAGAATTTGGCCATGTGCATTTCCAAAGCCCCCGTGGTGCCAGAACAGTGGACCCCCCACATGTGACCCCATTTTTAAAACTACACCCCTCACGGAAGGTAATAAGGGGTGCAGGGAGAATTTACACCCCACTGGCATTTGACGGATCTTTGGAACAGTGGGCTGTGTAAATTAAAAATGTTATTTTTCATTTTCACAGACCCCTGTTTCAAAGATCTGTCAGACACCTGTGGGGCGTAAATGCTCACTGTACCCCTTATTACATTCCGTGAGGGGTGTAGTTTCTAAAATGGGGTCATATGTGGGTATTTATTGTTTTGCACACATGGAGAAGGAAAATGTCGGCACTGCCGCACTCACGATTCTGCCGGAGTATACTGGATCACTGCACCTTCAGGTCTAAATGCCACAAATCCGGTGCTCAGTCCGCCATAAGCATAAGCGTAGAAAACTTGAAAGAAGAGATCGCAGACGGCACTCACGGAAACAGCAAGAAGTTTATTCGGGATCGCTGGTCCACGCAACAATAACGACAGGTAAGTCGACCGGTTTCGCGCTACACAGAGCGCTTACACGTGACCTCTGACATCAATTAACCCTTCCCCCTTAAATACATGCACCAGGTAATACAAAAATAAAAAACTAGACGTTACAGGGTTAAAAGCACAAATATGGTGTGTGGTATAGAGAGACTAGCATTAGTATTTACTAATTAGCTATAACAACGCCTAAAATTGTGTAACACTAACAGAGGTAATGCATAGTATTTAAAACGCTAGGTGTGAACATAGATCCTATGCTAACAACATCCACCTGCACTATGGAAATACATTAAAATCCTCCCGTAGGTTTAGTCCTAGTGGTCCTATGGCGTCTGTAAGTATAATCATTTCAGATTCTTTTTGTAACAGTAATTTATGTCTATCTCCACCAAATTTTAAGGGTGCAACTGTTTTTAATCCTAGGAATTTTAAATCTTCAATTTTGTTATTGTGTTTATATTTCATGTGTTCTATAACTTTTGGGCAGCCTTTTCCAGTAGTGAGTGAACGAAAGTGTTCCCTAATTCTTTTATGCAAGGGTCTTATGGTCTTCCCAATATAGTAAAAACCGCATGTACAAACTAATGCATAAACAATAAAGGTAGATTTACATGTCACAAAATCATGGATATCAATATTCTGTGACCCTAAATGTATGCTTTTCGTTTGTATCATGTGAGAACATAAATTGCACTGTCCACATTTAAAACATCCTTGTGGTTTTGATTTTTCTATCCAATTTTTGGACGTATCATCTTGTAATCTACCTCGTACAATATGATCTCTAATATTCTTAGTTCTGCGAAAAGAAATTAATGGTTTATTCAACTGTGTTTTACTTAAGATATCATCCTGCTGGAGAATATGCCAATTTTTATGTATCGCTGACCTAATTTTATGTTCCATAGGGCTGTACATGAAGGAAAACGTAAAATTTTTTGTTTGATTTTCTATATTTAATTTAGCACGGTCATTATCATGTTTTTTATGTTTTTTATGCAACAATTGACTGCGAGGTATTTTCCTGACCTTAAATAGTGCCTCACTCAGGATAGATGTAGGGTAGCCCCTCTCTTTGAGTCTGTCCCATAATTGTTTCGCCTGTATTTCAAATGTTTCCGTAGTGGTATTTATCCGTTTCAATCGGACAAATTGTCCGAAAGGAAGGGATTTTTTGACATGTTGAGAATGAAAGCTGTCATATCTAAGTAGGGAATTAGTAGCTGTAATTTTTCTAAATCCCTCAATCTCCAAGTAATCATTTTTAGCAACAAGTTTAGTGTCAAGAAATTCTATATTATTAATGCCCACCACACTAGTAAAATGCATATTGTAATTATTGTCATTCATGTAGGCGACGAACTGGTGAAACTGGGCCGTACTACCCGACCAAATAACCAGCACGTCGTCGACATATCTAACATAGAGGGCCAGGTATTCAAGGAAAGGATTATTAGAAGAGAAGACCTTATCTTCCTCTAGGACCCCCAAAAAAATATTTGCAAAAGTAGGTGCCACGGGGGTCCCCATCGCAGTCCCAGATCGCTGGTTGAACCAGCGATTATTGAACTGGAAAGCATTATGGGATAATACAAACTGTAACATCTCACAAATGTAATTAATGTAAACAGGGCTATGATTTTCCGTTTGGTCTAGTCGACGTCGGACAGCCTCCACACCCGCACCCTGAGGGATGCGGGTGTAGAGGCTCTCCACGTCGATACTAGCCAAAATAAAATGCTCCTGCCACCCAAAATTTTCCAAAATTTGCAATAAGTGTTGAGTGTCTTTTAAATAAGCTGGTATAGTAAGTAATAATGGGCGCAGGACCCAATCTAGGTATTGGGACAGGGGCTCAGTAACTGAGCCTCTGCCCGCAACAATGGGACGACCTGGCGGTAATTGTGCATTTTTGTGAATTTTGGGTGTCCAGTACCAGTATGGCTTTTTTGGGTGAGTAATAAAAAGTTTGTTAGCAAATCTCTCTGAAAAAATATTATTTTCCACTCCCCTCCTAAGTAGTGATCTAGCACTCTCCTGGTAATGTGTGGTGGGGTCTTTTAATAATGCTGTATAAGTATTTTGATCACTTAACTGACGATTTGCCTCTTGTAGGTAATAATCTTTGGTCAAAAGTACAACATTACCTCCCTTATCCGCAGGCTTCACTACAATTTCTGTGTTTTCAGATAGCCATTTTAAAGCACTCCTTTCTCCCACCGTAAGATTCGGGGTAGATTTAGGGTAAATTAGTGCTTTAACGTCTTGAATGACGCTTTCCATAAAATTCTGGATATTGGAGCCTGCGGGCAAGGGCGGATTAAATGTGGATGGAACACCTCCTGTAAAAGGTCTATAAGTTGTAACTTTATCTGGATCGTGAATATTTTCATCATCTGCAATTTCCATTAGTAACGATACAACATCTCTATCTTGTTCTGACCAGGATGGGTTAACCATAAAGCCCAACGGGCTAATAGATGTTGGAACTTCCCCTTCTAACTGTTTAGACTCTTTACCAGGGGTATAACCACCAGGGGTATAAGGGTTAATTGATGTCAGAGGTCACGTGTAAGCGCTCTGTGTAGCGCGAAACCGGTCGACTTACCTGTCGTTGTTGTTGCGTGGACCAGCGATCCCGAATAAACTTCTTGCTGTTTCCGTGAGTGCCGTCTGCGATCTCTTCTTTCAAGTTTTCTACGCTTATGCTTATGGCGGACTGAGCACCGGATTTGTGGCATTTGGACCTGAAGGTGCAGTGATCCAGTATACTCCGGCAGAATCGTGAGTGCGGCAGTGCCGACATTTTCCTTCTCCATGTGTTCGATAGTATTGTGTTGAATATCCTAGTCTGAGCACGTCGCAGGTGTATCCCACTCACAGATTATGGAGTCTATGGAACAAGCAGCCTCAGAGGCGAGTGCTGCACTGGATAGCACACTGCACATTGGTCCCGGGACTTTACTGGCTGGTAGAGAAGACGCAACTGAATTCTTTGCACAATGTAACTTAAGGGATGAACTGCAGGTACTAGGTACCAAATCCTTGGTATATAAAGGCACGACTCTTTCTGAAAAAGAAGTGAAATTGTTCTGGACAGTTAATTCACTACAGTCCTATTGTGAGAGTGGCCGTGTTCCACGTGGATTACGAGTTTTTAAAGAGTTGTCTCAATTCCAAGACGATAATGAATTTACGGAGGAATGGGCATTACTACATCAAGAACACAGTTTAAAACTCACTAAATTGATGTTGAAACGGACAGAAAAAGAATATGCCCATATTACTGCACAACTGCTTAAAGCTAAATTAGAGTTGAAAACCCGTGTGAACAAAGAGCAATATGAAGCATTCGAAAAGAAGGTGGAAAAAAAGATATTACCGATCCAGGCTGATATTAAGGAACGTAAAAAGAATAAATATCTGAGAGACAAACAAGACTATGACGGAGGTCATGTCTTTGATTGGAATCTTAATAAGATGAGAAGAAAAAGACGACTGCGGAGACCACCTCAGGATTACTGGACTACAGATTCAGGGTCCGACTCTAGTGGGACTGGTGATACCACCCTACCTAAAGACCCCTCTAGCCTTGTGGTTTTGGGGGACCAATAACTGCACCTACCCGCAAGAGGAGGATACGGCGGGGCAGGTGCAAAAAGATTTTCAAAAAGAGGTGGGATGAAGAGAAAGCAAGTCACCTGGCAACAATAGGTGATCTTGCCTCTCCAGATCCTACAGGTCAGTCCAACATTATTAATTTGACACAGCATGTTCTTTCTGAAGATTGTCTATCTTTGCTAAGGAAGGGGTTAAACTATTGTATTAATAACTAATTCAATTTTACGGATTTCACTATAGATTTGTATAAATCTATTAGGAAAATTAACTTACATAGGTTTTTCCTTAGTGGTTATACCCCTGGTAAAGAGTTTAAACAGTTAGAAGGGGAAGTTCCAACATCTATTAGCCCGTTGGGCTTTATGGTTAACCCATCCTGGTCAGAACAAGATAGAGATGTTGTATCGTTACTAATGGAAATTGCAGATGATGAAACTATTCACGATCCAGATAAAGTTACAACTTATAGACCTTTTACAGGAGGTGTTCCATCCACATTTAATCCGCCCTTGCCCGCAGGCTCCAATATCCAGAATTTTATGGAAAGCGTCATTCAAGACGTTAAAGCACTAATTTACCCTAAATCTACCCCGAATCTTACGGTGGGAGAAAGGAGTGCTTTAAAATGGCTATCTGAAAACACAGAAATTGTAGTGAAGCCTGCGGATAAGGGAGGTAATGTTGTACTTTTGACCAAAGATTATTACCTACAAGAGGCAAATCGTCAGTTAAGTGATCAAAATACTTATACAGCATTATTAAAAGACCCCACCACACATTACCAGGAGAGTGCTAGATCACTACTTAGGAGGGGAGTGGAAAATAATATTTTTTCAGAGAGATTTGCTAACAAACTTTTTATTACTCACCCAAAAAAGCCATACTGGTACTGGACACCCAAAATTCACAAAAATGCACAATTACCGCCAGGTCGTCCCATTGTTGCGGGTAGAGGCTCAGTTACTGAGCCCCTGTCCCAATACCTAGATTGGGTCCTGCGCCCATTATTACTTACTATACCAGCTTATTTAAAAGACACTCAACACTTATTGCAAATTTTGGAAAATTTTGGGTGGCAGGAGCATTTTATTTTGGCTAGTATCGACGTGGAGAGCCTCTACACCCGCATCCCTCAGGGTGCGGGTGTGGAGGCTGTCCGACGTCGACTAGACCAAACGGAAAATCATAGCCCTGTTTACATTAATTACATTTGTGAGATGTTACAGTTTGTATTATCCCATAATGCTTTCCAGTTCAATAATCGCTGGTTCAACCAGCGATCTGGGACTGCGATGGGGACCCCCGTGGCACCTACTTTTGCAAATATTTTTTTGGGGGTCCTAGAGGAAGATAAGGTCTTCTCTTCTAATAATCCTTTCCTTGAATATCTGGCCCTCTATGTTAGATATGTCGACGACGTGCTGGTTATTTGGTCGGGTAGTACGGCCCAGTTTCACCAGTTCGTCGCCTACATGAATGACAATAATTACAATATGCATTTTACTAGTGTGGTGGGCATTAATAATATAGAATTTCTTGACACTAAACTTGTTGCTAAAAATGATTACTTGGAGATTGAGGGATTTAGAAAAATTACAGCTACTAATTCCCTACTTAGATATGACAGCTTTCATTCTCAACATGTCAAAAAATCCCTTCCTTTCGGACAATTTGTCCGATTGAAACGGATAAATACCACTACGGAAACATTTGAAATACAGGCGAAACAATTATGGGACAGACTCAAAGAGAGGGGCTACCCTACATCTATCCTGAGTGAGGCACTATTTAAGGTCAGGAAAATACCTCGCAGTCAATTGTTGCATAAAAAACATAAAAAACATGATAATGACCGTGCTAAATTAAATATAGAAAATCAAACAAAAAATTTTACGTTTTCCTTCATGTACAGCCCTATGGAACATAAAATTAGGTCAGTGATACATAAAAATTGGCATATTCTCCAGCAGGATGATATCTTAAGTAAAACACAGTTGAATAAACCATTAATTTCTTTTCGCAGAACTAAGAATATTAGAGATCATATTGTACGAGGTAGATTACAAGATGATACGTCCAAAAATTGGATAGAAAAATCAAAACCACAAGGATGTTTTAAATGTGGACAGTGCAATTTATGTTCTCACATGATACAAACGAAAAGCATACATTTAGGGTCACAGAATATTGATATCCATGATTTTGTGACATGTAAATCTACCTTTATTGTTTATGCATTAGTTTGTACATGCGGTTTTTACTATATTGGGAAGACCATAAGACCCTTGCATAAAAGAATTAGGGAACACTTTCGTTCACTCACTACTGGAAAAGGCTGCCCAAAAGTTATAGAACACATGAAATATAAACACAATAACAAAATTGAAGATTTAAAATTCCTAGGATTAAAAACAGTTGCACCCTTAAAATTTGGTGGAGATAGACATAAATTACTGTTACAAAAAGAATCTGAAATGATTATACTTACAGACGCCATAGGACCACTAGGACTAAACCTACGGGAGGATTTTAATGTATTTCCATAGTGCAGGTGGATGTTGTTAGCATAGGATCTATGTTCACACCTAGCGTTTTAAATACTATGCATTACCTCTGTTAGTGTTACAGTTTTAGGCGTTGTTATAGCTAATTAGTAAATACTAATGCTAGTCTCTCTATACCACACACCATATTTGTGCTTTTAACCCTGTAACGTCTAGTTTTTTATTTTTGTATTACCTGGTGCATGTATTTAAGGGGGAAGGGTTAATTGATGTCAGAGGTCACGTGTAAGCGCTCTGTGTAGCGCGAAACCGGTCGACTTACCTGTCGTTGTTGTTGCGTGGACCAGCGATCCCGAATAAACTTCTTGCTGTTTCCGTGAGTGCCGTCTGCGATCTCTTCTTTCAAGTTTATTGTTTTGCACTTATGTCAGAACCGCTGTAAAATCAGCCACCCCTGTGCAAATCACCAATTTAGACCTCAAATTTACATGGTGCACTCTCCCTTCTGAGCCTTGTTGTGCGTCCCCAGAACACTTTGCACCCACATATGGGGTATCTCCGTCCTCAGGAGAAAATGCGTTACAAATTTTGGAGGCTTTTTTTCTTTTACCGCTTGTGAAATTTTTAAGTATGGGGCAACACCAGTATGTTAGTGTACAAAAATGTTTTTTTTTTACACTAACATGCTGGTGTAGACCCCAACTTTACCTTTTCATAAGGGGTAAAAGGAGAAAAAGCCCCCCAAAATTTGTAACACAATTTCTCCCGAGTACGGCAATACCCCATATGTGACCCTAAACTGTTGCCTTGAAATACGCCAGGGCTCCAAAGTGAGAGCGCCATGCGCATTTGAGGCCTAAATTAGGGATTTGCATAGGGGTGGACATAGGGATATTTTACACCAGTGATTCTCAAACAGGGTGCCTCCAGCTGTTGCTAAACTCCCAGCATGCTTGGACAGTCAATGGCTGTCCGGAAATGCTGGGAGTTTTTGTTTTGCAACAGCTGGAGGATCCGTTTTGGAAACACTGCTGTAGGATACGTTTTTCATTTTTATTGGGGGGGAAGGGGTGGTGGTGGGAGGGCAGTGTACGTGTGTATATGTAGTGTTTTACTCTTTATTTTATGTTAGTGTAGTGTAGTGTTTTTAGGTTACATTCACACTGACGGCGGATTACACTGAGTCTCCCGCTAGGAGTTTGAGCTGCGGCTGCTGCAGCTCAAACCTGAAGCAGGGAATTCACTGTAATCCGCCGCCAGTGTGAATGTAACCTGTACATTCACATGGGAGGGGGGGGGGGGAACTACAACTCCCAGCATGCACTGACAGAACGTGCATGCTGGGAGTTGTAGTTTTGCAACAGCTGGAGGCACACTGGTTGGAAAATACTGAGTTAGGTAATAGAACCTATTACCTAACTCGGTATTTCCCAACCAGTGTGCCTCCAGCTGTTGCAGAACTACAACTCTCAGCATGTACTGATTGCCAAAGAGAATGCTGGGAGATGTAGTTATGCAACAGGTGGATGCACGCAAGTACAACTCCCAGCATGCCGAGACAGCCATTTGCTGTTTCTGAATGCTGGGAGTTGTAGTTTTGCAAGATTTAGAAGGGTTCAGGCTGGAGATCACTGACAGTGGTCTCTAAACTGTGGCCCTCCAGATGTTGCAAAACTACAAATCTCAGCATGCTAAGACAGCAAACTGCTGTCTGGGCATGCTGGGAGTTGTAGTTTTGTAATATCTGGAGGGCTACAGTTTAGAGACCACTGTCAGTGATCTCTAGCCTGAACCCTTCTAAATCTTGCAAAACTACAACTCCCAGCATGCCAACACAGCAAACAGCTGTCAAGGCATGGTGTGAGTTGTAGTTTTGCAACATCTGGAGGGCGACAGTTTAGAGACCACTCTCTAAACTGTCGCCCTGCAGATGTTGCTAGGCAACAGACTCTGGACACGCGGCGTCATACTTACCTCCACCGCCGCCGTGATCACAGCCGCCGCCGCCGCCGGGTAAGTGATCGCCGCCGCCGCTACTACACGGTTCCCCCCGCTGTGCCCGGACACCGATGGGCGGGCATAGCGCGGGGAACCGAACTTTAACCCCCCCGCCCCCAGTCTGCTATTGGTCGGCCGCTCCGCCGATCAATAGCAGGGATAGGAGGGGTGGCAACCCTGCCACCTCACTCCTATCTCTTCAAGGGGGATCGAGGGTGTCTTGGACACCCCCGATCCCCCTTATTTTATCGCGGCGCCGCGATTGATGGGCAGGGGGAGGGCGCTCCCCCTGCAAACACCATAGATGCCATGATCAGACTGATCACGGCATCTATGGGGTTAATGCTGCCGGGACCGGCGCGATCGCGGCCCCGGCAGCTGCGGTGGGACTCCGGCTGTGATTGACAGCTGAGTCCCACCCGCGATCTCCTGCGCTGCCCGCGGCAGAGCAGGAGATTGCTTGGACGTATGCATACGTCCATTTGCGCGAACGTGTAATTCGCCTGGACGTATGCATACGTCCAATAGCGGGAAGGGGTTAAAGTAGAATATGTCACGAAAAAACAATCTCAGAATCAGAATGATAAGTAAAAGCATTCCAGAGTTATTAATGTTTAAAGTGTCAGTGGTCAGAATTGCAAAAAAGGGCTCAGTACTTAAGGTGAAAAAGGGCTCAGTCCTTAAGGGGTTAAAAAGTGAATGTTGCCCATTTTAATCATATTAAGGATCCTAGCTAAATAATATTGTTGGAAGCATGGGAGTGCTATTCCCCCCTCTCCGACGGGGGTGCAAAGGACCCCATATTTCAATCTGGCCCTGTTCCGGCCCCAGAGAAACCTATTAGGTCTATTAATATACCAAACCAATATTGTGGGATCCATAGCAGGGAAGCATTCAGTATGTAAAGGACCTGGGGCAACAGTACCATCTTAATCAGTGCCGCTTTATCTGCAATTGATAGTGGAAGCCTCCCCCAAAGGTCCACCTTTCTCTAAAGCCCTACCAACAAGGGTTCTGTGTCTTTTGTGCCTTTTGTGCACCATGCTAAATAATGTAGTCCTTTTGAAAATACATTCCTATGACTTGCAATATAGCAATATATTTACTTTACATATTCACACTTTTTCTTTATTATTACTATTAACAACATCAAATAAAAAATAAACACTAAAACAAAATATAATTTAAGGCAAATAGCAGGTGTGGTGACGACAAGCATTCATGACAATTGTGAAACCTCTGTAGGTGTACCTACAGTTCCCTTCTCAGAAAACGCAATTGTGATATCACAATAGGTCATTACAGATTCACCTCAGCTACTCTAAACGAACATAAAATGTAGGCTGAATGCATTATCTATATTGTATAGGTCCAATAGCTATTAACTACCACAAACCATTTAGTCTGTTTAAGACAACCCCAAAAAGAATTCAGAAACAAACAGCTGGAAAGACTGAGACAGAATTTTTCATTGTGGTTTGTGGGACATTTTATGTTAAGCAATTGTAAGGCTATACAAAGTGTCCCACCTGAGTGGTTATAGAGATGGAGGGAACACAGCTGGCAAAGACTGTTGTCTGTAGAAATAAGAACATGACTAAAACTATCTAGAGGAAAAACATGAGCCGTTTTTATGTATGAATCTCAGTTTTATTGCCTTTCTCTGGCAGAAGATGTTAATTGTCCACAATTTCCAGGGAACCATTAAGATTCAAGTTCATGTTCTGCCTCCATAAAAAGAGGTGCCTCTAGCCACACGTGGGAGTGAGTTAGTTGCCTCTCCACAAGAGAGAAGGCCTTAAACAGGAATATTTAATGACTTTTAATGAACTGCAGCATGAGCCCTTGCAGATGGACGGGTCTTTACTATAACATTCATACAAAATGGAGGGAACGGCATCTTAAATAATAAAACAATAAAATTGAAATAATTCTCCTGAGTAAGAAAAGTACCGTAATTAAGAAAATAGGAATAAAAAATGTAGAAGAAACAGAACAATGAAAACAAATGTAAAAAGAAAAAAAAAAAACATACACCACTCCAAAAAAACTAACTTTGTATCAATATTAATA
Source organism: Hyla sarda (assembly GCF_029499605.1). NCBI lineage: Eukaryota > Metazoa > Chordata > Amphibia > Anura > Hylidae > Hyla > Hyla sarda. The sequence continues at coordinate 256,931,187 of NC_079190.1, forward strand.
ATGAGGTCCTGTTTCCTTTTTTCCCTATGGAATATACATGGGGTGCCAAGCAAATCTCTCATTTGAATAAATATATTCCATAGTACAAACACTTTTTTGGTAATATGAGTTAGTCCTAAAAATTGCAGTAAACTAATCTCTATTAATGCTGAAATAGACATGCTGGAACCAATCCACTGCACATATACTAAAAGGACACCCCTTTGGCGTACAGTGGGTAAAATAGACTCCTATGAATGTCTTCAGTGTATGTACTTGGAACATTCCGGACAAACATTAACCAAAAGCCTTATGAGACCATACCCTAACTCATCAATGGGAGTTGTAAGCAGTCAAAAGTTGGATATGTTGTGATGCAAGGCCACTTGACTTTTAAAGTACCGTAAATGGAATATTGTGGCACAGGGAAAAGTGTACATTCAGAGCTGATGAAATTGATGAATTTATGCAATGGCTTTATTGCTCTTATCCTATGCTGTGACAAAATAATCCCCAATGAAAATCTCAAAGTTAGGGACATAGGTGGAGATATCAAAATTTTGTCAATATTTCCAATGGTGTTAACACCTATGCACACGGTAAACATTATGAAATAAGTCACTAGAGAGTTCTTATAGAAAATGGCCTATGAAGCATCTATGGTGGCTGTACACCTTTAATAACTATTGAGCAAAGGCTCATTTGACTGACAGTAATTTTGCCTTTCTCCTTAAACACATGCATGCTCAGGTCGGTGAAGAAAAAAATACGTTCTCAATGTGGACATGGGAGAAAACTGCTGCCCGACAATTCTGGTGGCTGCTCTCATTTAGGGTATGTTCACTTGGGTGGCCATTCTGCAGACTGTAGGACCGCTTGGAAATGTGCAGTTTGCAAAGATCACAATGCAGTTCCAGTTGACGTGTCACTTCTTTCCACGGAGACTGGAATTTGAATTTCTGTGCCAGATGTTTCCTGAGAGGAAATTCTGTAGTGTGCACAGTGCAGCAGAATCCCTCTGACAACAATGGGACTATTCTGCAGCGGAATCTGCAATGGAGGCCTTAAAGGATTACTGTCATTTAAATTAACTTTTAACCCCTTAAGGACTCAGGGTTTTTCCGTTTTTGCACTTTCGTTTTTTCCTCCTTACCTTTTAAAAATCATAACCCTTTCAATTTTCCACCTAAAAATCCATATTATGGCTTATTTTTTGCGTCGCCAATTCTACTTTGCAGTGACATTAGTCATTTTACCCAAAAATGCACGGCGAAACGGAAAAAAATCATTGTGCGACAAAATCGAAAAAAGCACCATTTTGTAACTTTTGGGGGCTTCCGTTTCTACGCAGTGCATATTTTGGTAAAAATTACACCTTATCATTATTCTGTAGGTCCATACGGTTAAAATGATACCCTACTTATATAGGTTTGATTTTGTCGCACTTCTGGACAAAATCATAACTACATGCAGGAAAATTTATAAGTTTAAAAATGTCATCTTCTGACCCCTATAATTTTTTTTATTTTTCCACGTACAGGGCGGTATGAGGACTCATTTTTTGCGCTGTGATCTGAAGTTTTTATCGGTATGATTTTTGTTTTGATCTGACTTTTTGATCACTTTTTATTTATTTTTTAATGGTATAAAAAGTGACCAAAATACGCTTTTTTGGACTTTGGAATTTTTTTGCACGTACGCCATTGACCGTGCGGTTTAATTAATGATATATTTTTATAGTTCGGACATTTACGCACTCGGCGATACCACATATGTTTATTTTTTTTTTTTTTACACTGTTTTTTTTTTTTATGGGAAAAGGGGGGTGATTCAAACTTTTATTAGGGAAGGGGTTAAATGACCTTTATTAACACTTTTTTTAAACATTTTTTGCAGTGTTATAGGTCCTATAGGGACCTATAACACTGCACACACTGATCTCTCATCCTTATCACAGGCGTGTATTAACACGCCTGTGATCAGTGTTATCGGCGCTTGAATGCTCCTGCCTGGATCTCAGGCACGGAGCAGTAATTCGTCGATCGGACACCGAGGAGGCAGGTAAGGGCCCTCCTAGTGTCCGGTCAGCTGTTCGGGACGCCACGATTTCACCGCGGCGGTCCCGAACAGTCCGACTGAGCAGCCGGGTCACTTTCACTTTCACTTTAGAAGCGGCAGTCAGCTTTGACCGCAGCTTCTAAAGGGTTAATACCGCACATCGCCGCGATCGGCGATGTGTGGTATTAGCCGCGGGTCCCGGCCGTTAATGAGCGCCGGGACCGACGTGATATGATGCGGGATCGCGGCGCGATCCCGCTTCATATCGCGGGAGCCGGCGCAGGAAGTAAATATACGTCCTGCATCGTTAAGGGGTTAACATGTCACACAGACATAGCAAAAGTTAAGCTAGTTTAGGGTCTCAGGGGGAGATTTCTCAAAACCTGTCCAGAGGAAAAGTTGCTGAGTTGCCCATAGCAACCAGAGTGTTTCTTTTGCCAGATAGGAGATTGTGGGGTCCCAGCAGTCGGACCCCCTGCAATCAGACACTTGTCCCCTATCCACGAGATCCTGTAGATATGGAATAATTACATATGTACTTTAAGTGTACCGCTAGACAGCTTCTTGCTCTGGCTTCTAGGCCATTATATTCAGGGCATGAGTCAGCTCCATAGCTTTCTACAGCACACTATGGCTAGGTTTCTGCACAGTTTATTTATTTTTTGGCATTTTTTTTAGGATAAACTGCCAGTGAAGTTTTTGAGCCAAAGCCAGAAGTATATTCAAAAAGAATGGGAAAAATAAAGGAAGGACTTATACTTCTCCTTCCTAATGGATCCACTCCTGGCTTTGGCTAAAAAAACTGCAGTGACAGTTTTCCTAAAAACGTTAGAAAACAACCTGTGTGTAAGCCCAGCCTTAAGGTGGTAGTTTATAAAGCAGGTCAGGACCCTGTCTAGTTAAAGGGGTACTCCATTGGAAAAACATTTTTATTAATTAACTGATGCCAGAAAGTTAAACAGATTTATAAATTAGTAGCAAACAACAGAGCACGTACGTGCACTCACCGCTCAGCGGAGACCGTTGCGTGTAGGAGTCCGGTAAAGGGAAGCTGGGTCACCTCATCAGCGCAGGTAGAATGGTGCTCGGAGGCTACGCCGGCAGTTTCGCACTTTCGTGCTTCTTGGCTGGAAGAAGCACGCACTTTCGTGCGAAACTGCGAGTTTAGCCTCCAAGTGCCATTCTACCTGCGCGATGATGCTGTGACCCGGCCTCTTGTTACCGGACTCCTACACGCAACGGTCTCCGCTGAGCGGTGAGTGCATGTACATACTCTGTTGTTTGCTACTATTGATACTTCATACTTTGCGTATGTGCACCCCACAGGAGACAGAGTTGGTTTGCTGAGGCCGTGCTGACATCCAGGACAGGTGTAGTTTGCCTTTTGTGTGCTTAGAAGTAATTGGTAAATTACTTCTATTAAAAATCTTAATCCTTCCAGTACTTATCAGCTGCTGTATGCTACACAGGAAGTTCTTTTCTTTTTGATTCTCTTTTCTGTCTGACCACATTGCTTTCTGCTGACACCTCTGTCCATGTCAGGAACTGAGTGGAGAAGGATAGGTTTGCTACGGGGATTTGCTCCTGCTCTGAAGAGTTACTGACATGGACAGAGGTGTCAACAGAGAGCACTGTGGTCAGACAGAAAATAAATTAAAAAAGAAAAGAACTTCCTGTTCAGCATACAGCAGCTGATAAGTACTGGAAGGATTAAGATTTTTAAATAGAAGTAATTTACAAATCTGTTTAACTTTGAGGCACCAGTTGATTAAAAAAAATGTTTTCTAGCGGAGTACCCCTTTAGGTGCATACCTCAGCACAGAATCCCTCTCGTCAATGTTTTGGGTTAACAGCAGCATTAAGTAATAGAATCATTTATAAAAAAAACAATCCTACTGCAAAGACCTGCACTAAAATTGCTTTTGTTTTGAACATATAAGTACACTTTAAGAAATGACAGCAACGTATAGCCATTTTTGAGAGAATAAGAAAACTCATGCACAATATCCAACTCCAATTTTTTACACTTTTTTATTTCTGTCTGTACCAGAATGTTAATCCATAAGAACACCCTCATATATGATTATTAGTTTTTCATAAATGACAATGTTCTTCCTTCTAATGAACTTTCATACATGAATCAGAATCAGTAAATTAACCTTTTATTACGGCATCATAAGATATCCAGTTAGTGGTTTGTGCCAATGTTGCACTATAACTGCATTAACATGTTTTCTAATCACACGGATCATCTGCAGTGCTTATAAACAAATTGATTTAAATCCAAATGTCCCTCCGCAACATCACACGCAGATTTCTCTAGCACCTTGTTACCATGTTACGGTAGAAACTAGGCAACATTTCTCTAAAATCACATTTTCCCCTCTGCTTGTGATCAACAGGTAGCATTTCATTGTTTTCAATGTGGAAATGAAAAATGAAAGCGCTCACTTCAAATCAACCACCTGCTGAGAGAAAGAAAGGCTAAGAAGTCTGGATGTGGAGGATTAACATGAACAGTCACGGAAACCTTTCTGAAAGATGAGGCCCCACACTGGATAGGACAAAGACAAAGACAAATTATTACTGAGGCTGAGTATACCTTTAACTACTATACATCAAACTATACAATTAGCTTTACCTTTTTATTGGACAGAATAAGACCTTTTGTATGTAAGACACGCACAGACACTTCACCTTCAGGAAGTTCTCTATTTTTGCAATACAAGCACATTGTATGTTAGATGAATAGTAATGACTATTGCGCTTCACTAATTCTCCTCATTGATATTTCATTATTATTCACCAAACAAATCAATATTTAGGGTCTGCTTGGAGGGACTGGTGAACTTGCGCCCTATTAACTAGGTTCCAGGTGTAGACAAAAACTACTCAGATCTAGATATTTAAATGGTACATGTAATTAGTAATAAAAATAATATGTCATAGATTAGCCTATTTGAATTACTTTTCTGATATACTTCTTAATAACACTTTGTAACTGTATATGTTAAATTAACCCCTAAAAGTTTGACCACCAGGGGTTCTTCTTCTGGATTTGCCTGCAGTCCTGCTTGCAGATTGTCATCTGCAGCAGCCTGACAAAAGACAAAAGTGTATAGTGGAGTTCAGACAGCTAAGGGTGGGGGGGGGGGGGGGTTGCGGATTGGTGGAATAAGGTCTCAGCAAATCCAGCCAAGTGTTGCATACTACAATCTCAGGACAGGGTGTGAGATGTACACTTAGTGAACGTTGATGCATACATTGCTGTGCACCACACAGAGGCAAGCACATGTGTGAAATCATAACACAAGGGATGAGGAACAGTAGGTGTATAGGCACACAGATGAAGAAGGAAGTACTGGGACAGTGAAATAATGTCAGATTGACCAGCATGCCTTGCAACATCATTATATGATGATCCAAGGTTATACCATGATTTGCTGGTTTATGGTTCAATCATCTTCCAGGCCAATGAGAGACAGCAAGGGGGGTAGGGCAGAGCTGCTGACATTCTGGACAGAGACAGATAGTGTGAGCAGGAGCCAGAACAAGCCTGCAGAAGCCAGAAAACCTTATGATATCATAACTTTTGCAGCAGGCTGAGCAGAAACCCTAATCTATATAAGTCCACAGCAAAATAAGCGCAGCCTTGATCTGTGGGCTGATCTCAGGGACATCCTGTCCTTACCGGAAGAAGTCTAATCATGCACTATATATTAGTATAACATACAAATATATGTATATATTTGATTTTTGATAGCTGCTAAAAAAAAGTTAAGAATTTGTGGATTTTGTTACAGAGGGTCTTGATCTTATTTTAAGCAACAATTGCTTTGTCTTCGACGATACATGGTTTTCTCAGCTGTCAGGAACGGCGATGGGGACGCCAGTCGCATGCACTTTTGCGAACCTGTTTCTGGCATCCCTAGAACAGCAGATGATATATACAGAATTAAATCCATTCATAAGAAATATAAAATTATATACACGTTTCATCGATGATATATTCATAGTGTGGGATGGCACTAATAACGAATTTGAGAACTGCATGTCCTACTTGAATTGTCAAAATAACATGAACATGTTTTTTACAAAATTAGCGATACTGAGATTGAATTCCTGGATGTACAAGTCAAAATAGAAAATATCAGCATCACCACCTCCGGATTTCGAAAACCTACAGAAACAAATTCATATTTACAATTTGAAAGCTACCATCCTCACCATACAAAGAAAGCACTACCATTTAGTCAACTGTTGAGATAAAAAAAAATAGTTGGGAAAAAAAACTTTGAAAAACAAGCTTTAGAACAATTGGAGCGTTTCCGTATGAGAGGTTATCCTGAAGAAATATTAATTGATGCCTTAAATAAAGTAAAGGAAATCCCACGAAAAGACCTCCTAAGCAAGCAGTACAAAAAAACTAAATTTTCATCAACAAAAAGAAAAAAAGAAAAAGAAAATAATAGCAGATTTATATTTTCATTTCAATACAACCCTCTATCTGAGGTGATAAAAAAAAAGCCATACATCAAAACTGGCATATCATTCAACGTGATCCGGTTTTCCAACAAAAAGCCGAAAGTAAACCACTAATTACTTTTAGAAGAAGTGAAAACCTAAAAAATAAATGAGTTTCATCTACCTTTAATTTGGAAACCAAAAAAGAAAAAAACTGGTTACTCAAAAATGAATTGACGGGAAATTATAGATGTGGTAATTGTCCTCACTGTTCACAAAAGAAAAAAGGAGCCTATATTAAATGAGGTGGTCTGGATGTTTACGTGAAGGATTTCATTAGTTGTCGTTCAGACTGGGTCATTTATGCGGTTTTATGTCCATGTGACCGCTATTACATCAGGTCTACTAAGAGAAATCTATTTCACCGTTTTAGAGAACACAAAAGATCCCTATCTACAAACATAGGTGCAGCCAGATTAATTGATCATATGAGAATGGTACATAACAATGATAGTAGTCTACTCACCATGTTCGGTTTGGAAAGGGTTAACACCAGCTGCAAAAACAAAGAAAAAGAGTTAAGACAGAAAGAAGCACTGTGGATTTTACGTACCGAAGCTTTCGGAATACTGGGTCTGAATGATCGAAACGAACTGAATGTCTTCTTGTAGATCCTAGCGGATTATCTGATAGTTATGTAATTTTTGTACTCTTCTAATTGTTTTTATCTTATATTTTGCTTTTGCACTCTCCTGAGCAGTGACGTCAGTGAGGCCAGAGGAAGCGGGAATACCGCAAAACGGCTCCGTCGCCTTGCTCACGCCCGGCCATGCCTCTGCGTTTTTTTTCATTTTCACTTGCCAGGACCAAGTCTGCATTTTAAAGGGGTTATCCAGGAAAAAACTTTTCTTTATATATCAACTGGCTCCAGGATTTGTAAATGACTTCTATTAAAAAATCTTAATCCTTTCCGTACTTATGAGCTTCTGAAGTTAAGGTTGTTCTTTTCTGTCTAAGTGCTCTCTGATGAAACGTGTCTCAGGAACCACCCAGTTTAGAAGCAAATCACCATAGAAAACCTCTTCTAAACTGGGCGGTTCCCGAGACTCGTGTCATCAGAGAGCACTTAGAATGAAAAGAACAACCTTAAGTTCAGAAGCTCATAAGTACTGAAAGGGTTAAGATTTTTTAATAGAAGTCATTTACAAATCTGCTTAACTTTCTGGAGCCAGTTGATATATAATTTTTCCTGGAATACCCCTTTAACATGATTGAATAATACAATTTGAAGCTTTTAGAGATGAGTGCGCGGAACAATTTTTTCTCATTTATTGGATTACAGTTCTATGCTATTACTTTCATCTCCTTGCACCCCTCAATATTTTTTGCTGTGACTCCCTTATCATATATTCAACTATTTATTGTTTAGCCTAGCATCCATCGGTGCCATCCGCATCTTTCCTCTTTCTGGGCCTTTTCAAATATATGTATATCTGTGCAAAGCTGTGGTCTGCCCTGTATGATAATAATAATAATAATATATATTTAAAGTGGCATAAACATCTAAAGTGCCTTTATGTATATTTTCGAGGTTTAATCACGCACACAGTATTCATACCTGTTTGTAAGATAACACAATAAAAAGCCTGCACATTGAATGTACCTTAGCCATCTAAAGCACCTTTATGTATATTTTCTGGATTTAATTGAGTTCACAGGTTGTAACTGTAAGTGAATGTAGTTTAAAGTAAGCACATTGAACATGCATTAGTCATCTAAAGTGCTTTTACATTTATATTCTTGGTTTAATCAAACACACAGTATACCAACCTGGTTGTAAGATAACAGCGCAATAAAAAGTGTGTACGTTGAACAGGAATCAGTTATCTAATATGTCTTTACCTATACAATCTTGGTTTAAATCCACACACAGTATACCTACCTGGTTGAAAAATTACAGCACAATAAAAAAATTTGCAAATTGAACGGACATTAGCCATCTTAATCGCCTTTACATATTTATATTCTTGGTTATAAATTGTACACACAGTATACCTGCTTGATTGTAAGACAACAGTACAATATAAAGTGTGTACATTAAGCTAGTGCCTTTACATACATATTCTTGGTTTAATCACACACAAAGCATTTCTAACTGGCTGTAAGATAATAGCACAATGAAAAGTGTGTACATTTAATATGCATTAGCTATCTAAAACAGAATTACATATATATATATATATATATATATATATATATATATATATATATGTAGGGGAATATGCAAAGCAGCTCATTACACAACCTTTTCAGGTAGTGTTCCCTGGTATCAGCTTAGCTCCTGTTAAGGAATATAAAAAGCTGAACGGTTCAGCTTTTTATATTCCTTAACAGGAGCTAAGCTGATACCAGGGAACACTACCTGAAAAGGTTGTGTAATGAGCTGCTTTGCATATTCCCCTACCCAGAATGTCTGCGGAGTGCTAAATGGCCTAACCTGAATCTCCGTTACACCTGAAGAGGTGTCCTCTCCCTGAGGAAAGTACTGACCCCTTTTATGTATATATATATATATATATATATATATATATATATATATATATATATATTCTTAGTTTAATTGTACACAGAGTATACCTATCTGGTTGTAAGATAACAGTGCAATAAAAAGCGTGTACATTAAACATGCATTAGTCATCTAAAGTGCCTGTATGTATATATTCTTGGTTTTATTGAATACAAAGTATAGCTTCCTGGGTGTAAGATAACAGCACAATAAAAAAGTGTGTACATTGAAAACAAATTAGCCATCCAAAGTGCCTGTACTTATATGTTCTTGGTTTAATTGAGCACACAGTATACCTACCTGGTTGTAAGATAATGCAGTTTAAAGCACGTACATTGAACACACACTAGCCATCTAAAGCATCTTTACCTGGTTTTAAGAGAACAAAGCAGTTCAAAGAATAAAAAAAATTAAGTTGACTAGTAGGTGACTGAAAAATCACCCCAAAAAGATCAAAATAATTTTTTTTTTTATAATACACAAAAAATATGTCTGGTAAAATAATTGTTGGATGAGGTAGAGGGTAGAACACACCTGCCATGTTCTCTGCCAGAAAAAATGTTGGTGACAGTATTAGCACCAGTACAGGGATCAGCAGCCAGTTGCCTGGTGGTGGTAGTAGTAGTATCAGCCATGCCAGCCAACCTAAGCTCTCACTGTCTTCCAGGGGGGTGTAGTTTCAAAGGATAAGAAGAATGTGGCGATATGACTGTGAGCCAGCTGTCAGTGGATTTATCATTGTCTACAATTACATGAGGTAGTGAAAATGTCCCTCCTAGTGCTAAGCATAGCATTAGCCACAATTAGAAGTTGTATCATGGTAAACCCTTGAAGCGTGTTGTTGGGGTGGTGGAGGGGGATGACGAGACTGGTGATGGTAAGCGTGATGGATATGCTGAGGGGAAACAAGGATCCCACAATCAGACATCAGAAGTTCATTCTGAAAAAAGTGTTCGGACGGAAATAAATTTGAGGATAAGGATGTTAGCAGGCCTTTTGGTTTGATCAGCTCAGAAGCAGGTGAAGGAGACGGTGCTGCATTCGCAGGCCTGAGAAAAAAAGCTTTCCAGAGTAGGAGCACAGTCAGGTGGTGATGTACCTATCACTTTATAACATCCTATTGTGTGAAAATTCTTTACTTTATTACCAGAAGAAGGAAACCAGACACAGGGTTGTCTGCCTACTGTCACTGGCTACAGTTACTACTAGTCTCCGCTGTGTACAGTCATGTGGCGGAGAGGGTAGACCACTCCATGCAGTTGTCGGTGTGCAGCACAGTGCATGCAGTGAAAAAAGTGAAAAACCTCCTTTTGAAAAATTTGAGAAACCTCAGTTTTTAAACCACTCTGCCTCCTCCTGCTGTATGCTGGGTACTACTAGTTTGCCTCCTCCTGCTGTACCCTGGATAGTTCAAGTCCAACCAGTTCGCCTCCTCCTGCTGTATTCTGGATACTACAGCCACAACTTCCTACTGTATGCTGATTACTCACAAACAATCATATCTTGCTGTAAAATGGATATTACCAACCCCACCAGTGTGCCACCTCTAGCTGTATGTTTGCTACTAAAGGTCCACCTCCTCCTGCTGTAGACTTGATACTATTTGCCCCACTAGTTCGCCATCACCCTTGCTACTATCACTTTAAAACAAATTTTTAAAACCTTAAAAATTTTTGAAAAATCTATTTATTAAACCTCCTGCTGTACGATGGGTATTACCAGTCCACCACTTCCTCCTGCGCACTGATTACTACAGTCCGTCTTCTACTGCTGTACACTGGCTACTACAAGACCCACTAGTCCACCATAACCCCTGTTGCTGCTATCTACAGCCAGGCCTGGAAAAATTTGTAAAAACTATTTTTAACCCTCCAGTATAGCATCAGAGCAAGCAGCATTGTCACCCATAAGCGAACAAGATTGTCTGCCTGCAAAGGCATGGATCAGTGAGGAATGTAAACCTCCTATGCCAAATGCTACTGATTAGAGAGTACTACCACTACTCCTGCTGTCCGCTGACTACTGCACAGTCTCACCAGTTCACACCTCCTGCTGTATGCTGGCTCAAACAAGTCGCCACCACCTGCTTTACTACAAATCCCACCAGTCTACCCTTGCTGCTGCTTCTTTCAACCAGGCCTACAGATACATACCCATAATCCTTAAAACAGAGATATTTTTTTTATACAAAAGCCAATACTTCTTCACTATTTTGGGACACCAACTTCCAAAAAAGGATCACTTTTGGAATGCTTGTCTTCTGATACCTCTGTGTGCATTTTAACACCGGCAGGCATCTACCAACAACTGGGGATACTTTGTACAGCCTTATTTTAATGTAGCGCAATAAACAAGTTACCATGGGTTACCTCAAGTCACCATAACTGAGCCTTAAAACCACTTTAAAATCACTTGATTATATTCCTAGCAGTGTTTTACCTTAGGCAGTGTTATGCACATGTTTAGGGCTTATTTCATTGCTGGTTTGCAATGAACTAGTTCGACCAGGACCAAAAAAATTTCAAAAGTTCACTCATCTCTAGTAGGGACACAGTAAGGAAATATGTAGAATTTTGATGACATTTGTGTTTTTCAACCTTTTAAGTTATGTATTATGTTACTACTAGCTGAGTACCTGGTGTTGCCTGTTTTTTCCTTCCTAATCCTTGTTGGGGGAGGAAAATCAACAAAGGAGGAAGCTTTTGACTTCATTGTCCTCATATATTGTTGTCATATCCCAATCCCATATCCCTTCCTCATATCTCAACCTCATATCCCCCCTCATATTCCTACCTCATATCCCATTCTCATAACCCGTCATCATATCTCAACCTCATATCCTGACCTCCTATCCTGACCTCCTAGCTCGACCTCATATGCCATCCTCCTATCCCATCCTCCTATCCCGTCCTCCTATCTTGACCTCATATCCAGTTCTCATATTCCATCCTCATATCCCGATCTCATATCTCGACCTCCTATCCCGACCTGCTATCCCGACCTCGTATCCCAACCTCATATCCAGTCCCCATATCCCAACCTCCTATCCCGTCCTTCTATCTTGACCTCATATCCCGTCCTCATATCCCATCCTCATATCCCGACCTCCTATCCCGACCTTCTATCCCAACCTCCTATCTCAACCTCATTTCCCGTCCTCCTATCTCGACCTCATATATCGACCTCATATCCTGTCCTCATATCCCGACCTCATATCCAGACCTCATATGCCGTCCTCATATCTCGACTTCCTATCCCAACCCATAATATGTGTACCAGGTATTATTGAAATATCTCCAGCTGTACGGAAGTTATGTGGGAACATACATTTCCCATTGATTTGCATGGGACTTTAAACAAAAACCTCGACCCTCACAAATGGGGGAATTTAAAGGTTAAATTAACTATCCTATATTTTAAGTGGACATATAAGTAACATGTAACCAAGTATTATCAAAGTATCTCCAGCCGTTTGGAAGTTATGCAGTTGATTCCCATTGGTTTGTATGGGACTTTAAACAAAAACCCTGACCCTGGCAAATGGGGGTGAGTAAGGGTTAAATCACCTATCCTATGTTTGTTGTTGACATATAAGTAACATGTGTGCCAAGTTTCATGTTAATATCTTTAGCCGTTTGGACGTGATGCTGTAACATACACAAACACACATATTGGCCCTTATTTAATAAGAGTGTTGTGTAGATTTCTTTGTGGGTTTTTAATCCCTACAATTTATTTTCCACAGTATTTACTAAGGTTTCCCTACATTTTCCACTTTCCCTACATTTTGCTTTTTTTTTTTACACATGCTCTGATCTGTCGGGTTTTCCTCAGCTCAAATCCGCTACATTTTGTGTGGAAACCTTAGTAAATATGTTGTTTTTTTGTGAAAATGTCGGGAACATGCCCCTTTTCAGTGTCCACGCCCCTTTTCCCGATGGCAACGCCCCTATTCAGGTTTTCTTAGCAAAATAGAGAGTTAGTCGGGGTTTTTTCAATTCTGGCGTACATTCTGGTGCAGACTGGTGCGCAACGCGCCAGAATCTGGCGCACAACCCGACAAAACATGTCGGGTTTGCAATAGTAAATGAGGGCCATTGAGTTTTATGTATATATAGATGTAATAAAGAGTGTGATTACTGGCCTCTTAATACAACCTGCCTACAGTATATGGCTTGTATTGGCCTAGATGATGCAGTCACTATTGATCACAAAATCTACGGGCTTTAATGGCTGGGATTGGTGTGATATCTAATCCCAGTATCAGAGAGCAGCTTTGGCTACAGATAGCAGCTGGCATATGCTATTTACACACTCCTTAACCAAACGTTTGATGGAAATGTTCATCAAATTAAGGAGTTAAATGTTTTGCCAATTATGTTAAGTAAAACACCTTTTTATATGGAATGCGCACAGAGTCAACTCATTGACAGCTACTAAGAGGAGGAATAGAATGAATAAAATGGTGCAAAAAAATAAAATATAATAAGACCATGGTGCAGTCACAAGATAAAAAAAAACAACACAAGCTTACCAATTGCATGTCTGTAGGTATCTGACGCACAGATAATGCATTGCCCCAGGAAACTTCACTTGTAAAGGAAGCAATTAGCAGCTCGATATTAAATGCTGGTTTTAGGTCTGAAATTGTTCAGTGGGGGAATATACTCCAATTACATGCCAGATGTAGAACTTTAACTCATATGCCTTTCTGAGACCTCAGAAAATATATCTCATACCATTGCTGTAGCTAAATTGGCAGCCAATGTGTTAACAAATTATGTAATGCTTTTCTGATTTCTACCTTTTCTTGTACAGATATTCATGCTTTATGATTCAAGCTGGGGAAATTAGTTTCCTGAGCTAAGGTTGAATTCAACTTATGTTATGTGGACTTTTAGAGATGTTGCTGCATTGAACAATTGGAGATCTTTTTGTACTGTAAAGAAAAAAAATAAAATAAAATAACAGTATGCTAGTGCTACCACAATACAAAATCAACAAATCACAAGCATTTTTTCCAGCAGGATACATGCTGCCTATTCTTCCCTGGTTTCAAGCAATGTATTTTTTTTTTCCTGTGCTTCACTTTTATGTTCTGAAAGTCAGTTTTTTAACATGCCTATATTTAATATATATAAAGATTGATACCTCAAACTTAAAATGTACCCCTTGTTTTGTTTTTTTAAGACTTTTAAAACCTGCCTGCTTTTGTTAGATCGACCCTTCAGAGTTTTGACAAGGTGATTTTTGCGATCTCTTTTACTCAGCCCCTGAGGACCCCCACCATGAAGCACAGTTATATCTCATTCTGTCAATTTTAGTGAACAAGACCAAGGCTGAGCATCAGTAGTATACACAAACACTTCCTTCCTTAGTTGCCTGGTCAATCACATCACAACACAATACTTAGCCTTAACTGCTATGCCATGACATACTGGTGAGTGTGTACATAACAGACTAACTCCATGCTGGGGGATGATTTACACAATACAGTACTATAGATTGCAGATGGAGGGGAGTAGGGGTTAGTGATGTACTAGGTTTACAAGCTACTTGTCAGTATTCGGCAGGCTGGAGGTGGATCCTCTGTGTCAGAGAGGGATTGGCGTGGACCGTGCCGGCGGACCGGTTCTAAGTTGCTACTGGTATTCACCAGAGCCCGCCGCAAAGCGGGATGGTCTTGCAGCGGCGGTAGCAACCAGGTCGTATCCACCGGCAACGGCTCAACCTCTCTGACTGCTGAGATAGGCGCGGTACAAGGGATTAGGCAAGAGCAAGGTCGGATGTAGCAGAAGGTCAGGGCAGGCAGCAAGGATCGTAGTCAGGGGCAATGGCAAGAGGTCTGGAACACTGGCTTGGGATACACAAGGAACGCTTTCACTGGCACAATGGCAACAAGATCCGGCAAGGAAGGAAAGGGGAAGTGAGATGAACACACTAATTAGAACCAGGCGCCAATCAGTGGCGCACTGGCCCTTTAAATTGCAGAGAGCCAGTGCGCGCGCACCCTAGGGAGCGGGGCCGCGCGCGCCGGGACAGAACAGACGGGGAGCGAGTCTGGTAAGCGGGCCGGGATGCGAGCGGGCGCGTCCCGCATCGCGAATCGCATCCCGGCTAGGGACATTATCGCAGCGCTCCCGGTCAGCGGGTCTGACCGGGGCGCTGCGAACAGGAGAACGCTGTGAGCGCTCCGGGGAGGAGTGGGGACCCGAAGCGCTCGGCGTAACAGTACCCCCCCCCTTGGGTCTCCCCCTTTTTTTTAACCTGAAAATTTGTGAATAAGGTCCTTGTCGAGAATGTTATCCTCGGGTTCCCATGACCTCTCCTCAGGGCCGCAATTCTCCCAATCTACAAGAATTTTTTTTTTACCTCTGACCATCTTAGACGCGAGAATTTCTTTAACTGAGAAGACATCTGAGGACCCGGAGACAGGAGTAGGAGCAACAACCTTGGGAGAGAAGCAGTTAAGGATAAGCAGTTTAAGGAGAGAGACATGAAAAGCATTAGGAATACGGAGAGAAGGGGGAAGAAGGAGTTTGTAGGAGACAGGATTGATTTGGCACTTGATTTCAAAGGGTCCAAGATAACGTGGTCCCAGTTTATAACTGGGGACACGGAAGCGGATATACTTGGCGGAGAGCCACACTTTGTCACCAGGAACAAAGACAGGAGGAGTTCTTCTTTTTTTGTCGGCATGCTTCTTCATCCGGGATTAGGCCTGTATGAGGGATTCTTGAGTCTCTTTCCAGATGGTGGAGAAGTCCTGGGTAACCTCATCAACAGCGGGCAAACCAGAAGGCGTGGAAGTGGGAAAGGGGGGGGAAGAGGGTGACGGCCGTACACCACAAAGAACGGAGATTTAGCGGAGGACTCAGAGACTTTGAAATTGTACGAGAATTCGGCCCAGGGTAGAAGATCGGCCCAATCATCCTGGCGCGAGGAAACAAAATGTCGCAAATAGTCACCAAGAACCTGGTTAACTCTCTCCACTTGCCCATTGGATTGGGGATGATAGGAAGACGAGAAATTTAATTTGATTTTAAGCTGATTACAGAGGGCCCTCCATAATTTCGACACAAATTGAACGCCTCTATCTGAGACGATATGTGTGGGAAGCCCGTGAAGGCGAAAAATGTGCACAAAAAATTGTTTCGCCAACTGTGGGGCAGAAGGAAGACCTGGAAGTGGAATAAAATGTGCCATCTTGGAGAAACGATCAACGACCACCCAAATGACTGTGTTGCCATGGGATAAAGGCAGGTCTGTTATAAAGTCCATAGCAATCTGAGACCATGGTAGCTCGGGAACAGGCAGAGGGTGAAGGAGGCCGGCAGGCTTCTGACGAGGAGTCTTGTCCCGGGCCCAGACTGTACAAGCCCGAACAAAATCAGCAACATCTGCTTCCAGGGTAGGCCACCAATAAAATCGAGGGATGAGCTGGATGGAATTTTTGATGCCAGCATGGCCGGCGAGGTGTGAGGAGTGTCTCCACCTGAGAATCCTGAGGCACTGGCGTGGAGGGACGAAGGTCTTTCCAGGAGGTGTTTGTATGATGGAAGCTGGGGAAGAGGAGATCAGACAGTCAGGAGGAACAATGTGTTGCAGGGGGGCTTCCATTTCGGAGGCATCAGAGGAACGAGAGAGGGCGTCAGCCCTGATGTTCTTGTCAGCAGGGCAAAAATGGATCTCAAAGTTAAAACGGGCAAAAAACAACGACCACCTAGCCTGGCGTGGGTTCAGCCGTTGGGCAGACTGAAGATAAGAGAGGTTCTTGTGATCAGTGTATATAATAATTGGGTATTTGGACCCCTCCAGCAGGTGCCTCCATTCCTCGAGGGCTAGTTTTATGGCCAGCAGTTCTCGATCACCAATGGAGTTGTTACGCCGAGCGCTCCGGGTCCCCGCTCCTCCCCGGAGCGCTCGCAGCGTTCTCTCATTCGCAGCGCACCGGTCAGACCTGCTGACCGGGTGCGCTGCGATATTACTCCCAGCCGGGATGCGATTCGCGATGCGGGACGCGCCCGCTCGCGATGCGCATCTCGGCTCCCGTACCTTACCCGTTCCCCGTCTGTGTTGTCCCGGCGCGCGCGGCCCCGGTCCTTAGGGCGCGCGCGCGCCGGGTCTCTGCCATTTAAAGGGCCGCTGCGCCACTGATTGGCGCAGCAGGCCTAATCAGTATTCTCACCTGTGCACTCCCTACTTATACCTCACTTCCCCTGCACTCCCTCGCCGGATCTTGTTGCCATTGTGCCAGTGAAAGCGTTCCCTGTGTGTTCCTAGCCTGTGTTCCAGACCTCCTGCCGTTGCCCCTGACTACGATCCTTGCTGCCTGCCCTGACCTTCTGCTACGTCCGACCTTGCTCTTGTCTACTCCATTGTACCGCGCCTATCTTCAGCAGTCAGAGAGGTTGAGCCGTTGCTGGTGGATACGACCTGGTTGCTACCGCCGCTGCAAGACCATCCCGCTTTGTGGCGGGCTCTGGTGAATACCAGTAGCAACTTAGAACCGGTCCACCAGCACGGTCCACGCCAATCCCTCTCTGGCACAGAGGATCCACCTCCAGCCAGCCGAATCGTGACAGTAGATCCGGCCATGGATCCCGCTGAAGTCCCACTGCCAGTTGTCGCCGACCTCACCACGGTGGTCGCCCAGCAGTCGCAACAGATAGCGCAACAAGGTCACCAGCTGTCTCAACTGACCATGATGCTACAGCAGCTATTACCACAGCTCCAGCAACAATCTCCTCCGCCAGCTCCTGCACCTCCTCCGCAGCGAGTGGCCGCTTCCGGCTTACGATTATCCTTGCCGGATAAATTTGATGGGGACTCTAAGTTTTGCCGTGGCTTTCTTTCGCAATGTCCCCTGCACTTGGAGATGATGTCGGACCAGTTTCCAACTGAAAGGTCTAAGGTGGCTTTCGTAGTCAGCCTTCTGTCTGGGAAAGCTCTGTCATGGGCCACACCGCTCTGGGACCGCAATGACCCTGTCACTGCCTCTGTACACTCCTTCTTCACGGAGATCCGAAGTGTCTTTGAGGAACCTGCCCGAGCCTCTTCTGCTGAGACTGCCCTGCTGAACCTGGTCCAGGGTAATTCTTCTGTTGGCGAGTACGCCATCCAATTCCGTACTCTTGCCTCCGAATTATCCTGGAATAATGAGGCCCTCTGCGCGA
Source organism: Hyla sarda (assembly GCF_029499605.1). Classification (NCBI taxonomy): domain Eukaryota; kingdom Metazoa; phylum Chordata; class Amphibia; order Anura; family Hylidae; genus Hyla; species Hyla sarda. Next base: position 256,949,430 of record NC_079190.1, read on the forward strand.
CCTTTAAAAAAGGCCTATCCAGCAACATTAAAGATGTGCTGGCCGCACGAGAAATTCCTGCTAACCTGCATGAACTTATTCATCTTGCCACCCGCATTGACATGCGTTTTTCCGAAAGGCGTCAGGAGCTCCGCCAGGATATGGACTTTGTTCGCACGAGGCGGTTTCTCTCCCCGGCTCCTCTCTCCTCTGGTCCTCTGCAATCCGTTCCTGTGCCTCCCGCCGTGGAGGCTATGCAAGTTGACCGGTCTCGCTTGACACCTCAAGAGAGGACACGACGCCGCATGGAGAACCTATGCCTGTACTGTGCCGGTACCGAACACTTCTTGAAAGATTGTCCTATCCGTCCTCCCCGCCTGGAAAGACGTATGCTGACTCCGCACAAAGATGAGACAGTTCTTGATGTCTACTCTGCTTCTCCACGCCTTACTGTGCCTGTGCGGATATCTTCCTCTACCTTCTCCTTCTCTGCTACGGCCTTCTTGGATTCCGGATCTGCAGGAAATTTTATTTTGGCCTCTCTCATCAACAGGTTCAACATCCCGGTGACCAGTCTCACCAGACCCCTCTACATCAATTCTGTTAACAATGAAAGATTGGACTGTACCGTGCGTTACCGCACGGAACCTCTCCTAATGTGCATCGGACCTCATCACGAAAAAATTGAATTTTTGGTCCTCTCCAACTGCACTTCTGAAATTCTTCTTGGATTACCGTGGCTTCAACGCCATTCCCCAACCCTTGATTGGTCCACAGGAGAAATCAAGAACTGGGGTACTTCTTGTCACAAGGACTGTCTTAAATCGGTTCCCAGTACTCCTTGTCGTGACCCTGTGGTTCCCCCTGTATCCGGTCTTCCTAAGGCTTATATGGACTATTCTGACGTTTTTTGCAAAAAGCAAGCTGAGACTTTGCCTCCTCACAGGCCTTATGACTGTCCTATTGACCTCCTCCCGGGTACTACCCCACCCCGGGGCAGAATCTATCCTCTGTCTGCTCCTGAGACTCTTGCCACGTCGGAGTACATCCAGGAGAATTTAAAAAAGGGGTTTATCCGCAAGTCCTCCTCTCCTGCCGGAGCTGGATTTTTTTTTGTGTCCAAAAAAGATGGCTCCCTACGTCCTTGTATTGATTACCGCGGACTTAATAAAATCACGGTAAAAAACCACTACCCCTTACCTCTTATCTCGGAACTCTTTGATCGCTTACAAGGTGCCCACATCTTTACCAAACTGGACTTAAGAGGTGCTTATAATCTCATCCGCATCAGGGAGGGGGACGAATGGAAGACCGCATTTAACACCAGAGATGGACACTTTGAGTATCTGGTCATGCCCTTTGGCCTATGCAACGCCCCTGCCGTCCTCCAAGACTTTGTTAATGAAATTTTTCGTGATCTCCTATATTCCTGTGTTGTGGTTTATCTGGACGATATTCTGATTTTTTCTGCCAACTTAGAAGAACACCGCCAGCATGTCCGCATGGTTCTTCAGAGACTTCGTGACAATCAACTTTATGCCAAAATGGAGAAATGTCTCTTTGAATGTCAATCTCTTCCTTTCCTAGGATACTTGGTCTCTGGCCAGGGACTACAAATGGACCCAGATAAACTCTCTGCCGTCTTAGATTGGCCACGCCCCTCCGGACTCCGTGCTATCCAACGTTTTTTGGGGTTCGCAAATTATTACAGACAGTTTATTCCACACTTTTCCACTATTGTGGCTCCTATCGTGGCTTTAACCAAGAAAAATGCCAATCCCAAGTCCTGGTCCCCCCAAGCGGAAGACGCATTTAAACATCTCAAGTCTGCCTTTTTTTCCGCTCCCGTGCTCTCCAGACCTGACCCATCTAAACCCTTCCTATTGGAGGTAGATGCCTCCTCAGTGGGAGCTGGAGCTGTCCTTCTACAAAAAAATTCTTCCGGGCATGCTGTGACTTGTGTTTTTTTTTCTAGGACCTTCTCTCCGGCGGAGAGAAACTACTCCATCGGGGATCGAGAACTACTGGCCATTAAATTGGCGCTTGAGGAATGGAGGCATCTGCTGGAGGGATCAAAATTTCCAGTTATCATATACACTGATCACAAGAATCTCTCCTATCTCCAGTCTGCCCAACGGCTGAACCCTCGCCAGGCCAGGTGGTCGTTGTTCTTTGCCCGTTTTAACTTTGAAATTCATTTTCGCCCTGCCGACAAGAACATTAGGGCCGATGCCCTCTCTCGTTCCTCGGATGCCTCTGAAGTAGAGCTCTCTCCGCAACACATCATTCCTCCTGACTGTCTGATCTCCACTTCTCCAGCCTCCATCAGGCAAACTCCTCCAGGGAAGACCTTCGTTTCTCCACGCCAGCGTCTCGGGATTCTCAAGTGGGGACACTCCTCCCACCTCGCAGGCCATGCGGGCATCAAAAAATCCTTGCAACTCATCTCTCGTTTTTATTGGTGGCCGACTCTGGAGACGGATGTTATTGATTTCGTGCGGGCCTGTACTGTCTGTGCCCGGGATAAGACTCCTCGCCAGAAGCCTGCTGGTCTCCTTCATCCTCTGCCTGTTCCTGAACAGCCTTGGTCACAGATTGGTATGGACTTTATTACGGACTTGCCCTCATCCCGTGGCAACACAGTTGTTTGGGTGGTCGTTGATCGATTTTCCAAGATGGCACATTTTATTCCTCTTCCTGGTCTTCCTTCAGCGCCTCAGTTGGCAAAGCTATTTTTTGTACACATTTTTCGCCTTCACGGTTTGCCCACGCATATCGTCTCAGATAGAGGCGTCCAATTCGTGTCTAAATTCTGGAGGGCCCTCTGTAAACAGCTCAAGATCAAATTAAACTTCTCTTCTTCTTATCATCCCCAATCCAATGGGCAAGTAGAAAGAGTTAATCAGGTCCTGGCTGACTATTTACGGCATTTTGTTTCCTCCCGCCAGGATGACTGGGCAGATCTTCTACCATGGGCCGAATTCTCATACAACTTCAGAGTCTCCGAATCTTCTGCTAAATCCCCATTTTTTGTGGTGTACGGCCGTCACCCTCTTCCTCCCCTCCCTACTCCCTTGCCCTCTGGTTTGCCCGCTGTGGATGAAGTGACTTGTGATCTTTCCACCATATGGAAAGAGACCCTAAATTCTCTTTTACAGGCTTCATCCCGGATGAAAAGATTTGCTGATAAAAAAAGAAGAACTTCCCCCATTTTTGCTCCCGGAGACAAGGTATGGCTCTCCGCTAAATATGTCCGCTTTCGTGTCCCCAGTTATAAACTGGGACCACGCTATCTTGGTCCTTTCAAAATCAAGTGCCAGATCAACCCTGTCTCTTACAAACTCCTTCTTCCTCCTTCTCTCCGTATTCCCAATGCCTTCCATGTCTCTCTCCTTAAACCACTCATCTTTAACCGCTTCTCTCCCAAAGTTGTTTCTCCCACTCCAGTTTCCGGATCTTCTGACGTCTTTTCTGTGAAGGAGATTCTAGCATCCAAGACGGTCAGAGGTAAAAGATTCTTCTTGGTCGACTGGGAGAATTGCGGCCCTGAGGAGAGATCCTGGGAACCTGAGGACAACATCCTGGACAAAAGTCTTGTCCTCAGGTTCTCAGGCTCCAAAAAGAGGGGGAGACCCAAGGGGGGGGGGGGTACTGTTACGCCGAGCGCTCCGGGTCCCCGCTCCTCCCCGGAGCGCTCGCAGCGTTCTCTCATTCGCAGCGCCCCGGTCAGACCTGCTGACCGGGTGCGCTGCGATATTACTCCCAGCCGGGATGCGATTCGCGATGCGGGACGCGCCCGCTCGCGATGCGCATCTCGGCTCCCGTACCTTACCCGTTCCCCGTCTGTGTTGTCCCGGTGTGCGCGGCCCCGCTCCTTAGGGCACGCGCGCGCCGGGTCTCTGCCATCTAAAGGGCCGCTGCGCCACTGATTGGCGCAGCAGGCCTAATCAGTATTCTCACCTGTGCACTCCCTACTTATACCTCACTTCCCCTGCACTCCCTCGCCGGATCTTGTTGCTATTGTGCCAGTGAAAGCGTTCCCTGTGTGTTCCTAGCCTGTGTTCCAGACCTCCTGCCGTTGCCCCTAACTACAATCCTTGCTGCCTGCCCTGACCTTCTGCTACGTCCGACCTTGCTCTTGTCTACTCCCTTGTACCGCGCCTATCTTCAGCAGTCAGAGAGGTTGAGCCGTTGCTGGTGGATACGACCTGGTTGCTAGCGCCGCTGCAAGACCATCCCGCTTTGCGGCGGGCTCTGGTGAATACCAGTAGCAACTTAGAACCGGTCCACCAGCACGGTCCACGCCAATCCCTCTCTGGCACAGAGGATCCACCTCCAGCCAGCCGAATCGTGACAGGAGTAATTTTTCTCCGCCGGAGAGAAGGTCCTAGAAAAGAAACCACAAGTAACGTTATGTCCAGAAGAGTTTTTTTGTAGGAGTACAGCTCCGGCTCCCACCAAGGAGGCGTCAACCTCCAGTGAGAAGGGTTTAGATGGATCAGGTCTAGAGAGTACGGGAGCAGAAGAAAAGGCAGTTTTGAGACGGTTGAACGCCTCGTCCGATTGAGGAGGCCAGGACTTAGGGTTGTCGTTTTTCTTGATTAGGGCCACAATTGGGGCCACAATGGTGGAAAAATGTGGAATAAATTGTCGGTAGTAATTGGCAAACCCCAAGAAACGCTGGACAGTTTGGAGTCCGGAGGGGCGTGGCCAATCTAACACGGCTGACAGTTTGTCTGGGTCCGTTTGAAGTCCCTGGCCAGAGACTAAATATCCTAGGAAGGGAAGAGATTGGCATTCAAAGAGACATTTTTCCATCTTGGCATATAATTGATTGTCACGGAGTCTCTGAAGAACCAGGCGGACATGACGGCGGTCTTCCTCAAGGTTAGAAGAAAAAATCAAAATGTCGTCCAAGTAGACCACAACACAGGTATATAATAAATCATGAAAAATGTCATTTACAAAGTCCTGGAAGACAGCAGGGGCGTTACAGAGCCCAAAGGGCATAACCAGATATTCAAAGTGTCCGTCTCTGGTGTTAAATGCGGTCTTCCACTCATACCCTTCCCTGATGTGGATGATATTATATGCACCTCTTAAATCCAATTTGGTGAAGATGTTAGCGCCACGTAGGCGGTCAAAGAGTTCCGAGATAAGAGGCAGGGAATAGCGATTTTTTATAGGGATTTTATTAAGACCGCGGTAATCAATGCATGGTCGTAAGGAACCGTCTTTTTTGGAAACAAAGAAGAACCCTGCTCCGGCAGGGGAGGAAGACTTGCGGATAAATCCACTTTTTAAATTTTCTTGGATGTACTCCGTCATGGCTTGTGTTTCAGGAGCTGACAGAGGATAGATTCTGCCCCGGGGTGGAGTAGTGCCAGGAAGGAGATCAATAGGACAGTCATAAGGTCTGTGAGGAGGCAAAGTCTCTGCTTGTTTTTTGCAAAAAACATCGGCATAGTCCAGATAGGTCTTGGGGAGACCTGGTATCGGAGGAGGCATAGGGTTTTGACTGGCAGGACTGGGAGCAGACGTAAGGCATTTTTCATAGCAAGAAGTACCCCAGTTCTTGATCTCCCCGGTGGTCCAGTCAAGGGTAGGGGAATGGCGTTGAAGCCAAGGCAGTCCGAGAAGAATTTCAGAAGTGCAGTTAGAGAGGACCAGAAATTCAATTTTTTCGTGATGAGGTCCAATGCACATTAAGAGGGGTTCTGTGCGGTAACGCACGGTACAGTTCAATCTTTCATCATTAACTGAGGCGATGTAGAGAGGTCTGGCGAGACTGGTCACTGGGATGTTGAACCTGTTAACGAAAGAGGCCAAAATAAAATTTCCTGCAGATCCAGAATTCAATAAGGCCACAGCTGAGAAGGAGGAGTTAGAAGAAGAAATCCGCACAGGCACAGTAAGACGTGGAGAAGCAGAGTTCACACCTAGAGCTGTCTCACCTTTGTGCGGAGTCGGAGTGCGTCTTTCCTGACGTGGAGGTCGGATAGGACAATCTTTCAAGAAGTGTTCGGTACTGGCACAGTACAGGCATAGGTTCTCATTGCGGCGGCGTGTCCTCTCTTGTGGTGTCAGACGAGACCAGTCTACTTGCATAGCCTCCACGGCGGAAGGCACAGGAACAGATTGCAGCGGACCAGAGAAGAGAGGAGCCAGGGAGAGAAACCGCCTAGTGCGAACAAAGTCCATATCCTGACGGAGCTCATGTAAATGCGGGTGGCCAAATGAATAAGTTCATGCAGGTTGGCAGGAATTTCTCGTGTGGCCAGCACATCTTTGATGTTACTGGATAAGCCTTTTTTTAAGGTCGCGCAGAGGGCCTCGTTATTCCAAGATAATTCGGAGGCGAGAGTACAAATTGGATGGCGTACTCGCCTACTGAAGAATTACCCTGGACCAGGTCGAGCAGGGCAGTCTCGGCAGAAGAAGCTCGGGCTGGTTCCTCGAAGACACTTCGAATCTCCGCGAAGAAAGAGTGTACGGAGGCAGGGAGCGGTGTGGCCCATGACAGGGCCTTCCCAGACAGGAGACTAACCACAAAAGCCACCTTTGACCGTTCAGTTGGGAATTGGTCCGACATCATCTCCAAATGCAGGGAACATTGCGAGAGAAAACCACGGCAAAGTCTAGAGTCCCCATCAAACTTGTCCGGCAAGAATAAACGGAGGCTGGATGTGGCCACTCGCTGCGGAGGAGGTGCAGGAGCTGGTGGAGGAGATGGTTTCTGAAGCTGTGGTAGAAGCTGCTGTAGCATGACAGTCAGTTGGCCTTGTTGCGCTGGGCGACCACCGTGGTAAGGTCAGGGACAACTGGCAGCGGGACCTCAGCGGGATCCATGGCCGGATCTACTGTCAGGATTCGGCAGGCTGGAGGTGGATCCTCTGTGTCAGAGAGGGATTGGCGTGGACCGTGCCGGCGGACCGGTTCTATGTTGCTACTGGTATTCACCAGAGCCCGCCACAAAGCGGGAAGGTCTTGCAGCGGCGGTAGCAACCAGGTCGTATCCACCGGCAACGGCTCAACCTCTCTGACTGCTGAGATAGGCGCGGTACAAGGGATTAGGCAAGAGCAAGGTCGGACGTAGCAGAAGGTCAGGGCAGGCAGTAAGGATCGTAGTCAGGGGCAACGGCAAGAGGTCTGGAACACTGGCTTGGGATACACAAGTAACGCTTTCACTGGCACAATAGCAACAAGATCCGGCAAGGAAGGAAAAGGGAAGTGAGGTTATATGGGGAAGTGCACAGGTGAACACACTAATTAGAACCAGGCGCCAATCAGTGGCGCACTGACCCTTTAAATCGCAGAGAGCCGGCGCGCGCGCACCCTGGGGAGCGGGGCCGCGCGCGCCTGGACAGAACAGACGGGGAGCGCGTCTGGAAAGCGGGCCGGGATGCGAACCGCGAGCGGGCGCGTCCCGCATTGCGAATCGCATCCCGGCTAGGGACATTATCGCAGCGCTCTCGGTCAGCGGGTCTGACCGGGGCGCTGCGAACAGGAGAAGGCTGCGAGCGCTCCGGGGAGGAGTGGGGACCCGGAGCACTCGGCGTAACACTACTATATGAGTAGAAATTCAATAAACAGCAGCAGCAATGAAGGAGTTAAACTAGCTGCTAATGCTGCTGAAGAGCTAAAGGGAGGGGAGGGAGAGGGGGGAATCACACTGCAGTATGGACAACCAGCAACAGATACAATGCTATTTACACAAGGGACAGCTACCCTAAACTTTATGGGTGGTCAGGGAGGAGAGGAAATACTTGATTTACCTTTGTGAGTCATCTATAAGTGGCAGACTGACTCAGCTTACTGGTTCACAGCCCTGACTTATTAAGGCTTTCTCTCGCTCCTGCACAGATCAGATGCTAAGTCTTTCCCCCACTTCCTGTGTTTTTTTCTGGGTCTCTTTGTCACTAGAGACAGATTTCTCCTAACAAAAAGGCAATACAGCAGATTAGACAACTAGTAGTCAAGATGATAGACAACTAGTAGTCAAGACCTTAGAACTGTTTTCTAGAGAAAGAAATCATATTAGTTAAATGAAGTAAATTACAAATATGCTAGAAATTACATAGGCTATCATGCCAAGGGATTTTACTCAATAATTACAGTGAATTATTTAAGAATGGACAGCATCCCGATAGAACTGTTAGCAGAGGAATCACACAGGATCTAAGAACATGGTTTTACTAAATAGATATTAAGAACCAAGCATTGGTAACAATTTTAGGGTTGGCTCTTGCAATAAAACTGAGATAAAATAATACACCCAGAGGCCCATGTCCTAATGTAAGCACTGTGGACACATGCTACGAAATGTCACAAATATGTCACATGATATACACATTTCAGTTTTGTGTACTGGTATGTGCAGGATTATAACACTGATGAGTAAAGTATAAGGGTGCATGCACACCACGTTTTTGTTATACAGTTCCTGCATACGGTTTCAAGTTAAAAACCGTATGGAACTGTATAGAAAACTGTATGCATTGACTTAACATTGTAAACTGTATGTCAAACGCATCATCCAGTTTAGTCCGTTTTGCGTCTTATACAGTTTTGTCCAGTTTTTTAACCGTATCCAAAACTGTAGTCTACCACGTTTCTTGGTCTGGGTGAAAAACTGTATTAAACCGTATACAATGGGAACCGTACAGAACTGTATGTGCGTATGGTTCAATCAGGTTTTCACCATACGGTTTTTGACTTTGCACAGTTTTTTTTCTTGGAATTTCAAACAAGTGAAACTTTATTCAAAATGGAGTGAAAAGTTAAAAACGTATACTTTTTTTTCTTAAAAAACGGATGTAACCGGACATCATTTTCCAAACAGTATACGGTTTTCAACCGTATATGGGTTAAAATTTGTACACACTTTTTGATACAGTTTAGTCAGGTTTTGAGGAATCCATTTTTCATCAAAAATCTGATACAGGAACTGTATTGCAAAAATGTGGTGTGGATGCACCCTTAGACAAAGATTTGAGCCAATCTTAGTACCAAGGATAGCAATGTTTTTGCCATAATACAGCAAGGCTAGTTTGCTGAAGATAACCATTTGGCTTTGCCAGTAGTTATGTTACTTTTACCTCCTTCTATAATGATCTCAGTTTGTGGAAGGTATTTACAATAGTATTTGCAGAACCCTCTATACAGCAGACCATACATCTTCTTATCTTCAACAACGGCTGGAAGAACATGTTTTGTAGTCAACAGAGATAAATAATCTGTAAAGCTGACAGACATAATGTGAATGTTATCGTCAGGGGCGTAGCTAGAAACCTCGGGGCTCCGGTGCCAAAAATTGCCCTGGGCCCCCCTACCACCTGACGACCCTCTTCCCCAATCCCGGACGACCCCTTACTCGGCTGCACAAAGATATCAGTGACTACAGCACTGATGGGACACATATAGTTGTGTATTCTCCTGACTGTGTCCCATCAGTGCTGTAGTCACTGATATCTTTGTCCCTTTGGCCCTGCCTGTTAGTCACTTATATAGTTGTGTATTCTCCTGACTAAGTGACTAACAGGCAGGGCCAGGCAGACAAAACAGGCATTGAAGAATAATATGCCCATTTTTCTGGTGGGGGTCCAACTGCTGGGACCCCCACCAATCAACAATCAGCTGTTGTAAAGCTATAACTCCCATTATGTCTAGAGAGCCTCAGGCATTATAGGAGTTGTAGTTTTTCAACAGCTGGAGAGCCATAGATTAGGGTACAGCATCACCCATCATCCCTGCAGAACTTACAAGTGACTCCAGCTCTGATGGGACAGTCAGGAGAAAACACAATGATATCACTGACCTGAGTGACGTCTTCTCTGTTGCCCTTTCTTTCCTTCTCCATCTGGTCCAGACATCAGGACGTCTTCCAGCTCCATCTTCTCTGCAGAGTCTGACACCCAGACATCATAGGTTCTCTCATTATTATTCGGCTAAATACTGTACCCCCTGAATATAATCCTGCCACACACTGTATCGCCTGAATATAATACTGCCACACACTGTTTCCCCTGAATATAGTACTGCCATCCACTGTATCCCCTGAATATAATACTGCCACCTACTGTACACCCTGAATATAATACTGCCACCCACTGTATCCCCTGAATATAAAATTACCATCCACTGTACCCCCTGAATATAATACTGCCACCCACTGTATCCCCTGAATATAAAATTACCATCCACTGTACCCCCTGAATATAATACTGCCATCTACTGTACCCCTGAATATAATAATGCCATCTACTGTACCCCTGAATATAATACTGCCATCTACTGTCCCCCTGAATATAATACTGCCTCCTTCTGTACCCCCTGAATATAATATTGCCAACCACTGTATCCCCTGAAAATAAAATTACCATCCACTGTACCCCTTGAATATAATACTGCCACCCACTGCACCCCCTGAATATAATTCTGCCACACACTGAGCCCCTAAATATAATCCTGCCATACACTGTGCCCCTGAATATAATACTGCCACACACTGTGCCCCTGAAAATAATCCTGCCACACACTGTACCCCTGAATATAATCCTGCCACACACTGTACCCCTGAATAAAATACTGCCCCATATCATGCCCCTGAATATAATACTGCCACACACTGTGCCCCTGAGTATAATACTGCCACACACTGTGCCCCTGAATATATACCCTCAAAAATAACCATGCTATACACTGTACCCTCCCACACATCATACATACATACATATATCTTGCTTACACACATCTATCTTTCATACACACACATCATTCATACACACACATCATTCATACACACATCATACATACAGTACATAAACGCATCATTCATACACATGCCACCTCCGAACCCCCCCAACACATGCATAATACATACATACACTCACATCTTACATACACATACATCATACATACACCCGCCGCCTGCAGATCCCTCTGCATAATTCATCTCCACACATCATACATACATCCTTCTAGCTTACACACATCTCCACACATCATACATATACATCTTGCTTACACACATCTATCATTTATACACACACATCATTCATACATCATTCATACACATACATAATTTATACACACGCTGCCTCTGGACCCCCCACACATACATAATACATACATACGCCTCCAGATCCCCCCAACATAATACATGTCCACACATCATACATATATATCTTGCTCACAAACATCTATCATTTATACACACACATCATACATACAGTACACATACATCATTCATATGCACGCCGCCTCTGGACCCCCCACACATGCATAATACATACACATCATACATATACATACACCTGCCGCCTCCAGATCCCCCAACAAAATATATGTCCACACATCAAACATATATCCTTCTAGCTTACACACAACATTCATACAATTTACATTCATACAACATAAATACAGTATACACACACACACACACATCATTCATACACACGCTGCCTCCAGACCCCAAACCCCCCCTCCTCTGTACCCCAAACCTCATATCATCCCTCCCCTCCCCCCTCCTCTGGACCACATATTTCATATCATCCCTCCCCCCCCCTCCTCTGGACCCCATATCTCATATCACCCCCCCCCTCCACTGGACCCCATATCTCATATCACCCCCCCTCTTCTGGACCCCCTATCTCATATCACCCCCCCCCTCTTCTGGACCCCCTATCTCATATCACCCCCCCTCCTCTGGACCCCATATCTCATATCACCCCCCTCCTCTGGACCCCATATCTCATTTCACCCCCCCTCCTTTGGACCCCATATCTCATATCAACTCCCCTCCTCTGGACCCCATATCTCATATCACTCCCCCCCTCCTCAGGACCCCATATCTCATATTACCCCCCCTCCTCTGGACCCCATATCTCATATCATCCCTCCCCCCCTCCTCTGGACCCCATATCTCATATCATCCGTCCCCCCTCCCCCCCTCATCTGGACCCCATATCTCATATCATCCCTCCCCCCCCTCCTCTGGACCCCATATCTCATATCATCCGCCCCCCCTCCCCCCCTCATCTGGACCCCGTATCTCATAACATCCCCCCCCCCTCCTCTGGACCCCATATCTCATATCACCCCCCCCCCTCCTCTGGACCCCATATCTCATATCATCCCCCCTCCTCTGGACCCCATATCTCATATCCCCCTCCCTCCTCTGGACCCCATATCTCATATCATCCCTCCCCCCCCTCCTCTGGACCCCATATCTCATATCATCCGTCCCCCCTCCCCCCCTCATCTGGACCCCATATCTCATATCATCCCTCCCCCCCCTCCTCTGGACCCCATATCTCATATCATCCGCCCCCCCTCCCCCCCTCATCTGGACCCCGTATCTCATAACATCCCCCCCCCTCCTCTGGACCCCATATCTCATATCACCCCCCCCCTCCTCTGGACCCCATATCTCATATCATCCCCCTCCTCTGGACCCCATATCTCATATCCCCCTCCCTCCTCTGGACCCCATATCTCATATCATCCCTCCCCCCCCTCCTTTGGACCCCATATCTCATATCATCCCCCCCCTCATCTGGACCCCATATCTCATATCATCCCTCCCCCCCCCCCTCATCTGGACCCCATATCACCCCCCCCTCTGAACTCCATATCTCATATCACCCCCCCCCCAGTAGTCAGGTAGTCTCCTCAGATTTTTATATTAGGACGCCCCCCCTCCCTCCCTCCCCTCCAGTAGCCGTTGGCTGTCCGGGCATGCTGGGAGTTGTAGTTTTGCAACAGCTGGAGGCACCTTGGTTGGGAAACACTGCAGTAGACAGTCCCCTTCACTTACCAGATGGCTGCATCCAGCAGTGCACCACATTTCATCGACGATGCTGCTGCTGTAGGAGTCGGAGGCAAAAGACACAGCGCAACTCCACCAGATGATGAGCGGTGTGCGGCCATACAGAAACGGCGGCCGCGTAATGACGTAGAGCTTAGTGACGCCCCCTTGCTGGGATTTTGGGAACGTCATTACGCAGCCACCATATCTGTATGGCCGTGCACCGCTCGTAAGCTGGGGGAGGAGCCTCTGTGCAGCAGTGAAAGGTATTTCATCTGGGGACGCCAGGTCGGCACAATGAATGAAAGCCGGAGACAGAACAGCTTGCAGCGGCGGGCCCGGGCGACTTGCTGGCAGTGGCCCGGGACCTGTTGCTGTAGCATAGCATAGCATAGCATAGTATAGTGAAGTGGCAGGGGGGCCGCGCGGGCCCCTCCGGGCTATGGGCCCAGTCACGATTGTGACCCTTGCGACCACTATAGCTACGCCACTGGTTATCGTTAGTCGTTTGACTAGTCTCACTTGGAAGAATTCCTGACCTGAAATGTCTATGTTCTTGTTATACTTGAGATTATGTTTTTTGTTGGTGGATAAATTATACAGTTTGTGTTCAGACTGAAATTCCAGAGATGTTAAGTCATTTTAATTGGGTCCGTGTTTTTTATCCCCCTACATTCAGCATATATACAGTATTCGGAAATATTTTAATCACATTGCTTCAACAATTCCTTACACTTATAAAAAAAGGGTTGCTCCTGTAAACAGACAGAATAAATGTCACAAAGGATATTCTTCAGGCATGTGCTGGGCTCTTTATATCTTTTGAACACCTTCAATGCATACTGTACATCAGAACTAGAGATGAGCGAACTTTGAAAAGACCACTTAAAGCCTTAAAGGGGTACTCCAGTGGAAAACTTTTTTTTTTTTTTTAAATCAACTGGTGTCAGAAAGTTAAACAGATTTGTAAATTACTTCTATAAAAAAAAAAAAAAATCTTAATCCTTCCAGTAATTATTAGCTGCTGAATACTATAGGAAATTATTTTTTGGAACATAGTGCTTTCTGCTGACATAACGAGCAGAGTGCTCTCTGCTGACATCACGGGCACAGTGCTCTCTGCTGACATCTCTGTCCATTATAGGAATCTGTCCAGAGTAGCATATATTTGCTATGGGGATTATTTCCTACTCTGGACAGTTCTTAAAATGGACAGTGATGACAGCAGAGAGCACTGTGCTTGTGATGTCAGCAGAGAGCTCTGTGTTCCAAAAAGAAAATAACTTCCTCTGTAGTATTCAACAGCTAATAAATACTGGAAGGATTAAGAATTTTTTAATAGAAGTAATTTACAAATCTGTTTAACTTTCTGGCACCAGTTAATTATATATATTAAAAAAAAAAGTTTTCCACATAAGTACCCCTTTAAATAACACTGTTAACACTTTGTTATGGCAACATATATGGCTATAGGTAAATGGATTATACCCATTGGTAACCAACATGTTGCAATAAACACACTGCACTAGCAGAATTTTTATGCTTTTTAAAATTAATGTCCAAAAATGGTAGTCAATCTTTTTCCAGGTAGTCCAACAGGCATTATGGGATTCCCTGAGATCATGTGATCCTTCCTCCTTCTCCTTTGCGCCCTGTGGCTGATGTTCTTAAAACAGGCTTTACAGAATAAAACCATCCAAGGTTCGAGTTCTAGCTAAACCAAACTTTTAGGAAAGTTCTGACCGAATTCAGGTTTTACAAGTTCAGCTCTCTCATTTTTAATCAGAACCTTTCCTTAACATGTGCACTGAATGTAGGGAATATCTCACAATATAAACAGGACATTAAAGGGAACCTGTGACAATTTCAATGCTGCCCAAACTGTAGGCAGCGCAATAATCCTACACTATGATTCACTATGAAACACCCAGGGAGCAGAGAAATTTTAGCTTGACAATGTCGCCCAGACCTGGATAAGCAGTTGGGGGGTGCTCCCCACAGCTGCTATCCGCCCTACAAGCCCTGAGTGAAACGTCTCCTAACTATGTATTGGGAGAAATGCGTCACTGAGTGCTTGCAGAGACCAGTGTCGGGATTTGCCCCAATGACTATTTACCCGGTCCCAGTGTCATTTTAAGTTATGATTTCTCTGATATGATGAACATTGGACAAAAGTAAATCATAGTGCGTCAGGATCGCACTGCCTGCACCTTTTTTATGCTGCCTGTGGTTTGGGTAGAAGAAAACTAGTGACATGTTCCCTTTAATAGCTCCAAAATATATTTAATATTAAAGAATCAAAAGAATGAAAGCCAGTAATAAGTTTATTTAAGGATGATATGAACATTTTCAGAACCTCATTGGATAAAGCCCAACATGTTAGTCTTTCTTGTATATAATTCCTCATATCTAATGGTTCTTGTACTAAGCTACTTGTTAATAAGTCTGCTTAATTGTATAATATATAGAGTTTTGGTAAAAGACACATCAGAAAATAATTGTTAGTGTATTTTTATGAAGGTAGTGTATTTCATGCACATAAGCTTAATTTGTTGTTTTTTGCTATGTCCTTGTGACCTTTGGCCCATTATGTTGCATTGGTGCTCCTCAGGCACTAACATTAGGCTTACTGAGCTGGAAAAAATATATGTCAAGACCAGTTCACATTGTCATTGCTTCATAAAGAAGTTAAGGGGAATCAGGGTGATCCTGTATATATATATATATATATATATATATATATATATATATATATATGGGTGTGTGTGTGTATATATATATATATATATATATATATATATATATATATATGTGTGTGTATATATATATATATATATATATATATATATATATATATATATTAGAAACCAAAGCAAGATTATAATACTCCACAGTTAAAGTGTACCTGTCAACAACAAAAACTTTTGATATAATGTAGATAATACCATTATATGTATATCTGTAATTTTTGGGTGACAAAAATTTGTCTCTGCAGCTATTGCCTGTGTGTCTCTATGAGGAGTCCAAATGCAGGAAGTGAGGGCAGGAAAAGCAGGGCTCTGTGCATCATTGTGCTGTGTGAGCTGGGGGCATGTCATAGAGCCTCAGTGTACAAAGCCCTGCTTGTCCACCTAGACTTCCTGTATTTGGACTCCTCATAGAGACACATGAACAATAGCTGTAGGGACAAAAATATACAAATTGTTTAACCAATGTGTATTACAAATATACAAATAATGGTATTATCTACATTATATCAAAAGTTTTTATTAACAACAGGTACACTTTAAAGGATTTGAAAGTGGAAACAGTTACATAATGGCCAATTACATAATGGCCATAGGTTGGATCCTAAGGGTTGTCCCCATTTGCGTAAAAGCTGGCCCAGCAGACCAGAAGAGACTGGTGTGGAAAGATAGGGTCAAGCAAAGGCAAGTTGTAGTCCAGCCAAAGTAGGCGGCAGGATAGAGACAGAATTGTCATGGAAGATGACACAGATTCAGAGTCAACAGTCTAGGTAAAAAACAGGGGTGTCTGTACACTACAGAAGGATCAGGCAGAGACAGGGTTAATATATCAGGCAAAAATTTACCACAGGATCACATTCTGCTTCACAGAATGTCTTTCTATATATATAAAACTCAATGGGGGACGTGTATCAAAGATTTTACCCCTGATTTGTGTGTATTTTTTTGCACAAAATTTTGCGCAAGCCCTTTTTTTGCAAATTTTTTTGCGCACGTTTTGGTACAGCATGTCGTCCAGATGTGGCCGAATCGGGGTACCTTGGAATGACATCTATAGTACGCATGGATTTATTAACTGCGTACTTTGCCTTTACACCAAAAATTTGGCCGCAAGAGCTGTTTTTTTTTGCGCAAATATAAGCCATCTTGGACTTAACATGGCAAGATGCTCTAAAACAATGATTCTATTTTCCAAAGAGTGGATTGAGGAGATTACTATATTTACCCACAATTTATGAAACTCATTGCGCTTGATTGATAAATTTAGCGCTTCTGCGCATAATTTAGAATTCGGGAAAAGTGGTAAACTGCTTCTACCATACACAAATAATGATACATGTCCCCCAATGTGTGTATGTATGTGTGTGTGTGTGTGTATATGTTCCAGCATCACGTCCAAACGGCTAAAGATATTAACATGAAACTTGGCACACATTTTACTTATATGTCAACAACAAACATAGGTTAGGTAATTTAACCCTTACTCACCCCCATTTGCCATGGGCGAGGGTTTTGTTTACAGTCCCATACAAGTCTATACGAAATATATGTTACTGCATAATTTCATAACATGTTACTTATATGTCCAATTAAAATATAAGATAGTTAATTTAACCCTTAACTACCCCCATTTGTGAGGGTCTGGGTTTTTGTTTAAAGTCCCATGCAAATCAATGGGAAATGTATGGCTGGAGGTATTTCATTAATACCTGGTACATATATTACTTATATGTCAAATAAAAAGATATGATAGTTAAATTAACCCTTACTTACATGCTTATATAAAAGATGGTTTTTGTTTCAATTCCCATGCAAGTATATGGGACTTCCAGTACCTTACTCCACAAGCTCCGCCTCTGCATTTCCTGGTGAATGTGTAAATCCTACTTGCAAGCCATACCCCATCTCACAAAGACACGCCCACATTTTATACCCGACCCCTTTTATTATCTACCCTTTTGTGTATTGGTCTGGCTTGCAAATCATGCCCAGTCCCACAAAGCCACGTCCCCTTCTATTTTCAGCTTACAATACCTTCATAAAAAATCAGTCCCACCTGAGGACAGGACATAAAGACAGGATATGAGGTCGGGATATGACATTGGGATATGAGGATGGGATATAAGGAGGGTATATGAGGTCTGGATATGAAAACGGGATGTGAGGACGAGATATGAGGACGGGATATGGGGACGAGATATGAGGTTGGGATATGATGGCAGGATATGAGGTCGAGATAGAAGGACGGCATAGGAGGTCAGGATGTGAGGACGGGATATGAGGTTGAGATAAGAGGTCAGGATATGAGGACGGGATAGAAGAATGGGATATGAGGTCGGGATATGAGGACGGCATATGAGGTTGAGATATGAGGATGGGATATGCGGTTGGGATATGACAACAATATATGAGGACAGTAAATGAAGTCAAACGATTTCTCCTTTGTTGATTTTCCTCCCGAACAAGGATTAGGAAATAAAAACCAGGCAATGCTGGGTACTCAGCTAGTTAGAGGATAAATCACAATATTGGTGATGCACAGGCAAGCAGAGATGCTGTAAAGAGGTGATAGGGGCAAGGATAGGTGGGATAGTAGTGCATATGTTGGCCCTTTTAGTAATGGAGTGTAGTAAGGGAGTGTGAGCACTCTACAGGCAAGACTAGGAACTGTATGAGAAGATGTAGAATGGGGGTGACAGGGGAGAATGAGCGTAGCACAGACTGTGAGCCAGTGGTGGGGATTTACTGGTAGGAGGCAACAGTGAGTGTTATATTCTGTTAAGGGGATCACCTAGGAAAATGGGCCACTAACAACATCCCAGTATGCCATACCTATACCAGCCCTTGATGTAAAAAATGAAGATGAACAAGCCTTAATAATGTACTATGCAGTTAATGTATGTGCACATCATGTCAAGTCACAGAAATAGTAAATGCCCACATCATGCATTTTATACTGGACAGAGATATTCAATAGATTTTTCAATGTTTGGTTTAACAGACAGTGTGTAATACTAGCTGGAGACATTTATTAAGGAGCTTAAAATTTGATCTTCCTTTTTTTTTATTTATTTTTTTTATAGAAACTAAAGCATACATGAATCTCTTGGGAGTATTGGTCATGATCCCAAAATATACTAGAAAAGAGAAATTATAATTAAAAAAATACATTAAAACAATTACCTGGCTAAATCTTTGGATTGATTATATTATACTTATTAAAAAAAACAAAATAACATTCAGTTCCTAAAGGAAAACTGACAGGCTCCTCAACCGCACTAAACCCAATATACTGGGTTAAAGTGTGGGTGAACAGCATTAAAATGAGGGCTCACTTACGTTTATTGCTAGAGTTATGTGTCATTCTTATTGCTAGAGTTATGTGTCATTCTTCTATTTCTATTGTGCAGCCTTGTGCTGAGTTCACATTGTACCAACCGCCAAAGCTACTGTAAGCTTCCTTTTTCACCAGTATATAATATATTTGGCCAAAATGTGTCTCCCCATAGTTTTAGATATGACAGGTAAGACACCTTTTGAAGTTATTATGTAGTCTTAAAGGGGAAGTCTGTAGTCTGTAGTCTGTAGTCTTATGTAGTCTTAAAGTCTGAAATACAACTCATCCCTTACACAGGGGATAGAGGTAAGGTGTCTGACCACTGGGACTCCCCGGCTTTCTCCAAAACAGAAGCCTTAGAAAGCTGAAGATGCCTAAGTGCTCTTTTGGGCATCTTTGGCGCTCCCATAGAAATAAATGGAAAACGTAACATCTGCAGCACAGGCTCTGAGAGCTGGGGCCCCAGCTCTCCAATACTCTGGTAACATTATGATATTTTTAGCACAAAATATTTACTTTTTGTTTTAAATGTTTTTGTATCATACAGTATTTAATGTTGTAAATATATTGTCTGTGAATATGTGTAACCCTTAGATGACAGTATTTTTTCTTTTTTTGTATATTTTTTTTCCTCCTCACCTTTTTTATAAAAATCAAGAACAACATATTTCATATGCAATATATTTATTAATTAAAGTACAACACTGTAATCGTGTAGCAACTGGTGTGGGCCAGTATTGTTTTACAAACACAAAATTAGATAGTATACTTAGGATCGAGCATGAGTAAGGCGTGACTAGTATGTCCCTATCTATTAGCCCTGCCTGGCGATACTGTAAGTCCCCTGTCCTAGTGACCTGGGCCTACACTGGAACCTCCTATTGGCCCTAGGCTGTAAAGGGGATATTGAAACAATATTGCGGCATCGCCAAGATACAGTTGAACGAGGCTATTAGCCCGACAGATCCAATATACAGTATTTGATCTTAACCGCTTAAGGACCAAGGACGTACCGGTACGTCCTTGGTCCTGCTCTTCTGATATAACGCGGGGTTACACAGTAACCCCGCGTCATATCATGGCGGGCCCGACGTCATAGTGAAGCCGGGACCCGCCTCTAATAGCGCGCAGTGCCGATCGTGGCGCCGCGCGCTATTAACCCTTTAGCCGCGCGCTCAGAGCTGAGCCGCGCGGCTAAAAGTGAAAGTGAAAGTTCCCGGCTAGCTCAGTCGGGCTGTTCGGGATAGCCGCGGCTAATCGCGGCATCCCGAACAGCTGACAGGACAGCGGGAGGGCCCCTACCTGCCTCCTCGCTGTCCGATCGCCGAATGACTGCTCAGTGCCTGAGATCCAGGCATGAGCAGTCATGCGGCAGAATCGTTGATCACTGGTTTCTTATGAGAAACCAGTGATCAGCATAGAAGATCAGTGTGTGCAGTGTTATAGGTCCCTATGGGACCTATAACAATGCAAAAAAAAAGTGGAAAAAAAAAAAGTGAATAAATATCATTTAACTCCTCCCCTATTAAAAGTTTGAATCACCCCCCTTTTCCAATAAAAAAAAAACACAGTGTAAATAAAAATAAAAATAAACATATGTGGTATCACCGCGTGCGGAAATGTCCGAATTATAAAAATATATCATTAATTAAACCGCTCGGTCAATGGCGTGCGCGCAAAAAAATTCCAAAGTCCAAAATGATCAATAAGTCCTATCAATGCAAAAATGGTACCGTTAAAAACTTCAGATCACGGCGCAAAAAATGAGCCCTCATACCGCCCCATACACGGAAAAATAAAAAAGTTATAGGGTCAGAAGATGACAATTTTAAACGTATTAATTTTCCTGCATGTAGTTATGATTTTTTCCAGAAGTCCGACAAAATCAAACCTATATAAGTAGGGTATCATTTTAATTGTATGGACCTACAGAATACATATCAGGTGTCATTTTTACCGAAAAATGTACTACGTAGAAACGGAAGCCCCGAAAAGTTACAAAACAGCGTTTTTTTTTCAATTTTGTCACACAATGATTTTTTTCCCCGCTTCACCATAGATTTTTGGGCAAAATGACCGACGTCATTACAAAGTAGAATTGGTGGCGCAAAAAATAAGCCATCATATGGATTTTTAGGTGTAAATTTGAAAGAGTTATGATTTTTTAAAGGCAAGGAGCAAAAAACGAAAATGCAAAAATGGAAAAACCTCCGGTCCTTAAGGGGTTAAATATCACGCTTTAAGGTATTTAGAGGTGTAACATACATGTGGTAAAAATAATACAATATCAGGACCCCCACCTCGCTACCCTACCCCCCCCCCATCACTCCCTACCTCTCAGCCACATTTATATAATTAATCAACAGATCTCTCTCTATATTCCGCCAGTATCTATACCTACTCGACTTCATCTACGTCTGAGTGGAGATTCTTTTTCAGCATCCTACTAGGAGGAGTCACCAAGCACCCGGACCTAAGGTACTTCTCACCTCCGGCTGGTCCTCCTCTTTCACCTACTTTATTTACTTATCTGTTCATTATAACACCAATCTATCTTCTATTCTAGACTGATATTCATACGCAGCTGTCCAGATCAGTGTGTCACTTTCATCATATTACCATACAAGTATATCTAATGTACGCTTCTTCAATCTACATGTGATGATGCATTGCTACTATATGTACGGTCTCCCATGACCTTATTTCTGCAAGTATTCTCCACGAGAATCCCTGAGGAGCTATCTGTACTCACACGGATGAGCGAAACACGTTGGATTAATGCAATCTCTGTGTAATGCATATATATATCTCTATCTATGCAACACATACAATTGTGGGTTTTTAAACGTGAATACTACTACATACCCCTGGCTACCTTCCTCGGGTCCTGATATTGTATTATTTTTACCACATGTATGTTACACCTCTAAACACCTTAAAGCGTGATATTTTAGATCAAATACTGTATATTGGATCTGTCGGGCTAATTGCCTCGTTCAACTGTATCTTGGCGATGCCGCAATATTGTTTCAATATCTCCTTTACAGCCTAGGGCCAATAGGAGGTTCCAGTGTAGGCCCAGGTCACTAGGACAGGGGACTTACAGTATCGCCAGGCAGGGCTAATAGATAGGGACATACTAGTCACGCCTTACTCATGCTCGATCCTAAGTATACTATCTAATTTTGTGTTTGTAAAACAATACTGGCCCACACCAGTTACTACACGATTACAGTGTTGTACTTTAATTAATAAATATATTGCATATGAAATATGTTGTTCTTGATTTTTGTGATGTTACATTAACATATTTCCTCTTACCCCAGACAAGTAACGTCTATACAAGTTACGTCTATGCTCACCTTTTTTATAGTCATATGTCTTTACATGTTTCACCCCCTTGGCCATAGGGCATGTTTCTAGGGCAATTTTACTTTATAATTACTTATTTTACCATAAATCTATGATAAAGCCCCCCAAAAATATTTATGGGGCAGAATTGCATCTAGTTGTATTTTACTAGATAAAAATTAAATACATATATAAACTATACATGTGTGTATACACACATATATATATATATATATATATATATATATATATATATGTGTATATATATATATATATATATATATATACCCTGTTCCAAATTATTATGCAAATTATGTTTATGTGTCACAAAGATTTTTTTTTTTTTTTTTTTTCAGTGTAACTCATGGATGGCACTGTTTCTCAGTGCTCCTTTGATCAGTGAAAACAATCTCGGACACCTGTGATAATTAGATTGCCAGGTGAGCCCAATTTAAGGAAAAACTGCTAAAGGTGGGTGTTCCACATTATTAAGCAGAGCACCATTTTCAAGCAATATGAGGAAGAAAAAGGATCTCTCTGCTGTTGAAAAGAGTGAAAAAGTTCAATGCCTTGGACGAGGTATGAAAACATTAGATATTTCCAGAAAACTTAAGCGTGATCATGTCACTATTAAGAGATTTGTGGCTGATTCAGAGAACAAACAGGTTTGTGCTGATAAAGGCACATTGAAGAATATTTCTGCCAGATTGATGCATCGGATCAAGAGAGCAGCTGCTAAAACACCATTACATAGCAGCAAACAGATATTTGAAGCTGCTGGTGCCTCTGGAGTCCCACGAACATTAAGGTGTAGAGTCCTCCAGAGTATTGCAACCCATTAGGGTCCCAGAAGGTGTAAAGAAGACCTCTGCAAAGTATATGGAGTTTCTGACTAACCACTTTCTTCCCTGGTACAGAAGGAAGAACTATGCTTTCCGTAATAATCTCATGCTGCAAATAATACCTCTGCATCAATAGCTGCTGTGGGGATAAAAGGAGAAAAAGTCATGGTGTGGCCTCCATCCTCCCCTGACCTCAATCCTATTTAGAACCTTTGGAGCATCCTCAAGCAAAAGATCTTTGCGTGTAGGAGGTAGATTATATTCAAACAGCAGGACTGGGAGGCTATTCTGATGCCTTGAAAACAAATTCAAGCAGAAACTGTCCAAAAACTCACAAGTTTAATGGATGCAAGACTTGTGAAGCTGCTATCAAATGTGGGGTGCTATGTTAAAATGTAACAGGACCTATTAAAATGTTTAGAAAGTTAAAATGTTGTTAAACGTTTGAATGAAATAGCTTTTGGTTTCGGTAAATATGCTGCAAACACAACAAATGACAATTTTCAGTTCTTTACCACCTATAAAGTGTTTTGAAACCTTACTGTGAGTAATAATTTGAAGAGAGAAAAGTCAACATTCTTGAGAATCTTCAGTTCTTCCTAGATCTTCAGTCCCGCACGATTCACCTTGCCATGAAAATTCTGGGCCTACTAACTTCATCTATGGATGCAGTTCCATGGGTGAAAAAGCATATCAGGACGCTCCAAGCTCACATCCTGTCACTTTGGAACAAATCGCAGGAGGTTCTAGAGTCATCCATTCCAATTCCAGTGAAGGTAAAGAAAGATCTAAGGTAGTGGTTGGAACCATCCAGGATTCAGAAAGGCAAGTCTCTCCTTTTTCCCCAGCCTGTAGTCCACAATACGGATGCCTCAAGCTCTGGCTTTGCCCATGTGGGGGAATCGTAGGGTCAGAAGTCTTGGCCCAGGGAAATTAAGAAAATGTCCCCTAACTTCAGGGAGTTAAAAGCAATCAGTCTGGCGTTGATACTTTCAAGAGTTTGCTCCACAACCAACACGTACAGATCCTATCAGACAATCTACCAGCAGTTTGTTATGTAAACAAGCAGGGGGAAATGAAGAGCAAGTTTCTCCAGAAGTTGTGCGCCAGCATGATGAAATGGGCAGAGGAGAATCTCCTTTCCATTTCAGCAACTCACATCAAAGGCTCTATGAATATTACTGCAGACTGGCTCAGCAGGAGAAAGAATTTGCCAGGAGAGTGGGAGCTCAACCCTCGAGTATTCTAGATGATCACGGGGAATTGGGGGCTCCCTCTCCTGGATGTGTTCGCAACCCAAGAAAACAAGAAGCCTCCTCTGTTTTGCTCTCTCTCCCGTGCAGGTTATCCCCTGGTGAAAGACGGGCTGTCGATGTCATGGAGGAAGATGTTCACCTATGCCTTTCCTCCTCTTTCACTGGTTCCGAGATTACTAAGGCAGATCATGGATAAGCAAGTCCGAGCTATTGTCATTCTTCCCTTTTGGCCCCGTCGGGCTTGGTTTCAGCTCGTGTGGGAAGCATCAAGAGGAGATTAATTCAGATTACCAGTAACGAAGGTTCTTCTACTTCAAGCAGGCTTGTAACCAAGGTTTCTCAAAAGAGGTGATTAATACTCTCTTAGCCTTTAGAAAATCATCAACGATGAAGATTTATGCTAGGGTTTGGTGCCTTTACTTTGGCTGGTGTACCAGAAAGAAAAAATGATCCATCAGACACACCAGCATTATTACTCTTCTTGCAGGAAGGTCATGATAAAGGGCTTAAACCCAACACCCTGAAGGTCTAGGTTACAGACATCAATGCTCACTTAAACAGTCTGTTTGCAGGGTCTGCTGTTGTATCAAGATTATTCAGAGCATTAAGAAGACTCCGTCCTCCTTATTCTCATCCTTTACCTTCATGGGACCTTCCATTAGTATTGAAGAGGCTGTGTGGAGAACCCTTTGAGCCTTTGGAATCAGCATCTTTGAAATGGCTTTCTTTAAAACCCTGTTTTTGGTGGCTATTATGTTGGCTAGGCTTATTAGGGAATTGCAAGCCTTGTCCTGCAGAGAACCTTACCTCAGGTTATTGCCTAACGCTGTCATTTTTAGAACTATGCCAGGTTTCCTGCCCAAGGTACCTTCTGTGCAGTATTTAAACTAAGAGCTGGTGTTGCCTGTACTCACGGATGAACAGGGAGAAAGCCTTCATCTTCTAGACATAAGAAGAGCGGTCCTTACTTATTTGGAAAGAACTGTCACCTTCAGGATCTCAGAAGCCTTCTTTATTCTGTTCCAAGGTGTAAGATAAGGGGGAAGCAAGTAAAGCTTCTCTAGCGAGATGAATCAGGGATACCATCAGGTACTGTTATGAGCTAGAAAAAGCTACCTCTCCCCTGTCTCTCAGAGCCCACTCTGCACGCTCAACAGCGGCCTCCTGGGCAGAAAAATACCATGTGCCAATGGACCAGATATGCTGAACAGCAACTTGGGCCTCTCCAGCTACCTTTATTATGCACTATCATTTGGATATCTCTGCCTATGAGGGGTAGGCCTTCGAGAAGCTGGTGGCCAGTAATCCCGCCCTTTGTTTCTATATTTATTTTTTGCATTGCTTTGCAAATCCCATTGTGTGCCGCCGTAGGACGAACAGGAAGTGGGAAATTTGTTCTTACCTGAAATTTCCATTTCCTGGAGTCCGTAGGCGGCACAACTTTACCCTCCAAACAAATCTCACTGCTGCATACTATACATGTGTGGTCTGTTTCTGGGGGTCTTTATGCCCTAGGGGGCAGCTGGGGGCTATTGAATTAATTATTTAATTAATTAACTTGCATTCTGCATGTGTTGTACTGCTGTATATGTTCTTAGATTTCCGGGTCAGAAGAATCCTTTAACCCATTATGTGCCGCCTACGGACTCCAGGAAATGAAAATTTAAGGTAAGAACAAATGTAGCACATATAACTTATTGTACGAAAATCAGCATGCTCAAAATGTTCCTCTTCTGACCTCTATAACGCTTTTATTTTTCAGTATATGGCGCTGTTATCTGTAGTTTATTTTGGTATATATAGTGACCAAAAACCATAAATTCTTTTTTTTTTTTTACATGTATGCTATTCACCACAAGGTTTCAATAACATTATATTTTAATAGTTTGGTTATTTCTGCATGCAGCAATATCTCACATTACTGAAAATGGGAAAAGGGGTATGTTTTAAACTTTTCCTAGGGAAGGGGCTTATTGTCATTTATTAACATTGTTTTCATTTTTTCACAATTTTTTTAGTGTTATTGCCGCTCCATTGTACAGGTTGCTGAGACTGAGGTCGGATAACTCAAAGACCTCTGCTTGTCCTCTCAGCTGATCAGTGGTGGACACGATCAGCTACCCTGACCCTGAGCAATGAGCAACTGAATTCTACTATTTTTAGATGCCACCATCAACTTTGATTGCAGCATCTTAATGGTTAATGACAGACATATGTGAGTTCACCGATGCCCGGCAATAGCGGTATTTCTTAGCTGATGATAGAATCCATGTACACTCTGTGTTGTCTAAGGGTTAAACAATCTTTCTTGAGAAGCTAATAAAATGGAACCAGACCATCCATTGCTATTGCTGCAAATAAGAATTCTAAATGGTCAGTTTGTGTTCATATGGAATTGGTAGGTTTTCTTTGTTGCCTATGAATTATGGATCCAGCAATAAAGGTTGATGAGTGAAAATGAATAACACTTAAAAACATTTTAAATAATGTGAATGGGTAGAGAATTTAATTATTGACTACACAGGACATGGGCACATTCTAACAAACCATATGAAGCCATTATTGGTAGACAGCGAGTTAATGGATGCCTTCATCTTGTGACAGTTATAAACAAACATCAATTAGTTGACATATTAATCATTCTGGAAACAAAAGGCAGAGCATTATGGGAATAATTCTAATGAAGTCATTTCGGTGAAAGAATGATTACCACTCATGAGCGATGAGCAATGGTATGGTTCTGTTAAACTTCATTACATTAATCTCACAGTGTAATTTGAAAAGAAAGCTTTGGTGAAGTAGAATCTGGGAATTGGAGTCTTAAACACCTAGTGGAGAACAGCTTGCATCCTTTTTTTCCTCAAGGAGATGGTTAGCTTCAGGTTTTAATCAGGATTCAGCGTGTACTCTCCGAGGTGCTGAAGCAATGTATTTATAGTAGTGATTAAGACTGGCAAACAACAGGTAACAATCAGAGATATCCCTAATAGCAATCATATACTGGAGACTTTGTAGTGGGAAGTCATATTAAACACATACACACATACTTCTAAAAACTTATTAAGCCTCTACCCTTCTCACTGCATCAATATTTGATTAAAGGTTACAAGTTGCTTCTTGGAAGCATCGTGTCCAGAGGTCTCTTTCCTGCACTTTACATATGGAAACAGCTTCATCGACAAAAGGTTTTGGGATCACAGAGGAACGCTGGATAAGTTATTACGCTGTCACATGACATATACATAAAAGATTACTAGATCCAGCATAACATACATCATTCCCATAAGGACTGCCACAGCATAATTTTCTTATTGTGAGTGATTCACTACACTTTTTTTCACTAAGACTGTAGTCTATTGTACATAAGTACATTATTTGAAGTTTTAGGAAAGGACGTTCAGCTCATCCAAGAATGTGTGCTCTTGACTCAACTTCTATTTTTAAAAGAATGCTGCTATTGCCAACACATTAACATTGACCAAAATGGATAATAAAATATCAACTTGCAGATGTATGGTCACATTTATGAAAATCCTAACCTGTGAATCTATGAAAAGACTGATTTAGAATTCAGATGTACACTATGGACAGAGCCGGAAATGTCTGCTATGTTTATTGCATGTTGGCCATGTTGAGTTATGGCATCTCAGCTCCCACAGAAGTGAATTGGAGCTGAGATGTAGTGATTCAGCATGGCCATTACACAGTGAACAGAATCTAAGCTAGAAGATGCTTTGACTTTATACATTCAGATGCTGGCACCCCATTAATTTAATATACATAGTCTTTCATAGGCTGTAAATTAAAAAATCCCGGAAAACCTGTTTAATGGCATGTCCACATAATCCACGTGGTTGGCACAGAAACCTAAACAATTTTTATATCAATAATCATGCCGTGGTATATTTTAGAGGCTCATTCTTGCTTTTGGGCGGATGTCTATTCCACCAGTGCAATGTCTGCAGTGATAACAAACCGTTACTGTTACCAGAGAAGTACCATGCAAAACTTAATAGTGTAAGCTAGTCATGGAAATTGTTTACATAATTTCACATGCCCTAGATAAAGTTGCATCTATGTCCTTGAACAATCCTTCATACATAATGTGTATACAGGATTCCTTTCTCGAAGCAAAAAAAAAGTATGTATTTTTCTAATGTAGCTTATGAATCCCTTTGTGTCTCATTTTAAGGGCCCTTGAAAATGAAAGAAAACTCCTTCCGTATGAATTCTTTTCTATGCACATGTAATCTCATAGACTAGGACCATAAACAAAGATTGTATTACTCTTCAATGATGCTTATGTACTATAGGCGGTGACAACCTTCCATTCATTTCAGGAAAGGACAGCATCTGTAAGATTAGAAGATGTTTTGTTGATTTTTTTCATTTTTGATTGCACAGGTAAACTAAGGATAAACTAACCACAAAAAAATCACATAATCTTATTTAATGATACCTATTAAAGTCTGTGTCCGGAAAAAATAATTTGTGGAAAGAATGAATTTAATTAATGTATGAATGTAAATCCTAACTACATATTTAAAATAAGACTGCTCAGATATAAAATGAAATAGATTCTGAATTCTAGGATCAACTATGCAATGAAGTAGCAAGCATTTTTAAGTGGAGCTTGTCTTACTTTATACCGTATTTTACCAGCTTCTGCGGGGCCAGAGTCCCGCCACCACTGCCCGATTCCCTCCCCATCCAGTTTTATAGTTGCCTGTCCTGAGGACCGCGTTCCTTCATGCTCCGGTGGAGACCTGCGCTGTTGCTGTGTGCTGCGCAATGACGAGTGACATCCTCAATGCGACATTACTGTCAGTGCGCGGAGCACAGTGTCAGCTCAGAACAGCTCAGGGAGCACGATCCCCAGGACAGGCAACTATAAAACTGGGGATGGGGTAGGGAATCAGGCAGCAGCAGTGGGGCTCTGGCCCCGCAGAAGCCGCTGCAGTTAATTGATTTAAAGCGCCCTGCAGCGGCCTTTGAGGGGCCAGAAACAGTTTATCGGGGTATACATGCACACACACACACACACACACACACACACATGCACCCTCATTTTAACAAGGATATTTAGGTAAAAAAAAATGTTTACACAGATTTCCTTGGAAAAATTAGGGTGCGTGTTATAGGCCGGTGCATGATAAACCCCAATAAAAATGGTACTTTAAGAGAGGCCTTCCTCCATCTGCAATCATATTTCATTTCAACACATATTTACCAGTGTAGAATGAAGTTCCTTGGGCCCACCACAGGAAATTAGGAACTTGGCATCACTTTCATGCTGCCTGAACCAGTTTAAACCCTAGGTTCTTCCTTTGAAGAGAACCAGTAATTACTTTCATGCTGGTTGAACCATAAGTCATTGGGGCAGTTCCCAGCAGCTTCTCCCCACCAACCTGCTCTGTATGACAGATCGCACCCTGTTCGGTTTAGTGAGAGATCTTTTAATCACATTTGGTGGGACAGGGAGAATATTCTGAGTACTGCCCCCCATGATTTATGGTTCTAACAGAATGAAAGCAATTACTGTCTCTCTTTAAAGGAATGATTACACACCTAGGGTATAAACTGATCTGGCATTTGTTTTAAAATCAGCTCAATATAAAGTTGTCTTCTGCTAAACCTTTGGGGCCCTATTAAGGGTATGTTATTGAGTAACTGTTTGGGCCCTCTCTGGTTCTCTGGTAGGCCAGTCTGTCCCTGTATTGCCCTATGTGTATGCTTTGTTCTGTTGTTAGACTAAATCCACATGAAATTCAATGAGTATTGATTTTGGCAACTGGTGAGGCTCAGTTATCCCCACTATTTGGCAGGCAGGACCTCAATATAAAAGTTAAGAAAGTTGTTATTATAAGTATTTTAGTCATTCAAAGAAAAGGCTATGACATTTGTAAAGGTCAAACAGGCAGGGCCAAATTGAGAGTACTCAAAATTACTTAATTTACTTATATTACCTTCATTGTATTATATTGCTTTTTGCAAATATTGATTTGCTGTACATATATTTAATATGCATAAACCTGCTGTTAGACATATACTGCCTTGTAATTCTTGCCAATATATGGTCAAATATCTTCTTCAACATTCCATTAGCTAATTCTCCATAAGATTTGTTTGTTTATTTAGTTTGTACATTGAACTAAGGAGGTGCCTTATTGCTTTATGTGTGCAATTTAATAAGACAAGATAATTGAACTGACATCTCGGATCTGCTCAGTTCCAAAGCCTCCCATTTCCATATTCTCCAAGCTGGAAACGTCACAGCATACATTTTAATGCAGTATTCGTGCTTGAGGATTATCTATTATAAATTCATTTCACCAGAGAGTGGAAGCAGAAACCTTTAGGACCATAGTAATCATTAACGCCTCACTGACTGTTAAAGCACGATACATTTTAAAGTGAAAATAACTTCTTTTCAAGGTAGAAACTCAGAAGTGTAAATTAAATTTGTCAATAAATATGGAAATTACATTTCTATGGAAAAGAGGTTATCTGGTTTCAGCATTCATGGTCCAGAGAAGATCAAGACCATTTTATAACCCAAAAGAATTATCTAGACAGGTTAAGAAGTGAGGGAAAAAAAAATTTGTGGTCGTTCTAAATTTAAACCAAAAAGAACTATTGAGCATGTCCTTAGAACACGGATGATACTAAAGATTACCTATAATAGTTCAGTGTAGAGTGAAGATACTTACATTTAAAGTGAATGTCTATCCTTGAACACAGAAAAAAATATACTGTCATCTTCTGTGTCTCTGTCAAAACCCCTCACTGAAAAACAGCCCCTAACCTTCCTTGAAGACACAGCTGGGAGGTGTGTGCAGCCTCAGCCAATAGACACTGAAGCTCTCTCTGCTGCTCAGAGCAGAAGGGTGGGGGCTTCTCTCAGAGAGTAAGCTGGATGGCAGAGAAGAGCTGCAATGATTCCTGGGAAATGTAGTATCTATGAGGCAAGGATGGCAAAGAATATTAAGCAGCCAGGGAAGACCACAAGAGCCATGCATATCAAGCAGGATCATTTACATGGAACATATCCAGGTTGTGTGGTTGCTCTGGGGCTTTTTTATGTATACTTCCCTGGAGTACCCTTTGAAGGAAATCTGTCATCATAATTATGCTGCATGATCCACATATCATTCAGGTGGTCCCTGGTGACTTTTCCTCACTATGTCAACCTTGATAGAAAGATCTCTTCCTATACACAGGGTGGTATTTGCAATTTTTCTGCATATTTTGAGAGATCTGCATGAACAAATTCTGACACTTGTGTATCTTCCTAATAGGATATATTCATAAAGCCTAGGGCAGCATGAGCTGTTCATTCAGCCCTGACTATATCCAAACGGGGATAGATCTATCAAACAAAGTTAGTGGGGCATGAAGAAGTCCCTGGGGACCATCCTCAATGAATTGGACAGCAGGAAAGTGACAGGTTCCCTGTAAATTAGAATCTCCTGGAATCATGCAGCCACCACCAGAGGGTGACTTTGAGTGCCCTGCATACTGTTTCATTGCTGAGCTCAAGTATACTGCAAAAAAGGCTCACTCTAGCGCAGCTGCTTGTACAAGCATATCCCTTCTGAAGTGGATAATTAATGACTAGCGGTTCAGGTAGAAAAGTGAAGTTGGATTTCAAGATCCCTGGAGTGTTTTATTTAGTTTTACTGTATCTATTTGATAACTTTTTTTTCTCAATGCTTAGCAACTGCAGGTCTTTTATCCTTCCTGGCCCCTGAACAGTATGTATTGTTACATATATGCTATGTTTAAGACTGAAGCAACCTGTGCAATACCTTTATGGGGGACCTGGTAGAACACAGATTTAACCCAAGGATCATGGAAGGAAGATGGAGCAAGCAAGGATCCAGTCCTTATGTCCTAGGGAGTTAGGGTTGATTTAGCATTAACTAGTACCAAAAGAGCACCCCTAAGTTTTATTACTCCTAGCAAACAAAGTCTACATTTTGAATATGTGGTACATTACAGACATATTGGTTTACAGGTCTTCTTGAGTAATAATGTGAAAATTCTCACATCAATACATGTCACTCATTTCATATAATGTGTTCAGAAGTAGAAGCAAGTAGAAATAAAATAAATTTAGTAATGGGCTTAGTCTA
This sequence comes from Hyla sarda, assembly GCF_029499605.1. NCBI lineage: Eukaryota > Metazoa > Chordata > Amphibia > Anura > Hylidae > Hyla > Hyla sarda. The sequence goes on from NC_079190.1 coordinate 256,981,885, forward strand.
CTCTATATTCAGTAGGTTAGCAGACCATCAGCATTTAGATTCTTACAGAAAATGACAAAGATATTGTCAAAATGTACAACAAATGAAAGCTCTTCTGGCATTACATGAGGCAATGGTATGGCTGTATACCAGATAGAAAGATTATTCCAACATCGTGAAGCAGGTAACAGATGTCACAGCCCTTTGGTCTTAAATGACGCTGTGCCATTAAGACACATGTATATACTGACTTGACACAATCAATATCTAATCTTCTCATGGGAACACAGAAAGTATCAGTATTGTAGCTAACAATTTCTATTACCGCCCATTCTAACGTTTTTCTTTATGTTGAAAAACCTCAATCCAGAGTAATCCTCCTCTATTATTTACTGTTAGAGTCTCTTGATCCTTAGCGCACTTTGTATGAAACTTTGTCATCCACTCAGAGACTATAAGGAAGTAGCAAGGAAAAACAGTTCTATAACCATAAATGTCTCCTAGCTATTACAATTATATTAATAAAACATGTGCCTAATATCTTCCTAGTTTTTATCATATGCACATATTTTGTTACTATCCTCCTCATGCTTTTTTAATGTGTACTTGTGTTATCCCAGAAAAAGTTAAATATTACTCAGTACCTAATCATGATCATGTACATATAATTTTTATGTGTCTAGGACCTATATTTCTCTCACAAATATCTTCTACCTGTTGCTCACTTGGTTTTTGCATTCTGTGTCATTCCTCCCTGAGTACTGAGTCTCTCCATCCAATCACTGCAGGCTTCTCTGAAACCCCCTTCTTCCCTGCTGCAGTCTGATAGGATAGGAATGAGCACAGAGAATGTTAGTCCCACCCACACATACTGGACTTTGTCCATGCCTGTGGACAAACATAATGCTGTAGCCAGCTTTTTTATAAGCCATGATTTCTATATAAAGGAGATTGAATTTTTTATGAAGTACAGTGGTCCCTCAACATACGATGGTAATTCGTTCCAAACGAGCCATCGTTTGTCGAATCCATCGTATGTTGAGGGATTCGTGCAATGTAAAGTATAGGAAGCTGTACTCACCTGTCCCCGCCGCTCGAGATGGTGTCCCCGTCGCTCCCGATGGTGGCCCCGGCCTTCGCTGGGCTCTCCACTGTCTTCTCCGGTCCTCTGCTGTCTTCTCCGGTCCTTTTCTGTCTTCTCCGGTCCTCTTCTGTCTTCCGCAAGGCCTTACTGGGCCTGCGTAGTGACGTCATTACGCCGCTGCGTACGCCAATCCTATTGGATGACGTGCGCAGCAGAGTATTGACGTAATCGGAGAGGGCCGAGAAGACACCTGGAAGACCAGCGCTGGACCCGGAGGGCACCCCGGAGCATCGTGGAGGGGTAAGTAATACTTACCGCACCACACGGGGAACATTAAGCTGCTATCCGGCAGCAGCTTAAGCATTTGGCGCTGCCGGATAGCACTTAATGCGATGGCCCCGACATAAAAAAGCACCGTATGTCGATGCTGACATCGACATGCGATGGCCTCTGAGAGGCCATCGTATGTCGATTTCATCATATGTCGGGCCCATCGTAGGTCGGGGGGGTCACTGTATATTAGAAAGGTTAATGTGCTGCCAAGATGTACAACATATAAAACATTTTTTAATCTGACTGAAGCCATTTGAGCCTTTATTATTAACCTTTTGAAGAAGCAATAATTAAATTTTTTTACTTTTTTCCTCTTCAATTTTCCACCAACAGACCCATTTGAGGGCTTGTTTTTTGCACCACCAATTAAACTTTGTAAAGACATCACTCATTTTACCACTAAATTTAAATCAGTTGATCACAGGGGTTGAATAAGGTAAGCAGAGGATCCATTTACCTTATCAGTGGAGTGCCAATTTTACTGTTCAATACTATGAGTAATATTATATATGCACCCTTTACCTGCAGTCAACTGTAAGGTTTTTTATATCAGTGATACAATGTTCAGTACTATGCTATAGTGATGAGCGACATAGGCCATATTAGAATTTGCGATAGTTTGCAAATATATGGACAAATATTCTTCCTATATTCGCGAATTTCACATATTTGTTCACTTTTTTCATGCGAAATTCGTAATGAAATTTGCAAAATGCGCATGTGCGACTATATCGTTCAACTAACTACTTTCCTATTGGTTGATAGGGATGTTGCTAACCTTTGATAACTGTATTTGCATCCTTCTCATTAGCACACAAACTAAAATAGGGGAGGGGTCAGTGTCCTCTGGAAGTGCCGTTATTCGCGAATTTTCACATTTTTGCATATTCGCCTTCTTTGGACCACAAGCTGGAAGCAGGGAGGGATGATCACACACACACACACACAAAATATTCATCATAACGAATATATTCCTCTATATACTAAATATTTTCAAAATCACTAAGTGCTGATATTAGCGATAAAAATTTGCCATTCAAATATTTGTGCTCAACACTACTATGCTACAGCATAGCATTGAACAGTAATTGCGATCTAATGAGTGCATGTAAAAGTCCCCAATGGGGACTTAAAGAGGTACCCAGTAAAAACTTTTTACTTCTCCTATATGGTATTCCCCACCTTTTAGATAAACTCTCCCATTCTGCTAGCCCTTTAACAATACCATCCTGCTAGTTCCCCCAAATGTGTGCCCCCTTTTCCCTCATAGCTATAACGATTCCCAAAGAATCTATGCCAAGTAGGCAGTGCCCACAACAATAACAGTGCTCTCTATCCCTCCTTACAAAAATCATAGAACCCTCAAATTGTCTTCAGAAAGAAAAAGAGCCACCCTAATGCCTTCCTCACACTAATAGTGATCTCTCAATGTTCCTACTCTGTAATAATGCTTTCTTAGTGCCCTCCTAATAATAACAGTGCCTCTACACAGTAGCCGTGGATCCAATGTGGTTTCCTCCAGACAAATCAGCATTGTGTACATCACTGAAAGTATCACATTAGGCAGATGTGCCAAAGACCACGACCCCTTCTGGAACCTAATATTAACAAATATGATACTTTAGAATAATCCCATAATTTCTTATATGTTAAAAATATAGATCATTACAGGTTACATACTATTCGCGTACTATACAACAGCTAGGGATAAGAATGATCTGGATCCCAGACTAGCCATTCTGGCTACAGTTTTGCAACTATGAATGTGCTTCATTGTGTGTAAAGTCTTCAGGTTATGTAATACAAATCATCATGGACTCATTATGTGGCATGAATGGGGTTTACAGAGGATTGAAAGCAGTTCTATTCTATTAACTGAACTGGTATCTCACAATACACTAATTCAAAACAAAGATATGGATGACAAATCAATATTTGTCTCATATATCTTGTTACGCCGAGCGCTCCGGGTCCCCGCTCCTCCCCGGAGCGCTCGCTTCACTCTCCCCGCGGCAGCGCTCCGGTCACGTCCTCTGACCCGGGGCGCTGCGATTCCGCTGCCAGCCGGGATGCGATTCGCGATGCGGGTAGCGCCCGCTCGCGATGCGCACCCCGGCTCCCCTACCTGACTCGCTCTCCGTCTGTTCTGTCCCGGCGCGCGCGGCCCCGCTCCCTAGGGCGCGCGCGCGCCGGGTCTCTGCGATTTAAAGGGCCACTGCGCCGCTGATTGGCGCAGTGGTTCCAATTAGTGTTTACACCTGTGCACTTCCCTATATCACCTCACTTCCCCTTCACTCCCTCGCCGGATCTTGTTGCCTTAGTGCCAGTGAAAGCGTTCCTTGTGTGTTCCTTGCCTGTGTTTCCAGACCTTCTGCCGTTGCCCCTGACTACGATCCTTGCTGCCTGCCCCGACCTTCTGCTACGTCCGACCTTGCTTTTGCCTACTCCCTTGTACCGCGCCTATCTTCAGCAGCCAGAGAGGTGAGCCGTTGCTAGTGGATACGACCTGGTCACTACCGCCGCAGCAAGACCATCCCGCTTTGCGGCGGGCTCTGGTGAAAACCAGTAGTGGCTTAGAACCGGTCCACTAGCACGGTCCACGCCAATCCCTCTCTGGCACAGAGGATCCACTACCTGCCAGCCGGCATCGTGACAGTAGATCCGGCCATGGATCCCGCTGAAGTTCCTCTGCCAGTTGTCGCTGACCTCACCACGGTGGTCGCCCAGCAGTCACAACAGATAGCGCAACAAGGCCAACAGCTGTCTCAACTGACCGTTATGCTACAACAGTTACTACCACAGCTTCAGCAGTCATCTCCTCCGCCAGCTCCTGCACCTCCTCCGCAGCGAGTGGCCGCTCCTGGGATACGCTTATCCTTGCCGGATAAATTTGATGGGGACTCTAAGTTTTGCCGTGGCTTTCTTTCCCAATGTTCCCTGCATCTGGAGATGATGTCGGACCTGTTTCCCACTGAAAGGTCTAAGGTGGCTTTCGTAGTCAGCCTTCTGTCCGGAAAAGCCCTGTCATGGGCCACACCGCTCTGGGACCGCAATGACCCCGTCACTGCCTCTGTACACTCCTTCTTCTCGGAAATCCGAAGTGTCTTTGAGGAACCTGCCCGAGCCTCTTCTGCTGAGACTGCCCTGTTGAACCTGGTCCAGGGTAATTCTTCCGTTGGCGAGTATGCCGTACAATTCCGTACTCTTGCTTCAGAATTGTCCTGGAATAATGAGGCCCTCTGCGCGACCTTCAAAAAAGGCCTATCCAGCAACATTAAAGATGTTCTGGCCGCACGAGAAATTCCTGCTAATCTACATGAACTTATTCACCTAGCCACTCGCATTGACATGCGTTTTTCCGAAAGGCGTCAGGAACTCCGCCAAGATATGGACTCTGTTCGCACGAGGCGTTTCTTCTCCTCGGCTTCTCTCTCCTCTGGTCCCCTGCAATCTGTTCCTGTGCCTCCCGCCGTGGAGGCTATGCAGGTCGACCGGTCTCGCCTGACACCTCAAGAGAGGACACGACGCCGTATGGAGAACCTCTGCCTGTACTGTGCTAGTACCGAACACTTCCTGAGAGATTGTCCTATCCGTCCTCCCCGCCTGGAAAGACGTACGCTGACTCCGCACAAAGGTGAGACAGTCCTTGATGTCTACTCAGCTTCTCCACGTCTTACTGTGCCTGTGCGGATGTCTGCCTCTGCCTTCTCCTTCTCTACAGTGGCCTTCTTGGACTCTGGATCTGCAGGAAATTTTATTTTGGCCTCTCTCGTCAACAGGTTCAACATCCCGGTGACCAGTCTCGCCAGACCCCTCTACATCAATTGTGTAAATAATGAAAGATTGGACTGTACCATACGTTTCCGCACGGAGCCCCTTCTTATGAGCATCGGATCTCATCATGAGAGGATTGAACTTTTGGTCCTCCCCAATTGCACCTCGGAAATTCTCCTTGGACTTCCCTGGCTTCAACTTCATTCCCCTACCCTGGATTGGTCCACTGGGGAGATCAAGAGTTGGGGGTCCTCTTGTTCCAAGAACTGTCTAAAACCGGTTCCCAGTAACCCTTGCCGTAACTCTGTGGTTCCTCCAGTAACCGGTCTCCCTAAGGCCTATATGGACTTCGCGGATGTTTTCTGCAAAAAACAAGCTGAGACTCTACCTCCTCACAGGCCTTATGATTGCCCTATCGACCTCCTCCCGGGCACTACTCCACCCCGGGGCAGAATTTATCCTCTCTCTGCCCCAGAGACTCTTGCCATGTCCGAATACGTCCAGGAGAATCTAAAAAAGGGCTTTATCCGTAAATCCTCCTCTCCTGCCGGAGCCGGATTTTTCTTTGTGTCCAAAAAGGATGGCTCCCTACGTCCTTGCATTGACTACCGCGGTCTTAATAAAATCACGGTTAAGAACCGCTACCCCTTACCCCTCATCTCTGAACTCTTTGATCGCCTCCAAGGTGCCCACATCTTCACTAAATTGGACTTAAGAGGCGCCTATAACCTCATCCGCATCAGAGAGGGGGACGAGTGGAAAACGGCATTTAACACCAGAGATGGACACTTTGAGTATCTGGTCATGCCCTTTGGACTGTGCAACGCCCCTGCCGTCTTCCAAGACTTTGTCAATGAAATTTTTCGTGATCTGTTATACTCCTGTGTTGTTGTATATCTGGACGATATCCTAATTTTTTCTGCCAATCTAGAAGAACACCGCCAGCATGTCCGTATGGTTCTTCAGAGACTTCGTGACAACCAACTCTATGCCAAAATTGAGAAATGTCTGTTTGAATGCCAATCTCTTCCTTTTCTAGGATATTTGGTCTCTGGCCAGGGACTACAGATGGATCCAGACAAACTCTCTGCCGTCTTAGATTGGCCACGCCCCTCCGGACTCCGTGCTATCCAACGCTTTTTGGGGTTCGCCAATTATTACAGGCAATTTATTCCACATTTTTCTACCATTGTGGCTCCTATCGTGGCTTTAACCAAAAAAAATGCTGATCCCAAGTCCTGGCCTCCTCAAGCAGAAGACGCCTTTAAACGACTCAAGTCTGCCTTTTCTTCGGCTCCCGTCCTCTCCAGACCTGACCCTTCCAAACCCTTCCTATTGGAGGTTGATGCCTCCTCAGTGGGAGCTGGAGCTGTTCTTCTACAAAAAAATTCTTCCGGGCATGCTGTCACTTGTGGTTTTTTCTCTAGGACCTTCTCTCCAGCGGAGAGGAACTACTCCATCGGGGATCGAGAGCTTCTAGCCATTAAATTAGCACTTGAGGAATGGAGGCATCTGCTGGAGGGATCAAGTTCTCCTGTTATTATCTACACCGACCACAAGAACCTCTCCTACCTCCAGTCTGCCCAACGGCTGAATCCTCGCCAGGCCCGGTGGTCTCTGTTCTTTGCCCGATTTAATTTTGAGATTCACTTTCGTCCTGCCGATAAGAACATTAGGGCCAATGCTCTCTCTCGTTCCTCGGATGCCTCAGAAGTTGAACTCTCTCCGCAACACATCATTCCACCTGACTGCCTGATCTCCACTTCTCCTGCCTCCATCAGGCAGACTCCTCCAGGAAAGACCTTTGTTTCTCCTCGCCAACGCCTCGGAATCCTCAAATGGGGTCACTCCTCCCATCTCGCAGGTCATGCGGGTATCAAGAAATCTGTGCAACTCATCTCCCGCTTCTATTGGTGGCCGACTCTGGAGACGGATGTTGTGGACTTTGTGCAAGCCTGCACTATCTGTGCCCGGGATAAGACTCCTCGCCAGAAGCCCGCTGGTTTTCTTCATCCTCTGCCTGTCCCCGAACAGCCTTGGTCTCTGATTGGTATGGATTTTATTACTGATTTACCCCCTTCCCGTGGCAACACTGTTATTTGGGTGGTCGTTGATCGATTCTCCAAAATGGCACATTTCATCCCTCTTCCTGGTCTTCCTTCTGCGCCTCAGTTGGCTAAACAATTTTTTGTACACATTTTTCGTCTTCACGGATTGCCTACGCAGATTGTCTCGGATAGAGGCGTCCAATTCGTGTCTAAATTCTGGAGGGCTCTCTGTAAACAACTCAAGATTAAATTAAATTTTTCTTCTGCATATCATCCCCAGTCCAATGGACAAGTAGAAAGGATTAACCAGATCTTGGGTGATTATTTGCGACATTTTGTTTCCTCCCGCCAGGATGACTGGGCAGATCTCCTCCCATGGGCCGAATTCTCGTATAACTTCAGGGTCTCTGAGTCTTCCTCCAAATCCCCATTTTTCGTGGTGTACGGCCGTCACCCTCTTCCCCCCCTCCCTACTCCCTTGCCCTCTGGTCTGCCCGCTGTGGATGAAATTTCTCGTGACCTTTCCATCATATGGAGAGAGACCCAAAATTCTCTCTTACAGGCTTCATCACGCATGAAGAAGTTCGCGGATAAGAAAAGAAGAGCTCCCCCCGTTTTTTCCCCTGGAGACAAGGTATGGCTCTCCGCTAAATATGTCCGCTTCCGTGTCCCTAGCTACAAGTTGGGACCACGCTATCTTGGTCCTTTCAAAATTTTGTGTCAAATTAATCCTGTCTCTTATAAACTTCTTCTTCCTCCCTCTCTTCGTATCCCTAATGCCTTTCACGTCTCTCTTCTCAAACCACTCATCCTCAACCGTTTTTCTCCCAAGTCTGTTCCTCCCACTCCTGTTTCCGGCTCCTCGGACATCTTCTCGGTCAAAGAAATTTTAGCTGCCAAAAAGGTCAGAGGGAGAAATTTTTTTTTTAGTGGACTGGGAGGGTTGTGGTCCTGAAGAGAGATCCTGGGAACCTGAGGACAACATCCTAGACAAAAGTCTGCTCCTCAGGTTCTCAGGCTCTAAGAAGAGGGGGAGACCCAAGGGGGGGGGTACTGTTACGCCGAGCGCTCCGGGTCCCCGCTCCTCCCCGGAGCGCTCGCTTCACTCTCCCCGCGGCAGCGCTCCGGTCACGTCCTCTGACCCGGGGCGCTGCGATTCCGCTGCCAGCCGGGATGCGATTCGCGATGCGGGTAGCGCCCGCTCGCGATGCGCACCCCGGCTCCCCTACCTGACTCGCTCTCCGTCTGTTCTGTCCCGGCGCGCGCGGCCCCGCTCCCTAGGGCGCGCGCGCGCCGGGTCTCTGCGATTTAAAGGGCCACTGCGCCGCTGATTGGCGCAGTGGTTCCAATTAGTGTTTACACCTGTGCACTTCCCTATATCACCTCACTTCCCCTTCACTCCCTCGCCGGATCTTGTTGCCTTAGTGCCAGTGAAAGCGTTCCTTGTGTGTTCCTTGCCTGTGTTTCCAGACCTTCTGCCGTTGCCCCTGACTACGATCCTTGCTGCCTGCCCCGACCTTCTGCTACGTCCGACCTTGCTTTTGCCTACTCCCTTGTACCGCGCCTATCTTCAGCAGCCAGAGAGGTGAGCCGTTGCTAGTGGATACGACCTGGTCACTACCGCCGCAGCAAGACCATCCCGCTTTGCGGCGGGCTCTGGTGAAAACCAGTAGTGGCTTAGAACCGGTCCACTAGCACGGTCCACGCCAATCCCTCTCTGGCACAGAGGATCCACTACCTGCCAGCCGGCATCATGACATATCTTCATTATATCCATATTATTATCACTGGTGAGAGGAAGTTGGTGCCTCCTGGAGACAAATTAGAACTTTGAGCATGGCATTCCATGCCAGATTTCTTACACAGTAATACATAGTTTGTACTTTTGTTTACATTATAGGTGTAAATAAATAAATAATTAAATAAATATTTAGGATACAGCCAATTTTGACTTTCAGGACAAAGGTTAATTTTTCAAATCTTAACTAATTTTATAGTCTAATAAGTTTGGAATGGTTTACCTTATCCAAGTGATTCTGAGACTGCATCTTTGTAAAAAAATAAATAAAAAATGGAATTTGAAATACTCTGCTTTTAAGACGCATAGTCATGCCACATAAATTAGGTAATAATTCACATTTACAGTATGTCAACTTTATGTTGGCATCATTTGGTAAATGTTTTACCTTTTTTTTAGTATCTCTTGCTCCCATACTCTTGCTACCTCTCTGTGCTTGGCAGGCTGATCCTGAGTCTCCAGTACCTGGGAGCTGGGGTACATATCTGCGGCAGTGCCTTCACCCAAAGGATCATCTGTCTGGTCTATGAATGTGGGTCCCATTGGGAATATCCTTAAGAAAATGATAAAACTGACACAAAGCTAACTTGAAACTAACTTTATATTGCATGAAAGAAAACAACCATGCATAACATAACAAAACGGTATAGGTATAGTACAAAAATTGGACAAATACAATGCGTATATAGGTCTCAAGCATTCATTATCACATCTACCATTTGCCTTAGAGGTTGTTTGGTATCGTTAGTTGGTGCACATTAAATATATGGGGCCCATACAAAGGTCATTATTACTTGGAGTAGGTTAAAACTCTCAGAATGTCAATAAAATGCAGATCAAGGTCTTTTATCTATCAGCAAGTTCAGAGTGACCTGTTGTGGAACAGAGAAAGAAGAGTTTTAGGCTTACCTTTCTACAGTTTAAAATCAGGTAAGTCCAGCTTTAACCCGTTAAGGATAACAGGTCCGATCACCCGGAAAATAGGGATGATCGAAGCAGTCAGTGACAGCCCCGATCATCCTGAGGGATAGGAGCGAGGTCTCAGTGCTGCGGTCTCCTCTTATCCCCTTGCTGTTAGTCAGAACTGAGTTCTGACCAATGGCAGCGCAGGCGAGGGGGTTCCCATGGAAACCCCACGTTCTGTCCATCCCTGGATGTCGGGCAGAACGGGGGGGGGGGGGGAGACTGTAGACTGCGGAGATTAGCGGCTCAGGTAGGGAAACGACGGTGGGGGGGGGAAGATTGCAGTAAGCGATCTTTACTGCTGCCCTTCCTAGTGGTTGCCAAATTGCAACTCCCAGCATGCCCAGACAGCCAAAGGCTGTCTGGGCATGCTGGGAGTTGTAGTTTTGCAACATCTGGAGAGTCACAGTTTGGAGACCACTGTTACAGTGGTGCCCAAACGGTAGCCCTCCAGATGTTGCCAAACTACAACTTTCAGCATGCCTAGACTGCCCAAGCATGCTGGGAGTTGTAGTTCTGTAACATCTGTCCCTTCAGATTTAGCCATTTTCATGACATTTTAGAAAATTGCTGCTTTTTTTCAAAAAGTAAAAATATGTCCATTTTATGATGCCAACATAAAGTGGACATATTGTATTTGTGAATAAAAATAAAATGTATTTGGAATATCAATTTTCCTTACATGCAGAGAGCTTCAAAGTTAGAAAATTGCACAATTTTCAAAATTTTCATGAAATTTGGGGATTTTTCACCAAAAAAGGATGCATGTAATGACAAAAATTTAACACCAAAATAAAGTAGAATATGTTACGAAAAAACTTTCTCAGAATCAGAATATTCGGTAAAAGTGTTTTAGAGTTATTAATGCGTAAAGTGACGGTGGTCAGAATTGTGAAAAAGGGCTCAGTTCTTAAAGGGGTACTCCGCCCCTTGCATCTTAACCCCTATCCAAAGGATAGGGGATAAGATGTTAGATTGCCGCGGTCCCGCTGCTGGGGACCCCAGGGATCGCCGCTGCGGCACCCTGCCATCATTACTGCACAGAGCGAGTTCGCTCTGTGCGTAATGACAGGTGATACAGGGGCCGGAGAAGCGTGACGTCATGGCTCCGCCCCTCATGACATCACGGCCCGTCCCCTTAATGCAAGCCTATGGCAGGGAGTGTGACGGCCACCACGCCCCCTTCCCATAGACTTGTATTCATGGGGGCGGGCCGTGACAATCATGAGGGGCAGAGTCATGACGTAATGATGCTCCGGCCCCTGTATGGCCTGTCATTACGTGCAGAGCGATCTCGCTCTGCGCAGTAATGATAGCGGGGTGCTGCAGCAGTGATCCCCGGGGTCCCCAGCAGCGGGACCCCGGCGATCTGACATCTTATCCCCTATCCTTTGGATAGGGGATAAGATGTTTGGGGCGGAGTACCCCTTTAAGGTGAAAAAGGGGTTAAAGGGGTACTCTGGTGAAAAACTTTTTTTTTATTTTATTTTAAATCAAGTGCCAGAACATTAAACAGATTTATAAATTACTTCTATAAAAAAAATGTAATCCTTCTAGTACTTATTAGCGGCTGTATACTACAGAGGAAATTATTTTCTTTTTGGATTTCTTTTCTGTCACGACCATAGTGCTCTCTGCTGACACCTCTGTCCATTTTAGGAACTGTCCAGAGCAGGAGGAAATCCCCATAGCAAACATGTGCTGCTCTGGGCATTTTCTAAAATGGACAGAGGTGTCAGCAGAGAGCAGCTCTGTTTAACTTTCTGGCAGCAGTTGATTTAAAAAAAAAAAAGTTTTCCACCGGAGTACCCCTTTAAGTTTCTCTTCACTGTTTACAGAGGGCTTTTCTGCAACCAGCTCTAGATCTTGTTCAACTTTCTAGCAGATTCCTCTCAGCTGCTGCAGTGCCCTTGGGGACCAAATCCTGACAGGATGTTTCCTCTATGTCCTCTCTCTCTATTTTTTGCTCACTGCAAATCCAGGATGGCCACTGGCACATGTCCAGACTCTTTCTTCCTCAACTCAAGTCCTTACTAAGTTAATTTGCTTGTGCAGTCCTCCATCTATTGTAGGGGTTCTCAAGCAGGGGTACGCGTACCCCTAGGGGTACGCCAAGGGTTATGCGGGGGGGTACGGCAATTTGCCGACAGATATAGGCCATGCATTGGCCAGTATTTGTCAGCCACAGTCCAATTACGTGAGCTGCAGTGGCTGCTGGGCCTGACTTGTGACATCCCTGACATTGCGCGGAGCTGCCGCCACAGTGCAGAAGGACGTCACCCGTCAGTGCGGCCCTCTGACTCTCGCCGAACGGGATAGACACAGGCCTGGTAGGCATGTTAAACTAAGTGTAACACAGCAGTATGGGAGGGTGTTATTGCATGCATCTCATATATTGGCCCAGGGGGATCGGAGGGGGGAATAATGGCACAAGGGGATTAAGATGGAGGGGGTGGGGTAATGGCAAAAGGGGATCAGAGGAAGGGAGGAATAATGGCACAAGGGGATTAATATGCAGGGGGTTGTAATGATTATCCCCCCCCCCCCCCCCATCATAATCCCCTTGTGGCATTATTCTCCCCTCCCTCTGATTCTCTTTTGCCATTATCCCAAAAACTTTTTTTTTTTTAAATCAACTGGTGCCAGAAAGTTAAACAGATTTGTAGATTACTTCTATTAAAAAATCTTAATCCTTCCTGTACTTATTAGCTGCTGAATACTACAGTGGAAATTATTTTCCGTTTGAAACACAGAGCTGTCTGCTGACATCATGAGCACAGTGCTCTCTGCTGACATCTCTGTCCATTTAAGGAACTGTCCAGGGTAAAAGGAAATCCCCATAGCAAACATATGCTGTTCTGGACAGTTCATAAAATGGACAGAGATGTCAGCAGAGAGCACTGTGCTTGTGATGTCAGCAGACAGTTCTGTGTTTCAAAAAGAAAAGAATTTCCGCTGTAGTATTCAGCAGCTAATAAGTACAGGAAGGATTAATATTTTCTAATAGAAGTCATTTACAAATCTGTTTAACTTTCTGGCACCAGTTGATTTAAAAAACAAAAAAAAGTTTTTCACCGGAGTACCCCTTTAAGTATAGCATTAGAAAGGTAAACACATGCCATTAGGAAATTAAGTACTTTTATGACTTATTTTGTCCATGGCCCTTGCATGTAAATTCCATGCACACTTATGCTTGAGGGGTACCCGCAGACACACTTTCCCCCTTTACGGCTACCGTCGCGAAAAAGGTTGAGAACCACTGATCTATTGGACATGTCATGCAATTGCACACTAACAATACAACAGTAATCCCCTCATTTGGAAAACTACATCCTCAACCGTCACAGCCCTGTAATCACATTGCAGGATTGCTGATAAGCTATAGGGGAGCCTCGCCCACTGCCTATGTTAACCATGTAGATGCAGCGATCACTGTCTGTGGCATCTGCTCCTAATAGAGCGGGAGCCCAGGTGTGTGTGGCAGCTGCCTCCACTCTCCAATACAAATGCTCTGTGATGGATATATCCATCGTGGAGAAGGAAGGGGTTAAGATATCTCTGATACTCATGATTTCTAAATGTTTTCTTGTATTGTATTTCTCTGTAAATATAACAAAATATGAACATTATACAATTGGAATAATTTTTGTAAATATGCTTCAGCATCTAGATGTTACTGTTACATACTTGTTATCATGCCCACTGGAGTGTTTATTTTTTTACTCCAATATAATATTTTTAGTGCTTCAAGTCGGCTTGATCACTAGAAGAAATCGTGCCGTCAGCTGCGTACAGGAAATCTGAACAGTGGGACTGAACTACTGAGCATGAACTGGATATGCCAAATATGTATAATAGATGTAGGTCCTATCTTTAGGACCTATCTCCAGAACAAGTGTATACTTGGCCGTCTTTTAGGATTTCCATAGAAGATAATGGAAAGATCTCAGAAAGTGCCACCCCCTCTACATTGATAGTGACTGCTTTACAAGGTGGGACAGGGGTCAAGGGACCTCAGATCCAGAGACAGCTGCTAGTATTAAAGGTCTAAACAGAGATATTTGTCAGTCAAATAAACTGATATAGCTCTGTGTAATAGTGACAAATAAGCATATATTTATTCATTGAATGATCGTAATGTTTTCCCACGCAAAATTTTTTATAGGGGATTATTGGCTGACAAATGATGACTGAAAAGGGTTTCACAAACAATCTGGCAATTGCTTGTCCAGCCCTCTCGCGGTAGTCGTTCAACACCGTAGCGATACTACCCCTGACTGCCCAGAGCCTGCCAGCTCAGTAGATGTCGTATGTCATCAAGGAGAAGCCTTAAAGGGGTCTGGTGGGAAAAAATGAACTGGTGCCAGAAAGTTGAACAGATTTGTAAATTACTTCTATTTAAAAATCTTAATCCTTTTAGTACTTATCAGCTGCTGTATACAACAGAGGAAGTTGTATTTCTTTTTGGAGTTCTTTTCAGACTGATCACTGTGCTCTTTGCTGACACCTCTGTCCATGTCAGGAACTGTCCAGAGTACAAGAAAATTCCTATAGCAAACCTTTCCTGCTCTTGACAGTTCCTGATATAGAGAGAGGTGTCAGCAGAGAGCATTGTGGTCAGACAGAAAAGAACTACACAACTTCCTCTTGAGCATACAGCAGCTGATAAGTGCTGGAAGGATTAAGATTTTTAAATAGAAGTACTTTACAAATCTGTTTAACTTTCTAGCAACAGTTGATTTAAAAAAATAAAAATAAAATTGTTATACCCCTTTAACCAGCTATTACAGGTGCTGACTTGTTGAATGGGAAAACAACTGAGACGGCACATAATGCAGAGCATAACATACTGCATACAGGCATTAGGATTTTAAGCACATAGGGGTAGATTTATCAAAACCTGTGTGGAGGATGAGTGGTGCAGTTGCCCATGGCAACCAATTAGATTGCTTCTTTCATTTTTCAAAGGCTTCTTTAAAAATGAAAGAAGCGATCTGATTGGTTGCCAAGGCAAGGGTAACTGCACCACTCTTCCTTTGCACAGTTTTTGATACATCTTCCCCATAGTGCTCTGAACTGAACTATGGGGGGCTAGAATCTGAATGATTTACTAAGTGATATGCACCAACTTCCCATAAACGCCTGACAGCATTACAAGCTGTATGTAGGACTTGATTTGTTTGTGCATTTTTTATTCCCAGGTCTGCACAGAACCCAGCAACCACATTTCTTCATATGCTGGATAAAAAGTGAATGTTATTTTAAGTCTGCATGATTGTTATCAGATTTTCATAACATTTTAGGAATCAGGTTTAATTTTTAAATAATTTTATATGCTTTTGTTCTTCAAAGAGTCTATTGTACTTGAAGCACAATTTCTCATATCCATATATTTTTATTTTATTTTAGACTTATTCTTACAGTTATACCACTACACAAATTATTCAGAGTACATTATGCAATGGTTCATATTATGAACTAGTGATTTCCTAGAGGACCGGAATTCTTTGGTATATTCTTTTAATTCTATTACACCATAGGGTAAATGTGTTTATCCAGTTAACCTTGGTTATTTAGCTGGGAGCTGCACACACATACATACTATTTTTTCACTAATGCATGATATAAATAATTTTCCAGTATTCCCTGCTATTATGTGTGTCTTAGATTCAAGGTGGCAGATGCATTAATTTCCATGCTTGTGCTGACTTGTGGAGCGGTTTGTAGGCTGCTTACAGTGGGGCCAAAAAGTATTTTGTCAGCCACCAATTATGCAAGTTCTCCCACTTGAAAAGATGAGGGAGGCCTGTTATTTTCATCATAGGTATACCTCAACTAAAAGAGACTGAATGAGAAAAAAGATCCATAAAATCACATTGCCTGATTTTTAAAGAATTTATTTGCAGATTATGGTGGAAAATAAGTATTTGGTCACCTAGAAACAAGCAAGATTTCTGGCTTTCACAGACCTGTAACTTCTTTTTCAAGTCTCCTCTGTCATTACCTGTATTAATGGCACCTGTTTGAACTTGTTATTAGTATAAAAGACACCTGTCCACAACCTCAAACGGTCACACTCCAAACTCCACTATGGCCAAGACCAAAGAACTGTCGAAGGACACCAGAAACAAAATTGTAGCCCTGTACCAGGCTGGGAAGTCTGAATCTGCAATAGGCAAGCAGCTTGGTGTGAAGAAATCAACTGGGGGAGCAATTATTAGAAAAGGGAAGACATACAAGACCACTGATAATCTCCCTCGATCTGGGGCTCCACGCAGGATCTCACCCCGTGTTGTCAAAATGATCGGTGAGAAAAAATCCCAGAACCACACGGTGGGACCTAGTGAATGGCCAGCAGAGAGCTGGGACCAAAGTAACAAAGGTTACCATACGTAACACACTATACCGCCAGGGACCCAAATCATGCAGTGCCAGACGTGTCCCTTGCTTAAGCCAGTACATGTCCGGGGCTGTCTGAAGTTTGCTAGAGAGCATTTGGATGATCCAGAAGAGTATTAGGAGAATGTCATATGATAATTATCATCCAGGATGATAATTATTTTATTGTTTACATCAATTGGTCTTTATTACGAGAATGTCAAATGGTCAGATGAAACCAAAGTAGAGCTTTTTGGAAAAATTAACTTGTCATGTTTGGAGGAGAAAGAATGCTGAGTTGCATCCAAAGAACATCATACCTACTGTGAAGCCAGGGGGTGGAAACATTATGCTTTAGGGCTTTTTTTCTGCTAAGGGACCAGGACAACTGATCCGTGTAAAGGAAAGAATGAATGGGGTCATGTATTGTGAGATTTTGAGTGAAAACCTCCTTCCATCAGCAAGGGCATTGAAGATGAAACATGGCTGGGTCTTTCAGCATGACAATGATTCCAAACACAATGCCCGGGCAACAAAGGAGTGGCTTTGTAAGAAGCCTTTCAAGGTCCTGGAGTGGCCTAGTCAGTCTCGCGATCTCAACCCCATAGAAAACCTTTGGAGGGAGTTGAAAGTTCGTGTTGCTCAGTGACAGCCCCAAAACATCACTGCTCTAGAGGAGATCTGCATGGGGGAATGGGCCAAAATACCAGCAACAGTGTGTGAAAACCTTGTGAAGACTTACAGAAAACGTTTGACCTCTGTCATTGCCAAAAAAAAAAAGGTATATAACAAAGTATTGAGATGAACTTTTGCTATTGACTTACTACTTTTTTTTCCACCATAATTTGCAAATAAATTCTTTAAGAACCAAACAATGTGATTTTATGGATTTTTTCCCCCATTATGTATCTCATAGTTGAGGTATACAGGCCTCTCTCTTTTTCAGTGGGAGAACTTGCACAATTGTTGGCTGACTAAATACTTTTTTGCCCGACTGCAGATGATGAAAACTCTTTTAGTGACATCCGTGTCACACGCACAGAGTTTGCATGTCATATAATACCTATAGTTCATTACACCTCTAAGCCATCTGGATTGGATATCTGCTCACTCTATAAAATGCTTTTATTTGCCTCCTGTAGCAGGAATGCTCTGAGCTCTTTTCTATAGACACATCATAACTCAGCTATCACAGATGATATACAAAATGGACATTATCCATTATGTGTGTGTCAGATTAATGTTTTCAACCCTCTGCAGGGATTAAGGCTCCAGGACTTTGCCAATGATATATACTTATCAGATGCCTTAATATAAACACCATTTAACTCCTGTTATATACTGCCATATTTAACCTTTTGACATGCTTTGGAAATAACAGAAGACGATTTGATTGCGACAGATTTGACTATAAAAGTGCTGGCATTAAATCTGATATTTGGGTCCAGTTTTTGCTTTTTGCACACAGTGGCTTGTGGACTGGAGGTTAAAACAAATAGCTAGCATTTATTACCCTATGCATAAAATCTGAAAATAAAACAGACCTATTAGACTATTTACCTCGATTTTATGCATGCTGGTGTCCTTGTTAAATAGGAGAATCAATAGTCACGTGTGACATCAATCTATGGTATCCTGTTATGGTCTGTCATTTCTTGAATCTCACATGATAGACAGCTTCAATATTTAAATCAAATTCTCATATAAAAAAAAAGTTAAAGAAGCAATCCTTGTGTGCATAAAACACTTTTTACTTAATGTATCCAGACGGCATCAGTGATTTACCCAGTACAAAGAATTTCATTCTAATTAATTCCTTTTTACTTGAAGTTCAGCCCCTTTAGGAGACTCATAACCCCTTCTAATGTAAAATTGCAGTAATAAGGTCCTTGCCCACCTTGCTCTCTCCTAGCACTATGCTAATTTTGCCATGCTCTGCAGGAACATTTTCCCTCCCCTGGACCTCATCTGCTCTCTATTTCTTTAGCTCCTTTAGTTTTATTACATTCTTTTTGCATATTTCAAAGACTGCCAGCCTAGGGCAATATCTTTTTATTCTCAATGAGATGTTTCTCAGAGAACCAACAGGGAGACTGCAGCTTAATTCACAAAGGATCTGGCAGGATGTGCTGGGAAACTCAGTTTATTGTTTAATAGTCTCACCTCTTTACTTGACTCTGCCGAGAGCATTGTACATAGGAGTAAAGGATGACTGTATGGACTAAGGAATCCACCTGACCGGATTAAACAATCTGCATTACAAAATCAGGCCTGCAGTTGTTTTTATTCCAATCAATAAAACAAATATTTTGTATTTGACCATAAAAACATTATCACTTTATCAATGACAATCTTTCACAGCTTTATTCCAATGCCGTTATGGTTACTTCATTGTAACTAGTGTGAGAAGGTGAAAGGCATGGTGGTTGATGGGCAATATGTGTCACCAAGGCTCCTGGCCTTGGTGAAGTAAGAGCCGGTATTCATTCAGTGTCTGTGCTGCGATGCAGACTGACATTATGGCTGTAGTATGGCTGGAAGGCCAATCCGGGACGGCTCTTACTGGGAATGGTCAAGTGCTGGGTGGGGGCCATTCCCGGCAATCCAGGCCGTGATTTGTTAGCCTTAAAGCTAGGCTGCCTCACCAGCTGTGGGGGATTTGCTAGTTGCAGCTCACACTGCCAGAGAGAGCTGAAGGTGGAGTTCTTCCCTGAGAGATTGGAGGCTGGTGAGCAGCCTGCCTGGAGTCCTGGAAAAGACTTGCTTGATGCCGCATGGCATGGGCTCAGGTGTGAACAAACACCTAAGCATTACAGGTGGACTTTTGTTACGTTTTCCTTTGTTCTGCATTTAAACACTGAACTTTGATTTGAAAAGTACTGTTTCCTTGCCTCTATACTGCAACCGCACCTATCTGCAAGAGCGAGTCATCACACTAGTCAATGCCAACCACTAGTCTCCAGGGAGTGAGGTACATATTTGCTTTAATGTAATGGTTACCTTTATCAATGAGTGCTATCGATAGCCAGAACAAAATTTAACCCATTGTAATATGTAATGTAGTCTAAAGTAAATTTTTTTGGTTCAGAATTCTTAGTCTATAGGATTTTTTTATTTCTTTCATGAACAGCTCGGGCTTTATATGATACTTTAACCCCTTCCCGACCTATGACATACCTGTACGTCATGAGTGGCAAGGTGTTCCCGACCCATGACATACAGGTACGTCATGAACATTTTTGCCGCATCCCGCAGCGCCCCGTAAGATGGTGGCTATCACTGATAGCCAGCCATCTTACCATGCGACCACGGGGGGTTTCACCCCCCCCCCCAGCAATCGCTGCTATCAGTTAGTCAAATCTGACTAGCTGATAGCAGCGTTTCGCTATGAGAATACTTAGCAGCGCGGTGTGTGAGTCCGTATCACGGGGATCGGGACACACACCGCTCTGCTAAGTGTCCCTTACCCGTCCCCCGGCGTCACTTACCCGGCCATGCTGTGTCACGAGCGGTCCCGGCGCAAGCGGCGTCCTCCAGGCGGTCCCGGCGGTGGTGCGTCCCAGCGGTGAGTTTCCGGCAGCAGGGCAGCATCTTCATTGGCACAAGTGAGATCGCCGTAAAGCGATCTACCCGCTGCCTCTGGGTGTTTCAAAACTGCAACTCCCAGCATGCCCAGACAGCCTTTGGCTTTCTGTGCATGCTGGGAGTTGTAGTTTTGCAACATCTGGAGGTCCACAGTTTGGAGACCACTGTATAATGGTCTCCAATCTGTGCTCTTCCAGATGTTGCAAAACTACAAATCTCAGCATGCTCAGTCTGTCCAGGCATGCTGGGAGTTGTAGTTCTGTAACATCTGGAAGAGCACAGATTGGAGACCATTATACAGTGGTCTCCAAACTGTGGACCTCCAGATGTTGCAAAACTACAACTCTCAGCATAGCAGACTGCCCAAGCATGCTGGAAGTTGTAGTTCGGCAACATCTGATCCTTCAGATATTGCCGAACTACAACTTCCAGCATGCCTGGGCAGTCTGGGCATGCTGGGAGTTGTAGTTTTGCAACAACTGGAGGCACACTAGTTGGAAAACATTGTCCAGCTGTTGCAATTGTTGCAAAACTATAACTCCCAGCATGCACTGACAGACCATGCATGCTGGGAGTTGTAGTTTTGCAACAGCTGGAGGCACACTGGTTTGGAAACACTAAGTTTGGTTGCAAAACACTTGAAAGTTTATTACTTAACTTAGTGTTTCCAAACCAGTGTGCCTCCAGCTGTTGCAAAACTACAACTCCCAGCATGCACGGACAGCCAAAGGGCATGCTCGGAGTTTGCAACAGCTAGATGTTTGCCCCCCCCGCAATGTGAATGTACAGGATACACTCACATGGGCGGAGGTTTACAGTGAGTGCTGCAAGTTTGAGATGGCGCAAATTTTGCACTGCAGCTCAAACTCCCAGTGGCAAACTTGCTGTGAACCTCTGCCCATGTGACTGTACCCTAAAAACACTACACTACACTAACACTAACCTAAAATAAAAAGTAAAAAACACTACATATACACATACCCCTACACAGCCCCCCTCCCCCAAAAAAATGAAAAACGTCTGGTACGCTACTGTTTCCAAAACGGAGCCTCCAGCTGTTGCAAAATAACAACTCCCAGTATTGCCGGACAGTCATTGACTGTCCAGGCATGCTGGGAGTTTTGCAACAGCTGGAGGCACCCTGTTTGGGAATCATTGGCATAGAATACCCCTATGTCCACCCCTATGCAAATCCCTAATTCAGGCCTCAAATGTGCATGGCGCTCTCTCACTTTGGAGCCCTGTCGTATTTCAGGGCAACAGTTTTGGGACACATATGGGGTATCTCCGTACTCGGGAGAAATTGCCCTACAAATTTTGGGGGGCTTTTTCTTCTTTAACCCCTTATGAAAAGGTGAAGTTGGGGTCTACACCAGCATGTTAGTGTAAAAAAATAAATTTTTTACACTGACATGCTGGTGTTGCCCTATACTTTTCATTTTCCCAAGACGTAAAAGGGAAAAAAGACCCTCAAAATTTGTAATGCAATTTCTCCCGAGTACAGAGATACCCCATATGTGGGCGTAAAGTGCTCTGGGGGCGCACAACAAAGCTCAGAAGGGAGAGTACACCATGTACATTTGAGGTGATTTGCACAGGGGTGGCTGATTGTTACAGCAGTTCTTACAAACGCAAAACAATAAATATCCATATGTGACCCCATTTTGGAAACTAAACCCCTCATGGAATTTAATAAGGAGTGCAGTGAGAATTTACACCCCACTGGCGTATGACAGATTTTTGGAACAGTGGTCTGTGAAAATGAAAAATAAAATTTTTCATTTGCACAGTCCACTGTTTCAAATATCTGTCAAACGCCAGTGGGGTGTAAATGCTCACTGCACCCCTTATTAAATTCCATGAGGGGTGTAGTTTCCAAAATGGGGTCACATGTGGGGGGTCCACTGTTCTGGCACCATAGGGGCTTCCTAAATGGGACATGCCCCCCAAAAACCCTTTCAGAAAAACTCACTCTTCAAAATCCCATTGTCGCTCCTTCCCTTCTGAGCCCTCTACTGCGCCCGCCGAACACTTGACATACGCATATGAGGTATTTCCTTACTCGAGAGAAATTGGGTTACACATTTTTGGGTGATTTCTCTCCATTTACCCCTTGTAAAAATTCAAAAATTGGGTCTACAAGAACATGCAAGTGTAAAAAAATGAAGATTTAGAATTTTCTTCTTCACTTTGCTGCTATTCCTGTGAAACACCTAAAGGGTTAAAACACTTACTGAATGTCATTTTGAATACTTTGGGGGGTGCAGTTTTTATAATGGGGTCATTTATGGGGTAATTCTAATATGAAGACCCTTAAAATCCACTTCCAACCTGAACTGGTCCCTGAAAAAGTACGATTTTGAAAATCTTGAGAAAAATTGGAAAATTGCTGGTGTCTTCCAAAAGTAAAAACTTGTAAATTATTTTATGCAAACATAAAGTAGACATATTGTATATGTGAATCAATATGTAATTTATTTGGAATATCCATTTTCCTTACAAGCAGAGACTTTCAAAGTTCGAAAAATGCAAAATTTTCAAAATTTTCATGACATTTTTAGATTTTTTACCAAGAAAGGATGCAAATATCAGTGAAATTTTACCAATAACATAAAGTAGAATATGTCACGAAAAAACAGTCTCGGAATCAGAATGATAAGTAAAAGTATTCCAGAGTTATTAATGTTTAAAGTGACAGTGGTCAGATTTTCAAAAAATGCTCAGGTCCTGAAGGTGAAAATGGGCTGGGTCATGAAGGGTTAATACTTTACTTTTCACTTAAAGGGGTTCTCCACTGCCATAACCTACATTTGGCAGTTAGTTAGTACTGTGGCTATATGTTATTATGACTTTTTTTTCCGGATGCTCACGGTACTGTATGTGGTGTTTTTCTTACCTTGGTTCCAGACCTGGAAGCTGGTTTCTTCATTTGCTTCCTGCTTAGCCTCGACCACTTTTTTTTTTATTCCGCCGCCATCTTGCCATCGGGACGTCACTGTGGAGGGTGGTGTGTGAGAGGCCGTCCTGTCCCTCGCTCCGTACGTGCCCGCCTCCCGCGCGACTAAATCCTCTGGCATCATCAGCGCGCACCTCCTTACTTTCAGCTTCTTCTAAGCTGAATGCGGATTGGGCTGCTATCGGCGAATCGGATTCCGTGATGGGCGCATGAGCAGTTCGTCCTCGCTCAGGAGGGTCATCTGCGCATGTTCCATTATGATGTCAGCCTCGGGCCTGACGCGCTGGGGGATTGTTAACCCTAAGGAGGTGCGCGCTGATGACCTCAGAGGATTCAGTCGCGCGGGAGGCGGGCACGTACGGAGCGAGGGGCAGGTCGGCCTCCCACACACCACCCTCCACAGTGACGTCCCGATGGCAAGATGGTGGTGGAATAAAAAAAAAGTGGTCGAGGCAAGGCAGGAAGCAAATGAAGAAACCAGCTTCCGGGTCTGGAACCAAGGTAAGAAAAACACCACATACAGTACCGTGAGCAACCGGAAAAAAAAGCCATAAGAACATATAGCTACAGTACTAACTAACTGCCACAAGTAGGTTAAGGCAGTGGAGAACCCCTTTAACACATAATTGTAAACTACATTTGAAGAGGTTTAGTGGGAATAAAACATTCCAGAACTTATTAGATGCTGTATGCTTCACTGGACGTTCTTTTCTTTTTGAATTTCCTTTCTGTCTGCTGACACCTCTGTCCATGCCAGGAACTCTGCTCCCTGCTGACACCTCTGTCCATGCCAGGAACTGTCTGGAGCAGGATAGGTTTGCTATAGGGATTTGCTCCTACTCTGGACAGTTCCTAAAATGTACCGAGGTGTCAGCAGAGAGCACTGTGGTCAGACAGAAAAGAAATTCAAAAAGAAAAGAACTTCATGTGGAGCATACAGCAGCTGATAAGTACTGGAAGTATTAAGAGTTATAAATAGAAGAAATTTACAAATCTGTTTAACTTTCTGGCACCAGTTGATTTAGAATTTTTTTTCCAGTGGAGTACCCACAGCCATACAGTTTTCTTTTTCCTTGTCTGGCGCTAATTTGCATGAACATAGCAAGACACTACACCCTGTTCCAAATTATAATGCAAATTATATTTTTCTCATTTACCTAAATAATTGATATAAATTACAGTCAGCATAATTCTCATGTTATCAACTATTAACTAACAATTCCAATTTTATTGAACAAACCTCCTAATGATTACAGTATTTTTTTAACCCCTTAGGGACTCTATTTTCACTCCAATTCTGACCACTGTCACTTTATGCATTAATAACTCTGCAATGCTTTTAACTTTTATTCTGATTCCGAGACTGTTTTTTCGTGACATACCTTACTTTAACATAATGGTAAATTTTCTTTATTACTTGCATCCTTTGTTGGTGGAAAAATCCCCAAATTTCATGAAAAATTTGAAAAGTTAGCATTTTTCGAACTTTGAAACTCTCTGCTTGTTAAAAAAAATGGACATTTCAACTGTATATAATTATATATTGATTTACAAATACAATGGGGGAGATTTATCAATGAATTTAGACTGGTTTTTCCTGTCTAAATTTGTCGCACAGAAAGTCGCAGTCTAAATATGTGAGACTTTTCTGCTTTTTTTTAGAACATGATGCATTCTAGTCTATTTTACGTGGAAAAATGCATTGGTGCTGAATTTATCAAAAGCGACTTTTTAGTGACAAGTCATATTGGCTGAAAGTATGCCAAAATGTCTGTGCACAGAATTTATCAAGAGCCGTGCGCCTTTTGATAAATTAGGCGCACAATAGACCAGCTTAACCCTCTGTAGTTTGGTCTATATCTATGCGGGACATAGACAACTTTGATAAATCTTCCCCAATATGTCTATGTCATGCTGGCATCATAAAGTTGATATGTTTTTGAAGACTTTAGAGGGCTTCAAAGTATAGCAGCAATTTTCTAAATGTTCCCGAAAAATTCAACATTTTTCAGGGACCAGTTAAGTTTGAAGTGGATTTGAGGGGCCTTTCTGTGAGAAATACCCAACAAATACCCCATTATAGAAACTGCACCCATCAAAGTATTCACAACTATATTCAGAAAGGTTATTAACCATTTCTGTGTTTCACAGGAACAGCAGCAAAATGGAGGAGAAAAATCCTACACTAGCCCAATTTTTTTCATTTTTACAAGGGTTATAAGGAAAAAAAAGTCCTGCAAAATTTTTAGCCCAATTTCTCTCGAGTAAGGAAATACCTTATATGTTGACGTAAAGTGCTTTGCGGGCGCACAACATGGCTCAAGAGCAACTGTGGGATTTTGGAGGGCAAATTTTGCTGAAATGGTTTTTGAGGGGCATATTGCATTTAGAAAGCCCCCATGGTGCAAGAACAGCAAAAAAACAAACAAAAAAAAAACACACTATTTGGGAAACTGAACCCCTAAAGGAATGTAACAAGGGGTATAGTGAGGCTTAACACCACACAGGTGTTTGACAGGTTTGCGTTGAAGTTGGACCTGAAAATGAAAAATGTGATTTTTGACACTAAAATGATTGTGTTACTCCAAATTTTTCATTTTCACTTGGGGTAATAGGAGAAAATCGACCCCAAAGTGGGGGCTCACTATACCCCTTGTTACATTCCGTGAGGGGTGTAGTTTCCAAAATGTACATGGTGCAAATGTACATGGTGCATGTTTCCCAAATGTACATGGTGCATGAGCCCTGTTGTGCGTCCGAAGATCACTTTACATCCACATATGGGGTATTTCTGTACTCAGGAGAAATCGCTTTACAAATGTTGATGGTCGTTTTTTTCTTTTACCTCCTGTGAAAATTAAAAGTATGGGACAACACCAACATGTTAGTGTAAAAAAAATTTTTTTTTTACACTAACATACTGGTGTAGACCCCAACTTTTCCATTTCATAAGGGGTAAAAGGAGAAAAAGCCCCCCAAAACTTGTAACAGAATTTCTCCCGAGTACGGAAATACTTCATATGTGGCTCAAACTGTTGCCTTGAAAAACGACAGTGCTCTGAAGTGAGAGAGCGCCATGCGCATTTGAGGCCTAAATTACGGATTTGCACAGGGGTGGACCCGGATGCAAGCGTTACAATGGCCTCCACCACTAAAAATACCCTAATCAGTGTTTCCCAAACAGGGTGCCTCCATCTGCTGCAAAACTCCCCGCATGCCTGGACAGTCAATGGCTGTCCGGCAATTCTGGGAGCTGTTGTTTTGTAACAGCTGGAGGCTCCTCTTTTGGAAGCACTGCTGTACGAGGTGTTTTAAATTTTTATGGTGGGGGGACTGTGTAGGGGTATGTGTACATTAGTAGTGTTTTATCCTTTATTTTGTGTTGTGTAGTGTAGTGTTTTTAGGGTACATTCACACGGGCAGGGGTTCACAGCGATTTTCCCGCTAGGAGTTTGCAGCTGCTCAAACTTGCAGCAGAAAACTCACTGTAAATCCCCACCCATGTGAATGTACCCTGTACATTCACATGGGATGGGTGCACAAACCTCTCCAGCTGTTGCAAAACTACAACTCTCAGCATGGACTGCAGTGGTCTCTAAACTGTAGCTCTCCAGATATTGCATAACTACAAATCCCAGCATGCCCAGACAGCAAACAACTGTCTCGGCATGCTGGGAGTTGTAGTTGCATGCCTCCAGGTGTTGCATAACTACAACTCCCATCATGCACGGTCTGTAAGTGCATGCTGGGCATTGTAGTTTTGCCACAGCTGGAGGCACACTGGTGAGGAAACACATAATTAGGTAACAGACAAACTCAGTGCTTCCCCACCAGTGTGCCTCCAGCTGTTACACAACTACAACTCCCAGCATGCACGGTATGTCAGTGCATGCTGGGGGTTGTAGTTTTGCAACAGCTGGAAGCACACTGGTGGGGAAACAGGTTCTGTTACCTAACTCTGTGTTTCCTCACCAGTGTACCTCCAGCTGTGGCAAAACTACAACGCCCAGCATGCACTGACAGACCGTACATGATGGGAGTTGTAGTTATGCTGCACCTGGAGGAACGCAACTACAACTCCCAGCATGCCGAGACAGTAGTTTGCTGTCTGGGCATGCTGGGATTTGTAGTTATGCAACATCTGGAGAGCTACAGTTTAAAGACCACTGCACAATGATCTCCAAACTGTGGCTCTTCAGATCTTGAAAAACTACAACTCCCAGCATGCCCAGACAGCAAATGGTTGTGTGGGAATACTGGGAGTAGTAGTTCTGCAAGATCTGAAGGGCCACAGTTTAGAGACCACTGCACAGTGATCTCCAAACTCTGGCCCTCCAGATGTTGCAAAACTACTAATCCCAGCATGCCCAGACATCAAATGGCTGTGTGGGCATGCTGGGAGTTGTAGTTTTCAAGATCTGAAGGGCCACAGTTTAGAGACCACTGCACAGAGACCACAAACTGTGGCCCTCCAGATGTTGCAAAACTACAAATCCCAGCATGCCAACACAGCCATTTGCTGTCTGGGCATGCTGGGATTTGTAGTTTTGCAAGATCTGAAGGGCCACAGCTTAGGGACTCTAAACTGTGGTCCTCCAGGCCACTTACCCAGATCACCGCTGCTGAAGTTCTGCGCCGCCGTCGCCATGACATCAGGATCGCCACCCCCGGATGATGCCATCGCCAGACCTGGATCGGGTGAGCTCCACCGTTCCCCTGCTCTACTCGGACACCCATGGACGGGCAGAGCGGGGGAACTGAACTTTAACCCTCTTGCCCCACTTCTGCAATTGGTCGGTCGCTTCTGACCAATCAATTGCAGGGATAGGAGGGGTGGCACTCCTGCCACCTCACTTCTATCCCTTCAGGGGGACCGAGGCTATGTTAGACAGCCCCAATCCCCCTTATTTTTCGGGTCACCGGAGACCCTTATGACCCAGAATCGCCAAAAATCGCTAGTCTAAATTGACCAGTGATTTGCGCCGATCGCCGATGTCACGGGGTGCCTGCTAAAAGGACCAGAAATGCTCAGGGTGTACAGGTACGTCCTGAGTCCTTAAGGACCGGGATGCAGGGCGTATGCATACGCCCTGTGTCCCCAAGAGGTTAAACAAAAAAAACGTGCAATGCACTGTTCCAAATTATTACGCACAGTAAGTTTCAAAACACTTAATAGGTTGTAAAGAACTGAAAATATGCTGTGTCATTTGTTGTGTTTGCAGCATATTTTCTGAAATCAAAAGCTATTTCCATCAAATGTTTAACAACATTTTAACTTTTAAAACATTTTAACAGGTCCCATTACATTTTAACATAGGACCCCTTATTTGATAGCAGCTTCACAAGTCTTGCATCCATTGAACTTATGAGTTTTTGGACAGCTTCAGCTTGAATTTTTTTGCAAGATGTCAGAATAGCCTCCTAGACCTGCTGTTTGGAGGTAAACTGCCTCCCACCCTCATAGATCTTTTGCTGGAGGATGCTTCAAAGGTTCTCAATAGGATTGAGGATGGAGGCCACATCAGAGGTATTCTTTGCAGCATGAGATGGTGCATTGTCATCCATGAAGATGATCTCATTACAGAAAGCATAGTTCTTCCTTCTTTACCAGGGAAGAAAGTGGTCAGTCAGAAACTCTACATACTTTGCAGAGGTCATCTTTACACCTTTGGGGACCCTAAAGGGGCCAACCAGCTCTCTTCCCATGATTCCGGCCTAAAATATTACTCCACCAATGCCCTGACATCACAGCCTTGTTGGAACAGGGTTGCTGCCCACCAACAATCCACTACTCCATCCATCTGGACCATCCAGGGTTGCACGGCACTCATCAGTGAACAGGCCTGTTTGAAAATTAGTCTTCATGTATTTTTCTGCCAAATGCAGCCATTTTTGCTTGTGAGCATTGGTTAGTGGTGGCCAAATAGAAGGTTTATGCACAGTTGCAAGACTCTGGAGGACTCTACACCTTGATGTCAGTGGGACTCCAGAGGCACCAGCAGCTTCAAATATCTGTTTGCTGCTATGTAATGGTATTTTAGCAGCTGCTCTCTGGATCGGATGCATGGATCTGGTAGCAATCTTCCTCAATGTGCCTTTATCTGCACAAACCAGTCTGTGCTCTGAATATTTCTGGCCTACAGGGGATTCAATAAGGGTGTAGAACACTTTGCTTTGTTCTAACACACATACAGAGTGTGCTGGGGTAGTGAAATAATGCTGTTATTCAGTATGACATGCAGATTACAGGCATCGCTTTTAGAATCCCGGATGCAGAGCGACACAATGACAGAGCTTGGAGGTGGCATCAGTATGAGGAGACCATATAGTGGCTGAATGACACAGCGTGGAGGTGTTGGCAGCATGAGGAGACCATAAAGTGGCTAAATGACACAGCGTGGAGGTGTTGGTAGCATGAGGAGACCTTTTCACCTTTTTTTTCCAGTCTACCTCTAGGGGGAGGGGTAGATTAGTCACACACATGTGCTTAAATCTTAGTTTGGGACTCAGTCTGAGCGTGCTCAGTCTGAGCGGGCTTTGGTAAGAGTGCCATTGATAGAGAGTTAGAAAACTGAGAGATATCTGCTGTACGGAGTGAATTGTGCTGCTGTGCGGAGTGAATATCTGCTGTGCAGAGTGAATTGTGAAGCTGGAGTGATTTGTGTGAGTACTTAAAGTTGCACATAAGGGATCACTGCTAGAATCTAAACTGCCTTTTCACCTTTTTTTCTCCAGTCTACCTCTAGAGGGAGGGGTAAATTAGTCACACACAGGTGCTTAAATCTTAGTTTGGGACTCAATCTGAGCATGCTCAGTCTGAGCGGGCTTTGGTAAGAGAGGCATTGCAAGAGAGTTAGAAAACTGAGAGATATCTGTTGTACAGAATGAATTGTGCTGCTGTGCGGAGTGAATATCTGCTGTGCGGAGTAAATTGTGAAGCTGGAGTGATTTGTGTGAGTACTTAAAGTTGCACATAAGGGATAACTGCTAGAATCTAAGCAGCCTTTTCCCCTTTTTTTCTTAAGTCTACCTCTAGGGGGAGGGATAGATTAGTCACACACAGGTGCTTAAATCTTAAAACTCTGAGCGGGCTTTGGTAAGAGAGGAATTGCAAGAGAGTCGGAAAACTGAGAGTTTGAAACCAGGAGTTTGAGATCGATGTGAGTGTCACTTTACTCACACTGTAGAGACTTTAACTCACAAGGTCTACAGAGAACTAATTTGTAATATTTACTGTCTGTTGTTGGCGGTTAATCTGTGAAATCCCCATAACTATATGGCCTCCATGTTGGAACATGCAGTCCGGTGTACATCCTGTTCAATGGATGCAATTCTTGAGGTTGAGGGTGCATGTTGTTGTGCAGGATCTGTGCGAGTTGTTCATTTGGAAGCCCAGATCCTGAATCTAGAGGAGCAACTGGATACACTGAGACGCATTGACAACCTGGAGAGGAGTCTCCTACTCACTGAGCAAGTACTCTCTGGGGTAGAGGTGGGGGGGGATAGTCGGATGGAGGTGCAGGACAGTCAGGCAGCTAGCTGGGTAACAGAATACGGGGTAGAGGGAAAAGTGTCAGGGAGGCTAGTCCTGATCTGGCACACCCCAACAAGTTTTCCCGGTTGGCAGATGAGAAGGATGCCATTTCAGAGCTAGCAGTACTGCAGCAAGACTCTGCCTCTGAATGCCAGGGGGGTGTCTGCTCCAGTAGGGAGGGAGGGAGGAGTGCAGGGCAGGCCAGACAGGTACTGGTAGTGGGGTACTCAATTATTAGGGGGACATACAGGGTGATCTGTCGCAAAGACGGGGGTCGCCGAACAGTGTGTAGGGACGGGCTGCACCTCAATGGGGAGGGTACAGCTGTGCTTGGGGAGAAGATGGCTAGAAGGGTGGAGAAGTGTTTAAACTAGGGACTGGGGGGGAGGGAACCTACAACATAGAGGGGTAAGATTGTGTAGATAGAGAGGGGGGACTTATTAATGTGCCTGGGGTTGGAGCGGAGGGATAGTTAGAATAGTTAGAAAAAGACGGCATTGAGGCTGTCGAAACGTTGCACCTGTTTTTTCCCTCTGATGATGTAATAAACACCTTCACGTTTTTTTGAACTACTCGTTTTGTGTGCTGCGGTCCTTTCCACGTAGAATAGTTAATAGGGATAGGCTTCATAGAAAGAAAAAATATACACCATTGAATTGCATGTTGACTGATGCCAGAAGTCTGACCAATAAAACAGATGAACTGGAGGGGTTGATGTCTGAGGAGAATTATGACATAGTGGGTATAACAGTGACTTGGTTGGAGGATACCTGTGACTGGACGGTCAACTTTATGTAAAGTCCAGTCTGAAGGCCGCACTGCAGGAGGATATATGGGAGGGAAATGATAATGTGGAGTCCATATGGGTAGAAATATATGGAGATAAAATTTTAAAACATTCTGATAGGGGTTTGCTATAAGCCACCAAACATAATGGAAGAGGCAGAAGATCAATTAATGAGGCAAATAAACAAGGCAACAAATCAGAATGAGGTGATAATAATGGGGGACTTTAACTATACTGATATAGACTGGGAAACAGTCCTGTGAATCTTATAACAGGTTTCTGACTATAGCTAAAGACAATTATCTGTCCCAAATGGTGCAGGGCCCGACCAGGGGGGGTTCCCTCTTAGACTTAATATTAACCAACAGACCTGACAGAGTAACTAATGTGCAAGTAGAAGGACACCTAGGAAATAGTGATCATAATTTAATACTTTATAACTTGTTCTTCAATAAGGGAATCTCACGAGGGGCCACAAAAACAATGAACGTTAGGAAGGCAAAGTTTGATCAACTCAGAGAAGCCCTTAACAATATAAAATGGGATAATGTCCTCAAAAACAAGAATACTGACACTAAATGGGAGACTTTTAAAAATATCTTAAACTCTCACTGTAAGATGTATGTACCTTATGGGAATAAAAGGGTCAGAAATAAAAGAAAATCAATATGGATGAATAAAAACATTAAGGGGGCAATAAATGACAAAAATAAAGCATTTAAACTACTAAAACAGGACGGCAGTGAAGAAGAATTAAAAAGCTATAGAGAAAAATGTAAAATATGTAAAAAATTTATAAAAGACACAAAAATTGAGACAGAAAGACTCAAAGAGTCAAAGAGAGTAAAACTAACCCCAAAATGTTCTTTAACTATATAAATAGCAAAAAGGTCAAAAATGAAAGTGTAGGCCCTTTAAAAAACGATAAAGAAGAAATTATAAACGGGGATCAGGAAAAAGCAAATATATTATTTTGGAATATCTTGATAAAAATAAATGTATGACTCCATATCAGCATGGCTTTATGAGGGACCGTTCCTGTCAAACTAACCTGATCAGCTTTTATGAGGAGGTGAGCTCCAGACTCGACCAAGGGGAATCGCTGGATGTCGCATATCTGGATTTTTCCAAAGCATTTGATACGATGCCACATAAACCTCCGGTGCATAAAATGAGACGGATTGGGCTGGGGGAGAAATTGTGTAAGTGGGTTAGTAGCTGGCTCAGTAATATGAAACATAGGGTGGTTATTAATGGTACTTATTCTGATTGGGTGACTGTTACTAGTGGGGTACCACATAGGTCAGTCTTGGGTCCTGTCCTAATTAATATATCCATTAATGACCTAGTAGAGGGGTTGAATAGTAAAGTAGCAATCTTTGCAGTTGATACTAAACTCTGTAAAGCAGTTAACACAGTAGAGGACAGTGCACTGTTACAAATGGATCTGGATAGGTTAGAGGTTTGGACTGGGAAGTGGCAGATGAGGTTCAACACTGATAAATGTAAGGTAATACACATGGGGAGGAAAAATCCTGGCTGGAATTATGTATTAAATGGGAGAACAATTGGGACGACTGAAGTGGAAAAGGACTTAGGAGTCTTAGTTAACAGTAAATTTAGCTGTAGTGACCAGTGTTGGGCAGCTGCTGCCAAGGCAAATAAAATCATGTGGTGCATCAATATGGGCATAGATGCCCACGACATGGAAATAATTCTACTGCTGCACAAATCACTAGTCAGACCACACATAGAATACTGTGTACAGTACTGGGCACCAGTGTACAAGAAATATATAGTGGAGCTGGAGAGGGTTCAAAGACCGGCAACCAGGGTAATACAGGGAATGGAAGGATTACAGTACCCAGAAAGATTATTAGAATTAGGGTTATTTAGTTTAGAAAAAAGAAGGCTTAGGGGAGACCTAATAACTATGTATAAATATATCAGGGGACAGTACAGATCTATTCATACCCAGGATTGTATCTATAACAAGGGGGCATCCTCTACGTTTAGAGGAAAGAAGGTTTCCACACCAGCACAGACAGAGGTGGGTTCTTTACTGTAAGAGCAGTGAGACTGTGGAATTCTCTCCCGGAGGAGGTGGTCATGGTGAACTCTGTAAAATAATTTAAAAGGGGTCTGGATGATTTTTGGAGAATAATAACATCACTGGTTATGTACCGTATTTATCGGCGTATAACACGCACTTTTTAGGCTAAAATTTTTAGCCTAAAGTCTATGTGCGTGTTATACGCCGATACACTCCCAGGAAAGGCAGGGGGAGAGAGGTTGTCGCTGCCCGCTTCTCTCCCCCTGCCTTTCCTGGGGTCTAGAGCCCTGCTGCCGGCCCTTCTCCCCCCCTAGCTATCGGCGCCGCTGCCCGTTCTGTCCCCCTGACTATCGGTACCGGCGCCCCATTGCCGGCGCCGATAGCCAGGGGGAGAGAGGCGGCGCCGATAGCCAGGGGGAGAGAAGGGGCAGCGGCACCCATTGCCGGCGCCGCTGCCCCGTTGCCTCCCCCCATCCCCGGTGGCATAATTACCTGGGTCGGATCCACGCTGCTGCAGGCCTCAGGCGTGCGTCCCCTGCGTCGTTGCTATGCACGGCGCGGCGCACTGACGCAATGCGCCGCACAGCGCATAGCAACGACGCCGGGGACGCACGCCGGAGGTCTGCAGCAGCGCGGACCCAACCCAGGTAATTATGCCACCGGGGATGGGGGGAGGCAACGGGGCAGCGGCGCCGGCAATGGGTGCCGCTGCCCCTTCTCTCCCCCTGGCTGTCGGATAGTCAGGGGGACAGAACGGGCAGCGGCGCCGATAGCTAGGGGGAGAGAAGGGCCGGCAGCAGGGCTCTAGACCCCAGGAAAAGCAGGGGGAGAGAAGCGGGCAGCGACGGCCTCTCTCCCCCTGCCTTTCCTGGGGGTATATCGGGGTATACACGCACACACACGCACCCTCATTTTACCATGGATATTTGGGTAAAAAACTTTTTTTACCCAAATATCCTTGGTAAAATGAGGGTGCGTGTTATAGGCCGGTGCGTGGTATACCCCGATAAATACGGTATATTAGATTTATAGAGACAGAACGTTGATCCAGGGATTTATTCTGACTGCCATATTTGGAGTCGGGAAGGAATTTTTACCTCTAGTATGAGGTTTTTTTCTGGATCAACTCACTAGGTACTCATTAGGGTTATAGGTTGAACTTGACGGATTCTGGTCTTTTTTCAACCTTATGAACTATGTTACTATATAGTGGCTGGGTGTGGTTGAAGCATCAGGAGACCATATAGTGGCTGAATGACACATCGTGGAGGTGTTGGCAGTGAAGGAGGCCATATAGTGGCTAAATGACACAGGGTGGAGGTGTTGACAACATGAGGAGACCATATAATGGCTGAATGTTACAGCTTGGATGTGGCTGAAGCATGAGGAGACCATATAGTGGCTGAATGACACAGCCTGGAGGTGTTGGCAGCATGAGGAGACCATATAGTGGCTAAATGACACAGCATGGAGGTGTTGGCAGCATGAGGAGACCATAAAGGGGTTGAATGACACAGCTTCGATGTGGCTGAAGCATGCGGAGACCATATAGTGGCTAAATGACACAGCTTGGAGGTGTTGGCAGCATGAGGAGACCATATAGTGGCTGAATGACACAGCGTGGAGGTGTTGTCAGCATGAGGAGACCATCTAGTTGCTGAATGACACAGCCTTGTGCTGGCAGCAGCATAAGTAGACACTAGGGTTCATAATCCCTAAGATTAAAATATGAATTTTGAAATTTCAATTGAAGATTAATGGTAGCTAGTGCTATCATAAAAAAATGTTTTGGCCCAGAACCAGCAGCATCAGTAAACCACATATTGGCTGAATGACACAGCCTGGAGGTGGCTGATGCATGAGGAGACCAAATAGTGTCTGAATGGCGCAGCCTGGAGGTGACTGAAGCATGAGGAGACCATATAGTGGCTAAATGACACAGTGTGTAGGTGTTGGCAGCATGAGAACACCATATAGTTGCTGAATGACACAGCCTGGAGATGGCAGCAGCATGAGTAGACACTAGGGCTTCACAATCCCAAAGATTAAAAGATGAATTTTGAAATTTCAATTGAAGATTTATGGTAGGTAGTGCTACCATAAGAATTTTTAGCCCAGACCCAGCAGCATCAGTAAACCATATATTGTCTGAATGACACAGCCTGGAGGTGGCTGAAGCATGAGGAGACCATATAGTGTCTGAATGACACCACCTGGGGTTGGCAGAAGCATGAGGAGTCCATTGAAATGTAAGATTTTGAAATTGAAATGTAAGATTTTGAAATTGAAATTTAAGATTTTGAAATTTAAATTTTAACTCCCAAGTTTTAGTGCCCCGGCGAGTGGGTACAAAGGACCAAATCAAGTCACATGTCACATGGCAGCACAATGACAGAGCCCAGAGGTTGCATCAGTATGAGGAGACCATATAGTGGCTGAATGACTGCCAGGAGTTTGTTGCAGCATGGGGAGACCATATAGTGTCTGAATGGCACGGCCTGGAGCTGATAGCAGCAAGAGTAGACACTAGGGCTTCACAATCCCTAAGATTTAAAGATTAATTTTGAAATTTAAGTTGAATATTTATGGTAGCTAGTACTACTTGGGTACAAAGGACCAAATTTAACAAGGAGTCAAATGTCACATGGCAGCACAATGACAGAGCCTGGAGATGGCATCAGTATGAGGAGACCATATAGTGGCTGAATGACTGCCTGGAGTTTGTGCCATCATAAGGGAACTATATAGTGGCTGAATGACACAGCCTGGAGGTGGCTTAATCATGAGACCATATAGTGGCTGAATTGCACAGCCTGGAGGTGGCTAAAGCATGAGGAGACCATTGAAATTTTAGATTCTTAAATTTAAATTTAAGATTTTTAAATTTAAATTGAGGATTTTTAAATTGAAATTTTAACTCCCAAGTTTTAGTGTCCCGGGCCCCGGCATATGGGTACAAAGGACCCACTTTAACAAGTAGTCACATGGCATCACAATGAGAGAGCCTTGAGGTGGCAGAAGCAACATGAGGGCCATGTCAACTGAGGGTTGAGTCTGAGGAACCCACCGACTGTTGACTGAGAGTGTCGGATGTCACTTGGGATGAAGTGGATGACTGAGTGAACCGATTCATAACGGCTGCTGGGTTGCTGGTCAAAACACGACTGCTAGCTGTCACCGGGAGCTCAGACCTCTCGCTGCGACACTGGCTGCCACACACCCCTACTCTGCTGAGACCTCTGCCTGCGCCTGATGAATTTAGGCCTCTGCCACTCCACTGTGCATGTCCTGGCACTACTCTGCCTGAGATATTAGTGCATAAATGAGGTGAGAACAATACGCTTCACTACGCTTAAAACAGCATTTGTCTAGAACAGCAGCAAGTGTGTACTATTGGCTGTCTTTTCACAGTAAATAGGCCCTTGACAGATTAACAGGTACAAAATAGTACACTACTTAGATGTAGGTATGTGGTATGCACTTGTGAGGGCAGAAAAATGTCCTACAGTATGCTTAAAAATACTTATTTTTACCTGTGTCCCAGATTCCAAAATTCCTTTATAATCAGAAAATGTCAGAATACCACCTGACATTCAAAATAAGAAAATGATACATACATTCTCTGAAGAAAAGGATCCTTCATTAGATGACAATATGTGTATTGTGTGTTCCAGTGACATTAGATCATCGGAGGAACAGGAAAACATGATACAACTTAATTCTGCAACTAAAAAACCACAACAAAGAATGAACAACTTAAAGCCTACTGGAACTGAGGAACTTCAAAATGGTAAATCTACCACCTGGGATAGTCAGTCAATTCCAACAGTCGGTGGTCAGTGTCCACAGTTCCCTGTTTCTGCTAGTCCTTGGCAATATTCCTTTTATTACTAGTACCAACATGGCAATAATGCTGGGAGAGTAACTCAAGGATACCCACATGTTTCCTACAATACACAGTCAACCAATCCTTATAATCAGTCATTTGCATTTGCAGTGCCAAATTCCTATAATACAAACCAGCCTTACTCTGATTTCAATGGACAGATTCAAGCACAGATTTATTCAGTTTCTGGCCCCTTTGGTGCTAATTTGCCATTCAATTATGCAAATCCATCCTCTTCTTCAAATCAGAATCCAGTGCCAACTTCATACTCTTATAGTTCTACTGTAAATATAGGCTGGCCATAGAGTTCATGGCAATAATGAAGAAAACACGATGAAAGATGAAACATGAGGAAAAGATTCCATATCTGAATTTTTAATTTAAATTTTTTTGCAATTGACTACTATTTATGCCAATATTTGTAGTTTTTGGCACATTTCTTAACTGTGCTAACTTTTTTGTATGTTTTTCCATTATATTATCTAAAGTAAAAAATATCTCACCAGTATTTCATTTTTATAAGCAAAATCCATTTTTTAAACAAGAGTTTTCCTTAGGGCACTTGTTTAAAGTGTCTATAACTATTTTATATATTTGTTTGTTAGGAGTCACAATATATGATTGTGTTGTTTTGTAATTGTTATTTATATTTGAAAGATTTTGTGATTTAAATAATTGTTATGTGTTTGCTGTCTTGTATTAAAAAACTGAATTGACATTTGTCAGCTCTTAAGTGAAAAATAATGTCAGCACCCTTATCATCTGTTGAGCAGCAATTAAAAAGTGAAATAGTTAGTTTAAAAAAAACATGCCCTTTGAAAAAGTTTGGGGGGGTTTGGTGTTCCCCAACAAATGGAAAAAAAAAAAAAAAAAAAATACTGTATATACTCGAGTATAAGCCGACCCGAGTATAAGCCGAGGCCCCTAATTTCAACCCAAAATCCCAGGAAAAGTTATTGACTCGAGTATATGCCTAGGGTGGGAAATACATCATCCCCCCCCTGTCATCATCCAGACCCCCGTCATTAACATCGTCATCATCATCACCCTGTCATCATCCAGACCCTCATCATCATCACCTGTCATCATCCCCTTGTCATCATCCCACACCCCTCCTTCATCATCCCCTTGTCATCATCCCACACCCCCCTTCATCATCCCCTTGTCATCATCCCCACCCCCCTTCATCATCCCCTTGTCATCATCCCACACCCCCCCTTCATCATCATCACCCCCCCCCTTCATCGTCATCATCCCCACCCCCCTTCATCATCCCATTGTCATCATCCCACACCCCCCCTTCATTATCCTCTTGTCATCATCCGCCCTCAGTGGTCTTCAACCTGCGGACCTCCAGAGGTTTCAAAACTACAACTCCCAGCAAGCCCGGGCAGCCATCAGCTGTCCGGGCTTGCTGGGAGTTGTAGTTTTGAAACCTCTGGAGGTCCGCAGGTTGAAGACCACTGCGGCCTTCGACATCATCCAGCCCCCTCTCACCCCCTTTAGTTCTGTACAGTACTTGCCTCCGATCGGCGCTGGTCCGGTGCTGCAGGACTGTTCGGTGAGGAGGTCGTCCGGTGGGATAGTGGTTCCGGGCTGGTATCTTCACCGGGGGCACCTCTTCTCCGCGCTTCGGGCCCAGAATAGAGGCGTTGCCTTGACGATGACGCAGAAGTACGTTGGTAATGAACATACCTCTGCGTTGTCGTCAAGGCAACGTGACTATTCTGAGGCCGGGCCCGAAGCGCTTAGAAGAGGCCTTCCGGTGGAGGTCCGCAGGTTGAAGACCACTGCGGGTGGGGAGTTCACTCGAGTATAAGCCGAGGGGGGTGTTTTCAGCACGAAAAATCGTGCTGAAAAACTCGGCTTATACTCGAGTAGATACGGTATGTATTTTTGCACAACACCAGCAGTAAACAACAGTGCTGCAGCACACAATGGCTGTGTAATAAACCCCAAATTGCACTCTCTCACAGACTAGTAGGAATGGACTGCTGGGTATGTAGTATAACCAGCAGACCATTTGTTGTGGAACAAAGAGGGCAGAAAAATGCACTACAGTACGCATAAAAAACGTATTGGAGTAAAACACCAGCCGATGATTACTTTTGCCTGGACTTTCACAGTATCTAGGCCCTTAAAAGATTAACAGGTACAAAATAGTATACTACTTAGATGTATGTATGCTGTATGCAGTTATGAGGGCAGAAAAATGCTCTACAGAACACTTAAAAAAGTATCTGAGTACAAAAGCAGCCAGTGAGTACATTTGCCTGGACTTTCACAGTATCTAGGCCCTTGAAAGATTAACATGTAAAAAATAGTACACTACTTAGATGTAGGTATGTGAATGCACTTATGAGGGCAGAAAAATGTGCTACAGTGTGCTTAAAAAACTTATTTT
The DNA here is from genome assembly GCF_029499605.1 of Hyla sarda. Lineage (NCBI taxonomy): Eukaryota > Metazoa > Chordata > Amphibia > Anura > Hylidae > Hyla > Hyla sarda. The sequence continues at coordinate 257,021,447 of NC_079190.1, forward strand.
TGCACAATACCAGCAGTACACAATAGTGTTGCAGCACACAGTCTGTGTACTAAACACAAAATTGCACTCTTTCTCAGACTATAAGAATGGACTACTGGGTATGTATTATACTGCCTTCAGACTAGTATAACCAGCAGACCAATTGTGGTGGAACAAACAGGGCAGAAAAATGTGCTACAGTACGCTTAAAAAATCATATTGGAGTTAAACACCAGCCGGTGATTACTTTTGGCTGTCCTTTCACAGTATGTAGGCCCTTGACCGATTAATAGGTACAAAATAGTACACTACTTAGATGTAGGAATGTGGTATGCACTTATGAGAGCAGAAAAATGTGCCACAGTATGCTTAATAAAGTTTTGGAGTAAAACACCAGCTGGTGATTATTTTTGCTGTCCCTTCACAGTATGTAGTCCCTTGACAGATTAACAGTTACGTAATAGTATACCACTTAGATGTAGGTATGTGGTATGCAGCTATGAGGGCAGAAAAATGTGCTACAGTACGCTAAAAAGAAAAAAAAATGCCCACAGCACCAGCAGTACACAACAATGCTGGAGCACACAGTCACTGTGTACTAAACCCAAAATTGCAAAAAGACTCTCTCAAATACTATTAGGAATGGACTGCTGGGTATGGATTATACCATCTACAGACTAGTATAACCAGCAGACCAGTTGTTGTGGAACAATGACACAGATTTGCCCTAAAAAATTATTTCTCCCTCCTGTGAAAATGTTTCTGCAGCTGAGGCAACACACAGCTCTCTGCCCCCTAATAAAATACTGTCCACAGAGAGGTTAATAGCTGCAGTAAGAATACATTTCTGTGCAAATACGCTGTGCTCTGTGTCCTACAGAAGGTTGAGGTGACTAAGAGGTGTAACACACACACAGTGATGTCCATCCTATCTCTCTGCAGTGTAATGAATGATCTGACGAGCTGCAAAATGGCTGCCGAATATGTTGGGCTGTGACATCACAGGGGTGACTGGCTGCTGATAGGCTGCATCCTGCACGTGATTCAGGGTCATCCCGCCTACTTTCCTTCCTGCCTTGCCTTCCCAGCATTCCTTGCCCCATGTACTGACATGTGGATCCACCATTTTAGATTCCCTGGAGCCTGGACCACAGTAAATGGAGTTTAATGAAGCGATTCACTCAATAGAATTGCGGCGATATTCGCATTCATTGCAAATTGAATATTTCATGAAATTCATAAGGAATTGGGTTTTTCAACTTCGATTTGCTCATCTCTAATCATTTGCATAATAATTTGGAACAGGGTGTATTACCATCTTACTATCTTAGACCACCAGGAAAACAAATATTAACCTTCCCACTGCCAAACACAACCATAAATCTGGCATTAAGTCTTTTTTCTCCCTAAACCATCATGTAAGCTGGTAATAACCCTTGACCATCAGGGAAATTTGTAATTAGTTTGGAATCAAAGACATACGTTTTATATAAACCTTGGGGCCCCTTATATAGTCCAAAAAATATGTTATATGTCTTTCTTCTCTTCTTACAAGTGATAAACTGATGAAGTGGATACATTACCCAAATCCGTTTACTTGCCCTTAGAGCTAAATAGATGAATATGCATGCGTACTGTTGCATGTTTATAGCTGTCAAAGCTATTGGGGAAAATGTATTAAAACTAGTGAAAAGTGAAGCAGCTATCCATAATAACTCATTACATCATTTAATATGAATAAAACAATAAAACACCCCCCCCCCTCCCCAGACTTTGTTTCATAATGTGTGCAGGAATGTTAGTGTAGCGTGTGGTATGAAGTATAGCATATGGACACCTTTAATGTGTGTTATACTGTTGCACTATGTATGGTAAGGCTATGTTCACACACCAGAATTTACATTCCGCATTTGAATTCAAAACCGAGATTCTGCAGCAGCAGAGTCTTATTGATCTCAATGGGATTCTGTTGCGATGTGCACATAGCAAACATCTGGCGTTGAAATTTAAATTCTGATTTCCACAGAAAGAGTGCATATGTCCATTTTTTCTGAGGGGAATGCAATGCCGTCTATAAGTGTCCTAGCGCCAGCATGACATGATTTTCCATGTGGACTGTAGTGAATATAGGCTGAGGATATTATTTTTAGGGGAAAATATGGTGGATCTCTGTCTCCTTACTGTCTGGGACCCTGTTTGAAATGTATATATCCTCTTAACCTTTAATTATTTTCCTTTGGCTGTATACACCCTGTTCTGTTTGATCGTACCCCCCTCCATATGTGTGTCATATCTCCCTGTTGGTGTTGTTGGTTACTTTACATATCCCTTGGCCCCTAGCTGTGAGGAGCCTCGAGACAGCTAGTTTGCTAATTGAGTTAATCGTGCATATCCTGCCAGTTTGTTGCCAACTTGAACAAAAGGTTTACCTTTTACACATAGTGAAAAATGTCCCAGTTGTAGAAATATGTTTTTTAGGGCTCCCCTTAGTAGCCATAGTTATATATCCCCCAGAATCATGATCCCCCGAATATTAGGCTTTATTTAGAATCCAAACATGACCCCATTGTACCCATAGATTAAGCTGTATGTATCCCTAAGCTGTCTGTATCCTATACTGTATAACCCCTTCATGTATCCTATCAAAATGTGCGTTATATTGTCACCATATCAATAAGGGTACTGCCATCTATGTCACATCTATTGTGTACGATGGGAGTTATGATTTATGGACTATCAATCTGTGTTTGAGAGGAGGTTAGGACATTTGGGAGGTGGGATGATGTGGGCTGATCTAAGAAGACACTGGAGACCTCCCTTCTAACCCAACCCTCTGCTGCACCCATAAAAGTGGTGGTCCAACACAAGCTAGTTGTTACAAGTTTGGGGCCCATTCTGAATGGACTTGTGCTGTTATTTTCTTCCTTGGCCTCAGGATGGATAAGGACTTTACTCAACGACGTTAAGTATGGAACTCTTCTGATTTTTATTTCCCTTTTATTTTGTATAACTGTTTTGCACATTTTGTATGTCTGTTTCTTTAACTCTTTTTGTAATTAAGTACTGTACCCTTTATGTACATTAAAGCCATAACTTTAATGCGTAGCCTTGTATGCTCTACCGAACCTATAGCCCCATAGCTTATTAGTGTATAAGTGTGGCTTGTGCCGTTACCATAGTTTTGATGTCAAAGTGCAGAGTGTAAGAATCTGTGTATGAACTTAGGCGTTCTATCGGCCTACTGATAGATGATGGCAGCGTATTGGTGTGTGGGCATGTGGACTGGTTTTGGGGTGTGTGTAGCTCATTTTTAGGGCCTATTGTGGTAGGTGTGTGTGAAAGTGAGCGTGGAAGCAGAGTACCCCTTTACCTTCCCAGCCGAGGTCACGTGTGCAGGAAAGACACGGGGACCTACAAACAGTGTGTATTTAAATTGTGTCACTGGCTCATTAAGGAGCAGAGTGTGCTCAAGGGAGCCGAGAGTGAACGTGCCACGGTGGCAGCTTAGAGTTAGAATATTAGAGTAAATATTCTGCTAGTTTTGTGGTTCTTTTGTCCGCTCACTCTTTTCTGAGAGGCGTGGACATGTCTGTACGCCAGGTACTGAGGGCTGTACGTGACATGGACATTCTGACATGAGAACATAACTGTTACGTTATGTGCTCCGGCCACATGCGCTGGCCATGAGCGCATGATCCCCTTATCTTCTGCTTCTGATGGGGTTGGGACTCGCATTGCAGGACGTGTCTGCCTGCAAGCCCCAGTCTGTCACTCTCCGGGAGTTTTGCCTTCATCTGCCTCTCTGCTTCGGTGCGCGTGTCCCTGTCCCCTAGGGCACGCGCCGGAGCTTTAAGATTTGAAGGGCCAGTACGCTCATTAGTGTAATCCACCTGTGGCTCATTTATAAATTCGTCCACCCTCCTCAGTTCCCTGCGGGATCTTTGTTGCCTTGTGCATTTGAGAAAGCTTTCCTCTGTATTGCCTTGCCGTGTATCAGATCTCTTGCTCTTGTGACTTGATCTTGCTCCTCTGCCGCCTGCCTACTGAACTCCTGCTCCGCTTTGACTACGCTACTGTGCTTCCTGCCCTAACCTTCTTCTATCCAGACTTTGAGCTGCCTTATCCCTCCTGTGCCTCGCATCTCTTCAGCTGCCTGTGTGGTCGAGCCATGCCAGGGGTAGCGACCTGGGTGCCGCCTGCAGCAGTAAGTCCATCCCGCTTTGCAGCGGGCTCTGGTGAAAACCAGCGGCACCTTAGACTCCGCTCCCTGGTATGGTCCAGATCATCTGCCACACAGGTCCAGCAGGTCCACATCCACCAGGGTTCCTGTCTTCAAAAACGTGAGTGTTACAGTAAGATCCGGCCATGGATCCCGCTGAGGTACCCCTGCCTGAAGTTGCGGATCTTCCCTCCGTTGTGGTATGTCAGTCGCAGCAGTTGACCCGACAGGTGCACCAATTTTCTAAACTTTCAGCCATGATGAAACTGCTTTTGGCCTTGCAACAGCAGCAGGTACCACAATCTGGCCCACTCCTACCTCCCAGCTGCGCTTGCCTTTGCCTTACAAGTATGATGGGGATTTCAAATCATGCAGAGGCTTTGTTACACAGTGCTCCATGCACTTGGAGCTCATGTCTGAACTGTTCCCGACAGAACGTAGTAAGGTGGCCCTTTGTCATTAGTCTACTGTCAGGAAAAGCCCTGGCTTGGGCTACACCTCTTTGGAACCGTGGTGATCCAATATCCTCCAATTTGTCGGCATTCTTGGCAGAATTTTGCAGCGTCTTTGAGGAACCCGCACGTGCATCTTCAGCTGAGACGGCGTTGCTGAACCTCTGTCAAGGGAATTCTACTGAACCCGGTTAAATTCCGCATTCTAGCCTCTGAACTTGCCTGGAATGATGAGGCCTTGTGTGCTGCATTCAAAAAAGGACTGTCAAGCAGGATTAAAGATGCCCTTGCAGCACATGATCCTCCATCTTCTTTGACAGAACTTATCCATTTGGCCACACGCATTGATGTGCGTTTTGCCGAGAGACAGGAGGCATTGCGCTTAGAGAGGGAACCTGCCTACCTGACAACTGTGTTTCAACGTTCACCTCTTCAGTTTCTTGCGCCTCTTACCGAAGAGGTTATACAAGGAGATTGTTCTCGTCTTACGCAACAGTAGAGGTCACGAGAACACAATGAGAATTTGTGTTTGTATTGAGCTAGCCCAGAGCACTTTCTCAAGGATTGTACAATTCGCCAGCACCTAAAGTCCCTTGATGTGAATACTACCTCTTCATGCTTAACTATTCCTGTACAAGTCTTCGCTTCAGCCAAGTCTTCCTTCAGCACTACAGCATTTTTGTATTCTGGATAAGCAGGTGACTTTATTGATGCAGCTTTAGTCCACAAGTATCATCTTCCCCTTACTCGGCTTGCCAAGCCCTATTTCCTCTCCTCTGTTAATGGACAAAATCTGGACTGTAAGGTTCACTTCCGTACTGAATCTCTCGTCATGCAAGGGGGATTATCGCATAAAGAAAAGATTGAATTCTATGTTCTGCCACACTGTACTTCTGAGATTCTTCTTTGCCTTCCTTGGCTGCAACTACATTCCCTGCAACTGGATTGGAGAACTGGAGAAATAATTTGCTGGGGACAATCCTGTAAATTTTTTTTTGACTCCAACCTGTTCTGTGTAAAGTTGTTTCTCGTCCTCCTCCTTTAACTGGCCTGCCACCACCTTACCAAGATTTCTCTGATGTTTTCTGAAAGAAACAGGCTGAGTCTCTGCCTCCACATCGTCCTTACGACTGCCCTATTGATCTTCTGCCAGGTACTACTCCTCCTCGTTGGAGGATAAACCCTCTCTCAGTTCCTGAGACCAAAGCCATGGCTGAGTATATCCAGGAGAATCTCCAAAAGGGATTTATCCGTAAGTCCTCTACTCCTGCTGGAGCAGGTTTCTTCTTTGTAGGGAAGAAGGATGGCTCACTCCGTCCATGCATTGACTGCAGGGGACTTAACAAAATCACGGTCAAGAACCGTTATACTCTACCTCTTATTTCAGAACTTTTTGACCGTCTACGTGGTGCCAAGGTCTTCTCTAAGTTGGACTTACGCTGTGCGTATAACCTCATTCGTATCCTCAAGGGAGATGAATGGAAAACGGCCTTCAATACTTGTGACGGACATTTTGAGTATCTTGTAATGCCTTTTGGTCTCTGCAATGCTCCAGCCGTTTTTCAAGAGTTTGTCAATGATATCTTCCATGATCTTCTCTACACCTGTATTGTCATATACCTAGATGACATCCTGATCTTCTCTTCCAACCTAGAGAAGCATTGTACTCATGTTCGTCTGGTTCTTCAGCGACTTCGGAAGAATCATCTCTACACCAAACTGGAGAAATGCCTGTTCGAGAAATCTAGTCTTCTGCAGATGGATCCAGATAAGTTGTCTGCAGTATTGGATTGGCCTCATCCATCGGGCCTACATTCTATTCAACATTTTCTGGGATTCGCTAACAATTATTGTCAGTTTATCCTACATTTTTCATCCTTGATTGCTCCTCTTGTGGCCTTCACTAAGAAGGCATCTAATCCTGAATCTTGGCCTCAAGAGGCTGAAGATGCCTTTTCCCGTTTAAAGTCTATGTTTGCCTCTGCTCCCGTGCTTACAAGACCTGATTCGGAGAGGCCCTTTGCTTTGGATGTTGATGCCTCATCTATTGGAGCGGGTGCCGTTCTCACTCAGAAAGGCAAGGCAATACAGAAAAATGCCAAGGGCAAGAGTGTAACTTGTGGATTCTTCTCCAAGACATTCTCTCCTGCTGAGAGGAAATACTCCATTGGAGATCGTGAACTCCTTGCTATCAAGCTAGCCTTGGAGCAATGGCGACATTTATATGAAGATTCTTCTCATCCGATCAGCATCTACTCAGATCATAAGAATCTTCTATACCTTCAGTCTGCTCAGTGTTTGAACCCCCGCCAGGCAAGATGGTCACTGTTCTTTTCTAGGTTCAAATTCTTCATTCACTTCCGTCCAGCAGAAAAGAACATCAGGGCTGATGCTCTCTCCAGGTCCTCTGATGTCATTGGTTTGGACTCCACACCTATGCATATTATTCCTCCTGACCATTTGATTCCTGTAGCTCCTGCCGAGATTTAGCAAGTTCCTCTGGGAAAATCCTTTGTGCCCGCCAGATTGAGAAGCAAGGTCCTGAAATGGGGTCATTCTTCCTTGACAGCAGGACATCCTGGAATACGCAAGACTCTACTTCTTATTTTCCGGCACTACTGGTGGCCCCATCTTGAACGTGATGTTTCTGATTTTGTTCGGTCTGTGTAACATGTGCCCGTGACAAAACTCCTCGACAAAGACCTGCAGGACTCTTACAGCGTTTACCCATTCCAGAGACTCCCTGGTCCCATATCGCCATGGATTTCATCACCAATTTGCCACCTTCTCATAACAACACTGTCATCTGGGTCGTTGTAGATTGGTTTTCCAAGATGGCTCATTTCATTCCTCTACCAGGTCTTCCTTATGCCCCGCAGCTGGAGAAGTTCTTCTTGTTGCATGTCTTTGGTTTACATGGTCTTCCTCAGCATATTGTTTCGGATCGAGGTGTGCAGTTTGTCTCTAAGTCCTGGCGAACACTTTGTAACCGTCTGGACATCAATCTGGACTTCTCCTCGGCCTACCACCCTCAGTCCAACGGTCAGGTGGAGAAGGATAATCAAATCCTTGAGACTCATCTTTGCCATTTTGTTTCATCTGGCCAAGATGATTGGGTCAACCTTCTCCCCTGGGCTGAATTCTCATATAATCATAAGGAGTCAGAGTCCACAAGGTCGTCCCCCTTTTTTGTTGTCTACGGACTCCATCTCCATTCTCCTCTTCCTCTACCAGTCTCCTCCGGTGTAATCTGCTGTTGGTGAGCTGGTCCGTGACTTCTCCACCATCTGGCAACAGACCCGACAGTCGTTGTCCCAGACTTCTTCAAGCATGAAGGCGCAAGCAGATAAAGGTTGAAGACCTCCTCTGTCCTTCTCTCCTGGTGACATGGTGTGGCTTTCACCCAAGTAAATCCGATTCAAGATCCCCTGTTACAAGCTCGGTCCCCGCTACCTTGGTCCCTTCCAGATTCTACAAAAGATCAATCCTGTCTCCTACAAATTCTGTCTATCTGCTACGTTATGTATTCCCAATTCCTTCCACGTCTCTATCCTCAAGCCTCTTGTCATAAACCGGTTCTCTCAGAAGAATCTTGTCCCCACACCTGTCTCCGGCTCATCGGATGTCTACAAAGTTAAACAGATTCTTGCTGCAAAAACTGTGAGAGGTAATAAATTTTGGTTGACTGGGAGGGTTAGGGTCCTGAGGAGAGATCTTGGGAGCCTGAGGAGAATATCCTGGACCGTGATGTTCTCAGGAATTTTCTCTCTCGTAAAAGGAGGGGGAGACAAAAGGGGGGGGGGTAATGTTATGTTACGCGCTCCGGCCACACACGCTGGCCGTGAGTGCATGGTCCCCTTACCTTCTGCTGCCAATGGGCCTGGGACTCGCATCCTGGGACGTGCCCACATGCGAGCCCCAGTCTGTCACTCTTCGGATGTTTCTCCTTCCTCTCTGCTCTGGCGTGCATGTCCCTGGCCCCTAGGGCACGCGCGCATGCTGGAGCTTTAAGATTTAAAGGACCAGAATGCACATTAGTGTAATCCACCTGTGGCTCATTTACAAATTCCTCCAACCTCCTCAGTTCCCTGCCAGATTTTTGTTTCCTTGTGCCTTTGAGAAAGCGTTCCTCTGTATTGCCTTGCCGTATATCAGATCTCTTGCTCTTGTGACTTGACCTTGCTCCTCTGCCGCCTACCTACTGAACTTTTGCTTTGCTTTAACTAGGCTACTGTGCCGCCTGCCCTGACCTTCTGCTATCCAGACTACGAGTTGCCTTATCCCTCCTGTGCTTCGCATCTCCTCAGCCGCCTATGTGGTCAAGCCGTGCCAGGGGTAGCGACCTGGGCGCCGCCTGCAGCAGCAAGTCCATCCCACATGCGAGCCCCAGTCTGTCACTCTCCGGATGTTTCTCCTTCCTCTCTGCTCCGGCGTGCATGTCCCTGGCCCCTTGGGCGCGCGCGCATGCCGGAGCTTTAAGATTTAAAGGGCCAGAATGCACATTAGTGTAATCCACCTGTGGCTCATTTACAAATTCCTCCAACCTCCTCAGTTCCCTGCCAGATCTTTGTTTCCTTGTGCCTTTGAGAAAGTGTTCCTCTGTATTTCCTTGCCTTATATCAGATCTCTTGCTCTTGTGACTTGACCTTGCTCCTCTGCCGCCTGCCTACTGAACTCATGCTTTGCTTTAACTAGGCTACTGTGCTGCCTGCCCTGACCTTCTGCTATCCAGACTACGAGTTGCCTTATCCCTCCTGTGCTTCGCATCTCCTCAGCAACCTGTGTGGTCAAGCCGTGCCAGGGGTAGCGACCTGGGCGCCGCCTGCAGCAGCAAGTCCATCCCGCTTTGTGGCGCTCGCTGGTATGATCCGAGTCATCTGCCACACAGGTCCAGTGGATCCACATCCACTGGGGTTCCTGTCTTCAGAAACGTGAGTGTTACAATAGCCTAATTGTATTAGTTTATTGTGTGCTGCATTTTAGCCTGTGCTGCGTCACAGTACATTTTATGTATGTTTATGACAATTGATTGCTAGTAAAATTATGTTCAATTAAAAAATGACTAAAACACCACTTCCCCTCAGCTATTTAAGCTTGCCAATTAGATAATTATATTAACTGACTATTGTACTGTAGTTAACTACAAAATGAACTTCCTGAAATAAAAAGAAAGGCATATTTGAAGGAAAAGTTATGCGCATACACCCAATCTAAAAAAAAGGGTTAAAAGTCAGTGGTACTGTATAGAAAATTTACAGAGTAGAGTGACGTACAGTCATGCCACAACCTGAAAACAAATAGCTATGTCAACACAAACATCTGCTTGTTCATTCCCGTTAAATAGAGTCCAAATTAATTCTCCCTGCCGTCTGCCGATCTGTCAAGAATTCTTTCCACAGAGTGTCACGGTGGGTGGAAATTACTCTTACACACAGCTACAGGGAGTGCATGGATTTTTCATTGCTCTTAAGGTGCTTAATTTTATAAAGATTTTTTTAAGGTAGTTACTTGACAACCACAGCTACATTTTCTGGACTGGAGAAAATCACCACTGTGTGTATTTTCAAAATCTACCCAAAATCCAAGTAAAATACACTAGTAGAATAGCAAAATTTTTTATTTATTAATGAGAAACATCAGTTAATCAGTGGAGGGCTCATTTAGTTGTGACAAATAAATAGGAGAGCATTCATTTACTATCAATTTTACTTATCTCCATTTCATTTCTAACAAATTTGTATAACTTTACCAAAAATGACTCCTTACCTCATAAAAAGCTGCTCTAAAGTCTTGGCTATTTGGTGTCTCACTTTTCCGCAATCTGCTCTTCACTGCGTGTTGTCAGGCTCAGTTAATTTCTTGTAATGGAGAGACCAGCATGGAACACAGTAGTGTGGGAATACTTAGCTACTGCTATGTATAGGAGAGACGGAGAGGGCGCCTGGGTTGTGTACCTGCAATCTGCAATTCTGTTGCTGCCTTCCAGAGGATCTATTCTGTGCCTGAAATATAAATCAAGGCTTCCCTCTCATTTCAGCCACACTTCAGTGATTAGTGTAACCCCTTCCTGCTGCTTCTTCCTTTTAATCTTTATTTATATATCTTGTAAAGCCAATTCATCAGTAACTTATTATTGCTTTACATGCCCCTATAGCAGTGATGTTGAAGAGTTGTGACAGAGTAGTGCAGTGGTTGGGTAAGGTCATAGTGAAGGGATGCTTCAGGACTTTGGTGGAATATTGCTGTGAAGCAGTGATGGGGTGGTGCCATGGAGCTGCAGTGGAGTAAAGCTTTGGATGGATGTTGTGCTTTGGTTGAGTGGTGTTGTAAACTGTACTTTTGTAATGTTGTACAGTGTAGAGCATTGGTAGACAAGGGTGTAGGTCTGTGCTAAAAAAAGCCATGCAGGGAAAGCTTTGTTGGAATGTTCCAGTGGAGCTATAGGGGAGATTGCTGTGGTAATCATTGTTGCTTTGGTAAGCAAGTTCTGTAGGCATTTTTTTTCTTGCTTTTGGTTTTGCTTATGTGTGGCATAGTTATCATACTATCACAGAGGGTTGATAAATTTGTCTTACATAACCAAAAACCAATAAATCACTCTTGAATACCATTTTTTTAGCACACATAAGCAAAAACCAATAAATGACTTCAGAACAGCACTTTGTCACCCCACCTCAAGTCGCAGCTATGGAAAAAAATTTGCGATATATATATATATATATATGTGTGTGTTAATCCATTACTAAGCTGGGGCTTAGTGTTAGGCCCAAAAACAGAGCTAGCCCCCTAATTGTTATCCTGGTACCCACCGCCACAGTGGTGCTAGGAAGAGTCGGTACCAGCAGGCCCGGAGCATCAAAAATGGTTCTCCTGTGCCTAGGCAGTAACAGGCTGGTGTTATTTAGGCTGGGGAGGGCCAGTAACAATGGTCCTCGCCATCCCCTGGTAATGTCAGGCTGTTGCTGCTTTGTTGGTATCTGGCTGATACTGAAAATACAGGTATCCCTATGCATTTTTTTTTTTTTTTTTTTATTACTATTTTATATAAAAAAAAGTAAAAAAAACATAGGGTTCCCTGTATTTTCAGTACCAGCTAGATACCAACAAAGCAGCAACAGCCTGACGTTACCAGGGTGGGCGAGGACTATTGTTACTGACCCTCCCCAGCCTAAATAATTCCAGCCTGTTACTGCCTAGGCACAGGAGCGTCATTTTTGATGCTCCGGGCATGTTGGTACTGGCTCTTCCCGACACCCCTGTGGTGGTGGTTAGCTGTTTTTGGGGATAACGCTAAGCCCCGGCTTAGTAATGGACTTCGCCTATAAAACGACTTCCACTACTAAGCCAGTAAGGGAATTTAAAAAAAAAACAACAACACTTTTTAAAAACTTTTATTCCAAAAAACACTCCCCCACAAGACCTCGTTAGCCATTTTCTTAATATAAAAAAAAAAAAAGACACTGGTCATCAACATAATCAACCAAATCCGAAAAAGTGCTCTGCATACACGGATCTGAAATGAGAAGAAAAAAACAGGGAAATTGGTTTGTACATTTATGGCCCCCTTCCTTTCGGAAAACATCCATAAACCAGCATTTCCAAACAAGGAGCCTCTAGCTGTTGCTAAACTCTCATCATTTGTAATTTAGCAACAGCGAGCCTCCAGTTTAGCAACAGGTGGAGTCTTGTTGTTTCTAAACTACTACTCCCATAATGGGAGTTGTAGTTTAGCAACAGCTGGAGGCACCCTGTAGCTAAACTACTACTCCAGTAATGGGAGTTGTAGTTTAGCAACAGCTGGAGGCACCCCCCCGTCCACCAGCTCCTCTCCCCCCACTAGCTCATTCCCCCCTACTCATCTCTCCTCCCCCCACCCCGAGCTCATCTCTTTCCCCCCCGAGCTCATCTCCCCCCCACTACAGCTCATCCTCCCCCCTCCAGCTCACCCACGCCCTCCAGCTCATCTCCCCCCTAGACTCCAGCTCATCTACCCCCTGCCTGGTAATCTCCCGCAACCCCCGCTTATCTTTCCTCTGCCGCTTATCTTTCCTTCGCCGCTTATCTTTCTCCCGCTGCTTATCTTTCCTCCGCCGCTGGTCAGCTTCATCTTGCTGCCTGTACATCTCCCACCCCGCCGCTTGCTGTTACAGGACTAAAACTCCCAGCTTGTCCTTTCAGTGAGGACATGCTGGGAGTTGCAGTTTACACAGTGAGAGGGCCGGTGGTAGATGCAGGCCGGCCTGCTCCTACGGAATATGAAACTACAGTGTAATCTCATACTGAGAATGTTATGAATCAGTAGCAGGTGGGCAGGGGAGCCAGAATCCCATAAAAACATTTAATTTCTTACTCACAGCAAGGGTTTTGCATTTCAGTGAATAACCCACCAATAATTTTTCAGAACACCTACTTATTGGAGGAGATTTATCAAAACCTGTGCGGAGTTAAAGTTGACCAGTTGCCCATGGTAACCAATCAGATTGTTTTTTTTTTATTTTTAAAAAGGCCTCTGAAAAATAAAAGAAGCAATTTGATTGGTTGCTATGGGCAACTGGTCAACTTTTCCTCTGCACAAGTTTGTGTGCAGTATTGGTCAGCACTGATGCTTATTGGCTGACTTCATTAGCTCTACTGCACACATACAGGATAAATCCTAGGCATGTTTCAATACCGGTTCCGAATATTTTCGGTAGACATTTAGGGAGGGAGACAAAACAATACCAGGGGTGCCATCATTAATATGTTACTGTACTATTTAAACACTGGAGCTTTTTTTCCCCACAGTCCCTTGATAAAGAGTTGATCACAAAGTGTTTGCCACAAGAGGATCCAGCAATCATCTTGTAATCTGTCAGGAAATCTCCCCACATTATAGGCATTATACAGTGCTCCATCAAAGAATTGGAATATTCCTACAATATAGGACAGGCTTACCAGAACTAGAGATTGTCTTGGTAACCAGTGTTCATTCTGGCCAGCAGATGAACAAAACCGCTTTCTACCTCTAATATGGTAATACAGTGTTTCAAAATATATTTTTAACGCAGAAAACATTTTCCATCGTTGAACACCTCTTTAATGTTAACCTTTTGTTTAAATTTTTTTTAAATAAATGAATAAAGGCTGCTCTAATCCACTTTTTTGTACCACTAAAACTGGTAGGTTTAGGATTCTGTGGTGGAGAAGCCTGCCTGAGGTTGCCAGAGACCAATCTCCAAGTCCCTTTTCCTTAAATCTGTACAGCAAGCTGTGCAACACTCTATCCAAGCTGTTCTGTCACCAGTGCTGCATGAGTAGGCTGAGATTAAATGGGGAATCCATCATAAGGTGATTTTAGTACTTACCTACAAGACAGTAATGGACAAGCTTAGGAAGGATCCGTGCTTGTCTTGGAGCTAAATGGCTATGTTGAGGGATTACCATAATACAGTGGCTATCTTTTAGTGAAATGTCTATTTACTGTTAGAGAATCCTCCATCCAACTACAAGTCCCATAATTCCTTATTTGTAAGTGCGAGGCCACTTTTCTCCCTCCCACACATCAGCCATCCCACCCATTGAAACACATCTGTACTCCCTTCCAATCAATAGACCAGTACAATAGACCTTACGTCTCAAAATTGTTGACAAAGTCAATTAAAGTGCCTGTCTGGAAGAACCTTCTAGTTAGGTGAACCATGTATGTTAAAATTTGATCAGCCTGGTTGACTTTCTTCAACATGTCACGTAAAAATACACCATTTGAGGTGTCTCTCATCCTTTCCCCCTCCTCTTTTCTCTAACTTTCTTTATTTCACTTTCAAATTGATGCTCTCCTTTCTTTGTGACTATGACCTGCTGTATATTATATTTAGTACTATGCTATTGGTCATTACATGCACTTGCTCCCTTGGACCTGGAATTACCCTTATATCTGTATTTGGAGGTGAAGTTATCTTCTGGCTTTATTCTCTATTTAAAATTTCAATGAAAACAGAATTGTTAAATAAAAAATGTATTAAGAAATCTGACATGGACATGTTGATTATTCTCCTCCATTTCAAAGTTCTTTCCATTAAGTGTACAAAGGTAGACAGTTCAATATCTCAGGCTCTTGTCTGGCAATGCTCATGATTACGTGAAAAGCCTACAATTTAACAAATTACTTCAAAGGATGAATCACTAAATCTTTCTTTCTCAAGGTGTTGTCACTTGTGTCCACTCATCATCCATTTTCCATAATATTTATATAGTAAACTTTTACCATAAGTCTTTCCAGAATTTTATTCACTGTAGCAAAGTATTTTTTCTGCAAACTGTTATGAAACTCTTAAGTCTTTGAACATATTTGCATAATTTACAGCAAAGGACGCAATATTCTATTTAATCCCATACTGCTGCATTGTTGCTGCTACTATTAATGCTTTCATAGATGTACTGTACATTAAGACATAATTTATGTTTTGTATCATTTGAAGGTCGTTGTTACTGTTTGTACATTCTTTGTGGCATTAAACATACTTTATGTTGGATATTTCTGAACAATTACTGTACATATACATAGTTACATAATGTATGGTTGAAAAAAGACATACGTCCATCAAGTCCAACCAGGGAATTGAAGGGAAGGGTGTAAGGGGATAAGGGGAAGGGATGTAGTTTTATAATTCTGCATAAGCATTAAAGGGGTATTCCAGGAAAAAACTTTTTTTTATATATCAACTGGCTCCAGAAAGTTAAACAGATTTGTAAATTACTTCTATTAAAAAATCTTAATCCTTTCAGTACTTATGAGCTTCTGAAGTTAAGGTTGTTCTTTTCTGTCTAAGTGCTCTCTGATGACACCTGTCTCGGGAAACGCCCAGTTTAGAAGAGGTTTGCTATGGGGATTTGCTTCTAAACTGGGCGTTTCCCGAGACACGTGTCATCAGAGAGACAGAAAAGAACAACCTTAACTTCAAAAGCTCATAAGTACTGAAAGGATTAAGATTTTAATAGAAGTAATTAACAAATCTGTTTAACTTTCTGGATCCAGTTGATATATAAAAAAAAAAAGTTTTTTCTGGATAACCCCTTTAATGTTATTTTGTTCCAGGAATGTATCTAACCCTGTTTTAAAGCTATTAATTGTTCCTGCTGTGACCAGTTACTGAGGTAGACTGTTCCATAAATTCACAGTTCTTATGGTAAAGAAGGAGTGTCGCCCCTTTAGACTAAACCTTTTCTTCTCCAGACGGAGGGAGTGCCCCCTCGTCCTTTGGGGGGGGTTTAACCTGGAACAGTTTTTCTCCATATTTTTTGTATGGACCATTTATATACTTATATACGTTTATCATATCCCCCCTTAAACGTGTCTTCTCAAGACTAAACAATTGTAACTCCTTTAATCGCTCCTCATAGCTAAGATGTTCCATGCCCCATATTAGTTTAGTCGCGCGTCTCTGCACCCTTTCCAGCTCCACAGTGTCCCTTTTATGAACAGGCGACCAAAACTGAACAGCATATTCCAGGTGAGGCCGTACCAATGCTTTATAAAGGGGGAGTATTATGTCCCTGTCCCTCGAGTCCATGCCTCTTTTTATACATGACAATATCCTGCTGGCTTTGGAAGCAGCAGCCTGACATTGCATGCTATTCTGAAGTCTGTGATCTACAAGTACACCCAGATCCTTCTCTACCAGTGACTCTGCCAGTTTAATCCCCCCTAAGACATACGACGCATGCAGGTTATTAGTACCCAGATGCATAACTTTACATTTATCCACATTGAACCTCATTTGCCATGTGGATGCCCAGACACTTAGTCTATCCAAGTCATCTTGTAACTTATGCACATCCTCTATAGACTGTACCGTGCTACAAAGCTTGGTGTCATCTGCAAAGATAGAAACAGAGCTGTTAATACCATCCTCTATATCATTGATAAATAAATTAAACAACAGCGGGCCCAGTACTGAACCTTGGGGTACACCACTAATAAGAGGGGACCAATCAGAGTACGAATCATTGACCACCACTCTCTGGGTATGATCCATGAGCCAGTGTTCAATCCAGTTACAAACTAAAGTTTCCAAGCCCAAAGACCTTAACTTACCTGTCAGACGTCTATGAGGGACAGTATCAAACGCTTTAGCAAAATCCAGAAACACTATATCCACAGCCATTCCTCTGTCAAGGCTTCTACTCACCTCTTCATAAAAGCAAATTAGATTGGTTTGACAACTTCTATCCTTAGTAAACCCATGCTGGCTATCACTTATAATACAATTATCCCCTATGTATTCCTGTATGTAATCCCTTATAAGTCCTTCAAACAATTTACCCACAATGCACGTTAAACTTACTGGTCTATAATTGCCTGGCGAAGACCTAGAGCCCTTCTTGAAGATTGGTACCACATTCGCCTTGCGCCAGTCCCTTGGCACAATACCAGACACCAGAGAATCTCTAAATATCATGAACAAGGGTACAGATATTAATGAACTTACCTCTTTAAGAACTCTTGGGTGTAGTCCATCAGGTCCTGGAGATTTGCTTACATTTATATCACTTAACTTACCTTGTACCATCTCTACATTAAGCCAATTCAGTACATTACATGATGTGTTACCAGCACTGACCAATGACCTGGCCAATGTCAGCTCCTCCTTCTTCCATAGTATATACAGAACTAAAGAACCCATTCAGTAGCTCTGCCTTCTCTTGATTGCCTGTGGCAACCTCCCCATTATCATTATTAATTCCTTAAGGACTCAGGGTTTTTCCGTTTTTGCACTTTAATTTTTTCCTCCTTACCTTTTAAAAATCATAACCCTTTTTCAATTTTCCACCTAAAAATCCATATTATGGCTTATTGTTTGCATCGCCAATTCTAATTTGCAGTGACATTAGTTATTTTACCCAAAAATTCACGACGAAACGGAAAAAAAAATCATTGCGCGACAAAATCGAAGAAAAAACGTAATTTTGTGACTTTTGGGGGGCTTCCTTTTCTACGCAGTGCATATTTTGGTAAAAATTACACATTACCATTATTCTGTAGGTCCATACGGTTAAAATGATACCCTACTTATATAGGTTTGATTTTGTCGTACTTCTGGAAAAAATCATAACTACATGCAGGAAAATTTATACGTTTAAAAATGTTATCTTCTGACCCCTATAACTTTTTTATTTTTACAGACAGTGGGCGGTATGAGGGCTCATTTTTTGTGCCGTGATCTGAAGTTTTTATCGGTATGATTTTTGTTTTGATCTGACTTTTTGATCACTTTTTATTCATTTTTTAATGGTATAAAAAGTGATCAAAATAAGCTTTTTTGGACTTTGGCATTTTTTTGCGCGTACGCCATTGACCGTACGGTTTAATTAATGATATATTTTTATAGTTTGGACATTTACGCACGTGGCGATACCACATATGTTTATTTTTTATTTTTTTAACACTGTTTTATTTTTTTTGGGGAAAAGGGGGGTGATTCAAACTTTTATTAGGGAAGGGGTTAAATGAACTTTATTAACACTATTTTTTTACATTTTTTTGCAGTGTTATAGGTCCCATAGGGACCTATAACACTGCACACACTGATCTCTTACACAGATCACAGGCGTGTATTAACACGCCTGTGATCAGTGTTATCGGCGCTTGACTGCTCCTGCCTGAATCTTAGGCACGGAGCAGTCATTCGTCGATCGGACACTGAGGAGGCAGGTAAGGGCCCTCCCGGTGTCCGGTCAGCTGTTCGGGACGCCGCGATTTCACCGCGGCGGTCCCGAACAGCCCGACTGAGCAGCCGGGTCACTTTCGCTTTCACTTCAGAAGCGGCGGTCAGCTTTGACCGCCGCTTCTAAAGGGTTAATACCGCACATCGCCGCGATCAGCGATGTGTGGTATTAGCCGCGGGTCCCGGCCGTTGATTAGCGCCAGGACCAACGCGATATGATGCGGGATCACGGCGCGATCCCGCTTCATATCACGGGAGCCGGCACAGGACGTAAATATACGTCCTGCGTCGTTAAGGGTTTAAGGGGTCCTACATGTTCTGTCCTTGGTTTTTTTGTATTTATATATATATAAAAAAATATTTAGGATTAGCTTTGCTTTCTTTGGCCACCTGTCTCTCATTTTGAATTCTTGCTGTTTTTATTACATTTTTACAGATTTTATTAAGCTCCTTGTACTGTTTAAATGTTATAGCTGACCCATCAGATTTGTATTTTTTGAAGGTTATTTTTTTTGTTATTTATTGCTCTTTTAACATCATTTGTCAGCCATGTAGGATTTAGTTTTAAGCGTTTATATTTGTTCCGCTTTGGTATATATTTCGCTGTATAGTTATTTAGAGTTGATTTAAAGATGTCCCATTTACCTTCTGTATCAGTATTTGACAACACTTCCCCCCAGTCTATGTCCTGTAGTGCAGCTCTCAGCCCAGGGAAATTTGCCTTTTTAAAGTTATATGTTTTTGCCTTCCCCGTCTGTCTTTGTTTTCTACATTTTAAGTCAAAAGTAACTATATTGTGGTCGCTATTACCAAGGTTTTCCCGCACAGTTACATTACCAACCAGCTCTGCGTTGTTGGAAATTATCAGATCCAACAAGGCATCACTTCTTGTGGGGTCCTCCACAAACTGGCCCATAAAATTATCCTGCAATAAATTTAGGAATTTTCTCCCCTTTGTAGTTTTAGCCAGCCCCCGGCCCCAATCTATATCTGGATAGTTAAAATCTCCCATTATTACCACTGTACCTGCCCGGGCGGCACCTATAACACTGCACACACTGATCTCTTACACAGATCACAGGCGTGTATTAACACGCATGTGATCAGTGTTTTCGGTGCTTGACTGCTCCTGCCTGGATCTCAGGCACGGAGCAGTCATTCGCCGATCGGACACCGGGGAGGCCGGTAAGGGCCCTCCCGGTGTCCGCTCAGCTGTTCGGGACGCCGCAATTTCACCGCGGTGGTCCCGAACAGCCCGACTGAGCAGCCAGGTCACTTTCAGTTTCACATTAGAAGCGGCAGTCAGCTTTGACCGCCGCTTCTAAAGGGTTAATACCGCACATCACCGCGATCGGCGATGTGTGGTATTAGCCGCGGGTCCCGGCCATTGATTAGCGCCGGGACCGACGCAATATGATGCGGGATCGGGGCGCGATCCCGCTTCATATCGCGGGAGCCGGCGCAGGACGTAAATATACGTCCTGCGTCGTTAAGGGGTTAATGGGGCTTATTGTAGTTATTGAGTTATTGGGGCTAATGGAATTTTTTGAATTATTGGGATTACAATTTTTCAGGCTACATTTATTTTTACGGCTGGTTTGTAACCCATGGATCTCCTTATCCACTGCTCTTAACCTCCCCCCACAGGACTCCTCTCCACCCTCTATTATGTCCTGACCCCTCTCTAACCTATCCATCCCACTGTCTGCTTTCTTTGCTTTATTATCCTCCCCCCACTCACCTAGTTTAAATACTCTGTCACCCCTTCCAGGATTCTCTCCCCCAGCACAGTGGACCCCCTTCCATTCAGGTGCAAATTATCCTTAGAATAGAGTTTGTACCCCAATGAAAAGTCAGCCCAGTGCTCTAAAAACCCAAACCCTTTCCCCTTACACCACGACTTAAGCCATGCATTTAACTCCCTAAGCTCCCGCTGTCTTTCCTGTAATACCATTCTGTTAGTTAGTGTACTTTATGGTAAAGTACATAGAAACACAGACGAAATAGTGCAGCTCAGCTCACTCACCACACAGACCAGCTAGAATGGATGAAGGAGTTGCCCAAGTTCTGAAGCGCTGGAGCCCGGATGAAGGGGGCCGCCTTCCCGTGTAGGTCAACAGGAAAACATTGGAGTATCCAGCTTCTAAGCAAAAAACACTGTTAAAATTCAAGGTTTAATGGAATCTTTAAAAACACGGAGGATTTATAATTAAAAACATCCATGCCGACGCGTTTCAAGCTTAAATCAAGCTCTTAATCATGGCCATGATTAAGAACTTGATTTAAGCTCCAAACACATCGGCATGGATCCTCCGTGTTTTGAAAGATTCCATTAAAACTTGAATCTTAACAGTGTATTTTGCTGAGAAGCTAGATACTCCAAAGTTTTTTTTTATGGTAAAGTGCATACTATATCCCTGAATAATTTTGTTATGAAAAGTGAATATTTGTTTATTTAGTAATGCACAAAAATGACAAATCAGAAATTACATACCTTCATATGGTAGTTGAAAGTAATGTGTAAGTAGCTTTTACTGTAACCTGGAGCCTTTGCTCTGAACAGCTATGGAATTAAAATAAGAAAAAAGGAAAGTGGAGAAAGTGTTGCATACTGATGCTGACATCCTTGTGCCTTTAGCATGACAGTGTCTTGTATGACTTTCACTGCCTTTTACTTTTATTTTTCAAATCCATTTCCCATGCATATTGAAATAATGGAGTCTCCGTAATGCACATTAAAGGATTTAACAAACAGCATATTTTAGGGAGACTAAAGCTCCGAGACATGAGGTTGCGCTCTAAAGCTAGTGAGTGGCAGACACAAAGGTGAGATGGAGAGGTATGATGTCATAAGCAGACTGATAAATTCATTCAATAGCCCTTCACTGCAAGTAAATGTTGTGAGTGGACTGGGGACTTTTAAAATAGCATACTGAAAATACAGGGGAAAAAAAATACTATACATGAAATCCCATCCTATGCTTATTCAAAGGGATGTTAAATTGTTAATACATTAAAAAAAATGTAGACTATGTAAATTGAGCTTCATTATTCTATAATGAAACGTTATGCAATTTTCATTTTGACAGAGCAGGACTGTCCATGTGGCAGTGCTGGCAATTACCAGATGGGTAGGGGTACTCACTGGCCCATTCTTCACCCTGATAGCCGCATGGTCGCATAGTATACGTCTTGATCTACAAAGGTTACTACAGTCACTGGCTGCAGTAGGCTGTGTAGTGTAGAGGCTGCAGTAGGCTGTGTAATGTAGTGGCTGCAGTAGGCTGTGTAGTGTAGAGGCTGCAGTAGGCTGTGTAGTGTAGTGGCTGAAGTAGGCTGTGTAGTGTAGAGGCTGCAGTAGGCTATGTAGTGTAGAGGCTGCAGTAGGCTGTGTAATGTAGTGGCTGCAGTAGGCTGTGTAATCTAGTGGCTGCAGTAGGTTGTGCAGTGTAGTGGCTGCAGTAGGCTGTGTAGTATAGAGGATGCAATAGGCTGTGCAGTATAGAGGATGCAGTAGGCTGTGTAGTGTAGAGGCTGCGGTAGGCTGTGTAATGTAGTGGCTGTGTAGTGTAGTGGCTGCAGTAGGCTGTGTAGTGTAGAGGCTGCAGTAGGCTGTGTAGTGTAGATGCTGCAGTAGGCTGTGTAGTGTAGATGCTGCAGTAGGCTATGTAGTGTAGAGGCTGCAGTAGGCTGTGTAATGTAGTTGCTGCAGTAGGTTGTGTAGTGTAGTGGCTGCAGTAGGCTGTGTAGTGTAGTGGCTGCAGTAGGCTGTGTAGTATAGAGGATGCCGTAGGCTGTGTAATGTAGTGGCTGCAGTAGGCTGTGTAGTGGCTGTAGTAGGCTTTGTAGTGTAGAGGCTGCAGTAGGCTGTGTAGTGTAGAGTCTGCATTAGGCTGTGTAATGTAGTGGCTGCAGTAGGCTGTGTAGTGTAGAGGCTGCAGTAGGCTGTGTAGTGTAGAGGCTGCAGTAGGCTGTGTAGTGTAGAGGCTGCAGTAGGCTATGTAGTGTAGAGGCTGCAGTAGGCTGTGTAATGTAGTTGCTGCAGTAGGTTGTTTAGTGTAGTGGCTGCAGTAGGCTGTGTAGTATAGTGGCTGCAGTAGGCTGTGTAGTATAGAGGATGAAGTAGGCTGTGTAATGTAGTGGCTGCAGTAGGCTTTGTAGTGTAGAGGCTGCAGTAGGCTGTGTAGTGTAGAGGCTGCAGTAGGCTATGTAATGTAGTGGCTGCAGTAGGCTGTGTAGTGTAGAGGCTGCAGTAGGCTGTGTAGTGTAGAGGCTGCGGTAGGCTGTGTAATGTAGTGGCTGCAGTAGGCTGTGTAGTGTAGAGGCTGCACTAGGCTGTGTAATTTAGTGCCTGCCGTAGGCTGTGTAGTGGAGAGGCTGCAGTAAGCTGTGTAGTGTAGAGGCTAGGCTTTGTAGTTTAGAGGCTGCAGTAGGCTGTGTAGTGTAGAGGCTGCAGTAGGCTGTGTAGTGTCGAGGCTGCAGTAGGCTGTGTAGTGTAGAGGCTACAGTAGGCTGCATAGTGTAGAGGCTGCAGTAGGCTGTGTGATATAGTGGCTGCAGTAGGCTGTGTAGTGTAGAGGCTGCGGTAGGCTGTGTAGTGTAGAGGCTGCAGTAGGCTGTGTAGTATAGAGGCTGCAGTAGGCTGTGTAGAGTAGAGGCTGCAGTAGGCTGTGTAGTGTAGAGGCTGCAGTAGGCTGTGTAGTGTAGAGGCTGCAGTAGGCTGTGTAGAGTAGAGGCTGCAGTATCTTGTGTAGTGTAGAGGCTGCAGTAGGCTGCGTAGTGTAGAGGATGCAGTAGGCTGTGTAATATAGTGGCTGCAGTAGGCTGTGTAGTGTAGAGGCTGCGGTAGGCTGTGTAGTGTAGAGGCTGCAGTAGGGTGTGTAGTGTAGAGGCTGCAGTAGGCTGTGTAGTGAAGAGGCTGCATTAGGCTGTGTAGTGTAGAGGCTGCGGTAGACTGTGTAGTGTAGAGGCTGCGGTAGGCTGTGTAGTGTAGAGGCTGCAGTAGGCTGTGTAGTGTAGAGGCTGCAGTAGGCTGTGTAGTGTAGAAGCTGCAGTAGGCTGTATAGTGTAGAGGCTGCAGTAGGCTGTGTAGTGTAGAGGTTGCAGTTGGTTGTGTAATGTAGTGGCTGCAGTAGGCTGTGTAGTGTAGTGTAGTGGCTGCAGTAGGCTGTGTAGTGTAGAGGCTGCAGTAGGCTGTGTAGTGTAGATGCTGCAGTAGGCTATGTAGTGTGGAGGCTGCAGTAGGCTGTGTAATGTAGTTGCTGCAGTAGGTTGTGTAGTGTAGTGGCTGCAGTAGGCTGTGTAGTGTAGTGGCTGCAGTAGGCTGTGTAGTATAGAGGATGCAGTAGGCTGTGTAATGTAGTGGCTGCAGTAGGCTGTGTAGTGGCTGTAGTAGGCTTTGTAGTGTAGAGGCTGCAGTAGGCTGTGTAGTGTAGAGTCTGCATTAGACTGTGTAATGTAGTGGCTGCAGTAGGCTGTGTAGTGTAGAGGCTGCAGTAGGCTGTATAGTGTAGAGGCTGCAGTAGGCTGTGTAGTGTAGAGGCTGCAGTAGGCTGTGTAGTGTAGAGGCTGCAGTAGGCTGTGTAATGTAGTTGCTGCAGTAGGTTGTTTAGTGTAGTGGCTGCAGTAGGCTGTGTAGTATAGTGGCTGCAGTAGGCTGTGTAGTATAGAGGATGAAGTAGGCTGTGTAATGTAGTGGCTGCAGGAGGCTTTGTAGTGTAGAGGCTGCAGTAGGCTGTGTAGTGTAGAGGCTGCAGTAGGCTATGTAATGTAGTGGCTGCAGTAGGCTGTGTAGTGTAGAGGCTGCAGTAGGCTGTGTGGTGTAAAGGCTGCGGTAGGCTGTGTAATGTAGTGGCTGCAGTAGGCTGTGTAGTGTAGAGGCTGCACTAGGCTGTGTAATTTAGTGCCTGCAGTAGGCTGTGTAGTGGAGAGGCTGCAGTAAGCTGTGTAGTGTAGTGGCTGCAGTAGGCTGTGTAGTGTAGTGGCTGCAGTAGGCTGTGTAGTATAGAGGATGCAGTAGGCTGTGTAATGTAGTGGCTGCAGTAGGCTGTGTAGTGGCTGTAGTAGGCTTTGTAGTGTAGAGGCTGCAGTAGGCTGTGTAGTGTAGAGTCTGCATTAGGCTGTGTAATGTAGTGGCTGCAGTAGGCCGTGTAGTGTAGAGGCTGCAGTAGGCTGTATAGTGTAGAGGCTGCAGTAGGCTGTGTAGTGTAGAGGCTGCAGTAGGCTGTGTAGTGTAGAGGCTGCAGTAGGCTGTGTAATGTAGTTGCTGCAGTAGGTTGTTTAGTGTAGTGGCTGCAGTAGGCTGTGTAGTATAGTGGCTGCAGTAGGCTGTGTAGTATAGAGGATGAAATAGGCTATGTAATGTAGTGGCTGCAGGAGGCTTTGTAGTGTAGAGGCTGCAGTAGGCTGTGTAGTGTAGAGGCTGCAGTAGGCTATGTAATGTAGTGGCTGCAGTAGGCTGTGTAGTGTAGAGGCTGCAGTAGGCTGTGTAGTGTAAAGGCTGCGGTAGGCTGTGTAATGTAGTGGCTGCAGTAGGCTGTGTAGTGTAGAGGCTGCACTAGGCTGTGTAATTTAGTGCCAGCAGTAGGCTGTGTAGTGGAGAGGCTGCAGTAAGCTGTGTAGTGTAGAGGCTAGGCTTTGTAGTTTAGAGGCTGCAGTAGGCTGTGTAGTGTAGAGGCTGCAGTAGGCTGTGTAGTGTCGAGGCTGCAGTAGGCTGTGTAGTGTAGAGGCTGCAGTAGGCTTTGTAGTGTAGAGGCTGCAGTAGGCTGTGTAGTGTATAGTCTGCATTAGGCTGTGTAATGTAGTGGCTGCAGTAGGCTATGTAGTGTAGAGGCTGCAGTAGGCTGTATAGTGTAGAGGCTGCAGTAGGCTATGTAGTGTAGAGGCTGCAGTAGGCTGTGTAATGTAGTTGCTGCAGTAGGTTGTTTAGTGTAGTGGCTGCAGTAGGCTGTGTAGTATAGTGGCTGCAGTAGGCTGTGTAGTATAGAGGATGAAGTAGGCTGTGTAATGTAGTGGCTGCAGGAGGCTTTGTAGTGTAGAGGCTGCAGTAGGCTGTGTAGTGTAGAGGCTGCAGTAGGCTATGTAATGTAGTGGCTGCAGTAGGCTGTGTAGTGTAGAGGCTGCAGTAGGCTGTGTAGTGTAAAGGCTGCGGTAGGCTGTGTAATGTAGTGGCTGCAGTAGGCTGTGTAGTGTAGAGGCTGCACTAGGCTGTGTAATTTAGTGCCTGCAGTAGGCTGTGTAGTGGAGAGGCTGCAGTAAGCTGTGTAGTGTAGAGACTAGGCTTTGTAGTTTAGAGGCTGCAGTAGGCTGTGTAGTGTCGAGGCTGCAGTAGGCTGTGTAGTGTAGAGGCTACAGTAGGCTGCATAGTGTAGAGGCTGCAGTAGGCTGTGTGATATAGTGGCTGCAGTAGGCTGTGTAGTGTAGAGGCTGCGGTAGGCTGTGTAGTGTAGAGGCTGCAGTAGGCTGTGTAGAGTAGAGGCTGCAGTAGGCTGTGTAGTGTAGAGGCTGCAGTAGGCTGTGTAGTGTAGAGGCTGCAGTAGGCTGTGTAGAGTAGAGGCTGCAGTATCTTGTGTAGTGTAGAGGCTGCAGTAGGCTGTGTAGTGTAGAGGCTGCAGTAGGCTGTGTAGTGTAGAGGCTGCGGTAGACTGTGTAGTGTAGAGGCTGCAGTAGGCTGTGTAGTGTAGAGGCTGCAGTAGGCTGTGTAGTGTAGAGGCTGCGGTAGACTGTGTAGTGTAGAGGCTGCGGTAGGCTGTGTAGTGTAGAGGCTGTGGTAGGCTGTGTAGTGTAGAGGCTAAAGTAGGCTGTGTAGTGTAGAGGCTGCAGTAGGCTGTATAGTGTAGAGGCTGCAGTAGGCTGTGTAGTGTAGAGGTTGCAGTTAGCTGTGTAATGTAGTGGCTGCAGTAGGCTGTGTAGTGTAGAGGCTGCAGTAGGCTGTGTAGTATATAGGCTGCAGTAGGCTGTGTAGAGTAGAGGCTGCAGTAGGCTGTGTAGTGTACAGGCTGCAGTAGGCTGTGTAGAGTAGAGGCTGCAGTATCTTGTGTAGTGTTGAGGCTGCAGTAGGCTGTGTAGTGTAGAGGCTGCCGTAGGCTGTGTAATATAGTGGCTGCAGTAGGCTGTGTAGTGTAGAGGCTGCGGTAGGCTGTGTAGTGTAGAGGCTGCAGTAGGCTGTGTAGTGTAGAGGCTGCAGTAGGCTGTGTAGTGAAGAGGCTGCAGTAGGCTGTGTAGTGTAGAGGCTGCGGTAGACTGTGTAGTGTAGAGGCTGCGGTAGGCTGTGTAGTGTAGAGGCTGCAGTAGGCTGTGTAGTGTAGAGGCTGCAGTAGGCTGTATAGTGTAGAGGCTGCAGTAGGCTGTATAGTGTAGAGGCTGCAGTAGGCTGTGTAGTGTAGAGGCTGCAGTAGGCTGTGTAGTGTAGAGGCTGCAGTAGGCTGTATAGTGTAGAGGCTGCAGTAGGCTGTATAGTGTAGAGGCTGCAGTAGGCTGTGTAGTGTAGAGGCTGCAGTAGGCTGTGTAGTGTGGAGGCTGCAGTAGGCTGTGTAGTGTGGAGGCTGCAGTAGGCTGTATAGTGTAGAGGCTGCAGTAGGCTGTGTAGTGTAGAGGTTGCAGTAGGCTGTGTAATGTAGTGGCTGCAGTAGGCTGTGTAGTGGAGAGGCTGCAGTAGGCTGTGTAGTGTAGAGGCTGCAGTAGGCTGTGTAGTGTAGAGGCTGCAGTAGGCTGTGTAGTGTAGAGGCTGCAGTAGGCTGTGTAGTGTAGAGGCTGCAGTAGGCTGTGTAGTGTAGTGGCTGCAGTAGGCTGTGTAGTGTAGAGGCTGCGGTAGGCTGTGTAGTGTAAAGGCTGCGGTAGGCTGTGTAGTGTAGAGGCTGCAGTAGGCTGTGTAGTTTAGAGGCTACAGTAGGCTGCATAGTGTAAAGGCTGCAGTAGGCTGTGTGATATAGTGGCTGCAGTAGGCTGTGTAGTGTAGAGGCTGCGGTAGGCTGTGTAGTGTAGAGGCTGCAGTAGGCTGTGTAGTGTAGAGGCTGCAGTAGGCTGTGTAGAGTAGAGGCTGCAGTAGGCTGTGTAGTGTAGAGGCTGCAGTAGGCTGTGTAGTGTAGAGGCTGCAGTAGGCTGTGTAGAGTAGAGGCTGCAGTATCTTGTGTAGTGTAGAGGCTGCAGTAGGCTGTGTAATATAGTGGCTGCAGTAGGCTGTGTAGTGTAGAGGCTGCGGTAGGCTGTGTAGTGTAGAGGCTGCAGTAGGCTGTGTAGTGTAGAGGCTGCAGTAGGCTGTGTAGTGAAGAGGCTGCGGTAGGCTGTGTAGTGTAGAGGCTGCGGTAGACTGTGTAGTGTAGAGGCTGCGGTAGGCTGTGTAGTGTAGAGGCTGCAGTAGGCTGTGTAGTGTAGAGGCTGCAGTAGGCTGTGTAGTGTAGAGGCTGCAGTAGGCTGTATAGTGTAGAGGCTGCAGTAGGCTGTGTAGTGTAGAGGTTGCAGTAGGCTGTGTAATGTAGTGGCTGCAGTAGGCGGTGTAATGTAGAGGCTGCAGTAGGCTGTGTAGTGTAGAGGCTGCAGTAGGCTGTGTAGTGTAGAGGCTGCAGTAGGCTGTGTAGAGTAGAGGCTGCAGTAGGCTGTGTAGTGTAGAGGCTGCAGTAGGCTGTGTAGTGTAGAGGCTGCAGTAGGCTGTGTAGTGTAGAGGCTGCAGTAGGCTGTGTAGTGTAGAGGCTGCAGTAGGCTGTGTAATATAGTGGCTGCAGTAAGCTGTGTAGTGTAGAGGCTGCAGTAGGCTGTTTAGTGTAGAGGCTACAGTAGGCTGTGTAGTGTAGAGGCTGCAGTAGGCTGTGCAGTGTAGAGGCTGCAGTAGGCTGTGTAGTGTAGCGGCAGCGGTAGGCTGTGTAGTGTAGAGGCTGCAGTAGGCTGTGTAGTGTAGAGGCTGCAGTAGGCTGTGTAGTGTAGAGGTTGCAGTAGGCTGTGTAATGTAGTGGCTGCAGTAGGCTGTGTAGTGGAGAGGCTGCAGTAGGCTGTGTAGTGTAGAGGTTGCAGTAGGCTGTGTAGTGTAGAGGCTGCAGTAGGCTGTGCAGTGTAGAGGCTGCAGTAGGCTGTGTAGTGTAGCGGCAGCGGTAGGCTGTGTAGTGTAGAGGCTGCAGTAGGCTGTGTAGTGTAGAGGCTTCAGTAGGCTGTGTAGTGTAGAGGTTGCAGTAGGCTGTGTAATGTAGTGGCTGCAGTAGGCTGTGTAGTGGAGAGGCTGCAGTAGGCTGTGTAATGTAGTGACTGCAGTAGGCTGTGTAGCGGAGAGGCTGCAGTAGGCTGTGTAGTGTAGAGGTTGTAGTAGGCTGTGTAGTGTAGAGGCTGCAGTAGGCTGTGTAGTGTAGAGGTTGTAGTAGGCTGTGTAATGGTGTGGCTGCAGTAGGCTGTGTAGTGTAGAGGCCGCAGTAGGCTGTGTAGTGTAGAGGCCGCAGTAGGCTGTGTAGAGGAGAGGCTGCAGTAGGCTGTGTAGTGGAGAGGTTGCAGTAGGCTGTGTAGAGGCTGCAGTAGGCTGTGTAGTGGAGAGGTTGCAGTAGGCTGTGTAGCGTAGAGGCTGCGGTAGGCTGTGTAGCGTAGAGGCTGCGGTAGGCTGTGTAGTGTAGAGGCTGCAGTAGGCTGTGTAATGTAGTGGCTGCAGTAGGCTGTGTAGTGTAGAGGCCGCAGTAGGCTGTGTAGTGTAGAGGCCGCAGTAGGCTGTGTAGTGTAGAGGTTGTAGTAGGCTGTGTAATGTCGTGGCTGCAGTAGGCTGTGTAGTGTAGAGGCCGCAGTAGGCTGTGTAGTGTAGAGGCCGCAGTAGGCTGTGTAGAGGAGAGGCTGCAGTAGGCTGTGTAGTGGAGAGGTTGCAGTAGGCTGTGTAGTGTAGAGGCTGCAGTAGGCAGTGTAGCGTAGAGGCTGCGGTAGGCTGTGTAGTATAGAGGATGAAGTAGGCTGTGTAATGTAGTGGCTGCAGTAGGCTGTGTAGTGGAGAGGCTGCAGTAGGCTGTGTAGTGTAGAGGTTGCAGTAGGCTGTGTAGTGTAGAGGTTGCAGTAGGCTGTGTAGTGTAGAGGCCGCAGTAGGCTGTGTAGTGTAGAGGCTGCAGTAGGCTGTGTAGAGGAGAGGCTGCAGTAAGCTGTGTAGTGGAGAGGTTGCAGTAGGCTGTGTAGTGGAGAGGCTGCAGTAGGCTGTGTAGAGGAGAGGCTGCAGTAAGCTGTGTAGTGGAGAGGTTGCAGTAGGCTGTGTAGTGGAGAGGCTGCAGTAGGCTGTGTAGTGTAGAGGCTGCAGTAGGCTGTGTAGTGGAGAGGTTGCAGTAGGCTGTGTAGTGGAGAGGCTGCAGTAGGCTGTGTAGTGGAGAGGTTGCAGTAGGCTGTTTAGTGTAGAGGCTGCAGTAGGCTGTGTAGTGTAGTGGCTGCAGTAGGCTGTGTAGTGTAAAGAATACAATCTGGAATATAAAGAAACATACCGTAAGTATATACTACCATGTTTATGAGGTTCTTTTAGGGTAAGTGTTTACAGATACTTAGGGGGCATAAGTAAGATGTCAGTAGCCTGCAAGAAAAGTAACTGTGCAGTTCCTTTCCCATTCCCTAATGTTTCACAACATCACTGAGGAGAAACCAAGGAGCATCTTACAGGGAGGAGATAGGAAACAATACAACTAGTATGCATGCATCAGCAGGTTAGAGCATCTCAGTGTGCTGAAATAAGCTATTAGAGTTTCAAATAAGGATTATGCTACCTTTCATTAGGCACTCCCTTGCACCATTTGTCTGTAACACCTGTTTTAGTGCTATTCAGCGCACTGAGGGCGTTTCTTTACCCCTAGGTGCACAGCTACAGCACCCCACCCACTCCTTTTCTACCTCCTTATACTTTGCATTGACATAATTCAAGGCCTTGGCACAGAGTCATTTAAAGGGGGACAAGTGGACGGGCATTAGGGTGACCATATTGGTGGACTTAGCAAAGGAACACCCCCAGTGTACTGAACTTCCTAATATGCATATAAACAAAATGGATATTACAGATAAATGGTGCATCAGAGCACCATATTAAAAATACTGTAATCCTTGTCACGATTCGGCTAGCTGGATGTGGATCCTCTGTGTCAGCGAGGGATTGGCGTGGACAGTGTCGGTGGACCGGTTCTAAGATGCTACTGGTGTTCACCAGAGCCCGCCGCAAAGCGAGGTGGTCTTGCTGCGGCGGTAGCAACCAGGTCGTATCCACCGGCAACGGCTCAACCTCGCTGACTGCTGAGAAGGCGTGGGTAGGAAGGACTAGGCAGAGGCAAGGTCAGACGTAGCAGAAGGTCGGGGCAGGCGGCAAGGTTCGTAGTCAATATGGATAGCAGAAGATCTGGAAACACAGGCTTTGGACAACACTAAATGCTTTCACTGGCACAAGGCAACAAGATCCGACCAGGAAGTGCAGGGGAAGTGAGGTAATATAGCCAGGGAGCAGGTGGAAGCTAATTAGGCTAATTGGGCCAGGCACCAATCATTGGTGCACTGGCCCTTTAAATCTCAGAGAGCTGGCGCGCGTGCGCCCTAATGAGTGGAGCCGCGCGCACCCTAAGGAGCGGAGCCGCGCGCGCCAGGACATGACAGCCGGGGGCCGGGACAGGTAAGTGACTTGGGATGCGATTCGCGAGGGGGCGCGTCCTGCTATGCGAATCGCATCCCCGCCGGCAATGTCAGTGCAGTGCTCCTGGTCAGCGGGTATGACCGGGGCGCTGCAGAGAGAGGAACGCTGCGAGCGCTCCGGGGAGGAGCAGGGACCCGGAGCGCTCGGCGTAACAGTACCACCCCCCTTAGGTCTCCCACTTTTTTTGTCCGGCAATTGCTTCACATGGGACGAGGACACTGGGAGCGATTGTAAGGTTACCTCAAAGGCAGGCAGTTCAGCAGAAGTGGGAATGGGGAGGGAGGGCAGAGGGTGAAGCTTGGCACGGGGCAGGGTGTCACCAGGACGGGGGCTATGAGGAGGCACGGCACAGTCCTGATAGGCCTTGGGGAGACTAGGCACAGGAGGAGACACTGAGGCCCGACAGACGGGACTGGGAGCAGAGGTGAGGCCCCAATTCTTGATCTCCCCGGTGGTCCAGTCAAGGGTGGGAGAATGATGCTGGAGCCATGGCAGACCGAGGAGGACTTCAGAGGTACAGTTGGGAAGGATGAACAATTCGATCTTTTCGTGATGGGGTCCAATGCACATTAAGAGAGGTTCTGTGCGGTAACGCACAGTACAGTCCAACTTCACTCCGTTGATGGAAGAAATGTAGAGCGGCTTGACGAGACGGGTCACCGGGATGCAGAACTTATTCACCAAAGAGTCCAAAATAAAATTTCCAGAAGCACCAGAGTCCAAGCAGGCCACGGCTGAGAGGGAGGAGTTGGCAGAAGGAGAAATCCGCACGGGCACAGTGAGACGTGAAGAAGCAGATTTCATACCAAGAGACGCCACACCCACGTGAGCTGGGTGCGTGCGTGCGCTTCCCAGACGTGGAGGGCGAACAGGGCAATCCACCAAGAAGTGTTCGGTACTGGCGCAGTACAGACATAAATTGTTATCCCTACGGCGAGTCCTCTCTTCGTGGATGAGGCGAGACCGATCCACCTGCATAGCCTCCTCGGCGGGAGGCACAGGGGTAGATTGCAGAGGATACTGTGAGAGAGGTGCCCAGAGATCAAGGTCTTTTTCCTGGCGGAGCTCCTGGTGTCTCTCAGAAAAACGCATGTCAATGCGGGTGGCCAAATGGATAAGTTCTTGCAGGTTGGCAGGAATCTCTCGTGCGGCCAGCACATCCTTAATGTTACTGGTTAGGCCTTTTTTAAAAGTCGCGCAGAGAGCCTCGTTATTCCAAGATAATTCGGAAGCGAGAGTACGAAATCGGATGGCGTACTCGCCTACTGAAGAATTACCCTGGACCAGGTTCAGCAGGGCAGTCTCGGCAGAAGAAGCTCGGGCTGGTTCCTCGAAGACACTACGGACTTCAGCGAAGAAGGACTGGACTGTGGCTGTGGCAGGATCATTGCGGTCCCAGAGCGGTGTGGCCCAAGACAAGGCCTTTCCAGAAAGAAGGCTCACTACGAACGCCACCTTAGACCGTTCTGTAGGAAATTGGTCCGACAACATCTCCATATGTAGGGAACATTGAGATAAGAATCCACGGCAGAGTGTAGAGTCCCCATCAAATTTGTCCGGCAGGGACAAGCGGAGGCTAGGAGCGGCCACTCGCTGCGGAGGAGGTGCAGGAGCTGGCGGAGGAGATGGTTGCTGCTGTAGCAGTGGCAGAAGTTGCTGTAATGTGGCGGTCAACTGCGACAACTGCTGTCCTTGTTGGGCAATTTGCTGCGATTGCTGAGCGACCACCGTGGTGAGGTC
The DNA here is from genome assembly GCF_029499605.1 of Hyla sarda. Lineage (NCBI taxonomy): Eukaryota > Metazoa > Chordata > Amphibia > Anura > Hylidae > Hyla > Hyla sarda. Next base: position 257,054,150 of record NC_079190.1, read on the forward strand.
AGCGAGACTCGGCAGCGGCACCTCAGTGGGATCCTAGCTAGCTGGATGTGGATCCTCTGTGTCAGCGAGGGATTGGCGTGGACCGTGTCGGTGGACCGGTTCTAAGATGCTACTGGTATTCACCAGAGCCCGAGCAAAGCGAGATGGTCTTGCTGCGGCGGTAGCAACCAGGTCGTATCCACCGGCAACGGCTCAACCTCGCTGACTGCTGAGAAGGCGTGGGTAGGAAGGACTAGGCAGAGGCAAGGTCAGACGTAGCAGAAGGTCGGGCAGGCGGCAAGGTTCTTAGTCAATATGGATAGCAGAAGATCTGGAAACACAGGCTTTGGACAACACTAAACGCTTTCACTGGCACAAGGCAACAAGATCCGGCCAGGAAGGGCAGGGGAAGTGAGGTAATATAGCCAGGGAGCAGGTGGAAGCTAATTAGGCTAAGTGGGCCAGGCACCAATCATTGGTGCACTGGCCCTTTAAACCTTAGAGAGCTGGCGCGCGCGCGCCCTAAGGAGCGGAGCCGCGCACGCCAGGACATGACAGCCGGGGGCCGGGACAGGTAAGTGACTTGTGATGCGATTCGCGAGCGGGCGTGTCCCGCTATGCGAATCGCATCCCCGCCGGCAATGTCAGTGCAGCGCTCCCGGTCAGCGGGTCTGACCGGGGCGCTGCAGAGAGAGGAACGCTGCGAGCGCTCCGGGGAGGAGCAGGGACCCGGAGCGCTCGGCGTAACAATCCTTATATTGCACTTACACCAACTACAGTTGTTTTTACTTAGCACATATGTCTAACTAAAGTATTCTTGTATTCTTCTATATATTGTGATTTTGTCTACACTACTATGTTCATTTTACTATGTTCATTTGTATGAATATTTTGTTCTCTAGGCAAATCCCCCTGAGGACTTAGTCTGGAAGAAACACGCAGGGAGTTCAGAGTTTTTAAGGATACAAGGAGGGTCAGGCTTTAGTGTGTGGCCCACCTTTTAAGGGCAAAGCAATACTAGCCAAGAAGGGTGCAATAGTGTGCTCCAAGTAAGCCTCTACCTGGTGACCCTATTACCCAACTGTAGTACACATGACCATATTGTTACGCCGAGCGCTCCGGGTCCCCGTTCCTCCCCGGAGCGCTCGCCTCATCTTCGTTGTTGCAGCGCCCCGGTCCGATCCACTGACCGGGTGCGCTGCGGTCCCGCCTTCAGCCGGGGTGCGATTCGCGATGCGGGTAGCGCCCGCTCGCGATGCGCACCCCGGTCCCCGTACCTGACTCGCTCTCCCTCGGTCCTGTCCCGGCGCGCGCGGCCCCGCTCCCTAGGGCGCGCGCGCGCCGGGTCTCTGCGATTTAAAGGGCCAGTGCACCAATGATGGTGCCTGGTCCAATCTTCCCAATTAGCTTAATTGGTTCCCACCTGTTCCCTGCTTATATCTAGTCTCCTCCCTTGCACTCCCTTGCCGGATCTTGTTGCCTTAGTGCCTAGTGAAAGCGTTCCCTAGTCTGTTCCTAGTCCGTGTTCCTGACCTCCTGCCGTTGCCCCTGACTACGATCCTTGCCGCCTGCCCCCGACCTTCTGCTACGTCCGACCTTGCTTCTGCCTACTCCATTGTACCGCGCCTATCTTCAGCATCTTCAGCAGCCAGAGAGGTAAGCCGTTGCTAGTGGATACGACCTGGTCACTACCGCCGCAGCAAGACCATCCCGCTTTGCGGCGGGCTCTGGTGAAAACCTGTAGTGGCTTAGAACCGGTCCACTAGCGCGGTCCTCGCCATCCCTCTCTGGCACAGGGGATCCACTACCTGCCAGCCGGCATCGTGACAGTAGATCCGGCCATGGATCCCGCTGAAGTTCCTCTGTCAGTTGTCGCTGACCTCACCACGGTGGCCGCCCAGCAAGCCCGACTGATCGCCCTTCTAACCCGTCAGCTGTCGGAAATGTCCACCATTTCGCACCAACTTCAGTCGCAACTTCTCCAGCAATCTTCTCCTCCGCCAGCTCCTGCACCTCCTCCGCAGCGAGTGGCCACTCCTAGCCTCTGCCTGTCCTTGCCGGACAAATTTAATGGGGACTCTAAGTATTGCCGTGGCTTTCTTTCGCAATGTTCCCAGCACTTGGAGATGATGTCGGACCAGTTTCCTACTGAAAGGTCTAAGGTGGCTTTCGTAGTCAGCCTTCTGTCTGGAAAAGCCCTGTCATGGGCCGCACCGCTCTGGGACCGCAATGACCCCGTCACTGCCTCTGTACACTCCTTCTTCTCGGAAATTCGAAGGGTCTTTGAGGAACCTGCCCGAGCTTCTTCAGCCGAGATTGCCCTGCTGAACCTGGCCCAGGGTGTTTCTTCCGTTGGCGAGTACGCCATTCAGTTCCGTACTCTTGCTTACGAGTTGTCTTGGAATAGTGAGGTTCTCTGCGCGACCTTTAAAAAAGGCCTATCCAGCAACATTAAAGATGTTCTGGCCGCACGAGAGACTCCTGCTGACCTACATGAACTCATTCACCTTGCCACTCGCATTGACATGCGTTCTTCCGGATGGCGTCTGGAGCTCCGCCTGGATATGGACTTTGTTCGCACGAAGCGTTTTTTCTCTCCGGCTCCTCTCCCCTCTGGTCCTCTGCAATCTGTTCCTGTGCTTCCCGCCGCGGAGGCTATGCAAGTTGACCGGTCTTGCTTGACACCTCAAGAGAGGACACTACGCCGCATGGAGAATCTTTGCCTGTACTATGCCGGTACCGAACTCTTCCTGAAGGATTGTCCTATCCGTCCTCCCCGCCTGGAAAGACGTACGCTGACTCCGCACAAAGGTGACACAGTTCTTGATGTCAACTCTGCTTCTCCACGCCTTACTGTGCCTGTGCGGATATCTGCCTCTACCTTCTCCTTCTCTACTATGCTCTTCTTGGATTCCGGATCTGCAGGAAAATTTTTTTTGGCCTCTCTCATCAACAGGTTCTACGTTCCTGTGACCAGTCTCGCCAGACCCCTCTACATCTATTGTTTTTACAATAAAAGATTGGACTGTCTCGTACGTTTCCACACAGAACCCCTCCTAATTTGCATCGGACCTCATCACGAAAAAATTGAGTTTTTCTTTCTCAGGTTCTTTGGCCCCAAGAAGAGGGGGAGACCCAAGGGGGGGGGTACTGTTACGCCGAGCGCTCCGGGTCCCCGTTCCTCCCCGGAGCGCTCGCCTCATCTTCGTTGTTGCAGCGCCCCGGTCAGATCCACTGACCGGGTGCGCTGCGGTCCCGCCTTCAGCCGGGGTGCGATTCGCGATGCGGGTAGCGCCCGCTCGCGATGCGCACCCCGGTCCCCGTACCTGACTCGCTCTCCCTCGGTCCTGTCCCGGCGCGCGCGGCCCCGCTCCCTAGGGCGCGCGCGCGCCGGGTCTCTGCGATTTAAAGGGCCAGTGCACCAATGATGGTGCCTGGTCCAATCTTCCCAATTAGCTTAATTGGTTCCCACCTGTTCCCTGCTTATATCTAGTCTCCTCCCTTGCACTCCCTTGCCGGATCTTGTTGCCTTAGTGCCTAGTGAAAGCGTTCCCTAGTCTGTTCCTAGTCCGTGTTCCTGACCTCCTGCCGTTGCCCCTGACTACGATCCTTGCCGCCTGCCCCCGACCTTCTGCTACGTCCGACCTTGCTTCTGCCTACTCCATTGTACCGCGCCTATCTTCAGCATCTTCAGCAGCCAGAGAGGTAAGCCGTTGCTAGTGGATACGACCTGGTCACTACCGCCGCAGCAAGACCATCCCGCTTTGCGGCGGGCTCTGGTGAAAACCTGTAGTGGCTTAGAACCGGTCCACTAGCGCGGTCCTCGCCATCCCTCTCTGGCACAGGGGATCCACTACCTGCCAGCCGGCATCGTGACACATATGTTTGTACCTATCTTGTGATAATTGCCTTCTTTTGATAATATTGTTTTATTTTCTTGTGGAATTGTTAATACACTATTAAAGGTTATATTTTATTTTGCATATTTTCATTTAGGTATATATTAATTCTAATGCTGAGGATTATATGTTAATAAGGTACAAGCAAAGCTATTTTTTTGAAAAATTTTCTGGTGCTGGATGAAAATGATTAGTTCCTTCACTATTCATGTGTGTGTGTATATGCTGCAGCCTAGGAGTTAAGGTGTAGTGGGCCTGCCAAGTCTACCAGTGGGTCTGCCGATTCTCCTCTTGCCATCTAAGAGGTCTAAGTTATTTCACACTGTGACCAAAATGTATTGCCTAGACTCTCATACATTTTGTTATAAAGGTCCTGCACTTGCTGGTAATGTGGAGCAGGTCCCACCTTGGTACTATGGAAGTTTTGGCACCCAAGATGTTGTGGGTGCAGGGATAGCACGGAGACGAGGATGAGGTGAAACATGTTTTTATTTAGTAGACTTGCATAAACTTAAAATACAATGTGAAACACAATGGGGTTTATTTACTAACGTGATCCTGACTCTTTTTTGTCGGGTTTTGCACCCAAATTGTGTTGCATGTGTTCCATGCGACACAATTTGCAACCGAAAAAAAACTAAACCCTCCATTTTACAAGGAAAACCCGAAAAGGGGGCGTAGTCACAGGAGAAAGTGGGCGTGGTCCCTACAAAAGGGGCTTGTTCCTGACAGTTTTGAAAAATCTCAACATATTTACTAAGGTTTCCACAGAAAATGTGGTGGATTTGAGCTGAGGAAAACCCGACAGATCAGAACAGTTGTAATAAAAGCAAAATGTTGGGAAAAGTGCAAAATGTAGGGAAACCTTATTAAATACCTTGGGAAAATAACCCACAAAGAAACCTACGCTCTACTCTTAGTAAATAAACCCCAAAGTCTCATACCCCGAATACTGGTGGATTTAATAAGGTTTCCAGTGTTTAAGTAAGAAGAGAGGCGCTGCCATTATAAAGTGTCACTTATCCGTAAAAACAGTGTTGCTGACAATGGGATGGTGTGTAGATGTTTTTTGTTGGCTCACAGGGATTATGCTTTAAGGAATATACAAGAAAAATCCTCACTTTATGTATGGGTCCTGCAATGCAAAGTGCAAAAGTACAAGGTACTGCATTACAGCTTATTGGGGGAGATTTATCAAAACCTGTCCAGAGGAAAAGTTACCCATAGCAACCAATCAGCTTGCCTCTTTCCTTTTTAACAAGGCCTCTGCAAAATGAAAGAAGTGATCTGATTGGTTGCTATGGACAACTAGGCAACTTTTCCTTTGCACAGGTTTTGATAAATTTCCCCCATTGTCCCTAAGCCTGGACCCTGGGTCGGCTCTAGATTTTTTGAAGCCTTAGGCAAAACTTGATCATGAGGCCCCCTAACTTCCTCCCATCCAGTGTATGAGTATACAGTGTATGCATCAACACTAATCTGGGGAGCATGCAGGTGTTTCGGTTAGGGTTTAAAAACCTAAAATAATACCTCCAGACCAGGATGACATATACTTCTGCTAATTTCATACTGTTATTATATAAAAACCACTATACAGCAACCAAGGACATCGCTATACAGGCGACAAATAATTGCACCACTACCATTACCACCATATAGTGAAGGGATAATACTACCATACTGATACTGAATAAAACAACTATACACAGACCAGTATCACCAATAACACAACTTTACAAGGGAAAAATTATTGCAACACTCAATGACTACACATTACCACTATATAGTGACTGGATAATACCACTGTACACAGACAGTAGTGACCCAGGCTCTACACAGGCTGCGTAGACCATACAAGTGATTACATACAGTTACATCAGTTGATGTCTTCTCTGATCAGAGTCATTCACTTTCCTTTTTGCTTCTCCTTCCGGCCCAGACTGTCATGATGATTTTTTCCATACACAACTCATCTCCACAATACCTTCCAGAAAAACATTTAAAGGTCTGCACATTTTCAGCACCTATAGCACTCCAAACAGTAATAATAACCCCCTTAATGTCTCACACAGTAAAGTGGGTATATAAGTTGGTTGAGGAAGAGTAGGTAGCGCCCGCAATTAGGTAGATAGGTCGCTTCAGTAGGTGGACTGTTTTTTTCACATTGTTTCCCCCAGTACACAGGTGCCCCGAGTAGGTAGGTGCCCCCTGTAGGTAGTTATTCCCTGTAGATAGGTGCCCCCTGTAGGTAGTAGCAGCCTCCTATAAGTAGGGGTTACTCCCTGTAGGTAAGAACCCCTGTACATAGTTGCAGCCGGGATGAATTTGCAGTTCCCTGTATATAGTTGCAGCCCCCTGCATATATTAGTAGCAGCCCGCCTTTAGGTAGTAATAGTAGTAGTAGTAGTAGTAGTAACTCCTTTAAGTATTAAATATTAATTAAATATCTTTAGGTAAAAATAGCAGTCCCTTTAATGACCCCCTTTAGGTAGTAAAATCAGTCCCTTTAGTGACCCCCATAGGTAGTAAAATCAGTCCCTTTAGTGACCCCCTTTAAGTAATAAAAGCAGTCCCCTTAGTGACCCTCTTTAGGTAGTAGAAGCAGACCCCTTTAGGAAGATATAGTGGAGGCCCCCACTGTAAAAAAAAAAAAATAGGCTCCAGTGCGTGAAGATGTCACTCATGAGCTGGAGCACAGACCGGAGCGCAGAGGAAGAGACGCTCGGGCCTCTTGTGATTTGCCTGCATATTTCAGGTAGCTACAAGAGAGTTTGACAGGGCAGGGAGCCAATGGCTCTTTGCTCTGTCAAACATCCGAGCTCTGCAGAGTGGCAATGCGTACAATTTACAAATCGCCGCTAACTTAAAGGGCAAGCTAGGCGGCTGTGAGGCCTCAGACGGCCGCCTAACTTGTCTAATGGGAGAGCTGTGTCTGCCTGGGCCTGAAGCCTACAAGCAGGATATAGTATATTGGCTATGGAGTCTTTGTTCAGCAGAATTACCTCCACAGTCTGATTAAGAATGTTTGAGAAGTTGATGCCTTTTCCTTGGGTGCTGGACAAGGGTTCAAGATTAATAGGATGATTTAACTCTAACGGAGAAGCATTAGACCTCAAGTGGCCCTTGGGTTGCAGTGGCTTGACTTAAGGGGGCATTATACCCTATCCAAAGGGACTCCCCTGCGAACTCTGTGCAGCACCCGGCATCACGGTCCCTCCTATAGACATGAATGGAGGGGGTGTGGCGTGATGTTATGAGGGGGCGTGGCATGACGTCATGTCCCCAGTCTCGGAAACCAGCATTTCTGAGACTGGAGCAGCACCCACACAGAATGCCTGATGCTGCGCGGTGATAAGGGGGTCCAATCGGTGGGACCCCCATGATCAGACAGCTTATGGGCAGTCTATGGGCAGAATACCCCTTTAACCTGATTGATAGAGATGAGCGAATCGAATCTGGCAAATCCGAATTTTTTACGAATTTCATGAAAAATTTGATTTGCAACCATCATGCGAATATCGCTGCAATTCTATCACGCAAATCGCTTCATTAAACTCCATTTAGTGCGGTCCAGCCTCCAGGGCATCTAAAATGGCGGATCCACATGTGAAGACATGGGGCAAGGAACTCTGGGAAGGCCTGAATCACATCAGCAGCCAGTCACCCCTGTGATGTCACAGCCCTATATAATCAGCAGCCATATTTCGAATAGTCACTTCATCCTTTCACTGCAGAGAGATAGGACAGCACTGTGTGTTACACAGACAAGCTTTTTCCTGCAGCATTTACCTTCTAGTCACGCCAGCGTTCTGGTGGACAGAGAGCAGTGCATTTTTCACAGAAAATAATTTTTACTGCAGCCATTAACCTCCCAGTCACTTTCTACAGCAGTGTATTACAGAGAGGGGCAAAGAGCTGTATGTTGCCTCATACATTTGAACACCCTTAAATTTTCAGCGCAACTCTGTGTCTTTGTTCCACAACAAATGGTCTGCTGGTTATAATAGTCTGTAGATGGTATAGTACCCAGCAGTCCATTCCTAATTGTCTGTGAGAGAGTGCAATTTTGAGTTTAGTACAAAGTGACTCTGCTCCACCACTGTTGTGTACTGCTGGTGTTGTGCAAAAATACGTTTTTTAAGCATACTGTAGCACATTTTTTTTGCACTCATAAGTGCATATCACATATGTACATCAAAGTAGTGTACTATTTTGTTCCTGTTAATCTGTCAAGGGCCAAGGTACTGTGAAAGGCCAGGCAAAATTACTCACCGGCTTGTGTTGTACTCAAATACTTTTTTAAGCGTACTGTAGCGAATTTTAGTGCCCTCATAAGTGCAATCCACATACCTACATCTAAGTAGTGTATTATTTTGTACCTGTTAATCTGTCAAGGGCCTAGATCAGGGGTCCTCAAACTTTTTAAACAGGGGGCCAGTTCACTGTCCCTCAGACCGTTGGAGGGCCGGACTATATTTTAAAAAAAAAAATAACTATGGACAAATTCCCATGCACACTTATGTATCTTATTAGTGGACTACCCCTTTAACCCGATAACGACCATGGACGAGTATAGACGTCCAGGTTGGCGGCCGTTCCCGCACCTGGACGTCTATACTCGTCCATTATTCTCGTGGGTGCTGCCCAGTGCACCCACGAGATCGCGGCAGGGGCTCGGCTGTAACACACAGCCGGGACCCTGCTGCACTGCCAGGACCGAAGTAAACTTCGGTCCCGGCAGTTTTAACCCTTACAGCCGCGGTCGGAAGTGACCGCGGGCTGTAAGTGTTATGACAGAGGGAGGGAGCTCCCTCTGTCTCCTCTGCAGCACCCCGCATCGCGATCGCGGGGTGCTGCGTGTAATACGCGGCTGGCCGGGGCCTGCCACACTGCTGGGAGTGAAGTTCACTTCACTCCCGGCAGTTTAACCCTTACAGCCGTGGTCAGAAGTGACCGCGCGCTGTAAGGAGTTCTGACAGAGGGAGGGGGCTCCCTCTGTCTCTCCTGCAGCACCCCGGAGCATCGCGGGTGCTGCTGCATACCTGAGCAGCCGGGGGTCCTACAAAGACCCCCAGGTCTGCCCTGGGTATTGCCTGCTAGTGAAATATGCTGCCTGCTAGTGAAAACTGTCAGGCAGCATATAACTGCAATGATTGGAATACTAAGTATTCCAAAGCATTAAAAAGTGTAAAAATAAATAAATAAATAAAATAAAAGTGTAAAAATAAATAAAAATGTAATAAAAGTGTAAAAAAAAAATATATATATATTAAAAATACATTTATTAAATGAATCTAATAAAAAAAAAAGCATAATGTGTAGGATCGCATTGGCGGACATCCGCAGCATGTAATATGCTGCGGATGTCCGCCCTGTGATCCTACACATTATGCAGCAGTCACGGTAATGAGCTCGCTGCTACGGCTGGGTAGCTTTGTGCTTCCACTCATAGCGGCGGATTTTCCGCCAGCAGTCATGAGCGGACACACTGAGCTACCCAGCCGCAGCAGTAATGGATATATTCGCCATGAGCGGGTGCTTATTCCCACAATATGGCGGATATATCCATCAGGAGCCTTAACTGTCACAGACAGACGCGTTATACTGCCAGCCGATCAGCCAATAACTTGTAGGGGTGCGGTATATAAATGGGGTCACTTGTGGGGGTACTGTTCTGCCCTGAAAGCCAAATGGCGCTCCTCTCCTTCTGAGTCCTACCACGCCGCCAAGGAACTATATATGGCCAAAGCGGGGGTATTTCCGAACATGGGACAAGCAGCTAAATAAAATATAGGGTGCATTTTTTTCAATATCAGAAGTGATGTACAAAAAATATGCCCCCCAAATGATGCATTTGTGAAAAATTGCAATTTTCGAATTTTTAACACTGACATTGTAATAATTCCTGCCAAAAAACTATGGTGTTAAAATACTCACTGTACTCCCTAGTGAATACCTTGAGGGGTCTAGTTTTTAAAATGGGGTCATTTGGGGGGGGTGTTCCTATGTTCTACTACCTTTTAATTTCAGCAAACCTTGCATAGCACATAAAAAAAAATGTACTTTTCAAATTTTCTAAATTTTCTAAATTTCAAGTTAAATTATTAGGGTTCTAACTAATTTAAAATGTTAATAAAAAAAACTAAAAAATGACGTCAAAATAAAGTAGACATCTGAAAGTATAAGTTTCATAAACTATTTGGTCAGTAAGTATAAATATATGCAACCAATTAGTGTTAAAATAGCAAAAAATCGTAATTTTTTGTAAAAATTTCATGATTTTTTGCATTATAAAAAAAAATACAAATTATATCGGCTTACTTTTACTGTGTACATGAAGGACAACTTGTGACAAAAAAACAATGTCAGAATTATCATGATTGGCAAAACGTTACCAGAGTTATTCTCTAATAAAGACAGACATCCCCGATTTGAAAAAACAGGCCTGGTCTTTCAGGGGCGTACAGGTTTATTTGCATTGGTCCTTAAGGGGTTAAGTACGTAAGTAAGCAGCACAGTTCCCCCCACATTAGGTAGGCAGCATAGTTCCCCCCACATTAGGTTGTAGTTACCCCACATAAGGTTGGCAGTATAGTTCCCCCACATTAGGTTGACAGCACAGTTCCCCCCACATTAGGTTGGCAGTATAGTTCCCCCACATTAGGTTGTAGTTCCCCCCCATTAGGTTGGCAGTACAGTTCCCCCCACATTAGGTTGGCAGTAGAGTTCCTTCCACATTAGGTTGGCAGTATAGTTCCCCCCACAGTAGGTTGGCAGTATAGTTCCCCACATTAGGTGCAGTATAGTGCCCCCACATTAGGTGTAGTATAGTTCCCCACATTAGGTGCAGTATAGTTCCCCACATTAGGTTGGCAGCATAGTTCCCCACTTTAGGTTGGCAGCATAGTTCCCCACATTAGGTGCAGCATAGTTCCCCCACATTATGTGCAGTATAGTTCCCCCATATTAGGTTGGCAGTATAGTTTGCCCACATTAGGTTGGCAGTATAGTTTCCCCACATTAGGTTGGCAGTATAGTTCCCGCACATTAGGTTGGCAGTATAGTTCCCCCACATTAGGTGCAGTATAGTTCCCCCACATTAGGTGCAGTATAGTTCCCCCACATTAGGTGCAATAACATTCCCCCACATTAGGTGCAGTACAGTTCCCCACATTAGATGCAATATAGTTCCCCCACATTAGGTGCAGTATGGTTCCCAACATTAGGTGCAGTATAGTTCCCCTCATTAGGTGCAGTATAGTTCCCCAGATTAGGTGCAGTATAGTTCCCCACATTAGGTGCAATACAGTTCCCCCACATTAGGTGCAGTATAGTTCCCAACATTAGGTGCAGTATAGTTCCCCACATTAGGTGCAGTAGAGTTCCCCCACATTAGGTGCAGTATAGTTCCCCACATTAGGTGCAGTATAGTTCCTCCACAGACATACAGCCTCCAGCCATACAATGTATGGCTGGAGGCTGTATGCATGTGTACTGCCCCACTTCAGTGCTCCATCTGCCACTCCTCCGGTCCCACCATAGCAGTAAGTCCCAGGACCGGAAGAGCGATGGTCGGAGCACCGAAGCTGATGTGCCGCTAGTAACACTTACCAAACTGGCAAGCACGCTCTTCTTGCTGCTCCGCTCCTCCGCGCTCCATTGCTATGGGTGCATGCACGGGACATCAGTGACATCCCTGCATGCGCTACCTCCTGGCGGCCCCTGCGCTTTAAAGTAAACATTGGGCCGCAGAGAGGGAACCGGGGAATCACTGTGTCTTTCGGAACACAGGGATGTCTTTAGGCAGTGGCGGCAGGCGGGCTGGATAAATGTCCTCGGCAGGCCGCAGTTTGAGGAACCCTGGCCTAGATACTGTGAAAGGCCAGGCAAAAGTACTCACTGGCTGGTGTTGTACTCAAATGCTTTTTTAAGCGTACTGTATCGCATTTTTCTTCCCTCATAAGTGCATACCCCATACCTACATCTAAGTAGTGTACTATTTTGTACCTGTTAATCTGTCAAGGGCCTAGATACTGTGAAAGGATAGCCAAAATTACACACCTGATGCTGTTCTAGACAAATGCTGTTTTAAGCGTAGTGAAGTGTATTGTACTTCCCTCATATACGCACTAAGTATGTCAGGCAGAGAAGTGCCAGGACTAAATTCATCAGGTGCAGGAAGAGGTCGGAGCATACTAGGGGCGAGTGGCAGCAGCAGTCACAGCGAGAGGCCTGATCTCTCGGTATCAGCTAGCGGTCGTGTCTCAACCAGCAACCTATCTGCCGTCATCGATTGGTTAACACGGTCATCCACTTCATCACAAGTGACATCTCATACCCCCAGTCAACAGTCGGTGGGTTTCTCAGACAAAACCCTCAGTTGGCATGGCCTGGGAGCAGTCCCTGTCCTCCAATTGCATCTGTCCTATGCTGTTTCCTCCCCTAAAGAAGTATCTTATGTTGTGGGTTCTGCTCCACTATTCAGTGAGGACAATCTTATAGAGGACAGCGGCTACTGCCCAGCCAAGAAGTGGAGGAGAAATCCGCCACTTCCTTCGCTAGGCGGGCAAGAAGTGATGAGGAGAGTTACGTGGGAGGCGGTGTTGCCAGCGTTCAGGTTCCTGAAGTAAACACTGTAGAGGAACATCAGTGACGTGCAAACACTTGTTGATGATGATGAAGCCGATCGCAATTGGGAGCTGGGTGCAGAAGGGGCTTCATGATCATCAGGAGAAGAGGGTTGCAGGTTGCCCGTGAGGCAGCAGCTGAGCCAGCAAGGTGGTAGTATGGTTGGCAGTCAGCATGATAGCAGAAGTGGAAATTCTGGAGCCAAACGTGCCCGGGGGAGACCACCTGCTTCACGGTAGCCTACCTTCCCAAGAGGTAGTGAAACAGGGGTTCCTGGAGATGGCGGCAGTAGCAATCAATTAATGTGGACTGTTGGTGGGAAAATCAGCTACTAGGCGGTGTGGAAGTTTTTCATAAAGCATCCAGAGGAGGTTAACATAGCCACATGTGAGATGTGTCAGCAGAAGGCGAAGCGTGGCAAGGGTCCCAATGTTGGCACCACGGCCCTGCATCAACATATGATTCGCCACCATAAAGCGGCCTGGGAGAACCGTGGCCTCGATGTAGTGGTCCAGCCTGCTGCAACCCCCAGTGGCACGCTGCTCTGTCTTTCAGCCAGCAAAGGCTCCACCACCTCAGCCGAAGGGAGCTGTGTGTCATACCCTCCTTCTGTCGGTCCAGATGCTCCAGCTCCTTCTACTTTTAGTCAGTCATTGCGCCAGCAATCCATCGGCGAAGCCATGTCCAAAGGCAACAGTATGCGCCCTCTCATCACACAGCGCAAACGTGCTCCTGTCCAAGTTGCTGGTGCTGCAGTCCCCCCCATTTCAAGTGGTGGACTCTGCACCTTTCAGAGAACTGATGGCTTGTGGCGAGCTGAGGTGGAAAGTGCAAAGCTGTAATTTCTTTGCAAAGAAGGCAGTACCAGCCCAGCACAATTTTGTGAAAGAGAAGGTGGGCCAGTCCTCGAACCTGTCAGTGTGTACCAAAGTGCAGGGCAGCTCCGATGTCTGGAGCTGTAACTATGGTCAGGGATAATACATGTCCTTTACAGCCCACTGGATAAATGTGGTTTCTGTACAGCAACAGCACCAACTTGGACAGATCACGCTGCTTGCTCCTCCACGCTCTCAGGCCGTTGGTCCTGTGATAGTGTACGACTCCGCCTCCTCATCCTCCACTGTCTCCTCAGCCTCCACTGCACTGACAAGTCTCAGTGCCCCTTCAGCATACCATGTGTGCAGGGCACTGCAGTGTCGCACAGTTCTTTGCATGGTTTGCCTTGGCGAACGGAGTCACACAGGGGAGGAACTGCGAAAAGTCATTCATCAAGAAATCAAATCATGGCTTACTTCACGAAAACCGGAAATGGGAACCATGGTGACTGACAACGGGAAGAAAATCTTTTTTTGCCTGCGACAAGGAAGGCTGAGCCATGCACCCTGCATCGCACACATGTTCAATCTGGTTGTCAAGCGGTTCCTGAAGTGTTCCCCCCATCTGCAAGACATCTTAACAATGTTAAGGAAACATTGCATGCATTTCAGCCACTCGTACACCACAATGCACACCCTCCTTGAGCTGCAGTCTCAGAACGGCATCCCCCAACATAGTCTGATATGTGACATTTCCACATGTTGGAATTCCACCCTCCGTGTGTTGGACCAACTATACGAACAGAGACAAGCCATCACCGATTTCTTGATGATCCAAGCGGATAGGGGGACTTCCCTGTGTAACTTCAATGTCAAGTGGGTCGGCAGGAGCAGTGCCAGCTCCATCAGCAGCAGCCTGAGTCTATATTCGCTGATGAGTACCTTTCTTCACCTGCATAGTGACACAACTCATCAGCAGCAGGTAGACCTGGAGCAGGACCTGAACAAGCAGGTGGTGGCATACCTTGCCCATGCCAACACACCTTGAAGATCCGCTGGACTTCTGGGCAGCCAACATTTATTTGTGGCCACAACGGTCCTGCCCTGCCAGTAGTGTGCCATCAGAGTGGGTGTTAAGTGCGGCAGGGGGCCATAGACACCCCAGGGAGAACTCATCTGTCCATGAAAAATGTGGAGAAACTGACCTTTGTGAATATGAATCAGGCATGGATCAGCCAGGATTTCCACTCACCAATGCCTGATGCATTGGAGTAGATTGACCATGGTGCCACACCAAATCTTCACAAATATGTATAGTGACAAACAGATTTAAAGGGGTATTCCGGGATTTTTTTTTATTTGACTATGCTACAGGGGCTGTAAAGTTAGTGTAGTTTATAATATAGTGTCTGTACCTGTGTGTGACAGTTTTCTCACAATTCTTCTGTGATTTTCACCTCACTATTTATTTTAACCAGCATACAAAATGACTGCTGTCTCGGATTTTTCCCAGCTTGCAATGTGGCCGAGACCTGACTCACTAGTCAGCTGATGACAGGGAGCCTGGCTGCTTCAATGGGTGGAGGGATCAATCTGCAACTAATGCGACAGCTGGAGGCACCCTGATTGAAAACTACAGGTCTGCAGCTCATTTATGTTTCAATGGGTGGGGTGGCTGATGTGTGGGAGGAAGGAAAATAGAATTATGGGATTTGTAGTCAAAAAAAGAAAAATCAAACAGGAAATACAAGTTCACAATAAGCTAGCCATAGCATTATGGTACTCTCATGACCTAGCCATTTAGCCCCAAGACAAGCGCAGATCCTTCCTAAGCATGTCCATTACTGTCTGTCAGGTACGTACTAAAATCACCTTATGGTGGATAACCCCTTTAAGGCACTGCTCCCCAGTTACAAACATTCCTCCGCTTCAGACCTTTTTTCACCCACCTTCATCACCAGGTACTGGTATTGCCACCCACGGCACCACTCTGTCACCGGTTCACTTTCAGGACTCCTGATGCTGCTGCCAACTCCAGGCTGTCTCATTCTGCCACCATATGGTCTCCTCATGCTTGCGCCAACTCCAGGCTGTGCCATTCAGCCACTATATGGTCTCCTCATGCTGCCGCCAACTCCAGGCTGTGCCATTCAGGCACTATATGTTCTACTCCTGCTGCCACAACTCCATGCTGTGCCATTTAGCCACTATATGGTCTCCTCATCTGCTGCTAACTCCAGGCTGTGCCATTTAGCCACTATATGTTCTTCTCATGCTGCCGCTATATGGTTTACTGATGCTGCTGGGCCTGGGACATTACCTAAAAAAATGTATGGTCGGACTAGCTACCATAAATCTTCAATTTAAATTTTAAAATTCATCTTTTAATCTTAGGGATTGTAAATCCCTATTGTCTCCTTATACTGCTGCCAGATCCAGGCTGTGTCATTCAGCCACTATATGGTTTACTGATTGTAGACATTACCTACAAATTTTTATGGTAGCACTTGCTGCCAACAATTCCAGGCTGTGTCATTCTGACAGATTATGGCCTCCTTCTGCTGCCACCTCTAGGCTCTGTCATTGTGCCGCCATGTGACTCATTGTTAGTTTGGGTTTTGTGGTCATTCAGTATAAGTTCAAAGTAAACACTGGGACATTAAACTTGGTAGTCTAATATAAATCTTAAATAAAAAAAAAAATCTATGTAATCTTTTCAAGACTGAGACCCTATGGTCGTCAAAGTCATATTACCTGTGGAATTATCACAAGAATCCAATGAAACAGCTTGGAGCGATAACAATGAATCATAACTGATTAAATGAAACATTCACACTTTCACAGTCCGGGGGGTGCTGAGAGGCCGCGGCTGGAACATGTGGTATCTTGTCTTGCGGAGGACCACCATCTCGATTTTAAGATATAAGTATGAGCTTTTTCTCTGCAGCCACTTGCTGGTACTGCAGTCCCTCCCTTTTCAAGTGGACACTCAGAGTATGGGGGTGCGCTGAGAGGCAGGGGCTGGAACAGGTGGTCGCTCGCCTCACGACGGACCACCAGCTCGATGCTCACCAGAATAGGTAATCAAAAAAATGTAAATAAATTAAATTAAATGAAAATTACATAAAAAATCTGCCACATCCAGACGCTCTGCCGCAGTGATTCTAATAGCAATGCCGGTAATCTGCATGCCATACTGAATAACAGTATTATTTCACTAACACAGCACACTCCATATGCGTGTTAGGACAAAGCAAAGTGTTCTACACCCTTATTGAGGCTCTCTGTGGGCCCGAAATAGTCGTTTTTAATAGCGATTTGCCACAAATTCGACCCAAACAGAATTTTTTCGGAAAATTCGTTGAATCGTCCGAATCTAATTTTTTTTTTAATTCGCTCAACTCAACTGATTGACTAAAGGGAGAGCAACTAGTGATATATCATGTCAATTTGTATTGGTGCTTAAGGGTATGTTTAAACAAGCGAATCCACAGCGTATTTTATGCTGATGATCCGTTGCTTAAGCACTGCTACACGGTGCCTTTAGATGTGCCTGCTTGGAGCGCTAATACGCCACAATGATCAGACACACTGCAATGTGTGAGTCTCACCAAGGGAGCAGGGGGAGCGGCCGTAATGTGTGCAAGTACACCACGCATGCAATTCGCACATCACAGCAGTGTGTCTGCTCGTAGCAGCGTAATGCTACTCAGAGCAGGCACATCTAAAGGCACCTTGTAGGGGTCCTTCACAGTGGATTTGCTCATCTGAACATACCATTGAGCCATAAATTCAACCCCTTACAATGAATGCATAGAGAGAAATCAACTTTGAAATTCACCACAAATCAGCACAAATGCAGCATCTGCTTTATATTTTTATTTATCTCCACCTCCAAGCATGTAAACCATTTTTTTATTTTTTCCTTTTCATTTTTTGTTGTGTTGACTGAGCTGAAGAAGAGCTTATTTTTGTGGGACAAGATCTACTTTTTTATTGGCATCCGTACTTCACCATATGATTTCAAAAGAAACACAAAACACTCATTTGTGACATAAAATTGAAAGACAATAGGGGAGATTTATCAAAACCAGTGTAAAGAAAGAGTGGTGCAGTTGCCCATATCTTTAAAAATGAAAGAGGTTGCTTTGGGCAACTGCACCGCTCTTCGTCTGAAAAGGTTTTGATAAATCTCCCCCAATGCTATACTTACATTTAAGGGGACTTTAGCATGTTGGAAAATGTCAGAACGTTTTTATTAAAAAAAAGTGAAGTTATTTATGTAATCTCAGAAAATCTATTTGAAATCATGTCAATATTTCAGTTCCTTTTTCTTTATCATTTGTTGATTCATCTGGCATCAGTGTATAAAATGCTCTACTGTGAGATCTATTTAAAACATACCTAATATTTATTTTTTGTGTATGCAAATATAAATAACTGGGATTTATGTTGTTATGTTTATTTCTATACATATACTTCTAGAAACCTATATGGCTATACCTGCATCAAATGTAACTGCTCAGAAAGTCTTTACTTACTGGAAAACCACAGCAACTCAGGCAGGAAAGCCATTTGAGCTTGAGAGGTGTTTTTCAGAACATATTTTCTAGTTAGTACTTCTATTAACCCCTTCACGACACATGACATATCTAGACTATTATGTTGCCGATCAGGGTGAATGAAGAGAGCTTTTGACTTGGCCCGCTCCATACCTGGCAACCCCCAGCTTATTCCAGTAGTATTTCAGCCCTTTAGATCGTGGCTGTGCGGAATTGTCCGAAATATTAACGTACAATATAATTTATCCTCTGATAAATGGTGTAAATGTAAAAAAAAAATACCAAACCCCAGAAAAAATGAAGTAAAAAACAATCAAAAAGTCAGATAAATACCACAATGATATTGATCGAAACAACAGATTACAATGCAAAAACGAGCCCACATACAGACCGGTACAAAGATTTTAAAAATAGTAAAACATGATGGAAACTTAACAAATTTCATATTTCTGTAATCAGAACAACCTAAAGTCTCAAGATAACATCTTAGTTTGACCACACGGAAAACAGCGTAAAAAAGAAATCACCCCAAACATGCAATTTTTTTTTTTCAATTTGACCTCACAATATATATATATATATATATATATATATATATATATTTTTTTTTTTTTTTTTTTTTGAGTATATGCTAAATGCAAGGTATCATTACAAATTCAATTGGTCCCGCACAAAACAAGCCCTCATATGCGTATATAAATGGAAAAAAAAAGAGAGAGTTCTGGTTATTAAAGGACAAGGAGGAAAACACTAAAGTGCAAAAATGAAAATTGGCCCAGTCTTTAAAGAGTTAGTTGCAATGCCCTAAATAATCTGCTCTTCTGTTTGTGGACAGTGGTGTTGAGAAGATGGGTGCTGATGCTTCTCATGTCTTATGAAGGAGACAACAAACAGAATCAGTTACGAGGCTTAGAGGAAACAGGAAGCTTGGTAAGAATGATGTTCAAGTCCCTCCACTATTTTATTAAAAGCATGCACAGAATTTCTGGAGATTTTCATAGAACAGTATATTATACCTGCATTTTCTGGAGCTGGATTCTGTAAAAACTGACAATTAGAAATGGAGCCTGCAGACAGAGAAATACATGATATAGGTAACATAAACAGTATGGTTATTATTCAAGTGCACACATAAAAGCTTCATGTAAAATATATCTGGAATAACTGGTATGCTTTACAGGTTGCCTCATATAATTAAGTATCCCTGGCAAAAGATATCTGTATCAAATAAACATTCACAACAGCTCATATTTTGTAGAATCACTGAAGAATGTATTTTTAAGGTTTTACTCATTTCCTGAAAGTTACTGGTTACATAGACTTCTAATCTCAATTCAGCAAGTCACATGCACTACTCTCAATTACTAGGTTCTTCTTGACTTGTAGAGACAGATTTTACTGAGGAGGAATATTATATGAATCCCAAGGGAAAGTGTCCTGGATCCGCTTCAACAGGCATTGCCAGGAGCTGAATCCAGCAGTAGATGGGAATTCTCAGCAGTGACACTGGCTTAATTGGTAGTTAGGCCAAGAACATTTATAATGTAGAATAAAGAAAGCCAAGCTTGAGCAAGGATCACGTAATGAAAAGAAGCCGGTCAGTGGAGTTGTCATAAACTGAGCCCAAGGTCAATTTAAGACTAAGAAGTAAATATAACTGTTTAAACTCTCTTTTTTTATCTTGCTCAATAAAGTGGCATGACTTTCAGAAAGTAGGCTTGGCTTTAATGAAAAGGGTTGCACTTAATTATGTGCAAAATGTTCCTAATTTTGCTGCACTTTTTTGGCATAAAACTGATTCAACTAAGGCCCCCTTCATATATATCAGTTGTCCGTCAGTGTTTCCCTAAGGTGTGCACCAGAGTGAAACTAATGGTAGAACTCATCCCATTCATTTGATCCATACCGGATGGTTGGACACGCCGGACCCCTCTGGCATTTAGCAATAATAGACGCTGGATGCAAAACAATTGATGACAACCAATGCATGTTGTCATGTTGAGTTCACGTTGGACATATGTGAACCCAACCTAATAGAAAGTACAAACTTGAAAATCTGGTGCATTTGTATACTGTCTAGTCTAAGTTGACACTGTCTAAAAAGTATGCAGTTTTTAGATATTCCCTAAAGGAGCTAGAATTAAGTTCCTTGTTTGATATTTTGAGGAAAGGTGTAAAACTGATCTCCAGTCTATGTGGTCTCCAGTCTATGTGATCTCCAGTCTATGTGGTCTCCAGTCTATGTGATCTCCAGTCTATGTGGTCTCCAGTCTATGTGGTTTCCAGTCTATGTGGTCTCCAGTCTATGTGGTCTCCAGTCTATGTGATCTCCAGTCTATGTGATCTCCAGTCTATGTGGTCTCCAGTCTATGTGGTCTTATGTGGTTTCCAGTCTATGTGGTCTCCAGTCTATGTGATCTCCAGTCTATGTGGTCTTATGTGGTTTCCAGTCTATGTGGTCCCCAGTCTATGTGGTCCCCAATCTATGTGGTCCCCAGTCTGGGGAGGTGGTTAAGTGGCTAGTGCTGTAGCCTTGCAGTGCTGGGGTCCTGGGTTCAAATCCCACCAAGATCAACACTGTGAAGAGCTTGTATGTTATCTCTGTGTTTGTTTCCTCCCACACTTCAAAACATAATGATAGATTTAGATTCTAAGCTCCAATGCAGACAGGAACCAATTTGAGTGTACGCTGCTGTGTGTGCTATATAAATAAAGAGATATTGGCCCTCATTTACTTAGAAAATCGGGTTGTAAGTCTATGTTGCTTTCTTACCCGATTGCTTTTTTCCCCTGGTATTTATTATTATGTCGCATCCTGTTTGTCGCACTGGGTTTTGTTGGTTTTGGTTTCCAACTCCTCTGAGTTGTCGGGAAAAAATCCACAACAATTCAACAAATTCGGGTTGGAAACCTTTATAAATACGTGGGAAAGCTCAGAAATGTCGGGTTATGCCCCTTTTTCGGGTTTGGGAGAATCCACATCGGGTCCGTCGGGAAAAAATGTTGCATTGTGTCGCAGACTGGTGCACGATGTCTGCGACATGGCGCAGACAAAGATGCACCAAAAAAACCTGACAAAACAAGTCGGGTTTACAATAGTAAATGAGGGCCATTATCTCTAGCTGTTGTAAAACTATCAGAATGCCCTTCCAGATAGCAATGTGAGGTGTAGTTTCATAACAGCTGGAGAGCCACATTTAGGAGACCAGTCATATAAAAAATGACAATAAATATACATTAAAAGCAGTGGTGATATAGTACAACCCGCTCACTTGCACTATTAGTTAGGCTTCTCATGAAATAGTGTTTTACTAGGCTCAATTTCTCTAGAACCTCCCAGGCTCCGAGCAAGGGAGGTTTGATTCTCTTGTTTCTCAGTGGAATGGAAACATCCTCAGCAAGAGCTAATCAAGCATGAAATGAATAGATTACTAGGTGTTTCAGATGCTTGTTCCCAGCATGAGGTGGGACAGAATCACACAGCATCTGCAGCCGGCATGAGTAGCAAAGATAAATGTTATTTAAATTGCTGTATAGCTCGCACCATCAGACCTGCCATCAGGATTCATGTACTTGGTGGTTTTATATACTAAAGGGTTCTTTATAACTCAGCAGTTAGGGAACTCAACACAAGAATGAAAACAACTAGAGATGAGCGAACTTACAGTAAATTTGATTCGTCACAAACTTCTCGGCTCGGCAGTTGATGACTTATCCTGCATAAATTAGTTCAGCTTTCAGGTGCTCCCGTGGGCTGGAAAAGGTGGATACAGTCCTAGGAGAATCTTTCCTAGGACTGCATCCACCTTTTCCAGCCCATGGGAGCACCTGAAAGCTGAACTAACTTATGCAGGATATTCATCAACTGCCGAGCCGAGAAGATTGTGACGAATCGAATTTACTGTAAGTTCGCTCATCTCTAAAAACAACCGGCTTGTATAGCATTGTTAATCTTGCACATGCCCAGTGACAGACGATGTATATCTGGCACTATTGTCAACTAATGTTGAGCGTGAATATTCGAAATGCAAATTTTTACCGCGCATATCGGCACTTCGCGATTTTGCGAATATTTAGAATATAGTGATATATTTTCGTAATGATGAATATTCATTTTTTATGCAAAATTTTTATGTAAATGTGTGCAAATGTATGTGAATATTGGCACTTCCAGACTGGACACTAATCCCTCCCTTCTTTTAGGGGAAAGATATAATTGTACATGTGCAATATGCAAATTTCATTACGAATTTCATTACGAATTTTCGCATGGAAAAAAAAGAGAACGAACATAGCGAGTATGCGAATTTCGCAAACATAGAACTAATATTAGTCCATATATTTGTGAAATATCGCAAATTTGAATATGGCCCCTGCCGCTCATCGCTACTGTCAACATGTGAAAGAAATTTGTTAATGTAAATTGTGAGTATGAATCAAATAAAACCTAATTCAGTATACCAAAGAAAAGAAAACAGGGAAAGTACTAACCGCGTAAAGTCTTCTTTTGCTTCATTTCATGTTTGGAAAACAACAGATGGATGCTGATGGGGCACTCAAAGGCTATAGCCTGAAGGAGGGAAGAAGAAGAGCTTCATTACACATGAAACGGTCGTAGCCTCTGAACACCCCGTCACCGTCCATCTGTGGTATAACGGAAGGCCCGAAGTAGAGTGTCATTACAAATTAAATGGTCGTAGCCCCTGAGCACCCCATCAGGATCCATTTGTGGTATAATGGAAGGCCAGAGGAAGAGCATCATAACACATGAAACAGTCGTAGCCTCTGAGCACCCCATCAGCGCCAATCCGTGGTATCCCCGAAGGAGGCTGGAAGAAGTGTGTCATTACACATGAGACGGTCGTAGCCTCTGAGCGCCCCATCAACATCCATCTGTAGTTATTAATGCAGTTAATTCTCTCCCTGTTTTCTTTTCTTTTGTATATTTACTAATTACTTGTTCTCTCCGATCCAAGTTGAATACATTTAGTCCATGACTTCAGCTAGTGCCTTCTTCCCTGTCTTTCTTTGGTATACTACTAATTCTAAGTCATATGACATTCCTACATTCCAGATATTAAACTAACCTGACAATACTGTACTTGCTTGTGGTTGACATTTGCTCTTTTAATAGTTATTTTCTTGAAAGGCTGTTGACCTCTGAAAGCAGTTACTATGATTCAAGATGACTAAGTTGTCTGTTCAATGGCTTACTTGGTTAACGCTAGACCCTAAGAAAAGTCAACATCTAAGAAGGACTGAGGGGTTAATAGATTCAGAGGCATTTTCAGATCAGTTCCAATGAAATTGAGCAGAAACATTCAAAGAACGTAAGGCATAGAGGCCTGGAGCTCTCCAACTTAAATTTAAGGCTTGAAGACCCCCAAGGGAAAGCTCTTATGTCTGATTAACGTCTCTGTGCGCTTGACAGACCTCGACAATGCAAAAATGAGTCAGACAAATGTGATCTCGCAGGAATCTTAAGAGAGATCAGCGACAAAGATAAAAGAAGAAACAGCAGTTTACAAAAAAAGAATATGCAACAAACTAGTAATGTTGAGTGAACATATTTAAGAGCACATGGGCATGCTGGCAACATCCACCTCAGAAATCTAATATTCACTCACCAATAAAGGTATGTAATAGATACTATGTATCCAGCCTTCTTCAAACACAATGCCACCAGCCTTCCCACAACGCACTGGAGATTTATCAAAACCTGTGAAGAGGAAAAGTTGCCCAGCTGCCCCTAGCAACCAATCAGATTGCTTCTTTAATTTTTAACAAGACCTTTGCAAAATTAAATAAGAAATCTGATTGGTTGCTATGGGAAACTGGGCACCTTTTCCTTTTCAGAGGTTTTGATAAATCTCCCCCAATGTTTCCAGCCTCACTCAAATGCCTCCAGCCGCCGCCCCCCCCCCCCCCCACAAGCATTGTGTCCTCCTGCCTTACCCATATTCCTTCAGCCTTCCCCACACACAATGCCTCCTGCCTCACACACACACACAATGCCTCCAGCCTTACCCCACACAGCCACAGAGGGGTGTACATGGGAGACAGGGGTGTACATGGGTGACAGAGGAGCATACAGGGGTGACAGAGGGGTGTACTATGTAACTGTGGGGTATACAGGAGTGAGAGAGGGGTTAAGAGGGGTGTAGAGGGTTGACCGAGAGGTTTAGAGGAGTGAAAGAAGGGTGTAGTGCACTACCTGAAGCTGAGTAGGCCTCTCCCCTGCTCCTTCTCTCCATCCACATCATTCTGCTGAGGGACCAGGGAGAATCCAGAGTCCAGAGCTGCTCCACAGGAGAGGGAGAATACACGAGGATTGGAGCTGCAGCATCACCCGAACTGGCACTGCACACAGACTTCTCTCCCGCCTGGCCTGCACGCCTATAACTCACAGGTGCGCAGGCCTGGGCAGAAAAATTTAAAAAATTTTAGTGCCATATTTCCCACTAGAGTGTCCTGGCACCCTGGTTGGGAATCATTGCCTCCGTGTAATGTGTATTGGACCCCCCCTTGTGCACCTTGCAACAATGCACCTGAGGCGATAGCCTCACTCGCCTCATCGAAGCTTCAGCCCTGATTAAAGAACATGCAGGTGCAAAAAATACAAACTTCAAAAAACACAAAAATCTGTGATAAAAATGCTATACAAAAAGAGGTAGTAATATATATGACAAGGTCATCAAGGGTGGATTTAAAAGGGGTGCAGTTTAAGTTGTAGAAATTTCTGCAACAGTCCATTCCAAAAACCTGAGTGAACTCTGAGATTAATTTTTTGCCACCAGTTTGCAGGGCCGGATCATCATTGGCGTTCTTGGAGCGCCTGCTCTGGGCCTCGTATCCGCAGGGGGCCTCCGTCACATTCGGGACATCCCTGTGTACTGCACATCTAATGTGGGGGAACTGTACTGCACACCTAATGTGGGGGAACTGTACTGCCAACCTAATGTGAGGGTACTGTACTGCCAACCTAATGTGCATGAACTGTACTGCCAACCTAATGTGCAGGGCCTTATACTGCACCTAATTTGGGGAACTATACTGCACCTTATGTGGGGGAACTACAACCTAATGCGGGGGAACTGTCAGGGCATCATAATGAAGTGTTCCATCTTCTAGGCAGCCTTGATCTGGCCCTGCCAGTTGGTTTAAATTTTTTTTTGTAATTTTCTTCTACTTAAAAATCTTAACACTTCCACTACTTGGAGTTGGAATAACCACAGCTGCTGGCACCAGACTTGCCCTACAATGGGTCCTCAAAAAAAGAATTTAAAAAAATTAAAATAAATTAAAATTTAATTAAAATTAAATAAAAAAAATGTCCTTAATCTCTTCAATTGTGACGCCATATGGTCTCCTGACCCATCTGCCACATCCAGATGCTCTGTGGCAGTGATTCTAATAGCAACACCTGTAATCTACATTGCGATGCCCCGATCAGCTACCCAGGAGAGAAGAAGGTCCCTACCTTCTTCTGTCGGTGTCCCGGCTCTGATTGATTGCTCCATGCCTGAGTTACAGGCTGGAGCAATCAACCGCCGATTACACAGCTTATTGCCATGCAACGGCAAGGCAACAATCTGTGTATGCAATCAGCCATTGCAAGCTCATAGGTCCCTATAGGAGCTATGAGCTTGCAAAAAAAAAGTGTAAAAAAAAAATTAAACCTTTCAGGTATTCCCTTCTAAATTAAAAGTTTAAATCACCCGGCATTTCCTAGTAACAAAATAAAACAGTGTAAATAAAAATAAAAATAAACATATGTGGTATCACCGCGTGTGGAAATGTCCGAATTATAAAAATATACTGCTTTTAAAACCGCACTTTCAATGGCATACGCGCAAAAAAATTCCAAAGTCCAAAATAGAGCATTTTCGATCACTTTTTAATCCACAAAAAAAAATGAATTAAAAGTGATCAAAAAGTCTGATCAGAACAAAAATGGCACCGCTAAAAACTTCAGATGACTGCACAAAAAATTACGACAAAATAAAAAAGTTATAGGACTCAGAAAATGACAATTTTAAACGTATAAATTTTCCTGCATGTATTTATGATTTTTTTTCTGAAGTAATACAAAATCAAACCTATACAAGTAGGGTATCATTTTAACCATATGGACCTACAGAATAAAGATAAGGAGTCATCTTTCCTGAAGAATGTAATGCATAGAAACGGAAGCCCCCAAAATTTACAAAATGGCATTTTTCTTCAAGTTTGTCGCACAATGAATTTTTTTTCTGTTTTGCCGTGGATTATTCTGTAAAATGACTAATGTCACTGTAAAGTAGAATTGGTGGCGCAAAAAATAAGCCATAATACAGATTATTAGGTGCAAAATTGAAAGGGTTATGATTTTTAAAGGCAAGGACCAACGGTTTTTCCGTTTTTGCATTTTCGTTTTTTCCTCCTTGTCTTTAAAAAATCATGACTCTTTCAATTTTGCACCTAAAAATCCATCTGATGGCTTATTTTTTGCACCACCAATTCTACTTTGTAATGACATTAGTCATTTTGCCCAAAAATCTATGGCGAAGCGGAAAAAAAATCATTTTGAGACAAAGTTGAATAAAACCCGCCGTTTTGTAACTTTTGGGGGCTTCCGTTTCTACGTAGTGCATTTTTCGGTAAAAATGACACCTTATATTTATTCTGTAGGTCCATATGATTAAAATGATACCCTACTTATATAGGTTTGATTTTGTCATACTTCTGGAAAAAATCATAACTACATGCAGGAAAATTAATTTTAAAATTGTCATCTTCTGACCCCTATAACTTTTTTTATTTTTATGCGTATGGGGTGGTATAAGGGCTCATTTTTTGCGCCGTGATCTGAAGTTTTTAGCAGTACCATTTTTGCATTAATAGGAACTATTGATCGCTTTTTATTCATTTTTTCATGATATAAAAAGTGACCAAAAATGCACTATTTTGGACTTTGGAATTTTTTGGCGCGTAGGCCATTGACCGTGCGGTTTAATTAACAATATATTTTTATAATTCGGACATTTCCGCACACGGCGATACCATATATGTTTATTTTTATTTTTATTTACACTGTGTTTTTTTATGGGAAAAGGGGGGTGATTCAAACTTTTAATAGGGAAGGGGTTAAATGATCTTTATTCACTTTTTTTTTGCACTTTTTTTTTGCAGTGTTATAGCTCCCATAGGGACCTGTAACACTGCACACACTGATCTTTTACATTGATCACTGGTTTCTCATAGGAAACCAGTGATCGATGATTCTGCCGCTTGACTGCTCATGCCTGGATCTCAGGCACTGAGCAGTCATTCGGCGATTGGACAGCGAGGAGGCAGGTAGGGATCCTCCAGCTGTCCTTCAGCGGCTATCCCGAACAGCTCCCTGAGCTAACCGGCATGCTTTCACTTTCACTTTAGACGCAGCGTTCAACTTTAAACGCCGCGT
This sequence comes from Hyla sarda, assembly GCF_029499605.1. Classification (NCBI taxonomy): domain Eukaryota; kingdom Metazoa; phylum Chordata; class Amphibia; order Anura; family Hylidae; genus Hyla; species Hyla sarda. The sequence goes on from NC_079190.1 coordinate 257,081,478, forward strand.
CTAAAGGCTTAATAGCGCGCTGCACCGCGATCAATGCCGCACGCTATTATCCACGGGTCGTGGCCCCACATTATAGATCGGGAGCGGACTCATGACGTACCGGTACATCATGGGTCCTTAAGGGGTTAAGATTTTAACAGGAACAAAATAGTACACCACTTAGATGTAGGTATGTGGTATGCACGTATTAATGGAGGACAATGTGCTTCAGAACGCTTAAAACAGTATTTATCTACAACACCAGCAGGCTGGCCTTTCACAGTATCTAGGCCCTTAAGACTTTAACAGGAACAAAATGGTACACCACTTAGATGTAAGTATGTGGTATGCACTTATGAGGGGAGGACAATGCGCTCCAGTATGCTTAAAACATTATTTGTCTACAACACTTTTGCTTTTGCTCAGCTGGTGTAGCTAATCCTCTCTTAAGAGGCAGCCTGCACAGCCAAGGTGTCTAAGCTTAACATGTGTTTCCCTAGCATCCCTCTGCAGCACAATATGGGGGTGTTTCAAGCACTGAACGCCCGCGCCCTCACATGAGCAGGCGTATAGCGCCACTCACCTGTGCAACAGAGGCTGTCAGACGGGAGACACAGGAGCCCGTGGTACTCACAGCTGACAAGAAAAAACTCTACAGTATTCAGCAGGTAAGCCCGTTACATGGGCTAGAGGTGAGGGGATTTCTAATTACATTTAATTTTAATATAAACTTAATTAGAAGTCCCCTCACCTCTAGCCCATATAACGGGCTTACCTGCTGAATACTGTAGAGTTTTTTCTTGTCAGCTGTGCGTACCACGGGCTCCTGTGTCTCCCGTGTGACAGCCTCTGTTGCACAGGTGAATGGCGCTATACGCCTGCTCATGTGAGGTATGGACCGGAAGTGCACAGGGTGTCACTTCCGGTTTACGTTTTCTGCTCTTTCTCTGAATTTCTTTTCCTACTCCTAGGTTTTAGCTACCTTTATACAGCCTTTTAGATTTTCTCCAAAAATCCCATTTTTTTTCAGCCCTTTCTTAACTCTGGATCATGTGATCCTGGAGGGGGTGTGGCTTATCTCTGGCGGGAAATTCAGATTATTTAAACCCTGCCATTCCCTTTCTCTCCCTCTTGCTGTCAGGACATCTTTTGTCTAGCGGGATTGAGAGATTGGGAGACTGAGAGATTGAGATTTTGTTGCAAAAGGGTGGGGTGCAGGAGCCAACATGGAGGTAGCCACTCCCCCCTCCAGCCCCTCCATGTTGGCTCCTGCACCCCACCCACCTCTATTAGGTGTATATTAGGTGCCTTGGATGTTTCAGACCTTGCAATGCCTGCTGTACTGTTCACACAGAGGCATATTCACAGTGTAGGGTCCGTCCCAGAATGAGGTTACCTTACCGTGGTGGCATGGTCCACGCTATTTGGCGTCAAATTTGCAAGCTAAGTACCTCATAATTTCATAGTTTCATATCTTCATTTATTGCATTAGAGCTGTATAGCTTTTCATGTTCTATCTATATACAGTGACCCCCCCGACCTACGATGGCCCCGACATAAGATGAAATTGACATACGATGGCCTCTCAGAGGCCATCGCATGTCGATGTCAGCATCGACATACGATGCTTTTTTATGTCGGGGCCATCGCATTAAGTGTTATCTGGCAGCGCCAAATGCTTAAGCTGCTGCCGGATAGCAGCTTAATGTTCCCCTTGTGGTGCGGTAAGTATTACTTACCCCTCCGCAATGCTCCGGGGTTCCCTCCGGGTCCAGCGCTGGTCTTCCGGTGTCTTCTCGGCCCTCTCCAATGACGTCAATACGCTGCTGCGCACGCCATCCAATGGGAATGGCGTACGCAGCGGCGTAATGACGTAGCTACGCAGGCCCAGTAAGGCCTTGCGGAAGACAGAAGAGGACCGGAGAAGACAGAAAAGGACCGGAGAAGACAGCGGAGAGCCCAGCGGAGGCCCGGGATCACCATCGGGAGCGGCGGGGACACTATCTCGAGCGGCGGGGACAGGTGAGTACAGCTTCCTATACTTAACATTGCACGAATCCCTCAACATACGATGGATTCGACAAATGATGGCTTGTTTGGAACGAATTACCATCGTATGTTGAGGGACCACTGTACTCATGTTTTATCTATATACTCATGTTTCATCTATATCTTTGTGCTAGCAGTGTGCGGCTGTATTCTCCTGTTGCTGTATATTTAGCCCAGCAGCCTGCACCTGCAAGCCAGGTTTTTACAATAGTTTGGAATTAATAGTGCTGGCCAACTTATTTTTTGCTTGTGTGTATATATATATATATATATATATATATATATATATATATATATATATATATCTTTTAATTTTTTTTATTTTTTTTTATTTATCTACTTGCTTATGGAATTTTTTTTTCCTTTTATTTTACAGTTGCCTTATGGATCCAGCTGGCAATATAGGTGGTGGTTAAGCCACTTCCAAGAGAAAACATTTCTCTTGTAGGAAATGTGATACTCCGATTCCTGATGACTACCCTTATGCTGAGTAGTGTTGCTCGCGAATATTCGCAATTCGAATATTATTCGCGAATATCGCATATTTGCGAATTCGCGAATTTCGCGAATATAGCGCTATATATTCGTAATTACGAATATTCGTTTTTTTTTTTTTTTTTTTTTTTTTTTTTTCTTCACAGTACACATCACAGTGATCATCCCTCTCTGCTTCCAGCTTATGTGGTGTAAAGAAGGCTGTAATACTGACGTGTGGAAATTCGCATATGCGAAAATTAGCACATGCGAATTTTCGCACATGCGAATTTTCGCATGCGTTAATTTTGTATATGCAACTTTTCACATATGTTAATTTTCGCATACGCGAATATTCGCATATGCGAAAATAAAACGAGGGTATAACGAATATGCGAATATTCGCGAATATATGACGAATATTCGTCCATATATTCGCGAATATTCGCGAATTCGAATATGGCCTATGCCGCTCAACACTAATGCTGAGTCTAATATCTGTCGGACAAATCCGATGGACAAGGATGAACCCATGGTCAGTGATCTGGGTTCAGGAGTCTTTTAAAAAGTTAGAGGACAAGTTGTCCTAGTCCAAATCTAAACCTAAGAGATCTAAGAGAGATTCAGGTCCGTCTCTAGGTGAAGATTATACTGTAGTGGATGTAGCTTATCCTTCTACTGATTCGGAAAAAGAGAGATTTTCATCTCAGAATCTCTTTCCTATTGAAAGGATTCAAAGATTGGTTAAATTAGTCCAGACAGAAGGTCTGCCAGGAGGCCCCTTCTACCTCTTAAGGGCCTAGAGTATTTTCTTTTGATGAGACCAAAAAATCCCTTATGAAGAGGGAGTTTAAAAATCCAGAGAAGGCTCTGGTTTTGGTATAGAGATTCCGTACCTTATACTCTTTTTCGAAAGAAGAGACCTCTTCCTGGGTAGAGCCACCAAAAGTAGATTTTGCGATCTCTAAATTATCAAAGAGAACCATTTTGCCTGCAGAGGACGGCTCTAATATGAAAGACCCCATGGATAGGCGAATCAAGCTCACCTTAAAGAGAGCCTATTCAACAGCTTCTGGCTTTAACCTAGTGGCTGCTGCCACTCATGAGGTCAGCAGAGCTCTGAAGAGGTGGCTTTCTCAGGCTCAAGATGATATTGACTCTGGAGTCAAGAGGGATGAGATCTTAGATAGTTTTAATAAAGTCAATTTAGTGATGAACTTTCTGGTTGATTCTGCCCTCCAACAGGTCACACTAGCCTCTAAAGCCATGGCCCCCTCTACGGCTGCTCTTAGGGCTCTGTGGATTAGCCCTTGGGGAGCCGATAATTCCTCCAAATTCCAGCTGTGTAATCTGGATTTTTTCCCCAGGAAAGTTATTCTGGCCTCAGTTAGATGACATCATGGAGGGTGTGTCCGATCGCAAGGTTTAATCCTTGCCCCTTCCTAAACCTGAACGTAAGATTTCCAGTAAAGGATACTCACCTCCTATATCCAGACATGGCCATCAGTGTTATAGAGGAAGAGGTTCCAGAGGCCAGAAGAGAGGTGCTGGTTCATCCAAAGAGATATCCAAAAAGTCTGATTTTTGATGTTTCACATCTTAGTGTGGGGGGCAGTCTCCATGTTTTTCTTGGGAACTTCTAATACAGGACTGTTTTGTCCTGTCAATAGTATCAGACGGGTACTTGCCTCATCTCCATCAGTGTCCTGGAGAGAGGATGATTTTTTCTCCCCAGTTTAGTTCTCCAAAGAGAGAGATGCTGGAGGAGTCCATTCTGGAGCTTCTTGCCCTTAGGGCAGTCAAACCAGTTTCCCCTTCCGAAGTAGGAAGGGGAGTGTACTCTCCCGCCTTTATAGTTCCCAGACCATCAGGCAAGTTCTGGTCAATAAAAGATCTCAGGTATCTAAACCAGTTCATTGTCAAGAAGAAATTCAGAATGAAGACTATCCGCACAGTGAAGACAATATTTCAGGAGGGGGATTTTCTAGCATCTTTAGACCCAAAGGATGCATACTTTCACATCCCCATGGGTATGGGTTCAGGGAACCCTGTTGCATCTTTAGTTTCGAGTCCTACCTTTGAGGATCTCTACAGCCTGCTTCATTTTCACGAAGGTCGTTTCCGTCATGATGGTGGTTCTTTGGATAAAAGGAATAAGACTTATTCCTTATTTGGACGATTGGCTGCTATTAGCAGAGTCCAGCGAGTTATTGCAAGATCATATACAAATAACTCTCAACCTCTTAGACAATCTTGGCTGGATAGTAAACCAAGAAAAGTCTTGCCTGTCCCCATTCACAACAGGATTCTTTCTTGGATACAGAATCAAAACAACTCAGATGATGCTTTCTCTGTCGCAGGAAAGGAAAGATCGACTACTAGCAGCTGTGAAGCATATACTCAGACTTTGCCAGATATCAATAAGAACCTTAATGAAGGTCCTAAGTCTAATGTCATCCTCCATAGAAGCAGTCCCTTGGGCGCTTTGGCATCTGAGACCCTTACAGTCCGAAGTCCTCAGACAATGGAACAGATAACTCTCCAGCCTAGACAAAAGGATAGTTCTATCATCATCAGCTTGAAGCTCCCTAACCTGGTGGACACGCTTACAAGATGGCAAGGGCATAGAGGAGCCAAATACTTACCACAGATGCCTCAGGTATCGGTTGGGGATCCCATATGCTTCACAAAGCAGTTCAAGGAACTTGGAAGGAGGCAGAAAGGATGATGTCATCCAATGCCAGAGAACTAAGGGCGATCTATCTAGCCCTATTAAACTTTGCCTCCTTCCTCAAGGACAAAACAGTAAAGATCAGGACCGACAACATAGCGTCGGTGTATTACATCAACAAACAAGGGGGCACAAGATTAAAAATCCTACTCTTGGAAGTAGGCAAGATCATGTCTTGGGCAGAGAACTGGGTATCACGGATATCTGCAGTTCACATCAGGGGGACACACAATGTGCCCGCAGACTGCCTATCCAGAGACAGGGCGCTACCAGGGGAATGGTCTCTGAACCCATATATTTTTCTTCAACTAACCAAGATGAGGGGAATGCAAGAAGTGGATTTGATGGCCACAACAGACAATGCGAAGCTCAAAAGATTTTACTCCATGTATCCTGTGGACAACCCCCTAGTAGTGGACTCCATGACCATTTCTTGGACTTTCTGTCTAGCGTGCGTGTTTCCCCCTGTGCCCATGATTCCCAAGGTATTGAGGAAGATCATACAGGATCAGGCTTCAGAAATTGCAATAATGTCATTCTAGCACAAGAGATCCTGGTTTGCCCTACTCATGTCCATGAATCGAGGGATATATTGGACTCTTCCTCTCAGGCAGGATCTGGTGACACAAGGAACACGGTTCTGTCACAGCCTCAGATCATACAATCTGGAAGTTGACCGTACCCTTCTAATGGGCAGAAGCTATTCTGGAAGAGTACTGGACAGTCTAGCACACTTAAGGAGTGAAGCTACCAACAGGTCTTATGCTAGAATTAGAACAATTTTTGTGTAGGGGTATTAATCCCTCTAATCCATCTAATCCTGAAATGTTAGATTTCCTCCAGGATGGTTTTTATAAAGACCTGTCACCTAATACTCTAAAGGTTCAAGTTTAAGCCCTCTCAGCTGTTCTACACAGAAGACTTCTTTTGATCCCGGAGTTCAAATCTTTTATTAAGGCTGTGTCTCACCTTAATTATGGAGCAACAGAATTATTAGACCTGTTGCCCCATGGGACTTACCTTTAGTTTTAAAGAAGTTATCTCTTCATCCTTTTGAACCCATCCAAGAAATTGATCTAAAGCTACTTTCTTTTAAGACGGCCATTTTATTAGCCATCACCTCGGCTAAGAGAGTAGGTGAGTTGCAGGCCCTTTCTTCTAAGGAGCCTTAGGCCACGTTTCCACTTGGTTTTTTTTCTGGCAGTTTTTGGAAAACTGCCACTGCAGTTTTTGAGCCAAAGCCAGAAGTGTATTCAAAAGGAACAGGAAATATAAAGGAAGGACTTATACTTAACCTCCCAAAAGGATTCACTTCTGACTTTGGCTCAAAAACTGCAGTGGCAGTTTTGCAAAAACTGCCAGAAAAAAAAAAATAGTGGAAACTTAGCCTAACCCAATCTTTCTCGAGGACAAGGTCCTATTGAGATTCCTCCCTACTTTCCTACCTAAGTGTGTCCTTTCAAAACACTAATCGAGGTTATTGCCTTACTTTGTACTTTTTTTCTACTTTATAATTATTCGAAAGTATTCAGCATGTAAGCCCATTATATGGGCTAGAGGGGAGGGGACTTCTAAATATGTTTACTATGAAAATTCCTAAAGTCCCGTGGGCGCACAGGGGTGTGAAACACCCCCATATTGTGCTGCTGAGGAGACCAAGGGAAAACAGATTTTCAATGAAATCATATCTTAGCTGTATATTTTTCTTTTTACTCATTGTTTATTAAGTCATTATCTCTAACAGTATAGGGAAAAGGCATTCTTTCCATCAATACATTATTCAGGGTTTATAACGTACACGCATACAAGCGTTTTAACGTGCACAGAATTTATAATGTGTATACATGCATAGGGTTTATAGTGTGTATAAATGCATAGGGTTTATAGTTAGTGTTGAGCGTGAATTTGCAAATTTTTACTGCAAATATCGGCATTTATGTATATATATATATATATATATATATATATATATATATTTATGTTTTTATATATATATATATATATATATATATATATATATATATATATATATATATAGTGATATATATACTTAATGATGAATAATTGTTTTTTCTTTTTTTGTGGGAAATATTGGCACTTCCAGTCAGAGGACACTGACCTCTCCCTTCTTTTAGGTGAAAGATATAATCGCACATGTGCACTATGCAAATTTCATGCGAGTTTTCGCATGAAGAAAAAAGAAAAAAAATGAAAGTCGCAAACCCCCTTCAAAAAGTTGCAAGTGTAAGCAAGGTCAGACTTGGCTTACAAACTTGCCTATGACAGCATTTTCAAAAAGTAGCACAAAAGACTTTTTGTGCGACTTTTTGCACAGCTCCACTCCCCGGCACCCACTCACATCTACCACCTGCATGCATGGTGTTGGGACTACAGCTACTAGCATGTCCTCACTGTAAGGGCATGCTGGAAGTTGTAGTCCTGCAATAGTTAGTGGGTGGGTGGTAGATGTGGGCAGGTGGGCGGGGAGTGAAGCTGGGCAAAAAGTCGCTCAAGAAGTTGCAGGTGAGACTTTTTGTGCAACTTTTTAAAACTTTTTTATATTCACAGGCACGGTATGACGAGGAAGAAGGAGATGTACAGGAGGGTGGCAAGCTTGTCACCTGCCCACACATCTCCCGCCCATGTAACACTACTACAACTCCTAGCATGTCCTTACTGTTAGGAGATGCTGGAAATTGTAGCTGTGTGGCATGGGGGGAGTGTGTTAGATGGGTGGGCAGATGACAAGCTTGTCACCTGCCTGTGCCACACGACTACAACTCACAGCATGCTGGGAGTTGTAGTCATGCAGTGGGGGCAGGTGACAAGATTGTCACATGCTTGCACATCTCCCCCCAGCCCTGCTGCATGACTACAACTCCCATTATGTCTTTTCTTTAACCCCTTAAGGACCAGGCCATTTTACACCTTAGGACCAGAGCGTTTTTTGAACATCTGACCACTGTCAATTTAACCCCTTAAGGACCGGGTTTTTTTCCGTTTTTACATTTTCGTTTTTTGCTCCTTACATTTAAAAAATCATAACTCTTTCAATTTGCACTTAAAAATCCATATTATGGCTTATTTTTTGCGTCACCAATTCTACTTTGTAATGACGTCAGTCATTGTGCCCAAAAATCTACGGTGAAACGGAAAAAAAATCATTGCGAGACAAAATTGAAAAAAAAAACGCCATTTTGTAACTTTTGGGGGCTTCCGTTTCTACGTAGTACATTTTTCGGTAAAAATGACACCTGATATTTATTCTGTAGGTCCATACGGTTAAAATGATACCCTACTTGTATAGGTTTGATTTTGTCGTACTTCTGGAAAAAATCATAACTTCATGCAGGAAAATGTATACGTTTAAAATTGTCACCTTCTGACCCCTATAACTTTTTTATTTTTCCGTGTATGGGGTGGTATGAGGTCTCATTTTTTGCGCCGTGTTCTGAAGTTTTTAACGGTACCATTTTTGCATTGATAGGACTTATTGAATTTTTTTGCGCGCACGCCATTGACCGTGCCGTTTAATTAACGACATATTTTTATAATTTCGACATTTCTGCACGTGGTAATACCATATATGTTTATTTTTATTTTTATTTACACCGTGTTTTTTTTTTTTTATGGGAAAAGGGGGGTGATTCAAACTTTTAATAGGGAAGGGGTTAAATGATGTTTGTTCACTTTTTTTCACTTTTTTTGCAGTGTTATAGCTCCCATAGGGACCTATAACACTGCACACATTGATCTTTATCATTGATCACTGGTTTCTCATAGGAAACCCGTGATCGACGATTCTGCCGCATGACTGCTCATGCCTGGATCTCAGGCACTGAGCAGTCATTCGGCGATCGGACAGCGAGGAGGCAGGTAGGGGCCCTCCCGCTGTCATGTAAGCTGTTCGGGATGCTGTGATTTCGCTACGGCTATCCCGAACAGCCCACTGAGCTAGCCGGCATGCTTTCGGTTTCACTTTAGACGCGGCGTTCAACTTTGAACGCCACGTCTAAAGGGTTAATAGAGCGCGGCACAGCGATCAATGCTGTGCGCTATTAGCCACGGGTCCCGGCCGTTGTTAGAGGCAGGGTCCGACACGCTATGATGCGGGGCCACGCCGTGGCCCCGCGTTATAAATCGGGAGTGGACACATGACCTTCCAGTACGTCATGTGTCCTTAAGGGGTTAAACATTAATAACTCTGGAATGCTTTTAGTTATCATTCTGATTCCGAGATTGTTTTTTCGTGACATATTCTACTTTAACATGGTGGTAAATTTTTGTGGTAACTTGCATCCTTTCTTGGTGAAAAATCCCCAAATTTTATGAAAAAATTTAAAATGTTTGATTCACATATACAATATGTCTACTTTATGTTTGCATAATAAAATTGACAAGTTTCTACTTTTGTAAGACACCAGAGGGCTTCAAAGTTCAGCAGCAATTTTCCAATTTTTCACAAAATTTTCAAACTCACTATTTTTCAGGGACCAGTTCATATTAGAAATATCCCATAAAAGACCCCATTATAAACACTGCACCCCCAAAGTATTCAAAATGACATTCAGTCAGTGTTTTAACCCTTTAGGTGTTTCACAGGAATAGCAGCAAAGTGAAGGAGAAAATTCACACATTTTTTACACTTGCATGTTCTTGTAGACCCAATTTTTGAATTTTTATAAGGGGTAAAAGGAGAAAATGTATACTTTTATTTGTAGCCCAATTTCTCTCGAGTAAGCACATACCTCATATGTCTATGTAAAGTGTTCGGCGGGCGCAGTAGAGGGCTCAGAAGGGAAGGAGCGAAAGTGGATTTTGGAGAGTACGTTTTTCTGAAATGGTTTTTTGGGGGCATGTTGCATTTAGGAAGCCCCTATGGTGCCAGAACAGCAAAAAAAAAAAAAAAAAAAAAAAAAACACATGGCATACCATTTTGGAAAATAGACCCCTTGAGGAATGTAACAAGGAATTAAGTGAGCCTTAATACCCCACAGGTGTTTCATGACTTTTACATATGTAAAAAAAAAAAAAAATTCACTAAAATGTGTTTCCCCGCAAATTTCACATTTTTGCAAGGGTTAATAGCAGAAAATACCCCCCCCCCAAATTTGTAACCCCATTTCTTCTGAGTATGGAGGTACCCCATAAGTTGACCTGAAGTGCACAACGGGCGAACTACTATGCTCAGAATAGAAGGAGTAATATTTGGCTTTTTGAGAGCAAATTTTGGTCGGGGGGCATGTCACATTTAGGAAGCCCCTATGGTGCCAGAACAGCAAAAAAAAAAACACATGGCATACCATTTTGGAAACTAGACCCCTTGAGGAACGTAACAAAGAATAAAGTGAGCCTTAATACCCCACAGGGTTTTCACGACTTTTGCATATGTAAAAAAAAAAAAAAAAAATTCATTAAAATGTGTGCTTCCCCCCAAATTTCACATTTTTGCAAGGGTTAAAGGGTACCTCTCATCAAAAAACCTTTTGATATATTATCGATTAATATATGCAGAATAACTTTACAATTGCATGTTATTAAAAAATATGCTTCTTTCTATTTAATTTTCCACTTTGAAGAAATGACCACTAGGGGTCTCCCTACCAGTCCTAGCAGCAAGCATTTCAGACTCATGCTGGAGTCCTAAACACTACGAACTGCCAGTCTGCTTTGTTCACAAAGGAGGACACTCAGAGCTGCCAGCCTGCTTTGTTCACAGCCTGTTTGGCTGTGAACAAAGCAGGCTGGCAACTCTGAGTGTTTAGGACTCCAGCATAAGTCAGAAATGCTTGCAGACAGGACTGATCGGGAAAAATACAATAGAAAGAAGCATATTTTTCATTAACATGCTATTGGAAAGTTATTCAACATTCATTAATCTAAAATTTATCAAAAGTTTATTTGATGAGAGGTACCCTTTAATAGCATAAAATACCCCCGAAAATTTGTAACCCCATTTCTTCTGAGTATGGAAATACCCCATGTGTGGACGTCAAGTGCCCTGCGGTAGAACTACAATGCTCAGAAGGGGAGGAGAGCCATTGAGCTTTTGAAGAGTGAATTTGTTTGGAATGGTAGTCAGGGGCCATGTGCGTTTACAAAGCCCCGCTTGGTGCCAGAACAGTGGACCCCCGACATGTGACCCCATTTTGGAAACTACACCCCTCACAGAATTTAATAAGGGGTGCAGTGAGTATTTACACCCCACTGGCATTTGACAGATCTTTGGAACAGTGGGCTGAGCAAATGAAAAATACAATTTTTCATTTTCATGGACTACTGTTCCAAAAATCTGTAAGACACCTGTGGGGCGTAAATGCTCGCTGTGCCCATTCTTACATTATATGAGGGGTGCAGTTTCCAAAATGGGGTCACATGTTGGGGGGTCCATTGTTCGGGCACTATGGGGGCTTTGTAAACACACGTGGCCTTCAATTCCGGCCACATTTTCTCTTCCAAATCCCAATGGCGCTCCTTCTGTTCTGAGCATTGTAGTTCACCCGCCGAGCACTTTACATCCACATTTGGGGTATTTTCTAACTCAGAAGAAATGGGGGTTACACATTTGGGGGGCTTTTTTCCTATTTTCCCTTGTGAAAATGAAAAAATTTAGGGTAACATCAGCATTTTAGTGAAATTTTTTTTTCATTTTCCCATCCAACTTTAACGAAAATTTGTCAAACACCTGTGGTGTGTTAAGGCTCACTATACCCCTTGTTACATTCCGTGACGGGTTTTGTTTCCAAAATGGGGTGACATGTCGATATTTATTTTTTTGCGTTTATGTCAGAACCGCTGTAAAATTAGCCACCCCTGTGCAAATCTCCAATTTAGGCTTCAAACGTACATAGTGCTCTCTCACTCTTGAGCCTTGTTATGCACCAGCAGATCATTTTACGCCCACATCTGGGGTATTTCCGTACTCAGGAGAAATTGCGTTACAAATTTTGGGGGTCTTTTTTTCCTTTTACCTCTTGTGAAAATAAAAAGTAAAGGGCAACACCAGCATGTTAGTGTAAAAAAAAATTTTTTTTTTACACTAACAGGCTGGTGTAGACTCCCAACTTTTCATTTTCATAAGGGGTAAAAGGAGAAAAAGACCCCCAAAATTTGTAGTGTAATTTCTCCCGAGAACGGAGATACCCCATATGTGGCCCTAAACTGTTTCCTTGAAATACGACAGGGCTCCAAAGTGAGAGAGCGCCATGCACATTTGAGGACTAAATTAGGGATTGCACAGGGGTGGACATAGGGGTATTCTACGCCAGTGATTCCCAAACAGGGTGCCTCCAGCTGTTGCTAAACTCCCAGTATGCCTGGACAGTCAGTGGCTGTCCAGAAATGCTGGGAGTTGTTTTGCAACAGCTGGAGGCTCTGTTTTGGAAACACTGCCGTACAATACGTTTTTCATTTTTATTGGGGGGGGGACAGTGTAAGGGGGTGTATATGTTGTGTTTTACCCTTTATTTTGTGTTAGTGTAGTGTTTTAAGGGTTTTCACAGGGCATTCACACTGGCGGAGGTTTACAGTGAGTTCCCTGCTAGGAGTTTGCGCTGCAGTGAAAAATTTGCCGCAGCTCATACTTGAAGCAGAAAACTGACTGTAAGTCTGCCCGTGTGAATGTACCCTGTACGTTCACATGGTGGGGCAAACCTCCAGCTGTTTCAAAACTACAACTCCCAGCATGTACTGACAGACCATCCAGGCTGGGAGTACTTTTGCAACAGCTGGAGGCACACTGGTTGGAAACCTTCAGTTAGGTTATGTTATCTAACTAAATATTTTCCAACCAGTGTGCCTCCAGCTGTTGCAAAACTACAACTCCCAGCATGTACTGATCACCGAAGGGCATGCTGGGAGATGTAGTTATGCAACAGCTGGAGGGATCGCAACTACAACTCCCAGCATGCTGGGATTTGCAGTTCTGCAGCATCTGGAGAGCTACAGTATAGAAACCACTGCAAACTGTGGCCCTCCAGATGCTGCAAAACTACAAATCCCAGCTTGCCCAGACAGCAAACATTTGTGTGGGCATGCTAGGAGTTGTAGTTTTGCAACATCTGAAGTGCTACAGTATAGAGACCACTATATAGTGGTCTCAGACTGCAGCCCTCCAGATGTTGCTAGGCAACTTACCGGCTTCCGTCGGATCCAGGGAGCCTGCTGCACGACATCGCTGCCTGCCGATCTCCGACACCGATCGTCACCTGCAGCCTCCGCAGATCGATAAGTGGACTCCGGCGCTGGTCCCCGTCATTTCCCCGTTCTGCCCCGCCTATTGTGAGTGGGCAGGACGGGGAAAACGAAAGTTAACCCCCCGCCCCCGATCTGCTATTGGTGGTCGCGTCTAGACCACCAATAGCAGGGATAGGCGGGGTGGCACCCCTGCCACCTCACTCCTATCTCTTCAGGGGGATTGTGGGTGTCTTAGACACCCGCAATCCCCCTTATATTCCGGGTCACCATAGACCCGTAATGACCCAGAATCGCGCAAATCGCAAGTGTGAATTCACTTGCGATTCGGGCCGATCGCCGACATGGGGGGGTCTGATGACCCCCCTGTGCATTTGCGCGGGGTGACTGCTGATCGATATCAGCAGTCACCTCGATCCGGTCCCCGCCCGGCGCATGGCACGCGTACGTCCTTGGTCCTTAACTACCAGGATGCTTAGACATACGCGGACGTCCATGGTCCTTAATCCCTTAACGACACAGGACGTATATTTACGTCCTCTGCCGGCTCCCACGATATGAAGCGGGATCGCGGCGCGATCCCGCATCATATCGCGTCGGTCCCGGCACTCATCAACGGCCGGGACCCGCGGCTAATACCACACATCGCCAATCACGGCGATGTGCGGTATTAACCCTTTAGAAGCGGCGGTCAAAGCTGACCGCCGCTTCTAAAGTGAAAGTGGAAGTGACCCGGCTGCTCAGTCGGGCTGTTCGGGACCGCTGTGAAATCGCGGTGTCCCGAACAGCTTACAGGACACCGAGAGGGCCCTTATCTGCCTCCTCGATGTCCAATCGACGAATGACTGCTCCATGCCTGAGATCCAGGCAGGAGCAGTCAAGCGCCGATAACACTTATCACAGGCGTGTTAATACACGCCAGTGATCTGTACAAGAGATCAGTGTGTGCAGTGTTATTAGTCCCTATGGGACCTATAACACTGCAAAAAAAAGTAAAAAACAAGTGTTAATAAAGGTCATTTAACCCCTTCCCTAATAAAAGTTAGAATCGCCCCCCTTTTCCCATAAAAAAAATAAAACAGTGTAAAAAAAATTAAAATAAACATATGTGGTATCGCCGTGTGCGTAAATGTCCAAACTATAAAAATATATCATTAATTAAACTGCACGGTCAATGGCGTATGCGCAAAAAAATTCCAAAGTAAAAGAAAGTGTATTTTGGTAACTTTTTATACCATTAAAAAATGAATAAAAATTGATCAAAAAGTCTGATCAAAACAAAAATCATACCGATAAAAACTTCAGATCACGGCACAAAAAATGAGTCCTTATACTGCCCTGTACATGGAAAAATAAAAAAGTTATAGGGGTCAGAAGATGACATTTTTAAACATATAAATTTTCCTGCATGTAGTTAGGATTTTTTCCAGAAGTATGACAAACTTAAACCTATATAAGTAGGGTATCATTTTAACCGTATGGACCTACAGAATAATGATAAGGTGTAATTTGTAACGAAATATGCACTGCATAGAAAAGACTTTGTCTTCGATTTTGTCGCACAATGATTTTTTTTCCGTTTTGCCGTGAATTTTTAGGTAAAATGGCTAATGTCACTGCAAAGTAGAATTGGTGACGCAAAAAATAAGCCATAATATGGATTTTTAGGTGGGAAATTGAAAGGGTTATGATTTTTAAAACGTAAGGAGGGAAAAACGAAAGTGCAAAAACTGAAAAACCCTGAGTCTTTAAGGGGTTAAGGGGTTAAGGTCATGTTGGGAGTTGTAGTCATGCGGGAAAGGCGCATGTGGGTTACAATAAATGTACTAACCTATTTTCCTTGTTTTTTTTCTTCTCATTTCAGATCTGTGTATCCTGTGGACTACGACGATGACCAGTGTTTTTTTTTTTTGTTTAATGTTAATAAAATGGTTGATGAGGGTTTGTAAGGGAGTGTTTTTTGGAATAAAATGTTTTTAAATATGTTGTTTAGTTTTTTTTTCTTTACTTTACAGGCTTAGTAGTGGAAGTTGTTTTATAGACAGAATCCATTACTAAGCCAGGGTTTAGTGTTAGCACCAAAAACAGCTAGCGCTAACCCCCAATTATAACCCTGTACCTACCACCACAGGGGTGTCGGGAAAAACTGGTAACAAGAGGCCCAGAGCATCACATATGGTGCTCCTGGGCCTAGGCGGTAACAGGCTGGCATTATTTAGGCTGGGGAGGGCCTAAACAATGGCCCTCGCCCACCCTGGTAATGTCAGGCTTTTGCTGCTTGGTTGGTATTTGGCTGAGAATGAAAATATGGGGAACCCTATGCCCTTTATTTTCATAGATAATTAAATAATAAAAGAAACCAACCAAACAGCAACAGCCTGACGTTACCAGGGTGGACAAGGACAATTGTTACTGGTCCTCCCAAGCCTAAATGATGCCAGCCTGTTACCGCCTGTCACGATCACACCCTATCGGTCCAGTCAAGATGTTAGAGAGAGTGTGATGGTGCAAGGGTTAAAGCCACCAGACCTCTGGGTATTCACTACTAGACCCAGCAAGTGACCAAATTAACCCTTTGATAAACGTTTTTCACCAGAGCTTCCATCAGAAAGGTGAGCTCCTATATTCAGAGATTAAAGACCCAAGCTGATTAATTAAACATTTTATCTGAAAAAGGTATCACAGTGCTATGTATACAATAAACAAATGACATACAGGTACAAAAATATATACAAGAGTTCAGCAAGACAAGTTCAGAAAACAAAAGGAAAAGTCCTTACAACATAATGGTATAGCAGTCCTTGTGAGTGAATCTCTAGCTGTTGTTTAGGGTCTTTGTCCAGCTCTTGGCTACAGGCTTGAACAAAGGTTTTGTCCAGCATCTCAGTTTTATAGTGGCTCTTTGGGAGGGAAAATCTCCATCCCCCCCTCCCCTCTGATCCCACCAGGTGGGGGGCATCTCTCTTCCGGGTCCCTTATCTCATGCTTTTAACTTCAAAGGAAGTATAACACAGGCAGACAGACCCCCCCCCCCCCCCAATAAAACTGGAATACACAAAAACAAATACACAGTCTGAATGAACCCTCACCCATGCCTTAGAGCAGGGCCAGACTGGGGATGAAAACCAGCACAGGAAATTATTGCATACCAGCCCCACAGCATTGCGTCATTGTGCCAGCAAACGGCCACCGAGTGCAGATGTATCAGTTTACATGGGGCACAGAGGAAGAGAGGTGAGGATAAGAGAGGCGCAGAGGAAGGGAGGTGGGGATAGGAGAGGTGCAGAGGAAGAGAGGGGAGGATAGGAGGGGCGCAGAGGAAGAGAGGTGAGGATAGGAGGGGGTAGAGGAAGAGAGGTGAGGATAGAGGGGCAGAAAAAGAAAGGTGAGTATAGAAGGGGCATAGAGAAAGATGTGAAGATAGGAGAGGTGCAGAGGAAGAGAGGTGAGTATAGGAGGGGAATAGAGAAAAAGATTTGAAGATAGGAGAGGTGCAGAGGAAGTGAGGTGAGGATAGGAGGGACATACAGAAGGAGAGGTGAAGATAGGAGAGACGCAGAGGAAGAGATGTGAGGATAGGAGGGGTGCAGACGAAGAAAGGGGAGGATAGGAGGGGCACAGAGGAAGAAAGGTGAAGATAGGAGGGGCACAGAGGAAGAAAGGTGAGGTTAGGAGGGGAATAGAGAAAAAGAAGTGAAGATAGGAGGGGTGTAGAGGAAAAAAGGTGAGGATAGAAGAGGTGCAGAGGAAGAAAGGTGAGGATAGGAGGGGCGCAGAGGGAGAGAGGTGACAATAGAAGGGGGCAGAGGAGGATAGGTGAGGATAGAAGGGGTGCAGAGAAAGAGAGGTGAGGATAGGAGGGGTGCAGAGGAAGAAAGGTGAGGATAGGAGGGGTTGCAGAGGAAGAGATGTGAGGATAGGAGTGGTGCCAAGGAAAATAGGTGAGAATAGGAGGGGCGCAGAGGAAGACAGGTGAGGATATTAGGGGGTCAGAGGAAGAGAGGTGAGGATAGGAGGGGTGCAGAGGAAGAGATGTGAGGATAGGAGGGGCGCAGAGTAAGAGAGGGGAGGATAGGAGGGGCGCAAAAGAAAAGAGGTGAGGATAGGAGGGGCTCAGAGGAAGAGATTTGAGGATAGGAGGGGCGTAATGGAAGAAAGGTGAAGATAGGAGGGGCGCAGAGGAAGAAAGGTGAGGATAGGAGTGGCATACAGAAAAAGAAGTGAAGATAGGAGTGGTGCAGAGGAAGAAAGGTGAGGATAAGAGGGGTACAGGGATAGGAGGGGTGCAGAGGAAGAAAGGTGAGGATAGGAGGGGCAAAGAGGAAGAGAGGTGAGGATAGGAGGGGCGCAGAGAAAGAGAGGTGAGGATAGGAGGGGCACAGATGAGGAGAGGTGAGGATAGGAGGGGTGCAGAGGAAGAGAGGAGAGGATAGGAGGGGTGCAGAGGAAGAGAGGAGAGGATAGGAGGGGTGCAGAGGAAGAGAGGTGAGGATTAGAGGGGTGCAGAGGAAGAGAGGTGAGGATAGGAGGGGCTCAGAGGAAGAGATGTGGGGATAGGAGGGGTGCAGAGGAAGAGATGTGAGGATAGGAGGGGCGCAGAGGAAGAGAAGGGAGGATAGGAGGGGCGCAGAAGAAGAGAGGTGAGGATAGGAGGGGCACAGAGGAAGAGACGTGAGGATAGGAGGGGCGCAGAGAAAGAGATGTGAGGATGGGAGGGGCGCAGAGGAAGAAAGGTGATGATAGGAGGGGCACCGTGGAAGAGAGGTGAGGATAGAAGGGGTGCAGAGGAAGAGAGGTGAGGATAGGAGGGGTGCAGAGGAAAAGAGGTGAGGATAGGAGGGGCTCAGAGGAAGAGATTTGAGGATAGGAGGGGTGCAGAGGAAGAAAGGTGAGGATAGGAGTGGCATAGAGAAAAAGAAGTGAAGATGGAAGTGGTGCAGAGGAAGAAAGGTGAGGATAAGAGGGGTACAGGGATAGGAGGGGTGCAGAGGAAGAAAGGTGAGGATAGGAGGGGCAAAGAGGAAGAGAGGTGAGGATAGGAGGGGCACAGATGAGGAGAGGTGAGGATAGGAGGGGTGCAGAGGAAGAGAGGAGAGGATAGGAGAGGTGCAGAGGAAGAGAGGTGAGGATTAGAGGGGTGCAGAGGAAGAGAGGTGAGAATAGGAGGGGCTCAGAGGAAGAGATGTGGGGATAGGAGGGGTGCAGAGGAAGAAAGGTGAGGATAGGAGGGGCACAGAGGAAGAGAGATGAGGATTGGAGGGGCACAGAGGAAGAGATTTGAGGATAGGAGGGGTGCTGTGGAAAAGAGGTGAGGATAGGAGGGGTGCAGAGGAAGAGAGGTGAGGATAGGAGGGGTGCAGAGGAAAAAATGTGAGGATAGGAGGGGCTCAGAGGAAGAGATTTGAGGATAGGAGGGGTGCAGAGGAAGAAAGGTGAGGATAGGAGGGGCGCAGAGGAAGAGAGGTGAGGATAGGAGTGGCATAGAGAAAAAGAAGTAAAGATAGGAGGGGTGCAGAGGAAGAAAGGTGAGGATAGGAGGGGTGCAGAGGAAGAAAGGTGAAGATAGGAGGGGCGCAGAGGAAGAAAGGTGAGGATAGGAGTGGCATAGAGAAAAAGAAGTGAAGATAGGAGGGGTGCAGAGGAAGAAAGGTGAGGATAGGAGGGGTGCAGAGGAAAAGAGGTGAGGATAGGAGGGGCACAGAGGAAGAGAGATGAGGATTGGAGGGGCACAGAGGAAGAGATTTGAGGATAGGAGGGGTGCCGTGGAAAAGAGGTGAGGATAGGAGGGGTGCAGAGGAAGAGAGGTGAGGATAGGAGGGGTGCAGAATAAAAAATGTGAGGATAGGAGGGGCTCAGAGGAAGAGATTTGAGGATAGGAGGGGTGCAGAGGAAGAGAGGTGAGGATTAGAGGGGTGCAGAGAAAGAGAGGTGAGGATAGGAGGGGTGCAGAGGAAGAGA
Organism: Hyla sarda; assembly: GCF_029499605.1. Classification (NCBI taxonomy): domain Eukaryota; kingdom Metazoa; phylum Chordata; class Amphibia; order Anura; family Hylidae; genus Hyla; species Hyla sarda. Next base: position 257,100,862 of record NC_079190.1, read on the forward strand.
TGTTGGGATAGGAGGGGCGCAGAGGAAGAGAGGGGAGGATAGGAGGGGCGCAGAAGAAGAGAGGTGAGGATAGGAGGGGCACAGAGGAAGAGACGTGAGGATAGGAGGGGCGCAGAGAAAGAGATGTGAGGATGGGAGGGGCGCAGTGGAAGAAAGGTGAAGATAGGAGGGGCGCAGAGGAAGAAAGGTGAGGATAGGAGTGGCATAGAGAAAAAGAAGTGAAGATAGGAGTGGTGCAGAGGAAGAAAGGTGAGGATAAGAGGGGTACAGGGATAGGAGGGGTGCAGAGGAAGAAAGGTGAGGATAGGAGGGGCAAAGAGGAAGAGAGATGAGGATAGGAGGGGCGCAGAGGAAGAGAGGTGAGGATAGGAGGGGCACAGATGAGGAGAGGTGAGGATAGGAGAGGTGCAGAGGAAGAGAGGTGAGGATTAGAGGGGTGCAGAGGAAGAGAGGTGAGGATAGGAGAGGCTCAGAGGAAGAGATGTGGGGATAGGAGGGGTGCAGAGGAAGAAAGGAAAGGATAGGAGGGGCACAGAGGAAGAGAGATGAGGATTGGAGGGGCACAGAGGAAGAGATTTGAGGATAGGAGGGGTGCCGTGGAAAAGAGGTGAGGATAGGAGGGGTGCAGAGGAAGAGAGGTGAGGATAGGAGGGGTGCAGAGGAAAAAATGTGAGGATAGGAGGGGCTCAGAGGAAGAGATTTGAGGATAGGAGGGGTGCAGAGGAAGAAAGGTGAGGATAGGAGGGGCACAGAGGAAGAGAGGTGAGGATAGGAGGGGCACAGAGGAAGAAAGGTGAGGATAGGAGGGACACAGAGGAAGAGAGGTGGCAATAAGATGGGCTCAGAGGAAGAGATGTGAGGATAGGAGGGATGCAGAGGAAGAAAGATGAGGATAGGAGGGACACAGAGGAAGAGAGGTGAGGATAGGAGGGGCACAGAGGAAGAGATGTGAGGATAGGAGGGGTGCAGAGAAAGAGATGTCAGGATGGGAGGGGTGCAGAGGAAGGGATGTGAGGATAAGAGGGGTGAAGAGGAAGAGAGGTGAGGATAGAAGGGGTGCTGAGGAAGAAAGGTGAGGATAGGAGGGGCACAGAGGAAGAGATGTGAGGATAGGAGGGGTGCCAAGGAAGATAGGTGAGGATAGGAGGGGCGCAGAGGAAGAAAGGTGAGGATGTCGTAGATTAATGCATCGTTCTTGTACAGAATGTACATACCGAAGCATAGAAAAATAAATCACACAGAGCCATTGTGCTTTAGCTTTCTGTGTGCTGTCCACTGGGCTTTATTTCAAATTGTTCAAGCTTATATCACCTTTGTCATTAACATAAGTTTCCACCCCCTGCTAGGGGATGTTCTAGCATTTAGGGAGTGTGCAAATATCATGAGGAATGTGCCTTGTCCTCATGGTACTCCACTTCCTGTAACTGTTTCACAAGTCTCTTTTGTTCAGTCTTCACACGATGGTGGGGGCCAAGATACCGGAAGGAGCAGCGGGGGAAAACAGATGGGGAAGAGGCCTCCTAAATGAATCATTTTTTTCACATGGAAGGAAACCATAGAAGCATCTATTACAAGGATAAGAGGGGTGCAGAGGAAGAGAGGTGATGATAGGAGGGGCGCAGAGTAAGAGAGGTGAGGATGGAAGGGACTCAGAGGAAGAGATTTGAGGATAGGGGGGGCGCAGAGGAAGAAAGGTGAGGATAGGAGGGGCGTAGAGGAAGAGAGGTGAGGATAGGAGGGGCGCAGAGGAAGAAAGGTGAAGATAGGAGGGGCGCAGAGGAAGAAAGGTGAGGATAGGAGTGGCATAGAGAAAAATAAGTGAAGATAGGAGGGGTGCAGAGGAAGAAAGGTGAGGATAGGAGGGTTACAGGGATAGGAGGGGTGCAGAGGAAGAAAGGTGAGGATAGGAGGGGCACAGAGGAAGAAAGGTGAGGATAGGAGGGGCGCAGAGGAAGAGAGGTGAGGATAGGAGGGGCACAGAGGAAGAGAGGTGAGGATAGGAGGGGTGCAGAGGAAGAGAGGTGAGGATAGGAGGGGTGCAGAGGAAGAGAGGTGAGGATAGGAGGGGTGCAGAGGAAGAGAGGTGAGGATAGGAGGGGTGCAGAGGAAGAGAGGTGAGGATAGGAGGGGTGCAGAGGAAGAGATGTGAGGATAGGAGGGGTGCAGAGGAAGGGAGGTTAGGATAGGAGGGGTGCAGAGGAAGAAAGGTTAGGATAGGAGGGGCGCCGAGGAAGAGAGGTGAGGATAAGAGGGGTGCAGAGGAAGAGAGGTGAGGATAGGAGGGGTGCAGAGGAAGAAAGGTGAGGATAGGAGGGGCGCAGAAGAAGAGAGGTGAGGATAGGAGGGGTGCAGAGGAATAAAGGTGAGGATAGTAGTTGTGCAGAGGAAGAAAGGTGAGGATAGGAGGGGTGCTGAGTTAACCCCTTAACGACGCAGGACGTATATTTACGTCCTGCGCCGACTCCCGAGATATAAAGCGGGATCGCGCCGCGATCCCGCATCATATCGCGTGGGTCCCGGCGCTAATCAACGGCCGGGACCCGCGGCCAATACCACACATCGCCGATCGCAGCGATGTGCGGTATTAACCCTTTAGAAGCGGCGGTCAAAGCTGACCGCCGCTTCTAAAGTGAAACTGAAAGTATCCCGGCTGCTCAGTCGGGCTGTTCGGGACCGCCGCGGTGAAATCGCGGCGTCCCGAACAGCTGATCGGACACCGGGAGGGCTTTTACCTGCCTCCTCGGTGTCCGATCGACGAATGACTGCTCCGTGCCTGAGATCCAGGCAGGAGCAGTCAAGCGCCGATAATGCTGATCACAGGCGTGTTAATACACGCCTGTGATCAGGATGAGAGATCAGTGTGTGCAGTGTTATAGGTCCCTATGGGACCTATAACACTGCAAAAAAAAAGTAAAAAAAAAGTGTTAATAAAGGTCATTTAACCCCTTCCCTAATAAAAGTTTGAATCACCCCCCTTTTCCCATAAAAAAAATAAAACAGTGTAAAAAAAAAAAAATAAACATATGTGGTATCGCCGCGTGTGTAAATGTCCGAACTATAAAAATATATCATTAATTAAGCCGTACGGTCAATGGCGTACGCGCAAAAAAATTCCAAAGTCCAAAAAAGCGTATTTTGGTAACTTTTTGTAACATTAAAAAATGAATAAAAAGTGATCAAAAAGTCACATCAAAACAAAAATCATACCAATAAAAACTTCAGATCACGGCGCAAAAAATGAGTCCTCATACCGCCCCGTACGTGGAAAAATAAAAAAGTTATAGGGGTCAGAAGATGACATTTTTAAACGTATAAATTTTCCTGCATGTAGTTATGATTTTTTCCAGAAGTGCGACAAAATCAAACTTATATAAGTAGGGTATCATTTTAACCGTATGGACCTACAGAATAATGATAAGGTGTAATTTTTACCAAAATATGCACTGCGTAGAAACGGAAGCCCCCAAAATTTACAAAATGGCGTTTTTTTTTCGATTTTGTCGCACAATGATTTATTTTTCTGTTTCGCCGTGCATTTTTGGGTAAAATGACTAATGTCACTGCAAAGTAGAATTGGCGAAGCAAAAAATAAGCCATAATATGGATTTTTAGGTGGAAAATTGAAAGGGTTATGATTTTTAAAAGGTAAGGAGGAAAAAACGAAAGTGCAAAAACGGAAAAACCCTGAGTCCTTAAGGGGTTAAAGATGTGAGGATAGGAGGGGTGCAGAGGAAGAAAGGTGAGGATATTACTCTCTTTCTTTTAGATATCCCCTCTTTAGGCAGGCAGATAAGTTGTAAGCATGCTTCAGCCACCACCACCTCCCTTTCCACCCTCACCCTTCATAGAGAAATAGATATCCCCTTTAGGCACTTAGGTTGGCAGGCTTCGTCCACCTAGAACCCACGGTCCTACTGCTGGGTTGTTGCTACAGCCTCCTCCACATCTCCTGATGTACTGGCTTGTCTCCTGGTAGCGCCTCCATGCTCTGGACACTATGAGGGACATTTATCAATGTTTGCTTATGTATTCTTTTTTTTAGTAATTTTTTCCTTACTTTTTTTTGCTTATGTGCGACGTATTTATCAACTGGTTTCAGCCTGTTGATAATTTTCTTTCACGTAAGCAATTTTTCCTTTTTTACTTTGGTAGTAGCTTTTTCTGCTCCATGTTTGAGCTGGAGTAAATTTAGTCAATTTTTAACGCTGTTGCGACTTTTTTTTGCACAGTTGCGACTGTCGCAGTTAATAAATACCTGACTACCCGTAGTCCATTTTAAAATTATTACTACATAGTAAATTTTAGCAAAACTTACTTTTCTCGCTTTCCAGTCAAAATGTCGCACGAAAAATTGAGTAGTCGCAGTTGAGACAATTTTGCGACAATTATAGTAAAGAAAACCTGACTAAACCCGTTGATAAATGTCCATATATGATGACAGACAGAGCAAACCTTCTTGCCACAGCTCGCATTGATGTGCCATCCTGGATGAGCTGCACTACCTGAGCCTCTTGTGTAGGTTGTAGACTCTGTCTCATGCTACCACTAGAGTGAAAGCACTGCCAACATTCAAAAGTGACCAAAACATCAGTCAGGAAGCATAGGAACTGAGAAGTGGTCTGCGGTCACTACCTGCAGAACCACTCCTTTATTGGGGGTGTCTTGCTAATTGCCTATAATTTCCCCCTGTTGTCTGTTCCATTTGAACAACAGCATGTGAAATTGATTGTCAATCCGTGTTGCTTCCTGATTGGACAGTGTGATTTCACAGAAGTGTGATTGACTTGGAGTTACATTATGTTGTTCAAGTGTTCTCTTTTGTTTTTTAGTACATTTCATAGCATTTATAACATGTTGACTATGGTTACAATGTGTATACAGTCACTGGATTCATAAAGTTCTCCGCTCATAGTTTTTTTATTCTGTGTACATACGTAGCTTCATTCTCCATTTTATTCATGGCAGTATGGGTACTCTGTAATAGCATAGATATATTTTTGCTGTATTTATAATGTGTACACAACCAGAGCATAGGTGTATACATTTTGTGGTATTTTAAAGTGTACGCAGTCGTAGCATTTTTTTTTTTTGTATTTGCAATGTGTATATATTCTCAGTATTTTTAGTGCGCATACTTTTCATAGTATTTTGTGTTTTGTTTCATAGCTTTTACTATGGGTATAGGGTCCTAGCGTTTTTTATGCGTATATAGTAATAGTTTTGTATTTAGTTATAGCATTATAAGGTGTATGTGTTCAGAGCTTCATGATGTGTATTCGGTCATAGTATTTGTAATCATTCATAGTATATTTTTAAGGTGTGTATGTTCAGAGCATTTAGGGTGGGTTCCCAAACGGCGTATACGCAGCGTTTTTCACGCTGCGCAAAATTTACGGCAGCAGCGGGAAATATGCTGCGTATTCCTTGCTCACCATACACACAGGGCTTTCCTCTAAAACTCACTACACGCATAGGGCTGCCGTCGGAAAGCCCTGGGTGTATAGTGAGCAAGGAATATGCAGCGTATTTCCCGCTGCTGGCGTAAATTTTGAGCTGCAGGAAATACGCTGCGTATACGCCGTGTGGGAACGCACCCTTATAGTGTGTACGTTCAGAACTTTATTTGCATTTATGGAAAGAGTTTTTAAAGTATAATCGGTCATTACATTTATAATGGGCTATGTTCATAGCTCTTAGTGGGTATACGGTCATAGTATTTGTAATGCGTATAGGTTCAGAGCATTACACAGTGTACATGTTTTCACAGCATTTATTCCCCATATACTTGTATAGCCTTTGCAAGTGTTTTCATAGCATACTGTGCTTACTTCATTTTTTTTCTGGGTTTACATTTATAGTTTTAATATTTACATTTCTTAATATCTTTTCAGTACTTGTAAATGTTTGTTTATTGCATACAGTCTCTGTGTTTTTACTGTATTCTGTATGTGCAGTTATAGCATTTATACAGTGTTTACGGTCATATGCTTCATGCTAAAATACTTTCTTAGCATTTGTTCTGTGTTTTTGCTTTGCAATGCTGCTCATTTTTTCTTGGTGTTGTGTAAGTGCTTGTGGGTGGTAATTTTTGTACTGTGCTTGCATTCATGGTGCTTCAGTACCTGCGTTTTGTAGTATGTATATGTGGTGCATGTTTTTCTTGGTTTATAACATATGGATCTTCATGACTTCTTCAGAGTATATTTTCATGGCTTTGTGTCGGGTTTAGCATGATCTTCATGTATACGCTAAGCATTTTGTTACATGTATTCAGGGTTATAGAGTTTATAGTAAGCTGTTGCTACCATGGTTTGACCATCAATATGTTGCGATTCATTTTTTTGCATACACATGCTACGGTGGTTCATTACGTCCATGCGTTATTTCACGCTTGTACACATTTTGTTAAAGCTAAGAGGTTTTGTTCTATACATATATCACAAGCAATTTGGGGAGCATGAACATATTCCAGTTGTACCATAAACACGCATATATGGGAGGTGTATTCCTGTCATTCCTGCCATGTTTGCACGGGGATGCACTATGCTGTTTACTGTTACATTTTCAGAACAGTCATATTACGACGTACAGGTGGTTGTATACCCATCATACCTGCCATGTCTGCAGGGGGGGGGGGATGTACTGCGTAGTTGTTGTTACTACAGAGCAATAACTTTGTGACACATAGGTCAGCAGATGGATGCACTACTCCAGTAAGTGTTTTCTGACATGTTTTTCAGAGCAATAACCTTGGGACACATAGGCGGTGTATACCCGTCATACTGCAGGGGGGTGCACTGCATAGTTATTGTTACTGCCATGCTTTTCACTTTCAGAGCAATAACATTATTACACATAGATAGTTGTATACCTATCACACCTGCCACGTCTGCAGGGGGATACATTGCATAGTTATTGTTACTGGCACGCTTTCCGCTTTCAAACCAATAACATTATGATACATAGGTAATTGTATACCCATCACACCTGCCATGTCTGCAGGGGGATGCACTACTCCAGTTATTGTTTGCTAACACAGCTTCAGAGCAATAACATCTCGACTCACAGGTGATTGTATACCTGTCATATCTGCCACGTTTGCAGGGGGATGCACTGCACAGTTTATTGATACTGACACATTTTTTTAAGAGAAATAACCTCACGACACACAGGTTGTTGTAAGAAGCATATTGGTTACACAAAGTCCTGTCACGTTTACAGGCATGATGGTTACGCTAAGACCTGTTTCGTGTATGGACAGGGCAGTTACGTAGGATCTGTTATGTTTACAGGTGGATTGGCCATATAATGTACTTTTTAGGTTACAATTAAGGTTGGGTTTCATGTAACTGTAATGTTTCACAGGCAAAATGTCCACACTGGGATAGGGCTCAGACAAAGTTTTCTTCTAACGGAACGGTTCTCGGATGTCCACCTGGTTGCGTGAGTATCATGTCCTTCTGGAGAACAAGACGAGATTGCTTTATTGTGTTAAACTTTTACATTTCAGGTCGGTGTGTCTCTGATATTTACTCTAGCGCATCTTCAGATCAGCATTATTTCTGCGCTTATAGTCATTGAGGGTGTATATATAATTGTTTTGCTGCTTGCTTTTGTTTAGTTCTGCGCATGTTTAGTGATATCCACAGGGTGAATGGCATCTCCACAGATCGTACTTTCAGGCTGGTGTCTTAGCTATGACATATTTACTTAGGAGCTGATCGATGATATTCATTGGATTGTAGGTTTTGTTTTTTGGTCCTTATGCATTTTCCCTAGTATTTGTATTTTTTGCCCTTTATTACAAAGTACCGATGATGTTATGCCTGTGTCTGACAGACATTCGGTTCCTCTTCTACTGAGCTTGCCACTGGTAAGTTTGTCTAATAATGTTAATACGTCAGTTAGGAGGTCATCTGTGATAAGGTTTTCCTTGAATAGGTGCGGCATCCTTAGCTCCATAATGCCAGGTGTCTGCTCAGGTGGTCAGAGTTCAGGTTGATCATTCTTGTGCTGTCTTGTTAGTTATAGTCTAAAGAAGGACATGATGCTTTCAGTCTTTGGTTTGATATGGTGATTTGTTTATCAACTTTGTTTTCCTTCCTACTTGGTTTGCATTTTTTGCCCTCTGTAGCCGTATCCTCGTACATGGTTTATGGCACAATCAACTGCTAGTTTTAGGCCCCCGCACCTCCAACTCCCCCTGTACCTGTAGGTGGGGCGTACGGTTTTTATGGAACCCACCCAACCCTCCCTTACTCTTACTTTCTTTAAGGTATGCCCTCTATAGGCTTGCCCTCAGACATGGTTTATGGCACACTTCAATCGCTATGGTAGGGTCAACTATCAGTCATAGTGGTACGTTTGCAATGTCTGCTTATGGCACATTTCAACCGCTATGGAAGGTCTGTTTGTTAATACTGATGCATAGCAATGCTTGTAGCCACAAGCACAAATGTAAAACACCTTGACAAAAGAAGTTGGTCAAGGTGAGGTTTGAAAACATATTTCTAACTGTACACAGACCACCCAACTCATCTTTCTAAAGCCAGTGAGTATAAGAAAGTGGCGATGCATTGCCACTAATCTGGGGAGCATGCAGGATTGTTTTCACTATAATAATCATTTATATCAGTTGCCAAGTAAGGGGAAAAGTGTTAGAGAAATTTTCCTCTAAGTGAAACTACATCTCCCAGTATGACTTAAGCAGTAGTAAAGGGATGCTGGGAGTTGTTGTTTCACCATCATCAATGCAGAACTGAATCACATGTAACAGTCTCTATAGTCTTTTTTTTCCCCTCTTCATCAGGCTCACACTGCAATGACTTCTTCCAGCTACATCTTTTCTCTTTAGAATTGTATGCCTAAACATCATTGGGTCCTTAATTTGCCAGTTGATCCTTATCCTATATATCAAGGCAATAATCATTATAACCCTGTCACATACTGTACCCCTGAATATAAACCTGGCAGACAATGTTCCTCAGAATAATACTACCACACACTGGTCAGCTTGGCTGAATCCCACCCCTGTACTGTGCTTCTCCAGGGTCATCTGCCCCCTCCTCCAGACCCTGTGCCCCCTTTCAGATCCCTGTGCCCCCTCTTTTTCTTCAGACCCCTCTGTCCCCTGTGTTTTTTTTTTTTTTTTTTTTGGGCCTCTCTGTATCCCTCTGTTTTTTTCAATACCCCTCTGCCCCCTCTGTGTTCCTTCAGTATCCTCTGTCCCCAGTGGTAGGGCATGGGCTTGCTTGGTCACTTATGTTCAGTACCAAAGTATTGCTGAACATATTCTGTATCTGCCAGTGTAGCCGGCGCTTCGTTTAAAAGAAACTTAGTTAAAAGCAAGGGTTCACTGTTTACAGCATGGTTTTCCTGCTATTTGGCTGCTGCTCTTCTGCAGGGACACTTCGGCAATGTCAGTATAACAGACATGCCTGCGGGCCTTATTGTATTTAGATGGGACTGGCCAAAAGCAAGGCAGGCCCGCTCTAGCATGAGGCCCGGAACCTCAGAGCTGGTCCAGCCACACAAAAAATAAAAAACACATCTATCAACGTTTGGAGGCCCACAGGCTCCAGCACCTATAGCCCATTGGGTTAATCAAGCCCAATTGTTAGTCATATTTACATCTACACAAAAGAGCTTCTATAAAAGGATTTACCAGGTATTCTATAGCAATGTCAGCCAATTACCCATTAAACTGTGCAGCCACCTTCAGGTTTAACACTTGTAGTCCTTTTCCACTTAAAAATTGTTTTCCGGGACTTTTGCATTGATGGCCATTCCTTTAGGATAGGCCATCAATGTCTGATCTGCATGGGTGCTGACATATGGCCCCCCTACTGATTAACTGTTCTGGGGTGAAAGTACACCTATAGAGTCAAAATGCCCAAAACACATACTTAACCCCTTAAAATGCGGGAAGTAAATGTACATCCTGGTGAGCTGGTACTTAACGCACCAGGACGTACATTTATGTCCTAAGCATAACCGCGAGCATCGGAGCGATGCTCGGGTCATGTGCGGCAGGTCCCGGCTGCTGATAGCAGCCAGGGACCCGCCGGTAATGGCAGACATCCGCGATCGCGCGGATGTCCGCCATTAACCCCTCAGATACCGTGATCAATACAGATCATGGCATCTGCAGCATCGCGGTCACTAAAATAGATGATCGGTGCGGCTGCCGCGGCGATCCAATCATCCAGCACGGCAGATGGAGGTCCCCTCACCTGCCTCCGCTGCCTTCCACGGGTCTTCTGCTCTGGTCTGAGATCGAGCAGACCAGAAGATGACATATAATACTGATCAGTGCTATGTCCTATGAATAGCACTGAACAGTATTAACAATCGAATGATTGCTATAAATAGTCCCCTATTGGGACTATTAGTGTAAAAATAAAAGTAAAAAAAAGTTTTTAAAAAAAAGTTACAAAAATGTGAAAACACCCCTCCCAATAAAAACGTAAATTGTCACATTTTCCCTATTTCACAAAAAGTGTAAAAAAAACAAACATTTTATATACCTGTTTGGCATCGCAGCGTGCGTAAATGTCCAAACTATTAAAATAAAATGTTAAAGATACCGTACGGTGAACGTCGTGAATGTAAAAAAAATGTAATAAATAGTTCAAAATAGCTGCTTTTTTTCAAATTCAAGATTTATTGAAAGTTTTTCCTACAGAAAAGTAAAAAGTAAAAACAAGACAAAAAAAAATACATTGTCCAGTATAACAGGTCATTAAAAGGAACAGTTGCATAGACTAAACAGAACAAAATGGTGGAAGTCCAACCTATCAGGTCTCACCTTAATAAAGAAGAGAGGCCTAGTCGTAGGTCTGAACACAGCGGCGGCAGTGCATATATTGAAGTCAGTCCACCAGTAATAAACAAGCAACTGAAACAACGCAAAATCAAGATAACACAGAATGGGGTAAAACAACAAGGAAAGAGAGATGAGGTGTATAGGGGAAATAGAGATGTGGGAAAGAACGAGGTAAGGGATGCGGGAGGCAAAGGTGGGGGAGGAGGACAATAGCTGCTTTTTAATAACCTTTTATTCCAAAACAAATTACTAAAAAATGTATTAAAAGTTCTATATAAACAATTATGGTATCAATAAAAAGTACAGATCACGGCGCAAAAAATGAGCCCTCATACCGGAAAAAAGAAAAAGTTATAGGTCTTCAAAATAGGGGGATTTTAAACGTACTGATTTGGTTAAAAAGCTTGCGTTTTTTTTTAAGCGCAACACTAGTAGAAAAGTATGTTATCATGGATATCACTTTAATCGTATTGACCCAAAGAATAAAAAACACATGTCATTTTTACCGTAAATTGTACGGTGTGAAAACTAAATCTTCCAAAATTTGCAAAATTGCGGTTTTCTTTTTAATTTCCCCACATAAATAGTATTTTTTGGTTGCGACATACATTTTATGGTAAAATGAGTGATGGCATTACAACGGACAACTGGTTGCGCAAAAAACAAGCCCTCATACTAGTCTGTGGATGAAAATATAAAAGAGAGATTTTTTGAAAGCGAGGAAGAAAAAATGAAAACGTAAAAATAAAATTGTCTGAGTCTTTAAGGCCCAAATGTGCTGAGTCCTTAAAGGGGTACTCCGGTGGTCAACATATTTTTCTGTTTTTTTACTTACCCTATTTGTTTTGTTTCATTTCTATTCTTGTTGTTTAGGTAACTCTATTTCCGTTCTTTGTTATCTTTTTATCCCCCACTTTGTTTTCCTTATCTTTGCTTCTATTTCCTGTTTCTTGCTGTGCTGAAAACAACAAATCCCAGCATGCCACATGCCTTGCTGGTTTGGGGCGGCTCCTTTTTTTTTTGTTTGTTTTTTCCGCCCTTTACCCATCCTACTATTTTCCCGGGTCGGCCCCCTTATACACAGCACACTAATATAATCAGCCTTGGTTGGGATACACTGTCATACACACACAAAAGGGACTACAACTCCCAGCATGTGTCGTTCAGGAGTCTTCAGTCTGTTGTAGTTTTGCAACAGCTGGAGGCACACTGGTTTGTAAACACTAGCATACACACACACACACAAAACAGGGACTACAACTCCCAGCAAGTGTCATTCAATAGTTCCCCCCCCCCTCCCCCTTCACATATAGGGTGAGATTTATCAAAACCTGTGCAGAGGAAAACTTGCCCAGAGTAACCAATCAGCTTGCTGCTTTCATTTTTATGAAGGCCTGTGAAAAATGAAAGAAGCAATCTGATTGGTTGCTATGGGCAACTGGGCAAGTTTTCCTCTGTACAGGTTTTGATAAATCTCCCCAATAGAGATCATTGCCAGTATGAGATTTATTCTCCTGCAGTCCATACATCCCCAGCCCCTGCACCTTCTCATCCTCCCCTTCAGATAACACTTATCTTCTCTGTGAGGTCCTTATCCTGTGCAGACCTGCGTCCTTAGAATACAGAGAAGGGGGAGGGGAGGGGAGGAGCTGTGTACTCAGCTGGATGAGATGAGGGGGCGTGGCTTTTTTCTCTCTTGCAGACAGAGAGGAAAAAAAAACAAAAAAACTGTGACATCTTGTCCACAACAGACTCAGAACTGTGGACAACAGTAAAAGAAAACCCTCTGAACTACAGAGCTTCCTGCCCAACAAAAAGTTAAGAAAAAGACACACATGCTGCCAAAACATATAACACATGTATATTGCAAAAAAACTAAACTTACAAAGAAGATGCCATATAGTCAAAAAAATAAACCACCGAAGTACCCCTTTAACATACATGTTTTTGGTATACACCTTTTTTGTATTCCCCGCACCTTGTTCACCTCACACAGGTATATCACTGGTGGCTATGCCTGGGCCATCTGTGGTCTAAAGGAGTATGAAAGTACGACACAGCTGTAACCTCCACTCTGGCTCCCTTGCGTCTCTGCCATGATACCTGCCTGACACCGCACTCCTGATCCAAGATTTTGCATAAGAAAAAAGTTGAAGCTACATTCCTGGTGAGTGCTGTCTATCTTTCTTCTGACTTGGATAACTTACAAATATGTTTAACTTTCTGGCACCAGTTGATTTAAAAAAAAAAAAAAAAAAGGTTTTCCACCGGAGTACCCCTTAAAGGGGATAATTTACTTACTTTCTGTGAACTATCGGACAACATGATCATCAAATAAGTCAATCCTGCTAGCTCGCAAATCTCCTCCCTTCTCAGCTCCTGTATACTACTGCTGCTATCGCTATGGGATCCAAATATACAGTAGATCTCCAGATATACACCTCTCCTGAGACTATAGGGAAAGAAGCAATCTGATTGGTTGCCATGGGCAACTGCACCACTCTTCCCCCTACACAGGTTTTGATAAATCTCTCGCTATGTCCCAACACTGCATTTCTTGCTGGGTTTTCTTTTTCAGTTTTGCCCCGATTTTGCAAAAATCATTGTAAAAAGTGCTATTTTACCCCAATTGTGCAAAATCACAGCAAGATGTGTCACGATAATACATTTTAGAAATCTCAGCAGAAACAGCCAAAGTGCAGTAAACCTATGTGAAAATGCAGTAAAAATTCATGACACCAGTGTGATAATTAAAGGCCACTTCTGCCTTCCGACAATACTTCTCTAAAAATCTGTATTCAGTTTTTTTCAATACATTCAAATGTTTCAAATTTCTTTTTAATTATAAATTTAAGAGCATCAGGTTTTTTTTCTTTTTTTTTTCACCCATTAGGCTAGGTTGCCACTTTTTTTTTTTTTGTACACCTAAAAAAACGCCAGAAAAACTGCCACAGGTTTTTCCAGAGTTTTGGCAGTTTTTCTGGAGTTTTTTCTGGCGTTTTCCCTGGTGTGTGGAAACAGACAGTTTTGTCCCCTGTGGCAGTTTTCTCACTGCCTTCGGGGTACCACTCTGTGGGTTGAATGCTGAGCGCCCGGTCCACAGAGTGTAAGGAGATGAGAAACGATGTACAGCATCACTACTCACTAGTGATGAGTGGCATAGGCCATATTCGAATTTGCCATATTTCGCGAATATAATTGTGGTCTATGGGGATCTCACAGCATTTAAAACAGTAAGCTAAGGAGGACCATCTTGGCAGCACAGTGGATGGGAGACAACCATGGGTTCGAGTCCTGGGGTGGGACAGAGTTTTACAGTGTTGTGGTTCAACTTTACTTTCCTGGAAACGCTGCTGAGTTGCCCATAGAAACCAACCAGATTGCTTCTTTCATTTTTCACAAGGCCTCTGCAAAATGAAAGAAGTGATCTGATTTGTTGCTATGGGCAACTCAGAAACTTTTCCTGGAAAAGTTTCTGAGTTGCCCATAGCAACCAGATTGCTTCCTTCATTTTTCAGAGGCCTTTTCAAAAATGAAGGAAGCAATCTGGTTGGTTGCTATGGGCAACTGCACAACTCTTCCTCTACACTGGTTTTGATGAATCTCCCCCATAGAGGGAGATTTATCAAAACCTGTCCAGAGGAAAAGTTTCTGAGTTGCCCATAGCAACCAATCAGATCGCTTCTTTCATTTTTAGAGGCCTTTTCAAAAATGAAGTAAGCCATCTGATTGGTTGCTATGGGCAACTGCACAACTCTTCCTCTACACTGGTTTTCCATATATGCGCATATTTGCAAATATTGAGCCCTCCCTTCTTTAACCCCTTAAGGACTGAGCCCTTTTTCACTTTTTGCAATTCTGACCACTGTCACTTTAAACATTAATAACTCTGGAATGCTTTTACTTATCATTCTGATTCCGAGATTGTTTTTTCGTGACATATTCTACTTTAACATAGTGGTAAAATTTTGTGGTAACTTGCATCCTTTCTTGGTGAAAAATCCCAAAATTTGATGAAAAATTTGAAATGTTTTCATTTTTCTATCTTTGAAGCTCTCTGCTTGTAAGGAAAATGGATATTCCAAATTATTTTTTTTATTCACATATACAATATGTCTACTTTATGTTTGCATCATAAAATTGACGTGTTTTTACTATTGGAAGACATCAGAAGGCTTCAAAGTTCAGCAGCAATTTTCCAATTTTTCACAAAATTTTGAAACTCGCTTTTTTTCAGGGAACAGTTCAGGTTTGAAGTGAATTTGAAGGGTCTTCATATTAGAAATACCCCATAAAAGACCCCATTATAAAAACTGCACCCCCCAAAGTATTCAAAATGACATTCAGTCAGCGTTTTAACCCTTTAGGTGTTTCACAGGAATAGCAGCAAAGAGAAGGAGAAAATTCACAAACTTCATTTTTTACACTCGCATGTTTTTGTAGACCCAATTTTTGAATTTTTGCAAGGGGTAAAAAGGAGAAATGTTTTACTTTTGTTGAAACCCAATTTTTCTCGAGTAAGGACATACCTCATATGTCTATGTTAATTGTTTGGCGGGCGCAGTAGAGGGCTCAGAAGGGAAGGAGCGACAAATGGTTTTTGGGGGGCATGTCCCATTTAGGAAGCCCCTATGGTGCCAGAACAGCAAAAAAAAACACATGGCATACCATTTTGGAAACTAGACCCCTCGGGGAACATAACAAGGGGTAAAGTAAACCTTAATACCCCACAGGTGATTCACGACTTTTGCATATGTAAAAAAAAAATAAAAATTTGCCTAAAATGCTTGGTTTCCCAAAAGTTTTACATTTTTAAAAAGGGTAATAGCAGAAAATACCCCCCAAAATTTGAAGCCCAATTTTTCCCGATTCAGAAAACACCCCATATGGGGGTGAAAAGTGCTCTGCTGGCGCACTACAGGTCTCAGAAGAGAAGGAGTCACATTTGGCTTTCTTGAAGGAAATTTTGCTCTGGGGGCATGCCGCATTTAGGAAGCCCCTATGGTGCCAGGATAGCAAAAAAAGAACCACATGGCATACCATTTTGGAAACTAGACCCCTTGGGGAACGTAACAAGGGGTAAAGTGAACCTTAATACCCCACAGGGGTTTCACAACTTTTGCATATGTAAAAAAAAAAATTTTTACCTAAAATGCTCAGTTTCCCAAAAAATTTTCATTTTTACAAAGGGTTAAAGCAGAAAATACCCCCCAAAATTTGAAGCTCAATTTCTCCCGATTCAGAAAACACCCCATATGGGGGTGAAAAGTGCTCTGCTGGCGCACTACAGGTCTCAGAAGAGAAGGAGTCACATTTGGCTTTTTGAAAGCAAATTTTGCTCTGGGGGCATGCCGCATTTAGGAAGCCCCTATGGTGCCAGAACAGCAAAAAAAAACACATGGCATACTATTTTGGAAACTAGACCCCTTGGGGAACGTAACAAGGGGTTAAGTTAACCTTTAATACCCCACAGGTGTTTCACGACTTTTGCATATGTAAAAAAAATATATTTTTTTTACCTAAAATGCCTCTTTTCCCAAAAATTTAACATTTTTAAAAAGGGTAAAAGCAGAAAATACCCCCCAAAATTTGTAACACAATTTCTCCCGAGTACGGCGATACCCCATATGTGACCCTTAACTGTTGCCTTGAAATACAACAGGGCTCCAAAGTGAGAGCACCATGCGCATTTGAGGCCTAAATTAGGGACTTGCATAGGGGTGGACATAGGGGTATTCTATGCCAGTGATTCCCAAACAGGGTGTTTAAAACTCCCAGCATGCCTAGACAGTCAGTGGCTATCTGGCAATACTGGGAGTAGTTGTTTTGCAACAGCTGGAGGCTCCGTTTTGGAAACAGTGGCGTACCAGACGTTTTTCATTTTTGTTGGGGAGGGGAGGGGGGCTGTGTAGGGGTATGTGTATATGTAATGTTTTTTTTACTTTTTATTTTATTTTGTGTTAGTGTAGTGTAGTGTTTTTAGGGTACAGTCGCACGGGTGGGGGTTCACAGTAGTTTCTCGCTGGCAGTTTGAACTGCGGCAGAAAATTTGCCGCAGCTCAAACTTGCAGCCGGATACTTACTGTAATCCTCCGCCCATGTGAGTGTACCCTGTACGTTCACATTGGGGGGGGGGGACATCCAGCTGTTGCAAAACTACAATTCCCAGCATGTACGGTCTATCAGTGCATGCTGGAAGTTGTAGTTTTTCAACCGCTGGAGGCTCCGTTTTGGAAACAGTGGCGTACCAGACGTTTTTCATTTTTATTGGGGAGGGGAGGGGGGCTGTGTAGGGGTATGTGTATATGTAGTGTTTTTTTTACTTTTTATTTTATTTTGTGTTAGTGTAGTGTAGTGTTTTTAAGGTACAGTCGCACGGGCGGGGGTTCACAGTAGTTTATCGCTGGCAGTTTGAGCTGCGGCAGAAAATTTGCCGCAGCTCAAACTTGCAGCCGGATACTTACTGTAATCCTCCACCCATGTGAGTGTACCCTGTACATTCACATTGGGGAGGGGGGGGGGAACATCCAGCTGTTGCAAAACTACAACTCCCAGCATGTACGGTCTATCAGTGCATGCTGGGAGTTGTAGTTTTGCAACAGTTGGAGGCACACTGGTTGTGAAACACCGAGTTTGGTAACAAACTCAGTGTTTTGCAACCAGTGTGCCTTCAGCTGTTGCAAAAGCTACAACCCCCAGCATGTACGGACAGCGGAAGGGCATACTGGGTCTTGTAGTTATGCAACAGCTGGAGGCATACTACTTTGGCTGGGGATGCTGGGGACTGTAGTTATGCAACAGCTGGAGACACAGTGGTTTGCTACATAACTCAGTGTGCCTTCAGCTGTTGCAAAACACAACTCCCAGCAGTCACCGACAGCCAACGGGCATGCTGGGAGTTGTAGTTATGCAACCAGCAGATGCACTACTACAACTCCCAGCACGCACTTTAGCTGTTTGTGCAAGCTGGGAGTTGTAGTTACACAACAGCTGAAGGTACACTTTTCCATAGAAAAATGTGCCTCCAGCTGTTGCAAAACTACAAGTCCCAGCATGCCCATAAGGGCATGCTGGGAGTTGTGGTGGTCTGCCTCCTGCTGTTGCATAACTACAGCTCCCGACATGCCCTTTTTGCATGCTGGGAGCTGTTGCTAAGCAACAGCAGGAGGCTGTCACTCACCTCCAACGATCCAGCCGCATCACATCAGTCCCTCGTCGCCGCCGCCGCTGCTCCTGGGGCCCCGATCCCAACATTGACGCCGGGGATCGGAGTCCCCAGCACCCGGGGTGGACGTCCTGCACCCGCTCACGTCCTCCGGAAGAGGGGCGGAGCGGGTTGCGGGAGTGACACCCGCAGCAGGCGCCCTGATTGGTCATCCGGAAAACTGGACGACTAATCAGGGCGATCGTGAGGTGGCACCAGTGCCACCTCACCCCTGCAGGCTCTGGCTGTTCAGGGCCGTTGGAGACGGCCCCGAACAGCCTGTAATTCCGGGTCACTGGGTCACTGGAGACCCGATTGACCCGGAATCTGCCGCAGATCGCTGGACTGAATTGTCCAGCGATCTGCGGCCATCACCAACATGGGGGGGCATAATGACCCCCCTGGACGTTATGCCCAGATGCCTGCTGAACGATTTCAGCAGGCATCGGGCACCCTCTCCCCTCCAGCTAGCGGCGGCGGGCCGAGATTTGACAGGACGTACTCAAACATCCTGAGTCCTTAAGGACTCGGAAAAGGGGCCGTTTGAGTACGTCCTGTGTCCTTAAGGGGTTAATGGTATAGGGAACTGTGACTAGTGCATTAAAGGAGAAGTCCCATGTAGAAAAAGTATTATGTTTTAAAAGCAGAAGCAAAAGTTATATCACTGACTTTACCCATCTTGTAAGTAAAACCTGTTTTTCTAGCTTCTTTGTTCAGAGAGGAAGTTCAGTAGCTCCCTGTTCTGATGACTTGCGACCCCCCATTGAGCTACATTATGCTGGGGGCCGTGATGTCACAATTTCCCATAGTTCTGCAGCTTAGCCAGCTCTGTGCATGGCAAGGGAACCTCCCATGTGCAGCTTCAGCCAATCATAGAAGCCCCAGTGAGCTGAGCAAGCGTCTTCATCTCCTCAGCAGGGAAGCATCTGACAGCCAGCTCAGTGTTTATAAGAGCAAGAACGATGTCCCAATGTCCCGAGAAGAAGCAGAGGGGGAGGGGGAGATCCCTGCTTTCCCCTGCACTGATCACAATCTGACAGCAGGTCAGTCTGAAAGAACATGTCCTGAGAATAGAAGCAGGAAGAGGGGAAACACTGAGCCTGCTGTTAGGAAAGTGATCAGTGTCTAGGTCAGTGTATCCCAACCAGGGTGCCTTTAGCTGTTGCAAAACTAAAACTCCCAGGCATGCTGGGAGTTGTAGTTTCACAACAGCTGGAGGCACCCTGGTTAGGAAGCACTGGTCTAGGCTGGGCTACTTCTATGATGAACTGAAAGGCATTATGGGAGACAGGAAGTCAGGGACCTCCATGGACCAGGAAGTACCGATCTTTCAGAGGGGATTGCAGGAGAATGGAGAGGGTGAGATACATGAGGAGCAGATTGTCAGAATAGTGAGCTGATGCACTTTCACATGATATAAAAAAAAAATAGTGACTTGCTCCATGATACTTCTTCTTTAAGGGTGCGTTCCCACACAGCGTATTTTGCTGCGTATTTGCTGCGTATTTGGTATTTTCCTACCCATTGACTTCAACAGGGAAAATAAAATACGCAGCAGCAAATACGCCGTGTGGGAACGTACCCTAACTCTGTGATTTTTTTGACCATTGAAATCAATATTCCCATTGTCATCTATGGGGATCTCATGGCATGTCTTGGCAGCACAGTGGATGGGAGACCACCACGGGTTCGAGTCCTGGGGTGGGATGGAGTTTTACAGTGTTGTGGTTTAACTTTACTTTCCTGGAAAAGTTGCCCATAGCAACCAATCAGATTGCTTCTTTCATTTCTCACAAGGCCTCTGCAAAATGAAGGAAGCGATCTGATTGGTTGCTATGGGCAACTCAGAATCTTTTCTTCTGGACAGGTTTTGATAAATCTCCCTCTATGGGGCAGATTCATCAAAACCAGTGTAGAGGAAGAGTTGTGCAGTTGCCCATAGCAACCAATCAGATTGCCTTCTTCATTTTTGAAAAGGCCTCTGAAAAATTAAGGAAGCAATCTGGTTGCTACGGGCAACTCAGCAGCTTTTCCAGGAAAGTAAAGTTAAACTACAACACTGTAAAAGCTGTCCCACCCCAGGACTCGAAACCGTGGTGGTCTCCCATCCACTATGCTGCCAAGATGGACCTGCTTAGCTTACTGTTTTACATGCTGTGAGATCCCCATAGACCACAATGGGCCTATTGGTTTCAATGGGCAACAAATCACAGAGTTAATGCACCTGCAGTTCCCTATACCATTAAATAAGATAGGACTCAATATTCGCGAATATTCGCATATATTTTCGCATATGGGAACAGACCCTTCTGCCAGTGTCTACCCAGACAGGGAGACTCCAGCTGTTGCTAAACTACAACTCCCAGCATGCCCAGACAGCCAAAGGCTGTCTGGGCATGCTGAGAGTTATAGTTTTGCACCAATTGGAGGCTCACTGTTTAGGTAGACGTTGCATTATGGGCGCTCTCCCCTGCAGAGAGCGCAAAAAAATGTCCTAACCCATTTTTTTGTGTTTTTTTTCTTCTTGTTTCAGATCCGTGTATGCAGAGGATTACGACGGATTTGATGGATTACGACGGATGAACTTGATTTTTTTTATTTTAATAAAATGGTTAAGGAGGGCTGCGGGGGAGTGTTTTTTTATTTTTCTAATGTGTTGTGTATTTTTTTAATTGAATATTCAGGCTTAGTAATGGAGGCTGTCTAATAGACGGAATCCATTACTAAGCCGGGGCTTAGCGCTAACCCCCAATAATTATCCCGGTACCCACCGCCACAGGGGTGCCGGGAAGAGCCGGTACCAACAGGCCCGGAGCATCAAAAATGGTGCTCCTTGGCCTAGGCGGTAACAGGCCGGCGTTATTTAGGATGGGGAGAGCCAGTAACAATGGTCCTCGTTAACCATTTTATTAAAATTAAAAAAATCAAGTTCATCCGTCGTAATCCATCGAATCCGTCGTAATCCTCTGCATACACGGATCTGAAACGAGAAGAAAAAAACGGGTTAGGACATTTTTTGCGCTCTCTGCAGGGGAGAGCGCCCATAATGCAATGTCTACCTGAACAGGGAGACTCCAATTGGGCATGCTGGGAGTTGTAATTTTGCACCAAATGGAGTCTCCCTGTCTGGGTAGACACTGGCAGAAGGGTCTGTTCCCATTATCCAAAATGGACAATGTGAACAGAGCTTCAGACTTACTAGCCTGGATCTCGTCAGCTCCGCCCCTAATGACGTCATCACTAGGGGCAGAGCTACACAGACCCGCGGGGACTGGACAAAGGTAAGGGGACTTTATCTTCTGTATACACTATATACAGCTATCTATAGATCACTGTATGTAGTATATACGGCCCAAAGGGTTAACCTACACTGTCCAGCAGTGTAAGTTAACTCTTTCCTTGCCGGGCTGGCTTAGCGCATAGCTCAGCAAGGGGTTAAGTGAGCCAGCAATGTGTATACTGTATATACATTGCAGGCTCACTGTAAGTTCTTGCTGGGCAGTAGATATACGAAGTATATAAACTGCTCAGGATCAGCTGATCTCCCGGCTCTGTAGCCTTGAGAACAGCTGATCCCAACAGTCACATCAGGAGGATCGCAGCGGGTGTCAGGAGGAGTGACATCTGCTGTGATCTGGCCTTTACTGCAGGTACTACTGCTCCCACTCTGCTGGGAGCTGTAGTGCCTGCATTAATAGACAGATTGCAGAGAGTTTCACTCCATCTGACAACCGCAGTGATCCACCGGTATAATGTATAGTAGAGGCGGCTGCTCTTCTATTGTCCCCTGAACTTCCGTATATTAATATATATATATATATATATATATATATATATATATATACAGTACACACACACATATATTCATATTTCCCACAGAGTTGTGATTGGCTGGAACCATCTGACCAATCACAGCTCTCTGCATGAAATATGAATATGTGTATATATACGGCAGTGCAGGGGACCATAGAAGAGCGGCCGCATCTATACAAGAGGATCGCAATGGACCCTGGGGATCTGTCAATTAGTACAGGTAACTTCTACTCCTATCATGGAACAGTGTGTTCCATGCCGGGAGTAGTAGCACTACCTAAAAAATGTTAAAAAAATTAAAAGTGAAACACACACACACACACACTACATTTTTATTATTGTCGGCTACATTTTTAGTGCTCTACCCGCCACATAAATTGATCCCTGTTTAAAAATTAATTAAAATTTTGTTATAAAAAAGATAAATTTCATTAAATACAATTTTTTCCATCACTACTGTTTCTTTTTTATTATTATTTTTTAATGGTACCCTACTAAATTTTAATAAAAAAAAAAAAGATCTCTCCAACACTTTTTTGGATCGCTAAAGTCCAAAAGAGAATAAAAACCACCTGAAAAAACGCCAACTTTAAAACCCACATGTTGTTTTTTTTGGCGTTTTTTCACTCCCATAGACTTCTATGGGAGAAAAACACCAAGATTTTCCCGGAAAAACGCCAAAGTCTCGACAAGAGGTCATTTTTTTAAAACTGCCAAGGAGCCCAAAAACGCCAAAAGGATTAAAAAAAAATGCAAAACTGAAAAACGGCAAGTGGATTTGGCATTTTGCAGTTTACTATTGACTTGCAGCTAACATCTGGCCGCAGCGGGGTTTTTTTTTCACAAAAAAAAATGCCATACGGCAGAATGGGCGTTTTTATTGGCGTTTTTGTCAAAAAATAAATAAAAAACAAATGGAAACCTTGCCTTACACAGCATGTTCCAACAGATTATATATATATATATATATATATATATATATATATATATATATATATATATATATATATATATATATAGCTACCATTTTTAGTGCAGAGAAGTCTGTGTTCTGAATTTAAAAGTCCTTATCTCATGTTGGTATATACAATCTACATGTGTATATTTGTTACTTTTTTTTAATTTGTATTTCTGTAACATTCTTTGACAGCAAAATAAAGTAAAATTTTTAGCAAATAAAACTGAACAAATACAGATGAAAAACAGACCGCTTAGATCAAAAACACAAAGAATACAAAAACCATTAACAGAACAAAAGAAATTGTACAAAACACAATTAATTTTGTGCATTCTTATTTGTTGTGTATTTTCATACACAAAGGGGAATTAACTACCCAAAGAAAGTAACCTAGAACTAAAGAAACTGCCTGAAGATTTGCTATTTCTTGTCTTGAGAAAATTGCTAGTGAATTCTTCAGGGTAAAGCAGTAATTTATTTAATGTGTTACAATTATGCTCAAGAAGAAAAGGGACGGGGCTGTAAATCCAGCTTCTTGTGAGGGCTGAGGGATAAAGGCTTTGAGTTAACCTTTTGACAACCACAAGATGGTAGTCAATGTACTATATATAGTGATCCTATCAAATCTGTTGAAATAAAACTTTCTTTGGCTAAGTTTGGGGGAAACACTAATTCTGCCGCATGGCGGTTTTTGGGCCAAAAAATGCTGCAGCAAGATGTTAGCTGTAAATCAATGAGAAATCGCAAAATTCTTTTTCCACTTGGCGTTTTTCATTTTGACGTTTTTTTTTATCCTTTTGCTGTTTTTTCACTCTTTGGCATTTTTCAGCTCCTTCACGGTTTTGCAAAATCGCAGCACGTTGAGCCACTGGCATTTTTTTCCCCTGAAATTGTGGCACTCTTCTCCCATAGAAGTCTATGGGAGTAAAAAAAAATTCCAAGAAAAATTCCATGTGGGTTTTAACTTTAGTGTTTTTTCAGGTGGTTTTTATTCTCATTTGGGCTTTAGTGATCCAAAAAAGTGATGGAGAAACATTTTTTAATAAAATTTCATAGGGTACCATTAAAAAAAATAATAATAAAGATACAGTAGTGATGGAAATAAATTTGTATTTTACGAAGTGTATCCTTTTATAACAAAATTTGTATTACTTTTTAAACAGGGATCATTTTATGTGGGCAGGCAGGGCACTAAAAATATAGCCGACAATAATAAAAATGTAGTATGTGTGTGTTTTTCACTTTTTATTCTTTATTTTTTAGGTGGTAATACTACTCCCAGCATGGAACCCACTGTTCCGTGATGGGAGTAGTAGATCCTGTACTAATTGACAGATCGCCCGGGTTCTGTTGCGATCCTTCTGTATAATTTATAGATGCGGCCGGACGCTCTTTTATGGTCCCCTGCACTGCCGCAGATATACACCTATTCATATTTCCCACAGAGAGCTGTGATTGGCCAGATGGTTCCAGCCAATCACAACTCTCTGTGGGAAATAGGAACATGTGTGTATATATACACGTCAGTGCAGGGGGCCATAGAAGAGCGGCCGGCCGCATCTATACATTATACAGGAGGATCGCAGCGGGTGTCAGGAGTGACATCCACTGTGATTTTTCCTTAACTGCAGGTACTACATCTCCCAACATGGAGCAGAGTGTGCTCCATGATGGGAGTAGTAGTACCTGCAGTTAAGGACAGATCACAGCGGGTATCACTCCTGACATCCACTGTGATCATCCTTTCTATTGCAGAGATGTGGAGCAGCTCTGTACAGCGCTCGCATCTCTGCTCTGTACTCCGGCCAGTGAATAGAACATCACTCATTCATATTTCCCTCTGAGAGCAGTGATTGGCTGCAACCATCTAGCCAATCCCCACTGTTGGTGGAAAATATGAGTGAGTGATGTTCTATTCACATCACTGGCCGGAGTAGAGTGCAGAGATGCGAGCGTTGTATAGAGCCGCTCCACATCTCTGCTATATTATGGACGATCGCATTGGGCGATATGGCTATTAGTACAGGTACTAAACTCCCATCATGGAATCGTCTGTTCCATGCTGGGAGTAGTAGTACTACCTAAAAATGTCAAAAAAGAGAGAATAAAAAGTGAAACACACACACTATTAAAAATGAATTACAATTTTGTTTGTTAAAATATAAAAATTTTGTTACATACATTTTTTCCCCATCACTACTGCATCTTTTTTTATTTATTTATTAAAAAAATTTTTTTTTTTTTTTTTTGGTACAACAAATTTTCGGTACCAAAAAAAAAAAAAAAACGCCAAAGGGGCCAAAAATGCAATTTCCACACAAATGAAAAAACGCCAGAAACAACACCAGAAAAAATGCCAGATCCAAAAAACGCAGGACAAAAAACCAAGTAGAAACTTAGCCTTGAGGTGCTTATATGGTTATATCTGTTTCAGCTGTGCAATTTTAAATGCATATAATTATTATATATTTTTTTTGCTTCTATTAAACTGAAAATCTAGGGAAAAAAAAACACTTACTGAGAAGTCTTTAGAAGGTTTAGGCTGGGTTCACACAAACTTTTGTTTTGTATTTTGGACATTATTTTTAGGAAAAAACAAGAATGGGTCCAAAACAGAAAAAACTGCAATTCTTTCCATTAGGGTTTTTCTCTTTGTTAGTTCCACTCCTGGTTTTTGGCTAAAAATACTAAAAAAAAAATACAGAGTGATTTAACCCCTTAAGGAACGAGCATTTTTCAAATTTTGCACTTTTGTTAAAAGTCATTACCCTTTCAATTTTGCACCTAAAATACATATGATGGCTTATTTTTTGTGCCACAAATTCTACTTTGTAATGACATCAGTCATTTAATTAAAAAATCTACGGCATAACCAAAATAAAATAAATCATTAAGTCAAAATTGAAGAAAAAAAACTCATTTACTTAATTTTTTGGGCTTCCATTTCTACGCAGTACATTTTTCGGTAAAAATTAAATCTTCTCTTTATTCTGTAGGTCCATACGATTAACATGATACCCTACTTATATAAGTTTGATTTTGTTCTACTTCTGGGAAAAATCATAACTACATGCAGGAAAATTAATACGTTTAAAATAGTCATCTTCTGACCCCTATAACTTTTTTATTTTTATTTTGGTATGAGGGCTAATTTTTTGTGCCGTGATCTGAACTTTTTAGTGGTACCATTTTTGTATTGATCAGACTTTTTGATCGCTTTTTATTCATTTTTTCATGATATAAAAAAAGTGAGCCCACAATACGCTATATTGGACTTTGGAATTTTTTTGCACGTACGCCATTGACCATGCGGTTTAATTAACAATATATTTTTATAGCTCGAACATTTACATAATTTGGGAAAAGGGGGGTGATTTAAACTTTTTATAAGGAAGGAGTTAATGGGTGTTTTTTAAACATTTTATTGAACTTTAAAAAAAAAAAATTATTACACTTTTGATTCCTCATACAGATCAATGTGGTTTTATAGAACCACATTGATATCTGTGCTCTGCGCTTGATTGACATCATTCACAGCGCAGCAGCTGGCATAGGACGTGAGGTAAGCCCTCCGGCTACCTATGCAGTGGATCGTCCGTCCCCCCCCCCCCCCCGCGCGCGATCACGCCGCGGGGGGGGGGGGGGGCGATCAACCCCACCGGACCACCAGTTATGGTTTGACAACATTGACAGCGGCGATCTAAAGGGTTATTAGCCGGCCACGTCAATCGCCGCATGTCGGCTATTAACACTGGACCCCAGCTACAGGAATCAGCTGGGCGCCAGCCAGTATGGCACGGGCTCAAGTCGGGAGTCCGTGTCATACAACGGTTGCCGTCTCAGGACGAGCCGGCTTGTCCTTAGACGGCAACCAGTTAAAAAGGATGGCGCAATAGAAAATGCATGTAGGTGAAGTAACATAAATGGGGAGTGACTAAAAAATCTGGTTTAGTTGCCAACAGCAACCACAACAAGGTTTTCCAGGCTTGCAGAACTTTTTTTTTTAAGTCCTCAACGCAACGTCACTCGTCAGTGCGCAGCACACAGTGACAGCTCAGGACGTCGCCGAAGCCTGAAGGAGCACAGTCCCCAGGACATGTAACTATAAAATCAGGGACGGTGAGGGAATCGGGCAGTGGCGGGACTGGTCCCCAGGACATGTAACTATAAAAGCGGGGACGTGGAGGGAATCAGGCAGCGGTGGTGGTGGGACTGGTCCCCAGGATATGTAACTATAAAACCGGGGAGGGAATCGGGCAGTGGTGGGACTGGTCCCCAGGACATGTAACTATAAAAGCAGGGACAGGGAGGGAATGGGGCAGCTGCAGTGGCGGGACTGGCCGAGCAGAAGCTCCCGCTTTTAATAATTGAACTGCAACGGCTTCTGCAGGGGTAGAAACAGTTTATCGAGGTATACCCGCATACACACACGCACCCTCATTTTAACAAGGATATTTGAGTAAGAAAAAACTTTTGTACTTAAATTTTCTTGGAAAAATGAGGGTGCATGTTATAGGCCGGTGCGTGGTATACCCAAATAAATATGCTATTCAGCTCAGAAATTCCTCTGCAGCAGTGTCCAAATGATTTCAATGGGATTGTGTTGCACTGTGCACATGCGGAAACATCTGCCACAGAAATCCCGATTTCAGCATCTGCATAAACAATGTTCATTGTTTCTCCAAATTCTGCTCAGAAATTTATTGCCATAGAGATGGTGCATTACTGAGCGGTCCTAGCGTTTACATGTTCTGCAGGCACCCTCTGTTTGAGGAATGTCAAAGTTACAGTGACATGTATCCCATGGAAACTAACAGTTTGTTTGGGGGCAATTTACACTATTTGTTTTGACAAAAGTATTTTTCAGACTTTTTGGGGCACTGTGTAGAACTTTTATTTATTATTAACCCCTTAAGGACAGACCCATTTTTCACCTTAATGATCAGGCTCTTTTTTTATTTTTTTATTTGACTGGGTCTCTTTAAATGGTAATAACTTTAGAACGCTTTTTCTGAGTGGAGCAATTCTGAGATAGTTTGTGACATATTGTACTTTATGTAAGTGGTGCATTTTTGTTGACACATGCAGCATTTTTTGTGAAAAACTGGAACATTTCTGGCGTATTTTTTTTATAGTGTACACTGTGCAGTAATCATATTCTGTGGGTCAGTACGATTATGGGGATACACATTTTATATAGCTTTCTATTTTCCTTTTCCCTTTCTGAGTAAAATTATTTTTCTATCATTCATTTTCCAACAGCTGTAACTTTTAAGATGTTCGCCCAACGCCATTGAGTGAGGGCTTATTTTTTGCGGGATGAGATGTTCCTTTTATTGGTATCTTTTTGCAACACAATATCTTTTGATCTTTTTTATTCTGCTATTTGTACCAAAATTGGCGGATTTTGTGCTTTTTTGTTGTTGTATTTTTTTTACGGAGTTCACTGTGCGGGATAATTTACATTATAGTTTTATGTTTATGTATATGATTTGTATTTTTGATGATAATACAGGGCTTTTATTGGAAAAGGGGCTTTATTTTATTTATTTATTTTATTTATTTATTTTTTGTTACACAGCCTTGCTGGATCTCATAGGCTTCCGTAGCAGGCAGACTGGGGGTGATGATCTGACCACCTGTTGCCATGGCAACCAACGGCGACCCGCGATCATAGCGGCACCGCCGATGGTGAACAGGGGGAGCACACTCCCCCGTCAACATCATAGATGCCATGATCAGGATTGATCATGGCATCTTTGGGGTTAATACTGCCAGAACCGGCGCAATCATTGCCCCAGCAGCTGCGGCAGGACTCCAGCTGTGATTGACAGCCGGGTCCTGCTGCCGATCTCCAGTGCTGCCAGCGGCAGTGCAGGAGATTGCTAGGATGTATGCATACATCCCAGTGCGTGAACGTGTTGGGTGCTGAGACGTATGCATACATCCTATGGCGGGAAGGGGTTAAATGAACCCTGTATTAGAAGAAGAATATTGGTCTTTGCAAACTGATTTGTAAACTTCAAAGCATTTTCTTTTGCATGCACTTGTATTGAAAGTATGGTTAAGGAAGCTAGAATAGTATAACATATACTGGCTATTTCCTAAAAAAAATTGTCAAGGGCTCTCTAACACAATTTTTTAATTTAGTGAGATTACAAAATACATATATGTGAAGGTTGATTTTGCGAGACACAAAAGAGGTCCCCAGGAACAAATACTAGACCCAATAAAGGGAAACTGACAGCTGGTTCACCAACATTAAACTCAATACACTGGGTTATAGTACAGACAAACTGGAATAAAATGATTTATCACTTACCCCAACCAGTGGTTTCACACAAGAATTATAGCCCCCATGGCTAATATGCTAATGCCATCCTTGTGTAATGGAGACTGGAACCGGCATTCAAAGTTTTGCTGCCCCTGTTCTCCTTCCTCATATAAGCACTCCAACATCTAAAATATGCATAAGTGTTCACTCAACGTCCTAATGACGTAAGAGCATATACACTCCTAAGTGCTCAGTTATTATAACAGAGAGCAAGCTCCGTTTTCTCACTACAAGTCGGGTGCACTCCAGTTTTGCAAAAATAGGTGTGGTGTTAGATTTAGTTTAGATTATCTCATGACCGACAGGATGGACAGGGAGAGTAAGCCCTAAGCTCTCCCTGCCTAATTGCCCATCCGCCCTAAATGGCGGATTAACAACCACGGTGCTAGTCCCTTCCTGCGCTAAAGTGCAATGGACATAAAGGTACACAAATAATACTGGGGGAAAAAAACAGATAAACCAGACAGGATGTAATTATACAAACAGGGCAGGCTATAGTGTACTAACATACAGTTCAGGAACTAGAATCAGGACAAATGGCAAATATGAATAAATGAACAAGACTAAATATGGAATAAGTATACAGCAGAAACCAGGAAATGCAGGGGATGAACAGATGAACTGAATATAAACCACTAAACAGATCAGGAAACATAGAACACTGTTCACACTGGACACAAAAAAAAACAAGACTCCCAACTCCAAACATGGAGGGACATCAATACTGACTTCAAATAGACTTCTAGCCAGCGGGCACATTCCACCATGTGACCAGGATACTGGCCTAGAAGGAAACAGAAATATAATACACGGAACACTAGACTGAGAACCGGATGAGTCTGAATAGACTCCAGAGAAAATATCAAAAGCCAAACTCCAAACATGGAGGAATACAGGTCAGGATACTAAACAGGAATAATACAAAACCAAACTCCATAACATGGAGGAATACAAGTCAGGAATACAAAGTACAGACCACAGAAACAAGCAAGACTCAGTGTGAACACAGACTAAGATTAGTGATGAGCGACATTTCCCTTATTCGAATTTACGATATTTTGTGAATATATAGATGAATATTCATCCTATATTCGCAAATTTTGCGTATTCATTATATCTGCGTATGTGCATAGGCGAATATTCGCATATGTGAATATTCACATATTCGAGGAAGAAAACAGTGAGGGGGTGGGCAACTTTACTACTTTTTTGCTAGGGATGTTGTTGATAACCTCTGACAAGTGTATTTGCATCATTCTAATTGGCCCACAAGTGAAAAGAAGGACTATGCGAATATTCACATATGCGAATATTCGCACATATACAGGAAAAATTGCGAATATATAGCGAATTTGCGATATTCGTGATAAAAACTTGTAATGTGAATATTCGCGCCCAACACTAACTAAGATAACAGGGTTAAAGCAGAATGGACATAAATAATCCTAAAAACCAACAAATGTACTTAAAACACAAGCAGACTAAAATTATCATAAACAGGAATATAATAACCATGGTTAAAACTCAGGCAAAGACACATAGCAAAGGTAAAATTGATAACATAGTCAGAGTAGATCCAATAACCAGCAAAGAGAGTAGCGGAGCTCAGGTTTAAATAGCCCCACCCGAGTTCCCATTGGCTAATACCATTAACTATTCCCTAGCCAGGGAAAATAGCACAGAAAACAGATAATACATAAAACAGGGGTCTCAAACTGGTGGCTCTCCAGATGTTGCAAATCTTCAACTCCCAGCATGCCGAGACATGTCCAGACACCCATTTGCTGCAGCTAACGGTTGTCGGGAATGCTTGAAGTTGAAGTTCTGCAACATCTGGAGGGCCATCAGTTTGAGACCCCTGACAGGGCCTAAAACTGAAAAATGCAAAAACGGACATTACAGATTACAGGACATATACAAAGGCTCATACTCGTGTTTACATGAAAATTGTGTTGAGCGAGAATATTCAAAATGCTAATTTTTACCGCGAAAATCGGCACTTCACAATTTCCATTGTTATGTATGTATTGTGTTTTTACAATAGGCAAAGTACTTGCAAATACTATTACATTTAAACTATATTTATTTTGTAAGGGGTTATGGACATACCATTTAGCGTGCCTTACATTGAACTGAAGGCATATTTGTCATTGCTGCTTTATGATACTGTTCACAGTATCACGTGTTTGAGGCAAATGACCACAATTATGGTAAAAATGGCATAGATTACAGTAATTTAATACATTTCTCGATTTCTGAAAATCATGGTAAACACTTGGTAGTACCATGATGGTACTGAAAAAGTACTACAAATAAAATGCAATGTGTAAACAAAGGCTAATATTTTACTTACGGTATTTCCTTTTTTGGAGGGACTTTTTTTTGGCTTTTTTAGCAGGCGTATTCTCACTCGTATTGTTATTGGATTCTGATGTTTTAGATGTATCTCCTTTGGTGGACTTTTTAGCATTTGCCCATTTTTTTTTTTCATATCTGTGCTTGCAGTTTTATTTTTAGATGGTACACTGATACAAGTGGATGCCGTGTTCTTTTTTCATTGGTTACAGCTTGGAATTCATTACACATACATTTTTCAATCATTCCTGCTAACTTAACTTTTCTAATATGACCTCCTTGAGGCGGTGTTCACAGTTAGTTTTTTAGTAGTGGTACTGTTGCGATATGTTGCGTTCATATGACAATTTTCCAAAATCAAAAATTGAATTTTTCACAATTTAAAATATTTTTATACCAACACAGATGATCTATGAAAATATGGTGAGTTTAAAAAAAAGTGTTAATGATAATTTAAGTTACTGTAATTTAAATTACACAGATATTTTTTAAACATGCCCCCCACTGTTTTGTGAATGTTCCATAAAGAAAATGACATACAGTATGTAGCTTTGACTGTAAAATGATTTATTGGGTGTTTCTATATTATTTAGCCTTGTTCTATACCATGCATATTTTTTTTAGCAGAAGTATTTGTTTTTTATTCAACACAAACATAATCATAGGATATACAAGTGG
This sequence comes from Hyla sarda, assembly GCF_029499605.1. Taxonomy (NCBI): domain Eukaryota; kingdom Metazoa; phylum Chordata; class Amphibia; order Anura; family Hylidae; genus Hyla; species Hyla sarda. The sequence goes on from NC_079190.1 coordinate 257,133,029, forward strand.
TTACAATTGTGTATCTGTTCTGTAAGTGATATCTACAATATACTGACTGCAAATCACAGAACATCCCTTTAAGATGTTGTACATACAGTACTTTTCTTGGTTCAAGGATTGGTATGGTCAGAGGGAGTGAATGAACATGAATAGTGCGAGCCGCCTCCCTCAGCTCAGGGTGACACAGGCAAAAATATTCTAGTTCCTCATTGTGAAATCACTGCTCCGTATTCCAGAGTCAGCAGAAGTATCTTTGTGTTTTTCTTAACCTTGGGACAGATTAAATCATTCCTCTCCAAGCTGAACAGTGTAGAGGAAACAACCTCTCTGCATAGCTATTTTCTGCCAAGTCTCCTGGCTGCTGGCATTAATTAAGAAGCAGAGCAAATCAGGATAACAGGATGATATGGGATCTTATCGCAAGGGTGTGTGGACTGGAAGAAAGTCATCTTACTGGCTGCAGGATTTATTAACCTGTTAGAGGTTTGAAGGAACTGATGGCTACAGTTTTCATAGCTGAATCTGCAAAATAAATTGACCTGAAATAATATCTTGCAAATATATACAAACGCATATATATATTTTTTTTATTATTTATTTATTTATTGAGTGGAAATCTCTGTCCCCACAGTTTTTTTCCCCCCTGGATTTGACCCCTGGGAATAAGGCCCTTTAATGAACATTGTAAAACAAACACATATTGGCAGTCATTAAAGGGGTTCTCCGGTGCTTACACATCTTATCCCCTATCCAAAGGATTGGGGATAAGATGCCTGATTGCGGGAGTCCCGCAGCTGGGGACACCCGGGATCATGCACGCGGCAACCCGTTTGTAATCAGACCCCGGAGTGTGTTCGCTCCGGGTCTGATTACGGTCGACCGCAGGGCCGGTGGCGTGTGACGCCACGCCTCCGCCCCCTGTGTGATGTCACGCTCCGCCCCTCAATTCAAGCCTATGGGAGGGGGCGTGATAGCTGTCATGCCCCCTCCCGTAGGCTTACATTGAGGGGCGGAGCGTGACATCACACGGGGGGCAGAGGCGTGACATCACACGCCGCCGGCCCTGCGGTCGACCGTAATCAGACCCAGAGCGAACACGCTCCGGAGACTGATTACAAACGGGGTGCCGCGTGCATGATCCCGGACGTCCCCAGCTGTGGGACTCCCGCAATCAGGCATCTTATCCTCTATCCTTTGGATAGGGGATAAGATGTGTAAGCACCGGAGTACCCCTTTAAGGGGTTAAATGTAGGTTTAACTTGATATATCTTTGAGCTCTTCCAACATTAGTAACTAATAGGGTTATCAGATATTTGTCAACTTATAGATGGGGAGGGTTGTTATTTTTTTTACGTAGTTTTTCAAATGGGTAAAATATAGTTATTTATTGTAAATATTTATAGGATATTCCCCTTTCCAATTAAATTGGAGGCATTTGGTTCCTTTTCAAGATGTTTATGACTGAATCACCACAATGTTATGTTCTACTCATTGCCATTTCAATATGGTTATTGACTTTCCACTTGATCAATTTAATTCTGCTCATTCAGATAGAGCTGAAACATTGATCTTAGCAGATTGGCTGGTGAGTAATGGCATTTCTGATCTATAGAGATTAAAATTCCCAGATACACTTCAATATTCACATTGCTCTGAAGCTCATGGGATGTTCTACAAGGTCGATCTAGTCTATGCATATGATCTAACTGTAAATGTGCTTCATAGTGTTAATAATAAAATTAAGGTGTACTCTGATCATTGGAAGTTGGTCATATCCACTCTAACTTTATTTCTATTTATGGAAGAGGGATTTGTGTGAAAAGGGATTGTTCTCAATAATGTAGACTTTGCAGCTTGGGGCACTATGTGTATACATTTAAGGCTTAGGGCCATGTTACATGGAGTAATGATTGGCTGGACAGTTTGATATTGCACTGTATAATATGTTCACACGGAATAAAATGTGCAGAATGTTCACCCAGAAAACACAGGCAAACATTCCGCACATTTGAATTATTCGGTGGACTCTAGGACCACTGGGAAATGCGCTGTCTCCTAGACAGTAATCAATTTTTGAGCAAAATCAGCAAAAATAATACACTGTTGGGGTTTCAGCGGAATTTCCACAATGTAAAAAGTTCAGCAGAATCCCATTAAAATCAATGGGACTCTGCTGCAGCAAAATGTCTGTGCGGAATATTACAGTGGAATACTGCACATACCCTCATAGAGAATGGGCAGCCAATGGCTGACTGCAGTAAAGGGTCACATAAATGATTTAGCGATTTTTCATGCAGTCCAGCCTCAAAAGTCCAGCCTCAAAAGGTAAGAAGGCGCCATATAAACTTGATCTATGAGATCAGCGCTCACTTACATGTCCTTACATTAGAGGTCAATTAAGTAAAGTGATTGTATCACCTAGATTACTCCTGAGACCCACTGCCATCCTAACTTAGAAGCCAGGGAAGAGGGCGGCATGCTCCGCTCCTCTTCCCAGCTGGCCGGGATGTTCACAATCTAAAAGTAATTCACAACACTGTATGTTCATATTCCCCACTGGATGCTCTCATTGGTCAATCACTGGGGACCAATCAGGTCATTCAGCTGTGAATATGTACTTACATAGCAGTGCTCTAGGGGCCATAGTATTTTAAATTCTCTTGTTGGCTTGCACAATTACATAACATTATCCCCTGCTCCCCACTCCCTCCAACCACCCAATACAGAGCCGCAATCCTCGCAGCTACAGTACTTTATATCCCCGCTACCTCTGACTGCGGCTGTCAGCTGTGCCCCCTGCTTGCCTCTGCATCACTCCCCACTAGCTTCAGCCACATGTACAGACAAGATTACAACTCCCAACATATCCTGACAGTGAGTGCACATCCCTAGCTGGGGAATCGAGCAGCATGCCAAACTTCTATGTCAGAATGGCAGCAGGTCTCAGGAGTGTGACCCAGTGCAATCAGTCCCTCAGCCCCCGTACTACTACTCCCATCATGGAACAAAATATGTTACATGATGGGAGTACCGCAGTGCTGAGGGAAATATATACCACCTAAGAAAAAATAAAAGAAAAGTTAGTAACATAAATTTTACACATAATACATTAATACATCACACAGAATGAATTTATTCATTTTAGCAATGTTAATATGGCCCTAATTGCCCATTTGCCAATAGTTGGTCCCTGCTTTCAAATAAAACATTTTTATTTTCAAAACATATAAAATTTGTTCTCTACAAATCCAGGCATCCATACTGCATCATTTCTTTTTTTTTTTTTTTTTTTTTTCATGGTACCCTAAAGACAAAAAAGAATATGAAATGCCTGCAAAAATGCCAATGTTAAAAATTATGTTTTATTATGGTGTTTTCCTCACTCCTATAGACTTCTATGGGAGAAAAACACCAAGATTTCAGTGAAAAAAATGCCAGTCTCAACATTCAGTCACTTTTGAAAAACTGCCACTGAGCTCAAAAAAGCTGAAAATGGCAAGACAATTAAAAAAAAAAAAAAATCATGTGGATATGGCATTTTGTGATTAAAAAATTTACAGCTAAAATCTGGCCGCAGCAGCAGGAAAGCTTTATCTTTTATGTGAAGTGAGCAGGTAAAAGATACAGACTGTTTCATTTTTATTTTTTTTAAATGTCCCTATATGTCTGATCCATTTTGATGTGTCCCTCTTAGTCATAGGATGGGAATATGAGGGTTATGAAAATTTATAAACAGATTGCATTTAAACTTTAGGTAGATAAGGATTATATTATGTATATTTACCAAGTGATGACAGACTTATGGGTTACTTTACTTATCTTCAATGGGAGTTGATATGCTAAAAAATCCTTTCAATGTTTACAGTTAAGAGAGACACATAATAGTGTCAGGTCAAGAAATGTGTGAATCAGGCTTTATCTGAACACTGGCAGATCCTGAAGAGAGACATGAAAATTGTATTCTAGGTAATTGTAAGGTAATCTTCAAAGATATTTCTAAAGTAGTCTTCAAGAAGAAGATTCTGAATAAAAAGTGTCTGGTTGAGCTTTCAAATATGACAAAAGAGAATTGTATTAAAATTAAAAACAATAGCAAATAGGTCTTATTAAGTCCTGCAGAAAGGGCAGTTCAGATGTCCATAGTTAATAATGCATTCTGTACTCAAAGTGTATTAAATAGCAGCACAGCATTATTTCATGGTAAAATGGTGCCCATAGTCCCGAACATTAACCCCTTAAGGACCAAGGCCGTACAGGTACGCCTTTGCTCCCTGGTACTTAAGGACCAAGGGCGTACCTGTACGCCCGTGGGCATTTCGGTCCCTGCCACGTGCAAGGCGGGGACCGGACCGGGTTTACTGCTGATATCGATCAGCAGGCACCCCGCACCAATGCTCAGGTGGGTCATCAGACCCCCCCCCCCCATGTAGGCGATCACCGAAAATCGCAAGTGAATTCACACTTGCGATTTTCGGCTATTCTGGTGATGCGGGTCACGTGTACAAGATATAAGATACCCGGAGATACAAGGTGATCGGGGGTGTAGGATACACCCCCTATCAACCTCTGTATCTATGGGGAGGTGGCAATTTCTTCACCCCCCCCCCACCCCCCCAGGATCGCTGCTATTGGCCGGCCAATAGCAGATGGCAAGGGAGGGGTTAACGGCCCCTTCTCGCGGCTCTGCTTTCTCCCTGAGTTCATTCAGCGGCCAGAGCTGCGAGAAGGAGCCAGGGACCCCCCCCCCCCCTCTGTGAGGATTGGAGCCCCTAACAGAGGAAGACCCCCCTTAGAGCAGGGATAGAGTACAGCCCCAGGGACAGGTAGGGTTAACTAGTAAAATAAAGTTAAAAAAAGTTTAAAAAAAGTTAACATTTCCCCCCCCCCCCTTGACCCCCTAATAGGACCTAAAGGGTCCACCACAATTTTTTTTAGTGACCCTTGCCCTATTAGGGATTCAGGGCGCCACATTTGGCCATTTTTTTACATTTTTGGCTGCATCACTTTCCCCCCCCCATACAGTTAGTTACACCAATCACACACACTACATACTCACCCCCCCACACACACACACACCCGCCACCCCCGCCACCAACCCCCCTCCCCACCACCGTAGAAAAAAGGCGATGGCTCGCCAGACATTTTCGGCAGCGGAGGCATACGCTTTTCTTGCCTCCGACTCCGAATCTGTCAGTGAGGACGATGAAGATCCTACATTACTGTGTTCTTCATCGTCCTCCTCATCATCTAGTACTGATGAAGAGTCACCTATACGGCAGCAGAGACGCCGCCAGACGAGCAGACGAGGCCACGCACCCCCCATGATAGTGGCCCAGTGGCCGGCACTAGTGCGAGTGGTGATGCTGCTTGTACTAGGAGTCCGACCCCCCAGACAAGTTTACCGGAGCCCCCTTCTGGTGAACCTGTCTGGAGACCCCCAGAGGCTTATCAGCCATGGGTTCTGGAGTTTGTGGGCGACTCCGGAATCCGGATTGACAATTCTGGATTCGCTGAAATTGACTATTTCAGTAATTTTTTCAGTGACAGTTTTGTCAATCAAATGGTGGAGCAGACGGATCTGTATGCCAGGCAGTTCATCGCCCACCACCCTGATTCTGTTTTGGCCAGGCCCAATGAATGGTATGCCATTGATGCAGCAGAGATGAGGACATTTTGGTGCCTCTTGCTGCATATGGGCCTGGTCAAAAAACCAAGTGTCAGACAGTACTGGAGCGGGGACATCCTCTACCAGACCCCGCTTTACAGTATGGTCCTGGCACGGAGGCGATTCGAGGCCATTCGGAAATGCCTGCATTATGCAGATAATGCGGCATGTTCGCCCCGAGGTGATCCCGCCAACGACCGGCTTTACAAAGTGAGGCCGGTCATTGATCCCTTTGGGGCCAAATTTTTGGAGGCCTACGTACCCTTTAGGGAGTTCTCGGTTGATGAGTCTCTTATCAGTTTTAAGGGGAGACTCATCTTCCGCCAGTATATTCCCTCAAAGCGGGCGCGGTACAGCGTGAAGCTCTATAAACTTTGTGAGAGTACCTCCGGGTACACTCTCAAGTTTAGAGTGTATGAGGGACAAGATTCCCGTATTGAACCCCCAGATTGTTCACCCACTCTGGGTGTTAGCGAGAAAATCGTTTGGGAGCTTGTGCACCCTTTCTGGATAAGGGTTACCACATGTACGTGGACAACTTTTATACCAGCATCCCTCTGTTCACATCCCTTGCCGCCAGACCCACGTCCGCTTGTGGGACCGTGTGGAAAAACCAGAGAGGCCTCCCTCTAAATTTTCTGCAGACACCTATGCCCAAGGGTGAGTCCCGTGCCCTTACCCATGAAAACCTGTTGCTGGTCAGGTATAAGGATAAGAGGGATGTCCTTATGCTGACCACTATTCATGATAACGGCAGCTCACCTGTCCCTGTGCGAGGTACCACAACACCGGTCCTCAAGCCCGATTGTATTCTGGACTACAATCGGTATATGGGGGGAGTTGATCTTTCTGATCAAGTCCACAAGCCATACATGGCCATGCGGAAAACATGGATATGGTACAAAAAAGTTGCGGTCTACTTGGTACAGGTTGCCATGTACAACACTTTTGTACTGTCCCAGTACGCTGGCAACACAGGGACATTCCTCCAGTTCCAAGAAGAAGTCCTAAAAGGTCCTGATCTTTGGCGACCGGGAAAGAGCAGGCCGGACTTCCCAAGGAACTGGAGTTATAGGTGCCAGGATCGTCCCAGGCCAACACTTTCCACGGGAAGTCCCCCACACTGGAAAGAAGGGACGATCCCAGAAAAAATGCAGAGTGTGTAACAGGAGGGGGATTCGGAAGGACACCACCACTCAATGTGACACTTGCCCCGATCATCCGGGCCTCTGCATTAAAAACTGCTTCAGGGAGTATCACACTTCCATGCAGTACTAAATTTTCCCTTTTCAATTTAATTTTCCATAATTTGACCCCAATGTACCAAGTCCAGAGTACATTCCAAATTTTAACACCATAAAACCACTAAATTGCCCAAAAAAAAACTCATCTAAAAAAAAAAACTGATAAGAACTCTGGGGGTATTTTTTTCTCTGGGTCATGGGTCACTGAGTCACTATCATCGGGGACTTTTTTTGTTGCCTCAAATGCGCAGCGCTCTCTCTCCACCTGAGCGGGGTGCGCATTTGAGGCAACAGGTTAGGGACGGCCACACACGTCACATTCCCAGAATGATGATTCAGAGCATAGGGTTTGGGGCGGGCATATTTTTTTTAGTTTTGGCTATGCTCTGGGTCATCATTCTGGGAACATAACCTTTTTTATAATTTTATGTCCCACTGTACCCCATTTTAGTTATTTAGTGTACCCTAGTTATTTACCCCATGTAATGCCCCTTGAGGGGGGGTCCCACTGTTCTGGCTCCATAGGCCGCAACGCAGAAGCTCAAGGCCCCTGAATACGACCTGCTCCTCTCAGACCAGTGTGCAAGCTGTTTACGCCCAGACTTGAGGTATGTCATTACTCCAAAGAAATGTATTTACAAACTTATGGTGACATTTTCTCCTTTTACCACTTGTGAAAATGAAAAATTTGGGGTAACCCCAGCATTTTAGTGTAAAAAAATCCAATTTTTCATTTTCACATCCCACTTCATGAATATTTATCAAACACCTGTGGGGTGTTAAGACTCACTGTACCCCTTGTTATATTCCTTGAGGGATGTAGTTTCCGAAATAGTATGCCATGTGGTTTTTTTTTTATTGCTGTCCTGGCACCATAGGGCCTTCCTAAATGTGACGTGCCCCCCGAGCATAATTTGCTCTCAAAAAGCCAAATATGACTCCTTCTCTTCTGAGCATTGTAGTTTGCCCGTAGTGCACTTCAGGTCAACTTATGAGGTACCTCCATACTCAGAAGAGATGGGGTTACAAATTTTGGGGGGTATTTTCTGCTATTAACCCTTGCAAAAATTTGAAATTTGGGGGGAAACACACATTTTAGTGACAAAAAAATAATATTTTTTTTTTTACATATGCAAAAGTCGTGAAACCCCTGTGGGATATTAAGGCTCTCTTTATTCCTTGTTACGTTCCTCAAGGGGTCTAGTTTCCAAAATGGTATGCCATGTGTTTTTTTTTTTTTGCTGTTCTGGCACCATAGGGGCTTCCTAAATGTGACATGCCCCCCGAGCAAAATTTGCTCTCAAAAAGCCAAATATGACTCTTTCTCTGCTGAGCATTGTAGTTCGCCCGTAGTGCACTTCAGGTTAACTTATGGGGTACATCCATACTCAGAAGAGATGGGGTTACACATTTTTTTTTACATATGCAAAAGTCGTGAAACCCCTGTGGGGTATTAAGGCTCACTTTATTCCTTGTTACGTTCCTCAAGGGGTCTAGTTTCCAAAAATGGCATGCCATGTGGTTTTTTTTTTTTTTGCTGTTCTGGCACCATAGGGGCTTCCTAAATGCAACATGCCCCCAAAAACCATTTCAGAAAAACGTACTCTCCAAAATCCCCTTTTCGCTCCTTCCCTTCTGAGCCCTCTACTGTGCCCGCCGAACAATTTACATAGACATATGAGGTATGTGCTTACTCGAGAGAAATTGGGCTACAAATACAAGTATACATTTTCTCCTTTTACCCCTTGTAAAAATTCAAAAATATGGTCTACAAGAACATGCAAGTGTAAAAAATGAAGATTGTGAATTTTCTCCTTCACTTTGCTGCTATTCCTGTGAAACACCTAAAGGGTTAAAACACTGACTGAATACTTTGGGGGTGCAGTTTTTATAATGGGGTATTTCTAATATGAAGACCCTTCAAATCCACTTCAAACCTGAACTGGTCCCTGAAAAATAGTGAGTTCGAAAATTTTGTGAAAAAATGGAAAATTGCTGCTGAACTTTGAAGCCCTCTGGTGTCTTCGAAAAGTTAAAACTTGTCAATTTTATGATGCAGACATAAAGTAGACATATTGGAAATGGGAATAATAAAACAATTATTTGGAATATCCATTTTCCTTACAAGCAGAGAGCTTCAAAGTTCGAAAAATGCTAAATTTTAAATTTTTTCATCAAATTTTGGGATTTTTCACCAAGAAAGGATGCAAGTTACCACAAAAATTTACCACCATCTGGTCCTAAGGTGTAAAATGGCCTGGTCCTTAAGGGGTTAAAGGGGTACTCTGGTGGAAAAAGAATTTCTAATCTACCAGTGCCAGAAAGTTAAATAGATTTGTATTTAAACAGACTTCTATTTAAAAATCTTAATCCTTACAGTACTTATCAACTGCTGTATACCCCAGAGGAAGTTTAATATCAGAAATTGCCCAGAGCAGTATGTGTTTGCTATGGGGATGTGTTCCTGCTCTGGATAGTTCCTGACATGGACAGAGGGCACTGTGGTCAGACAGAAAATAACTATACAAATTCCTCTGGAGCATACAGCAGCTGATAAGTACTGGAAGGATTAAGATTTTAAACTAGAAGTCATTTACAAATCTGTTTAACTTAAAATTGTTTTCCAGCGGAGTACCCCTTTTAGGACCAAACATCAATACAAAAAGAAAAAAAATATGGTTTTATGTTTGGCACACAACAAAATAATAACACCTATTCCTTTTTGTAGTGCTGCTTTTTTTTTTATACTTATTTGTATTCATGTATATGGACCATCATACTGTCAGCAACTTATTGATCAATCAAAATATTTGCAATTATTGGGAAGGTTAGGGGGTGGTTTGGTTGAAAATTCACTCTTTTTTATTTTGAAATCCTTTTCTGTCTCCATTAACCCATTAACGACCACAGACATAAATGTACGTCCTGGTGCGGAGATAATTAGCGCACCAGGACATACATTTACGTCCTGTGTATGACCACGAGCATCGTCGGTTTTCAGCAGCCAGGGACTCGCCGGTAATGGCAAACATCTGCGATCACGTGGATGTCCGCCATTAACCACTCTGATGCTGTGATCAATACCTATCATGGTATTTGTGGCAATGCGCATGTTAAAATAGATGATTGGATTGCCCTCAGGGCTGCCGCGCGGATCCGATCATCTGTAATAGCGGCCGGAGGTTCCCTCACCGGCCTCCGGCTGTCTCCTCTGGGTTTCTGCTCTGGCCTGAGATCATAGCACTGAACAGTATTAGCAATCAACTGATTGCTATTGATAGTCCCCTATGGGGACATAAAAAGTGTAAAAAAAAAAGTTGAAAAATGTAAAAATTTTAAGTAAAAAGAAAAGGGAAAAATCCCCTTCCCCCAATAAAAATGAAAATTGCCCCTTTTCCCCATTTTACCCCCCAAAAAGCGTAAACATTTTTTATAAACATATTTGGTATTACCGCATGCGTAAGTGTCCGAACTCAAAATATAATGTTAATTTTCACTCTCCCTCCCACAGGCTTCCACCATCCTTGTTCATCTTACCTCTAGTTTTGATATGGTTACTCATGTCTCGGATGCTATATCTACTTACTGTTGACTTTGCTGGAAGCATTCAGGCTTTGTACCGTCACTAATCACCGACTAGCAGCTAGATGTTTCCACCTATATACGACTACCCTTTCATGTTTATGCTGACTTTGTTGATGCTGAAGTTTGTTGAAAACTTCTTTCTTACTGGTTATTTTATATCTGCACATTGTGCTCCCTGCGCGGAGCCCCAGCCTTATGGCTTGCTTTGCCTGTGCGAGTTTCGTATTTCTACTACTGGTTCTTGTGTTTGCATCATTTCCGAAAAATGAATAAAAATATACTTTACAAAAAAATATATAATGTTAATGATCCCGTGCGGTGAATGGCGTGAAAGTAAAAAATTGAAAAAGTCCAATATTGCTGCTTTTTTTTTGTCACCTAAATCCCCCAAAAAATAATAAAAAGTGATCTAAAGGTTTTATATAAGCAAATGTGGTATCAATAAAAAGTACAGATGATGGCACAAAAAATGAGCCCTCATACCACCCAATATACGGAAAAATGAAAAAGTTATATGTGGTCAAAATAGGGCGATTTTATATCACTGATTTTGATACAAAAAGTTTGAGATTTTTTTAACAGGTACAAAAATAGAAAAGTATCCAGCCATGGGTATCATTTTAATCGCATTGACCCACAAATTAGAGAACTTTTACCATGACGTGTACAGAGTGAAAACAAAATCCTCCAAAATGTGCAAAACTGTGTTTTTAATTTAAATTTCCTCCCTAAAAAAATAATTATTTGGGTTCGCCATACAGTTTTTGGTAAAATGAAAGGTTTCATTGCAAAGTACAATTGGTTATGTAAAAAACAAGCCCTTATATGGGTCTGTAGATGCAAATAAAAAAGTTATGGATTTTAGAAGGCGATGAGGAAAAAACGGAAAAGGCAAAAATTAAATTGGCCTGGTCCTTAAGGTGAAAATGGGCTTGGTCCTTGAGGGGTTAATGATGTAATGGCTGAGAGTGGGTTGTTTTACCATTCTAATTAGAGATGAGCGAACTTACAGTAAATTAGATTCGTCACAAACTTCTCGGCTCGGCAGTTGATGACTTTTCCTGCATAAATTAGTTCAGCTTTTCGGTGCTCCGGTGGGCTGGAAAAGGTGGATACAGCCCTTGGAGACTCTTTCCTAGGAATGTATCCACCTTTTCCAGCCCACCGGAGCACCTGAAGGCTGAACTAATTTACGCAGGAAAAGCCATCAACTGCCGAGCCGAGAAGTTTGTGACGAATCGAATTTACTGTAAGTTCGATCATCTCTAATTCTAATAACAAAATAAATAAAAACAATGAAAATATTCTTTGCTACTTTTATTTGTTTTTAATGTGACATTAAATAACTATATGACAAGGATTTGTGTTGTCTTTAATGATGCAGTTTGTTTCCTTCAGGGTTTTTCCTCTAAATAACCTGTGTTTGGTAGATACACAAAGAATTCAAATGATGTCAAATTGAATGAAGATTCACATCCATCAGGTCAGGTACTGTAAAATATCAAAAAAAGTTACTTATTTCAACTTCATTGGTCCCTCATTTTGATTAATTTAATGTCAATATAAGCAAGAAAAAAATTATTTAGATATTCCCCAAGGATGTGTTTTCTATAAAACTTTTAATGTTCTGTGTGACTTTAAACTGTATTTTAAAATAAATGTTGGATTTTTATTTGAGATACTTGATGTGCTTGTACAAACAATGAACATATGACTGGACGTCTGCATCACTCACCAGTCCCGTGATGTCTTCTTCGACCGTTTGACCCTCATAAAGATCAGGATAAGACAAAAAGGCCCTTGTACAACTTCTTTCTTAAAAATACTCACACTCTATTATATTATCTTAGCCTCTAAGAGGAAAACCTAAATGTAGAAAACCAGACAAGGCCGCACATCCATGTCTTGTACAAAGATCAATTGCTTCTTGGCATACCGTATATACTCGAGTATAAGCCGACCCGAGTATAAGCCGAGACCCCTAATTTCAACCCAAAATCCCAGGAAAAGTTATTGACTCGAGTATAAGCCTAGGGTGGGAAATACCTCATCCCCCCCTGTCATCATCCAGACCCGTCATTAACATCCTCATCATCCCCTTGTCATCATCCCACACATCCCCCCTTCATCATCCCCTTGTCATCATCCCACACATCCCCTTATCATCCCACACATCCCCCCTTCATCATCCCCTTGTCATCATCCCACACATCCCCTTATCCCACACATCCCCCCTTCATCATCCCCTTGTCATCATCCCACACATCCCCCCTTCATCATCCCCTTGTCATCATCCCACACATCCCCTTATCATCCCACACATCCCCCCTTCATCATCCCCTTGTAATCATCCCACACCCCCCCCCCTTCATCATCCCCACCCCCCTTCATCATCCCCACACCCCCCCCCCCTTCATCATCCTCTTCTCATCATTCGCCCTCAGTGGTCTTCAACCTGCGGACCTCCAGAGGTTTCAAAACTACAACTCCCAGCAAGCCCGGGCAGCCATCGGCTGTCCGGGCTTGCTGGGAGTTGTAGTTTTGAAACCTCCGGAGGTCCGCAGGTTGAAGACCACTGCGGCCTTCAACATGCGGACCTCCAGAGGTTTCAAAACTACAACTCCCAGCAAGCCCGGGCAGCCATCGGCTGTCCGGGCTTGCTGGGAGTTGTAGTTTTGAAACCTCCGGAGGTCCGCAGGTTGAAGACCACTGCGGCCTTCAACATCATCCAGCCCCCTCTCACCCCCTTTAGTTCTGAGTACTCACCTCCGCTCGGCGCTGGTCCGGTCCTGCAGGGCTGTCCGGTAAGGAGGTGGTCCGGTGAGGAGGTGGTCCGGTGAGGAGGTGGTCCGGTGAGGAGGTGGTCCGGGCTGCTATCTTCACCGGGGGCGCCTCTTCTCCGCGCTTCCGGCCCGGAATAGAGCCGTTGCCTTGACAACGACGTATCTGCGTCGTTGTCAAGGCAACGTGACTATTCTGAGGCCGGGCCCGAAGCGCTTAGAAGAGGCCTCCCCGGTGAAGATAGCAGCCCGGACCACCTCCTCACCGGACCACCTCCTTACCGGACAGCCCTGCAGGACCGGACCAGCGCCGAGCGGAGGTGAGTACTCAGAACTAAAGGGGGTGAGAGGGGGCTGGATGATGTTGAAGGCCGCAGTGGTCTTCAACCTGCGGACCTCCGGAGGTTTCAAAACTACAACTCCCAGCAAGCCCGGACAGCCGATGGCTGCCCTGGCTTGCTGGGAGTTGTAGTTTTGAAACCTCTGGAAGTCCGCAGGTTGAAGACCACTGCGGGTGGGGGAGTTCACTCGAGTATAAGCCGAGGGGGGTGTTTTCAGCACGAAAAATCGTGCTGAAAAACTCGGCTTATACTCGAGTATATACGGTAATTATAAAACGAACAGGCCGTTAATGTACCTTTCTTATCAAAATGTGCAAGCCCACACCACAACACCAGTGTCCATAGGTGGAATGTGTCCAATACTGCTTGACCTAACCCCTGGCTCTGGGTTGCACCACCCCACAGACACAATGGCATGGTAATGATTGCTGCCCCACAGCACCACATCAATGTGAGCAGATTGCAAGTTTTACTCACCATGTGCTCCCTGCAGCAGTCTCCTGCTCATTTAATAAGCCTGAACCAAGCATTTTTATCAAAGTGTACACTAACAATATGTTAGTTTTATAAATATGTTGAGAAGCAAAGGATCTTTGTACAAGATGTGAATGTGCGGCCTTGTCTGTTTTTTTACATCTATGTCATAATATAGAGTGTATCTTTGCCGCATGGACTGTAACTTGGATTAAGAACAGCAACATAAATTACATGAGGCCTGTGTGAATAAAAGCCTAGCAAAAAAAAAAAAAGCTAGCTGAAGCCCATGTGACTACTCTAGAACATGTGACTACTCTAGAACAGATTGAGGTCCACCATTTACAACTGGAGGTGACATACAATAGCAGAGCAGAAGCTGTCAGCTGCCTACTCCACCTTCCACTCATAGGCTGAAGGCACTTCAGGTCTACAGCCTATAAACCGCCATAACAGGATCTCCCCACTGGATGGTGCGATGATATTATGTTATCACGCCTGCCTGGGTATCTCACCCTTGTGGATTGCAAACAGCAGTTCTGTGGAGAAATACACAGCAGTTTAATTCATAGTGGGAACCAGGACTATGAAGAATTTATACATTTTTATGTTTGGCTACAATTTTGCATGATTAGTTCAGGAGCACAGAGAGCACCATTACTATGTCGGGGCACAGGAGGGCACGGCGCAGGAGGCATGGGGCACCAATACAATATGCGATCACAGGTCCCACTATTACTGGGAGCACAGGGGGGGGGGGGCATTATTACCGTATGTAGAATGGAGAAATTACTATGGGAGCACAGGGGACATTATTATTGTATGGGGGTTTAGGGAGCACTGTTTCTTGAGGCACTTTTATTGTATGAAGGCACAGGGGATATTATTACTGAATGGGAGCACAAGGGGTATTACTACTGTATAAGGGAAGAGTGGGGTAATAACATGGGGCATTCTTAGCAAGGGGGGGGGCAGTTGAAGATATTATTAACCCCTTAAAGACATAAGGCGTACAGGTATGCCTTGACGTCCTGGCACTTAAGGACACAGGGCATACCTGTATGCCCGTGGGAATTTTGGTCGCCGCTGCGTGCCGTCCAGGGACCGGATCGGGATGCCTGCTGATATCTATCAGCAGGCACCCCTTGCAAAACCCTGGGAGGGTCCTGACAAGTCGGTAAATTCAGAGTGGCAATTTGTGGTGATTCCGGGCTAATCGGGTCTCTGGTTACCCGGTGACCTGGAAAAAAAGGGTGAATGGGGCTGTCTGAGACAGCTCCATTCACCCTTACCCAGCAGGAGTGAGGTGGCATGGGTGCCACCTCACGATCACGTGATTGATCGGTCGGAACAATCGACAAATCATGACCCTTCTGGGCGGTGATCGGGGTGGCAATCATGGTGGCGATCGGGGCCGGCGGGGGTCTCTTACCTCTCCCTCATCTGGCGGGGGTCCCCTCTGGTGTGGCAGCAGCGACAGGAGCAGCAGGAGTGGTGGCCGCAGCGGCGGCGGTCCTGGCGGCAGGATACAGCAGGAGGTGAGGCCTGTTCACCTCCTGCTGTTGCTTAGCCACGACTATCAGCATGCACAGCCAAAGGGCATGCTGGGAGTTGTAGTTTTGCAACAGCTGGAGTTCTAACTACAACTCACAGCATGCCCTTAGGTAGTCTGCGCATGCTGGGGATTGTAGTTATGCAACAGCTGGAGGCACATTTTTTCTATAAAAAAAAAGTGTGCTTCCATCTGTTACATAACTACAACTCCCAGCATGCATAGACTACCAAAGGGTATGCTGGGAGTTGTAGCAGCGTGCCTCCAGCTGTTGCAAAACTACAACTCTCAGCATGCCCTTCGACTGTCAATGCATGCTGAGTGTTGCAGTTTTGCAACAGCTGGAGACACATTAGTTGTGAAACAGAGTTTGTGTCCTAACTCAGTGTTTCGCAACCAGTGTGCCTCCAGCTTTTTCCAAAATCCAACTCACAGCATGCACTGAGAGATTGTTCATGCTGGGAGTTCTAGTTTTGCAACAGCTGGAGGCACACTGGTTGCAAAACACTGAGTTACGTAACAAACTCTCAGTGTTTTGCAACCAATGTGCCTACAGCTGTTGCATAACTACAACTCCCAGCATGTATGGTCTGTCAGTGCATGCTGGGAGTTGTTGTTTTGCAACAGCTGGAGGTATGCTCCCCCATGTGAATGTACAGGGTACATTCACAAGGGCGGGTTCACAGCGAGTTTTCTGCTCCAAGTTTAAGATGCAGCAGATTTTCTGCAGCAGCTCAAATTCCCAGCGAGAAACTCACTGTAAACCCATGCCCATGTGAATGTACCCTAAAAACACTACACTACACAAAATAAAAAGTAAAATATTACATATACCCGTAGGGCCCCCTCCCCCCCCCCCCATAAAAATAAAAAAAGCCTTGTACTGCACTGTTTCCAAAATGGAGCTGTTGAAAAGCAACAACTCCCAGTATTGCCGGACAGCCACTGACTATCAAGGCATGCTGAGAGTTTTGCATCAGCTGGAGACAACCTGTTTGGGAAACACTGCCATAGAGTATTTTTGTGGTGGATGCAAATCCCCAATTTAGGCCTCAATTGCGCATGGCTCTCTTGCTTCGGAGCCCTGTCGTATTTCAAGGCAACAGTTTAGGGCCACATGTGGGGTATTTCCATACTCGGGAGAAATTGTGTTACAAATTTTGGGGGGCTTTTTCTCCTTTTACCGTTTGTGAAAATTAAAAGTATGGGGCAACACCAGCATGTGAGTGTAAAAAAATAGAATTTTTTACACTAAGATGCTGGTGTTGCCCCATACTTTTAATTTTCACAAGCGGTACAAGGAAAAAAAGACCCCAAAATTTGTAACGCAATTTCTCCTGAATACGGAAATACCTCATATGTGGATGTAAAATGTTCTGAGGGAAAACAGGGCTCAGGAGTGAAAGCGCACCATGTACATTTGAGGTCCAATTTGGTGATTTGCACAGGGGTGGATTTAACAGCTGTTCTGACATAAAGGCAAAACAATAAATACCCACATGTAACCACGTTTTGGAAACTACACCCCTCATGGAACGTGACAAGGGGTATAGTGAGCCTTAAAGGACAACTGCAGCGCAATATACACTTATCTCCTATCTACAAGATAGGGGATAAGTGTTTGATCGCGGGGGGTCTGACCGCTGGGACCCCCCCGCGATCTCCTTAACGGGGCACCGCCATTAGCGCTCATAGTGAGCGCTAAGGCGCGTAACGTCGACCTAGAGGTCGACGGTGACACACCGTCTCCTCCCCGTCTCCTCCCCGTCCCAATACAGTTCTATTGGGGGAGGCGGGGAGGCACGAACAGAGAACATGGACGTCATCCTTCTAAAGAAAAGTGAGGGGAGGGCAATAGGTAGCATCCTCATTTTATATACATTTTTTGGCAGAACATAACATTTGATAACATTCTTCCTACCAAGCCAAGAAATTAAAGGGATATCATATTCATCTAGTGTCTTCTGAACGTTGGTTAGGAGAGTTTTGAAATTAACGTCATATAACTTATTAATGGAAGAGGGTATGTTCACACCTAAATATTTCAATGAGGCATCTGTCCACGGGAAGTGTGTGAGGCTTGCCAGGTTGGCTATTTGGTAGTTGGATAGTGAAATATTAAGCAACTCTGATTTTGTCACATTAACTTTGAAGTTGTATAATTTACCAAAGTCATCAAACAAGCGGGACAGGCAGGGCAGACTCCCCTGGGGGTTACCCAACAAGAAAAGTAGATCGTCAGCGAAAGCACGTACTTTGAGTTCTCCCTCGGGAACCAGAAAGCCCTGAATCTCAGGAGATTGATGTACCCTTTGCAACAACGTTTCCATCACCAGGACAAAAAGCGTAGGCGAGAGGGGGAAACCCTGCCGACCCCCGTTGCCGATTGTAAATACTGGAAATATGACTTCATTAACCAGTAGGGCAGCAGATGGACATGAGTATAGTGAAAACACTACATCAACGAACCTTTCAGGAAATTGGAATTTTAATAAAACCTCTTTCATGTAGAGCCAACTGACTCTGTCAAAAGCCTTCTTGGCATCAATGCCAAGAAGGACAAGCGGGCATTTCTCTACATGAGCTCTATGGATGGCAGTCAAAAGACGCGCAGTGTAAGCACGCCCTTCTCTGCCCTGACAAATCCCGACTGTTCAGCACCTATTAACATAGGGAGAAGCTTCTTGATGCGTGTGGAAAGTAATTTTGCCCATATTTTTAAGTCCTTCAGATTCTTCCCCTCCTTAGCAAAAGAGTGATATGCGCCTCTTGGGTCTGTCTAGGGATGGGGGAGCCTTGGAGAGTGTCTGTGCAGAAGTCAGTCAGGCGAGGGAGAAGTGCGGTTTTAAAAGTCTCTTAATAAGAGAGAGGAAGACCATCTGGTCCTGGACTTTTCCCCGGGGGGAAGAAGGAGAGAATTTTATTCACCTCCTCTGCCTCAACAGGTCTCAAGAGATCTTGTGCCATATTGTCCTTTAATGACGGAAGCTCCAAGTCACTCAGGAATGCCTTGGCTAAGTGCGATTTCTCTGAGCATTGCTGAGATGGGTCCTCCTCTCCAAAATTGTAGAGCTTAGCATAAAAGTCTCGGAAAATTTTAGCAATTTCAGAAGAAGTGGTATGGAGTACGCCAGTGTGTGATTTGATAGAGTGAATGTGGTCTTTTAATCTGGCCTTCTTGAGCAAGGAGGACATAAGTTTGCCACATTTGTCACCGTGGGTGTATACTTTATGTCTGTAATGCAGATATGCTTTAGATTGTTTCTCGTGAAATAAATCTCTAAGCTGTTCCCTAAGTACCTGTAGTTCATTTTGAACTACTACTGCTCTTGTATATTTATGTGTCCTCTCTAGTGTTGATATCTGAGAGAGCAAAGAGGTGATCGAGTTGTTTCTATCCTTTTTAAGTCTGGCACCCCAGGAAATCAGGATCCCTCTAATGCAAGACTTGTGTGCATCCCAAACCAAGGTCTTGAAAGTGACAGAGTCCGAATTAATTTCAAAATACAACTTTATAAGTTTCAGAATATCCTTCCTCACTCTGTCATCCTCAAGTAGGCTCTCATTCAGACGCCAACATGTCTGTGAATGAGGTTGACCCGAGAAGGAGAGAGATAAGGTGATTGGAGCTGTCACGATTCGGCTTCCAGGTAGTGGATCCTCTGTGTCAGCGAGGGATTGGCGTGGACCGTGCTAGTGGACCGGTTATAAGAGGCTACTGGTGTTCACCAGAGCCCGCCGCAAAGCGGGATGGTCTTGCTGCTGCAGTAGCAACCAGGTCGTATCCACTAGCAACGGCTCAACCTCGCTGACTGCTGAGAAGGCGTGGTACAGAAGGACTAGGCAGAGGCAAGGTCAGACGTAGCAGAAGGTCGGGGCAGGCGGCAAGGTTCGTAGTCAAGATGGATAGCAGAAGTTCAGGTAACACAGGCTTTGGACACACTAAACGCTTTCACTGGCACAAGGCAACAAGATCCGGCAAGGGAGTGCAGGGGCAGTGAGCAGATATAGCCAGGGAGCAGGTGGAAGCCAATTAAGCTAATTGGGCCAGGCACCAATCATTGGTGCACTGGCACTTTAAGTCTCAGAGAGCTGGCGCGCGCGCGCCCTAGAGAGCGGAGCCGCGCGCGCCAGCACATGACAGCAGGGGACCGGGACGGGTAAGTGACCTGGGATGCGATTCGCGAGCGGGCGCGTCCCGCTGTGCGAATCGCATCCCCGACGGCCATGACAGTGCAGCGCTCTCGGTCAGCGGGACTGACCGGGGCGCTGCAGGGAGAGAGACGCCGTGAGCGCTCCGGGGAGGAGCGGGGACCCGGAGCGCTAGGCGTAACAGTACCCCCCCCTTAGGTCTCCCCTTTTCTTTGTCCGGTAACTGCCTCCTCTGGGATGAGGACACCGGGAAAGAATGGAGGGTTTCCTCAACGGCAGGCAGTACAGCAGGAGTGGTAATGGGGAGGGAGGGCAGAGGGCGAAGCCTGGCACGGGGCAGTGTGTCACCAGGACGGGGGCCATGAGGAGGCACTGAGGCTTGCCTGACGGGACTGGGAGGGGGGGAGAGGCACTTCCTATGGCAGGCAGAGTCCCAGTTCTTGATCTCCCCGGTGGTCCAATCAAGGGTGGGAGAATGAAGCCGGAGCCATGGCAGACCGAGGAGGACCTCAGAGGTACAGTTGGGAAGGACGAATAACTCAATCCTTTTGTGGTGGGGTCCAATACACATCAGGAGGGGTTCTGTGCGGTAACGCACGGTGCAATCCAATCTGACTCCGTTGACCGCGGAAATGTAGAGCGGCTTGACGAGACGGGTCACCGGGATGCGGAATTTATTCACAAAAGACTCCAAAATAAAATTCCCAGAGGCACCAGAGTCCAAGCAGGCCACGGCTGAGAGGGAGGAGTTGGCTGAAGGAGAAATCCGCACGGGCACCGTGAGACGTGGAGAAGCAGACTTAGAACCAAGAGACGCCACACCCACGTGAGCTGGGTGCGTGCGTGCGTTTCCCAGACGTGGAGGACGGATAGGGCAATCCACCAAGAAATGCTCGGTACTGGCACAGTACAGACAGAGATTTTCTTCCCTACGGCGATTCCTCTCTTCCTGGGTCAGGCGAGACCGATCCACTTGCATGGCCTCCTCGGCGGGAGGCCCAGGCGTAGACTGCAAAGGATGCTGTGGGAGAGGTGCCCAGAGATCTAAGTCTTTTTCCTGGCGGAGCTCTTGGTGTCGCTCAGAAAAACGCATGTCAATGCGGGTAGCCAAATGGATGAGTTCTTGCAGGTTGGCAGGAATTCTCGTGCGGCCAGCACATCCTTGATGCGACTGGATAGGCCTTTTTTAAAGGTCGCGCAGAGAGCCTCGTTATTCCATGATAATTCGGAAGCAAGAGTACGAAACTGGATGGCGTACTCGCCCACTGAAGAATTACCCTGGACCAGGTTCAACAGGGCAGTCTCGGCAGAAGAGGCTCGGGCTGGCTCCTCGAAGACACTCCGGACTTCAGCGAAGAAGGACTGGACTGTGGCTGTGGCAGGATCATTGCGGTCCCAGAGCGGTGTGGCCCAAGACAAGGCCTTTCCTGAAAGAAGGCTCACTACGAACGCCACCTTAGACCGTTCTGTAGGAAACAAGTCCGACAACATCTCCATATGCAGGGAACACTGAGACAAAAATCCACGGCAGAGTTTAGAGTCCCCATCAAATTTGTCCGGCAGGGACAAGCGGAGGCTAGGAGCGGCCACTCGCTGCGGAGGAGGTGCAGGAGCTGGCGGAGGAGATGGTTGCTGCTGTAGCAGAGGCAGAAGTTGCTGTAACGTGGCGGTCAACTGCGACAGCTGCTGTCCTTGTTGGGCAATTTGCTGCGATTGCTGAGCGACCACCGTGGTAAGGTCAGCGAGACTTGGCAGCGGCACCTCAGCGGGATCCATGGCCGGATCTACTGTCACGATTCGGCTTCCAGGTAGTGGATCCTCTGTGTCAGCGAGGGATTGGCGTGGACCGTGCTAGTGGACCGGTTATAAGAGGCTACTGGTGTTCACCAGAGCCCGCCGCAAAGCGGGATGGTCTTGCTGCTGCAGTAGCAACCAGGTCGTATCCACTAGCAACGGCTCAACCTCGCTGACTGCTGAGAAGGCGTGGGACAGAAGGACTAGGCAGAGGCAAGGTCAGACGTAGCAGAAGGTCGGGGCAGGCGGCAAGGTTCGTAGTCAAGATGGATAGCAGAAGTTCAGGTAACACAGGCTTTGGACACACTAAACGCTTTCACTGGCACAAGGCAACAAGATCCGGCAAGGGAGTGCAGGGGCAGTGAGCAGATATAGCCAGGGAGCAGGTGGAAGCCAATTAAGCTAATTGGGCCAGGCACCAATCATTGGTGCACTGGCCCTTTAAGTCTCAGAGAGCTGGCGCGCGCGCGCCCTAGAGAGCGGAGCCGCGCGCGCCAGCACATGACAGCAGGGGAACGGGACGGGTAAGTGACCTGGGATGCGATTCGCGAGCGGGCGCGTCCCGCTGTGCGAATCGCATCCCCGACGGCCATGACAGTGCAGCGCTCTCGGTCAGCGGGACTGACCGGGGCGCTGCAGGGAGAGAGACGCCGTGAGCGCTCCGGGGAGGAGCGGGGACCCGGAGCGCTAGGCGTAACAGGAGCGTGGTCTGACAGTGTAATAGACTCGATACCTGCGGCCGTGGCCGATGGAAGAAGCATCGAGTGGATAAGAAAGTAGTCTAGTCGCTGATACGAGTTGTGAACCGTGGAAAAATATGAATAGTCCTTAGTGCCGGGATGGAGATGACGCCAAGTATCTGTAAGAGAGAAATCCGAAAATTTAGAATGCAACTTCGCAAGGGCTCTAAACGAAATGTGTGACTTTCCAGTAGTTGTATCCAGCAGTGGATTCAATGTGACACAATGTGTCAAGTGTCTTCAGCAGCCAAGAGAACTGACCGTGATTAGGGACATATACATTTGCTAGTGTGAACTGAGTCGTTTGGAGTTGAGCTTTTATGAATATAGCCCACCCCTCAGAGTCTCTAAATGTGTCAATGA
This sequence comes from Hyla sarda, assembly GCF_029499605.1. Taxonomy (NCBI): domain Eukaryota; kingdom Metazoa; phylum Chordata; class Amphibia; order Anura; family Hylidae; genus Hyla; species Hyla sarda. The sequence continues at coordinate 257,155,710 of NC_079190.1, forward strand.
CGGGGTAGAGGGTGTCCATAGAAATATGCAGGAGTGGGACCTAAATTGTCATTACAGGGGAAGTGCTCATTGGACTGTCGCAGGCAATGCAGGGGGGAAAGGGACAGAAACAATCAAATCTGCCTCAGTATTCCGGTAAGTGGAGAAACAAAGAGACAAATAAACAGTGCACAGAGAAAAATTGACAACAGCTAAATATTAGATTATATAAACATGAACATAACCCTATAACACAGCGGACCGGAGGCAAAGTCTGTGCCGGCCCAATACAAACTTTCAACTGTTTCAAAGTCCAAAGGTAAGTAAATTAGTCCCGTGGAGGTAAATGCAATGGCATGCCAGACTAGCCATATAACACCTGTATATGCAATAGAGTAGCACAGTCTCCGCCTACCGCAGCATAGGCTATTCTGTCAATAAACGTGATACATGAAACTGTCTGTAAAGGTGGTAAACTGGAACAGTCTTACTTGTATAAACCATACAGGCAGACCTCGGTACATAGATGAAACAGGACCCCCAATCTTCTCAGTGAGGTGACAGGGGGCCCTTCACTGGTGTCTTCTTCCCCTTATTGAACTTTTGTTTAGCGACAACTCTCCATTCCTCGCATCTCGGCAGGGACAGAAGACGGTGCAGGTCAGTGATCGGTAGCCAGTTGGGAACCTTCACAGGCACCATATACAGGACCACCCAAACCGCTTCCAGGTCCTTCCGAGGTACGTACAGCAATCTTCTTGGCATTATGGTTAATGCATAGTCCAAAAGGGAATAGCTAGGCATAATTCACTTTTTTCTCTCTCAGCTTCTCCAGTAAAGGTTTGAGGAGCCTGCGCTTGGCTAGAGTTGTTGGAGACATGTCTTGGAACAGGGACAGTTCCGCGTTCCCAAACACTAGTGGACACTGTTCGCAGGCCGCTTGGAGGATGCAGGCAGTGTCCACATAGGATAGCAGGCCACAGATTACGTCTCTAGGTGGTTCATTAGGTTTCGGCTTGGGACGCAAGGCTCTGTGGATTCGTTAAACAACAATCTGCGCAGCTCTCTCAGGACCCAGCATACCTGCAAAGAGGTCCGTGGCGACCCGGCGCAAGGACTCCGGTCCCCATGTCTAAGGTAAACCTTTGATGCGCACATTTTTTCTTTCACGGTTCTCCTGGTCTTCAATCTGGGATAAGTCAGCATTCATGTGCATCTCCAGGGTAGCTTGTCTGTGAGCCAGAGCCTCCGAGTGCGCAACTATACCCGTGCACGTTGATTCCAGGGCCTCCGTGTGGAACCCTATCGACCGGACCTCCGCCTTGATTTCAGTCAGGTCGAATAGCACAGGCTTTAGTGCTTCTGTGAGTGCCTTTCTCATAAAAGTTTTGAGGAACTGTTGGGTGACCACAGCAGGGGTCGCTCCCATGTCCTAATTCTCAGAGTCCTCAGCGTCTTCATATGCTTGAGCAGCAGCGGACTCCGACTCCATCTTGGGTGATCTGGTGGGTGATTCGTCGGGGTCCAGGTATGTTCCCCTACCTATTTTGCCCATTTTGCAGCAGGTAAAGTTGTAGTTATAGGTGCTGAGAGTGTGCCGTGGAGGAAAGCAGCGGGCTCACGCTTCCATCTCAGTCTGCGGCTAGGCTCCGCCCCCAATAAATTTGAATTTTGCCCCAGCCAGGCGCCCTAGGCCTGGTTGGAAGTATCAGGTTTGCTAAAAAATAATTTTTCCCCAGCCAGGCGGTCCGGCTGGGGAATCAAACTGAGACCACAACAATGGAGCAAAACTTTTTATCGAACATGTATTGCCCCTGGCCGTAGCTATTACTCCAAGTATCAACTGTGGCCTGCACTGTTCTGGATACAGACAAGTTCATGGAGTGGCCCACCCTCTGTGCCACATGATTGTACAAAGCGGGGACGGCTTTCTTTGCAAAATAATGGCGAATAGGTACAGGCCACCTCGGCTGGCCACACCCCATTAGTTGCCTGAAGGCAGTGGAGTACACAAGATGGTATGGGAGGGCCACCAACAACTTGGCCAGGTAACGAATTGAGGTGCACTACAACAGGATGACTGCAAGAATACTGTTCTCTGGAGGACATAGATCCCTCAATGGATAACTGACGGGATTGGGGAGGAGGAGGGTAAGACACTAATGAAGAAAATACCAAAAATGTGCTGCCTGTGGAAAAGGCCTGGCTATTAGACAGTTGGGAGGGATCTGGAGGATCACCAGTAGCATCAGCAGCAGCATTTTCCTCACGTTGTGGGGATTCAGCTCACTCATCTCTAGTAACTATACCTCCCCTTATGGGGTTGTCAGAGAACATTTTTAAACTATATATCCTTACCATCTCTGCAGGCAGGAAAGTCTTACTGGGAGGCTGAGGTAGAAGATTTTACCATGTCTAACGCATTTCCACGAGTTATGTAAGCTAAAATGTGATAACAGGTTCCCTTTAAAGGGGTTATCCAGGAATAGAAAAACACAGCTAATACAAAAACAGCTCCACGTCTGTCTCCAGGTTGTGTGTGGTTTTACAATTTGGCTCCATTAACTTCAATGGAACTGAGCTGCAGAACCACACCCAGCCAGGAGACAGATGGGAAGCAGTTTTTAAAAGAAAGTAGCTGTGTTTTTCTATTTCTGGGTAACCTCTTAAAGTGCCCTGTGGGATGAAATGTTTGGAGCTTTTGGTATTACTTGTACATATAACAAGCCAGACATACTTGGACCCAGTTTAACAAGTCTTTTCAAGACAAAAACTGGAGTGATTTGCCCACAAGAACCAATCACAGCATGGGTTTAATTTTACTAGAGCCTGTTAAGATAGGAAAGCTGAGCTGTGATTGGTTGCTACAGGCAAAATCTCTTTAGTATTTGTCTTGGAGGGAATCATACTGTGGGGCAAAAAAGTATTTAGTCAGCCACCAATTGTGCATGTTTTCCTACTTAAAAAGATGAGAGAGGCCTGTAATTTTCATCATAGGTATACCTCAACTATGAGACACATTATGAGAAAAAAAATTCATAAAATCACATTGTCTGATTTTTAAAGAATTTATTTGCAAATTATGGTGGAAAATAAGTATTTGGTCACCTACAAACAAGCAAGATTTCTGGCTCTCACAGACCTGTAACTTCTTCTTTAAAGGGGTACTCCGGTAGTTAAGATTTTTGCCTATATTGCATCTTCTTTTAATGTTCATGTTTTTTGCAATTGACGTGTATTATATGTTTGTGTAGCATGTGTCTTATTTTCTTACCTGTTTGGGGGCCAGGAAGTTCTATAGTTCTGTGTTGGATCTCTTACTGTTGTCCACAATGTCGGCCATGTTAGGATTAGGCTGTGGACAACATGTCAGGGCTTTTTTTCTCTCATTTCTTTCAGAACTGCATGAGAGAAGTAAGCCACGCCCCCTAATCTCCCCCCTCCCGGAGGATGCAGGTGTGCATGAGAGCAAGAAGCCAGAGCAGGGGGAGAGAGAGGACATACTTCTGAAGATGCAGGTCTGCACTGAAAGAATACAGAGAAGATAAGTGTTATCTGAAGGGGAGAATAACAAAGTCCACGGGCTGAGGATGTATAGACTGCAGGGGAATAAATCTCGGACTGGGGATGATTTGAATGATTGAAGGGGGGGGGGGGGGGGCTCCTGAATGACACATGCTGGGGGTTGTAGTCCCTGTTATGTGTGTGTATACTAGTGTTTACAAACCAGTGTGCCTCCAGCTGTTGCAAAACTACAACTCCCAGCATGCCTGGACAGACTTTGGGCATGCTGGGAGTTGTAGGTTTGCAACAGCTGTAGGCACACGGGTTGGGAAACCCTGTCCTAGCCTATTCAGCATACACATCAGGTTACACCAGTGTTTCCAAACCAGTGTACCTCCAGCTGTTGTAAAACTACAACTCCCGGCATGCCCTGACAGCCTTTGGGCATGCTGGGAGTTGCAGTTTTGCAACAGCTGGAGGCACACTGATTGGGAAACACTGGCCTAGCCTATTCAGTATATTACAAACAAAGTGATTTGTTTCCCAACCAGGGTGTCTTCAGCTGTATCAAAACTACAACTCCCAGCATGCCCGGACAGCTTTTGGCTGTTCGGGCATGCTGTTAGTAGTCGTTTTGCAACACCTGGAGGCACCCTGGTTGGGAAACACTGATTTATGCCCTATAGAGGTGTGGTGAACTACAACCCCAAGGAGACTACAGAGGCAGCAGGCTGATGTTATAACACAGACTGAAGACACCTGAATGACACATGCTGGGAGTTGTAGTCCATTTTGTGTGGGTATGCCAGTGTATCCCAACCAGGGCTGATTATATTAGTGTGCTGTGTATAAGGGGGCCGACCCGGGAAAATAGTAGGGTGGGTAAAGGGCGAAACAAAAACAAAAAAATAGGAGCCGCCCCAAACCAGCGAGGCATGTGGCATGCTGGGATTTGTAGTTTTCAGCACAGCAAGAAACAGGAAATAGAAGCAAAGATAGGAAAACAAAGTGGGGGGATAAAAAGACAACAAAGAATGGAAAGAGAGTAGCCTAAACAACAAGAGTAGAAATTAAACAAAACAAATAGGGTAAGTCAAAAACGGAAAAACACGTTGACCACCGGAGTACCCATTTAAGTTTCCTCTGTCCTCCACTCGTTATCTGTATTAATGGACCCAGTTTGAACTTGTTATCAGTATAAAAGACACCTGTCCACAACCTCAAACAGTCACACTCCTAACTCCACTATGGCCAAGACCAAAGAGCTGTCGAAGGACGGTAGAAATAAAATTGTAGACCTGCACCGGGCTGGGAAGACTGAATCTGCAATAGGCAAGCAGCTTGGTGTGAAGAAATCAAGCAAGGAGCAATTATTAGAAAATGGAAGACATACAAGCCCACTGATAATCTCCCTTGATCTGGGGCTCCACGCAAGATCTCATCTCGTGGTGTCAAAATTTTCTCAAGAACAGTGAACAAAAATCCCAGAACCACACAGGGAGACCTAGTGAACGACATACAGAAAGCTGTGACCAAAGTAACAAAGGCTACCAACAGTAACACACTACGCCGCCAGGGACTCTAATTATGCAGTGCCAGACGTGTCCCCCTGATTAAGCCAGTACATGTCCGGGCCCATCTGAAGTTTGCTAGAGACCATTTGGATCATCCACAAGAGTATTGGGAGAATGTCATATGGTCAGATAAAACCAAAGTAGAACTTTTTGGTAAAAACTCAACTCATCATGTTTGGAGGAGAAAGAATGCTGAGTTGCATCCAAAGAACACCATACCTACTGTGAAGCATGGGGGTGGGTGTTTGTCTTCTAAGGGACCAAAACAACTGATCCATGAAAAGGAAAGAATGAATGGGGCCATGTATAATGAGATTTTGAGTGAAAACCTCCTTCCATCAGCAAGAGCATTGAAGATGAAATGTGGCTTTGTCTTTCAGCATGACAATGATCCCAAACACACCGCCCGGGCAACAAAGGAGTGGCTTTGTAAGAAGCATTTCAAGGTCCTGGAGTGGCCCAACCAGTCTCGTTATCTCAACCCTATAGAAAACCTTTGGAGGGAGTTAAAAGTCCATGTTGCCCAGTGACATCCCCAAATCATCACTGCTCTAGAGGAGGAATGGGCCATAATACCAGCAACAGTAAACAGTAGTGTTGCTCACGAATATTCGCAATTCGAATATTATTCGCGAATATCGCATATTCGCGAATTCGCGAATTTCGCGAATATAGCGCTATATATTCGTAATTACGAATATTCGTTTTTTTTTTGTTTTTTTTGTTTTTTCACAGTACACATCACAGTGATCACCCCTCTCTGCTTCCAGCTTGTGTGGTGTAAAGAAGGCTGTAATACTACTGTGTGAGACTGGCGTGCGAAAATTCGCATATGCTAATTTTCGCATATGCGAATTTTCACGTACGCTAATTTTGTATATGCTATTATTCACATATGTTAATTTTCGCATACGCGAAGTTCGCATACGCGAAAATAAAACAAGAATATAACGAATATGCGAATATTCGCGAATATATGACGAATATTCGTCCATATATTCGCGAATATTCGCGAATTCGAATATGGCCTATGCCGCTCAACACTAGTAAACAGTAAAGTGTGTGAAAACCTTGTGAAGACTTACAGAAAACGTTTGACCTCTGTCATTGCCAACAAATGGTATGTAACAAAGTATTGAGATGTACTTATGTTATTGACCAAATACTTATTTTCCACCATAATTTACAAATAAATTATTTAAAAATCAGGCAATGTGCCCCACTGTAAATTTGGGTCTGGAGTGAAAGTGTAACACAGTTTTTCACTTGACAACTTGGGAAAAAAATTCTTCTACAGAATGAATGCACAATTTCTTGTAACACAATTTTCAAAACAAGCTGGTGCCAGGGGATGCCATAAAGGGTTACTCCGCTACCCAGTGTCTGGAACATTGAGTTCCAAATGCTGTGTGCGGGCTTCAGTGTTCATGCCCGACCCCTCGTGACATCACGCCTTGTCATGTGACGTCACGCCCCGCCCCCTCAATGCAAGTCTATGGGAGGGGGCGTGACGCCATCGCACCCCCTCCCCATAGACTTTCATTGAAGGGGCAGCCCGTGATGTCACGAGGGGGCAGGCGTGAACAAAATTACGGACGCTGGGTAGCGGAGTAACCTTTTAAGGGAATTTGGAGTCCCAGCAATTCTCCATGCACCTACCACTAAGACAGACTCTCAATAAAATGTGTAGGACTCACTGATCTGAGCTGCAATTCAAACTGCAGGACACTGTACATTTAAAGGGCTACTCCACTGGAAAACATTTTTTTTTTTTTTTATCAACTGGTGCCAGAAAGTTAAACAAATGTGTAAATTACTATTAAACAATCTTAATTATTCCAGTACTTGTTAGCTGCCGTTATGATCCACAGGAAGTTCTTTTCTTTTTGAATTTCCTTTCTGCCTGACCACAGTGCTCTCTGCTGACACCTCTGTCCATTTAAGGAACTATCCCGAGTAGGAGCAAATCCCCATAGAAAACCTATCCTGCTCTGGACAGTTCCTAAATTGGATAGATGTGTCAGCAGAGAGCACTGTGGTCAAGCAGAAAGGAAATTCAAAAAGAAAAGAACTTCCTGTGGATCATAACGACAGCTAATAAGTACTGGAAGGATTAAGATTGTTTAATAGAAGTAATTTACAAATCTGTTTAACTTTCTGGCACCAGTTAATTAAAAGAATGTTTTCTAGTGGAGTACCTCTTTAAAGCCTTTATCTCCCTGAAAGAAATTCCACTAAGCTGTATCACATTGCCCCCTAATGGCTTTTATATAATAGATCTCTGAACATGATCATCCTTTTCAAAAACCTCAAAAGAGATTATATCCTGCCATTAAAATACATAAAATGTTTTTTTTTTTATGATTTAATAAATCAAGTTTTACATTCCTTGAGCATAAATATGTTTGCTGTTTGGGCAAAATGTACTGAGCCTAGATCATAAATCCACAGACTTAGTTTATGTATAACTCTTTTATTGACAAACAAATATAAATGAGAGTTTTAACTGACTATTAGGCAAAGTGAAAATGTTCTCAAAGTGTTTTTCATCCTATGCTTTGCACAAGACATAAATTCAGCTCTCCACCTGCCTAGAAACTCAATATCTCTGTCTCAATATAAGATTGCGGAGAAATGTGCTGAATTAATTTTGGTATAAAAGTGGAAATTTGAAGGTATTTTTTTTATTTTAGTTTGCTACTATCTACTATTGCATCTTTAATTTCATTTAAATTCATTATTTTAACATGTGAGATGATAGTGGTTCATACACTTGTCCTAAAGTTTAAAGGAAAACTGTCAGCCCATTCACCCACACTAAACCTTATACACCGGTTTATAGTATGGGTGAACAGGAGTCCAATGTGGGGTTACTTACTAAAATGGACACTCTCATTAAAATTAATTTTTGCTATTGCACTCCTTATGGTAAATAAAAAATATTTCTAATACTTTGTTTTAAAAAAATGAAGTTTTCTGTTTTATTCGTGCTTAAAAAAGCTCAAGAGCACATTTTCCCCATCTTATACACAGACTTTGGAGTGCTGAGGGAGGAGCTATAATTGGATGAGGCTGGACACCCCCCCCCCCCCCTCAGCCCTCCAGGCTGCACTTTCTGTGTTTGGACTTCGGTCCAAAGTCTGTGTATGAGATGGGGGAAAATGTGCTCTTGAGCTTTTTTAAGCACAAATAAAACAGAAAACTTAATTTTTTTTAAACAAAGTATATTAGAAATATTTTTTTATTCACCATAAGGAGTGCAATAGCAAAAATTTGTTTTAATGAGAGTTACCATTTAAATATGTACAGTAGATCCTGACATATGTCCCCCAGAAGATCCACTGCTGAATTCAGTGAATCGCGCAGTAGGGGGTGTGGATTCTCAGGGGGCGGGGCTTCATTAGCACAATTTACATATTCATTATCTGTAACTCCATATCCTAGTGAAGGGCAGTCACTAAGCCCCGCCCCCTGTGAAGCCCCACCCCCAGTGCGTGATTCAATGAATTCAGCAGTGGATCTTCTGGGGGACATATCTCAGGACCTACCGACATATCGTTGGACTTCTGCTCATCCACACTATATCCCAGTGTATAAGGTTTAGTGGGTGAACAGGCTGACAGTTTTCCTTTAAGGGCGGGGCTTCATTGGCACAATTTACATATTCATTGTACCATAAGGAGTACAATAGCAAAAATTAGTTTTAATGAGAGTTACCATTTAAATATGTACAGTAGATCCTGAGATATGTCCCCCAGAAGATCCACTGCTGAATTCAGTCAATCGCGCAGTAGGGGGTGTGGATTCTCAGGGGGCAGGGCTTCACCGGCACAATTTACATATTGTCTGTAACTCCACATCCTAGTGAAGGGCAGTCACTAAGCCCCGCCCCCTGTGAAGCCCCACCCCCACTGCGTGATTCATTGGATTCAGCAGTGGATCTTCTGGGGGACATATCTCAGGACCTACTGGACATATCTTAGGACCTACCTACATATCGTAGGACTTCTGTTCATCCACACCATAACCCAGTGTATGAGGTTTAGTTGGTGAACAGGCTGACAGTTTTCCTTTAAGGGTACATTCTCACGTACGCAGATTTGATGCAAAGGATTTTCTGCTGAAGATTTCAATATAAACTAAATGACTGAGCACAGCTTCTAATCTGCAGTTTCAAATCCTGCGCATCAAATCTGCGCAGGATCCTGTACGTGTGAACATACCCTAAAATAGATATTGGAAAACTCAGTCACATGTTAGGGGTTCACACAATAATCTCTTATTTTGAAGAAAAAACTGTTTGCTGAGTAGATTATTTTACAACCTGAAGAATACTGTACACTTTGTATTGGCATAGGTAATGGTTATAGCTAGAAAATTACACTTTATTTGTATATTACTTGAAAGTCTGTTTAGTGCAGCATATTGCAAGAGTTCTTGTATATAATTTTTATGTATACCCTACAGCTGCAGACAAAACAGAAGGGGAATTGTTATTCCTATTTTAGATAAAGATGCATAAGGTAAAACAATACAACATGCACTGTTTTTTTCTTTAATTATCCATGATACCAGATAGTAACACGTACTAATAAAGTTATTCCTCATCTCTGTGTTCACATTAAAGTCTATGGAGGAGATTTAATAAAATCGGTCCAGATGAAAAGTTGCTGAGTTGCCCATAGTAACCAATCAGATTGATTCTTTCATTTATCACAGGCCTTTTCAAAAATGAAAGAAGCAATCAGATTGGTTGCTATGGGCAACTCAGCAACTTTTCCTCTGGATAGGTTTTGATAAATCTCCCTCTATGTAAGGCTATTGTGAGTTCTGATATGACACACGAGTAAAGGTTCAGTATATAAAGCATGTTAGTAGTAAAGCCCCTATAGTGTTCAGACCTAGTGCATCGGTGGCAAAACAGTATGGTAGACCCCGATTTACCACTAGATGTCAGAACAGGAGCCTAGAAAATCCCAAATGGGAGTCCACAAGGATGTTTTCCTGTTGTCTTTAACACAGAAAACCATTGCCTCATACTTTGTGTTTTAGTTCACCTAGCATCATTTTATTCTAGAAAGAGATGCAAAATGCTCATTGATGAATCATATGAAGACTTGTCCAGTGGCAGTAGTCTGTGTGGTTCTCAGATATTGCCTGATGAATAATTCATACTCTAGTATAGAGCAAAGCAGCACTAAGGAGCAATATAGTGAGATATATGAAATTATGTTATATCAGGTGGTACCAGAAAGTTAAACAGATTTGTAAATTATTTCTGTAAAAAAATAAATAAATAAAAAAGCCTTCCAGTACTCCAGAGGAAGTACTCCAGAGGAAGTTGTGTAGTAATCTCCAGTCTGACCACAGTGCTTTCTGCTGCCACCTCTGTCTGTTGTTGTTTTTGTTGGGATTTTGCACCTCTGTCCCTGTCAGGAACCGTCTGGAGCAGGAGAGGTTTGCTCCTGTTCTGGATAGTTCCTGACATGGACAGAGATGGAAGCAGAGATCACTGTCGGTAAACTGGAAAGAACTACACAACTTCCTCTGTAGTATACATCAGATGATAAGTACTTGAAGGATTAAGATTTTTAAATATGAGTAATTAACAAATCTATTTAACTTTCTGGCACCAGTTTATTACTATTTTTTTCCCTCAGTGGTATCCCTTTAAATTGAGAGCATCAGTGTTAGTTATGCCTGGGGGCAAAGAAGAAGAGGTAGAAGGAGTAGGCCTTACAATCCATCCCAATTCTGTTTCCCTTAAGAACATCATCTTGATGTTTAGTACCGTGGTTAGACACACAAGGGACCACCCTGGGTGGATATAATTTTTATTAACTGGTGTTATTCATCTGTATCCTTTATTAAACATTGTGGAACAAAAATAAATACTGACAGCTCTGGTGCCATGTGTTTTTAGGTAGACAAGCAACAAAGTTGCACAAAGGACACCTATTGTATTTACTCAGATTATTATTATTATTCCACCGCGATAATATGCATGTAATAGCTGCGCTGTTACTCCAATACTTATAAAACTTTGCATAGTGGTAGAGCTTGGAGCTGTGCATAATCTTATATAATATAAGGGTCATAGGTCACATGACCTGGCCGCCATATTGGTTTGATCAATATTCTAAAAACATCTTCTCTGAAACTATTTGTTAGCATAACTTATAATTTGGTGCATATGTCCAGGATAACCTTCTGTGCCAAGGTTGTTAACCCCTTAAGGACGCAGGACGTAAATGTACGTCCTGGTGAGGTGGTACTTAACGCACCAGGACGTACATTTACGTCCTAAGCATAACCGATGCCCGTGTCATGCGCGGCTGATCCCGGCTGCTGATCGCAGCCAGGGACCCGCCGGCAATGGCCGACGCCCGCGATCTCGCGGGCGTCCGCCATTAACCCCTCAGGTGCCGGGATCAATACAGATCCCGGCATCTGCGGCAGTTCGCGATTTAAATGAACGATCGGATCGCCCGCAGCGCTGCTGCGGGGATCCGATCATTCATAACGCCGCATGGAGGTCCCCTCTCCTTCCTCCGTGCGGCTCCCGGCGTCTCCTGCTCTGGTCTGTGATCGAGCAGACCAGATCAGGAGATGACCGATAATCCTGATCTGTTCTATGTCCTATAGATAGAACAGATCAGTATTAGCAATCATGGTATTGCTATGAATAGTCCCCTATGGGGACTATTCAAGTGTAAAAAAAATTGTAAAAAAATGTAAAAGTAAAAAAAAAGTGAAAAATCCCCTCCCCCAATAAAAAAGTAAAACGTCCGTTTTTTCCTATTTTACCCCCAAAAAGCGCAAAAAACATTTTTTATAGACATATTTGATATTGCCGCGTGCGTAAATGTCCGAACTATTAAAATAAAATGTTAATGATCCCGTATGGTGAACGGCGTGAACGAAAAAAAATAAAAAAAAGTCCAAAATTCCAACTTTTTTAATACATTTTATAAAAAAAAAAAATTATAAAAAATGTATTAAAAGTTTTTTATATGCAAATGTGGTATCAAAAAAAAGTACAGATCATGGCGCAAAAAATGAGCCCCCATACCGCCACTTATACAGAAAAATAAAAAAGTTAGAGGTCATCAAAATAAAGGGATTATAAACGTACAAATTTGGTTAAAAAGTTTTAGATTTTTTTTAAGCGCAACAATAATATAAAAGTATATAATAATGGGTATCATTTTAATTGTATTGACCCTCAGAATAAAGAACACATGTCATTTTTACCATAAATTGTACGGCGTGAAAACAAAACCTTCCAAAATTAGCAAAATTGCGTTTTTCGTTTTAATTTCCCCACAAAAATAGTGTTTTTTGGTTGCACCAAACATTTTATGATATAATGAGTGATGTCATTACAAAGGACAACTGGTCGCGCAAAAAACAAGCCCTCATACTAGTCTGTGGATGAAAATATAAAAGAGTTATGATTTTTAGAAGGCGAGGAGGAAAAAATGAAAACGTAAAAATTAAATTGTCTGAGTCCTTAAGGCCAAAATGGGCTGAGTCCTTAAGGGGTTAAAGCTGGTTCATTTGCATAAACAATATGGCCGCTGCTCGCCAATAACATAGATTTCATTGCACAGTTCTTTTTACATGTGTGTAATATGTACACCATAACAACATAAAGGTCATAGGTCAAATGATTTGTCAGCCATCTTGTTTTATGTGACACTTTGCATAGTGGTAGACCCATGAGCTGTGCATAATCTTATGCAACTTAGAGGTCATAGGTCACATGTTTAGGCCGCCATCTTGGTTTTTGTGGCATTTTTTGCACAATATTCAAAAATCTACTGTTACCCCGAGTCAGATTTGTTCATTACAAGTCTGTTGATCACATGGTGTGGCCGACATATTGGATTGAACAATATTCTACAAACATCTTCTTCTCTGAAATTGTTTGTTAGAATAACTTTCAATTTGGCACATATGTCCAGGGTAACCTCCTGTACCAAGGTTGTTAATACTGGTTCATTTCAATAAACAACATGGCCACCGCTCACCAATAGATGTCATTGTGCAGTTCTTTTTAAATGTGTATAATATGTACACCGTAAACCAAAAACATATGACATTTTTGCACAATGGTAGAGTGCTATATTTTGCTTAACCCCTTCATGACCCAGGGTTTTTCCGTTTTTGCACTTTTGTTTTTTCCTCCTTACCTTTAAGAACCATAACTCTTTCAAATTTGCACCTAAAAATCCATATGCTGGCTTCTTTTTGCACCACCAATTCTACTTTGTAATGACATCAGTCATTTTACCCAGAAATCTACAGCGAATTGGAAAAAAAATCATTGTGCGACAAAATTGAAGAAAAAACGCCATTTTATAACTCTTGGGGGCTTCCGTTTCTACGCAGTACATTTTTCGGTAAAAATTACACCTTATCTTTATTCTGTAGGTCCATATGGTTAAAATTATACCCTACTTATGTAGGTTTGATTTTGTTGTACTTCTGGAAAAAATCATAACTACATGCAGGAAAACGTATACATTTAAAATTGTCATCTTCTGACCCCATATAACTTTTTAATTTTTCTGCGCATGGGGCGGTATGAGTGCTCATTTTTTGCGCCGTGATCTGAAGTTTTAGCGGTACCATTTTTGGAATGATCAGACTTTTTGATTGCTATTTTGGACTTTTGAATTTTATTGCGCATACGTCTTTGACCATGCGGTTTAATTAACGATATATTTTTATAATTCGGACATTTCCGCACGCGGCAATACCACATATGTTTATTATTAATTTATTTACACAGTTTTTTTTTTTTTAAATGTGAAAAGGGGGGTGATTCAAACTTTTTTTAGGGAAGGGGTTAAATGATCTATATTGGAACTGCGAAAGATATATTAATCACTGTATGTGGTGACACTGTTGTCCAGAGTCAGATTTGTTTATAACAGGTCTATTGATCAAATGGTGTGGCCACCATCTGGGATTGCACAATATTTTACAAATATCTTTTTTTCTGAAACCGTTTGTTAGAATAATATATAATTTGGTAGGCATGTTCATTGTTATCTCCGTTACAAAGATTGTTAAAGCTGGATAATTTGCATAATCAATATGGCCACCGCTTGCCAATAACTTTTAGATAGCATTAATAGTAATGCAAAAATTGTTTAAAAGTTATCTAATATGTACACTGTTAATAAAAAAAAACTATGTTTCTTTGCACAATGGTAGAGTACTCTTTCGTGCTCAATATATTATAACATAAAGGTCATGATCTGGTAGCTATCTTGTTTTAGGTGACAATATTCAGTTCCTTATGGAAACCCCTGTCTTTCTATAACCATTACAGATTCAGATGTACAAACAGTTGTGTATAGTGACACTGTGATCTAGACTCATACATGTTCGTTTCACATGGTTCGGGTGCCATATTAAATTCTGTAAATATCAAGAAAAATGTATATTATTTCTATGGGGCTTTTTCATATTCCTGCAATTGCCTCACTGTTACATTAAAACTCACAACATTTTGCCCAAAGGTAGAGCCCTGTGCTATGCATAATCTGTTGTAACATAAAGGTCATAGGTCTTCATTTGTTTGCCAAGATTTTGCACAATATTCAAGCCGGGAAGGCAAGGTGGGAAGGCGGGAAGGCGGTATGACTCTGAATAACATGCAGGATGCAGCCAGTCACCCCTGTGATGTCGCAGCACTATATAATCGGCAGCCATATTTCGGCTATTCACTTCATTCATTACACTGCAGAGAGATAGGTGTCACGATGCCGGCTGGCAGGTAGTGGATCCTCTGTGCCAGAGAGGGATTGGCGTGGACCGTGCTAGTGGACCGGTTCTAAGCCACTACTGGTTTTCACCAGAGCCCGCCGCAAAGCGGGATGGTCTTGCTGCGGCGGTAGTGACCAGGTCGTATCCACTAGCAACGGCTCACCTCTCTGGCTGCTGAAGATAGGCGCGGTACAAGGGAGTAGGCAAAAGCAAGGTCGGACGTAGCAGAAGGTCGGGGCAGGCAGCAAGGATCGTAGTCAGGGGCAACGGCAGAAGGTCTGGAAGCACAGGCAAGGAACACACAAGGAACGCTTTCACTGGCACTAAGGCAACAAGATCCGGCAAGGGAGTGCAGGGGAAGTGAGGTGATATAGGGAAGTGCACAGGTGAACACACTAATTGGAACCACTGCGCCAATCAGCGGCGCAGTGGCCCTTTAAATCGCAGAGACCCGGCGCGCGCGCGCCCTAGGGAGCGGGGCCGCGCGCGCCGGGACAGAACAGACGGAGAGCGGGTCAGGTAGGGGAGCCGGGGTGCGCATCGCGAGCGGGCGCTACCCGCATCGCGAATCGCATCCCGGCTGGCAGCGGAATCGCAGCGCCCCGGG
Source organism: Hyla sarda (assembly GCF_029499605.1). Lineage (NCBI taxonomy): Eukaryota > Metazoa > Chordata > Amphibia > Anura > Hylidae > Hyla > Hyla sarda. The sequence goes on from NC_079190.1 coordinate 257,171,154, forward strand.
TCAGAGGACGTGACCGGAGCGCTGCCGCGGGGAGAGTGAAGCGAGCGCTCCGGGGAGGAGCGGGGACCCGGAGCGCTCGGCGTAACAGTACCCCCCCCCTTGGGTCTCCCCCTCTTCTTAGAGCCTGAGAACCTGAGGAGCAGACTTTTGTCTAGGATGTTGTCCTCAGGTTCCCAGGATCTCTCTTCAGGACCACAACCCTCCCAGTCCACTAAAAAAAAATTTTTCCCTCTGACCTTTTTGGCAGCTAAAATTTCTTTGACCGAGAAGATGTCCGAGGAGCCGGAAACAGGAGTGGGAGGAACAGATTTGGGAGAAAAACGGTTGAGGATGAGTGGTTTGAGAAGAGAGACGTGAAAGGCATTAGGGATACGAAGAGAGGGAGGAAGAAGAAGTTTATAAGAGACAGGATTAATTTGACACAAAATTTTGAAAGGACCAAGATAGCGTGGTCCCAACTTGTAGCTAGGGACACGGAAGCGGACATATTTAGCGGAGAGCCATACCTTGTCTCCAGGGGAAAAAACGGGGGGAGCTCTTCTTTTCTTATCCGCGAACTTCTTCATGCGTGATGAAGCCTGTAAGAGAGAATTTTGGGTCTCTCTCCATATGATGGAAAGGTCACGAGAAATTTCATCCACAGCGGGCAGACCAGAGGGCAAGGGAGTAGGGAGGGGGGGAAGAGGGTGACGGCCGTACACCACGAAAAATGGGGATTTGGAGGAAGACTCAGAGACCCTGAAGTTATACGAGAATTCGGCCCATGGGAGGAGATCTGCCCAGTCATCCTGGCGGGAGGAAACAAAATGTCGCAAATAATCACCCAAGATCTGGTTAATCCTTTCTACTTGTCCATTGGACTGGGGATGATATGCAGAAGAAAAATTTAATTTAATCTTGAGTTGTTTACAGAGAGCCCTCCAGAATTTAGACACGAATTGGACGCCTCTATCCGAGACAATCTGCGTAGGCAACCCGTGAAGACGAAAAATGTGTACAAAAAATTGTTTAGCCAACTGAGGCGCAGAAGGAAGACCAGGAAGAGGGATGAAATGTGCCATTTTGGAGAATCGATCAACGACCACCCAAATAACAGTGTTGCCACGGGAAGGGGGTAAATCAGTAATAAAATCCATACCAATCAGAGACCAAGGCTGTTCGGGGACAGGCAGAGGATGAAGAAAACCAGCGGGCTTCTGGCGAGGAGTCTTATCCCGGGCACAGATAGTGCAGGCTCGCACAAAGTCCACAACATCCGTCTCCAGAGTCGGCCACCAATAGAAGCGGGAGATGAGTTGCACAGATTTCTTGATACCCGCATGACCTGCGAGATGGGAGGAGTGACCCCATTTGAGGATTCCGAGGCGTTGGCGAGGAGAAACAAAAGTCTTTCCTGGAGGAGTCTGCCTGATGGAGGCATGAGAAGTGGAGATCAGGCAGTCAGGTGGAATGATGTGTTGCGGAGAGAGTTCAACTTCTGAGGCATCCGAGGAACGAGAGAGAGCATCGGCCCTAATGTTCTTATCGGCAGGATGAAAGTGAATCTCAAAATTAAATCGGGCAAAGAACAGAGACCACCGGGCCTGGCGAGGATTCAGCCGTTGGGCAGACTGGAGGTAGGAGAGGTTCTTGTGGTCGGTGTAGATAATAACAGGAGAACTTGATCCCTCCAGCAGATGCCTCCATTCCTCAAGTGCTAATTTAATGGCTAGAAGCTCTCGATCCCCGATGGAGTAGTTCCTCTCCGCTGGAGAGAAGGTCCTAGAGAAAAAACCACAAGTGACAGCATGCCCGGAAGAATTTTTTTGTAGAAGAACAGCTCCAGCTCCCACTGAGGAGGCATCAACCTCCAATAGGAAGGGTTTGGAAGGGTCAGGTCTGGAGAGGACGGGAGCCGAAGAAAAGGCAGACTTGAGTCGTTTAAAGGCGTCTTCTGCTTGAGGAGGCCAGGACTTGGGATCAGCATTTTTTTTGGTTAAAGCCACGATAGGAGCCACAATGGTAGAAAAATGTGGAATAAATTGCCTGTAATAATTGGCGAACCCCAAAAAGCGTTGGATAGCACGGAGTCCGGAGGGGCGTGGCCAATCTAAGACGGCAGAGAGTTTGTCTGGATCCATCTGTAGTCCCTGGCCAGAGACCAAATATCCTAGAAAAGGAAGAGATTGGCATTCAAACAGACATTTCTCAATTTTGGCATAGAGTTGGTTGTCACGAAGTCTCTGAAGAACCATACGGACATGCTGGCGGTGTTCTTCTAGATTGGCAGAAAAAATTAGGATATCGTCCAGATATACAACAACACAGGAGTATAACAGATCACGAAAAATTTCATTGACAAAGTCTTGGAAGACGGCAGGGGCGTTGCACAGTCCAAAGGGCATGACCAGATACTCAAAGTGTCCATCTCTGGTGTTAAATGCCGTTTTCCACTCGTCCCCCTCTCTGATGCGGATGAGGTTATAGGCGCCTCTTAAGTCCAATTTAGTGAAGATGTGGGCACCTTGGAGGCGATCAAAGAGTTCAGAGATGAGGGGTAAGGGGTAGCGGTTCTTAACCGTGATTTTATTAAGACCGCGGTAGTCAATGCAAGGACGTAGGGAGCCATCTTTTTTGGACACAAAGAAAAATCCGGCTCCGGCAGGAGAGGAGGATTTACGGATAAAGCCCTTTTTTAGATTCTCCTGGACGTATTCGGACATGGCAAGAGTCTCTGGGGCAGAGAGAGGATAAATTCTGCCCCGGGGTGGAGTAGTACCCGGGAGGAGGTCGATAGGGCAATCATAAGGCCTGTGAGGAGGTAGAGTCTCAGCTTGTTTTTTGCAGAAAACATCCGCGAAGTCCATATAGGCCTTAGGGAGACCGGTTACTGGAGGAACCACAGAGTTACGGCAAGGGTTACTGGGAACCGGTTTTAGACAGTTCTTGGAACAAGAGGACCCCCAACTCTTGATCTCCCCAGTGGACCAATCCAGGGTAGGGGAATGAAGTTGAAGCCAGGGAAGTCCAAGGAGAATTTCCGAGGTGCAATTGGGGAGGACCAAAAGTTCAATCCTCTCATGATGAGATCCGATGCTCATAAGAAGGGGCTCCGTGCGGAAACGTATGGTACAGTCCAATCTTTCATTATTTACACAATTGATGTAGAGGGGTCTGGCGAGACTGGTCACCGGGATGTTGAACCTGTTGACGAGTGAGGCCAAAATAAAATTTCCCGCAGATCCAGAGTCCAAGAAGGCCACTGTAGAGAAGGAGAAGGCAGAGGCAGACATCCGCACAGGCACAGTAAGACGTGGAGAAGCAGAGTAGACATCAAGGACTGTCTCACCTTTGTGCGGAGTCAGCGTACGTCTTTCCAGGCGGGGAGGACGGATAGGACAATCTCTCAGGAAGTGTTCGGTACTAGCACAGTACAGGCAGAGGTTCTCCATACGGCGTCGTGTCCTCTCTTGAGGTGTCAGGCGAGACCGGTCGACCTGCATAGCCTCCACGGCGGGAGGCACAGGAACAGATTGCAGGGGACCAGAGGAGAGAGGAGCCGAGGAGAAGAAACGCCTCGTGCGAACAGAGTCCATATCTTGGCGGAGTTCCTGACGCCTTTCGGAAAAACGCATGTCAATGCGAGTGGCTAGGTGAATAAGTTCATGTAGATTAGCAGGAATTTCTCGTGCGGCCAGAACATCTTTAATGTTGCTGGATAGGCCTTTTTTGAAGGTCGCGCAGAGGGCCTCATTATTCCAGGACAATTCTGAAGCAAGAGTACGGAATTGTACGGCATACTCGCCAACGGAAGAATTACCCTGGACCAGGTTCAACAGGGCAGTCTCAGCAGAAGAGGCTCGGGCAGGTTCCTCAAAGACACTTCGGATTTCCGAGAAGAAGGAGTGTACAGAGGCAGTGACGGGGTCATTGCGGTCCCAGAGCGGTGTGGCCCATGACAGGGCTTTTCCGGACAGAAGGCTGACTACGAAAGCCACCTTAGACCTTTCAGTGGGAAACAGGTCCGACATCATCTCCAGATGCAGGGAACATTGGGAAAGAAAGCCACGGCAAAACTTAGAGTCCCCATCAAATTTATCCGGCAAGGATAAGCGTATCCCAGGAGCGGCCACTCGCTGCGGAGGAGGTGCAGGAGCTGGCGGAGGAGATGACTGCTGAAGCTGTGGTAGTAACTGTTGTAGCATAACGGTCAGTTGAGACAGCTGTTGGCCTTGTTGCGCTATCTGTTGTGACTGCTGGGCGACCACCGTGGTGAGGTCAGCGACAACTGGCAGAGGAACTTCAGCGGGATCCATGGCCGGATCTACTGTCACGATGCCGGCTGGCAGGTAGTGGATCCTCTGTGCCAGAGAGGGATTGGCGTGGACCGTGCTAGTGGACCGGTTCTAAGCCACTACTGGTTTTCACCAGAGCCCGCCGCAAAGCGGGATGGTCTTGCTGCGGCGGTAGTGACCAGGTCGTATCCACTAGCAACGGCTCACCTCTCTGGCTGCTGAAGATAGGCGCGGTACAAGGGAGTAGGCAAAAGCAAGGTCGGACGTAGCAGAAGGTCGGGGCAGGCAGCAAGGATCGTAGTCAGGGGCAACGGCAGAAGGTCTGGAAGCACAGGCAAGGAACACACAAGGAACGCTTTCACTGGCACTAAGGCAACAAGATCCGGCAAGGGAGTGCAGGGGAAGTGAGGTGATATAGGGAAGTGCACAGGTGAACACACTAATTGGAACCACTGCGCCAATCAGCGGCGCAGTGGCCCTTTAAATCGCAGAGACCCGGCGCGCGCGCGCCCTAGGGAGCGGGGCCGCGCGCGCCGGGACAGAACAGACGGAGAGCGGGTCAGGTAGGGGAGCCGGGGTGCGCATCGCGAGCGGGCGCTACCCGCATCGCGAATCGCATCCCGGCTGGCAGCGGAATCGCAGCGCCCCGGGTCAGAGGACGTGACCGGAGCGCTGCCGCGGGGAGAGTGAAGCGAGCGCTCCGGGGAGGAGCGGGGACCCGGAGCGCTCGGCGTAACAATAGGACAGACAGTCTGTGTGTGTGTGTGTGTGTGTGTGTCACACAGAAAAGCTTTTTCCAGCAGCATTTCACATCAGAGTTCTGGTGGACAGAGTGCAGTGCTTTTTTCACTGAAAAGGATTTTTACTCCAGCCATTAACCTCCCAGTCACTTTCTACATCATATTATTGCAGAGAGGGGCAGAGAGCTGTGTGTTGCCTCATACATTTCAACAAGCTGCCTCAACTTCATAAGCCTTAGCAGAGGAGGCAGGAATAATTTTTCAGCGCACTTCTGTGTCTTTGTTCCACAACAAATCATCTGCTGGTTATACTTGTCTGTAGACAGTATAATACCCAGCAGTCCATTCCAAATAGTCTTTGATAGAGATGAGCAAATCAAAGCTGACAAATCTGAATTTGTTATGAATCTCATGAAAAATTTGATTTGCAATGAATGTGAATATCGCCGTGATTCTATCACATGAATCGCTTAATTTAACACCATTTACTGCGGTCCAGGCTCCAGGGCATCTAAAATGGCGGATCCACATGTGAGAACATGGGGAAAGGAACTCTGGGTAGGCGGAAAGACAAGTCAGGAAGGTGTGTATGCGGGATGACCCTGAATCACATGCAGGATGCAGCCTATCAGCATTCAGTCACCCTTGTGATCTCACAGCCCTATATAATCGGCAGCCATATTGCGGCCAGTCACTTCATAAAGAGATAGGATGGACAGCCTGTGTGTGTGTGTTACACAGAAAAGCTTTTTCCAGCAGCATTTCACCTCCTAGTCACATCAGCGTTCTGGTGGACGGAGAGCAGTGCAGTCATTTTCTACAGCATTGTATTACAGAGAGGGCCAGAGAGCTGTGTGTTTTTACATTTCAAAAAGCTGCCTAAACTTCATAAACCTTAGCGGAGGAGGCCGGAATAATTTTTCAGCGCATTCTGTGTCTTTGTTCGACAACAAATCATCTGTTGTTTATACTATTAGCAATCCAATCATAATAGTCTTTGACAGAGTGCAATTTTGGGTTTAGTACACAGCTTTTGTGTGCTCCAGAACTGTTGTGTACTGCTGGTGTTGTGCAAAAATAAGTTTTTTTTTAAGCGTATTGTAGCGCATTTTTCTGCCCTCATAAGTGCATCCCACATACATACATATAAGTAGTGTACTCTTTTGTACCTGTTAATCTGTCAAGGGCCTAGATACTGTGAAAGGACAGCCAAAAGTAATCATAGGCTGGTGTTTTACTCAAATATTTTTTTAAAGCATACTGTAGCACATTTTTACGCCCTCATAAGTGCATACCACATACGTACATCTAAGTAGTGTACTATTTTGTACCTTCTAATCTGCCAAGAGCCAAGATACTATGAAAGGACAGCCAAAAGTAATCAACGGCTGGCGTTTTACTCCAATACGTTTTTTTAAGCATACTATAGCGCATTTTTCTGCCCTCATAAGTGCATGACACATACGTACATCTAAGTAGTGTACTATTTTGTACCTGTTAGTCTGTCAAGGGCCTAGATACTATGAAAGTCCAGGCAAAAGTAATCTCCGGCTGGTGTTTTACTCCAATACATTTATTTAAGCGTACAGTAGTGCATTTTTCTGCCCTCATAAGTGCATACCACATACATACATCTAAATAGTGTACTATTCTGTACCTGTTAAGTACCTTGGTATGTTAGATACTGTGAAAGGACAGCCAAAAGTACACACCTGCTGCTGTTCTAGACAAATACTGTTTAAAGCGTAGTGAAGTGTTTTGTACTCCCCTTGTAACGCACTAAGTATGTCAGGCGGAGAAGTTCCAGGATGTGCACAGAGGAATGGCAGAGGCCTAAATTCATCAGGCAGAGGTCGCAGCAGACTAGGGGCGAGTGGAAGCAGGAGTCACAGCGAGAGGCCTGAGCTCCCGGTATAAGCAAGCAGTCGTGTCTCGACCAGCAACCCATCTGCCATCATTGGTTAACACGGTCATCCACTTCATTACAAGTGATATCTGATACCCCCAGTCAACAGTCGGTGGATTCCTTAGACACAACCCTCATTTGGCTTGCCCGGGAGCAATCCCTGTCCTCCCATTAACCTCTGTCCAATGCTGTTCCCAGCCCTAAAGAAGTATCTTGTGCTGTGGGTTCAGCACCACTATTCAGTGTGGACAATCTAATAGAGGACAGTCAGCAGCTACTGCCCAGCCAAGAAGTTGAGAAGACATCCGCCGCTTCCTCCGCTAGGCGGGCAAGTAGTGATGAGGAGAGTGACGTGGGAGGCGGTGTTGCCAGCCCTGCACAATTTTGTGGAAGAGAAGGTGGCAAGTCCTGGAGCCTGTCGGTGTAGCAAAGTGCACGGCAGCGCCGACGTCTGGAGCTGTAACTATGGTCAGAGACAATACATGTCCTTTATGGCTCACTAGGTGAATGTGGTTCCTGCACAGCCACAAACACCATGCCGCTTCCTCCTCCATGCTCTCAGGATGTTGGTCCTGTGACAGTGTGCAACTCCCCTTCCTCATCCTCCACCGTGTTCTCAGCCTCCACTGCCCAGACAAGTCTCAGTGCCCCTTCAGCATACCATGTGTGCAGGGTAGAGCGGTGTCATACTGTTCTTCACATGGTTTGCCTTGGAGTCACACAAGGGAGGAACTGCTAAAAGTCACTCGTAAAGAAATCGGAGCGTGGCCAAGGCTGGGTTCACACTACGTTTTGTAACTACGGTTCCCGTATACGGCTGAGAAGAGGGGGTGGGGCTTAATTGCGGCGCCAGCACTCAGCCGTATAGGGGAACCGTATTTAATGCATGTCTATGAGCCAACCGGAGTGAACCGCAGCCTCCGGTCGGTTAAAACGTTGGCGACCGCGTTTTTGCCTACGGTCGGGAAACCGCGTATGGCCGCAAACACAGCCAACCGGAGGCTGCGGTTCACTCCGGTCGGCTCATAGACATGCTTTAAATATGGTTTCCCTATACGGCTGAGTGCGGGCGCCGTGATTAAGCCCCGCCCCCCCTCCCAGCCATATACGGGAACCGTAGTTACAAAACGTAGTGTGAACCCAGCCTTCCTCCAAGAAAACAGGAAATGGGAACCATGGTGACTTACAACAGGAAGAACATAATTTCTGCGCTGCGACTTGGAAGGCTAAGCCATGTACCCAGCATGGCACACGTGTTCAATCTGGTTATCAAGCAGTTCCTGAAGTGTTCCCCCCATTTGCAAGACATCTTAACAATGGGAAGGAAACTTTGCATGCACTTCAGCCACTCGTACACCGCAAAGCACACCCTCCTTAAGCTGCAGCGTCAGAACAGTATCCCCCAACATAGTCTGATTTGTGACATTGCCACACATTGGAATTCCACCCTCCATATGTTGCCCCGACTATACGAACAGAGAAAAGCCATCACCAATTTCTTGAAGATCTAAGCGGATAGGGTACTCCCTTGTGTAACTTCAATGTCAACCAGTGGCAGCGCATTGTTAGTAAGTCACCAGGATTAATGGAGGAACAACATCATTCCACTGCTTCATTTCTTACAACAGGTGTTGGAAATGATGGCTGGTCAGGGCAATGGAGACGTGGTGCCTACATCTCAAGGCCACATGAGCCCTGTGGGTGCTGAACTGGAGGAGGATGAGGGGGAGGGGCACAGTGGAGCACAGTTTAAGTTTCCCCAAATGGGAGGTTTTTCTAGTCATCTCACAGGAGAGGAGGAGCAGGAACAGCCAGAGGTGCTAAAGGGTTATGAGGAAGGCGAGACAGAGGACCCAGACACACCGTGGCAGTATGCAGTGCAGATGGAGGCAGGGAGTCCCTCCGAGTCACTTGCACAAATGGCACTTTGCATGCTCACTTGCTTGTGTAATGACAGCTGAATTGTCACCATTCGGCAGCGGGAGAACTTCTGGGTCTCCACCTTATGGGACCCTTGCTACTGCCACAAAATAGGGGCCTTTTTTTACACCCACTGAGAGGGAGGACAAACTGACCTACTACAGAGGCATCCTATGTAGTCAGTTGGCCGATGCCTATCGGCGCCAACGTCCATCCTCTCGCAGGTCTGAATCGGAGGGCCCTCTGTGCTCACCTTCCACTGCCATGGCTGCTTGGGGAGGGTGGGGTGGAAGGAGCAGTACCAGCTCCATCAGCAGCAGCCTGAGTCTACAGTCTCTGCTGACTAACTTTCTTCACCCCAATAGTGAAGCAACTCATCAGCAGTAGATAGACCTGGAGCAGGACCTGAACCAGCAGGTGGTGGCATACCTTGACATGCAAATGCCAACACACCTTGAAGATCCGCTGGACTTCTAGGCAGCCAAACTTGATTTGTGGCCGCAAATAGCGGAGTTTGCCCTGGAAATGCTTTCCTGCCCGGCCAGTAGTGTGCCATCAGAGCGGGTGTTTAGTGCGATGGGGGCCATAGTTACCCCAAGGAGAACTCATATGTCCATGAAAAATGGGGAGCATCAGAGTAGATTGACCATGGTGCCACACCAACACTTCACAAATATGGATAGTGCCAAACAGAGTTAAGGCGCTGCTCCCCAGTTACCAACATTCCTCCGCATAAGACCTTTTTTCAACCACCTTCATCACCGGGTACTGGTATTGCCACCCACCGCACCACTATCACTGCGTAACTTTCAGGACTCCTGATGCTGCTGCTGCCACCTCCAGGCTGTCTCATTCAGCCACTGTATCGTCTCTTCATGCTTCTGCCAACTCCAGGTTGTGCCATTCAGCCACTATATGTTCTCCTCATGCTTCACACCCTCCAGGCTGTGCCATTAAGCCACTATATGGTCTCTTCATGCTGCCACAAACTCCAGGCTGTGCCATTCAGACACTATATGTTCTACTCATGCGGCCGCCCGCTCCAGGCTTTGCCATTCAGACACTATATGGTCTCCTCATGCTGCCACATACTCCAGGCGGTCATTCAGCGACTGTATGGTCTCCTCATATTGATGCCACCATCAGGCTCTGTCATTGTGCCGCCATGTGACTCCTTGTTAGATTTGGTCCTTTGTAACCACACGCCAGGGCCCGGGACATTAAAACTTGGGAGTGTAATCTTGAATTTCAATTTCAAAATCTTAAATTTCAGTTAAAAAAAATCAATGTAATTTTTTCAAGACTGAGGCCCTATGGTCGTTGACATCATATAGTAGCTGTGGAATTACAAAAAGAATCAAATTAAACAGGTTGGAGCGATCACAATTAACCATTACTGATTAAATGAAACATTTGCAGTTCCACAAAAGAGTGAGACAGTGTGGGGGGGTGGGGGGGTGCGGTTACAGTGAGAGGCACGGTCTGGAACAGGTGGTAGCTCGCCTCGTGTTGATGTACAAATATCCTTGTATGGTTACACTGTGATCACATGGTATAGGCGCCATGTTGAATTGTGCATTATTATAAAAACATCTTCTTCTCTATAACCGTTAAAATAATATATAATTTGGCAGACATGTTCATGGTAACCTCCTGTACCAAGATTGTTAAAGCTGGTTCATTCGCATAATCAATATGGCCACCACTAGCCAATAACATTTAGATAACATTAACCCCTTAAGGACTCAGGGTTTTTCCGTTTTTGCACTTTCGTTTTTTCCTCCTTACCTTTTAAAAATCATAACCCTTTAAATTTTCCACCTAAAAATCCATATTATGGCTTATTTTTTGCGTCGCCAATTCTACTTTGCAGTGACATTAGTCATTTTACCCAAAAATGCACGGCGAAACGGAAAAAAAATCATTGTGCGACAAAATCGAAAAAAAAAACGCCATTTTGTAACTTTTGGGGGCTTCCTTTTCTACGCAGTGCATATTTCGGTAAAAGTGACACCTTATTATTATTCTGTAGGTCCATACGGTTAAAATTATACCCTACTTATATAGGTTTGATTTTGTCGCAGTTCTGGAAAAAATCATAACTACATGCAGGAAAATTTATACATTTAAAAATGTCATCTTCTGACCCCTATAACTTTTTTATTTTTCCACGTACGGGGCAATATGAGGACTCATTTTTTGCGCCGTGATCTGAAGTTTTTATCAGTATGATTTTTGTTTTGATCGGACTTTTTGATCACTTTTTATTCATTTTTTAATGTTATAAAAAGTGACCAAAATACGCTTTTTTGGACTTTGGAATTTTTTTGCGCGTACGTCATTGACCGTATGGCTTAATTAATGATAAATTTTTATAGTTCGGACATTTACACACGCGGTGATACCACATATGTTTATTTTTTTTTTTTTTTACACTGTTTTATTTTTTTTATGGGAAAAGGGGGGTGATTCAAACTTTTATTAGGGAAGGGGTTAAATGACCTTTATTAACACTTTTTTTTTACTTTTTTTTTGCAGTGTTATAGGTCCCATAGGGACCTATAACACTGCACACACTGATCTCTCATCCTGATCACAGGCGTGTATTAACACGCCTGTGATCAGCATTATCTGGGCTTGACTGCTCCTGCCTGGATCTCAGGCACGGAGCAGTCATTCGTCGATCGGACACGGAGGAGGCAGGTAAGAGCCCTCCTGGTGTCCGAACAGCTGTTCGGGACGCCGCGATTTCACCGCGGCGGTCCCGAACAGCCCGACTGGGCAGCCGGGATACTTTCAGTTTCACTTTAGAAGCGGCGGTCAGCTTTGACCGCCGCTTCTAAAGGGTTAATACCGCACATCGCCCCGATCGGCGATGTGTGGTATTAGCCGCGGGTCCCGGCCGTTGATTAGCGCCAGGACCGACGCAATATGATGCGGGATCGCGGCGCGATCCCGCTTCATATCGCGGGAGCTGGCGCAGGACGTAAATATACGTCCTGCGTCGTTAAGGGGTTAATAATTATATGCAATATTGTTAAATTTGTGTAATATGTACACTGTTAATGTAAAAAGTTATATTTCATTGCACAATATTAGATTACTCACTTTCTTTACCACAGTTGATCACCAGATTTGGCGGCCATATTGGATTGCGCAATATCATGCAAACATAGTTTTCTCTAAAATTACTGGTCAGAACCGTGCAAAAATTAGCACACATGTTCTTGATCACTTCCTGTACCACAATTGATCACCAGATTTGTCAACCATATTGGATTGCGCAATATCATGCAAACATAGTTTTCTCTGAAATTGCAGGTCAGAACAATATGAAAAGTAACACACATGTTTGTGATCACTTTACGTACCACAAATGATTGCCTGATTTGGCGGCCATATTGGATTGCGAAATATCCTGCAAACATAATATTCTCTAAAATTAGTGGTCAGAACTGTGCAAAAATTAGCACACTTTTGTCATCAATTTCTGTACCAAAATTGATCACCAGATTTGGCAGCCATATTTGATTGCACAATAGTCTGCATGCATAGTTTTCTATGAAATTTCAGGTCAGAACAATGTGAAAATTAGCACACATGTCCATGATCAACTTCTCCACCATTAGGGTTCACAATCATTTGCTATAACCCAGCTGTGCAGCTTGGCCACCTGTATTGCTGCTTGCAGCTCTATTAATTTATTGTTATTTACTTCTGTGTGTTAGTTAGTGGGACGTATGATGCCATTCAGCACATCAGTCAGACCAGGCAGCCAGCCAAGGAGTGAAGTGTGCCACAACGCACTTCAGCCAGTAATAAAACACAGCCTGGGACCCACTATAAGACTGAGACCGACTGCGATCTAAACTTTTAGCATATTGGGGTGACATGTCAAAAGTTTATATAAGTGACTGTAACACTTTAATTTAAGCTTCTCCAAAATAAAATAAAAAATGTTGCTGTGTAAATTAATACAGAAATCAGGAGGAATGTTCTCAACTTATGCACACGGAATAAAGATGTAGGCTTATCGGTGAAAATAAGCTTATAATTTTCAAATTAATTTATACTTTTTCTTTTTGTTTACCAGTACATGGAGGTTCTAGATTTTGTCTATGCAGTTTTCAAAAAAAAAAAAAATTTCAATATGACACATCAGGCTCTGTTCCGAGGGCATGGTAAGACAAACATGTTAAATGAAGTATTGTATGGTTGGCAGCTACAGGACTTTTTTATGTTGCATAATGTCCTCATAACATCTTTGTCACAGTATGTGTAAGCACTATCTGTTAAAGAAATGGATGTCCTTAAGGAGTTAAATGTCAATCTGGCACATGGCCACTCTTCATTATGCCATATCTCCCTCCCCTGTCTACTTGTCCTTCGTGTCAGAGAAGTGATGGGTGCTGTCAGCCTCAAGCATCAGATTAATTACAGACAACAGGGAAGAATAGTTAAGTAGATCCGTTTCTGTGGTTAACCCCTGTGCCTGCTTATTTTTAGGCTGAAAAAGAAATAAGAAACAGTATTAAAGGGGTTATCCAGCATAAGGTGATTTTAGTACGTACCTGGCAGACAGTAATGGACATGCTTAGGAAGGATCTGCTCTTGTCTTGGGCTAAATGGCTATGCTGTGAGATTACCAGAACACTGTGACTAACTTTCTGTGAACTTGCATTTCCTGTTTTCAGTTTTCTTGTTTGCCTACAAATCCCATGATACCATTTTCCTCCTTCCCACACATCAACTACCCCACCCATTGAAACATAAATGAGCTGCAGACCTGTGGTTTTCAATCAGGGTGGCTCCAGCTGTTGCATTACTTGCAGATGGCTCTCTCCACCCATTGAAGCAGACAGGCTCCCTGTCATCAGCTGACTAGTGAGTCAGGTCTCGACCGCATTGCAAGATGGAAAAAATCCGAGACAGCAGTCATTTTGTATGCTGGTAAAAATAAATATTGGGATGAAAATCACAGAAGAATTGTGAGAAAACCGTCACACACAGGTAAAGAAACTATATTATGAACTACACTAACTTTACAGCCCCTGTAGCATAGTCAAATAAAAAAAAATCCTGGAATACCCCTTTAATAGTTTCTTTGTCTGGCAAAAGGTAAATGTCTTTTTGAGGTAACTCAAATCAGACCCAAATCGTCTTTGGAGTGTTTTGTGCACACACAATTTAAGAAGACACCCTCAGCACAGGGAAATTTTGGGAGGATTTCTTTGGGCAGCCATGGAAAGAACATATTCTCTGAGTAAAAGTAAATATTTGATTTCTGCTGTAATTTACAGGGTTTCTTTCTTATTAAAATCCCTTTTTAAGAGATATGATTTGGAAACAGTCATAAGATCTGCCGCATGCAGCATAAAAAGTCGGTGGCGTGAACTGCAGATGGCCAGGGTTAGTTTAACTTTCCAAATTATTCTCACAGAGATAGGCAATTTCACATTCCACTGATGTCAGAAATGTTGCACAAATGGCTTTCAGATCTTTCTAGATTAAAGATGACCTTGTTTTACATAATCATATTGGTATCCCAGATATGAAATATCAGCTGCTGTAGATACTGACTCATTGACTCACTGTCCATTGGGAGGCATGCACATGTACATACTGTATATGTATCCTATGATCTTGAAACATTCAAACTAAAAATAGCATAAGTAGTGGGTTATTTACTCTTCATCTGTTTTCCCAAAAATAAAGCAGGACATTGTTATTGTAAAAAAAACAAAAAAAAAAACTCTAGACAGCCCCTTCTTAAAGTTGACATAACTCTAATTCCTGACCATTATCGCCAGGTAAGGCTGAAATTTGAAAATAACAATCCAGATGTAATTCATTAGTGTGTTGAAGATGTGTTAGAAGTGATCTGTCTAATAGCAGTGGGAACCCCTTACATGCATGATGCCAGACATTAATAATATAATGAGTGTAACGGAGCTGGATGTACCTGTGTGGATGATGATTCGGACCGTATCGGGGAGCGGATCTAAGGTGCCGCTGGTCTTCATCAGAGCCCCCCACAAGGCAGGATGGGCTTTCTGAGGAAGGCGACACCCAGGTCGCTACCCCGACACAGCTCGACCACACAGGTAACTGGGCAAGGCGAGGTACCGAAGGAAGAGGAAGTAACATAGTCAATGTAGCAGAAGGTCAAGGCAGGCGGCAAAGGTTTGTAGTCAAAAACGTAGCAGGAAGGTCTGGATACACGGGTATACATGTCCTTTATGACCCACTGGGTGAATGTGGTTCCTGCACAGCCACAACAGCAACTTGTACAGGTCACGCTGCTTACGCTCTCAGGCCATTGGACTCCGCCTCCTCACCCTCCACCGTGTTCTCAGCCTCCATTGCACGGACAAGTCTCTGTGCCCCTCCAGCATACCATGTGTTCAGGGCATGGCGGTGTCACGCTGTTCTTCACATGGTTTGCCTTTGTGAACGGGGTCACACAGGGGAGGAACTGCTAAAAGTCATTCATCAAGAAATCAAATCATGGTTTACTCCATGAAAACTGGAAATGGGAACCATGGTGACCGACAACGGGAAGAACATCTTGTCTGCGCTGCGACAAGGAAGCCTGAGACATGCACCCTGCATGGCACATGTGTTCAATCTGGTTGTCAAGCAGTTCCTGAAGTGTTCCCCCATCTGCAAGACATCCTAACAATGGCGAAGGAAACTTTGCATGCATTTCAGCCACTCGTACACAGCAAAGCACACCCTCCTTGAGCTGCAGCGTCAGAACGGCATCCCCCAACATAGTCTTATTTGTGACGTTGGAATTCCACCCTCCATATGTTGGACGAACAGAGAAAAGCCATCACTGATTTCTTGATGATCCAAGCGGATAGGGGGACTCCCCTGTGTAACTTCAATGTCAACCAGTGGCAGCTCATATGTGACACCTGCTGTTTGCTCAGGCCCTTTGAGGAATCCACATTATTAGTAAGTCGCCAGGATTACGGGATGAACAACGTCATTCCACTGCTTCGTCTACTATAACACGTGTTGGAAACAATGGCTGGTCACTGTACTGGAGGAAGGCGAGAGGGAGGACCCACACACACTGTGGCAGTATGCAGTGGAGATGGAGGAAGGGAGTCCTTCCAAGTCACGTGCACAAATGGCACGATGCATGCTCACTTGCTTGCATAGTAACCGCCAAATTGTCACCTTTCGGCAGCGGGATGACTTCTGGCTCTCCACCTTATTGGACCCTCGCAACCAGCACAAAATGGGGGCCTTTTTTTTACACCAAATGAGATGGAGGACAAACTGACCTACTACAGAGACATCCTATGTAGTCAGTTGGCCGATGCCTATCTGCGCCATCGTCCATCCTCTAGCAGGTCTGACTTAGGGGGCTCTCTGCACTCACCTTCCACTGCCATGCCTGTCGCTGATGAGTAGCTTTCTTCACCCGCATAGTCAAGCAACTCATCAGCAGCAGGTAGATCTTGCATGGGCCATAGTAACCGCAAGGAAAACTTGTCTGTCCACGAAAAATGTGGAGAGTCTGACCTTTGTGAAGATGAATGAGGCATGGATCAGCCAGGATTTCCACTAGAGATGAGCGAATCGAAGTTGACGAACCCGAATTTGTTACGAATTTGATGAAAAATTTGATTCGCAACGAATACGAATATCGCCGCGATTCTATCGCACGAATCGCTTCATTAAACTCCCTTTTACAGCGTTCCAGGCTATTGGGGACCTAAGATGGCGGATCCACATGTGAGTACATGGGGCAGGGGATTATGGGAGGGCGGGAAACAGCGGCGGGAATGAAGGTACGCGGGCTGACCCTGAATCACATGTGAGATGCAGCCTATCAGTGTTCACTGACCCCTGTGATGTCACAGCCCCTATAGAATCGGCGGCCATCTTGCCTCTCTTCATTTCATCTATGCACTCAGATGGAGAGGACGAGACTGCGTGTGTGTGAATAGCTCTTACCACAGCTTTACACTGCAACTGCTAGTCACATCAGCATTAGGGAAAGGCAGGAGTGCAGAGTGCTGTGCTGTTACACTGAGAAGGATCATTGATAGCTAAACCTCCTATTCACATTATTGAGCATTGCAGCAGAGAGGGGCAGATAGCTGTCAGCGGCCTCATACAGATCTCCAAGCTGCCTGAACTTTCTGAAGCATCTTATCTCCTCATTGTTCAGCCCAATTGAGGTTTTTTTTTTTTTGCTCCACAAAACTTCTGCTGCTCAGAATTGTGTGACAGAGTGCAATTTAGGGTTTAATCCCTGGATTTTTTTTGTGGTGCTGCACTGTTGGGTCCTGCTGCTGTTCAGAAATACGTGATTGTTCAGTGGACTGTACTGCATTTGCACCATTTTGTACCTGTTAATCTGTCAAGGGGCTGGCTACTTACTGTGCAAGTCCAAAAAATACTATTCACCAGCAGTTTTTTTTTAAACAGTTTTTCTGCGTATAGTTACGCATATATAACTGCCCTCATCAGTGCATACCGCATAGGTACATCCAAGTAGTGTACCATTTAGTACCTGTTAAGCTGTCAAGGTGCTCCATACCGTCAAAGTCCAAACAATAGTATCCACCGGCTGGTGTATTACAAAAATACAGAGTTTTTTCTGCTAATAGGCTTTCATCAGTTCATACCGCATACGTACATCCAAGTATTGCACCATTTAGTACCTGTTAAGCTGTCAAGGTGCTCCATACCGTCAAAGTCCAAACAATAGTATTCACCGGCTGGTGTTTTACAAAAATACAGAGTTTTTTCTGCTAATAGGCATATTACTGCCCTCATCAGTGCATACCGCATAGGTATATCCAAGTATTGTACCATGTAGGACCTGTTAAGCTGTCAAGGTGCTCCATACCGTCAAAGTCCAAACAATAGTATCCACCGGCTGGTGTTTTAAATAAATACTGATTTTTTTGCTGCTAATAGTGAGGCAAATTACTGCCCTCATCAGTGCATACTGCATAGGTACATCCAAGTATTGTATCATTTAGTAGCTGTCAAGGTGCTCCAAACCGTCAAAGTCCAAACAATAGTATCCACCGGCTGGTGTTTTACAAAAATACAGAGTTTTTTCTGCTAATAGTTAGGCATATTACAGCCCCCATCAGTGCATACCGCATACGTACATTCAAGTATTGTACCATCTAGTACCTGTTAATCTGTCAAGGGCCTACATACTGTTCAAGGACAGCCGTAAGTAATCACCTGCTGCTGTTCTAGACAAATACTGTTTAAAGAGAAGTGTAGCGTATAGTAATACCCTCATAAACTCACTAAGTATGTCAGGCAGAGAAGTCCCAGGATGTGCACAGAGGAGTGGCAGAGGCCTAAATACTTCAGGCAGAGTTGGCAGCAGACTTGGGGCGAGTGGCAGCAGCAGTCGCAGCGAGAGGCCTGAGCTCCCGTTATCAGCCAGCGGCCGTGTCTCCACCAGTAACCCATCTGCCATCGTCGATTGGTTAACACGCTCATCCACATTATTACAAGTGACATCTGACACCCCCAGTCAACAGTCGGTGGGTTCCTCAGACACAACCCTCAGTTGGCATGGCCCGGGAGCAGTCCATGTCCTCCCATTGCGTTTGTCCTATGCCGTTCCTTCTCCTAAAGAAGTATCTTATGCTGTGGGTTCAGCTCCACTATTTACTGAGGACGATCCAATAGAGGACAGTCAGCAGCTACTGGACAGCCAAGAAGGGGAGGAGACATGCGCCGCTTGCTCCGCTAGGCGGCCAAGTAGTGATTCGGAGAGTGACGTGGGAGGCGGTGTTGCAAGTGTTCAGGGTCCTGAAGCAGACACTGTTGGGCAACCTGAGGAGGACATCAGTGACGTGCACACAACTGTTGATGATGAAGCCGATCGCAATTGGGAGCCGGGTGCAGAAGGGGCTTCATCATCATCAGGAGAAGAGAGTTGCAGGTTGCCCTTGAGGCAGCAAGGCAGTAGCACGGTTGGCAGTCAGCGTGGTGGCAGTAGTGGAAATTCAGGAGCCAAACGTGCCCGGGGGAGACCACCTGCTTTGCGGCATCCTACCTTTCCGGGAGGTAGTGGAACAGGGGTTCCTGGAGATGGCGCCAGTAGCAGTCAATTAGTGCGGACTGCGGGTGAGAAAATCAGCTACTCGGCGGTGTGGAAGTTTTTCATAAGGCATCCGGAGGAGGTTCACGTAGCCACATGCAAGATATGTCGGCAGAAGGTGAAGCGTGGCCAGGGTCCCAATGTCGGCACTACGGCCCTTCGTCAACACATGCTTCGCCACCATAAAGCGGCCTGGGAGAATCGTGGCTCCGATGTAGTGGTCCAGCCTGCTGCATCACCCAGTGGCCATCCGCTCCCTCCTTCATCCAGCCAAGGCTCCACCACCTCAGCCGAAGGGAGCTGTGTGTCAAACCCTCCTTCTGTCGCTCCTGCTTCTCCCGCTTTTAGTCAGCCATTCCGCCAACAATCCATTGGCGAAGCCATGTCCAAGAGACAACAGTATGCGCCCACTCATCCAACGGCGCAGAAGTTGAATGTGCTCCTGTCCAAGTTGCTGGTGTTGCAGTCCCTCCCTTTTCAAGTGGTGGACTCTGCACCTTTCAGAGAATTGATGGCTTGTGCCGAGGCGAGGTGGAGAGTCCCAAGCCGTCATTTCTTTGCAAAGAAGGCAGTACCAGCCCTGCATAAGTTTGTACAAGAGAAGGTGGGCCAGTCCTTGAGCCTGTCGGTGTGTTCAAAAGTGCACGGCAGCGCCAACGTGTGGAGCTGTAACTACGGGCAGGGACAATACTTGTCTTTTACGGCTCACTGGGTAAATGTGGTTCCTGCACAGCCACAACAGCAACTTGGACAGGTCACACCGCTTCCTCCTCCACGCTCTCGCTCACAGGCAGTTGGTCCTGTTACAGTGTGCGACGCCGCCTCCTCATCCTCCACCGTGTCCTCGGCCTCCACTGCACGTCCAAATCTCGGTGGCCCTTCATCGTACCATGTGTGTAGGGCACGGCGATGTTAAGCTGTTCTTCCCATGGTTTGCCTTGGTGAACGGAGTCACACAGGGGAGGAACTGCTAAAGTTCATTCGGAAAGAAATCCGAGTATGGCTTACTCCACGAAATCTGGAAATGGGGACCATGGTGACCGACAATGGGAAGAACATTGTGTCCGTGCTGTGACAAGGAAGTGTGAAACATGCACCCTGCATAGCACACGTGTTGAATCTGGTTGTCAAGCGCTTCCTCAAATCTTCACCCCATTTGCAAAACATCCTGAAAATGGCAAGGAAACTGTGCATGCACTTCAGCCACTTGTACACCGCCAAGCACACCTTCCTTGAGCTGCAGCGTCAGAACGGTATCCCACAACACAGTCTTATTTGTGACGTTGCCACACGTTGGAATTCCACCCTCCATATGTTGGACAGACTATACGAACAAAGAAAAGCCATCACCGATTTCTTGATGATCCAAGCAGATAGGAGTACTCCCCTGTGTATCTTCAATGTGAACCAGTGGCAGCTCATACGTGACACCTGCCGTTTGCTGAGGCCCTTTGAGGAAGCCACATTATTTGTGAGTCACCTGGATTACGCCATGAACGACGTAATTCCACTCCTACATTTCCTACAACAAATGATTGAAGCCATGGCTGGTCACGGCAATGGAGACATTGCGCCTACATCTCCAGACTACATGGGCCCTGTGGGGGCTGAACTGGAGGAGGAGGATGATGAGTGGCAGAGCGGAGCACAGTTTAGGTTGGATGAGATGGCCGGTGTTTCTAGTCTTTGGACAGGAGAGGAGGAGCAGGAGCAGCCAGAGGAGCTGGAGGGTTATGAGGAAGTTGAGACAGAGGACCCAGACACACCGTGGCAGTATGCAGTGGAGATGGAGGCAGGTAGTCCCTCCGAGTCACTGGCACAAATGGCACGATGCATGCTCAGTTGCTTGCGTAGTGACCCCTGAATTGCCAAAATTCGTCAGTGGGATGACTTCTGGATCTCCACCTTACTAGACCCTCGCTACCGTCCCAAAATGGGGGCCTTTTTTACACCCAGAGAGGGAGGACATACTGACCTACTACAGAGAGTTTCTACATAGTCAGTTGGCTGATCGGCCTATCGGCCACATGGTCCATCCACTCGCAGGTCTGACTCGGGGGGCCCTCTGCGCTCACCTTCCACTGCCATGGCTGCTGGGGAGGGGAGGGTTAGCAGGAGCAGTACCAGCTCAATCAGCAGCAGCCTGAGTCTACAGTCGCTGATGAGTAGCTTTCTTCACCCGCATAGTGAAGCAACTCATCACCAGCAGGTAGACATGGAGCAGGACCTGAACCAGCAGGTGGTGGCATACCTTGACATGGCCATGCCAACAACCATTGAAGATCCGCTGGACTACTGGGCAGCCAAACTTGATTTATGGCCACAACTAGCAGAGTTTGCCCTGTAAAAGCTGTCCTGCCCGGCCAGTAGTGTGCCATCAGAGCGGGTGTTTAGTGCGGCCAGGGCCATAGTCACCCCAAGGCGAACTCGTCTGTCCACTAAAAATGTGGAGAGACTGACGTTTGTCAGTTGGCTCGGAGTAGATTGACCATGCTCCTACAACAAAACTTCTCAATTATGCTTGGTTATGAAACCCTCTGGGGCAGACCGGGGCATTGTATGGCCTGCTTGCCATATACGGCCCTTTGATTGGCTCTGACCGGCCCGCGCTGACTGGGGGACAACTATGCTGCCTAATCTGGGGGACATCTATGCTGCCTAATCTGTGGGACATCTATGCTGCCTAATCTGGGGGACAAGTATGCTCCTAATCTGGGGGACCTCTATGCTGCCTAATCTGGGGGACATCTATGCTACCTAATCTGGGGGACAACTATGATCCTAATCTGGGGGACAACTATGCTCCTAATCTGGGGGACATCTATGATGCCTAATCTGGGGGACAAGTATGCTCCTAATCTGGGGGACAACTATGCTCCTAATCTGGGGAACATCTATGCTGCCTAATCTGGGGGACAACTATGCTCCTAATATGGGGGAAACTGATGTTTCTGGCCTTGGGCCTATAATTTTTTGAAGTTTAGCAGTAGCTAAATACAGGCTTAATGCAAATGTCAACATTGATCTGTAAATGTAAGGGGTTGTGAAACCTTCTTGGGTACTGTGAATGACTGCTCCAGAATCATTCTGTGTCTTTCAGGAACTACTTGCCTCCCTGGCACCTCAGGCCTTGGGCCTATAATTTTTTTTAAAGTTTAGCAGTAGCTAAATACATGCTTAATGCAAATTTCAACATTGATCTTTAAATGTAAGGGGTTATGAAACCCTCTTGGGTACTGCGAATGACTGCTCTAGAATCATTCTGTGTCTTTCAGGAACTACTTGCCTCCCTGGTGCCTCAGTTTTCGGGCCTATAATTTTTAGAAGTTTAGCAGTAGCTAAATACATGCTTAATTCAAATTTCAACAATGATCATTAAATTCTCGGCGCTCTGCCAGGGCCTTCTCCTACCCCGCCAGGGCCAATCCGAGGACCTCACTAAACCATCCAATTGTAAGTAGAGACATGCGGTGTGTACAAGGGACAGGGACTTAATGAACCCTAGCTTATGACCCGCACTTAGTTGTGATTCTTCTTTCCTGGCAAAAATGATCCCTATCGCCAACGGGAGCCGGGTGCAGAAGGGGCTTAATCATCATCAGGAGAAGAGAGTTGCAGGTTGCCCTTGAGTCAGCAAGGCGGTAGCACGGTTGGCAGTCAGCGTGGTGTCGCAGTAGTGGAAATTCAGGAGACAAATGTGCCCGGGGGAGACCACCTGCTTCGAGGCAGCTTACCTTTCAGAGAGCTAGTGGTTTACCCACACCTGTCGGTGAAAGATAGAGACACGCTAATCCGTTCAGTGGAGCGCTAGTGCGGCCCAAAAAATACGGAGAGGGATTAACTCTGCTTAATCATTTTTGGCGAAAAAAACTCCTTTGGTGATCTGATCTTTTGGAGACAGATGCGCTTACATATGTCAAAATTTATTTATTTTTTATTTCAAACATTGTGTGGTTTATTATTTTTGAGAAGAAAGTCTTTGGGGGGTCCACCGTCCTGCATTATAGAGTCTTCTGAACTGTTGGATATGCGCATGTTTTTACACAAAGGTATACATTTAAAAAAAAAAAAATACAATTTTGTTGATTTTAGGGGGGATTGTGAAGCCCTGTGTGTACTGGTGCATCAGCCAACTATAGGCTATGTCCTTGAGCCAATATATGGGTTACTGATGCCGCTGTGGTGGGGCCTGGGTCTGGTAATTTCAAATTTTCTCATAGGTAGCACCCGATATCCAAAACCATTTTCAAAAATTTCTAAAATTGTGGTGTTTTTTTGGGGGGATTGTGAAGCCCTGGTGTGTACTCGTGCATCAAGCAACTCCAGGCTGTGTCATTCAGGCAATATATGGGTTACTGATGCCGCTGTTGGGCCTGGGTCTGGGAATTTCAAATTTTCTCATAGGTAGCACCCGCTATCCAAAATCTTTTAAAAAAATTTCTAAAATTGTGGTGTTTTTTGGGGGGGATTGTGAAGCCCTGGTGTGTACTCGTGCATCAAGCAACTCCAGGCTGTGTCATTCAGGCAATATATGGGTTACTGATGCCGCTGTTGGGCCTGGGTCTGGGAATTTCAAATTTTCTCATAGGTAGCACCCGCTATCCAAAATCTTTTTCAAAAATTTCTAAAATTGTGGTGTTTTTTGGGGGGGATTGTGAAGCCCTAGTGTGTACTCGTGCATCAAGCAACTCCAGGCTGTGTCATTCAGGCAATATATGGGTTACTGATGCCGCTGTTGGGCCTGGGTCTGGGAATTTCAAATGTTCTCATAGGTAGCACCTGCTATCCAAAATCTTCGATTTAAATTTCTTAATTCTACTTTTAAACTTAGGGATTGTGAAGGCCTAGTGCCTACTCATGCTGCTGGCAACTCCGGGCTTTGCCATTCATCCACTATATGGTGTCCTCATGCTGCCAACACCTCCATGCTGTGTCATTCAGCCACTATATGGTCTCCTCATGCTGCCAACACCTCCACACTGTCATTCAGCCCCTATATGGTCTCCTCATGCTGCCAACACCTCCACGCTGTGTTATTCAGCCACTAAATGGTGTCCTCATGCTGCCAACACCTCCACACTGTGTCATTCAGCCACTATATGGTCTCCTCATGCTGCCAACACCTCCACACTATGTCATTCAGCCACTATATGGTCTCCTCATGCTGCCAACACCTCCACGCTGTGTTATTCAGCCACTAATTGGTGTCCTCATGCTGCCAACACCTCCACGCTGTGTCATTCAGCCACTATATGGTGTCCTCATGCTTCAGCTTCATCCAAGCTGTTTCATTAAGCCACTATATGGTGTCCTCATGCTGCCAACACCTCCACGCTGTGTCATTCAGCCACTATATGGTGTCCTCATGCTGCCAACACCTCCACACTGTGCCATTCAGCCACTATATGGTGTCCTCATGCTGCCAACACATCCACGCTGTGTCATTCAGCCACTATATGGTGTCCTCATGCTGCCAACACCACCACGCTGTGCCATTCAGCCACTATATGGTGTCTTCATGCTTCAGCTTCATCCAAGCTGTGTCATTCAGCCACTATAT
The DNA here is from genome assembly GCF_029499605.1 of Hyla sarda. Taxonomy (NCBI): domain Eukaryota; kingdom Metazoa; phylum Chordata; class Amphibia; order Anura; family Hylidae; genus Hyla; species Hyla sarda. Next base: position 257,195,650 of record NC_079190.1, read on the forward strand.
GGTGTCCTCATACTGCCAACACCTACACACTGTGTCATTCAGCCACTATATGGTGTCCTCATGCTGCCAACACCTCCACACTTTGCCATTCAGCAACTATATGGTGTCCTCATACTGCCAACACCTCCACACTGTGTCATTCAGCCACTATATGGTGTTTTCATGCTGCCAACACCTCCACACTGTCACGATTCGGCTGGCTGAAGGTGGATCCTCTGTGCCAGAGAGGGATTGGCGTGGACCGTGTTGGTGGACCGGTTCTAAGTTGCTACTGGTATTCACCAGAGCCCGCCGCAAAGCGGGATGGTCTTGCAGCGGCGGTAGCAACCAGGTCGTATCCACCAGCAACGGCTCAACCTCTCTGATTGCTGAAGATAAGCGCGGTACAAGGGAGTAGACAAGAGCAAGGTCGGATGTAGCAGAAGGTCAGGGCAGGCAGCAAGGATCGTAGTCAGGGGCAACGGCAGGAGGTCTGGAACACAGGCTAGGAACACACAAGGGAACGCTTTCACTGGCACAATGGCAACAAGATCCGGCGAGGGAGTGCAGGGTAAGTGAGGTATAAGTAGGGAGTGCACAGGTGATAACACTGATTAGGCCTGCTGCGCCAATCAGTGGCGTAGTGGCCCTTTAAATTGCAGAGACCCGACGCGCGCGCGCCCTAAGGAGCGGGGCCGCGCGCGCCGGGACAACACAGACGGGGAACGGGTCAGGTACGGTAGCCGGGATGCGCATCGCGAGCGGGCGCCTCCCGCGTCGCGAATCGCATCCCGGCTGGGAGTGATATTGCAGCGCACCCGGTCAGCAGGTCTGACCGGGGCGCTGCGAATGAGAGGATGCTGCGAGCGCTCCTGGGAGGAGCGGGGACCCGGAGCGCTTGGCGTAACAGTACCCCCCCCTTGGGTCTCCCCCTCTTCTTGGAGCCTGAGAACCTGAGGATAAGACTTTTGTCTAGGATGTTGTCCTCAGGTTCCCAAGATCTCTCCTCTGGGCCACAGTTCTACCAATCCACCAAGAATTTTTTTTTACCTCTGACTATCTTGGAGGCTAGAATCTCCTTCACAGAGAAGACGTCAGACGAACCGGAAACAGGAGTGGGAGAAACAACTTTGGGAGAGAAGCGGTTAAGGATGAGTGGTTTAAGGAGAGAGACATGGAAGGCATTGGGAATACAGAGAGAAGGAGGAAGAAGGAGTTTGTAAGAGACAGGGTTAATCTGGCACAAGATTTTGAAAGGACCAAGATAGCGTGGTCCCAGTTTATAACTGGGGACACGAAAGCGGACATACTTAGTGGAGAGCCATACCTTGTCTCCGGGAGCAAAAATGGGGGAAGTTCTTCTTTTTTTTATCAGCAAATTTTTTCATCAGGGATGAAGCCTGTAAAAGAGAATTTTGGGTTTCTTTCCATATGGTGGAAAGATCTCGAGTCACTTCATCCACAGCGGGCAAACCAGAGGGCAAGGGAGTAGGGAGGGGAGGAAGAGGGTGACGGCCGTACACCACAAAAAATGGGGATTTAGCAGAAGATTCGGAGACTCTGAAGTTGTATGAGAATTCGGCCCATGGTAGAAGATCTGCCCAGTCATCCTGGAGGGAGGAAACAAAATGCCGTAAATAGTCACCCAGGACCTGATTAATTCTTTCTACTTGCCCATTGGATTGGGGATGATAAGAAGAAGAGAAGTTTAATTTGATCTTGAGCTGTTTACAGAGGGCCCTCCAGAATTTAGACACGAATTGGACGCCTCTATCCGAGACGATATGCGTGGGCAAACCGTGAAGGCGAAAAATGTGTATAAAAAATTGCTTTGCCAACTGAGGCGCTGAAGGAAGGCCAGGAAGAGGAATAAAATGTGCCATCTTGGAAAATCGATCAACGACCACCCAAACAACTGTGTTGCCACGGGATGAGGGCAAGTCCGTAATAAAGTCCATACCAATCTGTGACCAAGGCTGTTCAGGAACAGGCAGAGGATGAAGGAGACCAGCAGGCTTCTGGCGAGGAGTCTTATCCCGGGCACAGACAGTACAGGCCCGCACGAAATCAACAACATCAGTCTCCAGAGTCGGCCACCAATAAAATTGAGAGATGAGTTGAAAGGATTTTTTGATGCCCGCATGGCCTGCGAGGTGGGAGGAGTGTCCCCACTTGAGAATCACGAGACGCTGGCGTGGAGAAACGAAGGTCTTCCCTGGAGGAGTTTGCCTGATGGAAGCTGGAGAAGTGGAGATCAGACAGTCCGGAGGAATGATGTGTTGCGGAGAGGCCTCTAATTCAGAGGCATCAGAAGAATGAGAGAGGGCATCGGCCCTAATGTTCTTGTCAGCAGGGCGAAAATGGATTTCAAAGTTAAAACGGGCAAAGAACAACGACCACCTAGCCTGGCGAGGGTTCAGTCGTTGGGCAGACTGGAGATAGGAGAGATTCTTGTGATCAGTGTATATAATAACTGGATATTTGGATCCCTCCAGCAGGTGCCTCCATTCCTCAAGCGCCAATTTAATGGCCAGTAGTTCTCGATCACCAATGGAGTAGTTTTTCTCCGCCGGAGAGAAGGTCCTAGAAAAAAATCACAAGTAACAGCATGCCCGGAAGAATTTTTTTGTAGAAGAACTGCTCCAGCTCCCACTGAGGAGGCGTCTACCTCCAATAGGAAGGGTTTAGATGGGTCAGGTCTGGAGAGCATGGGAGCAGAAGAAAAGGCAGACTTGAGATGTTTAAATCCGTTTTCCGCTTGAGGAGACCAGGACTTAGGATTGGCATTTTTCTTGGTTTGAGCCACGATAGGGGCCACAATAGTGGAGAAGTGTGGAATGAATTGTCTGTAATAATTGGCGAACCCCAAAAAACGTTGGATAGCACGGAGTCCAGAGGGGCGTGGCCAATCTAACACGGCAGATAGTTTATCTGGATCCATTTGTAGTCCCTGGCCAGAGACCAAGTATCCTAGGAAAGGAAGAGACTGACATTCAAAGAGACATTTTTCCATTTTGGCATAAATTTGATTGTCCCGAAGTCTCTGAAGAACCATGCGGACATGCTGGAGGTGTTCTTCTAAGTTGGCAGAAAAAATCAGAATATCGTCCAGGTAAACCACAACACAGGTATATAGGAGATCACGAAAAATTTCATTAACAAAGTCTTGGAAGACGGCAGGGGCGTTGCACAGGCCAAAGGGCATGACCAGATACTCAAAGTGTCCATCTCTGGTGTTAAATGCAGTCTTCCATTCGTCCCCCTCCCTGATGCGGATGAGATTATAAGCACCTCTTAAGTCCAGCTTGGTAAAGATGTGGGCGCCTTGTAGGCGATCAAAGAGTTCCGAGATAAGAGGTAAGGGGTAGCGGTTTTTACCGTGATTTTATTAAGTCCGCGGTAATCAATGCAAGGGCGTAGGGAGCCATCTTTTTTGGAGACAAAAAAAAATCCAGCTCAGGCAGGAGAGGAGGACTTGCGGATAAACCCCTTTTTTAAATTCTCCTGGATGTACTCCGACATGGCTTGGGTCTCTGGAGCAGACAGAGGATAGATTCTGCCCCGGGGTGGAGTAGTACCCGGGAGGAGGTCAATAGGACAGTCATAAGGCCTGTGAGGAGGCAAAGTCTCTGCTTGTTTTTTGCAAAAAACATCAGCATAGTCCAGATAGGCCTTAGGAAGACCAGATACCGGGGGAACCACAGGGTCACGACTGTGAGTACTGGGAACCGGTTTAAGAAGTACCCCAGTTCTTGATTTCCCCTGTGGTCCAATCAAGGGTTGGGGAATGACGTTGAAGCCACGGTAATCCAAGAAGAATTTCTGAAGTGCAATTAGAGAGGACCAAAAATTCAATTTTTTCGTGATGGGGTCCGATGCACATTAGGAGAGGTTCCGTGCGGTAACGCACGGTACAGTCCAATCTTTCATTGTTAACAGAATTGATGTAGAGGGGTCTGGCGAGACTGGTCACCGGGATGTTGAACCTGTTGATGAGAGAGGCCAAAATAAAATTTCCTGCAGATCCGAAATCCAAGAAGGCCATAGCAGAGAAGGAGAAGGTAGAAGAAGATATCCGCACAGGCACAGTTAGGCGTAGAGAAGCAGAGTTCACATCAAGAGCTGTCTCACCTTTGTGCGGAGTCAGCGTACATCTTTCCTGGCGGGGAGGAAGGATAGGACAATCCTTCAAGAAATGTTCGGTACCGGCACAGTACTCCATGCACAGATTCTCCATGCGGCGTTGTGTCCTCTCTTGAGGTGTCAAGCGAGACCGGTCAACTTGCATAGCCTCCACGGCGGGAGGCACAGGAACGGATTGCAGAGAACCAGAGGAGAGAGGAGCAGGGGAGAGAAACCGCCTCGTGCGAACAAAGTCCATATCCTGGCGGAGCTCCTGAAGCCATTCGGAAAAACGCATGTCAATGCGGGTGGCAAGATGAATAAGTTCATGCAGGTTAGCAGGAATTTCTCGTGCGGCCAGCACATCTTTAATGTTACTGGATAGGCCTTTTTTAAAGGTCGCGCAGAGGGCCTCGTTATTCCAGGATAATTCGGAGGCAAGAGTACGGAATTGGATTGCGTACTCGCCAACAGAAGAATTACCCTGGACCAGGTTCAGCAGGGCAGTCTCGGCAGAAGAGGCTCGGGCAGGTTCCTCAAAGACACTTCGAATCTCCGTGAAGAAGGAGTGTACAGAGGCAGTGACAGGGTCATTGCGGTCCCAGAGCGGTGTGGCCCATGACAGAGCTTTCCCAGACAGAAGGCTGACTACGAAAGCCACCTTAGACCTTTCAGTAGGAAACTGGTCCGACATCATCTCCAAGTGCAGGGAACATTGCGAAAGAAAACCATGGCAAAACTTAGATTCCCCATCAAATTTATCCGGCAAGGATAATCGAAGGCTGGAAGCGGCCACTCGCTGCGGAGGAGGTGCAGGAGCTGGCGGAGGAGAAGATTGCTGGAGCTGTGGTAATAGCTGCTGTAGCATCACGGTCAGTTGAGACAGCTGGTGGCCTTGTTGCGACTGCTGGGCGACAACCGTGGTGAGGTCGGCGACAACTGGCAGCGGGACCTCAGCGGGATCCATGGCCGGATCAACTGTCATGATTCGGCTGGCTGGAGGTGGATCCTCTGTGCCAGAGAGGGATTGGCGTGGACCGTGTTGGTGGACCGGTTCTAAGTTGCTACTGGTATTCACCAGAGCCCGCCGCAAAGCGGGATGGTCTTGCAGCGTCGGTAGCAACCAGGTCGTATCCACCAGCAACAGCTCAACCTCTCTGACTGCTGAAGATAAGCGCGGTACAAGGGAGTAGACAAGTGCAAGGTCGGACGTAGCAGAAGGTCAGGGCAGGCAGCAAGGATTGTAGTCAGGGGCAACGGCAGGAGGTCTGGAACACAGGCTAGGAACACACAAGGGAACGCTTTCACTGGCACAATGGCAACAAGATCCGGCGAGGAAGTGCAGGGGAAGTGAGGTATAAGTAGGGAGTGCACAGGTGATAACACTGATTAGGCCTGCTGCGCCAATCAGTGGCGCAGTGGCCCTTTAAATTGCAGAGACCCGGCGCGCGCGCCCTAAGGAGCGGGGCCGCGCGCGCCGGGACAACACAGACGGGGAACGGGTCAGGTACGGGAGCCGGGATGCGCATCGCGAGCGGGCGCCTCCCGCGTCGCGAATCGCATCCCGGCTGGGAGTGATTTTGCAGCGCACCCGGTCAGCAGGTCTGACCGGGGCGCTGCGAATGAGAGAATGCTGCGACCGCTCCGGGGAGGAGCGGGGACCCGGAGCGCTCGGCGTAACACACACTGTGCCATTCAGCCACTATATGGTCTCCTCATGCTGACAACCTGTCCATGCTGTGTAATTCAGCCACTACATGGTGTCCTCATGCTTCAGCTTCATCCAAGCTGTGTCATTGAGCCACTATATGGTGTCCTCATGCTGCCAACACCTCCACGCTGTGTCATTCAGCCACTATATGGTAAAATTAGAAACAAAACAAACTTTTTCGGAAAATTCGGCGAATCGGCCGAATCGAATGTTTGAAAAGTTCGCTCATCTCTAATTTCCACCCACCAATGCCTGATGCATGAGAGTAGATTGATCATGGTGCCACACCAACACTTCACAAACATGGATAGTGCTAAACATATTTAAGATACTGCTCCCCAGTTACAGACATTCCTTCGCATCAGACCAAAATTAAGTATTGAGGATATGCATTACGTAAAAAATTTCTTACCCAATTTTTTTTTTAAATCAAACAAAAGGAAAGGTGTGCAAAAAAACACCATGTACCACCTACACCACCAAGTATTGATGTGATGCAAAGACCTCTAAAAGGTGGAAGGAAACAACTTATGGTCCATTGTAACCGGTGGGGGTAAACACTTCCCCTGTAAGGCCCTACTCTCGCATTATTAATTCCCTTGGCAAGTGTTACTCGCCCTAAAAAGGGCGGCACCACACAGGAACCTCTCCCTATTTCCCCCTACAAACACTGCCATTACCCAAAGTTTTTAGGTGGAAATAGAGAAAGAGTTACCTGTGTGGGGACGCCCTTTTTAGAGTGAGTAACACTTGCCAAGAAGGGAATTAATAATGCGAGAGTAGGGCCTTACAGGGGAAGTTTTTACCCCCACCGTTTACCTTCCACCTTTTAGAGGTCTTTTAATCACATCAATACTTGGTGGTGCAGGTGGCACATCGTGGTTTGTTGCACACCTTTCCTTCTGTTTGATTTAAAAAATAAATTTGAGGGCCATACATTTTATCCTAAGCATATTATTAAAAGTTAAGTTTTACGTAATGCATATCCTCATTACTTACTTGTGCACACTAACACGTTTACAAAAGAGACAATTTTCTTCTGCCTACCTGCCTCAGCTATTATTCTAATCCTGCAACCCGCCTGATGCCAAGTTCTCTTTTTTTCACCCACCTTTGTCACCGGGTACTGGTATTGCTACCCACCGCACCACTCTGTCACCGTGTCACTTTCAGGACTCCTGATGCTGCCACCTCCAGGCTGTCTCATTCTGCCACCATATGTTCTCCTCGTGTTGATGCCACCTCCAGGCTTTCTCATTCTGCCACCATATGTTCTCCTCATGCTGATGCAACCTCCAGGCTGTCTCATTCTGCCACCATATGTTCTTTTCATGCTGATGCTAGCTCCAGGCTGTCTCATTCTTCCACCATATTTTCTCCTCATGCTGCTGCCACCTCCAGGCTGAGTCATTCAGCCACTATATGGTTTCCTCATGCTTCCACCACCTCCAGGCTGTGTCATCCAGCAACTATATATTCTCCTCATGCTGCCGCCAACTCCAGGTTGTGTCATTAACCACTTAACAACCACAAACGTATATTTACGTCCATGGCCGGCTCCCAATCTGTAAAGCGTGCTCAGAAGCTAAATGCGCTTCGTATCTGCAGCCGGGACCCACGACTAATACCGGACATCGCTGATCACGCTGAAGTCGGTATTAACCCTTTAGACGCCGGAATCAAAGTTGATCGTGACATCTAAAATGGGAGAATATACTGCCGGTTAGCTCAGGTTCGGGACCACTGCGGTGAAATCGCAGCATCTAGAACAGCTGACAGGACATTGGAAGGCTCCGTACCTGGCTCCACGCTGTCCGATCGGTGTTTGATTGCTCCAAGCATGAGATCGAGGCTTGAGCAATCAAACGCAGATAACACTGATCAATGCTATGCTATGGCATAGCATTGAACAGTGCTGGCAATCAGTGTAATGAATGTTATAGCCCCCTATGGGTGCTATAACACTGTTAAAAAAAAAGTGTAAAACAAAGTTAATAAATGTGATGTAACCCCTTCCCTAATAAAAGTCTGAATCACCCCCCTTTTCCCATTAAAAAAACTGTGTTAAAAACATAAATAATTAAAAATAAACATGTGGTATCGCAGCATGAGTAAATATCTGAACTATAAAAATATATCATTAATTAGACCGCACGGTTAATGGGGTACGCGCAAAAAATATCAAACACCCAAATGGTACTGATCAAAACTTCAGATCCCGGCGCAAAATGTGAGCCCTCATATCGCCCTGTACGCAGAAAAATAAAAAAGTTATAGGGGTTAGAAGAGGACATTTTTAAATGTTAAAATTTTCCTGCATGTTGTTATGATTTTTTCCAGAAGTAAGACAAAATCAAACCTATATAAGTAGGGTATTATTTTAATCTTATGGACCTACAGAATAAAGATAAGGTGTCATTTTTACCAAAAATAAATTTCTGTTTTGCGATAGATTTTTGGGTAAATGACTGATGTTATTACAAAGTAGAATTGGTAGGGCAAAATATAAGCCATCATTTGGATTTTTAGGTGCAAAATTGAAAGTGTTGATAAGAAAACAAAAGCATCATTGCACATTAATATAACTGTTGCCTTTTATTTAGTTAGTTATCATTTTTTTTTTTTTTTTTTACCTGCTTATTATGGCATAACTGTTGCCTTTTGTCTATCGGTTCTAACTGTACAGCAGGTCAAAACATATCAGCTATATACATTTATACACTTTTTAATATGTTGAAATAAAAGTCTAGTTTCTGTTGGACTTCAGCAGCGCTGGGAGTCTGCTGTGAACAAGTAAAACACGCACAGATAAAACAGGGAGTAGAATGTGAGAGATACCTCTGGACAGAGATTGACAGGAAAGATAAAAGATTCAGCCCTAGATAGTAGTACTGTGTAAAGTCGACAATAGACTGTTTGCATTTTAGATGCAGAGCACAGGAAATGCAAATGTTAAATATTTAGTTCTAATTATATAGTTATTTTTTGAGACACAGACTACTGCACTAGTATAATAGAAGTATGCAAGCAAAATTTGAAAAAAACATTTTTATGTAAAACATGTACAACTTCCCATTCATTAAAGAAATAAAAAACAAAAAACATAAAAGCCAGAGTATCCCTTCAATGCAAATCTTTGACAAAATTGCTGACAGCAAATAAAATATCGAAACAAAAGGGTGGTTTTATAAAAAAAAAAAAAAAAAAAAAACAGCTTTTCATGAATGTTTACAAACAAAAATAAATTTATAATGATGCCCAGTGGCTGGATGCTACCTTTTTTTTTTTAAGCTTGAAATCCCTATCAGATCTCTGTTCTCTATTCTTAACTACAAAGCACCAGTTCTGACTTTCCCAATCATTTGTCAATATTACTGTAGCCTGAGGACACAACTAGGGTTCATTACTAGTGATGAGCGTCAGGGGCAAAATTCGAATTTGCAACATTTTGCGAATATATGGTCGGATATTCATCCTATGTTTGTGAAACTTGCATATTCACTATGTTCGTTCACTTTTTTTTCATGCGGAAATTCATAATGAAATTCGCATATGGTTCATGCGCAATTATATCTTCCACCTAAAAGAAGGGAGGGATCAGTGTCCAGACTGGAAGTGCCGATATTCGCTTACATATTCACATACAAAAAGAATATTCATCATTATGAATATATTTCTATATTCTAAATATTCGCAAAACCGTGAAGTGCCGATGTTCGTGGTAACAATTTCAAATATTTTCGCTCAACACTAATTGACCAATCCCTTATATTTATACTGCCACTTTCTTGAAAATGTTTACAGAAAGGGGTATATTTAATTCTGTCCATTACTGTTTCCTCTTTTTTATTATAGTGCTGGGTGCCAACTGTTAATAATACCCTCCATATAAAAATATCACAATGACCACCAGCAGAACTTTTTGTACCAATTTGTTCCCTGGCTTGTATACTCCTTTTATGATCTAAATAGGATTTTTATTTACTATGAAACATTGCTTACCACAATTAGCTGCATTAAACCTTTGGATCAGAATGCGGTGGATAATCTTTATGTCTGCAGTCTGGAGTACATTGTGTACTGAGACAAATTTATCACAGTCATTTTCCGAAGGCCAACATGGGAATTGAACCAATATTCTCTATGCACAAGCAACACAACATTGAGCAATTATAGTTTGTTACATCTATGATTATTTCTGAAGGTAGCTTGATATAGAAAGGAATATTTGTTATGTGTTTAATAACATTAGAAGTTTCACAAATGCAATAATAGAAGAATCAATGGGCCGCACTCACTGGTCTTCAAGGTGCAAAGCAGTGCTATTACTTTATTTCAACGGTTGGAGGAGGGAAATCCCTGCCCCAGTGGGTCCATTGATAGTGATACATTACAGGTACAAGAATTTACCGGGGGTGGGGGTGTTAAGTCATCTTTTCGTCCACCATTAACACCCGGTGGGAATTTGTATCTATTTCAGACAAAGGTGACCAAGGAAGTAAGAGCCTTGATTTTCCCCACTGATCCCTGCAATGGCTCTAGAGATGAACAATTCGCTCTAGATCAATTAAAAAAGACGAACAATATTGTAATGAAGAAGTCCGACAAGGGCGGTAATATAGTAGTTATGGCAAGCATATACTATGCAAGTGAAGCACAAAGACAACCAAGTGATACTAACACTTATATGATATTGTGGGGTAACCCAGAGGAAAAGATCAGGGCCAGTCTGCAAACATTGCTAAGACAATCAGTAGAAAAAGGCGTTATTTCTAAAATGAAAGCAGATTAATTAATCCCCGCCGTTTCCTACCTTCCCACGCTGGTACTTCTTGCCAAAGGTTAAAAAGACCTTGACCTCATCCCAGGGTAGACCTATCGTTTCGGGGGTGGGGTCAGTCACAGAACCATTGTCTAAGTATTTGGACTGGATTTTGCGACCCCTTTTGCAAGTACCAGCGCTAGTAAGGGATACCAATCAGTTTTTAGCATGCAGAATTTAGCATGGCCAGAGAACTGTCTACTTGAATCAATTGATATTTAGTAGCTTTATACATGCATACCACAAAAATTAGGAGTTGATTGTATAAGAATTATTGGAGCACACAGATAGACAGGAACGCACTATTCAATTTATATGCGATGCATTAAAAATTTGTCTTGAATAACAACTCATTCCACTTTGACGGGCACTGGTACACGCAAACGGGGAGAGTGGCAATGGGTGCCCCCATTACGTGTACTTTTGACAATTTATATGTGGCTATTTTTTAAAGTAAATTTGTGTTTATGGAGAAAAATCCTTTCCTCAAGTTCGTCCGGTGCTATCTTCGGTTCGGGGATGATGTGTTCATGGCCTGGGATGGCACCGTGGCGGAATTTGAGGATTTTGTAAGGTACCTGAATAATAACAAACAAATGAATCTCACATATAAAATTGAAAGTGCACAACTTGAGTTCTTGGATGTACTTGTGAAAATGGAAAAAGGACAGGTTACTACAGTAAGCAGTAAGCTATAGAAAACCTTCTGCGTGTAATTCTCCCCTTCATTTTTCCAGCTAGCATTCATCTCATGTTAAAAAAGCTGTGCCTTATGGGCAGTTTTTACGGCTACACCTAATAAACGGCACGGATGACGGCTTCTTGATACCAGCTGGGGAACTGAGGGAGAGATTACTCATGAGGGGTTATCCAAATGAGATTTTGGATAGGGCTCTGGACAGAGCATTTGCATATAACAGAAGTACAGAGGCGATCAAAAGTTTGGACACCCCAGGTAAAAATTTGTATTAATGTGCATAAAGAAGCCAGGGAAATATGGAAAAATCTCCAAAAGGCATCAAATTACAGATTAGACATTCTTATAATATGTCAACAAACGTTAGATTTTATTTCCATCATTTACACTTTCAAAATAACAGAAAACAAAAAAACCGTGTCTGCAAAAGTTTGGGCACCCTGCAGACTTTTAACCAGAAAGATCTGGCAGACACTGGAGTTGTGGTACATAAAGAGATACTTGTACAAATATGGTCTTCATGGAAGAGTCATCAGAAGAAAACCTCTTCTACGTCCTCACCACAAAAATCAGTGTTTTAACTTTGCAAATGAACATATAGACAAGCCTGATGCATTTTGGATACAAGTTCTGTGGACCAATGAGGTTAAAATTGAACTTTTTGGCCGGAATGAGCAAAGGTACGTTTGGAGAAGAAGGGGAACAGAATTTAATGAAAATAACCTCTGTTCAACTGTTAAGCATGGGGGTGGATCAATCATGCTTTGGGGTTGTATTGCAGCCAGTCGCACAGGTAATATCTCATGGGTAGAAGGAAAAACGGATTCAATAAAATTTCAGCAAATTTTGGATGCTAACTTGATGCCATCTTTGAAAAAGCTGAAGTTAAGGAGAGGATGGCTTCTATAAATGGATAATGATCCTATACACACCTCGAAATCCACGGGGGATTACATCAAGAGGCATAAACTGAAGGTTTTTCCATGGCCTCCACAATCTCCTGATCTCAACATAATTGAAAATCTATGGATAGACCATAAAAGAGCAGTGCGTGACAGACAGCCCAGAAATCTCAAAGAACTGGAAGACTTTTGTAAGGAAGAATGGCAAAGATACCTCAAACAAGAATTGGAAGACTCTTGGCTGGCTCCAAAAAGTGTTTACAAGCGGTGATACTTGCCAAAGGGGGCAGTACAAGATATTAACTCTGCAGGGTACCCAAACGTTTGCAGATGCCATTTTTTTGTTTTCTGTTATTCTGAAAGTATAAATGATGGAAATAAAATCTAACTTTTGTTGACATATTATAAGAATGTCTAATCTGTAATTTGATGCCTTTTGGAGATTTTTCCATCTTTCCTTGACTTCTTTATGCACATTAATAAAAATGTTTACCTGGGGTGCCCAAACTTTTGATCCCCACTGTAAGTTGCTCGGAAAAAGAGATTACAAGCAAAACACCGCCCCTGGTAGGAGGGAACATTTTTCCTTCTCCTTTAGGTTCAGTCTGATGGTGGATCGGATTAGGAAAATCCTTCAGAAAAAATTGTTCATAATAAAAAATCATGTTGAATGTAATAAAATTGTTCCTGCAAGACCGATGGTAACATTTCGTAGGTGTAGTAACTTTAAAGATCAGGTAACAAGAAGAAGTTTTGTTCTGAAGTAAAACCCAATGCAGACTGGCTTATAAAATCGGGTCTGGTTGGGAATCACCGGTGCGGCTCTTGTTCTTGGTGCCCCCATTTAAAACTAGGTAAATATGTCAAGGTCAGAGATGTGGACATGATGGTGAAAACCTTGATTATGTGCAGTACCCCCTGGGTAGTGGTATGTCATTACCTGTAGTTGCGGAAGATTCTACGTGGGTAGCAGGAAGAGGCCCGTTCACACCAGATTTCGTGAGCATGTCTATTATGTGCGCACTCATAGGGGATCACCACGTTTTATTGAGCATATGAATATGATGCATGGTGGAAATTGTAATGATCTAGTGCTCCAAGGTATAGAATGTGTCTCAAAGAGAGAGTGATGTGATTTAAGAAACTCCTTCTGCAATCAGAAGTCCGATGGATAATTAGAACTAACGCGCAAGGTAACCTAGGTTTAAATGGGAGGCTGGATTTCAGTGTCTTCTTGTAGTTGAAATGTCTTGCATTGCACAAGATTTTATAATGTTTATTTTAAATATGTTTTATTCTGTAAACCTATTGGTCCCTCCTTCATGCATGTCACCAGGTAAGAGTACTAAAAGGTGAGGTGCCTAGAAGAGGGCAGGGTCTGATGAAGTGTGCATGCGCACACGCAACAGCTGTCACTCAAATCATGTGCTGAAGAGCGTCCGAATTGTCCTGCTTGTGATTTGATTTTATGCACCGTTGAAATAAAGTAATAGCGCTGCTTGGCACCTTGAAGACCCGTGAGTGCGGCCCATTCATTCTTCTATTATTGCATTTGTGGGACATCTCCCCTTTCCTGGGCTTCTTTGCACCACAGCAGGTGCATTGCATGCGGACTAGAAATGAGCGAACTTTTGAAAAATTCAATTCAGCCAATTGACCAAATTTTCGCAAAAAATTAGTTTTGGGTTAAATTTATTTGCAGAAAATCTCTATTAAAAACTGCTATTTCTGGCCTACAGAGAGCCTCAATAGGGGTAAGGTAATTGCCGATACCGATAATGCCCAAAATGGTGATTATCGGCCGATAATATCGGCCAAACCGATAATCGATCGATCCCTTTTACAAAGGACCAATTCTAACAAGGAGTCACATGTCACACGGCAGCACAATGACAGAGCCTGGAGGTGTCAACAGTATGAGGAGACCATATAGTGGCTAAATGACTGCCTGGAGTTTTGTGGCAGCATGAGGAGACCATATAATGTCTTAACGGTACACCTGGAGTTGGCTGAGGCATTAGGAGTCCATATAGTGGCTGAATGAGACTCCCTGGAGGTGGCAGCAGCAGCACCAGGAGTCCTGAAAGTGGCCATAATACAGAAGAATTTCTGAAACTGGGGACCAGCACCTTAATTATGTTTTGCAGTATCAATGGCAGCACAATGAGAGAGCCTGGAGGTGATAGCATCAGCATGAGGAGACCATAGAGCAGCAAAATCAGAGAGCCTGGAGGTGGCAGCATCAGCATAAGGAGACCATATGATGGCACAATGACAGAGCCTGGAGGTGGCAGCATCAGCATGAGGAGACCATATGGAGGCACAATGACAGAGCCTAGAGGTGGTAGCATTAGCATGAGGAGAGCATAGAGCAGCACAATGACAGAGCCAAAATGGTACACTACTTAGTTGTAGGTATGTGGTATGCACATATGAGGGCAGAAAAATGCACCACAGTATGCTTAAAATAACATATTTTAGTAAAACAACAGCCGGTGATTACTTTTCCCTGTCCATTCACAGTATCTAGGCCCTTGAGAGTTTACCAGGTACAAAATAATACACTACTTAGATGAAGGTATGTCATCTGCACTTATGAGGGCAGAACAATGCGCTACCATACACTTCAAAAGTTATTTGAGTAAAACACCAGCCGGTGATTACTTTTGGCTGTTCTTTCACAGTATGAAGGCCCTTGACAGATTAACAGGTACAAAATAGTACACCACTTAGATGTAAATATGTGGTATGCACTTATGAGAGCAGAAAAATTTGTTACAGTATGCTTAAAAAGCGTATCGGAGTAAAACACCAGCCGGTGATTACTTATGGCTGTCCTTTCACAGTATGTAGGCCCTTGACAGATTAACAGGTACAAAATAGCACACCACTTAGATGTAGGTATGTGGAATGCATTTATAAGGGCAGAAAAATGCCCTACAGTATGCTAAAAAAAAAATGCCCACAACACCAGCAGTACACTTTATGCGCCATTTTATGCTAGGGACGTTAGGGACCCACTCTAAATAGGTGGCCTTGACATGGCGAGTGGGCTTGTACTTTTTGATCAAAAATGTATACTAACAACCTGTTAGTTTTTGATATTATGCTGAGAAGCAATTAGATCATTATACAAGATTGTAGATGTGCACCATGTCTGTTTTTCTACCCGAATTCACACTGTGATTTTTATCCCCTCTTTTTTTTTTTGTTTGAACATGTGCTGCACTCTTCCCCACCCCCTCAGCCCAACCCTATATAAGTAGTAGTTAGCTACACATGGGTCATTTCTTTCCTAGCAGCCTCCCAGTCTGACTGGGAGAGCATGGTAAGTGAGCCATTACACCTTGTTCACACTGGTGTGGTGCTGTGCGGTGTCCGTTGCTGCCGTGGTGCCGTGTCTGCGGGGGGGTGCGGCCCATAGACTGGTTTGAGTGGCATTGGGGCCGCTCTGCCAGTGGGTCGTTCCCCCCTGTGGGCATTGGTGTTGCGGCGGTGGTGGTCGCCGCTCGGTGCTGCGCCATTTTATTCTAGGGACGTTAGGGACCCACTCTAAATAGGTGGCCTTGACGTGGCGAGTGGGCTTGTACTTTTTGATCAAAAATGTATACTAACAACCTGTTAGTTTTTGATATTATGCTGAGAAGCAATTAGATCATTATACAAGATTGTAGATGTGCACCATGTCTGTTTTTCTACCCGAATTCACACTGTGATTTCTATCCCCTCTTTTTTTTTTGTTTGAACATGTGCTGCACTCTTCCCCACCCCCTCAGCCCAACCCTATATAAGTAGTAGTTAGCTACACATGGGTCATTTCTTTCCTAGCAGCCTCCCAGTCTGACTGGGAGAGCATGGTAAGTGAGCCATTACACCTTGTTCACACTGGTGTGGTGCTGTGCGGTGTCCGTTGCTGCCGTGGTGCCGTGTCTGCGGGGGGGTGCGGCCCATAGACTGGTTTGAGTGGCATTGGGGCCGCTCTGCCGGTGGGTCGTTCCCCCCTGTGGGCATTGGTGTTGCGGCGGTGGTGGTCGCCGCTTGGTGCTGCGCCATTTTATGCTAGGGACGTTAGGGACCCACTCTAAATAGGTGGCCTTGACGTGGCGAGTGGGCTTGTACTTTTTGATCAAAAATGTATACTAACAACCTGTTAGTTTTTGATATTATGCTGAGAAGCAATTAGATCATTATACAAGATTGTAGATGTGCACCATGTCTGTTTTTCTACCCGAAAGTACACAACAGTGCTGCAGCACACAGTCACTGTGTACTAAAATCAAAATTGCAAAAAGACTCTCTCTCAAATACTATTAGGAATCGACTGCTGGGTATGGATTATACCGTCTACAGACTAGTATAACCAGCAGACCTGTTGTTGTGGAACAAAGAAACAGATTTGCCCTAAAAAAATATTTTTCCCTCCTCTCAAAACATTTCTGCAGCTAAGGCAACACACATCTCTCTGCCCCTCTCTGTAATACAATGCTGTGCACAGTGACTGAGGGGTTAATTGGTGCAGTAAGAATTAATTTCTGTGCAAAAACTCTGTGCTCTGTGTCCAACAGAAGGCTGAGGTGACTAAGAGGTGAAACGCTGCTGCAAAAAGCTTTTCTGTGTAACACACACAGAGCAATGTCCGTCCTTCCATGTAATGAATGAAACAACGAGCTGGAAAATGGCTGCCGAATATATAGGGCTGTGACATCACAGGGGTGACTGGCTGCTGATAGGCGGCATCCTGCATGCGATTCAGGGTCATCACGCCCACCCGCCTTCCCGCCTTGCCTTCCCGCCTTCTCAGCGTTCCTTGCCCCATTTCCTGTCACATGGATCTGCCATTTTAGATGCCCTGGAGCTTGGACCACAGGAAATGGAGTTTAATGAAGCGATTTGTGTGATAGAATAGCCACGTTATCCACATTTATTGCAAATTGAAATTTGCATGAAATTTGTAACAAATTCAGGTTTGTCAGCTTCGATTCACTCATCTCTAGTGCGGTCCACGATCCCCATTTGTACGACTGCCAGTTCTGGCTCGGTGTCTGGTCAGAGCAAGATATAAGGGGTTGGAGTGCCGACTTCTGTCTCTTTTGGATCATAACTGAACATTAGAAGTTTACATTCAAGTCTTTTGGTCTTACTTGGGGCTTGAATTAATTGTGTGGTTTTGTCTGGGTCCCATTTTTTTTTTTGCCCCCGATTTGATCTTTATCATACTCAGGCACTATTATATCCAGAGCATGATATTTGGGGACACATGGAGCAGCAGAAGGCACAGAATTAGTAATAGCATCAGGAGCTATACAGGGGATAACAGCTGCAGAAGGGAGGGCCAAACAAGTCTTAGCATAATTTGCATTCTCTGGGAGAGATCATCATAATAGTCTAACCTGGATGAGAAGAAAAAGGAATAGAACATCTACAGTGGGAGAAGATTTTACCTGTGAGTAACCACATGTAATGATTCTGTATTTTGTGACTGAATATGAACATGAGGGGGCCCTTAAAATAACTTGCTATGATGTCTAGCCTTTTCTAGATACACCTCTGTGTAGGCTGTTTTTGACCCAAGGTATTTATTCTTACTGCTTTATTTGGAGTTGGGTCGACATTTTTCCTCCTGAAATAGGGGACCAAGTAGAGATGTGTGTTAAACTTGATGGGCTTATGAATCTATATCGATGCATCTATATCATGCATAGGCAACCTTCGGCACTGCTGATGTTTTGGACTACATTTCCCATGATGCTTTTGCAGCATTTTGGCTGTAAGAGCATCATGGGAGATGTAGTCCATAACATCTGCCGTGCCGAAGGTTGCCTATGCCTGATCTATATAAAGTGTCCATACACCTTTTTAAGCTGTTTGATGAATAGTGTTGATGAACATGATTTCAATGAGGAGAGTAGACAAACTGCTCATTTGCATTACTGTTGACTGGGCTTTAAATTACCAGTTACCAATAGACAAGAGCAAACTTTTCAAAAGTTTAGTTCCTCCGTATCACTGAACTGTGACAAAAAGTTCTTGTTCTAACCAAAGTAGTTCTATCTGACCCTGCCCTTCACCTATACCCCTACATGTGTGTATAACACTTTATAAGAGCCAAAAATCCCTTTATAGCACTGTTAGGTCACCTAGAAGCGTATCTAAATACTTCTAAGCTGTTCTAAAGGCAAAGTTAATTTCAAAGTTACAGCAACATATATGGCTATGGGTAAAGAGATGGTACCTGGTAATAACTAACAGGTTGAATAAAAACACAGTTTGCTAGCATATTTTTTCTGCTTTTTAAAAGTAATATCTAAAAATTATCCCTTTTTGGAGGCAAATGCCTGCAGGGGTTTATAGGCACACAGAGGTATCGAAAGAATCCATAGCTTCTTTTCAAGTGGTTAACAGGTTTTGTGCCTGAAAAGTGGAAAGGGGTTTTTCCAAGCTGTAAAAATATGATTCACATTTTGGATTGACATCCCGGAAAGTGCAAAAAAGTGACACAAAACCAAACTTTTAATATATTGTTCATTGTGGAATTATAAAACACTTTGCTATTTACTTGCTGTGGAAATTCTCAACCTTTATATGTTTTTAATGTAATTGAAAAAAGCGGCAACAAGGTGGCTCTGTTCTGTTCTCTGCGCAAGTCAAACAATTAGTTTGGTCTCCTCCCCGACTTGCAGAAGTCCAAACTCAGGAAGTGTGTGTGGAGCATGGCGAGGCACAGCTCTCACAGGTATCAGTGACGTCGCGCCTGCTGGGGAACACACACTTTCTTCTGCCAGAAGCTCACACAATGTGAGCAAGGGGGAAAGTATGATACAGAACATTTTTTTAAGGGCAGAAGGGGTGTTAGGAGTAATTAGGGAATATAATCTGAATTAGTTTACAAAATATGGTTTGATGACAGGCACTCTTTAAGAGCCCATGTGACAATTTCTGAACTGATCTCATATCCAAGTCCAGGAATTACACTTTCAGGTCAATCTCCCAGGGTGATATGTTTGCCTTTTTAAGCGGAATTTGTTTTGAGATAAATATAAAATAAAATCACGTGATGAGTTTCTTGGGATAGTTTGGGAAAGTAATTTTCCATTTTTTATCGGTGAATTCACAAAGAATTTGACCCCTGAAATGTATTAGGAATGGATTTCCTCAAAATGGCACAATGCAGAAAATGAAGGCTATAAAGTGGTTCATAAACTTAGTACAGATCAATTGCACATTTTCTTTTAATACAATAGTTTTCGCTTGCATTTCTTCTAATACACATGTCCTTATGTACTCTCTTTTTTTTTCTGTATTTTCAAATAAAATTTTGTATTGTAAGAAAAAACTTTGAGGCTATGTTTCCATTGGGATTTTTTTTTAGGCCCCAAAAAACGCCAGTACTACTGTACAGCATATTTTTTTTTTGCAACCAGATGATTGTAGGCGGTTAATAGGGAGACGTAAAACACCAAACCCACTTTCACGTTTTTTCCTACATCTCAACCATTTTGTTACAATTTTGGGCTCAGTGGCAATTTTTTAAAATCACAGCATGCTGAGACTATGGAGTTTTTTTTTTATACAAAAACGCCATTGTTTCAGCATTGGAGGAAAGAAGTGATGCATAACCCCACCACTTAGCTCCACCGATCATAGCCATATGCAGAGTATACATCATGAGTGCTATGCATCGGCCCAAAAAAGTTAACTAAGAAAAAGTTAACTAGCACTGCTGAGCAGCAATAGTTAACTCCTTGGGGTGGGGTACACAGTATATACAGCATTTATATAGATGGCTGTAAATATTGTAAACTGTGGGCAGAGACAATTACTTACAACTTTGGCTTCTGTTCTGGCCTGTTCCACTTGGGTTAATGTCACTAGAGGTGGTGCTTTGTATCCAACCCACTGAGTGGTCCCCTTTAGGAAAAATGATGTCACAACCACACCCCTTTGTGATGTCACACCATACTACCGGTGGCCGGACTCAGAGTTCAGAACAATGTTCCAAACACTGAGGCAGTGGAGTACCCCTTTAAGTAAGCCATTTACCGTCTGTTCTGTATGATTGCAATGTGGCACATTACTGGGTTAACCCCTTAAAGACCAGGTTTTTTTTCTGCTTTTGCATTTTTGTTTTTTCCTCCTTACCTTTAACCCTTTAACCCCTTAAGAAATCAAGGTTTTTCCGTTTTTGCACTTTCGTTTTTTCCTCCTTACCTTTTAAAAATCATAACCCTTTCAATTTTCCTCCTAAAAATCCATTTTATGGCTTATTTTTTGCGTCACCAAATCTACTTTGCAGTGACATCAGTAATTTTACCCAAAAATTCACGACGAAACGGAAAAAAAATAATTTTGCGACAAAATCGAAGAAAAAACGCCATTTTGTAATTTTTCGGGGCTTCCGTTTCTATGCAGTGCATATTTCGATAAAAATGACACCTTATAATTATTCTGTAGGTCCATACGGTAAAAATGATACCCTACTTATATAGGTTTGATTTTGTCGTACTTCTGGAAAAAATTTGGCTAGCTGGATGTGGATCCTCTGTGCCAGCGAGGGATTGGCGTGGACCGTGTCGGTGGACCGGTTCTAGGGTTGCTACTGGTTTTCAACAGAGCCCGCCGCAAAGCAGGATGGTCTTGCTGTGGCGGTAGCAACCAGGTCGTATCCACCAGCAACGGCTCAACCTCGCTGACTGCTGAGAAGGCGTGGGACAGAAGGACTAGGCAGAGGCAAGGTCAGACGTAGCAGAAGGTCGGGGCAGGCGGCAAGGTTTGTAGTCAATGAGGATAGCAGGAGATCTGGAACACAGGCTTTGGACAACACTAAACGCTTTCTCTGGCACAAGGCAACAATATCCGGCAAGGAAGTGCAGGGGAAGTGAGGTAATATACACAGGGAGCAGGTGGAAGCTAATTAGACTGATTGGGCCAGGCACCAATCACTGGTGCACTGGCCCTTTAAATCTTAGAGAGCTGGCGCTCGCGCGCCCTAGAGAGCGGAGCCGCGCGTGCCAGAACATGACAGCCGGGGACCGGGACGGGTAAGTGGCTTGGGATGCGATTCGCGAGCGGCGCGTCCCGCTATGCGAATCGCATCCCCATCGCGAATGTCAGTGCAGTGCTCCCAGTCAGCAGGTCTGACCGGGGCGCTGCAGAGAGGAGAACGCCGCGAGCACTCCGGGGAGGAGCAGGGACCCGGAGCACTCGGCGTAACAATACGTTTAAAAATGTCCCCTTCTGACCCCTATAACTTTTTTATTTTTCCACGTACAGGGCGGTATGAGGGCTCATTTTTTGCGCCGTGATCTGAAGTTTTTATTGGTATGATTTTTGTTTTGATCAGACTCTTTGATCACTTTTTATTCATTTTTTAATGGTATAAAAAGTGACCAAAATACTCTTTTTGGGACTTTGGAATTTTTTGCTCGTACGCCATTGACCCTGCAGTTTAATTAGTGATATATTTTTATAGTTCGGACATTTACACATGCGGCGATACCACATATGTTTATTTTTATTTACACTGTTTTATTTTTTTATGGGAAAAGGGGGGTGATTCAAACTTTTATTAGGGAAGGGGTTAAATGACCTTTATTAACACTTTTTTTTTACTTTTTTTTTTGCAGTGTTATAGGTCCCATAGTGACCTATAACACTGCACACACTGATCTCCTATGCTGATCACTGGCGTGTATTAACATGCCTGTGATCAGCGTTATCGGCGCTTGACTGCTCCTGCCTGGATCTCAGGCACGGAGCAGTCATTCGTCGATCGGACACCATGGAGGCAGCTAAGGGCCCTCCTGGTGTCCTGCAAGCTGTTTGGGAGGCCGCGATTTCACCGCGATGGTCCCGAATAGCCCGACTGACTAGCCGGGATACTTTCACTTTCGCCTTAGAAGCGGCGGTCAGCTTTGACCGCCGCTTCTAAAGGGTTAATACCGTACATTGCCGCGATCCCGGCCGTTGATGAGCGCCGGGACCGACGCGATGTGATGCTTCATATCGTGGAAGCCGGCGCAGGATGTAAATATATGTCCTGCGTCGTTAAGGGATTAAGGACCCGGGATTTTTCCGTTTTTGCATTTTCGTTTTTTCCTCCTTACCTTTAAAAAATGGTAACTCTTTCAATCTTTCACCTAAAAATCCATATGATGGCTTATTTTTTGCGCCACCAATTCTACTTTGTAATGACTTCAGTCATTTTACCCAAAAATCTATGATGAAACGCGGAAAAAAAATCAATGTGAGACAAAATTAAAAAAAAACGCCATTTTGTAACTTTTGGGAGCTTCCGTTTCTGCACAGTACTTTTTTCGGTAAAAATGACTCCTTTTTATTCTGTAGCTCCATACGGTTAAAATGATACCCTACTTATATAGGTTTGATTTTGTCATACTTATGGAAAAAATCAAAACTACATGCAGGAAAATTTATACGTTTAAAATTGTCATCTTCTGACCCCTATAACTTTTTTATTTTTCCGCGTATGGGGAGGTATGAGGGCTCATTTTTTGCGCCGTGATCTGAAGTTTTTAGTGGTACTATTTGCATTGATAGGACTTATTGATCGCTTTTTATTCATTTTTTCATGATATAAAAAGTGACCAAAAATGCACTATTTTGGATTTGGAATTTTTTTGTGCGCACGCCATTGACCGTGCGGTTTAATTAATGATATATTTTCATAATTCGGATGTTTCCGCATGCGGCGATAACACATATGTTTATTTTTATTTACACTGTTTTTTTTATGGGAAAATGGGGGTGATTCAAACTTTTAATAAGGGAGGGGTTAAATGATCTTTATTCACTTTTTTTTCACTTTTTTTTGCAGTGTTATAGCTCCCATAGGGACCTATAACACTGCACACACTGATCTTTCACATTGATCACTGGTTTCTCTTAAGAAACCAGTGATTGATGATTCTGCCGCTTGACTGCTCATGCCTGGATCTCAGGCACTGAGCAGTCATTCGGCGATCGGACAGCGAGGAGGCAGGTAGGGATCCTCCAGCTGTCCTGTAAGCTGTTCGGGATGCCGCAATTTCACCGCGGCTATCCCGAACAGCTCCCTGAGTTAACCACCATGGTTTCACTTTCATTTTAGACGCGGCATTCAACTTTGAATGCCGCGTCTAAAGGGTTAATAGCGTGCGGCAGCGCGATCAATGCCGCGTGCTATTAGCCACGGGTCCCAGCCGTTGTTAGAGGCCGGGCCCGACCCGACGCAGTGGCCCCGCATTATAGATCGGGAGCGCGGACTCAGGGGATACAGGTACGCCCTGGGTCCTTAACAGGTTAAAAAATCATAACTCTTTCAATTTTGCACGCTTATGTTTTTTGCCACCAATTCTACTTTCTAATGACGTCAGTCATTTTACCCAAAAATCTACGACGAAACGGAAAAATAAATCATTGTGAGACAAAATTGAAAAAAAAACGCCATTTTGTTATTTTGGTGGCTTCTGTTTCTACACAGTCAATTTTTTGGTAATAATGACACTTTCTCTCTATTCTCTAGGTCCATGTGATTAAAATGATACCCTACTTATGTAAGTTTGATTTTGTCGTACTTCTGGAAAAAATGCAGGAAAATTTATACGTTTAAAATTGTCTTCTTCTGACCCCTATCACTTTTTTATTTTTCTGCGTATGGGGCGGTATGAGGGCTAATTTTTTGCGACGTGATCTGAAGTTTTTTGCGGTACCATTTTTGTATTGATCGCTTTTTGATCGCTTTTTATTCATTTTTTCATGATATAAAAAGTGACCAAAAATACACAATTTTGGACCGTGCTGTTTAATTAATGATATATTTTTATAATTAGGACATTTCCACATGTGGCGATACCACATATGTTTATTTTTATTTACACAGTTTTTTTTTTTTTTTTATGGGAAAAGGGGGGTGATTCAAACTTTTATTAGGGAAGGGGTTGAAGGATCTTTAACACTGCACACACTGATCTTTTACATTTTCCAATGGTTTCTCATAGGAAACCATTGATCAATGATTCTGCCGCTTGACTGCTCATGCCTGGATCTCAGGCACTGAGCAGTCATTCAGCGATTGGACACCAGGAGGCAAGGTAGGAGACCCTCCTCATGTCTTACAGCTGTTCGGGATGCCGCAATTTCACCGCGGGGATCCTGAACAGCCCCCTGAGCTAACCGGCAACAATTTACTTTCACTTTAGACGCGGTGTTTTACTTTAAATGCCGCGTCTGAAGGGTTAATAGCATGCGGCACCGCAATCAGTACTATAGAAGAGTTTTAGAAGGAGAGTTTTGCTATGGGGACTTGCTCATGCACTAGACAGTTCCTGATATGGGCATCAGGTGTCAGCAGAGAGCACTGTGGAAAAGACAAAATAAAATTCAAAAAGAAAATATTTTTCTCTGTAGCATATAGCTGCTAAAAAGTACTGGAAGGGTAAAGATTTTTTAATAGAAGTTATTTACAAATCTGTTTAGCTTTCTGGCCCCAGTTGACCGGAGTACCCCTTTAACGGGAGGCAGTAGGGAACACTATCCTGGGTGAGTTGCTGACTTCCTCTTCAAAATCTGGAGGGCCAAAGTTTGGAGATCACTGTGCGGTGCAGTGGTCTCTAAGCTGTGGCCCTCCAGATCTTGCAAAACTACCAACTCCCAGTGTGGACAGTTCCTAAAATGGACAGAGGTGTCAGCAGAGAGCACTGTGGTCAGGCAGAAAGGATATTCCAAAAGAAAGAACTTCCTGCGGAGCGTACAGCAGCTGATAAATACTTAAATAATTAAGATTTTTAGATTTTTAAATAGTAATTTACCAAAAAAAATTTTTGCCAGCGGAGTATACCTTTAAGCTGATTTTTTATCCAATTATATATTTTGGATCAAAGTGAATAAAGTAACAAAAAATTAAAGTAACAAGTTGTACAGCAGAAATAACGTAGCAAAGCACATGGGTCAATAGGTGCAAATAAGTATTTATAAAGCTTAACCTGTGAGGAAAATATCAGGCATAGCTATACTGAAAGATAGGAATGGGGAATACAGTGGTCCCTCAACATATGATATTAATTGGTTCCAGGAGAACCATCATATGTTGAAACCATCATATGTCGAGTACATATGTCTATGTAAAAATGGTAATTGGTTCTGGGGCCTCGGAACCATTGTATGTTGAATACATATCTCTATGGGAAACTGCCAATTGGTTCTGGGATGACCAGTGTATGGGGAGTGTTTAACAAACCAGGGTGCCGCCAGCTGTTGCACAACTACAACTCCCAGCATGCATGTACAGCCATTGACTGTCTGGGCATGCTGGGAGTTATAGTTTTGCAACAGCTGGAGGCACACTGATAGGGAAACATTGATGTATGGGGTGTATAGTGTGTCTATGTATTGTATATGATGTGTGACATCGCATGCCTTACTGTACAGTTCTTTAAATACCTTCAGGGGGGGACAGAATGTCCTCCATTACCGACTACAGCTCCATAGGAAAGGAAGGGGAGGGCAGCCAGCAGCTCATTGGATGTCTGCAGCAAGATGCTGCAGGCTATTGGCTATGGCTGCACTGGGGGGTGGGGCTTACATGGAGCTCACAGTGGAAGCCTGCGTGAGTTAGCAGGACAGCATGTGAGTAACAGGAGGCAGAACGGGGCACATTATACAACTATCTGTCATTTGCTGAAGTTCGCTGTCAGATAGCTGTTTGTACGATGGCCCCGACACACAGCAGCATCATATGTCGAGGCTGCCTTCAACATACGATGGGCTCTGAGAGGCCATCATATGTTGAAATGATCATATGTCGGGGCCATCATAAGTCGAGGGATCACTGTACTATATTAGGAAAACTAACCATAAATACAGAAAAATATAAGGACACAAATATACACATACAGTCGGGCAAAAAGTATTTAGTCAGCCATCAATTGTGCAGGTTCCCCCACTTAAAAAGATGTGAGGGCTGTAATTTTCATCATGGGTTTACCTCAACTATGAGAGACATAATGAGAAAAAAAATCCATAAAATCACATTGCCTTATTTTTGAAGAATGTATTTGCAAATTATGGTGGAAAATACGTATTTGGTCAATAATAAAAGTTCAGCTCAATACTTTGTTATATACCCTTTATTGGCAATGACTGAGGTCAAATGTTTTCTGTAAGTCTTCACAAGGTTTTCACACATTGTTGCTGGTATTTTGGCCCATTCCTCCATGCAGATCTCCTCTAGAGCAGTGATGTTTTCTAGAGCAGGAGACTGGCTAGGCCACTCTAGGACCTTGAAATGCTTCATTGCCCAGGCGGTGTGTTTGGGATCATTGTCATGATGAAAGACCCAGCCACATTTCATGTTCAATGCCCTTGCAGATGGAAGGAGGTTTTTACTCAAAATCTCACCGATACATGGCCCCATTTATTCTTTCCTTTACACAGATCAGTCATCCTGGTCTCTTAGCAGAAAAACAGCCCCAAAGCATGATGTTTCCACCCCCATGCTTCACAGGAGGTGTAGTGTTCTTTGGATGCAACCCAGCATTCTTTCTCCTCCAAACACTCCTCAACGACGAGTTGAGTTTTTACGAGAAAGTTCTACTTTGGTTTCATCTGACCATATGATATTCTCCTAATCCTCTTCTGGATCCTCCAAATGCTCTCTTTAATGCAAACTTTAGAAGGGCCCGGACATGTACTGGCTTAAGTAGGTGGACACGTCTATCCCAGCATAATTTGAGTCCCTGGCGGCATAGTGTGTTACTGATGGCAGCCTTTGTTACTTTGGTCCCAGCTCTCTGCTGGTCATTCTCTAGGTCCCTAGGTCCCCCATTTGGTTCTGGGATTTTAGCTCACCGTTCATGTGATAATTTTGACACCACAGGGTGAGATCTTGCGTGGAGCCCCAGATTGATGGAGATTATCAGTGGTCTTGTATGTCTTCCATTTTCTAATAATTGCTCCCAAGCTGCTTGCCTATTGCAGATTTAGTCTTCCCAGCCAGGTGCAGGTCTACGATTTTGTTTCTGGGGTACTTTGACAGCTCTTTGGTCTTGGCCATGGTGGAGTTTGGAGTGTGACTGTTTGAGAATTTGGACAGGTTCAAACAGGTGCCATCAATACAGGTAACAAGTGGAGGACAGAGGAGACTCATAAAGAAGAAGTTACAGGTCAGTGAGAGACAGAAATCTTGCTTGTTTGTAGGGGACCAAATACTTATTTTCCACCATATTTTGCAAATAAATCCTTTAAAAATCAGACAATGTGATTTTTTGGATTTTTCTTCTCATGTTGTCTCTCATAGTTGAGGTATACCTATGATGAAAATTACAGGCCTTTCTCATCTTTTTAAGTGGGAGAACTTGCATAATTGGTGTCTGAATAAATATTTTTTTGCCCCACTGTATAACATGGCAAACAGGGGAGAAAAGGACAATGGTACACAAACACACTGGGTAGAAATAAACATAAGAAAGCAAGGAGGATTGAATGCTCTCATAAGTTACACTGGGGATGGGGGATGTAGCCAAGTTTGAGAACCTGATAAGTCCTTAACCTCATTTTGGCCTTAAAGGGGTACTCTGCTGAAAACACAGCTGGGGACTCCTGCGATCTCCGCTGCGGAACCCCTGTTATTCAGTGCATGAAGCAAGATAGGGGATAAAATGTTTTCAGCTGAGTACCCCTTTAAGATCCTGGCCAATTTTTTTTTTTCATATTTTTTTTAAATCCTAAAATAATCTTTTAAAAGCCATAACTCTTTTATTTTTTCACCTACAGGCCCTTATGAGGGCTTGTTTTGTGTGTGACCAATTGTACTTTGTAATGTCATCTTTCATTTATCCATAAGATGTACCATGAAACCAAAAAATTTGCGGTCGGAAATTTATAAGAAAACTGTAATTTTGCAAACCCCCCAGTTTGGTTTTTATGCAGTGCACTTTATGGTAAAAATGATACATTATCTTTATTCCCTAGGTCAATTCAATTAATACAATATACAATACATATCGTTTTTCGATTATTTTACTGTTTAAAAAAATGCAATCTTTTTTTAACAAAATTTATATGCTTAAAATTGTCCTTTTCTGACCCCTATAACTTTTTAATTTTTCTGTAGACGGTGCTGTATGAGTGCTATTTTTTTGTGCCGAGATCTGTAGTTTTTATCGGTATCATTTTTGTTTTGATGGAACTTTTTTTTATCACTTTTAATGAAAAAAACTTTGATATATGTTGTGATTAAAAATCTGTATTTTTGGTGTTTGATATTTTTTTTTTAACGTTAACGCCATTTACCATGCAGGATCATAAACATCATGTTT
The DNA here is from genome assembly GCF_029499605.1 of Hyla sarda. NCBI lineage: Eukaryota > Metazoa > Chordata > Amphibia > Anura > Hylidae > Hyla > Hyla sarda. The sequence continues at coordinate 257,224,196 of NC_079190.1, forward strand.
TAATAGTTTGGACATTTACGAATGTCAATTCCAAATATATTTTTTCTTTTGTACAATGGGAAAATAAGGGTCATTTTTTTTTTATTAGGGAAGGGGATTTTATTTAATTCTAGAAACTTTTAAAACATTTTTTTTACACTTTTCAAGTCCCTAAAGGGGCTTTGTTATGCAATCATTAGACTGCATTTACTGTATAATGCTATGCCTATGGCATAGCATCATACATTGTGATTGGCTATCCACTGATCTAGTCTGGCTAAGCCAGCCAACCTCAGTTAGATCGGCAATCGGCAGAGCGAGGCAGGTAAAGGGACTCTCCTTCATCATTTTAGCTCACAGAAGCCCAGCGATCACATCACAGAGGTTCTGTGAGCCCCTCTGAGTTACTGATGATCTTTCACTTTCACTTAAGATGCTGTGATCAGCATTGATCACGGAGTCTAAAGGGTTAATGACCAGCAGCGGCGGGTGAGTGTGTGGCTACTGATGGCAGCCGACATTAATTCAAGTAGAGAAAAATCTGACATCCACAACACGCACATCCACAACATGCACATAGATCTAAGGCATCACAGTAAAATTTATTAACCCCTTAAGGACTCAGGGTTTTTCCGTTTTTGCACTTTTGTTTTTTCCTCCTTACGTTTAAAAAAATCATAATTCTTTCAATTTTGCACCTAAAAATCCATATGATGGCTTACTTTTTGCACCACCAATTCTAGTTTGTAATGTCATCAGTCATTTTACCCAAAAATCTACGGTGAAACGGAAAAAATAAAATTGAAGAAAAAAACTTTTGAGGTCATCCGTTTCTACGCAGTAAATTTTTCAGTAAAATGAAACCTTTTCATTATTCTGTAGGTCCATATGATTAAAATGATACCCTACTTATATAGGTTTGACTTTGTCGTAATTACATGCAGGAAAATTAATAGGTTTAAAATTGTCATCTTCTGACCCCTATAACTTTTTAATTTTTCCACGTATGAGGCGGCATTAGAGCTCATTTGAAATTTTTAGCGGTACCATTTTTGTATTGATTAGACTTTTTGATCGATTAAAAAAAAAAAACATTTTCTTGATATAAAAAGTTACCAAAAATACGCTATTTTGGACCTTGGAATTTTTTTGCACGTACGCCATTGACTGTGTGATTTAATTAACGGTACATTTACACATGTGGTAATACCACATATGATTATTTTTATTTTTATTTATACTGTTTTTTTTTAATCGGAAAAGGGGAGTGATTCAAACTTTTGTTAGGGAAGGGGTTAAATGATCTTTATTAACTTATTTTTTTTCACTTTTTTTTATTTGCAATGTTATAGCCCCCATTGGGGGCTATAACACTGCACACACTGATCTTTTACATTGATCATTGCTATCCCATAGGATAACATTGATCAATGATTCTGCCACTTGACTGCTCATGCCTGGATCACTGAGCAGTCATTTGATGAACGGACACACAGGAGGCCGGTAGGGACCCTCCTTGTGTGTTCCATCTGTTTGGGATGCCACGATCTCGCCGTGGCGGCACTGAATGGCCAACTGAGCTAGCCAGGATATGTTTTATGTTTACTTTCACTTTAGACGGTGATCAACTTTGAACGCCGTGGTTAAAGGGTTAATAGCATGCAGCACCGCGATCAGTGCCGTGTGCTATTAGCCATGGGTTCTGGCCGTTGCTAGAGGCCAGACCCATGGCCCCGCATTATAAAACGTGAGCGGACTCAGGGCATACAGGTATGCCCTGAGTCCTTAAGTGGTTAAACTAACAGGTTGTTAGTGTACTTAATGATCAAGAAGTGCAAGCCCGTTAGCCACGTGACAGCCAACTTTTCTTCTGATCTTTTGCCACACCTGGTAGAATGGAGAGCAGAGATGGGGATGGGGACCAACGAATCCCATCTCCACTCACCTGAGCACAGAATTATTCTGTTCAGACCAGAAAAAGGGAATGATTTTAAATGTCCACAAAATATTAGGGTTAGTACAGCTCTAACAAGCAAAGAACAAATATTTTAACTTACCCAGGATACCTGCATGTAAAAAGCTTATAGTTCATCTGAAGATGGAAAACTCTTTAGCTCCCTCTCCCATGCCTGGATCCAAGCTCTAAATAAGACTGAACTGGCAACAAATATCTTCAAAGGAAGTAATTAATTGACAAGGCAGGTGAACTCAATTTAAAAATGCAGATGGAGAGCCTACCATAATGAAGTCCTGCACCAGGAGGTCCTCCTCCATAGAAGGAAAGCCCCAGATAAACCTTGTACCCTCAGTGAGGTGTAGAGCACCCACAGCTATCGAAAGTGGCAGATTATGAAATATAGGAGGAAGGTGAGAAGGGTTAAGAAAAGTGGAGAAACCCAATATAGCAGCTTGCCTATTGCAGAAACTCAAGATTTGAGAAGTGTTGTACAAAGCAGCAGAGGACTTGGGTCTGTGGGATTAAAAAAGCCACAGTAAACATGTCTGAAATGAACCAGCCTATTCCATTTTCACTAAAACCTACAGCAAGCTAGTATGGGATGAACCCACCCATTCCATTTTCACTGAAACCTACCAAGCCCAGCAGCATCACTAAGCCAAGTAGTTCCTGAAACACACAGCCTGCATCAGGCAGCAGAATGTGTACATTTGAGGGCTTCACAACCCCTAACATTAAAAGATCAATGTTGAAATATTTATTGAGCATATATGTTTGCTAGTGCTAACATAAAAAAAATTGTAGGTGACATCCAAGACAGTCCCAGCAGCATCAGAAACCAATATATTGGCTGAATGACACACCCTGGAGGTGGGGAAAGCATAAGGAGCCCATGTAGTGTCTGAATGGCACAGCCTGGAGGTGGCTGAAGCATGAGGATACCATATAGTGGCTGAATGGCACAGCCTGTAGGTGGCATCAGGAGTCCTGAAAGGGACCCTAATGCAAGGAATTTCTGAAACTGGGGACCAGCACCTTAATTATGTTTTTCAGTATCCATGGCAGCACACTGAGAGAGCCTGGAGGTGGTAGCATCAGCATGAGGAGACCATAGAGCAGCACAATTATACAGCCTGGAGGTGGCAGCATCAGCATGAGGAGACCATATGGCAGCACAATGACAGTGCCTGGAGGTGGTAGCATCAGCATGAGGAGACCATATGGTGGCACAATGACAGAGCATGGATGTGGTAACATCAGCATGAGGAGACCATATTGCGGCACAATGACAGAGCCTGGAGATGATAGCAATAGCATGAGGAGACCATAGAGCAGCACAAACGCAGAGCCTGGAGCTGGCAGCAGCAGCATGAGGGCAATGCCAAATGAGGGTTGAGTGTGAGGAACCCACCGACTGTTGATTGGGGTGTCGAATGTCACTTGAGATGAAGTGGATGACCGAGTGAACTGATCAATAACGGCTGCTGGGTTGCTGGTCGCGACACCACTGCTAGCTGACACCGGGAGCTCAGACCTTTTGCTGTTACTATGGCTGGCACACACCCCTACTCTGCTGTGACCTCTGCCTGCGTCTGATGAATTTAGGCCTCTGCCACTCCTCTGTGCATGTCCTGGCAATACTCTTCCTGACATACTAATATGAGGGGATTACAATACGCTTCACTTCACTTAAAACAGTATTTGCGTGGAACAGCAGCAGGTGTGTACTATTGGCTGTCCTTTCAGAGTATTAAGGCCCTTTAGGCACTACAATACGCATTGAAAACTCTGTATTTTTGTAAAACACCAGCCGGTGAGTACTATTGCTTGGACTTTTACAGTATGTAGGCCCTTGACAGATTAACAGGTACAAAATAGTACACTACTTAGATGTATGTATGTGGTTTGCTCTGATGAGAGAAGAAAAATGCGCTACAATATGCATTAAAAACTCTGTATTTTTGTAAAACACCAGCCGTGAGTACTATTGCTTGGACTTTCACAGTATGTAGGCCCTTGACCGATTAACAGGTACAATATGGTAGACTACTTTCAGGTTTGAGAGCGGGCAAAAGACCTTGAAGAAAGATTAATAAAAAGAGCGTACCCGAAAAAAGTAGTTGATGCAGCCTTTGATAGAGCTGCCAATGTTCCCAGAGAAAAACTCCTCTGAATAAAATCAAAAGTCAGAAACACTGGACCTTCACGTGCCACTTTTTCTTTTGCAAACTCCAGTATGAACAGTGTTATACTCACTACTATGCTGAAACACTGGTACATACTTGAGTCTGACTCTGATCTGAAAGATCTGACCAAGGAAAAAACACTTATAGCATACCTTAAGAACATCACAATAGGGGAAAAATTTTTACTCAAACAGAACCGGTTACAAGATAAACATGATAACTGGTTATCACAAATAGCCCCCAAAGGAAATAAACCTTGCTGCAACTGCTCTTTTTTTCCACTCAATATCAATAGTAGAACTGTATTTATAGGAGGCATTGAACATGTGTTGCAGAATCTCTTAACTTGCCGTACTACATTCGTAGTATATGCCCTGATTTGCCCCTGTGGACTTTACTACATTGGCAAAACCAAGAGACACCTTTTCGTGAGGGTAAGAGAGCGCTTGCACTCCTTGGTCATGGGTAAGGGTGCTCGAAGATTTATTAGCCATATACGTGAAGTCCACAGGGGCAATGGGCATTGTATAAAATTCGCTGGATTGGAAACAGTTAACATGCCCAGCCAAGGTGGAGATAGACACCGCATCCTCATGCAAAAAGAATCCTGTTGGATTTTAAAATTAAGTGCCTTGGGGCCGGCTGTCCTCAATGACAGAATTGATCTAAGTGTATTTCTGTAAAGTCATTCTTAAAATTGTATCTTAGATGTATTTTGTATTTGTTCCCCTCCCCTTCCTTGCTTTCTATGTCTGTGTCTTGGTTGTTCACCTGAGCTTCACCCCTCCCCCATGCCTCACCTGCTTTATCAGCAGCCAGCCTGGGAGAACTCAGTGTGTTTGTAGCTTGAGGAAGTGCCAGACCGGCACGAAACTGCGCTGTCCTTCCCGCACCCCCTGCCTCATTTTCTGCCCTTCCCTGCATTATGTGTCTTCTATGATTTCCTGACAGAATAAACAGAAGTTCCTGCAGAATGGTGAGTTGCCGGGTCTTTTCTTCTATCACGTGCATTTGAATGAGATTTCTACACTCGCTGCACCACCTGAATCTGCTATTGAACTGTCCGGTGTTACTTTTTGGTTATTGCCCCTTACGTGGTTTCAGCATCGTTCTTCTCAGTGGTCAACTTAGATGTAGGTATGTGGTATGAATGTAGGAGGGCAAAAAATGCGCTACAGTACACTTGGAAAAGTATTTTCATGAAACAACAGCCAGTGATTAGTTTTCCCTGGCCTTTCACTGTATGTAGACTTGTTACAGATTAACAGGTACAAAAAAATGCATTACTTTGATATAGGTATATGGTTTGCACGAATGAGGGCGGAAAAATGCGCTACAGTACACTTGGAAAACGTATTTTCGTAAAACACCAGCCGGTGATTACTTTTGCCTGGACTTTCCCAGTATCTAGACTTGTTATAGATTTACAGATACAAAATAGTAGACTGCTTTGATAAAGGTATGTGGCATGCACGTATGAGGGCAGACAAATGCACTACAGTCTGCTGAAAAACATATTTTTGCACAGCAGCAGGACACAACAGTGCAGCACCACAAAAAAAAGGGGGATTAAACGCTAAATTGCACTCTGTCACAGAGTGTTAAGAATGGTGTGAACTGTTTTTTTTTACCATCTACAGACTAGTATAAGCAGCAGATGATTTCTTGTTTAAAAAAAATACACAGAATTGCGCTGAAAAATCATTCCTGTCTCCTGTGATAAGGTTCATGAAGTTCAGGCAGCTTCTTGATATGTATGAGGCAACGAAAAGCTATCTGCCCCTCTGATAAAATGCTAAGTGAAGTAACTGGGAGCTTAATGGCTGGTGTCAAAATCCTTCTCAGTGACAGCAAGCACTGCACTTCTCTCTGTCCACAACGCTGATGTAAATAGCAGTTGGCAGTGGAACACTGTGGTAAAATCAACTCAACGTCTCTGTGTACCACACACAGACACGCAGTCCGTCCTATCTCTGCAGTGTATATGGCATGAAATGAGCATCCACAAGATGGCTGCCGATTATATAGGGTTGTGACATAACAGGGGTCAATGAATGCTGATAGGCTACATCCTGCATGTGATTCAGGGTCATCACGTCTACCTTGCTTCCCGCCTCGCATTCCCGCCTTCCCAGCATCCCCTGCCCCATGTAATGACATGTGGATCCGCCATTTTAGGCGTATTGGAGCCGGGAACGCTGTAAAATGGAGTTTAACGAAGCGATTCACACAATAGAATCGCGGCAATATTCACATTCATTGTGAATCGAATAAATCCTGAAATTCGTAACGAATTTGGGTTCCTCTGCTTTGATTCGCTCATCTCTACTAATAACCATTATGGCATGCCTTTGGGGGTCCCCATCATATTGGGGAAGTGCTGTAGTCCATACTCTGAGAAACTGGAACAGCTGAAGAAGCAGGTGCTTGTGGTTAGTGATGTTGCGAACATAAAATTTTCCGTTTGCAAACGGCGAACGCGAATTTCCGCAAATGTTCGCGAACATGCAAACCGGGCGAACCGCCATGGACTTCAATAAGCAGGCAAATTTTAAAACCCACAGGGACTCTTTCTGGCCACAATAGTTATGGAAAAGTTGTTTCAAGGGGACTAACACTTGGACTGTGGTGTGTCGGAAGGGGATCCATGGCAAAACTCCCATGGAAAATTACATAGTTGATGCAGAGTCTGGTTTTAATCCATAAAGGGCATAAATCACCTAACATTCCTAAATTGTTTGGAATAACGTGCTTTAAAACAGGTATTATGTTGTATCGATCAGGTAGTGTAGGACTTCAGGGCAACCCCTGCTCCTCCAGCTGCTGGGACGGTGGGGCTCTCGTGCTGAGGAAGTGTCCTGGCTGCAGGACTTGCTGGAGCCTGAGTGGTGCTGCTGCCCCATTAACCCCCTCTCTACTGGCCTGTGCTGAGACTTCATCTCAACATCTCCGCAGCGGAGGAGAGTGTCTCCCCTGGTTACGTGGTAAGCCTGGATATCTATAAGGCTTTAGATTCCGTTGAGTGGCACTATATTTGATGCCTGATGCGTATCCTCCGCTTCGGACCTGTTTTTTGGAAATGCCCCCCCCCCCTTACCACCGTTTGCAGGGCCATCACCCGGACCGTGTTTCGCTTCATCTGGGGCAAAATGGACAGAGTTAAACAGACTGTTATGTACAAGGAGCCCATCAAGGGTGGGAAGGGGGTTCCCGATATCGCCACTCTGCTGCGGGCTTCTTTTGCATGTGTCAGCGAGCAGAGGACTTTGGTCGGAAACGCACACGTGTGAAGGAAACTGACTGCTATTATATTACACCAAATATGACTTACACTAGTGTGACACTGAACCCTGCAGGCCCCAAAACTCCCAAGTGTTTTGTAAACTGACTGATTTTATTTCACAGCCCAAAAAGTTTTTTGTTTTTTTTAATTTACACTACTGTTACCCCAAATATGACTTGCACTAGTGTGACACAGAGCCCTGCAGGCCCAAAAACTCCGACGTGGGAAGTGAACTGACTAATTTTATTTCACAGCCAAAAAAGGTATTTTTTTTTTCAAATTTACAGTACTGTTACACCAAATATGATTTGCACTAGTGTGACAATGAGCCCTGCAGGCCCCAAAACTCCCAAGTGTGAAGTGAACTGACTGATTTTATTTCACAGCCAAAAAAGTTTTTTTTATTTTCAAATTTACAGTACTGTTACACCAAATATGACTTGCACTAGTGTGACAATGAGCCCTGCAGGCCGCAAAACTCCCAAGTGTTTTGTAAACTGACTTCTTTTATTTCACAGCCAAAAATGTTTTTTTTTTTTTTAAATTTACACTACTGCTAGACCATATATGAGTAGCACTGGTGTAACACTGTACCCTTGCAGGCCCTGAAATGCACTTGTGTGATGAAAACTGACTGTTATTATTTCACAGTCAAAAAAGTGTTTTTGGGAAAAAAAATGCAGACTGATGTTTGAGCCCTAAAAATGGCTTTTTTGGGTGCTGTCCTTACAGCAGAGATCAGATGAGTCCTTCAGGACTTTTGTGAACACTGAATACTGTAGTTGCTTGAAAGAAAAAAAGTTTTCTACCAGAGTACCCCTTTTCACCAATGGTTCCCAACCAGGGTGCCTCCAGCTGTTGCAAAACACACGTGTGAAAGAAATTGACTGCTATATTACTGCTATATTGCAAGCTACAGTGACAGCAGATATGAGTGGTGCCACTGGGCAAGTGGGCACAATATACTTTGTGAGCAAGCCTGCCACACACACTGCCAGGCAGGCAAATGCTATTAGAGTACACAGGGGGAAAAAATAAAAAATGCAGACTGATGTTTGAGCCCTAAAAATAGCTTTTTGGGTGCTTTCCTTACAGCAGAGATTAGATTAGTGCTTCAGGAGTGTAGTGGACCCTGAATAAGCCACCTAGCTATCGCTTTCCCTATTAAATCAGGATCAGGTTCACTATCCCTCCTCTCTCTAACCATGCAGCTTCAGAATGAAGCTAAAATGGAGTCCGTGCAGGAAGTGGGAGGGTCTGGAAGGGAGGGTCTGCTGCTGATTGGCTGTAATGTGTCTGCTGACTGTGACACACAGGGTCAAAGTTTTCTGCAATGATGAGAAATAGGGGTGGATCGAACATCGCATATGTTCGTACGGCGCGGCAAACGCGAACAAGCTAAGTTCGCAGGGAACCATTCGCCGGCGAACAATTTGCAACATCTCTACTTGTGGTGTAGCAGAAGTTGGATGAGAGCTTAAAGCCAGGGAAGAAGAAATTGTATGCATGAACTACATCAGGACAAGGAAAGTTTAAACAGTCAACTTTAAAGTGTCCCTATCATTTTGAAAAAAAAAACTTTTGACATGTCACAAATAGACGCCAAAAGTTTTGGCTGTTTGGGGTCTCAGTGCTGAGCCCCCCCACCAACTAAGAGAGATAGCATTGAGAAGAGCGTGATAGTGCACTTCACTCCATGGCTCACATCGATCTACACCCTGCAGCTCCACTATAAAAAGCACAGAGATCACTGTGAGCCGGGAGTGAAGCGCACATCTCCCAGCTCATTCTCCTGATTGGTGGGGGTCTCAGCACTGAGATACTTCTGAGACAAATGCTAAACATCCACTGATCTTCCCTTAAGAACTCATAGTTCTATAAGGAGGAATTTGTCAGAGTGTATGACATTACTAATAATATTGTTGCATAAGCAAAAGCAATCTCTTTTTCTAACTTTCTTTTTTTTATTAAAAAATGAAAAGCATGTACAGCTTTACACATCAAACAGGGAGTATTGTACTGACACCTTATAGCACAGTTATGAGAGCTTTTCTTTAATATTATTCTTTGATGATGGGCCATGCGCATTGCTGCTTTTTGACCAATCTCTTTTGTATTGTGAACTCAAGAACACATACATACTTTATAAGAGGTTGCAGGTTTCTGGAAGTTCTGCTCCATTGTTCTTTGTTTTGTTTTTATTTCTTTACTTTTGGGATAAATGATTGCTTGCAATAATTTTGGAAGAACTGATTTTGAGGATTTGTTTATTAGGCTAGGTTCAGACTACGGAATTTCCGCCTGAAATTTTGCTTTGAAATTGCAGGCGGAAATTTCGCTTTCTAAAATGTATAGTGTAGTGAATGATTTTCCGTTCACAAATTCACACTTCAGAATTTGTGAAGCGGAATTTGTGAACGGATAATCCGCTTAGAAATTTCTGCCTGAAGAAAGGCGTTGCTCTTTCTTCAGGCGGAAATCCGTGCGGAAATTTTCTGCCTGGAGATTCCGTAGTCTGAACCTAGCCTTAAAGTATTCCCCTGATCAGACATACTATGTTAAGAGACCAACCTTTCTGAGCTGGGATTCTCATCACACAACTGAATTTCCTCGGCAAAATTCCGCCTCGGAATATTGTAAAATTTACAGCTCATTATCTTCAATGGGGATTCCAATATCCCATTCACACTGCAGAATTTCTGCAGCGGACATTTTGCTGTGGAAATTCAACATTCTGTCTTTAACCCCTTCCCGCTGTAGGACGTATGCATATCACAGCTGGAGTCCCGACGCAGCTCCCGGGGCTGCGATCGCGCCAATCCCGGCAGCATTAACCACATAGATGCCGTGATCAATCCTGATCACGACATCTATGGTGTTGACAGGGGGAGTGTGCTCTCCCTATTCACCAATAACGGTGCCGCGATACGATTGCGGGTCGCGGTTGGTTGCTATGGCACCAGGAGGTCAGATCATGACCTCCTGTCTGCCTGTTAGTGTTGAGCGGCATAGGCCATATTAGAAGTCGCGATATTTCGCGAATATATGGAAGAATATTCGTCATATATTCACTAAATTCGCATATTCATAATATTCGTGTTTATTTTCGCATATGCAAAAATGCGCATATACGGAAATTCGCATATACAAAAATATACATATACGGAAATTTGCATATGCGAAAATTAGCATATGCGAAAATTCACATATGCGAAAATTAACATATGCAAAAATTACCATATGCGAAAATTAGCATAAGCGAACATTCGCATATGCAACTTTTCGCATATGCGAAAATTCGTACGCCAGTCTCACACAGTAGTATTAGAGCCTTCTTTACACCACACAAGCTGGAAGCAGAGAGGGATGATCACTGTGATGTGTACTGTGAAAAAAAAAAACGAATATTTGTAATTGCGAATATATAGTGCTATATTTGCGTATTTGCTTATATGCGATATTCGCGAATAAAATTTGCATTGCAAATATTCGCTAGCAACACCACAGGCTGGATCGCACAGGCTGTACTGTGTGCAGCTGATCGGGTCATACTGGGCTGCAGTACAAATGTATTACAGCACAGTATAACCTGTAAAAAGTGTAAACATTTAAATAAAAAGTTCTTCAATAAAAGTGTAAAGTGTAAAAAAAAAAAAAAAGAAATCCCTTTCCCAATAAAAGTCCTGTATTATCATCAAAAAAGATCAAAAACAGAAATAGTATACATAATTGGTATTGCCACGTCTGTTATGACGTGTACTATAAAACTATAATGTAAATGATCCCGCAAGGTGAATGCCGTAAAAAAAAACAAAAAAAAAAACTTACGGCTGTTGGAAAATGAATGTCAGAAAAAGAATTTTGCTCCGAAAAGGAAAAAGAACATAGAAAGCTATATAAAATGGTTATCGCCATAATTGTACTGACCAACAGAATAAATATAACATAACTTTTACTGCACAGTGTACACCATAAAAAATAGCCAGACATTTTCTAGTTTTTCAAAATATTTTGGAGTTTTTAAAAAACTGCTGCATGTGGCAAAAAAATGCACCAGATTTGCATAATGTTCACAGTGTAAACATAGCCAAAAGAGGAAATACTGGGAACCCTGAAAACCAGTCCGCCGTAGAGGTTTCTGACCATTAACCATTGTGTTTAGTAAAATATACCACGTTTTTAAGGGCAATACTGGGTATACAATAACCATTTGTTTCACCTGGTCTATTTTGATCGTGTGTAAGACCTAAGTCAACATTAATGCAGGGGGGAAACAAATATGGATTCTGTAGCTGACTCCATGGAAAAAAGAGCATCTGCTTTCTATGCTCCATGAGTCCCAGTTCTCGCCAGATACCTCTGAATTTGAGCAGTCATAGAGTTCTATGTCCCGTTTCTCAAACAGTTGTTCTATCTTTGCAAACAGACATTAGTAGAGAGGTACATTTGCTAAGGATATCTTTTCAATAAGTCCTCTGCCATCTTGTTGGAGTGCCTGGATACAATAACAAAACTCGAGGGACTCCAAGCATAGAATCATGGGGGTAGATTTATCAAAACTTGTGCAAAGGAAAAGTTGGCCAGTTGCCCATAGCAACCAATCAGAACACTTCTTTCATTTTGCAGAGGCCTTGTTAAAAATGAAAGAAGCCAGCTGATTGGCTGCTATTAGTGTTGGGCGCGAATATTCGCAATGCGAATATTTATCACGAACATTGCGAACATAGCGCTAAAATTCGCAATTACGAATATTCGCTTTTTTTCCACAGTAGACAGCTTGTGGTGTAAACAAGGCTCCAATACTAGTTACTGTGTCAGAACGGCGGGCACCCGAAAATTTGCATATGTGAATATTCGCGCATATTGATCCCTTGCTTCTTTCAGCTCTTTTATCACGCGATATTGCGCATGTACATACGAATTTTATGGTGAATGCACATGCAAATTTTATGGCACATAGTAAAAAAGGCCGTGAATATTGCGAATATGCGAATTTTGTGAATATATGACGAATATTCGTCCATATATTCGTGAAATATCACAAATTCGAATATGGCCTATGCCGTTCAACACTAGTTGCTATGGGCAACTGGGCAACTTTTCCTCTGGTTAGGTTTTGATTAATCTCCCCCATTGACTTTGTCCCTCTCACTTTCTTTAAATATGTCACAACTGTTATGTTGTCTAACTGAAGACTGAGGACAGTTTGGAGCTTGAATGCTTGGGTAACTAGAAACTGTAGCCCAATCTGGGCACCCTCAATTCTAAAATGTTTATGTGCAGACCTGATTCTAGGCCTTGCCATCTCCCCACAACCTCCTTGACACGCCTCCAGCTGTAATGCCTATGTGTATGAGGTTTGCTAGCCACGAAGACAGCAAACTGTGTACTGCACATGCTCTTTACACCACAGAAACAGGCTACTGACGTTTGCAAATATTGCAGATAGTGATGAGTGGCATTGGCCATATTCAAATGTGCGATATTTCACGAATATATAGACGAATTTGAGGAAGAAAACAGTGAGGGGGTTGGAAACTTTACTATTGGTTGCTAGGGATGTTGTTGATAACCTCTGAAAAGTGTATTTGCATCATTCTAATTGGCTCACAAGTTAAAAGAAGGAATATGCGAATATGCGCATATGCGGAAAAAAGCGAATATTCATAATTTTGAATATATAGCGATTATAGTCGCGAATTCGTGAATTTGCAATATTCACGATAAATATTTGAAATGCAAATATTCGTGCCCAAACTAATTGCAGATAGGCTTAGTGCACATGTAGTACGTGGTTCGCTAGCACAGAATGGAGCAGTGAGTTTTACTAACCTTGCAAGTCATATTATGAAGCACCAACGTTTCAGCAAGCAGAAAAATTATCGTCCGGAAATGGTTCTATCAGCACTTTTCTGGAAGGTGAATGTTAGCTTACAGTAGGGGGCATGGCTTTGTGTGCTCTGTATAATACGAGTGGCATGGAGGCAGGCCAGGTGTTGGGCAGGTTTGGTGTCAGACGGGGGAGGAGCCGGGTATTGCTGCAGCTGATCAAATCAGCTGAGTCTCCTCATGTCTTGAGCCTACCCTGAGCTTGGTCACTACAGCCCTGGGATCCAGATGATTGCTGTCCCAGGGCCCAGGACACGCATATTGAGACCAAAGAGTACCGTGGCCTAGTGCAGCCTTGGGCTGTCCTGCACTCCCAGCCCAGGTCCAGACCTCTCTCTCTAGGCACGGCACGCTGCAGAAAGCAGGTGTGTACAGCCTCTAGACCAGACAACTACTCCTCAGGTAACCACTTTACCTTGTCGCCTTCCCCAGTGTGCATAGTGTATAGAGTTCAGGGTATGTTAGTAACCAACCTAAACTGGCAGCATGCCCTATAGCTCTGCAGCTGACCCAAACCAGAACTACAACTCCCAGCATATTACCCTCTATGGAAGTATAGTATAGGGCAAGTTATAGTGCAACTAGCTGGGAGTTGTAGTTTTGCCTCTTCAGGACGTGGGGTGTCGGCCTACGCCCTGCATCCCGAGTCCTTAAGGACGCATACGCCCGTGGGAATTCCAGTCCCCGCCGCTAGCCAGTTGGGGACCGGACTGGGATGCCTGCTGGAATTCTTCAGCAGGCATCCCGGCACATCGTCGAGGGGGGTCCTGAGACCCCCCATGTCAGCAATCGCAGAAAATCGCATGTCAATTCAGACATGCGATTTTCTGCTATTCCAGGCCGATCACCCGGAAAATAGGGATGATCGGAGCTGTCAGTGACAGCCTCGATCATCCTGAGGGACGGGAGCGAGGTCGCAGTGTTGTGATCTCCTCTTATCCCCTGCCATTGGTCAGAACTGAATTCTGACCAATGGCAGCACAGGACAGAGGGTTGCCATGGCAACCCCCCGTTCTGCCCAACCCTGGATGTCGGGAAGAACAAGGGGAGAAGATGGAGGCCGGTACCTGCAAAGAAGATGTCTTGGGGACCGCCGATCGTCGCTGGAGACAGCGGAGATCACGGCACAGGTAGGGAAGCGACGGTGGGGGGGGGAAGGAAGGGGGAAGGAAGCGATATTCACTGCTGCCCTTCCAAGTGGGTGCCAAACTACAACTCCCAGCATGCTCAGACAGCCAAAGGCTGTCTGGGCATGCTGGGAGTTGTAGTTTTGCAACATCTGGAGGGTCACAGTTTGGAGACCACTGTTACAGTGGTGCCCAAACGATAGCCCTCCAGATGTTGCCAAACTACAACTCTCAGCATGCCTAGACTGCCCAGGCATGCTGGGAGTTGTAGTTCTGTAACATCTGTCCCTTCAGATTTTGCAATTTTCATGACATTTTTGAAAATTGCTGCTCTACTTTGAAGCCCTCTAATTTTTTCAAAAAGTAAAAATATTTCCATTTTATGAGGCCAACATAAAGTAGACATATTGTATTTGTGCATAAAAATAAAATGTATTTGGAATATCCATTTTCCTTACAAGCAGAGAGCTTCAAAGTTAGAAAAATGCTAAATTTTCATGACATTTTGGGATTTTTCACTAAAAAAGGATGCAAGTAACAACGAAAATTTACCACCAAAATAAAGCAGAATATGTCACAAAAAAACGATCTCAGAATCAGAATATTCGGTAAAAGTGTTTTAGAGTTATTAATGCTAGTTTGATTAGCACCAAACATAAAAGACCTAAGTACAGAAATTATACCAACATATGAAAATCTTTATTGAACATCCAATAATATAAAATCACATAAAAAACATATATGGAGAGGTAAACCGATGACATAGACAGAAGAGACAATGAAGTAGCATAAATATTAGATCTTAGTATACATATAATAGGTGGCATGGTGCGGCTGTAGCCTACACATTGGTAATAGTGTAGCGGTAGTAGTGTTGCTCGTGAATATTCGCAATGCGAATTTTATTCGCGAATATCGCATATTCGCGAATTTGCGAATATAGCACTATATATTCGTAATTACGAATATTGTTTTTTTTTTTTTCACAGTACACATCACAGTGATCACCCCTCTCTGCTTCCAGCTTGTGTGGTGTAAAGAAGGCTCTAATACTACTGGGTGAGACTGGCTTGCGAATTTTCGCATATGCAAAAATTTGCATATGCTAATTTTTGTATATGCAAACTTTCGCATATGTTAATTTTCGCAGACGCAAATTTTTGCATATGCGAAAATAAAACGAGAATATTACGAATATGCGAATTTATCGAATATATGTCAAATATTCGTCCATATATTCGCAAATATTCGCGAATTCGAATATGGCCTGTGACGCTTAACACTAAGCAGTAGCCATAATACTATTCAGACACAAATGATAATAATGCTTTAGACACAAGAATGGTATAAAAGTAAAAGTAATCAGATTATATAAAGAAATGCACCCTGCCTAGACACCTCACCTCTGCTCAGAGTTATTAATGCGTAAAGTGACGGTGGTCAGAATTGCGAAAAAGGTCTGCGTCCTTAAGGGGTTAAGCCAGCTGCAGAGCTATAGGCTGTGTCAGGAGATGCTAGAAGTTGCAGTTACTAACTAACAGTAACTCTCAGCATGGCCTCACAAAGCCTGTGACTCTGCAGCTAACCAAAAACTAGCACTTCAACACCCAGCATTCCCTGAAACAGCCCAATGCTCTACAGATGGCCGAAAACTAGAAGTTTTGGATCAGGCCTTTTTTAAGTAATCTGCCCAGTATGTGTAATAAAATAATCCTCTACAAAAGCTATTTAAAAAAAAAAAAAAAAAGTGGGCCGGATAATCCATTTTTTGTTTCAGTTTTCAGCCCAAATTTTTTGTTTTAGCCTAAAATTTTCATTTCTTTGCATCATAAATATATACATGAAGAGCTACCGTATATACTCGAGTATAAGCCGAGTTTTTCAGCACGATTTTTCGTGCTGAAAACACCCCCCTCGGCTTATACTCGAGTGAACTCCCCCACCCGCAGTGGTCTTCAACCTGCGGACTTCCAGAGGTTTCAAAACTACAACTCCCAGCAAGCCAGGGCAGCCATCGGCTGTCCGGGCTTGCTGGGAGTTGTAGTTTTGAAACCTCCGGAGGTCCGCAGGTTGAAGACCACTGCGGCCTTCAACATCATCCAGCCCCCTCTCACCCCCTTTAGTTCTGAGTACTCACCTCCGCTCGGCGCTGGTCCGGTCCTGCAGGGCTGTCCGGTAAGGAGGTGGTCCGGTGAGGAGGTGGTCCGGGCTGCTATCTTCACCGGGGAGGCCTCTTCTAAGCGCTTCGGGCCCGGCCTCAGAATAGTCACGTTGCCTTGACAACGACGCAGATGCGTAGTTGTCAAGGCAACGGCTCTATTCCGGGCCGGAAGCGCGGAGAAGAGGCGCCCCCGGTGAAGATAGCAGCCCGGATCACCTCCTCACCGGACCACCTCCTTACCGGACAGCCCTGCAGGACCGGACCAGCGCCGAGCGGAGGTGAGTACTCAGAACTAAAGGGGGTGAGAGGGGGCTGGATGATGTTGAAGGCCGCAGTGGTCTTCAACCTGCGGACCTCCGGAGGTTTCAAAACTACAACTCCCAGCAAGCCCGGACAGCCGATGGCTGCCCGGGCTTGCTGGGAGTTGTAGTTTTGAAACCTCTGGAGGTCCGCATGTTGAAGGCCGCAGTGGTCTTCAACCTGCGGACCTCCGGAGGTTTCAAAACTACAACTCCCAGCAAGCCCGGACAGCCGATGGCTGCCCGGGCTTGCTGGGAGTTGTAGTTTTGAAACCTCTGGAGGTCCGCATGTTGAAGGCCGCAGTGGTCTTCAACCTGCGGACCTCCGGAGGTTTCAAAACTAGAACTCCCAGCAAGCCCGGACAGCCGATGGCTGCCCGGGCTTGCTGGGAGTTGTAGTTTTGAAACCTCTGGAGGTCCGCAGGTTGAAGACCACTGAGGGCGAATGATGAGAAGAGGATGATGAAGGGGGGGGGGGTGTGGGGATGATGAAGGGGGGTGGGGATGATGAAGGGGGGGGGTGTGGGATGATTACAAGGGGATGATGAAGGGGGGATGTGTGGGATGATAAGGGGATGTGTGGGATGATGACAAGGGGATGATGAAGGGGGGATGTGTGGGATGATAAGGGGATGTGTGGGATGATGACAAGGGGATGATGAAGGGGGATGTGTGGGATGATGACAAGGGGATGATGAAGGGGGGATGTGTGGGATAAGGGGATGTGTGGGATGATGACAAGGGGATGATGAAGGGGGGATGTGTGGGATAAGGGGATGTGTGGGATGATGACAAGGGGATGATGAAGGGGGGATGTGTGGGATGATAAGGGGATGTGTGGGATGATGACAAGGGGATGATGAAGGGGGGATGTGTGGGATGATAAGGGGATGTGTGGGATGATGACAAGGGGATGATGAAGGGGGGATGTGTGGGATGATGACAAGGGGATGATGAGGATGTTAATGACGGGTCTGGATGATGACAGGGGGGGATGAGGTATTTCCCACCCTAGGCTTATACTCGAGTCAATAACTTTTCCTGGGATTTTGGGTTGAAATTAGGGGTCTCGGCTTATACTCGGGTCGGCTTATACTCGAGTATATACGGTATATATTTATATATACAAACACTATACTTTCAGGAGTGTGTGTATGTATAAATGTGTATATGTAAATCGAGTAATATAATTATTGAACACATCACCATTTTTCTCAATAAATATTGTCACGTATGGGCAGGAACAAGTGAAGTGCTACACTCACCCGCAGCCCCTGTCCCTGCCTATTGTGTATTTGCCCTAAGAGATGGATCCACAACCCAAGAAGACAGACCCTTCTGGTGCTGGGGTGTCAAGTAAAAATAAATTACAAAAACACAGTAAAATGTCAGTGAAACAGTCAGGAATACAAGGGTAAATACGCACCATAACAATACTCAAGGGAGACAAACACAAGCCGAGTCGCGAAACAAAGAAGAAACAAAGAAGACAATAATATGCAGAGATGAGAACCAGAGAGAAATCCAAAGAGAGCCAGGGTCACAAAAAACAGATAATCAAGATGAATGCAAATGAGGGATATAAATGCTAGCTACTGGAACAAACTTTGTGTATTAGCACACTGCAGGATTATAAAGGCAGCTGAGGAGGGGTGGTCACACATGGTATCTAATTGGCTGTAGAGACAAAACCACAGATAGGCCAGGGCATCGCCACAGCAACTACAAGCAAAGCCAGAAACTTTTAGACCAAACTGGTACGAGTCATTACACATATTTGGTAGGGTCCATTTGGAAGCCAGGTTGCATAGCGACAGTTTTGTCTACCAGACTGGCAAAATCCTGTATGGAAGTACTTTGGTTTCTCTGGGCTGTTGACACTAGGTGAGAAAAAACTTTTTTCAGTTAATAAAGATTTTGAGACCCTGCATGAGTGGTTGTTTGGGTGTTTTGTTGGAGGGCAATTGCAAAGAAGAGTCAGGAGATGGGTTTCTAATTGTCGTGTAGAAGGAGGGCTTGTTTGTCATGTCAACAACATAGTGAGTGATCCTTTCACTGAACAAGCGATCTCCTGCATACTGTCATTTAAAGGTTCTGATGCAGTTCCTCCTCACAACGCGAGAGCTGCTTTAGATGGAAGTCATATAATCACTGAGGCTGTGCATCCACACAGCTTTCAGCTTTTACTTTCTCCAGGGATTTCAGGAAGCAGCCACCTAAACCTTAAGGCCGGGTCCTAGGACTGCGCTGACATGGCTGTCCCCATAGACTGCCATGTCTGCATAGCGGATTCTGGTCATAAAATAAAATTCATTCTTTTGGCAGCGGAACATCTGCAACTGAAAGTCCGTAGTGTGCACTGTGCAGCGGAATCCTATTGCCAGCAATGCGATTCTGCTGCACCAAAGTTTGCGACCAAAATTCCTAAGCAAAATTCCGGTTGGAAATTCTGTAGCGTGACCCCGGCCCAATACTGTTAATAGAGGCTGTCTCCCCAAAGAACAAAGATCTTATTCTGCATGAAATATTCACATATGAAAAAAGTTTATTGTGACGTTTTTGCTTTTAGCTGGGGTATAGCTTTTATAGAGTATGATTGTCTTTCTGTATTTGACGGACTATTAATGCAGAAGCCAGAAATTCTAACATTTTCATATGCTATTCTTTCATGGTGTTGCCTGCATTCCTTTGGCCTTGATTTACAGTAACCATTATTTTCAGATGGAAATTGCATACAATAGGACTAAGCAGGGATATGGATAAACAGAACTACTGAATCAGCACAGCAAATGTTAAAGCTATTACCGAAGCAGGAAATGTCAGCCTATTAACAATGATCATAGAATTCAGCTACACATAAGCTGAAACAAGAAATGTGCTGTCAATTGTTAGAAAGAGTGATATGCTTGTCTACAAAGAACTAAACAGAAAAAAAAACGAGATGAAAAATATGAAGAGAAGATTTCAGGCATAGGGAGGAGAATTAAGTTTGCAAGATACGGGAAATACAGAAGAATGGAAAATATGTACAGTGTGAACATGAAGGGTTAAATAAGGTATTGTAGAAAGGTAGAGATTAGGTGGGGGAGTAAGAGACAGTGAGGAAAGAAAAGCTTTGTTTAACTGCCTGGATATGGCAGATGCAGGGGCTGACATGTTATGACAGTTTGGAGGGGAACTGCTTCTAGATTTAATAGATTTCAGTGAAGCACCTTCCAGACTGGTGTCCAAAGGCTGCTTTCCTAGCTTGTCAGATGTTATGGCCTCCTGACGCATCTATTCACTGATCAGCCTGGGAAACCGGCAGCGGAGGCTAGAGAGAAAACAGTATGACAGGGAGGTGAGGAGACAACAGAGGAAAATTTGTATGAGGCAGAAGAAGATGGAGGGGAGGGATTGAGGGAAGAAGAAATCAATTCAAGAGATTTAGTGACTAAATCAACGGCTAATAAACTGTAAATACACGTACAGTTATGCTAAAAATTTCGCATATCCTTGGAGAATAGGTAATATATTTATTTTAACAGAAAATATGAGTGAGCAGGCAAAACACATTTCCTTTGTTTCTTTGGAATTCATGTTTTACTGTTGGTTAAAACAAAATGGCACAATCGTAAAACAAAACATTGATACAATACTCCATACCTTACCTACAACCCATAACTTTAAAATGTTTCTATTGACATAATTGTATTAGGCTAAGTTTCCACTTGGTTTTATTTCTGGCAGTTTTTGGATATCTACCACTGCAGTTTTTGAGCCAAAGCCAAAGACGTTTCCTCCCTTATGGATCCACTTCTGACTATGGCTCAAAAACTTTTTTTTCCCAAAGACTGCCAGAAAAAAAAAAAAAAAAAACAAGTGGAAACTTAGCCTTAGGGCTTATTTTCTGCGTGACAAGATTTACTTTCAACTGATACACTTTTTTTATCATGAAATGTATTACGAAGCAAGAAATAGATTACATGTAGGACAAAATTGAAAAAAAAATTGTAGGGCAATCATTTTTTTGGAGCTCAAAACATGGTAAATCTGACATGTTAACTTTATTTTATGGGTCAGTGCGATTCCTATGATACTGAACTTGAATAATTTTTGTTTTGTTTTATGGTTAAAAAAGAGAACGTGCCATGTTCTCTCCCTCCCTCTCCTCATTCTGCCCCACCTCTTCCTATCCATTTCTCTTTCCCCGCCTTTCCCCTCCCCCTATCCTTTCAAATTCTTAGCCTCTGCATTACAACAACGTATCATATTCTGAATTCAGGTAGAAGACAGACATAGTGCACATCTACAATCTTGCACAATGATCTAATTGCTTCTCAGCATAATATCAAAAACTAACAGGTTGTTAGTATATACGTTTTGATCAAAAAGTACAAAGCCCACTCGCCACGTCAAGGCCACCTATTTAGAGTGGGTCCCTAACGTCCCTAGCATAAAATGGCGTAGCACTGGGCGGTGACCACCACCGCCGCGACACCAGTGCCCACAGGGGAATGACCCAACCAGCAGAGCGGCCCCAATGCTACTCAGACCGGTCCATGGGTAACTGTGCTGTAACACCTTGTTCAAACTGGTGTGGTGCTGTGCGGCGTCCGTTGCCGCCGTGGCGCCATGTCTGTGGGGGTGTGTGCGGCCCATAGACTGGTTTGAGTGGCATTGGGGCCGCTCTGCAATTGGGTCGTTTCCCCCCCCCCCCCCCCCCGTGGGCACTGGTGCCGCGGCGGTGGTGGTCGCCGCCCGGTGCTACGCCGTTTTATGCTAGGGACGTTAGGGACCCACTCTAAATAGGTGGCCTTGACGTGGCGAATGGGCTTGTACTTTTTGATCAAAAATATATACTAACAACCTGTTGGTTTTTACAAGATTGTAGATGTGCGACCATGCCTGTTATTTCTACCTGAATCAACTTATCATATTCTGCTGTCTCCTGAAAATGGATCCATTCCAACCTAGTGTTAATAAACCCAACATTGGTATCCTGATGCACCGATCTTAACCCCTTAAGGACCATGAACGTGTATACACGTCCAGGCTGGATGCACGTTCCGCCATTAGGACGTGTATACTCGTCCATGCTTCTCGTGGGTGCTGCCCAGTGCACCAACGAGATTGCGACAGGGACTCGGCTGTAACACACAGCTGGGACCCTGCCGCAATGCCGGGACCGAAGTAAACTTTGGTTCCGGCAGTTTAACCCTTACAGCCGCGGTCGGAAGTGACCATTGGCTGTAAGTGTTATGACAAAGGGAGGGAGCTCCCTCTGTTTTCCCTGCAGCACCCCGCAGCGCGATCGCGGGGTGCTGTGCGTGATCCCCGGAGGGGGCGGGAGCCTGCCCCACTACCGGGATCGAAGAAAACTTCGGTCCCGGCAGTTTAACCCTTACAGCCATGGTCGGAAGTGACCGCGAGCTGTAAGGAGTTTTGGCAGAGGGAGGGGGCTCCCTCTGTCTCTCTCCTGTAGCACCCCGCAATAATCGCGGGGTGCTGCTGCTTACCTGGGCAGCCGGGGGTCTTTACAAGGACCCCCAGGTCTGCCCTGGTTATTGCCTGTCAGGACGTGCCAGAGGCAAGTCCTGATATGCTGCCTGCCAGTGTAAAACTGGCAGGCAGCATATATCTGCAATGCTTTGGAATACTAAGTATTCCAAAGCATTAAAAAAAAGTGAAAAAAAGTAAATAAATAAAAGTGTATAAAAACAATTAGTATTAACAAAGTGTAAAAAAAAAAGTTGAAATACAGTGTAAAAAGTGTAAAAAAATAAAACACATTTATTAAATAAATATAATAAAAAAAATGTATAGGATAACATGGCGCACATCTGCAGCATATTACATGCTGCAGAAGCCCGCCATCAGTCACAAAAATGAGCTCCCTGCTGCGGCTGGGTAGCTTTGTGTCCACTAATAGTGGCGGATTTCACGTCGGCAGTCATGAGCAGACACACTGAGCTACCCAGCCACAGCAATGATCTTGCCCTTCTGACTGCTGGGGGGTATCCGTGGTGTGAAATATGCTGCGGATGCGCTCTATGTGACCCTACACTGCGTCCCGTTCATACTGCATTTACGCAGTGTTAGAGGTATCTGTCAGCATCACCTCAAAAAGAGTGATGCTGACGTATACTGTAGCAGCTCCATTTATTTCTGAATGAGATGGGTACAGTATACATTGGTATCCCTTTTTTGACATGACAACGGACACCTATACTGCAGAAACGCAGTATGAATGGGGACTATTCATATAATGATGCCCTGAAAGCCAAAGGGGGCTCCTCTCCTTCTTGGTCCTACCAGGCGCTCAGGCAACCAGATAAGGCCTAAGTAGGGGTACTGCCCAGCCCGGGACGAACAGGGTGATAAAATATGGGACGTATTTCATCCATTTCAAAAGCGACTTACCAAAATGATGTCCCACAAATAAAGAATTTGTGGGGAAAAAAAGCTAATTGCTATTTTTTCCACTGACTTTGAAATTATTCTAACCACACAATAGTACTTACTTTTGCCCTAGGTGAATACTTTAGTGGGTGCAGTTTCGAAAATGGGGTCACATCTGGTTGTGCGGTTTTGTTCTGACAGCTAGAATGCTTTGCAAGTTGAAGTGCAACCGATAATTTGTATAATGATATCCTGAAAGCCAAATGGGGCTCCTCTCCTTCTGGGTCCTACCATGTGGCCATGTAACCAAATATGGTCTAAGCGGGGGTATTACCGAACACGGGACGAACAGCGTAATAAAATATGGGGCGAATTTTCTACTTTTCAGATGCAATGTACAAAAAATATGTCCCACAAATAATGCATTTGTGAAAAAAAAGAAAATTATTATTTTTTCACTGACTTTGTATCCATTCCAGCCAAAAAATAAGGACTCAAAGTACTCACATTTGGTCTAGATGAATACTTTAGGGAGTGTAGTTTCCAAAATGGGGTCACTTGTGGGGGTTCTGTATGGTTCTGGTAGCTAAAACCCTTTGCAGGCATGAAGTGCAGCCTACAATTCATTCGGCCTAAAATGATGCCCTGAAAGCCAAATGATGCTCCTCTCCTTCTGGGTCCTACCACGCGACCAAGGAACCAAATATGGCCTAAGCGAGGGTATTTACAAACACGGGCTGAGTAGCTTAATAAAATATAGGGTGCATTTCTTGCAATATCAGAAGTGATGTACAAAAAATATGCTCCACAAATGATGTATTTTCGAAAAAATGCTAATTTCAAATTTGTAATTCTGACTTTGTAATAATTCCTGCCAAAAAACTATGGTGTTAAAATACTCACTGTACCCCCTGGAGAATACCTTGAGGGGTCTTATTTTTAAAATGGGGTCATTTGGGGGGGGGGGGGTGTTCCTATGTTCTACTACCTACAAATTTCTGCAAACTTTGCATAGCACATAAAAAAAAAGATGTACTTTTCAAATTTTCTAAATTTTCTACATTTCAAGTTAAATTGTTAGGCTTCTAATTCATTTAAAATGTTAATTAAAAACGAAAAAAATGCTGTCAAAATAAAGTAGACATCTGAAAGTATAAATTTCATAAACTATTTGGTCAGTATGTATAAATGTATGCAACCTATTAGTGTTAAAATAGCAAAAAATCGTAATTTAAAAAAAAAATCATGATTTTTTGCATTGTAAAAAAAAAAAACTACAAATGATATCGGCTTACTTTTACTATGTACATGAAGGACAACTTGTGGCATAAAAACAATGTCAGAATTATCGTTATTGGCAAAATGTTACCAGAGTTATTTTCAAATAAAGACAGACATGCCTGATTTGAAAAAACAGGCCTGGTCTTTCAGGGGCGCACAGGTTTATTTGGGTTGGTCCTTAAGGGGATAAGTTTTCCAAGAACATCAAATAATTTATTTTTGTAATCCATAATGCTGGTGTTGGGACTGTTCTCTGCCTCCAGAGTACTGGGATACACCCTGGGGCCGCCATTGCTAAATGGCAGACCAGGGAATGTTTATATATCTTTACAGGAATATCATTATGTTGTAAAAGAAAAATGCTGGTGTTAGCTGTATTTCACTAACCTTACTCCAGAAACCAGTTAATTCTGGGCAAGTCCAAAAAATATAACGAATGGTACCCTCTGGGTTTTCACAACGCCAACAGATCAAACTGACCTCTGCCAGCATTTCATGGAGTTGACTAGGTACCCTTTACCTCCTTGTTAAAGAGTACCTGCCACCATATGAGCTACTATAAATAACCTCCTGGTATGTTGCCCTCCTCATTACCTGCTCCCCGACATTTTCTTTTGAATGTTCGACGTGTATTTAAGGAGTAATCTTCTTCTAAAGCCTGCTCACTGCTTGAGCTGTTTCTTAGGCTGAAGGGGGTGTTACCCTGCAGGCATGAGGTCTGCTGAAGCCTGCCGAGTAACACTTCTGCCCTTCCCTTACCTGTGCAGCATGGCTTGTCATCATGGGGGGGGGGGTGGTGATGATGGATTCTGGGGGGTTGCTGTTGGATGCTTGTGGTTGATGGCTGGGGCGTTGCTGTCAGCTGTCAGGTGCTGTGCGGACCATTTCTCCATGGGGGGTTGGCGGGGGCACAGGTGCTGTGCAGTCTGGCTTATCTCCACTGGTGTATTAGCGGAGGGTGCTGTCAGACTCTACACGGATGGGTATGTCCCCATGGGGGGCCGTCAGTGAATGGGTGCTGTGTGCGGACTGATTTGTCTCCTGGCCGGGGGGGGGGAATGAGTGCTGCTGTCAGGCATTGCGTGCGCGGACCGGTTTGTCTCCACGGGGGGCAGTGCTGTCAGACTCTGCAAGCTTGTCATCACGGGCAAGCACAGTCCGGCCTGCCATGCACAGCTCTCGCTCCCACCATTCCGATTGACAGGCAGGGTGCTGTGCTGTTCTTTTGTGCACTGAGATTTCGGACTCATGCTGCCAGGCCGGTATGAGTCCGAAATCAATGACCCGGGAGTAGGGAGACCACTAGTGATCAGTTTTTAAAGCTAAGAAAAAAATTTTTTATTAGAAAGTTGTTCCTAATACATTGATTAACAATATATAAAATATTTTTTTTGTGACAGGTACTCTTTAAGATCTTATAATTTGCCTCCTGGAGGCGAGAATAAACTGTTAGTTGATGTACTAGTTTAAATATTTTCGGCCATTGTTCCTCGGTGAGATGTATCTGTAAATCTAGTTCCCATTTTGTAGCAAAAGTGGGAGACTAATGCTAAGCTGAAGATAGCCAAAGTGTATATACTCGTGTCTTGATTGTTCATTTGCTATACAAAGATCTTCAAAACTCGTGGCCTTGTCCGTGAAGGGAGTTGGGTCTGGTAGAGAGAGTAGGAAGTGTTGTAATTGCATAACTCTCCATATGCCTAAAGGTAATGGATCCATCACTTCTGTACATTTGATCCATGTAATGTGATGACTGGTTCTGCCAGGACCTGTAGGATTAATGCTTTCTAGCCCTGTTATTTATTTTGGTTGCCGGGACGACGCCTCTGTGCTCCTGGGTGTTGTTCAGCTTGCTCAGCCAATTAGTCCTCCTGGTTGCAGCTCAGGCATATATAAGGAGTACTTTTCCAGTCATTCCCTGTTTGTGATAGTTCTTGAACTGACCTAGAAACCTCTTACTCTACTGTTTATTCTGGCTTTCTGTGACTCTTGGCTCGGCTTTTTGACTTCCCTTTGTAACTCTGTTATTGTACTTTGCTCCCTCTTGGCATGGACTCGGCTGGTCGACTATGTATTAGTGTGTGTGTGTGTTTAGGTTGTTTTCTGTTACTTTGTGTGCCTCCTGACTGTCTCCAACCTGTGCCTGTTTTTGGAGTTTATTGTGTTGACTGTCGCTGCCATCACTTACATACCCGCTGCCTAGGGTGGGTACGTAAGTAGGCAGGGACAGTGGCTGCGGGTGAGTTCAGGGCTGTACTCCTTCCCTGTCCAGACGTGACATTATCACAAGCCCAACTACTGCATCTGTTTTGTTGTTAGTCATGGACTCCATGTTTTGGTTGGTCACATACAGAACCTAACTCAGTTGGTCCAGGATTTTGTTGAGAAGGTACAGCCGCAAGAGTCATCTCAATCTCAGTCTAGAATAAACCAGGACTTGATTGAGAGCCTTGAACCTCAGGAGCAGGTGATTCAGATGTTGTTGTTCAGAATCCTGGAGCTTGAGTCATCACGCACTACTGTTCCTACTTCTCCGCTTTCTGCTCCTGAGTGTTTTTCTGGGGAACCATTAAGCTTTTAAAACTTTTTGTGAAGATATAATCTATAATTTCAATTAAGACCCCATTCGTCTGGTACTGAGTCCCAGAGAGTTGGTATTATTATGTCCCTTTTGCAAGGGGGTCCCCAAGACTGGGTATTTTTTCTTGATCCTGATGCCCCTAAGTTGTCTTCCGTGGACTCTCTGTTTGCTGGTTTAGGTCTTTTGTATGCAGAACCTTACCAAGCTGCGTATGCTGAGTCTCAGCTATGTACATTAAAACAGGGACGTAGACCTATCGAGGAATATTGTGCAGACTTTAGTAAGTAGTTTTTGGCTTCCAAATGGAACACCCCAGCCTTGATTTACCAGTACAGACTGGGGTTAATGAGACGCGGGAGGACCAGGAGGACGGCAGGATCATTGCAGAAGGACGCTCTCCGGCCGGGGCCTGGTAAGTGACCGGCAGCGCGTTATCTTCTTCTCTTCAGCGTTCCGGTCACCGCTCGACTGGTCCTGGCACCTACTGCTATGGTCCATAGGCCATAGCAGTAGATTGTGACCCCGGGCCGGAGGAGCGGTGACCGGATCACAGTGGGGGCAGCACACAGACATACAGCCTCCAGCCATACACTGTATATGGCTGGAGGCTGTATGTCTGTGGGGAGGGAGGGAGGGGGGGGGGTTCTGCCAACCTAATGTGGGGGGAACTATACTGCCAACTAATGTGGGGGAACATGCTGCCAACTAATGTGGGGGAACATGCTGCCTACCTAATGTGGGGAGAACTATACTGCCTACCTAATGTGGGGTGGAACTATACTGCCTACCTAATGTGGGGGAACTATACAGCCAACCTAATGTGGGGGAACATGCTGCCTACTAATGTGGGGGAACATGCTGCCTACCTAATGTGGGGGGAACTATACTGCCTACCTAATGCGGGGGAACTATACTGCCTACCTAATGTGGGGGGAACTATACTGCCAACTTAATGTGGGGTAACTATGCTGCCTACTAATGTGGGGGGGATATGCTGCCTACTAATGTGGGGAACTATACTTCCTACCTAATGTGGGGGGAACTATACTGCCAACCTAATGGGGGGGGGAACTATACTGCCAACCTAATGTGGGGGGAACTATACTGCCAACCTAATGTGGGGGGAACTATACTGCCAACCTAATGTGGGGGAACATGCTGCCAACTAATGTGGGGGAACATGCTGCCTACCTAATGTGGGGGGAACTATACTGCCTACCTAATGTGGAGAGAACTATACTGCCAACCTAATGTGGGGAAACATGCTGCCTACTAATGTGGGGGAACATGCTGCCTACCTAATGTGGGGGGAACTATACTGCCTACCTAATGTGGGGGGAACTATACTGCCAACCTAATGTGTGGGGAACTATACTGCCAAACTAATGTGGGGGGAACTATACTGCCAACCTAATGTGGGGGAACATGCTGCCTACCTAATGTGGGGGGAACTACAAGGTACTGTATATTGCAGTAGGAGGGGTAGTCCTATATGGCGAGTATATCCCAAACTCTACATTTTAACTGTAAAAGTTGGGGGTCGTCTTATACACCCAGTCGTCTTATACGCCGGCATATATGGTATGTAGGGGGGGAGGGGTCCTACAGATACAACCGGCCCTTTGAGGGTGACCAAACTGCTGATGCGGCCCCCGATGAATTTGAGTTTGACACCCCTGCCTTAGACCATCTATGACTTTAGCAGTACGTTTGGAAAGACGTCTGTGTGAACGCAGATGAGAATGTTCTTCCTCTGTCTCTCCATTTTTGCCTGTCTCCTCTTCTGTCTCTAATCACCAACCTGTGCCTGAGGAGGAACCCTTGCAGTTAGGGTCAATTTGTACCCCGGAGGAGTGCAGGAGATTTCACAAACTCTACTGCTTGTGTTTTTACTGTGGGCAGGACACACATTTCATCAGGTCCTGTGCCAAGCATCTGCGTCCAAGTGGTCATCATGGCGGCCGCTTGGGAGCACAGGTATTTTCTTACTCCCAAAAATGTAAACCTGCCAAATTGTCTCTGGAGGGAATTGATATGCCTGTTGTTTCTACCAATGTTTCTTCTGGGAGTATCGAGAAGCAAGCTAAAATTGTTCATGTTGAACCTAAGTCTGAGGAATATGATGAACATAATTGTGAGCTAGATGACACCAATGAATGGTGTGATATTGAGGATGAGGGCACGATAGAGGAGATCGATGGTCCGTCTGTCTTGTGACCCTCTAAAATTTGTAAGAGTCCGGTGGCCCTCATAAAAGGGGGGTACTGTGATGACAGGTTCTGCCAGAACCCATAGGGTTAATGATTTCTAGCCCTGTTGTTTATTTTGTTTGCTGGGATGACGCCTCTGTGTTCCTGTGTGTGGTTTGGCTTGCTGAGCCAATTAGAGTCCTCCTGGTTGCAGCTCAGGCATATATAAGGAGGCCTTTTCCAGTCATTCCCTGCTTGTGATAGTTCTTGAACTGACCTAGCAAGCTCTTACTCTACTGTTTATTCTGGTTTTCTATTACTCTTGGCTTGGCTTTTTGCCTTCCCTTTGTAACTCCGTTA
The DNA here is from genome assembly GCF_029499605.1 of Hyla sarda. NCBI lineage: Eukaryota > Metazoa > Chordata > Amphibia > Anura > Hylidae > Hyla > Hyla sarda. Next base: position 257,253,869 of record NC_079190.1, read on the forward strand.
TTGTACTTTGCTCCCTCTTGGCTTGAACTCGGCTGGTCGACTATGTATTAGTGTGTGTGCATGTTTAGGTTATTTTCTGTTAGTTTGTGTGCCTCCGGACTGTTCCTTATCCGTGTCTGTTTTTTGAATTTTATTGTGTTGACTGTAACTGCCATGACTTATATAGGAAGTGGTTACTAACCCGCTGCCTAGGGCGGGTACGTATGTAGGCAGGGACAGTGGCTGCAGGTGAGATCAGGGCTGCACTCTTTCCCTGCCCAGACGTGACATGTAAAATGTATTTGGTCTTCCCTTATGTGTTTTATCTGCTTCATTGGCGGAATACTGCCCAACTCTTTATATGCTATTCAGTTTAGCTCGTTGGATTAATCCCACCTTTTTAATATATGTCTAGTATGGAAGGCTTCCAGTGTATCTCTAAATGTGGTCAGTGATTACAATCCTTTACATTTTAGAAAGTCAAACTAGCCTCATGGTAATAAATACATTAAATATATTCCTGTGTTGGCAGAAAACAACAGTTTTTCCTCTAGCTTAAATGTAGCCATTTATAGAAAGTACTGTATAGACATGAAAAATATAATAAACCAGCCAGATTAGGTAATTTTAATAGATTTGCCAATACTGTTGTCTTTAGGCAGTGTTATAGAGGAACAAAATTTGTACAAAACAGATGTTTGCAGATTTTTCATGTATGTTGTATTAATGACTAGTGAGACTAAGGTTCTAAAATATGTATCCATATTCCAATCTATTTTGTCTTCGAATTGCGCAATTAATTTATGTTTATCAAAAGCCCTTCAAATGGATTTTTACACATTTTCTCATGTCTGTTTTTAACAAATCAAACAGGTACAATGATGTTTTCAATGCTGGACTACTGTATTTGACAAGCTTGCTTTTGAGGTCTTTTGTTTGAGGTGCAACCCTTTTGTGATCTATAAATGAGACCTTGAGAACCAGCTATACATTTATATAAACCCTGCAGTATTAGGAGAAAAATTGTGTTGCCAATTTTAATCTCTGGAAAAGTGGTGGTACTTCCAACCTAGCCAGACTAACAAATCATTTTTCATGCTTGGCTTATAGTTGATACTGTTAGGTGAAGACGTGCAAATCTCCTCCATTGATTCTCAAAGAGGTGAATCAGCTAAATTATCTGCAAATATCAAACCTAAATTGATTCTCACATTTTATATAGATGTGTAAAATTCCTTCACTCAGAATCTCAAACCTAGCAAATCGATTTTACCATCTCTAATGTTATGTAATTAAATAATACCACCGCTGATCTTACAGAAACAGTGGACAGATAGAGGGCAAAAGACATATTATGACAAGGTGACTCTGTATCTCACTGCACTATTCAGTCATTGATGTTAGGAAAACAGGAGCACATCTTTAAAATATTATCTTCTCTATTAAATCTGGCAATGGGAAATGAGGTCAATTCACAGCACATAACTTATGTAGATGAACAAGTATTTCTCTATATTTCCTTTAGTTCCTCACAACGTTGAGTCTTTTCAATAATTACTACTATGTTTTGTAACAGCAATTACAGTAATATCACTTCTACTCCTACTACTACTACTACTACTACTACTACTACTACTAATAATAATAATAATAATAATAATATACATACAGATAGCCTCATTAAAGGGTTACTCCAGTGGAAAACTTTATTTTTTAAATCAACTGGTGCCAGAAAGTTAAACAGATTTGTAAATTACTTCTATTAAAAAATCTTAACCCTTCCAGTATTCATTAGCTGCTGAATACTACAGAGGAAATAATTTTATTTTTGGAACTTAGTGCACTCTGCTGACATCATGACCACAGTGCTCTCTGCTGACATCTCTGTCCATTTTAGGAACTGTCCAGATCAGCATATGCTTGCTATGGTGATTTTCTCTTACTCTGGACAGTTCTTAAAATGGACAGAGATGTCAGCAGAGAGCACTGTGGTCATGATGTCAGCAGAGAGCTCTGTGTTCCAAAAAGAAAATAATTAAGGATTAAGATTTTTTAATAGAAGTAATTTACAAATCTGTTTAACTTTCTGGCACCAGTTGATTAAAAAAAAAAGTTTTCTACCGGAGTACCCCTAGAAAGAGAGTAGACAGACAAGATGTTGGCCCAGTTTAGGAATGGTCATAACCAATCAGTAACATGAGATAAACTTGCATGCAGTGTTTCATGATGGAGTTCCCCTTTCCACGATTTACAATAGTTCACAAGATAAATAAGACAAATCTTTTGTTTACTTCATTTTTGCATAAGTACAAAAAGTACTTGCAACTTAAACGAGTACTCTAGTGCAGAGTATTCCTGCTATGTCTGGCCCGGGCTGCAAAATAAATGAAAATGAACCATCACTCACCTCCCTGGGTTCCAGCGGAGCGCCACTACAGCTGATCGGTCCTCCGGTCCATCCTCTTCCTACTTCTGGGTGTAACGAAGCGTCACATGGCGCTCAGCCTTTCCACGGCCGAGCGAGAAAATCGTGGCAGCTGGCGATAGGCTGAGCGCCATGTGATGCTTCATTACACCCGGAAGTATGAAGGAGATGGACCGGAGGACCGATCAGCTGTAGTGGCGCTCTGCGGGAACCCAGGGAGGTGAGTGATGGTTCATTTTCATTTATTTTGCAGCCCGGGCAGGACGGAGCAGGAATAATCTGCACTAGAGTACTCCTTTAATCACCACGTGTAGGGCTGAGCAAACTTTTGAAAGATTCAGCTTGGCGTGCTTGCCAACTTATTCAAAAAGTTTGGCTCGCCGCAAATAGGTTTTTGCAAGCTATCACTGAAATAAGCCTCAAAACACATCTAAAACATTGCCTAAAAGCTCTAAAGCTCTGTATAACACTGCAAGGGTCACGTAGGAATGTATTCAAGTAGTTTCAAAGTGGTTGTAAAGCTAAGTTAATGTCTAAGTTACAGTGACTTGTTACCAATGATAACCAACAGCTTGTTTAAAAAAAAAAAACTGCACTAGTGGATTTGTATGCTTTTTAACACTAAAATAAAGGTGCATAATGTATCCCTTTTTGTTGGCAGATGCTTGCTTGTGTTAAAATGCACACAGAGGTATTTTAAGACACAACGGATTTTTCCAAGCATTTCAAAAACCTCTCCATTTAGGAGTTGAAACAGGATTACTGTCCCAAAATAGTGGAATATGAATAGCTTTTTAATGAAAAGCCAAAAAATAACTTTTTTGGGTATGATGGGCTGTGTATGTGTGGGCCTGGCTGTAAGTAGCAGCAGCAAGGGTAATGGACTGGCGGTATTGGCGGACTGGTGGCAGTTGTAGTAGCCAGTGGTCAGCAGGCAGTGGTTGATTTGTGAAATGTGTAGTTGCCAGTGGATAGCAGGCAGTGGTGGACTGGTGAGTGGGAGTTGTAGTAGCCATGGCATCTGGCACAAAAGTTTAAAATTCCTCACTGATCCATACCTGATTCATTTTAACAAATGTCAAGGGAGAGCAGGAAAAAGTCGACGGGTCTTTGGCGCAATCCGTATGAAGTACTCACAGTCCGTGATGTATATAAATAAAGTCTATTTATTAAAGTGCCAAAGCAAACAAACTTGTTTCGAGGCCTTTGTTTGCCTCTTTATCAATGTTAACTCCTTAAGAACGTAGGGCGTACCTGTACGCCCTACGCCCAGTCCCGGTGTTTAAAACAGGGTCGGTCCCGGCTGCTAATCATAGCCAGGACCCTGGGCTAACAGTGCACGGCACCGATCATTGTGCCGTGTGCTGTTAACCCTTCAGATGTGGCCATCAAAGTTGACCGCCGCGTCTGAAAACTAAAGTAAACGCTTCCCGGCAGCTCAGTCGGGCTGATCGGGACATCACGATAAAATTACGATGTTCCGATCAACTGGGACGCAGGCGGAGGTCTCCTTACCTGACTCCGCAGTGTCCAATCGTCGATTGATTGCTCCAAGCCTGAGCTACAGGCTTGAGCAATCAAGCCCCTATATGACTGATCCATGCAAAGCTATGGCTTTGCATGGATCAGCATAGGAGATCAGTGTGTGCAGTGCTATAGGTCCCTATGAGAGCTGTAGCACTGCAAAAAAAAAAAGGAAAAAAAAAGTTACCAAAGGCCATTTAACCCCTTCCCTAATAAAAGTTTGAATCCCCCCCTTTTCCCATAAAAAAAAACTGTGTAAATAAAAATAAACATATGTGGTATCGCCGCGTGCGAAAATGTCCGAACTATAAAAATATATCATTAATTAAATCGCATGGCCAATGGCGTACGCGCAAAAAAATTCCAAAATCCAAAATAGTGTATTTTTGGTCACTTTTTATATCATGAATAAAAAGTGATCAAAAAGTCCAATTAATACAAAAATGGTACCAATAAAAACTTCAGATCACGGCGCAAAAAATTAGTCCTCATACCGGCCCGTAGGCAGAAAAATAAAAAAGTTATAGGAGTCAGAAAATGAGAATTTTTAACATATAAATTTTCCTGCATGTAGTTATGGTTTTTTTCCGAAGTACGACAATATCCAACCTATATAAGTAGGGTGTCATTTTAACCGTATGGACCTACAGAATAAAGATAAGGTGTTATTTTTACCAGAAAATGCACTGCGTCGAAACGGAAGCCCCCAAAATTTGCAAAATAAATTTTTTCTTCAATTTTGTCGCACAATTAATTTTTTGTCCGTTTTGCCATGGACTTTTGGGTACAATGACTAATGTCATTGCAAATTAAAACTGGTGGCGCAAAAAATAAGCCATCATATGGAATTTTATGTTTTTAGAAGGTGATGAGGAAAAAATGAAGATGCAAAAAACGGTAAAACCTTGCGTCCTTAAGGGGTTAAAATGGCATATACAAATACTAAAAACAGTGTGCTTTTATATAAGTAAAAGGGCACTTAAACTCAAATGATTGACAGGTGTCTGACGTCAGCTCTCCTGCAGGAAACGCAGGTAAGTAACGTACAGTGTAAACAATGTGAGTGTTAACCATAAAACCAGTATGCAGTGATGTGTTTTAACTTTTTTCCTATGTCAGCATTCCACACAGTGTCGGGGGGAGGTTGATCTCACTCAAGAACGTGTGCGGAGTAAGCTGTCATTCTCCGCTGTCAGCTGAGGTTTTAAGTGATAGTGCGCAAGCGCCAGGCTGAGTTTGGTAGTCAGCGTATTGAAGGAAGGTTGCTAGGGAAGCTGAAGTTTGCACATGAGCTGGGTGCGAATAAAAGTCTTCCCATTGACATGTAATGATGCTGCAAGCAGGTACTGTGAGTAGCTGCTCATAAATAGTTCAGGTATATGGCGCTGTTTAGAATGTGGCGCTGTAATGATGCTGCAAGAAGATACTGTAAGTTACTGCTCATAAAGGTTTAGATATGTGGCATTATTTAAAAAGGTAGTTGGGATATTAATATGGACCAAATGAATGTGTATAGGTGTGATAAATACACATATATTTTAGCTACAGCTATTAAAAATAGGTGGGCAACAATACTGTATAAGAGAAATATACTGTATAATATAACTGTAGTTATATGAAGTAGGTGTTGAGGCTATGGAAGGAGAGTGTATGGTAGGGAACGATGGTAAGATTTACCAACTAAATATGCAATATATAAACGTATAACAGTGTATCCTTTCGGTTTGAACGAAGAATTCAACAACATCTAGTGCATTCCTCTTACTACATTGCACTCCTGAAAACCCGAAGATGTACCAATTAAATAAGACTGGACTTCTACAATCCAGCATCCTTGTTGCTACCGCTAGTTAAGACATATGCAATTACTGGTCTGAATCCTGAATGCAATCATTGACTAATATGCATGTAACTGTTAATATATATAAAAAAATCTTACTGTAACATAGAATCCTTACATAAGTCCCCTTTTCTTACATTTATATACCTTCTACTCCTTTACAGATTTCCGTAATATCCCGCCAAACACTTTTATATATATATATATATATATATATATATATATATATTGCACAGAATATGCATATTTAGTTGGTAAATCTTACCATCTTTCCCTATCATACACTCTCCTTCCATAGCCTCCTCAACACCTACTTCATATAACTACAGTTATATTATACAGTATATTTCTCTTATACAGTATTGTTGCCCACCTGTTTTTAATAGCTGTAGCTAAAATATATGTGTATTTATCACACCTATACACATTCATTTAGTCCATATTAATATCCCAACTACCCTTTTAAATAGCGCCACATATCTGAACCTTTATGAGCAGTAACTTACAGTATCTTCTTGCAGCATCAATACAGCGCCACATTCTAAACAGCGCCATATACCTGAACTATTTATGAGCAGCTACTCACAGTACCTGCTTGCAGCATCATTACATGTCAATGGGAAGCCTTTTAATCACACCCAGCGCATGTGCGAACTTCAGCGTCCCTAGCAACCTTCCATTAATACGCTGACTGCCAAACTCAGCCGCACTATCAACTAAAACCTCCGCTGACAGCGGAGAATGACAGCTTACTCCGCACAAGTTCTTGAGTGAGATCAACCTCCCCCCGGCACTGTGCGAAATGCTGACATAAGAATAAAGTTAAAACACATCTCTGCATTCTGGTTTTATGGTTAACACTCTGATTAAATCTTCCGAATATCTTAAACATTGTTTACACTGTACGTCACTCTCCTGCATTTCCGGCAGGAGAGCTGAAGTCAGACACCTGTCAATCATTTGAACTTTAGCGCCCTTTTACCTATATAAAAGCACACTGTTTTTAGTATTTGTATATGCCATTTTAACATTGATAAAGAGGCTAAAAAAGGCCTCGAAACGCGTCTGTTTGCTTTGGCACTTTATAAATGGACTTTATTTATATACATCACGGACTGTGAGTACTTTATACGGTTTGTGCCAAAGACCCGTGGACTTTTTCCTGCTCTCCCTTGATGTTTCCACTTTTGGTCGAGGACTCCTGACCGCCGAAACCCTGTTGGCTGCACCGACTTCATACGCTATCATAGGTGGTTGTGTCTGGCCCACAACCACTAAAGGTGAGCAAGATTGCCCCTACCTTTTCACCTAATATTGAAGAGCAAATTGATATAATCAATTACTATATTACTACTCTATGAGAAGCTCTGCTGTGTTTGTTTCCAGACACGTTTACTCATTTTAACAAATGTGAGTTTTTCCTCATTGCCTGCAGATTATCTTGTTCTCTTAGGGGTGATGCCGCCTGTCGAGCTGAACACTCTGATACTACACTGGAGGGTGGACAAGGCAGAACACCTATGGTAAACCGGACAAGTTCTGGCCTATGGTCTAATCTAGTGACTCAGAAGTCCATGGGGTCTGGGCTCATCATGTCTGTCAGAGAAAGGGCACAGGTTAGGTATGCATCAAAATTGTGTCAATCTCAGCAATGTATATAGCCAGTACAACTTCGAGATTGACACCATTTTTCAAGAAATGTTTGACCACCAGAGTGTGTAATGTCACCTAGGTACAGGTTTGCCAATCTCAGATTATGAAAAGAGAGCCAGTGTGAAACTTCCCACTGTAGACAGAGCAGCAAGTCCTTCCCACCCAGGTCTAGCAGATGTTATACAGCGCGGCAGCGCTTGACTTGCACTGATGAAAATAGGAAGGAATAGCTACGCTCTTTCGTATGGGGGATTGCAAGGTATCTGTGAAGAAGGACCTGGATAAGGAAGAGGAAAGGAGGCAGGTGTCAGAAGTTGAACCGGATCAGAACAACCATGGAGGTGTCACTATTCTTTCCTGGCCTCGTTGCATTGGAGCCTCATTCTGCAAAATGATGACCCAATGAGCAAAAAAAGACATGTATTGGCCCTGGCCATAGCTACTGCTCCAAGTCTCTATCATGGTATGCACTGTTTTGCACAACAAAAACTGCATGAAGTGGCTCACCCTCTCTGTCACATAATTGCCCCAGGAGGAAGCCATTGCAAAACGTACATAGGGGTAGGTTGTACTGTGCTCCTGGCAGCATACAGGGCGGCTTGTTTGATCTATGTATTCATTTGTTTTTTCTTTTGTATTCTTTCATTGTACATTCATGTGTATGTTTCAACCAAGCTTGTGTCTGGTATTGTCCGCCTGTTGCTTTGGTTTATGAGATTATACTTTCTCTCTATATGAAGCATTTGATCCTTGAACGCTTTATGTATGTACTTCTATGGTCAGTACTTCTTCTTTCTGTACCGTGCATTTCTAGTGCCATCTTCTCTATTTTTACATTTTCTTTATGTTTTTAATCATTATTGTGAACAATAAAGTATTTACATTTTCTTAACATTAGTGACTGGTGCTTATTGTTTGATGATTTATTTTTGTTTTAAGTATTTTTAGTACTTTTACAAAAAGAAAATCTACAAAAAGATTATTGCAAAAGAAAAATGGTGTCTCGTATATATTGTGGACCACTTTAGGAATGTAACATGCAGGTATTAATAATTGAATAGCTTAAATTTGAATAGCAAAACAGAAGATTGGAAACAAAGCGATCTTGGGAACTGGTCTCAAAATAAATGGAGTCTATGCAAAATTCATAAAAAAGTAACATTTTTAGTGATACCATTTTGTGCTAAATAAAACTTAAAGGGGTACTCCCGTGGAAAACAGTTTTTTTTTTAATCAACTGGTGCCAGAAAGTTCAACAGATTATTAAATTACTTCTATTAACAAATCTTGCAATACATTTTATGGGCTGTATACTACAGAGAAAATGCTTTTCTTTTTGGATTTCTCTGATGTCACGACCACAGTGCTCTCTCCTGACCTCTGATGTCCATTTTAGGAACTGTCCAGAGCAGTATATGTTTGCTATGGGGATTTTCTCCTGCTCTGGACAGTTCCAAATATGGACAGCAGAGGTCAGCAGAGAGCACTGTGGTCGTGACATCAGAGAAATCAAAAAAGAAAAGCATTTCTTCTGTAGTATATAGCCACTAATAAGTACTGGAAGGATTAAGATTTTTTAACAGAAGTAATTTACAAATCTCAATTCAATAGATAGAGAAGGGCAGTTGGGCACAGCTTAATATGTGATCCCTGGGTAGTAAGCACTGTAGCGGCATGCACTAAAGAAGCAGGTGGTGCTCAGACCATTAAATCCAGGTATATTTGAAGATATGTAGAAAAAAGTCGTCCACTCACCATTCTTCTTACTTCAGCAAATTTCTTTTATTGAGCACATACTCACAACCATGTTGCCCAGGGAGAAGACATAGATGGTAACAGACGGGGGGTACCACTGAGAGGCGACAACGCTGTTTCGCACCGAATAAGTGCTTCAACTGGCATAGTTGAAGCACTTATTCAGTGCGAAACAGCGTTGTCGCTACTCAGTGGTACCCCCCCTCGTCTGTTACCATCTATGTCTTCTCCCTGGACAACATGGTTGTGAGTATGTGCTCAATAAAATAAATTTGCTGAGGTAAGAAGAATGGTGAGTGGCCGACTTTTTTTCTACATATCTGCAAATATACCCTAATTTACAAATCTGTTTAACTTTCTGGCACCAGTTGATTTAAAAAAAAAAAAAACAGTTTTCTAGGGGAGTACCCCTTTAAGGATTGGCTTGCTTACCAGGCAGGATAAATAGCAGTTTTATTAATTATATGTCTCTTCCTGTATACTTCTGTATATATATATATATATATATATATATATATATATATATATATATGTGTATATATATAACATACGTGGTCCATTCTTCTGTGTGTGTGTGTGTATATATATATATATATATATATATATACACAACATACGTGGTTCAATGTTAGGATGCAGGAAAAATGGGACATCTGAATCAGGCACTTCTTTTGGCACTTCAATCTTTTGTTGATAAAAACATTCAATGACCACATAAATGCAAGTGTTTAGAAGTCTAATATGCTGTTTTATTCTGAGACACAATTGTATCTTTACTATTTAAATCATGTTAGCAATTGTAAAACATTGAGATCGGGGTGCATGTTTTTTAATCAATAAAAGATTGCAGTGAAGCGCCTGATTCAGATGTCCCATTTTTCTTGCGTCCTAACATTAGACCAGGTATGTTGAATTACTGACCAGCGGATTGGCGAGATCACCGGAGGGACCCCTGGGCTGCTGACTGTCTGCATTTAACCTATGCGCTTCGAGGTATTGTGCCCTGAGCATAACACCTTCTGGTAAGAGGCCATTTTTTCCATCCACGTTTGCCACTGTTCATTGCATGCGTCACGAGGTGTGCACCTTATTTTGCCCTTTTGTTTCTGCGTGTGTGTATATATATATATATATATATATATATATATATATATATATATATATATATATATTGAGAACCTTGTTTAAAAAAAGTAAATAAGTAAATTTACAGGTTATCCTTGGGGAGGGCCTTATAACAGCGGTAGTATCTTGTGATTAACCTATTGAACCTATCTCCAAGGGAGGGCATCAGAAAATCTAGTTTTTTCCCATTATGGTACAAATAAACCTTCTGTTCACTGATGTGAAACATACGGTAACTGGTGTCCATATAGTACTCTCTTGGGTACTCTCATAAAATAAACAAAGTACAGTAGGGAAGGAAATGAGCCAGCATGACATCCCTAGCTTCCCGGTATGCAGGTACAGTGTACTGAGTATATGTGAAAGAGCACCAAATCCCCCAAACCTTTTCAAACCTTTTAGGGCACCCCCTATGCTTGAAAACCAGTTGTTCAAATGGAATAATTGCATTAACTAATCGTTTCCATGCTGATATACACTTTCTGTGACATGAATAATGTATATTTTAACCACTTAAGTACTGAGCCCTTTTTCAACTTAAGGACTGAGACCTTTTTTGCAATTCTGACCACTGTCACTTTAAACATTAATAACTCTGAAATGCTTTTACTTATCATTCTGATTCTGAGATTGTATTTTTGTGACATATTCTACTTTAACATAGCGGTAAAATTTTGTGGTAACTTGCATCCTTTCTTGGTGAAAAATCCCCAAATTTGATTAAAAAATTGAACATTTTGCATTTTTCTAACTTTGAAGCTCTCTGCTTGTAAGGAAAATGGAAATTCAATTTTTTTTTGTTCACATATACAATATGTCTACTTTATGTTTGCATCATAAAATTGACGTGTTTTTACTTTTGGAAGACACCAGAGGGCTTCAAAGTTCAGCAGCAATTTTCAAATTTTTCAGAAAATTTTCAAACTCGTTATTTTTCAGGGACCAGTTCAGTTTTGAAGTGGATTTGAAAGGTCTTCATGTTAGACATACCCCATAAATGACCCCATTATAAAAACTGCACCCCCCAAAGTATTCAAAATGACATTCAGTCAGTGTTTTAACCCTTTAGGTGTTTCACAGGAATAGCAGCAAATTGAAGGAGAAAATTCAAAATCTTCATTTTTTACACTCGCATGTTCTTGTAGACCCAACTTTTGAATTTTTGCAAGGGGTAAAAGGAGAAAATGTATACTTATATTTGTATCCCAATTTCTCTTGAGTAAGCACATACCTCATATGTCTATGCAAAGTGTTCGGCGGGCGCAGTAGAGGGCTCAGAAGGGAAGGAGCGACAAGGGGATTTTGGAGAGAACATTTTTCTGAAATGGTTTTTGGGGGGCATGTCACCTTTAGGAAGCCCCTAGGGTGTCAAAACAGCAAAAAAAACAAAACACATGGCATACCATTTTGGTAACTAGACCCCTCGGGGAATGTAACACGGGATAAAGTGAGCCTTAATACCCCACAGGTGTTTCATGAGTAGTAGTCACATTTGGCTTTTGGAAGCAAATTTTGCTCTGGGGGCATGCCGCATTTAGGAAGCCCCTATGGTGCCAGGACAGCAAAAAAAAAAAAAAAACACATGGCATACCATTTTGGAAACTAGACCCCTCAGGGAATGTAACAAGGGGTAATGTAAACCTTAATACCCCACAGGTGATTCACGACTTTTGCATATGTAAAAAAAATATATATATATTTTTTACCTAAAATGCTTGGTTTCTCCAAAATTTTACATTTTTACAATGGGTTAAAGCAAAAATACACCCCAAAATGTGAAGCCCAATTTCTCCCGATTCAGAAAACACCCCATATGGGGGTGAAAAGACTCTGCTGGCGCACTACAGGTCTCAGAAGAGGAGTAGTCACATTTGGCTTTTTGGAAGCAAATTTTGCTCTGGGGGAATGCTGCATTTAGGAAGCCCCTATGGTGCCAGGACAGCAAAAAAAAAACACATGGCATACCATTTTGGAAACTAGGCCCCTTGGGGAACATAGCAAGGGGTAAAGTGAACCTTAATATCCCACAGGGGTTTCACGATTTTTGCATATATTAAAAAAAATAATAATAATTACCTAAAATGCTTGGTTTCCCCAAAATTTCCCATTTTTATAAAGGGTTAAAGCAGAAAATACCCCTCAAAATTTGAAACCCAATTTCTCCCGATTCAGAAAACACCCCAAATGGGGGTGAAAAGTGCTCTGCTGGCGCATTACAGGTCTCAAAAGAGGAGTAGTCACATTTGGCTTTTTGGAAGCAAATTTTGCTCTGGGGGCATGCTGCATTTAGGAAGCCCCTATGGTGCCAGGACAGTAAAAAAAAAAACACATGGCATACCATTTTGGAAACTAGACCCCTTGGGGAACATAACAAGGGGTAAAGTGAACCTTAATACCCTACAGGGGTTTCACGACTTTTGCATATGTAAAAAAAAATAATTACCTAAAATGCTTGGTTTCCCAAAAATTTTACATTTTTACAAAGGGTTAAAGCAGAAAATACCCCCCAAAATTTGAAGCCCAATTTCTCCCGATTCAGAAAACACCCCATATGGGGGTGAAAAGTGCTCTGCTGGCGCACTACAGGTCTCAGAAAAGAAGGAGTCACATTTTAGCTTTTTGGAAGCAAATTTTGCTCTGGGGGCATGCCGCATTTAGGAAGCCCCTATGGTGCCAGGACGGCAAAAAAAAAAAAAAAAACACCCATGGCATTACATTTTGGAAACTAGACCCCTTGGGGAATGTAACAGTGTTACTGTGAGTACTTACACCTCACAGGTTTTTTGAACAGTGGGCCATAAAAGTGAAAAATTTAAATTTTTTGCACTATATTGATAGTGTTACCCCAAATGTTTCATTTTCACATTGGGTAATAGGGCAAAAGGCCCCCAAAATTTATAGAACAATTTTGTCTGAGAAAAAAAATACCCCATATGTGGATGCAAATTGCTCTGTGGACGCACTGCAATGCTCAGAATAGAAGGAGTGAAAATTTTGTTGAAATTGAAGTCGGGGGTCATGTGCATTTATAAAGCCCCCAACAGCAAAAAAAAAAAAAAACACATGTGACACCATTTTAGAAACTGCACCCCTCAATGAATGTAACAAGGGGCACAGTGGGAAATAACACCTCACATGTTTTTTGAAAAGTGGGCCATAAATTGAAAAATTTGATTTTTTTACAGTAAAATACTGGGGTTACCCAATTTTTAACATTTTCACAAGGGGTAATATGAGGAATTGGGTTACAAATTTTGGAGGGCTTTTCCCCCTGACTATAAAAATACATCCACATTTGGGGTAACGTGCTGGGCGGGCGCACAACAAGGCTCAGAAGTCATAGAGTTCACTTTGTATTTGTGGCCTATGGCAAATCAGTAGCTGACGGTTACATACATTCCGAGGAAAATACAAAAATGAAACACCCACATGTGACACTATTACAGAAAGTACCCACCCTGAGGAATGGAAGGACATTTTGAACGCACAGGTGTTTCCTAAATTTATTTTCCAGGAATGGATGAAGGGTAGCTTTTGAAAATTGCAATTTTCAACCTATGCTCTGCTTCATTTTTCTGGAAACAACTAACATGTGACTCTGAATTGTTGCCTGGAAATACGACAGAGCTCAGCGAGAACTCTTCGCATTTGAGGCGGGTGTTTGTTACGGACCTAACAGTTACATACATTCAGAGGAAGATACAAGAAAGGAACACCCACATGTGAGATTATTACAAACAGTACACCCCCTAGGGAAGGTGTATAGGGTGAAGTGGAGATTTGGAACAGACGGATGTTCCCAAAATTTATTTTCCAGCAATGGATGAAGTGTACTATGGGGGGATGAAAATTGCAATTTTAGTACTGATATGCCAATTATTTTCCCAGAATGATGACCCAGAGTACAGCCAAAAGTAAAAATGATGCCCGCCCCAAACCCTATACTCTGAATCATCATTCTGGGAAGGGGATGTGTGGAGCCGTCCCTATTCTTTTACCTCAAATGCGCAACCCGCTCAGGTGGGGAGAGAGAGCGTTGCGCATTTGAGGCAACTGCAAACCTCCAATGCTGTTGACTCTGTGTCCCATGACCCATTTTTTAGGGGGAAGAAATAAAAAAGATATTGGGGGTATTGGGAAAAAGTTTTTTTTTTTTTTTTTGGGGGGGGGGGTTTGGTATAAAATTTGGAAGACAATGTACTCTGGACTGGTACAATGGAGTCGAATTTTGGGGAATGAAAATTAGGGCAAAGGATGGACAATTTAGTACTCCATGGAAGTGTGATACTCCCTGAAGCAGCCTATGCAGAGGCCCGGATTATCTGGGCAAGTGTCGTATTGAGTGGTGGTGTCCTTCCGAATCCCCCTCTTGCGACACACTCTGCATTTCTTCTGAGATCGTCCCTTCTTTCCAGTGTGGGGGATCACACCTGGAAAGTGTTGGCCAGGGATGATCCGGGCGCCCACAATTCCAGAGGTGCTCTGACCCGCTCTTTGGCGGTCACCATAGATGAGGGCCTTTAGAACTTCTTCTTGGAACTGCAGGTATGTCCCTGTGTTGCCAGCATACTTGTACAGTACAAAAGCATTGTACATGACAACCTGTACCATGTAGACTGCAACTTTTTTGTACTATACCTTTGTTTTCCGCATGGCGTTATATGGCTTGAGGACTTGATCAGAAAGATCAACTCCCCCCATATACCGATTGTAGTCCAGAATACAATTGGGCTTGAGGACCGGTCCCACGGTACCTCGCACAGGGACAGGGGTGCTGCCGTTCCCATGAATAGTGGTGAGCATAAGGACATCCCTCTTGTCCTTATACCGGACCAACAACAGGTTCTCATGGGAAAAGGCACGGGACTCACCCCGGGGGATAGGAGTCTGCAGGGGATAGGAAGGAAGGCCTCTTTGATTCTTCCGGACTGTCCCACAAGCGACCGTGGATCTGGCGGCAAGGGATGTGAAGAGAGGGATACTAGTATAAAAGTTATCCACGTAAAGGTGGTAACCTTTATCTAGCAATGGGTGCAAAAGGCCCCAAACGATTTTCCCGCTAACACCCAAAGTGGGGGAACAATCTGGGGGTACAATTGCGGGAATCTTGTCCCTCATACACCATAAACTTGCAAGTGTACCCGGAGGTACTCTCCCAAAGTTTATACATCTTCATGCCATACCGTGCTCGCTTGGTAGGGATGTATTGCCGGAAGCTGAGTCTCCCCTTAAAGCTGATGAGAGACTCATCAATAGCGACCTCCCTTCCAGGGACATAGGCCTCCCAAAATTTGGCCCCGAAGTGATTGATGACCGGCCTGATTTTATACAGGCGGTCATACGCGGGATCAGTTCGGGGGGACATGCCGCATTATCAGCATAATGCAAACATCTCCGAATGGCCTCGAACCGGGGATGTGTCATGGCCATATTGTAGAGCGGGGTCTGGTAGAAAATGTCCCCACCCATATGCAGCGCAAGGCCCCAAAAGGTCCTCATTTTGGCTGCATCGACTGGAGTCCAGCCGCCTGGTCTAGCCAAAAGTGAGCCCGGGTTAGCGGCGACGAACTGTTGGGCATACAGATTCGTCTGTGTAACCATTAGATTAACAAAGTCGTCACTGAAAAAATGACCCAAAAAGTCCTTTTCAGGGAACCCAGCGATGTTAATCTTGATTCCTGAGTTGCCAACAAACTCAGGAATCACGGGCTCAGCCCAGACAAGTTCTCCGGTACGAGGTACCAGTGACTTTGGCAGGGGGGCTTCACTAGTATGAGCGCCAGGGGGACTCATACTAGCAGGGGGCACAGGGTCAAGAACAGAGGAGGTTTGCGGTGCCGCACGGCGGTGTCTCCGCTGCCTTGGTGGCTCATCATCAGAACTAGATGATGAGGAAGACGATGAAATAAGGAAGGTGGGGTCTTCATCGTCCTCTGAGCCGCTCTCGGTGTCGGAGGCAATTATGGCATATGCCTCCTCCGCCGAAAACGCTTTGTGGGCCATTTCCCTACTCTAATGGGGATACGGGTGTGTGTGAGGGGGGGGGGGGGAACTTTATTGGTGTATGTGTTGTGTGTGGTGTGGTGCGAGACTACCTCCCTAAACCGCCCTAACCCTCCCTAACCTAACCTAACCTAACTAAACTAACCCGCCCTAACAGAAAAAAAATAAAAAATAAAAAGGGGCCTTTTTAAAAAAAAAAAAATTTTAAAGGGACTTTTGGCGCAAAAAAGCCCTGCGCCCAAAAAAAATGTTTATCTAATCAGTGGTGTGCGCACTGATTAGCGCTTGTGGCAGCAGGGGGCGCAGAAGTCAGTGGGGGGTCCGGCCACTCAGCCCAGAACAGTGGTTGGTGGCTTGTACACAGACCCCCACACAAAAAACCCGAAAAATTCAATAAAAAAAGCTTAACCCCGAAAAAATGCACCCGCCTGAACCCCCCAAAAAAAACGCTGATCATTGATAAATCACTGACAGCGGTGAGGCACGCCGTACACACAGGTACGGTCCGTCCACACAGTACACGCCTGATACTGGTGGCACGGACCGCCTATGGGTGCAAAAAAACGCTAGAAAACGCAAAAAAAAGCACCGGCACCACAAAAAAAAAAAAAAGCTGATCAGTACTACGGGACTCGCAGCTAAAAGTGCTACAGACCCACGGACATCCACTGAGGTACGCTGAAATTTTTTTTTTTTTACTTTTTTTTTTTAACCCTAACCTGTCCCTACCTAAATCTAAAGCTAAACCTGGGAGATTTCTGTGCCAAGGGGCCACAGAAAGGGACCAAGGGGCACTTTTTTTTACAATGAGCGGATGGTGGGCAGCACGTCCTGCTCGCCAGATCTCTGTGGAATGGCGGGCAGAATGGAGCAACATGCTCCTAGCCCCCACCATCCCCTCCCATTACACTGTGATTGGTTTGGCCACTTTGCTCACCCAATCACAACTGTACTGAGGGGGGTGGCCACAATGCCAGCCCCCAGTACAGCACGGATGGTGATTGGTGGTGTATATTACACCACCAGTCACCATCTATATCTGGGTCACAGGGTCACACGTGACCCTGATGGCGCAGAACCGCTGCAGAACGCCGGTAAGTAGTTACCGGCGTCCTGCAGCGATCGTCGGTATAGGAGGTCCTCCGGACCTCCTCCGGCACACTGCCGAGATGTCTGCTGAATAAAATCAGCAGACATCCATCTCCGATCCCTGCCTGGCGAGTGGCGGGGAACGGAATCGCAGCACATAGCTCGTCTGAATTGATGAGCGATGTGCTGCGATCGTGGACATGTGGGGTCATGATGACCCCCCTGTGCGATATGCCGAGATGCCTGCTGAACGATTTCAGCAGGCATCCGGCTCCGGTCCCCAACCGGCTAGCGATGGGGACCGGATTTCCCACGGGCGTATGGATACGCCCTGCATCCTTACGGACTCGGAATGCAGGGCGTATCCATACCCCCTGCATCCTGAAGAGGTTAAAAACACTATAGTGTGGTGTGGTGATGTCCCCATGGTAGTGGTTGAATTGACATGTTTAAGATGTTTATGTTATCTAAAATTTTGTATTTATATTGAACCATCCCAACTGAGTGCCCACAGACTTTCTTTAACCATATTCAAACAACAATGTCATATTATATATGAGGAGTAAAAAGACCAAGAATAGCTATGTCTTTGCTATATAAGAATTGTTTGGTGCAATCCCCCATATGTAACACACTGGGCTAATATTGAAAACTGGGAAAGACTTCTTATATACGATTTTCTGGAAGGAGACGGATTAAAAAAAAATGAAATGGTTCAGTCTTCTATTAGAGTATGGATGGAGTAATATATTCAAATTAGAAAAGAAGAAAAAAATTCTAGTAAAATGTAAGATTTTACATTTATACAGGCAGTTATACCAAATCTAAACCTCTCAGTTTACATTGAGAGAGGATTAGAGAAAGTCTCCAAGCTGTATAAGGTAAAATTTATAAAAGCAACATTTGATAAATAATTACCTTTCTAAAACAGAATTCTATAAATATTTGCAGATTAGTCACCTATTAGGAAATCTGACATTACTGAAGATGTCAACGAATGGGGATATATGGAACTGATGAAAAATTTTAAAAAGTTGAAGATTGGTTTACTATGCACTCATAGATGTTTACTAAGAATAAGTGCCATTAATATCCACCCTCTGTTTCCTATCACAGAGCCAGTTACTTACCCACTTGCACACATTTTCACCCAGCCCAAGCATTCTTATTTATGTGCTGGAGCTCATCTCCTCTTAAAAGCTAATTAGGTTAGTTTGACAGGACCGATCCCTCATAAAGCCATGCTGATATGGGGTCATACATTTATTTTTATCAAGATATTCCAAAATAGCATTCCTTAGAAAACCCTAAAACAATTTACATACAACAGAGGTTAAACTAACAGGCCTATAATTGCCGCTTTTTAAATTGACCCCTTTTTAAATATTGGCATCACATTTGCCATGCGCCAGTCCTGGGGAACATTTGATTTACAGTTGGTCACTAGAGTGACCACTAATATCCATTTTTCCCATTCACCAAAAAGTAATATAAAACGTAACTTTGAATGCAATATAGGTTTAAAAATCTCTTGCTCGCAATCCTCCTTGTATCTCTATACCTGCACTATTGCAGCTTTGCTGCTTGAATAGTAGTTAAAATGTTGGTATAGCTGCAGACTATACCTATGTCTGGGGAGAACTGCGGCAGAACTTAAAAACTTAGACGCATTGGCCCGAGGGGGGGGGGGGGGGGAACTGTCCACAGCTACAGGTATCAAGTGAACAGGAAGGGAGGGTGAGATAGAGGGGGCAAGGGAGGGGGAGAGGTCTAGCCAGGTAGCAAAAATGCCCTGAAATTAAAGTTGCTTAAAGTCTGGTGTATATCTTGTACACGGTGGCAACCAAACATCTCGCAATGAGCCTTCGGAGGGATTTCCTTTGGTGTCTTTTGCAGTGCCTGCAAGGGGGGGGGGGGGGGGGCAAGGGGTCCCGTCAGATCCAACCATCTTTGTAATTGAACGGCTTTGTACATGTTTCTTACATCAGAGAGCCCCGTCCCTCCCTCCAAGGAGTGTATAGCTAATAGGCTGTGGGCCAGCTTAGGCCTGCTCGTCCTCCATATATACATTGTCAAGCCCAGGGCCTGATTATTAAAATCCTATATGTGTATTATAAATTATAACTGTGTGTGATGGATCATCCAAGACCTGGGGGTGAGAGGTCATTCAGACTGTGGGTTTGTGTATTGCATTTTATTGGGGGTCTGGCAGTTTGTTTACATCTCCTTTGAAGTCAAAGGCTTTTTTGAAGTCATGCACTCTGGTCCCATCATATAATCAAACAGATAAGGGGCCAGGAAGAGAGAAGACCCCCTGGTGGGATCAGAGGGGAGGGGGGAATGGAGTCTCCCTTCCAAAAAGGCAGATATATAATATTTAACAATGCTAGACTGAGTGCGTGTCAATGCTGTGCAACAAGCTGACAAGACCATCCTAAGAACAGCTGGAACTCACTCTCATGGACTGCTATATCATCATGCTGTAAGAACTTCATCTTTTGTTTTCTGAACTTGCCTTGCTAAACTCTTTCATATTTTTGTAACTGTATGTCATTTTTGTAAATATAGGAGCTCACCTTTCTGAAGGCAGCTCTGGTGGAAACACGTTTATCTAAGGGTTAATTTGGTGACTTGCTGGGACTTGTAGTGGATACCCAGAGGTCTGGCGGCTTTAACCCTTGCACCATCACACTCTCTCTAGTGTCTTAGCTGGACCGATAGGGTGTGATCGTGTCAACTGGTGGCAGCGTCGGGATATATTTAGAGATTTTTAGTGCTTGCTGGATTTTACCTGTAAGGAAATCATAGCACTAAAAAAAGAAATTGCATACATCTTCTTGTGTGTAAATTCCAAAGACAGAGCTCAGTGCTGGTTTAAAAGACATACAAAAAGAGTGCAAGACAGTTCTGTCCTCCCCATCTCCTGTTTTACCTCCTCTGTCTCATCTCGGAAATATGGAGGCATATCGCAAGCAGTCCAAGCCTGCACTGGAACTAATGTTCCAAGAAAAGAACATCCCTACTGCAGGAAAGAACAAGGAACAACTTATTGCTGATCTTGTGGAGTTTGATGCCCATGCAGAAGAGCTGAGTGACATGAGACAAAGTCCTACAGCTGGAACTGCCATCCAAGGACTGATATCTCCTGGGGAATACAACATTACTCCCCATCAGGACAGTACTCCACATGAGGCCTTGGACTCTTATATGCTGACTGCCTTACAACACCTTGGGAATGTGGATGCCAATATGAAACTCCAACTGCTTCTCCAGTACCAAACTGCAGAAAGAGAGGCCCAGGCACAAGCCGCAGAAAGAGAGGCTCAGGCACGAGCCGCAGAAAGAGAGGCCCAGGCACAAGCCGCAGAAAGAGAGGCCCAGCGAAGGCATGAACTGGAGGTTCTGAGGCTGAGAGGGGATGCTTTATCTGCATGCAGTGATGTGCAGGATCAAGGAGACCACAAACCCCGCTTGGAACATTTCCCCATGTTGGAGAAAGATGGGGATCTGGATGTGTTCCTGAGGGGATTTGAAAAGGTTTGTCGGCAGTTCCATCTACCTAAGGAACAGTGGGGACGATATCTAACCCCACGGTTGCGAGGGAAAGCTCTGGATGTGTTTGCTTCTCTTTCCTCTGAGAGTGACCAGGACTATGAGGCAATAAAATCTGCCCTGCTCAAAAGTTTTAATCTGAATCCAGAGACTTATCGGAAAAAGTTTTGGACTTTGCAACAAAGCGCCACAGAAAGCTGCACTCAACATGCAGGTCAGCTAAGGACTGCATTCAGGCAATGGACTGGGGCCCTACAAGTCACTACCTATGAGGCCCTGGAGTACTTGATGGTCCTGGATCAGTTTCTCCAAACACGGAGCTTTGAAGCCAGAGAGTGGATTTTGGACCGCAAGCCCAAGACAGCCATGGAAGCAGCAGCACTAGGAGATGACTTTGCCAACAACTGGGCGCCAGCAGCAAAGCGTGGATCTGCACAAGCTGGAGCATGTACCTGGAAAGGAGCCCCACAAAGCACCACCCGGTCAGCCGTGAAATTATTGCCATCATTCCCAAAAGCAACAGGAGCCACATTGTGCCAGTGGGACACCCGCCAATGTTACAGATGCAATAATATTAGGCCCCTGAGTGCCACTTGCCCCAACAAGAAGAATTCTCCACCGGCAGCTGGAGGTCACACTGCCGTTCTTCTGGTGTCTGGAGCGGTGGAGAAAAGAGGGGATAACCTACAGAGTGTAACTGTGGGTGACCGGGTGACAGTGGGGTTACGAGATTCTGGAGCCTCATTTACCTTGGTGCGGCCTGAAGGGGTGGATACAGAGGACATCATCCCTGGAAGAACCATGGGTTTAAAAGGAATTGGAGGTGTGCGGCCTTCTGTGCCCATGGCCCATGAGTACATGGATTGGGGTACAGGCAAGGGTTTGCGGGAGGTGGGGTCTCTGAGGACATCCCTGTTAATGTTCTGCTGGGGAATGATGTGGGTCGGATGCTCTGTCATTATGCTCCAGAGGACACTACCTTCACTCCGGATGGGCTAGGAGAGAGCCCTGTTCATTCTGAGGTACTGTGCGAGACTTTGGGAGACACTGCGAGATGTGGTAACTGGGAGGGAGTGCAGGGGATTGATAATTGTTTACCTGTGACTGAACCAGTAATGTTTTCCAAAAGTGCAATGGAGTGTATTGTAAAATGTGGTGACAATGCATTGCCAATGCTAAAACGTAGTGGATATGGGCTAGGGGGAGGGGTTGGTGTGCCCCTGGTGACATGTAAGGATGAGGGACCAGCAGTGAGTGATATGTCCCAATCCTGTGAGCCTAAGGAGGAGGAGGGAAGGAGTGATAGCCCTGTGTATTATGCCTGTATTGTTATGTCTGGAACTGAAGGGGAGGAAGGTAAACCCCAGGGAGGCATACCAATGGTGGCAGTGGTAACGCGTCAGCAGCATGCCAGGGCTGCAGCTTTAACAGGAAGGTAGGATGGTGATGCAAGGGGCAAGCTGTGTGACTTGCAAGCCCCAGCAGAGGAAGGTAGAGATGCTAGTTCACCTGGGGGAAATGTGCTCCCTGATATCACGTGATGGGGGAGGGAAATGAGCATTTCCGGGAAGCTCTGCGCAGTGACCCTTCCTTTGAAGGGCTGAGACAACTTGCTGAACATACAGGTGTTGACACAGATGGGCATCGAGTATATTGGGAAAATGATATCTTGTACTGGGAGTCCCTTTCTAAAGGCATGCTAGGGGCCCAGGAGAGAGAAAGGCAGTTAGTGGTTCCTAGACATTACAGGAAAGAGCTGTTGAGGTTGGCCCACGAGACCCCCATGGCAGGACATTTGGGAGTGGCCTATGCGGTCATAGAGAAGGAATGTCTACCTGTGGTCTGGGCTTTGCAAACATTACAGCAATACCTGTATGGCAGGGATTTTACTGTCATAACTGATCACAACCCTCTACATTGGTTGTACAGAGTGTCCGGTAACAATGGCACCTTGAAACAAATGCTAAAAACATTCGTAGAATCGGAGGGCAGAGACTGGGAAAAGTATTTACCCCATCTGTTATTTGCTTACAGGGAGGTACCCCAAGAGCCTACAGGTTTCTTGCCCTTTGAGTTATTATATGGTCACAAAGTGCGGATACCCCGAGATTTAGTTAGGAAAGAATGGGAAGGGGGGCTACATGCCCCTGAGACTTCTGTGGTGGAGTATGTTCTGAGATTCAGGGACAGGATGCAGGCACTGACTGGGCTGGTACAGGACAACCTCATAGCAGCACAGTCCAGGCAGAAGTACTGGTATGATCGCAATGCAAGGGACCGGGTCTATGAAGTGGGACAGAAGGTAATGGTTCTGAACCCCATCAGGCAGAATAAGTTGCAGGCTGCCTGGGAGGGCCCCTTCCCCATTCTGCAGTGCCTAGAACCCACCACATATGTAGTTGCCCTTGATGAGAAAGGTCAGAAGCAGAGACAGTACCACCTTAATATGCTAAAGGCATACTATGACCCTGAGGAGGTGGTACTCAGTGTATGTAGTGCACCAGAGGAAGGACTGGGTAGTGATCCCTTACTTGATCTAGTGGAGGAAGCTAAGAGCCAGGGATCCCTTCAGGATGTGGAGATCAATCCACAGCTCTCAGATGAAAGGAGGAGGCAGCTTAATCAGGTACTAGGCCCCTTCAGTGCCATCTTTGCCTGGGAATGCAGGGCCTGTGGTGTCAAGAAAAGAAATAGATGGTTAAGGGAGATAGGTCTATCAGCCTGGCAAGGCAAGATCTCTCTGTCCCCATCTTAAGGGGGAGGTGTCAGGCCCAGGGCCTGATTATTAAAATCCTATATGTGTATTATAAATTATAACTGTGTGTGATGGATCATCCAAGACCTGGGGGTGAGAGGTCATTCAGACTGTGGGTTTGTGTATTGCATTTTATTGGGGGTTGTTTACATCTCCTTTGAAATCAAAGGCTTTTTTGAAGTCATGCACTCTGGTCCCATCATATAATCAAACAGATAAGGGGCCAGGAAGAGAGAAGACCCCCTCGTGGGATCAGAGGGGAGGGGGAATGGAGTCCCCCTTCCAAAAAAGCAGATATATAATATTTAACAATGCTAGACTGAGTGTGTGTCAATGCTGTGCAACAAGCTGACAAGACCATCCTAAGAACAGCTGGAACTCACTCTCATGGACTGCTATATCATCATGCTGTAAGAACTTCATCTTTTGTTTTCTGAACTTGCCTTGCTAAACTCTTTCATATTTTTGTAACTGTATGTCATTTGTTTATTTTTATGCATAGCACTGTGATACCTTTTATCAGATTAAATGTTTAATTAATCAGCTCTGGTCTTTGATCTCTAAATGTAGGAGCTCACCTTTCTGAAGGCAGCTCTGGTGGAAACACGTTTATCTAATTGTTAATTTGGTGACTTGCTGGGACTTGTAGTGGATATCCAGAGGTCTGGCGGCTTTAACCCTTGCACCATCACACTCTCTCTAGCGTCTTAGCTGGACCTATAGGGTGTGATTGTGACATACATAGAGAACATAGTTTTAACTTGGCGGAAAAATGAAAGGAGGAGTGCGATGGGGAGCATTTGCAATTGATATAGGACCTTGGGAACACATAACATTTTGACTACATTCTTTCTACCAAACCACGAGATCAATGGAAGGTCGTATTCTGCTAATATCTGCTTAACTTCTTTCAGTAGGCGTTTGAATTTCGCTTTGTATACTTTAATGATGGAGTCCGGTATATTAACTCCTTGGTACCTCAAGGAGGAAGCAGCCCATGGAAACTGGGTAAGGTCATCTGATTAACAGGCAATGAAATGTTTAATAGTTCGGACTTTGTTATGTTAACCCCAAAATTGGAAATGTACACAAATTCCTCAAACAGCTGGGCCAGGCAGGGCAAACCCCCCTCTGGATCGCACAGTAAGAAGAGAAGATCGTCTGCAAAGGCAAGAACCTTAAAGGGGTAGTCCAGTGGTGAAAAACTTATCCCCTATCCTAAGGATAGGGGATAAGTTTCAGATCGCGGGGGGTCCGACTGCTGGGGCCCCCTGCGATCTCTCTACGGGGCCCCGGCTCTCCGCCGAGATAGCGGGTGTCGACCCCCGCACGAGGCGGCGGCCGACACGCCCCCTCAATACATCTCAATGGCAGAGCCGGAGATTGCCAAAGGCAGCGCTTCGGCTCTGCCATAGAGTTGTATTGAGGGGGCGTGTCGGCCGCCGCTTTGTGCGGAGGTCGACACGCCCCCTTCCCGCGGGCTGTCGGGGCTCCGTACAGGAGATCGCGGGGGGGCCCCAGGGGTCGGACCCCCCGCGATCTGCAACTTATCCCCTATCCTTAAGATAGGGGATAAGTTGTAAACCACTGAGTCACCACTGGACTACTCCTTTAAGTGGGGAAACCTTTGATCCCATTCAGTTGGCACATTTTTGAAGCAAGGTTTCCATCACCAGAACAAATGGAGTTGGTGAAGGGGCAGCCCTTGCAGATGAGAAAGGAGGTGGAAATTATCTCATTCACCAGTAAGGCTGCTGAGGGGCTAGAATATAGTGAAAAAATGGCCTCAACGAATGCAGCAGGAAAACTAAACTTCAGCAGTACTGATTTCATAAAGGGCTAGCTAACTCTATCAAATGCCTTCTCGACATCAACACCGAGAAGGACAAGGGGTTGTATTTCCAGATGAGCCTTATGAATACTAGTTAATAAACGTATAGTGTTTGTGCGGCCCTCTCTTCCAGGGACAAATCCAGATTGCTCACTTCCAATTAAATGAGGAAGACATTTCTTCATATGTAAAGAAAGCAATTTCGCCCGAACTTCAAGGTCTAAATTTAGTAAAGAGATTGGTCTATAGCTGCCGCACTCCTCTGGATTTTTCCCTAACAGATTTACGTGAGCTTCCTGAGTTTGTGTAGGTAATGATTCCCCCTGCAAGAGTGCCACACAGAAATCCGCTAGAGGGGGAAGAAGTGTGTCTTTAAAGGATTTATGATAGGAGAGAGGCAGACAATCCGGGCCCGGACTTTTGCCAGGAGGAAACGAGGAGAGGATTCTCCCGACCTCTTCTGTCGTCACAGGTGTCAATAGGTCTTGTACCATTGATGGGGACATGCTCGGAAGCTGAAGGGCATTAAGGAATTTGTCTGTTAGACATAAACGGTTTTCCCATTGTTTCTGAGGGTCAGCATCTCCCAAATTATATAGTGAGGAGTAAAAGTCTCTGAATCATTTAGCCATATCAGAGGAGGATGTTTGAACGGTCCCCGTGGAGGACCTAATAACATGAATATGATGCTTTGTTCTAACCTTTTTAAGTAGAGTAGACATAAACTTGCCTCCCTAATTCCCATGGGCATATATTATGTGCCTGTAATGGAGGTACGCCTTTGATAATTTCAATTACAAGAAATTTAGAAGCTGTTCTCTAAGAGCTCTCAGCTCCTTCTGTATAGCCATAGCTCTGGTGCGTTTATGTGTTCTCTCTAGTATGGATATCTGCAACAACAGGGAAGTCACTTTGCTATTACACTCCTTTTTGAGTTTAGCTCCCCAGGATATAAATATACCCCTTATGTATGACTTGTGTGCCTCCCAAACGACTGGTAGAGGAGGAACAGAGTCAGAATTGATCTAAAAATATATGCATAAATGTTTCTCAGTATCCTCTTTTGCCCTCTAATATGTTTTCATTGAGACGCCGTCATGTCGGGGAGGGTGATGATAAAGAAAGTGACAAGGTGATCGTAGTGGGTGAGTGATCAGAAACTGCTATAGAATCAATACCTGCAGCTGTGAGGGTAGGAAGAAGAGTAGATTGGATGAGGAAATAGTCCAAGCGCTGATAGTTGTGAACAGATGAGAAATAGGAGTAGTCCTTGTCAGCAGGATGGAGAAAACGCCAAGCATCTAGGAGAGACAAATCAGATAATTTAGACTGTAGTTTTGCAATTGCTCTAAAGGAGATGTGAGAATTGCCAGATTTTTTTAAAGAGACATCGGTCGGCACATCCTACTTCTGCTGACGTGTATGTGGGCGGTCAGGCTGCTCTGAAGAATGGGATCGATGGGCCGGTGATGGTGGTGCTCAATCTCGATGAGTTGTAAGCAGGTTAACGTGGCAAGGAAGAAATAAACGAGAGGCCACTCACCAGAACCGTGCTCCAAGATATTTTATTTTATTTTCAGTGCATGGATGGAGATGCATTTACAGTGGCTGTTTCACATGAAGTTGTGCTTCATCAGACGGCAGTGAAACAGCCGCTGTAATTGCAGGGCCATCCAGGCGTCTGACCTTGTCTTGCTCGCGTTTTTAATGCACTGAAAATAAAAGAAAATATCCTGGAGCACAGATCTGGTGAGTGGCCTCTCGTTTATTTCTTCCTTGCCACGATATTTGCCAGTTGAATGTTGAATCCAATATTGGGTTCAAGGTGACATTAAGATCAGCCCCTAGGACTATAGGTCCTTCTGCAAAAAGAGCTAAGGTATCTAATGTCTGCAGTAGCCAGTGGATCTGACCTTGGTTTGGTGCATAAATATTTACCATAGTGAACTTGGTAGCTTGAAGTTGAACCTTCAAAAATAAAGCTCTACCTTCAGAGTCTCTGAAAGTGTCCATCACACGTAGAGGTAGTGAGCGATGTAGTGCGAAAGACACTCCCTTAGAGGCCGAAGTTTCGTGGTTGGAGTGGAATCATCTGTCATAATGTCTCAGTGGCAGCTTCGGAACCTTACCCACTTTAAAGTGGGTTTCTTGTAGCAGTAAAATAGTTGCTCCATGCTTTTGTGTTACCTTTTGCACATGATGGCGCTTATTTGGGGTATTAAAGCCCCTTACATTAACCCCTTCCCGCAGAATGTCATATATAAACGCCGGGTTGTGCAGTGCGTTCGCGCATCCCGGCGTTTATAATTGACATTCAGTTAACCCGGAAATGCGCAGCATCGCACGGGTTAACTGGCAGAAGTCCCGCTGTTT
Organism: Hyla sarda; assembly: GCF_029499605.1. Taxonomy (NCBI): domain Eukaryota; kingdom Metazoa; phylum Chordata; class Amphibia; order Anura; family Hylidae; genus Hyla; species Hyla sarda. Next base: position 257,281,773 of record NC_079190.1, read on the forward strand.
CCAGCAGGGGACAACTTCTGCTTCACCCCCAGGACCATCCATTGATGGTCCTGGTCAGCGATCACTGTGATTGGTCCCTGTGGACCAATCACAGTGATCTGGGGTGAAAGTTCAGATCCCCCGCACTGCCCGCCCCTGGAAGGCGGGCAGAACGGGGGACGATGGCTGCGGGGGCTCACGGGGACCTGCGGCATAGGAGGGGAACATCAGGGGACCGGCGGACTTACCTGGCGGGACCGAGGAGCAGCGGCAGGACCGGCCACGTGGACGAGCAGCGACGGGACCGGCAGGTAAGTACATGGTCCTCAGAAGCAGCAGTGAAGATCTTCACTGCTGCTTCTCGGAGTCTGAAAACTACAACTCCCAGCATGCCTAGACAGCCTTTGGCTGTCTGGGCATGCTGGGAGTTGTAGTTTTGCAACATCTGGAGGGCCCCAGTTTGGAGACCATTGTATAATGGTCTCCAATCTGTGCTCTTCCAGCTGTTGCAAAACTACAACTCCCAGCATGCACTGACTGTCCAGGCATGCTGGGAGTTTTAGTTCAGCAACATCTGGCCCTTCAGATGTTGCCGAACTACAACTCCCAGCATGCCCTTCAGCTGTCTGGGCATGCTGGGAGTTGTAGTTTTGCAACAACTGGAGACACACTGGTTGGGAAACATTGTCTGTTTCTAACTCAGTGTTTCCTAACCTGTGTGCCTCCAGCTGTTGCAGAACTATAACTCCCAGCATGCACTAACAGACCATGCATGCTGGGAGTTGTGGTTTTGCAACAGCTGGTGCACCCCCCCCCCCCCCCCTGTGAATGTACAGGGTACATTCACATGGGCGAGGCTTTTACAGTGGGTTTCTCGCATTTTGAGATGCAGCAAATTTTGCGCCGGGAAACTCGCTGTAATCCCCCGCCCATGTGACTGTACCCTAAAAACACTACACTGCACTACACTAACACAAAATAAAATAAAAAGTTAAAAAAACACTACATATACACATACCCCTACACAGCCCCCCTCCCCCAATAAGAACGTCCGGTACGCCACTGTTTCCAAAGCAGAGCCTCCAGCTGTTGAAAAACAACAACTCGCAGTATTGCCGGACAGCCGTTGACTGTCCACGCATGCTGGGAGTTTTGCAACAGCTGGAGGCACCCTGTTTGGGAATCACTGGCGTAGAATACCCCTATGTCCACCCCTATGCAAATCCCTAATTTAGGTGTCAAATGCGCACGGCGCTTTCACTTTGGAGCCCTGTCGTATTTCAAGGCAACAGTTTAGGGCGACATATGGGGTATCGCCGTACTCGGGAGAAATTACGTTAAAAGGTTTGTTTGTTTTTTTCTTCTTTAACCCTTCATGAAAAGGAAATGTTGGGGTCTACACCAGAATGTTAGTGTAAAAAAATTTAATTTTTTACACTAACATGCTGATGTTGCCCTATACTTTACATTTTCACAAGAGGTAAAAGGGAAAAAAGCCCCCCAAAATTTGTAACGCAATTTCTCCCTACTACAGAGATACCCCATATGTGAGCGCAAAGTGCTCTGGGGGCGCACAACAAGGCCCAGAAGGGAGAGCGCACCATGTACATTTGAGGTGATTTGCACAGGGGTGGCTGATTGTTACAGCGGTTTTGACAAACGCAAAAAAAAAAAACACATGTGACCCCATTTCGGAAACGACACCCCTCATGGAATGTAATGAGGGGTGCAGTGAGAATTTACCCCCCACAGGTGTCTGACGGATCTTTGGAACAGTGGTCCGTGAAAATGAAAACTTGTACAGCCCACTGTTCCAAAGATCTATCAGACACCAGTGGGGGGCAAATGCTCACTGTACCCCTTGTTACGTTCCTCAAGGGGTCTTGTTTCCAAAATGGTATGCCATGTGTTTTTTTTTGCTGTTCTGGCACCAGAGGGGCTTCCTAAATGCGATATGCCCCCCGAGCAAAATTTGCTCTCAAAAAGCCAAATATGACTCCTTCTCTTCTGAGCATTGTAGTTCGCCCATAGTGCACTTCAGGTCAACTTATGGGGTACCTCCATACTCAGAAGAGAAGGGGTTACCAATATTGGGGGGTATTTCCTGCTATTAACCCTTGCAAAAATGTGAAATTTGGGGGGAAACACACATTTTAGTGGAAATTTATTTTTATTTTTTTACATATGCAAAAGTCGTGAAACACCTGTGGGGTAATAAGGCGCACTTTACTCCTTATTACATTCCTCAAGGGGTCTAGTTTCCAAAATGGTATGCCATGTGTTTTTTTTTTTTTTTGCAGTTCTGGCACCATAGGGGCTTCCTAAATGAGACATGCCCCCCGAGCAAAATTTGCTCTCAAAAAGCCAAATATGACTCCTTCTCTTCTGAGCATTGTAGTTCGCCCATAGTGCACTTCAGGTCAACTTATGGGGTACATCCATACTCAGAAGAGAAGGGGTTACAAATATTGGGGGGTATTTCCTGCTATTAACCCTTGGAAAAATGTGAAATTTGGGGGGAAACACACATTTTAGTGAAAAAAAATAATTTTTTTTTACATATGCAAAAGTCGTGAAACACCTGTGGTATTAAGGCTCACTTTATTCCTTGTTATATTCCTCAAGGAGTCTAGTTTCCAAAATGGTATGCCATGTGAGGGTTTTTTGCTGTTCTGGCACCATAGGGGCTTCCTAAATGCAACATGCCCCCCAAAAACCATTTCAGAAAAACGTACTCTCCAAAATCCCCTTGTCGCTCTTTCCCTTCTGAGCCCTCTACTGCGCCCGCCGAACACTTTAAATAGACATATGAGGTATGTGCTTACTCAAGAGAAATTGGGCTACAAATATAAGTATACATTTTCTCCTTTTACCCCTTGTAAAAATTCAAAAATTGGGTCTACAAGAACATGCGAGTGTAAAAAATGAAGATTGTGAATTTTCTCCTTCACTTTGCTTCTATTCCAGTGAAACACCTAAAGGGTTAAAATGATGACTGAATGTCATTTTGAATACTTTGGGGGGTGCAGTTTTTATAATGGGGTCTTTTGTGGGGTATTTCTAATATGAAGACCCTTCAAATCCACTTCAAACCTGAACTGGTCCCTGAAAAATAGTGAGTTTGAAAATTTTGTGAAAAATTGGAAAATTGCTGCTGAACTTTTAAGCCCTCTGGTGTCTTCCAAAAGTAAAAACTCATCACTTTTGATGCAGACATAAAGTAGACATATTGTATATGTGAATAAAAATTGTTTTTTATTTGTAATATACATTTTCCTTACAAGCAGAGAGCTTCAAAGTTAGAAAAATGCTAAATTTTCAAATTTTTCATCAAATTTTAGGATTTTTCACAAGGAAAGGATGCAAGTTACCATAAAATTTTACCACTAAGTTAAATTAGAATATGTCACGAAAAAACAATCTCGGAATCAGAATGTTAACTAAAAGCATTCCAGAGTTATTAATGTTTAAAGTGACAGTGGTCAGATGTGCAAAAAACGCTCTGGTCCTTAAGGCCAAAATGGGCTTGGTCCTGAAGGGGTTAAAAGAGAGACATTTAACATCAGATATCAGAGGAGATAGACAACATCTATAAAAGGGGAAAGAAAGAGAAGTCTGAGAGGAAGGTTAGGAGAAGGTGGGAACTAGGCAGGGGAACTAGGAAAGATGGGTATGTAGGATAGATGGGAAGGGGGAAAGTAGGAGAAGGTAGTATGGGAGGGTTTACAGCTGGAAAAGATACAGCTGAAGAGGACACAAAAAAAACTAAATATGTGATGTAGGAAGAGGTGTAGGAAGAGGGAAGATAGGGGTTCCCTCAAGTACAAAGAGTAATACAATAATATTGTTATGAAGGTATGTGCGGGGTGAAGGTACGCAATGGGAGAACCAACCAAAATCCTAGCCTATGAGGCACAGGTCCAGTACCTACCAATGTGAGCATAGACGTAATAGACATCTGGAGCCGGGAAGGCGCGAGTAGGAGGGAAGAGTTAGGAGGGGGGGAAGGGAAGATAGGGAGGGGGGAAAGGAAGAGTGACCTGAAGAGTCAGAGAGGAAGGAGATTAGACTAGAAGGGATAGAAGGTTAAAGGGGTACTCCGGTGCTTAAACATCTTATCCCCTATCCAAAGGATAGGGGATAAGATGCCTGATCGCGGGAGTCCCGCCACTGGGGAACCCCGGGATCATGCACGCGGCACCCCGTTTATAATCAGACCCGGAGTGTGTTCGCTCCGGGTCTGAATATGGTCGACCGCAGGGCGGGCGGCGTGTGACGTCATGCCTCTGCCCCCATGTGACGTCATGCTCCGCCCCTCAATGCAAGCCTACGGGAGAGGGCGTGATAGCTATCACGCCCCCTCCCGTAGGCTTGCATTGAGGGGCGGAGGCGTGACGTCACACGGGGGCGGAGGCGTGACGTCACACGCCGCCGGCCCTGCGGTCGCCGGTAATCAGTCCCGGAGTGAACACGCTCCGGGCACTGATTACAAACGGGGTGCCGCGTGCATGATCCCGGGCGTCCCCAGCGGCAGGACTCCCGCAATCAGGCATCTTATCCCCTATCCTTTGGATAGGGGATAAGATGTTTAAGCACCGGAGTACCCCTTTAAGTTGAGAGAAAGAGGAAGAAAGGTAAATAAGAAGGAATATACAGGAAACAATAAGAAGAAGAAAGGGGGGGGGATCAGAGCCATGAGTGGAGAAAGAGGGTAGGCGGGCCATTGATAGAAAGAAGTAGAGCGAGTGAGAGAGAAGAGGTAAGCAAAAAGTGGGAAAAGGAAGAGCGGAACTTAAGAGGTAAGTAATAAGATACAGAGTCAGGCGGTTAGGGGAATATGGAGCAAGGAGGTAGTGGGGAAAAAGAAAGAATAGAAAGAGGTGTAGGTTCACAACAAGGTATGGGAATGAGGATCATGGTAGGGGGGGAGAGGAAGGGAGAGGAGGAGGATGGGGCATGTGAAGGGATGAGAGAGAACAGATGTTTCAGGGCCGCCCTCCGCCCTGAGTAAATGGGGAGTAAAGGGGGAATGGTGTGGACCATAAAGCTAAGAAAAGAAGAAATACCGGGATAACACTGCATGAAAATTGAGTTAAGATTAGGTGACAATGATTAGGTGACAAGTGAAAATTCTTAACACATACATAAAAGTGTCACAATAACTCTAAAAGACCTGTATCGGCACAGAAGTAAACCACTGTCAGTAGCGGGACACTGCTGGAACAAGGAAGAATAATCCAAGCAGTAGGACCCCAAACTTAGAAACCATTCTCCAACAAACACAGAGATAGTCGTGACAACATAATATGAATTGCTGGTCTGGATAGGACCGGACCGGTATCCAGAGTCTTTCAGCGAGGAGGCGGCAGGGGCTCCAGAGCCCACAACTCCGAGAGACCTTTAAAGTGAATGTTTTCAACTTCTATTCTCCTGGTCCTCTATGAGGGACGAGACAGAGTTTACATGCGCTTCCAGTCGGGTCTGCCTACCTCTGAGTGGGCCGCGATTCCGGAGCTTGTCACCTCCAGCACCTCTGTTCTGAACCCGATGGAGTGCACTTCCATCTTGATTTCAAACATGTCGGCAATTACTGCACTGGATTGCATCCGAAAGCGCTTTTTTCATAAACGTCTTGAGGAAAGGCTGTGTGACTACTGCTGGAGAGGTGCCTTCTTCATCCCCATCAGAACCCACGTCCTCCTCATAAGCGCAGCAAGGAGAGTTCACCGGTGCCATATTGGGCAGCCTGGCGGGAGAAGTTGTGTTCTTCTTTTTAAGAAATTTAGTCATGTCCACTTGGTTTTTCCAGAGTGCAGGGGATTCAGTGGGGTCACAGTAGGTTCCACAACCGACTTTGCCCATGTTCACCCGAAGGAGGAGAGCTGCAGGCTCACGCATCCATCTCAGTCTGTGGCTAGGCTACGCCCCCGGGGCGATCAACTTCTCAGGAAGCCGGAGGGCTTACCTCTGTTCCTGTGTCGTCTGCTGTGCTGTGAATGATTAAGCCTGGCAGGGACAGGCTTTATCAATCGAACACAGAACACACAGATCAATGTGGTTCTGTGGAACCACATTGATCTGTATGAGGAATCAAATGATTCCTTCTAAAAGTCTCCTAAGGGGACTAAAACCTAAAAGTGTTAAAAAAAAAAGGTTAAAAACACACTCATTAACCCCTTCCTTATTAAAAGTTTTAATCACCCCCTTTTCCCAAATTCCATATAAAAAATATATAAACATAATAAAAATAAACATATATGATATTGCGTGAATGTCCGAACTATAAAATCTAACATTAATTAAACCACACGGTCAATGGCGTACACGCCAAAAAATTCCAAAGTCCAAAATTACGTATTTTTGGTCACTTTGTATACCCTAAAATAATGTATAAAAAGTGATCAATAAGTCAAATCAAAACAATCATGGTACTGATAAAAACTTCAAATCACGGCGCAAAAAATGAGCCCTCATACCACCCCGTACATTGGGAAAAAAAAAAGTTATAGGGGTCAAAAGAGGACAATTTTGAACATACAAATTTTGGTGCGTGTAGTTATAATTTTTTTTAAATAGTAAAATAAAGAAAACCTATATAAATTGGGTATCATTGTAACCATATGGACCTACAGAATAACTATATGGTGCCATTTTTAACGAAAAGTGCATTGCTTAGAATCGGAATCGTTTTTTTTTTTTTTTCAATTTTGCCCCAAAATATTTTTTTCCAGGGTTTGCCATAAATTTTCTGGTGATATGATTGATGTAATTACAAAGTACAATTGGTGGTGAAAAAAATAGGCCCTCATATGAGTCTGTAGGAGCAAAATTGAAAGCATTTTGATTTTTAGAAGGTGCTGAGGAACAAATGAAAGTGCAAATACGGAAAAACCGTGGTCCTTAAAGGGGTACTCCGCCCCCAGACATCTTATCCCCTATCCAAAGGATAGGGGATAAGATGTCAGATCGCTGCGGTCCCGCTGCTGGGGAGCCCCGGGATCGGCGATGCGGCACTGCGCTATTATTGCTGCACAGAGTGAGTTTGCAGCGTGACATCATGGCTCCACCCCTCGTGACATCACGGCCTGTCCCCTTAATGCAAGTCTATGGCAGGGGGAGTGATGACCACCACGCCCCCTCCCATAGACTAGTATTGAGGGGGGCGGGCCGTGACATCACGATGGGCAGAGCCGTGATGTAACGATGCTCCGGACCCTGTATTGCCCGTCATTAGATGCAGAACGAACTCGCTCTGCACAGTAATGATAGCACGGTGCCGCAGCAGCGATCCCGGGGCTCCCCAGCAGCGGGACCTCACCGATCTGACATCTTATCCCCTATCCTTTAGATAGGGGATATGATGTCTGGGGGCGGAGTACCCCTTTAAGCAGTTAAAAGACTCCCATTTAGTGTCAGTATTCTTGTTTTTGAGGACATTATCCCAATTTATATTGTTAAGGGCTTCTCTGAGTTGATCAAACTTTGCCTTCCTAAAGTTCATTGTTTCTGTGGCCCCTCGAGAGATTCCCTTATTGAAGAACAAGTTATAATGTATTATATTATGATCACTATTTCCTAGGTGTCCTTCTACTTGCACATTAGTTACTCTGTCAGGTCTGTTGGTTAATATTAAGTCTAGTAGGGTGCCACTCCTCTAGTAGGGCACCCAGTCACAGCTATCATCCAACCAAGTCTTTACTTACAATTGTTGCCAAGAACTAAGTAAAAATATGAATGATAGTACAAACTAGAAGCCTCAAAACAATTCTTACGCTTCTTACTTATTTTCTTTCAGTTTACCAGCTTACAGTTTTTCTTCCTGGTGTCCTTGGGTACATCACAAACATTAAAGTAAAGGGCAGACATATTCAGTGTACAATAAACCCTACTCACACAATTTCATAACTGAAATGTCGATTTTACTACTCTAATAAATTTTGTTGTTTCATCTAGTGAATATAGCCTTTTGAAAGCTCCATTTCTGCTCTATTGTATATCCCACACTCACACCACAAACATTTTATTTTATGAAATCATTTCATATGTCATAGCTTTATCATGTTAATCAGTTTTTGAAAGAATGCAATAAAGAATCTCCCCCTCAAAAAATTTAACTATTTTCACTGTTGTTTTGTGCTGCTCTGTACAAACTGTATATGTAAAGAAGGCATCACAACCTGAAATAAGTGTGTGTAACCAGTTTTCTTTCTTTTTCTTTTTTTCATAGAAACATAGAATGTTTCAGCTGAGAACAACCATTTGGCCCATCTAGTTGCTTAGTACATAATAATTCTTATAATATAAATTTTGTGGTGTGTGTGTACACAGTAGAAATATCACCTAACAGGGGGTTCTGACCACAAGGCACACCAGTTGTCTAATAAACAATAGGCATAGAGGTATATTTATTAATATAATACATTTATATAATAGAGTCTGACTATACTGTCTGAGATTGTCCTTCACATCGCTGTACCCAGTACCCATGTTAATGATTCTGTGTGGTGAACGGCCTAAACGTAAAAAAATACCAAAGCCAAAGCTAATCAAAAAGTACTAATATACGCAAAGGTGGTACTGTTACAAACTATTGGTCACGGTGCAAAAAATGATCCAAATATGTGGAAAATGAGTTGTAGGCGTTCAGAATAGGTACATTTTACTAACACTTACAGACTTATTTTAAAATCAATGTTTTCCCTGATGTCCACATGCGCTACACATAAGAAAGCCCATAAGGGCTGTGTAAGGGGTCTCTTGATCTTGTTAGGAACAATAAAAATTAGGAGATAAATTGCCTTCTTTCTAAAATTTCTACTCTAGAGATTAACCATGAAAAATGTGTAGAGGGCTTAATGGCCTTAACTTCCACCAATGCCATCTCCCCTAACATCTGTCACCCTGTTTTCCTATTTTAAAAAGCTCAAGACCCCACACATGGACTCCATTTGAGACTCACTACGTCTTGTTACATTATATTAATTCCTGGTTAAGAACACCTCACCTTTCATGATTAAATCCATTCTTTGGTGTCCCCTAACTGGTCCAATTTTCTCCACCTCCTCATGGTCTGCCCACACAGACTACGGCACACAAAAGCTACTAGAGACCTGACAGGGCTTGAAAGATCCCGCCTTATCAAAGCTATCACAAAACTCCATCTGTCACACTATTACTTCTAACTGTTGCTGGAAACAGCAACAGTTCTTTTGTTTCTAACTTATTTTTGGGATTTGGAGCTTCCCACATATAGTTTAAAAAGTGCATTCTTCAATGCATCTCATCTCTTTATGTATAAAACTGCAGGAAAACCATCAAAAGTTACATAAGGGGTGATACAAAAAAAAACAAACTCCTTTACTATATTGGTCTTTCAGATTTGAAGCTGTACTGGTGCTGCCAGAGGGACCAACTCTCTCATACATTTGGTGGCACTGTCAGGAGATTAATCACTCTTGGTCTGCATTGGAAAAGACAATAAATTCTGTGTGCTCTACCTCTACTAAAATGTCCTTCCCACTTAGGGTGCATGCAGACAACATTTTTGCAATATAGTTCCAGTATCAGGTTTTTGATGAAAAACGGATTCCTCAAAACCTGACTAACCTGTATCAAAACGTGTGTACAAATTTCAACTCATATACGGTTGAAAACCGTATACGGTTTGAAAAATTATGTCCGGTTGCATCCGTTTTTTAAGAAAAAAAACTGTGCAAATTCAAAAACCGTATGGTGAAAACCGGATGGAACCGTACGCACATACAGTTCTGTATGGTTCCCATTGACTCCCATGTAAAAAAAAAAAAAAAAAGTTTAATGCAGTTTTTCACCCGGACCAAAAAACGTGGTAGACTACAGTTTTGGGTACGGGTAAGAAACCGGACAAAACCGTATGGGATGCAAAACGGACTAAACCGGATGATGCGTTTGACATACAGTTTAGAATGGTAAGTCAATGCATACGGTTTTCTATACAGTTTCAACACGGTTTTGAACTTAAAACCGTATATGGGAACTGTATAGCAAAAATGTGGTGTGCATGCACCCTTATTGCTCTTACATTACCTGTCCCAAGGCTATCCCCATCTACCTCCTCTCTAATCACACACCAAGTAGATATAAACTCCTTATACAATTAATGTGGATTAATCCGTCCTTAGAAGTAAAAAGAGATGTAGCTCATGGCACTCGCCAAAAGGAAAATTATTGTTTTATTGCGATTTTGGTTGGCGGATACAGACAGCAAACATAGGCTTAATCCATCTTTGCCTATGGAGCAATAATGGTTGGCCAATGTTAACAAAATATACACCTAGTAATCATGATCGCTCCCTTAAGATTTTGTCTCCATGGATGACATCCCTCAATAATAACTCCTGATGCACCTACCTCCTCATCAACCACTTAATCCTTGATTTGACTTTTTCTCTTTAGTACTAATGTACCCTATTCCTATTGTACATGTATGTCAACACTATTCTATGCTATACTAATATCATCTTTGTATATGTGATGCACATCCTGGTTGTTCTTTGTTTTAATGTTATCTTTGTAGCTTTGTTATTTTATGAATAAAATGTTATCCCATATTGACCTATCAGTATGTTCTTTGGAATGTAAAAAATACCAGAGAAAACCTATGTACACATGGGATAAGATCTGTACCCAGAAAACATGCACTAGCAATACAACAGTGCTAAATAGTGAGGTACTGTGCTGGCACTCTTTAAGTCATAATAAATCCAAATAAGTCATACATTACTGACTTCCAGAAAAGCCTCTTTTTTTTCAATAGATAAAGAAAATGTATCTATTAGAAACAATAGAAATGTATTTAATTAAAATGGAACTAATAAGTTGTGCAAGGAAACTGGTTTACCATTGACAGACTTGTCCCATTGTTTTGCCCTTATTGGATATCATTGGTACGAAAAAACAATTTCAAGGTAAAAATTTTAACCTTAGAGTACTGACACAACAAACTATAAGTGCATATCTGTGCTAAAGCAGATGTCCCTGGCTGACCTCCATAGTAAAGGTAGCTTATAATTATAGAACATTAAATACAAATATTGCACGACAAAAGCCAGATGCCTCTATTGGCGATAATAGTTAGAACTGACAAACCTCAAAACTATTCCATTGGTTGCATTTTTATGTTTTATTACGTGCAAAAAACATGTATTTCAGGAGTACACCAGTCAATATAATGTCAATGTTCGAGCAAGGGACAGGTAGATAATGTTAATATATGATTGAGGGATCTGTATGTTTCTGAAACTCAAAGCTTTTAAATACAGTAAAAGCAGATACGTCATTTCAAAATTTGTCATGTCCACTAAGCAGTGCCAATATGAACTAAAGCCACTTTTCTTTTGTTCTTTCATTGTGCTGGCGGACTGTACTACTGGAGAGGTGATGTAATAAAATCCATATGATTAACATAATTAATCCATTGGCCATGATCCACCTTTAGAAAATGGTAGTTAGTCTTACTTATTTTCATTTTTTTTTTTGTATATATTATGTGTTTCAGGTTTTTAAATTTTTTTGTAGCCAGGTACCTTACCAAAGGTTACACAAAAACCTTAAATGGCTTCTCTTAATATAGTTGGAGGCATAAAGCCCTTTTAAAGAGTGTGTAACCTCTGTATGCACAGTTATTATCTAGAAGTGCATGAGTTAAGTTATCCATTCAAGTAACAAGTCTCAGAAAGTGAATGCTAATGGGTTCAGGTTGTAAAAATTCCAATTTTACAGCTTCGCCTTCGGAGTGAATTATTGGCCTTGCATATATCATGAGAGAGGGAAAGTGCAGCCCTTGCAGACTTGTGAAGACCTCGTATTTCATGCATGCTGTGAGGGCGCAGGGCAGTGCTTCTGAAAACATCTGACATTGGCACCATTTCCCAACTCCCAGTGAGCTGCCAGCATCATTGGGCACAGGCTCACAGTTCGGTGAGCTTGTGGTCAAAATAATTGTTCTGTCCCTGCCAATCAAGATCTATTTAACCATCAAGCATTGGAATCTTTGTGAAGGTTATAGCTGAAAATAAAATCAGCTCATACTATATTACTCTGCCCAACATAATAAAGTAACACATCAAAAAATGTTTTTTCTTAAAAATCAAAAACTGGCAAATACCACTAGCACACCATGTGGCTTACATAATAGCCATACCCTACCCTATTAGAATTCAAAAAAGTTGTTTTAAAGTGGTTTACTGCATAAGGGTACAGTCTCGTGTAGCATATATGCAGCACATTTAGCTGCATAGCTGCTGCTGCTTATTTTCCTACCCATTGAGATCAATGGGTAGTAAAATCAGCTGCAGAAAATATGCAGTCAAATATGTTAAGTGGGATCATACCCTTATAGTAGGGTATTTTCTACTGTTGATTTTGCTACCTATTGACTAATGGGTAGGAAATTATGCACCCACAAATGTGCAGCCAAAGGACTCCTAATATGGTGAGGAGCTTTTTGTGACAAAAAAGCATATGTAGGTATTACATAGCTGGCCTACTGATTTCAATGAATGCTTGACTTTCTCAACAGTGGTGCCACAGTTGGAAATGATTGTGTTAATAGTTAGGGTTTGTTCCCACATTGGAGCTACCATATGTGTATGAAACAACATGTACAAACAACATGTGGTGGCCAATGACTGCATGGTTTTGCAAGTAAATCAGCCATATTACCAGTAAAATCATGTGACCATTAGCCATCGTATGTGGGCATGGTTTTATCCACATGCAGTAGCTGAAACATGGGACTATTTCCTTGTTAAATGGTTATTATTTTACTTCAAAAATGAAAAGAAAACACAGAATCATTGGTGTCAATCTTTAAAACATGTAAAGGAGTTTCCTGGGGTAAAATGCTAATTTTCATAGGTTTTTAAAAAGTCTCTCTGTCTGTGAAAGCCCTCTTACACAGACAGGGGACCACTGCAGAATTGTTGTTCCTCCATAAACATAAAGGGGTATTCTGGTTGAACTTTTTATTTTTCATTTTATTTTTTTCAAATTCATTGGTACCAGAAAGTTAAACAGATTTGTAAATTACTTTTATTTAAAAATCTTAACCCTTCCAGTACTTATCAGCTGCAGTACACTACAGAGGAAGCTCTTTTCTTATTGAATTTCTTTTCAGTCTGACCACAGTGCTCTCTGCTGACAACTCTGTCTGTCTCAGGAACTGTTCAGAGCAGGAGAAAATCCCCATAGCTAACCTCTCTTGCTCTGGACAGTTCCTAACATGGACAGAGGTGTCAGCAGAGAGCACTGTGTTCAGACTGAAAAGAAATTCAAAAAGAAAAGAACTTCAGCTGATAAGTACTGTAAGGATTAAGATTTTTAACCCCGTAACTACCAAGGGCGTATATTTACGTCCTTGGCCGGCTCCCGCAATATAATGCGGGGTCACGAGGTGGCCCCGCGTCATAGCGGGTCGGTTCCGGCATTTATCTGATGCCGGGACCCGCGGCTAATAGCGCGCGGCAGCGATCGTGGTGCCGCGCGCTATTAACCCTTTAGATGCGGCGTTCAAATTTGAACGCCGCGTCTAAACCGAAAGTGAAAGCTGCCCGACTGCTCAGCGAGGCTGATCCGGACTACCGCAGTGAAAATGCGGTGTCCCGATCAGCTGGGACATGAGCGGTGGTCCTCTTACCAGCCTCCGGCGTGTCCCCTCAGCGATTGATTGCTTCAAGCCTGAGATTCAGGCTTGAGCAATTGCCTGCCGATAATGCTGATCATTGCAAAGCTATGGCTTTGCAGTGAACAGTGCTCACAATCAGTGTGTGCAGTGTTATAGGTCCCTATGGTAGCTATAACACTGCAAAAAAAAGTGTAAAAAAAAGTTAATAAATGTGATTCAACCCTTTCCTTAATAAAAGTTAAACCCCCCCCCCCCCTTTTCCCATAAAAAAAATCCACCATGTAAATAAAAATAAATATAAACATATGTGGTATCGCCGCATGCTTAAATGTCCAAACTATAAAAAATATCATTAATTAAACCGCGCGGTCAATGGCGTACGCGCAAAAAAATTCCAAAGTCCAAAATAACGTATTTTTGGTCGCTTTTTATATTATGAAAAAATGGAAAAAAAAGCAATCAAAAAGTCCGATCAATACAAAAATGGTACCTCTAAAAACTTCAGATCACGAAAAAATGAGCCCTCATACCGCCCCATATGCGAAAAAATAAAAAAGTTATAGGGGTCAGAAGATGACAATTTTAAACGTATACATTTTCCTGCATGTAGTTATGATTTTTTACAGAAGTCCGACAAAATCAAACCTATATAAGTAGGGTATCACTTTAACCGTATGGACCTACAGAATAATGGTAAAGTGTCATTTTTACCTAAAATGTACTGCGTAGAAACGGAAGCGCCCAAAAGTTACAAAATTGCGTTTTTTCTTCAATTTCGTAGCACAATGATTTTTTTTTCCGTTTCGCCATAGATTTGTGGGTAAAATGACTGATGTCACTGCAAATTGGTGGTGCAAAACATAAGCCATCATATGGATTTTTAGGTGCAAAATTGAAAGGGTTATGATTTTTAAATGGTGAGGAGGAAAAAATGAAAGTGCAAAAATCGAAAAACCTGTGGTCCTTAAGGGGTTAATAGAAGTAATTTAAAAAGCTGTATAACTTTTTGGCACTAGTTGATTTATAAAAAAAAATGTTTTCCACCTGAGTACCCCTTTAATGGAAGAATGATAAACAAACAAGAGTAAATAATTTTTATAAATGTAATTGCTATTTCTAAGGAACTCAAGGAATATCTCTTGCTAGAAAGAAATGGACAAAGGGCATTGAAAGTCCAAAAATATAGACTTCTTCATCTTATGATCATATGAATCTAACATGTCACTAAATCTTTCATACTTCGGCCTAATAAATCAATATGCAAAAATAAGGCTAAGCCTACACAAAGATTTTTATCATGTGTCTTGGAGTCAAAGAATGCCATAGCACTTTAACCTCTTCAGGACGTCGGACGTATGCATACACCCTGCATCCCGAGTCCTTAAGGACGTGGGGTGTATGCATATGCCCGTGGGAATTCCGGTCCCCACCGCTAACGCGGGGAGAAGATGGAGGCCGGTACCTGGAGGAGAGGATGCGTGGGGACACCCGATCGTCGCTGGAGACAGGCACAGGTAAGGAAACGACAGTGTGGGGGGGGGGGGAATGAAAGTGAAAGTAAAGTGAATTGGGCATGCTGGGAGTTGTAGTTTTGCAACATCTGAAGGGTCACAGTTTTGAGACCACTGTAACAGTGGTGACCAAACGGTAGCCCTCCAGATATTGGCAAACTACAACTCTCAGCATGCCTAGACTGCCCAGGCATGCTGGGAGTTGTAGTTCTGTAACATCTGTCCCTTCAGATTTTGCAATTTTCATGACATTTTTGAAAATTGCTGCTCTACTTTGAAGCCCTCTAATTTTTTCAAAAAGCAAAAATATGTCCATTTTATGATGCCAACATAAAGTGGACATATTGTATTTGTGAATAAAAATAAAATTTATTGGGAATATCCATTTTCCTTACAAGCAGAGAGCTTCAAAGTTAGAATAATGCAACATTTTCATGACATTTTGGGATTTTACACCAAAAAAGTATGCAAGTAATGCCGAAAATTTACCACCAAAATAAAGTAGAATATATCACGAAAAAGCAATCTCAGAATCAGAATATTCGGTAAAAGCATTTTTGAGTTATTAATTCGTAAAGCGACGGTGGTCAGAATTACGAAAAAGGGCTCAGTCCTTAAGGTGAAAAAGGGCTGCGTCCTTAAGGGATTAAAGTACGGTAATCATGCTGCATCACGGCTTAGGTAACTGAATGGGATTGGTTGCAACCCACAAAACACTTGATATTGCACATAATGTGATCCATGGTTACCAAATTATTTCATATCTTTCTAAAATATCAGACTGATAATATAGCGTATTTAGTGAACAATAGTTTAATGAATACAGTATAATGATAGTTCCCATTTCCTCCCTACAGGAAGCAAATCTGTACATATTTAGTCCTTTTGAGAACCACATTAAGAGTTCTACATCATTTGACATTAAAAATCCTAAAATCTATTTTTTTTTCATTATAATTGAAAAGCTATAAGTTAAAGGCATCTGCTCTAAAGCATTGGTTGGTAACACTAGGAAATGTACACTTTACCATGTAGATAAGGTACATGTGTTTCCTAAATGACTCTATGGATGCAGTCAGCCAAGTCTTTTGGCTGGTTATCTGAGGGGAATGAGAATTAGTACAATAAGTCTTCTTCCCATTGAAGCATAAATGTTCATTTGGTATTATAAGTTTATTTAATTGTACACCATTTCCTTTACAAGAGAAAGTGATCTTCAATAAAATATATTTCAATAAAATTCTATTATTCCCAAATTTATCTTAGATATGCTTAGCTGGTTGGGATAGTCATTCAACAATAGTTAATCTTCCCAACTCCCTCTTTCAATGAGAAAAGGGAAATAAGCTACTGAATGACAGCTCTTGCAATGGCTTATCTCCTGTTGGGAACAAAGGATCAAGCATGTTGTAATTATAGTGTATATTCCGAATTCCGGCCTCTGGGATTCCTCGCAATCTCCGTGCGGCACCCGGTGTTCTGAATACTATGTTCAGGGCACTTGATGCAGGCAGCCATAGTGGTGATCACTACACCCCCATGTGAGGCCACGCTCCCTCCATATATGTCTATGGTGAAGGATCAGTGCAACAATAACAATCTTAAATGGATTTATACAACTGATTAAATAATCTAAAGTTATGTTCTACTATGATACTAATAGCAGCTAATAGCTACTGTTGTTTAAAACCATTATCAAAGGTTAGAGATGAGCAATTTGAAGCTGACAAACTCAAATTAATTACGAATTTCAAGAAAAATTAGATTAGATATCACCACGATTCTATTGCGCGATTCGCTTAATTAAACTCCATTTAGTGTGGTCCAGGTTCCAGGGCATCTAAAACTGCAGATCCACATGTGAGGATATGGGGCAAGGAACTCTGGGAAGGCGAGAACGACGGTAGGCGGGATGACCCTGAATCACTTGCAGGATGCAGCCTATCTGCAGCCAGTCACCCCTGTGATGTCACAGCCCTATATAATCGGCAGCCATATTGTGGCCAGTCACTTCATTCATTACACTGCAGAGAGATAGGATGGACAGCATGTGTGTGTTATACAGAAAAGCTTTTTCCAGCAGCGTTTCACCTCCTAGTCACATCAGCGTTCTGGTGGATTTTTACTGCAGCTAGTAACCTCCCAGTCACTTTCTACAGCATTGTATTACAGAGAGGGGGCGAGAGCTGTGGCTTGCCTCATACATTTCAACAAGCTGCCTCAACTTCATAAACCTTAGCAGAGGAGGAAGGAATAATTTTTCAGCGCAATTCTGTGTCTTTGTTCCACAACAAATCATCTGCTGGTTGCACTAATCTGTAGATGGTATAATACCCAGCAGTCAGAGAGCAATTTTGGGTTTAGTACACAGCTTTTGTGTGCTCCAGCACTGTTGTGAACTGCTGGTGTTTTACTCCAATACATTTTTTTAAGTGTACTGTAGCACATTTTTCTGCCCTCTTTGTTCCACAACAAATATTCTACTAGTTATACTAGTCTGTAGAAGTTATAATACATACCCAGCAGTCCATTCCTAATAGTCTGTGAGAGAGTGCAATTTTGGGTTTAGTACACAGTGATTGTGTGCTGCAGCACTGTTGTGTACTGCTGGTGTTGTGCAAAAATACGTATTTTTAAGCGTACTGTAGTGCATTTTTCTGCCCTAATAAGTGCATACCACATACCTACATCTTAGTATTGCACTATTTTGTGCCTGTTAAACTCTCAAGGGCCTAGGTACTGTGAAAGGCCAGGCAAAAGTACTCACCCGCTGGTCTTGTACTCAGATACTTTTTTTCAGTGTACTGTAGTGCATTTTTCTGCTCTCATAAGTGCATACCACATAGGTACATCTAAGTAGTGTACCATTTTGTACATGTTAATCTGTTAAGAGCCTAAATACTGTGAAAGTCAAGACAAAAGTAATCACCAGCGGGTGTTGTACTCCAATACATTTTTTTAAGCATACTGTAGCGCATTTTTCTGCCCTCATCAGTGCATACCACATACCTACATCTAAGTAGTGTACTATTTTGTACCTGTTAATCTGTCAAGGGCCTAGATACTGTGAAAGTCCAGGCAAAAATAATCACCGGCTGGTGTTCTACTTCAATGCATTTTTTAAACATACTGTAGCGCATTTTTCTGCTCTCATCAGTGCATACCACATACCTACATCTAAGTAGTGTACTATTTTGTACCTGTTAATCTGTCAAGGGCCTAGATACTGTGAAAGGACAGCCAATAGTACACACCTGCTGCTGTTCTAGACAAATACTGTTTTAAGCATTGCTTATATGAGGGGAGTACTATACGTTTCACAACAAGTATGTCAGGCAGAGAAGTGCCAGGATATGTACATAGGAGTGGCAGAGGCTTAAATTCATCAGGTGCAGGCAGAGGTCACAGCAGAGTAGGGACGTGTGGCAGCCGGAGTCGCAGCGAGAGGTCTGAGCTCCCAGTGTCAGGTAGCAGTTGTGTCTTGACCAGCAACCCAGCAACTGTGATTGATCAGTTCACTCGGTCATCCCCTTCTTCCCAAGTGACATCCGACACCACCAGTGAACAGTTGGTGGTTCCTCAGACTCAACTCTTAGTTAAGGAAAAATAGAAGGGGGAGAAAAAATAGGACAGCGCCTCATGTATTACCCAAGGTACCGGTGTCAACAGGGACAGGGTAAAATCGGCTCTTCAAGATGGCAGCTCACCTGATAGGAGAAGAATATGCGCATATCACCCCAATGCGATACTGTTGATCATCTGGAGACGAACTGCTGAGCCCAAGGTGAAATGGGAAAGAAGGGAGCTTCTTCAATACAGGATATAGAGAATGTGGCAGAAAAAATACCTTTTGCAGGCGCTGTTCCTAGTTCCAGTAAATTCAAGCAAGATGCTGAAGTATGGTTCAAGTGCTGCAGAGCACTATATTTATTAAATATTAAAACCAATGACGCTTTTCGGAGGGATAGACCTCCTTCCTCAGATTGGCAATCTGAGGCAGGTCTGTCCCTCCGAAACGCGTCATTGGTTTTAATATTTAATATATATAGTGCTCTGCAGCACTTGAACCATGCTTTAGCATCTTGCTTGAATTTACTGGAACCAGGAACATCGCCCGCAAAAGGTATTTTTTCCGCCACATTCTCAACTCTCAGTCGGCATGGCC
Organism: Hyla sarda; assembly: GCF_029499605.1. Classification (NCBI taxonomy): domain Eukaryota; kingdom Metazoa; phylum Chordata; class Amphibia; order Anura; family Hylidae; genus Hyla; species Hyla sarda. The sequence continues at coordinate 257,301,091 of NC_079190.1, forward strand.
CTCATGCTTCTGTTGCCACCTCCAGGCTCTGTCATTGTGCTTCTCTATGGTCTCCTCATGCTAATGCTACCACTTCCATGCTCTGTCATTGTAGAAAAGATAGAAGAAAAAAAACAGGGATATGCGCTCCTAGTGAAGGATGTTTATAGGTGAGATGAAAACAGGTTAAGTTGTAACACTCACCTATTTTCGATGTGCTGAGAGCACAACATCTGTGATAGCCTTAGGTGATGTCTCAGGTCTGCAGCCACGGTCCTCTGGAGCAAAGGTGATGTCCCAGCAGTGTAAGTAACAAGAAAAAAGCAAAGTTGGGCCGTTGGTGGCGCTGGTCCTGATGGAAAGAAAGCTCTGTAGACCCTTCTCAGTGTTTAAAAATGGTTTTATTAGCACAGAAAGCCTGTGTTAATAAAACCACGTTTAGACACTGAGAAGGGTCTACAGAGCTTTCTTTCCATCAGGACCAGCACCACCAACGGCCCAACTTTGCTTTTTTCTTGTTACATGCTCTGTCATTGTGCCACCATATGGTCTCCTCATGCTGATGCTATCACCTCCAGGCTCTGTCATTGTGGCGCAATATAGTCTCTTCATGCTGATGCTGCCACCTCCAGGCTCTCTCATTGTGCTGCTCTATGGTCTCCTCATGCTGATGCTACCACCTCCATGCTCTGTCATTGTGCCACCATATGGTCTCCTCATGCTGATGCTGCCACCTCCAGGCTCTCTAATTATGCTGCCCTAGTGTCTCCTCATGATGATGCTGCCACCTCCAGGCTCTCTCAAGTACACCCCTAAGGACACTACAATTGGTGTCAATACCTGGGGCATATGCAAGGGGTCAGTCTCACAGTTTTACCAGCCCCCTTGAGCTATGTTCAATTCTTTCCTTCCTCCCTTGCAACAAACACCAGTGCACAAAAGACAGTGGTCCTCTGCTCCTGTACATACATTACGCCATTAGCTTAAATAAAGTACATACAAGAGCATAGCTATGCTCTACAGGACACATGATGACATAATTTCATCACATGGCCTGCCAGAGCAGTCTTGCGCCGCTCCAGAGGATGCAAAGAGCCCAGCCTCAGAGCCGGAGCGGCAAGAAGGCAAGTGGGATTTTCCTACTGGAGGCAGTACCTATTACCTACCCACTGAGGACATTACCTACTACCTACCGACTAGGGTCATTACCTAGCTACTAGGGGCATTACTTCCATCTGAAGGCATAACCTACTACCTACCTACATGGGCATATCCTACCTTCAGGGGGCCTTACCTTCCTTCTGGGGGAATTACTTTTCTACTGGGGGAATTACCTACCTACCTACTAGGAGCATTACCTACCTACTGGAGGCATTTCCTTCCTTCTGGGGGTGTTACCTACCTACCTTCCTACTGGGGGAATTGCCTACCTACCTACTGGGGCATTGCCTACCTACCTACCTACTTTGGGCATTACCTAACTTCTTTCCTTTTGGGAGCATTACCTACCTATCTACTAAATGCACCAATAAGGGTCTCACTCACTTATTACTTGTTTTTATTCATTTGTAGTACTAAAATAAAATAGAGAATCACATTTGGAAGTGGGCCCTGAGGGCTGACTTGGAGCAGGCCCTGGGGGCGGAATTGAGGTCGAGCCATGGAGGCCAAGACCTTAAGCTGTGTAAGAGGCCCCAAAATTTTTGATGGTAGCCCTGAGTGAGAAGCCTAAAATGTTTGTCTGGCAGGTTCTGCAGAGATAGTGTGGCTGGAAGAAATTGTTCTGGTTGTCTAGTGGCCAGAAGGGCATACAAAAGGGAAAATGACGAACTCTGATCAGAGAAGACTCTATCTATGAGTCAGTGGATATAATTGCACTGTAATTGTTCATGTGATCTTTAGAAACTGTGTAGAGGTGGTATCAACCACTGTATCAGCATTATATCGGTATGAAACTGAAATATTTTTTATGGTTTTTGTTTTTCTATAAATGGTAAAAATTTTGAAATAATAAAGCACCATACATTTAAAAAATATATTTAAAATTGGAGTTAAATATTAATTTTCTGTTGATACTTTCTCTTCTAAGAGGAAGATAACCATTTAAATGGATACTCTGGCGCTAAGACATCTTATCCCCAATCCAAAGGATAGGGGATAAGATGCCTGATCGCGGGGGTCCTGCCACTGGGGACCCCTGTATAGTCTTCTTTTATTTAGTAATAGTATAGTGAGATGTGGTTATGGTAAGGCAGAAACTTTTTTAAACCCCATCCTTTTGAGAAAATTCTGTATACACCCTAAGCAAAACATGTGTGGACTTTAGGGATACTTCCTCCGCCTCAATACACTTTTATTGGTGATAACTATTTTTTATGCTGAATTAGATATTTCTTGACATTATATAGGGTATTGCGGAAATATTTATATGTTTGTAACATCTCTTTGTTATCCATGTTCTATATACAATCTATGTGTTCTATACCTATCCTTTTATCCTGTAATAACCTGACATAAGAGTTTTTTTCTGGGAGCAGACAATTTCAGGGATTTTACTCCCAAAAAATAATTATAGACGCTCTGATGCATTTCAATATTTTTTTTTTGCATAAATATAACAATAAAAGCTTTTGTTTTTACTTATTTATGATAGTTTCAGTTAGTGTGCATGTACTGTATACCTCTCGCACCACTCAATTTTTGTAGATTTATTTATTAGAACATTCAGGAGAATGATTGTTTCCATTTGACATCTGAAAAGGAAGACCTATGTTAAATTAAATTCTGTTTGCCCAATAAATTTTATTAGGCATGACCTGAAACATTTGTAGTGTTGATATAATCTTCCTTCATGGTGCACATCTGGAAATGTAAAATAGTTAACAAATAACTATATTTATTTTACATTTGTGTTCCTTACATTTAATTAAAAAGGTTCAAAGTATCATTCTTGAATTTACTAGAAATATTCTGGGATTTACATGCCAAATCTCTGCCATGTCCATTACACCTTTTTAAAGGGGTACTCCGGCACTAAGGCTAAGATGCTTGATAGCGGGGCTCCGCCCCGTGTGTCATCATGCTCTGCCCACTCAATACAAGCCTATGGGAGGGGGCGTGGCATCTGCCACGCCCCCTCCCATAGGCTTGCATTTAGGGGGCGGAGCCGTGACATCACAATACTCCGGCCCCGTGATCGGCAGTCATCAGACCCTGAGCAAACATGCTCCTGGGTCTGATGGTAACGGGGTGCTGCGTGATAGAGCACAGGGGTCCCCAGTGGCAGGACCCCCACGATCAGGCATCTTATTCCCTATCCTTTGGATTGGGGATAAGATGTCTTAGCGCCGGAGTACCCCTTTAAATGGTTATCTTCATCTTAGAAGAGAAAGTATCAACAGAAAATTAATATTTAACTCCAATTTTAAATATATTTTTTAAATGTATGGCGCTTTATTATTTAAATTTTTTTACTATTTATAGAAAAACAAAAACCATTAAAAATATTTCAGTTTTTGGGCCACTATAGCAGACTTAGCTGAACACTGTTTGGTGAAGATGAAAAGTGACATTAACACAAGAATGAGTAGCATGCCAAAAAAAAGTCCACATTAATTTGCTGGAAAAGAGCTAAACAGACAATGTAGGAATTAATGCACATAACTCCAGTTTGGCCACTCCTGGGAAAGTTTTTAAAATAGAAAAGAAATAACTACATTTAAAAATAAACGCAAACTCATTATTCCTTAAAAAAAAAAAAAAAAAAAAATGCAGCTCAGCTCACCATGCAGTTTGGCCAAGGTTCAAGGACAGACCAGCGAGTCTTGATGTCAGGAGCGCGACATTTGGTTTTGTTTGTTTTGTATGTGATTTTTCCCTAATCATGGTAAAACTGGAGATTTTACTGCAATTGTACAAAATATGGTAAAAAAAAAAACTTTACAATTGTAATCTTTACAATTTCAGAAAATTGCTGCAAAATAACTAGAATTACAAATGTGTGTGAATATGCAGTAAAAAAAATCCATGTGTGACCATATAAAGAGCAAACAACAAGAGGTGCAGTGCACTCACCGCTCGGTCCATGATCAGCTGCTAACAAAGCCGGTCCAGGATAGCGGGATCACGCGGTGTTCTAAGGAGCGCTTGGAGGCGATGCCGACATTTCGCGCATACAGACGCGCTTCGTCCGGCCTCTCAGAGGCCGGACGAAGCGCGTCTGTATGCGCGAAATGTCGGCATCGCCTCTGAGCGCTCCGTGGAACACCGCGTGATCCCACTACCCTGGACCAGCTTTGTTAGCAGCTGATCACGGACCGAGCGTAGGAATTAATGCACATAACTCCAGTTTGGCCACTCCTGGGAAAGTTTTTAAAATAGAAAAGAAATAACTACATTTAAAAATAAAGGCAAACTCATTATTCCTTAAAAAAAAAAATGCAGCTCAGCTCACCATGCAGTTTGGCCAAGGTTCAAGGACAGACCAGCGAGTCTTGATGTCAGGAGCGCGACATTTGGTTTTGTTTGTTTTGTATGTGATTTTTCCCTAATCATGGTAAAACTGGAGATTTTACTGCAATTGTACAAAATATGGTAAAAAAAAAAACTTTACAATTGTAATCTTTACAATTTCAGAAAATTGCTGCAAAATAACTAGAATTACAAATGTGTGTGAATATGCAGTAAAAAAATCCATGTGTGACCATATAAAGAGCAAACAACAAGAGGTGCAGTGCACTCACCGCTCGGTCCATGATCAGCTGCTAACAAAGCCGGTCCAGGATAGCGGGATCACGCGGTGTTCTAAGGAGCGCTTGGAGGCGATGCCGACATTTCGCGCATACAGACGCGCTTCGTCCGGCCTCTCAGAGGCCGGACGAAGCGCGTCTGTATGCGCGAAATGTCGGCATCGCCTCCGAGCGCTCCGTGGAACACCGCGTGATCCCACTACCCTGGACCAGCTTTGTTAGCAGCTGATCACGGACCGAGCGGTGAGTGCACTGCACCTCTTGTTGTTTGCTAGTTATATGATACTTCACCTTCGTATGTGCACCCTCCTGAGTCCTCCTTTGTGTATCCTGGCGAATAGTCAGGTCAGGACAGCGCATTATAGGTGTGCCTTCCCTCTTTTCTGTATTTTGCTTTTTGACCATATAAAGGCATCAGATCTTCATAAAACACCTCAGTTGTGATTATAGATCAAATCACTTTTTCTTCCTGACAATATTTTTCTTAAAAACTTACTTTAAGTAGGAAAAGACATAACATCTGCACTCCAGAACTTGCAGCCTAATGAGATGACTAAGTACGATAATCAAAGCCAGAGGATTCATGGGAAATGTAGGCTGCATTTCAGAACCCACATCATTGGGCATTTGTAAAACAAAATGGGGCCTATTCCATGTCTGCCACATCAGAAGATGGAGGTAAGCCAAATGCATACACAAAAACCTCCACATTACTCTCCAATAATAGTCTATGCTACACCATATAAGCAAAAATTTTTTCCAGAATGGTTATTTAAACCTGCAGTCAGACAATTGAGTCAATAGGGGCCCGAAAATGTACCTGTAAAATGCACATGTAAAACTGGTCCAGTTGTTGAAAGTGTGAAATTCAAATTAAAGATTTTCACAATAAAGCTTAAACTTGAAATGAAGACATTATTTATTGAATCTAAGCCAAACATTGGGGTTTCTTTTAAGCTAGGTACTAAATGGGATCCAACTCCAAAATTACGTACATTCAGGAAAAATATTTTTACATTTCTTGCTCTTTTTACCGAGAGAAGCATGTTAAAATGTCACTATTTATACATTTTAAAGAAGTATTTGTTTTAGGCATCTAGTTTATTCTAATATTCTCTCAATGAGCACTCTGTGAACAAATGCTAACTCTTATTGCACAGAAACATAGTGCTAAGCATTATTTTCATTATCATTATAGGGCTATTATGATTTCAGCGAATAAAGCTTATTTGTAGCAGGCTTTTTTAGTACAGAGAACCTTATAGAATATTGTGTTTTGGGGGCATTTTCAGTGCAGTTTTATAGGCTTTTTTGTTGAGTTTTTATGTGTGGCCAGATGTTACATTAAAGTCTACAGTACAATATAAAATGTACTATATACAGTCCATTATACAAAAAGAAAGAAAGGAGGAGGCACTCACGGTTTTTAGGTGTGGCAGGTTTCTTCATTTGCAGTGCAAACTGAAGCGGAGAAGCATCAGCGGGACACCATCACAGGTACACAGGTGCAGTACTGTACAGTACTGTACCTGTGATGGCGTCCCGCTGATGCTGCTCCGCTTCAGTTTGCACTGCAAATAAAGAAACCTGCCGCACCTAAAAACTGTGAGTGCCTCCTCATCTTTCTTTTTGTATTATGGACTATGCATGTTTCGCTCTGGAGGACTAAGCACCCCGTTTTGGTACAGTCAGGAATGTGCTTCCCTGTAGCGCTGTTTTGTGGCTGACTGCCAGAGCCTGTTAGAGATTGCCTACATCTGAGACATCAGTGTCGGTCTCTTTCTCTTTACCTGTGTACTATATACAGTGCTTGCTGTTTGTAAAATTTTCCTGCCGTTTTTAGGGTCTGTGGCAATTTTTCAAAAATTTCTCAGTTGAAATTGTTTACCAATAAACAAAAATAAAATAAAACACTGTGGTAATAAAAAATAAACTTTAAAATTGATAGCATCAGAAAATACACTGTAAATTAATTGCTCATGATTTTCAAGAACTTTGCTTGTAATACCTGAATGTTTTTTTTTCTTTTTTGCATATTTCCAAAGCATAAGGGTACGTACACATGTGCACATCTTTTGCTGAAGATCTGCTGAAGATTTGCTGTAGCAGATTTTGCTATCCATGAAAGTCAATGGGCAGCAAAATCTGCAGCAGCAAGTCTGCAGCAAAAATATGCACATGTGAACATACTCTAAAGGCCCGTTCACACGGGCAGATTACCTCCGTATTTTCTGCAACGTATTTGCTGCAGAAAATCTGCAGCAGATTTTGCAATCATTGACTTCAATAGGTCAGCAGAAAATCTGTAATAGAGGCAGATTAGCTGATTTTCCTTCTTACCCATTAAAGTCAATGATAGCAAAATCCACTGTGGAAAATACGCAGATAATCCGCCTGTGTGAATATATCCTAAGGGTTTGTTCACAAGGTACAGTATCCTGCACAGATTTTCTGCTGCAGATCATCAAATCTGCACCGGATACTGTACATGTGAACGTACCCTAAAGGTGTATTAGAGTATGTTCACAGATTTGGAAAATGTGCGGATTGTCATTCCACATATTTGAAAGTCCATCGCGTGCTAGGACCGCTCTGAAATGCGGCATCTCATAGACGCCAATGCATTTCCAAATAAAATCCACTGAAAGAATAGAAAGGCCTATTCTTTCTGCAGATGCTGGAATTGGGATTTCTGTAGCAGAAACATCTGCCACTGTGTGAACTGCCCAGCAGAATCCCATTCTGCTGTAGCGGAACGTCCCTAAGAATATTCCAGTGGAGTTCCGCAAGGACATTCCACCGTGTGAACATACCCTTGGAGTTAAGGTGTAGTTTTCAGGGCTAAGTCTTATAATGTGTGAGCATCATCTGACCAGGACAGATTTTCAGTCTCAAAAAGTAATCAAAAAAGCTTATCATCCATACAACTACATGCAGACGTCTTATAAATCATTAAGAAAGAATTTATAATGAATATTAGAAAACCTTTCACCAAAAGTCAAACAACCTTTATTTGCTGAAGCCACAATACTCCTGTAACAGTGAAGGCTTATAAACTGTTTCCTGGATTATCCTGAATGTCGGAAGGCACATACACAGCAATTCTACATGTAATTTTACAGGTAATGAATAAGAAAGAGCACTGCTGTGTATTATGCTCCCAAAAGCCATTAGGCTACATTGCCTATGGTAGGAGATAATGCTAAAAGACAATGCATCTAGTTTCATAAATTATTTGCAGTGGGGAAACGTTACATTTTTCAATCTCAAATTACATATTAAAAAAAAAAAAAAAAAAAATATATATATATATATATATATATATATATATATATATATATATATATATATATAGAATGTATTGTGTTGGAAATTGTTTCTTTAAAATAATTCACCATAGATATCAAAATATAGATTATCAAATCAAACACAGGAAGACAGAGCTAATGATGTAATGTGTGAAAAATGTGATTATCCTATATATATGCAAAGTGGTGACACAATCCAATTCATTGCCCATGAGGAAAGACATGCATGCAGCTTATTAAGAATGCAGGCTTTGCGTCCTGATCTTAAACCACTATTATCAAAACAAATGACATATTTTCCTCATCATGAGATATTATTGCCATTACTAGTCGTCACAGCTCTCACATACAGATAATTCTCTGCCTTCTTTTTTGCAGTTAGCTATGACCTTCCCCTTCTCTCTGAAGGATGCCAAAGCTATTTGCCTTAGTGTCTGCATCTCCCATTACACTTAATAATATCCTTGTGATGGCTTGGGGAGAGTCGAGTCCCCATCATGGCAAAGACAAGAGAGGGGCTAATGTATAAAGCGAGTGGAAGACAAATGGATCAACCCAGCAGAAGTGACGTTGATAGACCTGTGAGCCTCGACTGTCAGGAGGTGTGAGGGATTGATGTTGTCCGGGAACAGCCAGAGCTATAGTTGTGAACGCGCCATACAAATGATCCTGGTGTCCCTTCCATCATGAAATGAAATGAGTGTACACCCACATTCTGTAGTATTCAAGGGCAGCAAAGAGAGTTCAAGGGGAAAGTATAAGAGAGCATTTATAGCTACTTAAGCATAAAGAACATTTACCTATTATACAGTGTTTTGTGCTTCTTTTCGAAAGGCAGGGAAGCTGTTCAGCTCTCATCTGATACTTACACAAGAATGAAAGGGTTAAAAAAATGACAGCTATTTTCCTATTTTTAAACATCATTTGTCAGAAAAGGCTAAAAACTTAAATTAACACCATTACATTCTTTAACCCATTCTTCCAAATGAAATTACCAATATGCACTTATTGCAGTGCTCTCCCCATTGTAGGAACTAATGATACATTTGTTAGATTTCATAGGAGGGTACTGGCTGTAATACCCAGTCGACACCCCACTGCAATGACTAAGAACCATTGCATCCGTGTTGCCTCCGATGCTAGCTGCTTAGCCCCCAGATGTATCATAGGAGTGTAACATAAACAGTGGGTTCCTTTGTCATCCTATCAGTAAGCTGTAATGTCTAGGAGCCAAAGGGTTTCATAACAGCTGGGGTCTAGGAAAAGGTCACTAGATCTTCCAGAGGTGCTGTGTTCCACTGCGAGATTTACTACTGACTCTTTCTAGTTGTCAGACCACTACCTCTAAATACACTTTGTTGTATTGTGTTATACTTCTCACATTTTTCTCCTTTGCAATGTCTGTGTACATCTAAGATATATTCTACTTAATGTGTTTTGACATCTAGTGGCTGTTTTGTAAACTGACAGGGCAAATAACATTCATAACTTTAATGTATTGTACTACAAACTCAAAAATGGTAAGAAGGTTCTAGAAAGTAGGAGGTACCTGCTTAGCCACCAATCCCCTCTCAGGAAAAATATCCCGTCTAAGGTGAGAGAAGTGGCACAGTACAGGAGTGAGTCTAGTCCAGTATGGAGTCTAGGCCACATGGGTTAACACCCCAGAAAGATAGGCAAAGTCCGGGATTTAGGAGGTTGCTACCTACATTTATAGTTCAAGTCTAGTGGTCAAGAGAACCATTGCAATTAGTCAGCAATGATAAGCTTGCACAAGGACCTGTACAGGGCTTCAAGCCAGTGGCTTTGCAGTGACATTAGTTTTTTTTTACCCAAAGATCCACGGCGAAATGGGAGAAAAAATCATTGTGCGACAAAATCGAAGAAAAAACGCCATTTTGTAACTTTTGGGGGCTTCCGTTTCTACGCAGTGCATATTTCGGTAAACATGGCACCTGATCTTTTTTTTTTTTTTTCCAAGTAAAGCTTTATTGAAGTTTTTTCAATTACAAGAAAAATAGGAAATAGCAACAATGAACAATGATCCTCAGAACAACACTATGTCACAGGTTTCATCAATGAGGGTCACATAATCACAACTTCGCTACTTCTCCAAACCGAACTAGCTAACACTCGTAGCGAATGGTAGGCACCTCTCAATGTAGCAAAACATACGTCAATTATCGTAAGAATAAGAGGTTCCAAGGAAAGGTAGGACCACGTGTCCGTAAGACCCGGGTGGCACCTGATCTTTATTCTGTAGGTCCATACGGTTAAAATGGTATCCTACTTATACAGGTTTAATTTTTTCGTACTTCTGGAAAAAATCATAACTACATGCAGGAAAATGTATATGTTTAAAAATGTCATCTTCTGACCCCTATAACTGTTTTATTTTTCTGCGTACAGGGCGGTATAAGGACTCATTTTTTGTGCAGTGATCTGACGTTTTTATAGGTAAAATTTTTATTTTGATCTGACTTTTTGATTGCTTTTTATTCATTTTTATATAAAGTATAAAAAGTGACCAAAAATACGCTTTTTTGGACTTTGGAATTCTTTTAACGTTTACGCCATGATATATTTTTATAGTTCAGACATTTACGCACACGGGGATACCACATATGTTTATTTTTATTTACACTGTTTTATTTTTTTATGGGAAAAGGGGGGATTCAAACTTTTATTAGGGAAGGGGTTAAATGATCTTTATTAACACTATTTTTTTACTTTTTTTTTTTTGCAGTGTTATAGCTCCCATAGGGACCTATAACACTGCACACACTGATCTCCTATGCTGATCACTGGCATTTATTAACACGCCTGTGATCAGTGTTATCGGCGCTTGACTGCTCCTGCCTGGATCTCAGACACGGAGCAGTCATTCGCCGATCGGACACCGAGGAGGCAGGTAAGCCCCTCCCGGTGTCCTGTAAACTGTTCGGGATGCCGCAATGTCACCGCGGCGGTCCCGAACAGCCCGACTGTGCAGCCGGGATACTTTCCCTTTTGATTCAGATGCGGTGGTCAGCTTTGATCGCCATGTCTAAAGGGTTAATACAGGGTGTCACCGCAATCGGTGATGTCCTTTATTAGCCGCGGGACCAACCCAATGGCTGGGACCAACCCAATATGACCCCGTGGCATATCGCGGGAGTTGGCGGAGGAAGTAAATATACATCCTTTTTCGTTAAGGGGTTTAACAAAAACCCTAACCCTCACAAATGGGGTAGTTAAGGGTTAAATTAACTGTCCTATATTTTAAGTGGATTTATAAGTAGCATGTGACCAAGTATTATCGAAATATCTCCAGTCATTGGGAAGTTATGCAGTAACATATATTTCCCCTAGACTTGAATGGGACTTTAAACAAAAACCCTGCCCCTGGCAAATGGGGGTGAGTAAGGGATAAATTACCTATCCTATGTTTGTTGTTGACATATAAGTGACATGTGTGCCAAGTTTCATGTTAACCTCTTAAGGACTCAGCCCATTTTGGCCTTAAGGACGCAGAAAATTTTATTTTTACGTTTTCATTTTTTCCTCCTCGCCTTCAAAAAATCATAACTTTTTTATATTTTCATCCACAGACTAGTATGAGGGCTTGTTTTTTGCGCGACCAGTTGTCCGTTGTAGTGCCATCACTCACTTTACCATAAAATGAATGGTGCAACCAAAAAAATACTACAATACTAAAATTTTGCTAATTTTGGAAGGTTTCGTTTTCACGCCGTACAATTTATGGTAAAAATGACATGTGTTCTTTATTCTTTGGGTCAATATGAATAAAATTATACCTGTGATAACATACTTTTATATTACTGTTGCGCTTTAAAAAATCACAAACTTTTTAACCAAATTAGTGCGTTTAAGATCCCCCTATTTTGAAGACCTATAACTTTTTCATTTTTCCGTTTTTACTTTTGGAGGGCACCAGAGGGCTTCAAAGTTCTGCAGCAATTTTCCAATTTTTCTCAAGATTTTCAAAATCGTAATTTTTCAGGGCCCAGTTCAGGTTGGAAGTGGATTTTAAGGGTCTTCATATTAGAAATACCCCATAAATGACCCCATTATAAAAACTGCACCCCCCAAAGTATTCAAAATGACATTCAGTAAGTGTTTTAACCCTTTAGGTGTTTCTCAGGAATAGCAGCAAAGTGAAGGAGAAAATTCTAAATCTTCATTTTTTACACTCGGATTTTCTTGTAGACCCAATTTTTGAATTTTTACAAGAGGTAAAAGGAGAGAAATCACCCTAAAATTTGTAACCCAATTTCTCTCGAGTAAGGAAATACCTCATATGCGTATGTAAAGTGTTCGGCGGGCGCAGTAGAGGGCTCAGAAGGGAAGGAGCGACAATGGGATTTTGGAGAGTGAGTTTTTCTGAAAGGGTTTTTGGGGGGCATGTCCCATTTAGGAAGCCCCTATGGTGCCAGAACAGTGGACCCCCCCACATGTGACCCCATTTTGGAAACTATACCCCTCGTGGAATTTAATAAGGGGTGCAGTGAGCATTTAAACCCCACTGGCGTTTGACAGATATTTGAAACAGTGGACTGTGCAAATCAAAAATTTTATTTTTCATTTTCACAGACCACTATTCCAAAAATCTGTCATACACCAGTGGGGTGTAAATGCTCACTGCACCCCTTATTAAATTCCGTGAGGGGTGTAGTTTCCAAAATGGGGTCACATATGGATATTTATTGTTTTGCGTTTGTCAGAACTGCTGTAACAATCAGCCACCCCTGTGCAAATCGCCTCAAATGTACATGGCGCACTCTCCCTTCTGGGCCTTGTTGTGCGCCCCCAGAGCACTTTGCGCCCACATATGGGGTATCTCCGTAGTCGGGAGAAATTGCGTTACAAATTTTGGGGGTCTTTTTTCCCTTTTACCTCTTGTGAAAATGAAAAGTGTAGGGCAACACCAGCATGTCAGTGTAAAAAATTTATTTTTTTACACTAACATGCTGGTGTAGACCCCAACTTCACCTTTTCATAAGGGGTTAAAGAAGAAAAAGCCCCCCAAAATTTGTAAGGCAATTTCTCCCGAGTATGGCGATACCCCATATGTGTCCCAAAACTGTTGCCCTGAAATACGACAGGGCTCCAAAGTGAGAGAGCGCCATGCGCATTTGAGGCCTGAATTAGGGATTTGCATAGGGGTGGACATAGGGGTATTCTATGCCAATGATTCCCAAACAGGGTGCCTCTAGCTGTTGCAAAACTCCCAGAATGCCTGGACAGTCAATGGCTGTCCGGCAATACTGGGAGTTATTATTTTGCAACAGCTGGAGGCTCCATTTTGGAAACAGTAGCGTACCAGACGTTTTTCATTTTTTGGGGGGAGGGGGGCTGTGTAGGGGTATGTGTATATGTAGTGTTTTTTTTACTTTTTATTTTAGGTTAGTGTTAGTGTAGTGTTTTTAGGGTACAGTCACATGGGCAGAGGTTCACAGCAAGTTTGCTGCTGGAAGTTTGAGCTGCAGCGCAAAATTTGCGCCATCTCAAACTTGCAGCACTCACTGTAAACCTCCGCCCATGTGAGTGTACCCTGTACATTCACATTGGGGGGAGGGGGCAAACATCCAGCTGTTGCAAACTCCGAGCATGCCCTTTGGCTGTCCGTGCATGCTGGGAGTTGTAGTTTTGCAACAGCTGGAGGAACACTGGTTTGGAGACACTAAGTTAAGTAATAAACTTTCAAGTGTTTTGCAACCAAACTTAGTGTTTCCAAACCAGTGTGCCTCCAGCTGTTGCAAAACTACAACTCCCAGCATGCATGGTCTGTCAGTGCATGCTGGGAGTTATAGTTTTGCAACAATTGCAACAGCTGGAGGCACTATGGTAGGAAACGGACAATGTTTCCCAACTAGTGTGCCTCCAGTTGTTGCAAAACTACAACTTCCAGCATGCCCAGACTGCCCAGGCATGCTGGAAGTCGTAGTTCGGCAATATCTGAAGGATCAGATGTTGCCGAACTACAACTTCCAGCATGCTTGGGCAGTCTGGGCATGCTGGGAGTTGTAGTTTTGCAACATCTGGAGGTCCACAGTTTGGAGACCAATGGTCTCCAATCTGTGCTCTTCCAGATGTTAGAGAACTACAACTCCCAGCATGCCTGGACAGACTGAGCATGCTGAGATTTGTAGTTTTGCAACATCTGGAAGAGCACAGATTGGAGACCATTATACAGTGGTCTCCAAACTGTGGGCCTCCAGATGTTGCAAAACTACAACTCCCAGCATGCCCAGAAAGCCAAAGGCTTGGAGGACGCCGGGACCGCCGGGACCGCTCGGGACACCGCTCGGACGGGTAAGTGACACCGGGGGACGGGTCAGGGACACTTAGCAGAGCGGTGTGTGTCCCGATCCCCGTGATCGGGACTCACACACCGCGCTGCTATCAGCTAGTCAGATTTGACCAGCTGATAGCAGCGATCGCTGGGGGGGGGGGGGGGGGGGGATGAAACCCCCCGTGGTCGCACGGTAAGATGGCTGGCTATCAGTGATAGCCACCATCTTTCCGGGCGCTGCGGGATGCCGCGAGTAGCGGCAGTAATGTTCATGACGTACCTGTATGTCATGGGTCGGGAACACCTTGCCACCCATGACGTACAGGTATGTCATAGGTTGGGAAGGGGTTAGAGGGGTACTCCCATGGAAAACTTTTTTTTTAAATCAACTGGTGCCAGAAAGTTAAACAGATCTGTAAATGACTTCTATTAAAAAATCTTAATCCTTCCACTGCTTATTAGCTGCTGAATACTACAGAGGAAATTATTTTCTTTTTGGAACACAGAGCTGTTACGCCGAGCGCTCCGGTTCCCTGCTCCTCCCCGGAGTGCTCGCGGCGTTCCTCTCTCTGCAGAGCCCCCGGTCAGACCCGCGCTGCACTGACATTGCCGGCGGGGATGCGATTCGCATAGCGGGACGCGCCCGCTCGCGAATCGCATCCCAAGTCACTTACCTGTCCCGGCCCCCGGCTGTCATGTCCTGGCGCGGCTCCGCTCCTTAGGGCGCACGCGCGCGCGCCAGCTCTCTAAGATTTAAAGGGCCAGTGCACCAATGATTGGTGCCTGGCCCAATTAGCCTAATTAGCTTCCACCTGCTCCCTGTCTATATTACCTCACTTCCCCTGCACTTCCTTGCCGGATCTTGTTGCCTTGTGCCAGTGAAAGCGTTTAGTGTTGTCCAAAGCCTGTGTTTCCAGATCTTCTGCTATCCATATTGACTATGAACCTTGCCGCCTGCCCCGACCTTCTGCTACGTCTGACCTTGCCTCTGCCTAGTCCTTCTGCCCCACACCTTCTCAGCAGTCAGCGAGGTTGAGCCATTGCCGGTGGATACGACCTGGTTGCTACCGGCCCAGCAAGACCATCCCGCTTTGCGGCGGGCTCTGGTGAATACCAGCAGCATCTTAGAACCGGTCCACCGACAAGGTCCACGCCAATCCCTCGCTGACACAGAGGATCCACATCCAGCTAGCCGAATCGTGACAAGAGCTCTCTGCTGACATTTCTTTCCATTTTAAGAACTGTCCAGAGTAGGAGAAAATCCCCATAGCAAACATATGCTGTTTTAACCTGTCATGCATGCATTATTTCTCCCGTTGATTCGCCTGTCGGGCTGTAATGGGTTAAAACGGCTATTAGAAAATCCCATTATAGTCTGTGGGATTTTTCTAACGGCCCTTAGGGATTTTCTAACAGTCGTTTAACGGCCGATTTTCAAGATTTTTATAACGGACGTTTATAACGGAAGTATTTTAATAGTGTGAAAGCAGCCTAACACTCCCAAGCTTTAGTGTCCCAGGCCCAGGCGTGTGGGTAAAATGGACCAAATTTAACAAGGTGGCAAAATGACAGAGCCTGGAGGTGGCATCAGTATGAGGAGACCATATAGTGGCTTAATGACTGCCAGGAGTTTGTGGCAGCAAGAGGAGACCATATAATGTCTGAATGACACAGCCTGGAGTTGGCAGAAGCATGAGTAGAACATATAGTGTCTGAATGGCACAGCCTGGAGTTGGCAGAAGCATGAGGAGATCATTGAAGTTTAAGATTTTGAAATTGAAATTTTAGCTAACACTCCCAAGTTTTAGTGTCCTGGGCCCCGGCGTGTGGTTACAAAGGAGAAAATCTAAAAAGGAGTCACATGGCAGCACAACAACAGAGCCTGGAGGTGGCATCAGTATGAGGAGACCATATAGTGGCTGAATGACCACCTGGAGTTTGTGGCAGCATGAGGAGACCCTATAGTGTCTGAATGGCACAGCCTGGAGGTGGCTGAAGCATGAGGAAAGACCATATAGTGGATGAATGGAACAGCCAGGAATTTGTGGTAGCATGAGGAGACCATTGAAATTTAAGATTTTTAAATTAAATTTAAGATTTTTAAATTTGAAATGTAAGATTTTGAAATTCAAATTTTAGCTAACACTCACAAGTTTTAGTGTCCCAGGCCCCGGCTTGTGGTAACAAGGAGTCAAATCTAACAAGGAGTCATATGTCACAAGGCGGCACAATGACAGAGCCTGGAGGTGGCATCAGTATGAGGAGACCATATAGTGGCTGAATGACCACCTGGAGTTTGTGGCAGCATGAGGAGAACACATAGTGTTTGAATGGCACAGCCTGTAGGTGGCTGAAGAATGAGGAGACCATATAGTGTCTGAATGGCACAGCCTGGAGCTGGCTGAAGCATGAGGAGACCATATAGTGGCTGAATGGCACAGCCTGGAGGTGGCAGAAGCATGAGTAGACATTAGGGCTTCACAATCCCTAAGATTAAAAGATACATTTTAAAATTGAAATTGAAGATTCATGGTAGCTAGTGCTACCATAAAATATTTTCAGGAAATGTCCTAGGCCCAGCTGCATCAGTAAACCATATAGTGGCTGAATGGCACAGACTGGAGTTGGCTGAAGCATTATGATACAATATAGTGGCTGAAGGGTACAACCTGCAGTTTGTGGCAGCGTGAGGAGACCATATAGTGTCTTAATGGTACAGCCTGGAGGTGTCTGAGGCATGAGGAGACCATATACTGGCTGAATTGCACAGCCTGGAGTTGGCTTAAGCATGAGGAGACCATATAGTGGCTGAAGGAGACAGCCTGGATGTGGCAGCAGCAGCATCAGGAGTCCTGAAAGTGACCCTGATGCAGAGTAATTTTTGAAACTGGGGACCAGAACCTTAATTATGTTTTGCAGAATCCATGGCAGCACAATGAGAGAGCCTGGAGGTGGTAGCATCAGCATGAGGAGACCATAGAGCAGCACAATTAGAGAGCCTGGAGGTGGCAGCATCAACATGAGGAGACCAAAGAGCAGAACAGTTAGAGGGGCTGGAGGTGGCAGCATCGGCATTAGGAGACCATATGGCAGCACAATGACAGAGCATGGAGGTGATAGCATCAGCATGAGAAGACCATATGGTGGCACAATGACAATGTGTGGAGGTGGTAGCATTAGCATGAGGAGACCATCTAACCGGTGATTACTTTTGCCTGGACTTTCACAGTATGTAGGCCCTTGACAGATTAACAGGTACAAAATAGTACACCACTTAGATTTAGCTATGTAGTATGCACTTATGAGGGCAGAAAAATGCTCTACAGTATGCTTAAAAAAGTATTGGAGTAAAACACCAGCCGGTGATTACTTTTGGCAGTCCTTTCACAATATGTAGGCCCTTGACAGATTAACAGGTACAAAATAGTACACTATTTAGATGTACCTATGTGGTATGCACTTATTAGGGCAGAAAAATGTGATACAGTATGCTTAAAAATACGTATTTTTGCACAACACCAGCGGTACACAGTCGTTGTGTACTCAACACAAAATTCCACTCTCTCACAGACTATTAGGAATGGACTGCTGGGTATTATATCTTCTACAGGCTAGTATAACCAGCAGATTTTGTTGTGGAACAAAGACACAGAATTGCACTGAAAAATTATTCCAGCCCCCTCTGCTAAGGTTTATGAAGTTGAGGCAGCTTGTTGAAATGTACGAGACAACACAAAAGCTATCTGCCCCTCTCTGTAATACAATGTTGTAGAAAGTGACTGGGAGGTTAATGGCTGGAGTAAATATCCTTTTCAGTGAAAAAAACACTTCTCTCTGTCCACCAGAACGTTGATGTGACTAGGATGTGAATCACTGCTGGAATGAGCTTTTCTGTGTAACACACACACAGGCTGTCTGTTCTCTGATCCTTCTACAGTGTAATGAATGAAGTGACTAGCCGGAATATGGCTGCCAATTATATAGGGCTGTGACATCACAGGGGTGACTGGCTGCTGATAGGGTGATTCAGGGTCCTCCCACCTAACTGCCTTCTCGCCTTCCCAGCGTTCTTTGCCCCATGTACTGACATGTGGATCCGCCATTTTAGATGCCTTAGAGCCTGGACGGCACTAAATGGAGTTTAATGAAGCGATTTGCGCAATAGAAGTGCGGCGATATTCGCATTCATTGCAAATCGAATTTTTCATGAAATTCGTAACGAATTCGGGTTCGTCAGCTTTGATTCGCTTGTCTCTAGTAGTGAAAATGTTTTTTTTTTTTTTTACAGTTATAGAAAATAAGACTTTAGTGTTCCTGTGATTTAAAAACTTTTTGGTAATTGGTCTCCATCGATCAGTAGAACATGTGGGGAGAAGCATGTGGTAGTCCTTCACTCCCTCACTTGCAACCATCTCTGTCCAGCATCTCTGGTCAACCGCATAGACTTGTACTTAGGGCTACAGGATGGAGATCGCTTTATGCTGGGGCTCCCGTGCTCTTCTTCCTGCTCGTTCTCTTGTTTAGTGGGCATTTCAGTACAGAGAACCCTACTGATCAAAACTTTAGACATTACAGTTTTTTTACAGGTACTCTTACAGTACCTGTATAAGTTTATGTTCACACATCGTAAAATGAATAGCAAAAAGCATCTGTAAAATAGGAATAACATAAATCTGTATTTTTTAATCTAACAACATGCAAAAGGAAAGTCATGCAAAAATTGTCTGTCAGTGCACACAATGTTTAAAAAAAATTGTCAAATCCAACATTGAAATTATGAAAATGTTTAAGTGGTTGTCAGTATGTACACTGGCACACACTTTTTCATAGATTTTGTCCATAGATTCCTATTTTCTAACATATTTTGCTTTTCATTTCACAGTTTGTGAACATAGCCTAAATCTGGCACTGTAATAAGCCTAACAGCCTGTAAAATAAATTAATTCTTAAACAAAACAAAATAAAAACAATGTTGTCTTTCTTCGTAAAATATTCCTCAATATAGTGCTAATAAAAAAGAAAAGACTTTGTACAGCTTTGTGGAATGAAACAAAAGTTATAGTTCTGGAATAGATAATCTGGTTCTATTATATAGTGAGTGAGCGTTCTACAACTTGAGGGGAAAAAAATGCCACCTCTCCTAGTATCGCTTTTCCTACAAATTGTGTGGATAATACTTGCTGTGACTATTTTGATTATTATGCAAATCTTTCACTGTTTAGGCACTTACTAAATCTCTACTTCTGAGGAGCAATTTTAGAACAAATCATATTTCACAGCTACATAACATGTTGAGTAACTTTCAATTTCTTCTACTAGTTTTGAGGTTAATGATGTTTGCTTCTTTGTTCATCGAGGGCTAAATTCTGAACTTTTCCCATTACTCGAGAGCAGTGCATTGTGGGACCCCATATAACAGCAATTTAAGCTAGGGATTTTAAACCTGTTTATCTGTTTTCAGAATGTATTAGTGAAAACAAACAACAAAAAACGTGGTCTCAAATGGCTGGAGGTGCTCAACCCCAAATGCGGTTGTGAATATATATTGGGGGAGCAGATCCTGCCCTTGTAGTCCATTGCTAGGGGCGATCCCCAGCCTAAAAATGCATACAATGGAGGATGCCTGCAGCGGAATACAAGTGACACAATAGAATTCTACACCAAATAGATGGTGTGGATGTGTAACAATTAGAATAATACAATACAGCCAATGTCATTGTATATAGTGTTGAGCGGCATAGGCCATATTCGAATTAGCGAATATTCGCATATATATGGACGAATATTCGTCATATATTCGCGAATATTCGCATATTCGTAATATTCTCGTTTTATTTTCGCATATGCGAAAAATCCGCGTATGCGAAAATTAGCATATACAAAAATTAGCATAAGCGAAAATTCGTATATGCGAAAAATTCGCACACCAGTCTCACACAGTAGTATTAGAGCCTTCTTTACACCACACAAGCTGGAAGCAGAGAGGGGTGATCACTTTGATGTGTACTGTGAAAAAAACCGAATATTCGTAATTACAAATATATAGCGCTATATTCGCGAATATTCGCGAATTCGTGAATATGCGATGTTCGCGAATAAAATTCGCATTGCGAATATTCGCGAGCAACACTAATTGTATACATCTCCCACAGTAGTGCACCCATATTCCTGTATTGTATTATTCTAATTGTTACACATCCACACCGTCTATCTGGTGTAGGATTCTATTGTGGCACTTGTAGTCCACTGCAGGCATCCTCCATTGTATACATTTTTATGCTGGGGATCACCCCTAACAATGGACTACAAGGGCAGGATCTGCTCCCTCAGTATAAATGCACAACCGCATTTGGGGTTGAGCACCTCCAGCCATTTGAGACCACGTTTTTTGTTGTTTGCTTAAATTTTATACTTGGAGGTGTATAAACTCCATATGTAATGCGCCTAGAATATCTTCCAGGCAGCATTAGGGTAGCACCTGTGAGGCCATGCCCTATATTAGCCAACTTAGGTGGGGCTTGCAGCCTGCCTCTCTCCTCCCATTGTATGTGTGCTCAGCCACGCTGGAGGGTACCTGGGAGGACGCTGTGAGTCGACCGAATTCTGCCGTAATTGCCCACTGGCCCCTGTTTTGCTTATCACACACAGGTAGGTTTAGCGTTAAGTCCCGCGCCATTGGAGAAACCTTGGCATTGGTGTGCGGGCTCTGGTATGTCCTTCATATAATGATACACTGGCGAATGTCTCAATTTTAACATCAGTGTTGAGGGATAGCCAATGTAATTGTATACATCTACCACAGTAGTGCACCCATATTCCTGTATTGTATTTGTGAAAACACATATTGAAGTCCTAGCATCTTTCACTGAATTCCCAAAATATGCTCACAATTCCTTTGTAGAGATGTAGATATTTCTTTAGCTTGTTCTACTGTATGTCATTTATGTCTCGTGCAAGATCCCGGGGGTCGCCGGCGGCGGGACTCCCGCTATCAGGCATCTTATCCCCTATCCTTTGAATAGAGGATAAGATGTCTAAGCACCGGAGAACCCCTTTAAGGACCAGAGCGTTTTTTGCACATCTGACCACTGTCACTTTAAGCATTAATAACTCTATAATGCTTTTACTTTTCATTCTGATTCCGAGATTGAATTTTTCATGACATATTCTACTCTATGTTAGTGGTAAATTTTTGTCGATGCTTGCATCATTTCTTGGTGAAAAATTCCTAAATTTTATGAAAAAATTGAAAATGTTGCATTTTTTTTTACTTTGAAGATCTCTGCTTATAAGGAAAATAGATATTCCAAATAAATTTTATATTGATTCACATATACAATATGTTTACTTTATATCTGACATGTTTTTACTTTTGGAAGACATCAGAGGGCTTCAAAGTTCGGCAGCAATTTTCCAATTTTTCTCAAAATTTCAAAAATCGAAATTTTTCAGGGACCAGTTAAGTTTTGAAGTGGATTTGAGGGGTCTTCATATTAGAAATACCCCATAAATGACCCGATTATAAACTGCACCCCTAAAAATATTAAAAATGACACCCTTTATTTGTTTCACAGGAATAGCAGCATGGTAAAGGAGAAAATTCAAAATCTCAATTTTTACACTCGCATGTACTTGTAGACCCAGTTTTTGAATTTTTATAAGGGGTAAAAGGAGAGAAATCTTCCTAAAATTTGTAACCCAATTTCTCCCGAGTAAGGAAATACCTCATATGTGTATGCCAAGTGCTCTGTGGGTGCACACTACAAGGCTATGAAGGTAAGGAGTGACAATTGAATTTTGGAGAGTGAGTTTTTCTGAAATGGTTTTTGGTGGGCATGTCACATTTAGGTGCCCTATGGTGCCAGAACAGCAAAGAAAAAAAAAAAAAAAAAAAACATGGAATACAATTTTAGAAACTATACCCCTCAAGCAGCGTAACAACGGGTCCAATGAGCCTTAACACCACATAGGTGTTTGATTACTTTTTGTTAAATTTGGAATTTATATGATTTTATATGATTTTTTTTTCACTAAAATGCTAGTTTTCCCCATAATTTTACATTTTTACAAGGGGTAATGGGAAAAAATGAACCACACAATTTGTAACCCCATTTCTTCTGAGTACGGAAATACCCCATGTGTGGACGTCAAGTGCTCTGCTGGCGCACAACAATGCTCAGAAGAGAAGGAGTCACATTTGGCTTTTAGAAAGCAAATTTTGCTGAAATGGTTTTTTGGGGGGCATGTCGCATTTAGGAAGACCCTATGTTGCCAGGACAGCAAAAAAATTAATAAATAAATAAACATGACATACTATTTTGGAAACTACACCCCTCAAGGAAGGTAACAAGGGGTACAGTGAGCCTTAACACCCCACAGAAGGATGAAGACTTTTTGTAAAATTGGACCTGTAAATTATTTTATTTTTTTTCACAAAAATGCTGGTTTTCCCCCAAATTTAACATTTTTACAAGGGGTAATAGGAGAAAATGCCCCCCAAAATTTGTAACCCCATCTGAAATACCCCATGTGAGGATGTCAAGTGCTCTGCTGGCGCACTACAATGCTCAGAAATTTACAAATTTACATTTACTAATTTTGGGATGTGAAAAGGAAAAATTAAATTTTTGTGCTGGGGTTACCCCACATTTTTCATTTTCACAAGTGGTAACAGGATAAAATGTCACCCTAAATTTGTAAATACATTTATTTGGAGTAAGGACATACCTCATATCTGGACGTAAACAGCTCTGCGGGTGCACAGCGGTCTCGGAAGAGCAAGAGCGCAGTCGAGGGCCTTGAGCATTTACATAGCTGCCTATGGAGCCAGAACTGCATTACAGTTAAGGGGCGTTACATGGGGTAAATTACAAAAATGGGGTACAGTAGGGGAAGTAAAATGATAAAACAGATTATAAATTATCCGTAGATAAGGAAAGAAGCGGATCACTAACTGGTCCGATGCTGTGCACTTTATTCAAAACGTGATTACAATGGCTACATACGGATAGATGGTATGGCAGGGTAGGTGGTGTTACAGAGCCCCGTCCGAAGCGACAGCGCCGTTTCACGCCCTCTGGGGGTTTCTTTACGCCCGGAATTGACCATAAAACAGATTATGTTCCCAGAATGATGACCCAGAGCATAGCCAAAACAAAAAAATACGCCCGCCCCAAACCCTATGTTCTGAATCATTATTCTGGGAATGTGGTGTGTGTGTGGCCGTCCCTAAACTGTTGCCTCAAATGAGCACATCGCTCAGGTGGAAAGAGAGCGCTGCGCATTTGAGGCAACATAAAAAAGTCCCCAATGATAGTGACTCAGTTACCCATGACCCATTTTTGGAAAAAAAATACCCCCAGAGGTCTTATCAGGTTTTTCGTTTTTTGATGGAGCATTTTTTTGGTCAATTTAGTGGTTTATGGGGTTAAAACTTGGAATGTACTTTGGACTTGATACATTGGGGTCAAATGAAAAGGGAAAATTTTGTACTGCATGGAAGTGTGATAGTCCCTGAAGCAGTTTTTAATGCAGAGGCCTGGATGATCGGGGCAAGTGTCACATTGAGTGGTGGTGTCCTTCCGTATCCCCCTCTTCTGACTAACTCTGCATTTTTTCTGTGATCGTCCCTTTTTTACAGAGTGGGAGACTTCACCTGGAAAGTATTGGCCCCGGGACGAGCCTGGCACCTATAACTTCAGTTCCTTGGGAAGTTCCGCCTGCTCTTTCCCAGTCACCAAAGATCAGGGCCTTTAGGACATTTTCTTGGAACTGGAGATATGTCCCTGTGTTGCCAGCGTGCTGGGACAGTACAAATGAGTTGTACATGGCAATCTGTACCAAGTAGACCGTAACTTTTTTGTACCATACCCGTGTTTTGCGCATGGCGTTATATGGCTAGAGGATTTGATCAGAGAGATCAACTCCCCAATATACTGATTGTAGCCCAGAATACAATCAGGCTTGAGGACCGTTGTTGTGGTACCTCGCACAGGGACATGTGAGCTGCCGTTACCATGAATTGTGGTCAGCATAAGGACATCCCTCTTATCCTCATACCTGACAAGCAACAAGTTTTCATGGGTAAGGGCATGGGACTCACCCTTGGGCATAGGTGTCTTAACAAAATTTGGAGGGAGGCCTCTCTGGTTCTACGCACGGTCCCACAAGTGGACGTGGATCTGGCGGCAAGGGATGTGAACAGAGGGATGCTTGAATAAAAGTTATCCACGTAAAGGTAAAAAACAGCTCCACGTCTGTCTCCAGGTTGGATGTGGTTTTACAACTTTGCTCCATTCACTTCAATGGAACTGAGCTGCAGAACCACACCCAACCTGGAGAAAGACGGCGAGCACCGGAGAGGAAAAAACTAATTATGCTACTGGGCACACACCGCTACTTTGGGTGATTTACCACGGACACCGTAATAAAAATGTAAAAAGTGGTTGTTTTATTGTTAAAAGTTGACAACTCATTTTGAGAGCTCCTGCTCTCTTTATCAAGTATTATATGGACTATTTATGACTTGATAAAGAGAGTAGGAGCTCTCTAAATGCGTTGTCAACTTTTAAAGGAAAACTGTTACCTAGTTCACTGGGTTTTAGTGTGGGTGAACAGGAATCCAATGAGGCTTCACTTACTTGTTTTCCTCCACTTGTCGCTGAGTTATGCGCCGTAAAGTTCCGTTGTTTGGCCCCTGCATTGCAGTTCAAGGCAGGGCCCCCGCTGGCTGCCTGCCTCTGATGCTCCTAAGCTCGCCCCCTTTATTAGCATAATTAAGTGAAGTCTCATGCCCTGTTAGCACAGCGCTCTGTCTACAAAGCGCATGCGCCTAAACCTTTCACCCTTTCGCTGAAGCCTCGCTACTCCCGACTTCTGGGTGTAGCGAGGGACCGACTCATGCACAGTAACAATGGCCAGAGCTCTAAAGTTGAACTTGGAATTGAAGGCAATTATTATGCTAATTAAGTGGGTGAGCTTAGGAGCGTCAGAGGCAGACAGCAGGCGGGGGCCCTGTCTTGAAGCGTGATGCAGGGGCCAAACAACAGAACTTTACTGGCACATAACTCAGCAGCAATTGGAGGAAAAAAAGTAAGTGACCCCTCATTGGATTCCTGTTCACCCACAATATAACCCTTTGTATTGTGTTTAGTGTGGGTGAACTTGGTGACAGTTTTCCTTTAACAATAAAACAATCACTTTTTTATTTTCATTACAGTGTCACACACAAAGAGAACCAGTACAAAATGTTACTACATTGGTATCACTGAGATACGACTCCGCATCTTCCTGCAACTTTCACCCTCTTGTTAGAGGTGTAATAGAGATATTGGTTCTATACCACGCATTTTTGGGGACTGCCTACTTCTTAGGCACATTTGGCTGGGGGTGCAATCACTAGTCAGGAAGGTTATAGGGTCTGACATTCCACTGTCAGTGGAAATATATCTTTTGAACATTCCACCCGGCAGAATTAGTAACATTCAATCGCTCTTTTTATATATACAGTCATGGCCATAAATGTTGGCACCCCTGAAATTTTTCAAGAAAATTAAGTATGTCTCACAGAAAAGGATTGAAGTAACACATGTTTATTTCCTTTGTGCGTATTGGAACTAAACCAAAAATGGGAGAAAAAAAAAGCTAATTGGACATAATGTCACACCAAACTCCAAAAATAGGCTGGATAAAATTATTGGCACCCTTAACTTAATATTTGGTTGCACACTCTTTGGAAAAAATAACTCAAATCAGTCGCTTCCTATAACCATCAATAAGCTTCTTACACCTCTCAGCCGGAATGTTGGAACACTCTTCTGTTGCAAACTGTTCTAGGTCTCTTATTGAAGGTCACCTTTTCCAAACAGCAATTTTAAGATCTCTCCACGGGTGTTCAATGGGATTTAGATCTGGACTCATTGCTGCCCATTTCAGAACTCTCCAGCGCTTTGTTGCCATCCATTTCTGGGTGCTTTTTGATGTATGTTTGGGGTCATTGTCCTGCTGGAAGACTCAAGATCTCGGACGCAAACCCAACTTTCTAACACTGGGCTGTACAGTGCGACCCTAAACCCATTGGTAATCCTCAGATTTCATGACACCTTGCACACATTCAAGGCACCCAGTGCCAGAGGCAGTAAAAGAAAAAAAAAAAAACATAATTGAACCTCCACCATATTTCACTGTAGGTACTGTGCTCTTTTCTTTTTAAGCCTCATTCCCTTTTCGATAAACAGTATAATGATGTGCTTTACCAAAAAGCTCTATCTTGGTCTCATCTGTCCACAAGACATTTTCCCAGAAAAATGTTGGCTTACTCAAGTTCATTTTGGCAAAATGTAGTCTTGCTTTTTTTATGTCTCTGTGTCAGCAGTGGGGTCCTTCTGGGTCTCCTGCCATAGCGTTTAATTTCATTTAAATGTTGACAGATAGTTCGCGCTGACACTGATGCTCCCTGAGCCTGCAGGACAGCTTGAATATCTTTGGAACTTGTTTGGGGCTGCTTATCCACCACCGGACTATCCTGCATTGACACCTTTCATCAATTTTTCTCTTTCGTCCACTCCCAGGGAGATTAGCTACAGTGCCATAGGTTGCAAACTTCTTGATAATGTTGCACACTGTGCACAAAGGCAAATCTACATCTCTGGAGATGGACTTGTAACCTTGAGATTGTTGATATTTTTCCACAATTTTGGTTCTCAAGTCATCTTCTCCTCTTTCTGTTGTCCATGCTTAGTGTGGCACACACACACACAATGCAAAGACTTAGTGAACTTCTCTCCTTTTTATCGACTTTCAGGTGGGATTTTTATATTGCCCACACCTGTTACTTACCCCACATGCTTGAAACAATCTTATTTTTCCACAATTTTGAAAGGGTGACAATAATTTTGTCCAGCCCATTTTTGGAGTTTAGTGTGACATTATGTCCATGTCCAATTAGCTTTTTTGGTTTAGTTCCAATACACACAAAGGGAATAAACATATGTATAACAAAACATGTGTTACTGCAATCCTTATCTGTGAGAAATACATCATTTTCTAGAAAAATTTCAGGGGTGGCAATATTTACGGCCATGACTGTACTCACTCCGGACCAGTGCCCAGTGGCTCAATGATGGAGGAAAACTGAAAGCCCCTGATTCCAGATGCTACTGGAAAAAATCACAGATATTATGTCCACTATGGTGGAAAACAGACTAGATGCTTTCCAGACATTGTGGCACCAGTGGAATGAATATGTAGAATCCCTTTGGATGGTCTTTCCTACTTACCTGGTCTTTCCTACTTACCTGTCCCTTTCTCTATGTAACCCCCCCCCCCTTTCTACCTCTTACAGACCTTCTATCGCCTATTTTTTTGTACATTATTTTATATTTTTTTCATTACGTGTAATGGGGTGTTATAGGTCAGGATTGTGAGGAAGTCTAGAGATGTTACTAGTACCCACTAAAACCACTTCTCTTGTCATAAAATCCTTGCTTTATTATTTGTTAGATAACTGCTTCTATTTATGCTAAATGTCCTAATATGGGGCCTTCACTGGATACTCACGGAGCTGACTTTGAATAAATCTGGACTTTCCCACATCTTGACAGCCAGATCTATGTACTTATTATTCTATGTACTTATTATTTTTTCTTTACTGTCGAAAATGTCTGTTTTAAAGAAAAATTCTTTAATAAACAAACAGTTGGAAAAAAAAAGAAAAAAAAAACCTGTCCACACACTCAAACAGACTCCAACCTCTCCCCACAATGGCCAAGACCAGAGAGCTGTAAAAACATCAGGGATATAATTGTAGACCTGCACAAGTCTAGGATGGGCTAAAGGACAATAGGCATGCAGCTGGTGAGATGGCAGCAACTGTTGGTGCAATTATTAGAAAATGGAAAAAGTTCAGGATGATGGTCAATCTCCCTTGGTCTGGGACTCCATACAAGATCTCACCTTGTGGGGCCTCAATGATCATGAGGAAGGTGAGGGATCAGCCCAGAACTACATGGCAGGATCTGGTCAATGACCTAATGAGAGCTGAGACAACAGTCTTCAAGAAAACCATTAGTAACACACTACGACGTCATGGATTAAAATCCTGCAGTGCACACAAGGTCCCCCTGCTCAAGACAGCAAGTCCATCTGAAGTTTGCCAATGACCATCCGGATGATCCAGGGGAGGAATGGGAGAACGTCATGTGGTCAGATGAGACAAAAAATAGAGCTTTTTGGTCTAAACTGTACTTGCTATTTTTGAGGAAGAAGGATGAATACAACCCCAGGAACACCATCCCAACCATGAAGCATGGAGGTGGAAACATCATTCTTTGGGGCTGCTTTTCTGAAAAGGGCACAGGACCACTGCACCATATTGAGGGGAGGATGGATGGGGCCATGTATCGTGAAATCTTAGCCAACAACCTCCTTCCCTCAGTAAGAGCATTGAAGATGGGTCGTGGCTTGGTCTTACAGCATGACAACGACCTGAAACACACAGCCAGGGCAACTAACGAGTGGCTCCATAAGAAGCATGTCAAGGTCCTGGAGTGGCCTAGCCAGTCTCCACACCTGAACCGAATAGAAAATCTCTGGAGGGAGCTGAAAGTCAGTATTGCCCAGCGAAAGCCACGAAACCTGAAGGATCTGGAGAAGGTCTGTATGTAGGAGTGGGCCAAAATCCCTGCTGCAGTGTGCGCAAAACTGGTTAACAACTACATTTGATCTCTGTAATTGCAAACAAAGGTTTCTGTACCAAATATTAAGCTATGCTTTTCTGATGTATCAAATACTTATGTCGTGCAACAACATGCAAAGTAATTTTTTTTTTAATTACACAATGTGATATTCTGGATTTTTGTTTTAGATTCCATCTCTCACAGTGGATAAGTACCTATGATAAAAATTACAGACCCCTACATGCTTTGTAAATAGGAAAACCTGCAAGCTTGGCATGTTCTCCCCACTGTGTGTGTGTGTGTGTTTATATATATATATATATATATATATATATATATATATATATATATATATATATATATATATATATATCCTAATGAAGGGGAGATAACTTTAAAAAAAAAATAATTTGTAAAATGCATAGCATTTATAAAGTAGCAAAACATGCTACATAGAATGATAATATGGAATGTCAAAATGGTCCACTATGCTTTGTCTAACTCTGTGATTTTTGTAGAGCATGAAAAGGTTGGGATCAGGTATTCTTTTCCTCCGATTGGCTTGTTGTGGCACCAATTAATAGGAGAACATTTGCTGGCTTTGAGCATTAGGGTACGTTCACACTGCGGAATCTCTGCTAGAAAATACTTTGGCAGTAGTACCGCGTGGCACTGCGCCGTCACTATTGATGGCTATGCAGTGCTCGCGGACTTCCGCGCAAAGAATAAACATGTTCTTTCTTTGCGCGGAACAATTTCAGCGGCAGAGTTGTCCGTTGCTGAAATTCCACAGTGTGAACTGGTCTCATGGAAGACCCATTCACACTGATGTACTTTTGTTTTTTTCTAAGCTTTTATGACGAAATGCAACTTGAAATTGGATTTCAACACAGCAGTGCCTAAAATCTAGAGTAAAAAGATATGAAGCTCGACATTGCCAGGACTGACAAGTACCAGCTTTTCTTTGTCAGCAATATTTCCTTTATCATGTCCACATTAACCAAACACTGGTATTTTTTGTGTTTTAATCAGAACCTATCACACTCCGTTTGCTCGGTAGCACACCTGGACTCTAGGCTATGTCATGCTATAATTCACCACATCATTTCACCAATACACTGTATTATATTTTCTGAGAAAAACAGCCCAAATAGCACAATGTAATTATAATTGCTACAGTTTTTACTATATATCGCCTGTCAGATTTTATGCCTTATCAGTCTGATAGAAAACACTTCTAAATGATAAATTGTGTTATACTTGAATCGGGAGACAAAATTACACTGAAACACTCAAGTAGTTTTTGAGAAAATATTGTAAGTTCCTTTTCAAAAGTCTGGTATTTTATATAAAACTTTTGAAATGTTTCAGAAATGTCTTATTGATGACATATTGAAGAGTAGCTGTTAGAATAAGCTATATACTGTAAATCTGAAATCTGATGTAAATGTGGAAACTTGAAAGATCCATGGAAACTGGAAAGGGACAGTCCATGAAAACTTGAACGGACCCCCACCCCCACGATTACTTGCATGAAGCTGCAACTTAAGGGCATGCGGCAGAGGGGCCCTAGACCCTAGTCTGTCACGGAATGATTGTGGTCCTGAGGGTTCCTGAACCTTGAACCAGGTGCTAAAGGGCTTTTGGTCTAAAGCGCCACTTAGTCGATGACTTCACCCCGGCCGCAGGATCCACTATAAAAAAAAGTGCAGCTTGCTCTGGAATATGTTGGTGTAGCTTGGGGCCTAACCTCATAGAAGGTATGAGTGCATGAAACAAGAAGACAGCTCCTCACAAAGGTAAAAGGGGACTGCTGCTGGAGCTGTTACCTCACTTCTGGCTAGAGCCAGAATTACTAAAACAGTTTAGGCCACTTTCCTGTCCTAAGGGACCAGGGTGGAGAGAGGACCCACTTCCCCTGGTTGGCTGCAGGGAGACATGTAAAAAAAAAAAACACTTGACTCTTTCCACACATTCAAAGGACATTAGGCTAGAAATGCTGAAAACATAATAAAGTAAATTTTTACATCAGAACACAAGAAGACTTCAATTGTATTCAGAGACGTGGGGGGGGGGGGGGAGATTTATCAAAAACGGTGCAGAGGAAGAATGGCCCAGTTTCCTATAGCAACCAACCAGATTGCTTCTTTCATTTTTCAGAGGTCTCTTTAAAAATGAAAGAAGCGAGCTGATTGGTTGCTATGGACAACTGGGCAACTTTTCCTCTGGACAGGTTTTGATAAATCTCCCCCATGAACCTTAGGGGACAGCAACCACCAAAACAGAGTTCAGGTAGTGAAGATTTTTCTGTTCTGGAAACAACAATAGCAGCACCACAGAGAGACAAAGAGATAATACAGACAGCAGAGAGAAGTCTGTAAGTAAGAAACCTCACCCCAAGGCTTTCTACAGTGTTTAGACTGCTCATTGCTTTTTTTTCATGCCTTTCAAGCTCTAAAGTATGTACACTGCTCCGAAAAATAAAGGGAACACTTAAACAACACAATGTAACTCCAAGTAAATCACACTTCTGTGAAATCACACTGTCCACTCAGGAAGCAACACTGATTGACAATCAATTTTACATGCTATTGTGCAAATGGAACAGACAACAGGTGGAAATTATAGGCAATTAGCAAGACACCCCAATAAAGGAGTGCTTGTGCAGGTGGTGACCACAGACCACTTCTCCATTCCTATGCTTCCTGGCTGATGTTTTGGTCACTTTTGAATGATGGCGGTGGTCTCACTCTAGTGGTAGCATGAGACTGAGTCTACAACCCACACAAGTGGCTCAGGTAGGGCAGCTCATCCAGGATGGCACATCCATGCAAGCTGTGGCAAGAAGGTTTGCTGTGTCTGTCAGCGCAGTGTCCAGAGCATGGAGGCGCTACTAGGAGACAAGCCAGTACATCAGGAGATGTGGAGGAGGCCATAGAAGGGCAACAACCCAGCAGCAGGACCACTACCTCCGCCTTTGTGCAAGGAGGAGCAGGAGGAGCACTGCCAGAGCCCTGCAAAATTACCTTCAGCGGGCCACAAATGTGCATGTGTCCACTCAAACAGTCAGAAACAGACTCCATGAGAGTGGTATGAGGCCCCACGTCCACAGGTGTATGTTGTGCTTACAGCCCAACACCGTGCAGGACATGGTGCATACAGGAGAAAAAATGCAAAATGAATTAATCACCCAAGGTACACCTTCTGCAGACACACTAGACACTCTGGGTGCTGCTGGGATTTTCAGCCCATGACCGGGCTACCTTCAACTGACCAACCTTCCTCTCACGAAGGGGAACAGAGTGGAGCTTGCGTCGACACTTACGACGTTTTGGAGACCACACCTCCTTTTTCCAAGTATGAAGTTGTATATTTATGCAATTTTTTTCACTAAAGCCACTAAGAAAAATTGAAAAAGTGTGTGGCGTTTAATTTACATTTTTATATGGACTGTTTAAGTGAGTTTTGAGCCCTCACTATGAAACACACTACACCCACCCAGGTGTGAATAGGTGACTATCTCTATTTTTTACATTGATAAATTAGATTTCCATTGATAATTTCTGTGTTATTTTGTTGTCAGCACATGTGAAGACGAAAGTATTTCATACGATTAGTTTATTCATTTAGCTCTAGGATGTGTTCTCTTACTGTTCCCTTTGTTTGTTTGAGCAGTGTATATGAGGACATAGAAGTTTAGGCTCCCTTGCTCTGTGAGTGAGCAGTGTATTGTTATGGGGAATTACCTACCGGCTCTGGGAGAACTACAAGTTACAAGGAAACCGTGCAAAACAAAAATCTGCTGAAAAATGCAATATGCACGTTATATATTGGTGAGGAAAAGTGTTACTTCTTTGGTATCCTGAAATGTCACCTGAAAAGACAGGCACAACTTAAATAGGACTTGATAGAATCAAGTAAGTGCTTCTTTACACCCTTTGATTCGCTATTAGTCTTAACCACAACATATACCCTATTTACAAGTAAAATCCAGACTGACACTCTGATTTGTGCTGCTGATGATCCAGCAGATCTGCTAAATTTGATGTAAATTCTGTGAAAACAATAATGAATTATTTTCTGTAAAAATAATTAATTAATAATAAATCTGAATGTATTTACTGTTTTTCTGAAGCACAGAACTTGCACCAGATATAAAATGTTGCCAGAATCCCCAACTACATATTAAGAGTATCCTGTGCATATTTGATGTGCAGGATTAAAAGTTGCAGTTTCAAACCTTTAAAAGGGTACTCCAGTGTAGTGTTGCTCGCGAATATTCGCAATTCGAATATTATTCGCGAATATCGCATATTCGCGAATTCGCGAATTTCGCGAATATAGCGCTATATATTCGTAATTACGAATATTCGTGTTTTTTTTTTTCTTCACAGTACACATCACAGTGATCATCCCTCTCTGCTTCCAGCTTGTGTGGTGAAAGAAGGCTGTAATACTACTGTGTGAGACTGGCGTGCGAAACTTCGCATATGCGAAAATTTGTGTATGCTAATTTGCGCATATGCGAATTTTCGCTCATGTTAATTTCTGTATATGCAAATTTTCGCATATGTTAATTTTCGCACGTGCAAATATTCGTATATGCGAAATTTAAACGAGAATATTACGAATATGCGAATATTCGCGAATATGACGAATATTCGTCCATATATTCGTGAATATTCGCGAATTCGAATATGGCCTATGCCGCTCAACACTACTCCAGTGGAGCGTGTGCCCTGGAGCATTTAGTGTCTATGAAACATGGGCAGGAGCTGTGATTGCTTTATAGGTGGTGAGTAGTGGCTGCTATCAGCAGCAAGGCACTCACCACTAATGATAGACATGGGCAACAGTCATTAATCCTTTAGACAACGTGATTAATGCTGATCATGTAAAGGAAGAAAAACAGGTGTCTGTGGGTTTGGAGGTGCTCATCAGACCCCCAGAACATAATCACATTGTAAAGTGAATGCAGTCCAATAGATGCATTGCATAGCACCCTATGGGGATAATAAATAATCAAAGATATTTTTAAAATAATATAAAAGCTCCTCCTCTAATAAAAATGTCAACCTTCTTTTTCCATTTTACAAATAAATGAAAATAAACATGTTTAGCATTGCCGCTTGTGGAATTGTCTGAACTATTTCAATATCATGTTTATGATCTTGCACAATAAACAGCGTAAATGTAAAAACCAATTGCCAGAATTGTCAATTTTTGATTACATGATTTATCAGAAAAACATTATCAACAAACCCCATCAAAACATGAATGGTAGTGTTAAAAACTAAAGAGCATGGCACAAAAAATAAGCCCTCATACATATGGAAAACTATAAAAAATTTGGGGTCAGAATAGGGCAGTTTGCATAGTAGTAGCACAATAGTAGTACAATAATTTAAAAAAATATGTAACAAAAAACAAATTTGATAAGAATATGTTTCTGCATTTACTTTTAGTAAGGAAAAAAACTTGATGTTACTTTCCTTAAGTAAATATGTTTATTTATCCTTTGTGTTCTTATTATCATATTCAAGGCATGAAGAAAAATAAGAAGTCTACTGTTTTATGAGATAAAATAATGAGAGAAAAAAATCCTAGCCAGCAATAACTCATAACTCATTTGGTCTACACACGTTGTATATATGCAGTAAAACCTTAGACATTACAGGATCATGTTTTCAACCCTTTGATGAATCTCCTGTGTTTTGTAAAATATCAGCCACACTCCAACAAATCAATAGTTCTCTCATGAAGAATGTCTCCTTCTCAGGACTGCTGCCTCAGCAAAGTTTAAGCTCAAAGCAAAACCTTGCAGTTAAAGGGAAGCTCAGAAGCAGAATGCACTTTATTTGGCTTGTAGTCTGCGTGCTTTAATGGCAGACACAGGTGTTTTATGAGTCTAATGTTTTTATGAAGGGCTATAACTGATAAAATTAATTATGGATCCTTAATTAATACCCGATCACCAGTTATCCCATATGTCTTGGACTTATCTCTTATCGTGCCAGCTGTGGACTGATGAGTTATCAGTTCCCTTGTCAGTCCACAACATAGATGAATCGTAGCCATCTAGCGGTGGTGGCCACGCCATTCCAAAACGGGTTGGCTCAGCTGCCGCACCTCCATCAAACAGCCCTTTGAAACAAAGCCCCTGAATGTCCCATCTCCAGAGACAATGAACTCATTACTCAGCATGTCTCTGATAAATCACTTACTGATGCATCCATGAAAGATATGCTATTAGCTTAAGAGGGAGGGCATAGGGGCATTAGCTTTATAGACTTCAGAGGGGGGCATAGGTGTCTGGATGAGGGGTCTGGGGGTATATATGGGTCTGGAGAGGTGGAGAGAGTGGTCTGAAAGGAAGGCAGAGGGGTCTGTGTGAATAGAGAAGTCTGGAGGAGGGGACAGAGGGATCTGGAAGGGGACAGAGGAGACTGGGGGGAGCAGACAAATCTGGGGATCAGAGATGTCTGGGGGCAAAGGAGTCTGAAGGTAGAGTCTGGAGGGACTTAGAGGTCTAGAGGGGGGCAGAGGGGTCTGGAAGAGAGTGCAGAGGGGTCTGGGGGCAGGGAAATCTAAAGAAGGAAGGGACAGAAGGGTCTGGGGACATAGGGGTCTGGAAAAGGATAGAGGGCTCTGGAAGGGGGCAGAGGGGTCTAGGGAGACAAAGGAGTATGAAGGAAGGATCTACAGTCATAGGGGTTTGAATTGGGGGACAGAGGGGTCTGGAAGGGGACAGAGGGATCTGGGGGGAGAGAGAAATCTAGGATGAGTGAGCAGAGAAGTCAGGGGATAGAGGAGTTTGGGGGGCAAAGGAGTCTGAAGGAAGAGGGGACAGAGCGGTCTGGAAGAGGGGCAGAGGAGTCTATGGGACATAAGAGTCTGAAAGAGGAAGGAACAGAGGAGTCTGGGGGAAGAGGAGAACGACAGAGGAGTCTGGTGGGGACAGAGAAGTCTGGGAGGGCATATGATTCTGGAGGAGGGCAGAGGGGTCTGGAGAAGGAGGACAGAGGGGTCTTGGGGGAAATAGGGGTATAGAGGAGGAGGACATAAGGGTATGGATGAGAAGGAGAAGTCTGGAGGAGGACATAGGAGTTTGGAGGAGGAGGGCAGAGGGGTCTTGGGGAGGAATAGAGGAGTCTGGAGAAGGACATGGGAATCTAGGGAGAGCAGAGGGGTCTGGAGGAGGAGATAAGAGTCTGGGGGCACAGAGGGGTCTGGAAAAGGACTTGGGGGTCGGGGGGAGAGAGGGGATGACCACATAGGCACCTGAAGGAGGACAGTACATGGGTGTGTATGGTATATTCAAGGACATAGTGTGTGGCAGTATTATTTTCAGTGGCACATTGTGTGGCAGGGTTCTTTTCAGGGGGCAATGATGTGTATAAAAAACTCACCTCCTTATGGCAATGTGTGCTGATCCTCACCAGGACAAGTGATGTACAACTGTAACAGAGAGAAAAAGAATTTTCAATCCAGAACTCCTTAAAGCATATCTTTATCTATTTCTGATTAAAACGTTTATCAGGGAAACACACCATTGTGCATGGAAACTAACAGATAAATTGAACGTTTTTCAATTCTGATCACCAATATAGTGGGTCCTACCTCCTTAAATATGGCCTTGCAGGAGAGAAGCATAAAAATGAAATCACATATATAACTAAGGGCTTGTTCACACTGCGGAATCTCCGCTCGCTGAATACTTCGGCGCTAGGGCCGCGGGGCACTGAGCCGTCACCATTGACGGCTATGGTCCGCACGCGGATTCCGCACAAAGAATGAACATGCTCTTTCTTTGCGCGGAACACTTTCAGAGGCGGAAATGTCCGCCGCTGAAATTCCGCAGTGTGAACGGGTCTCGCGGAGACCCCTTCACACTAATGTTAAAGTTCACACCGCGGAATTGCGCCCGCGGGATTGCGCCTGGAAATTCCGCCGCAATTCCGTAGTGTGAACGTACCCTAAAACATAAAATTTTGAACGGCACAACGTAAACATAAAAAAATTACTAGTCCAAAAATACAGAAAAAAAAATAATAAAAAGCCATCAAAAAGTCCCATCAAACCAATGGAATGATACCGATAAAAACTACAGATCACTGCACAAAAAATTAGCCCTCATACATCCCCATATACAGAAAAATAAAAGTTAAAGGGGGTAGAAGAGTATAATTTTAAATATACAAATTTTGTTCAATTAAGTTTGATTTCTTATTAACCCCTTAAGGACCAAGCCCATTTTCACCTTAAGGACCAGGCCAATTTTATTTTTGCGTTTTCGTTTTTTCCTCCTCGCCTTCTCCTATATTTATATTTCCATCTACAGACCCATATAAGGGCTTGTTTTTTTACGTGACCAATTGTACTTTGTAATGAAACCTCTCAATTTACCATAAAATGTACGGCAAACCCCCCCCAAAAAAAAAATTTTTAGGGAGGAAATTCAAATGAAAACCACAATTTTGCCCATTTTGGAGGGTTTTGTTTTCACACAATACACTTTATGGTAAAAATGACATGTGTTCTTTTTTATGTGGATCAATACAATTAAAAATTATACCCACGGCTGGATATTTTTATATTTTTGTACCGCTTAAAAAATCTAAAACTTTTTGTACAAAATCAGTAATCTAAAATCGCACTATTTTGACCCCCTATAACTTTTTCATTTTTCCATATATAGGGCAGCATTGTTTGCGCTGTCATCTGTACTTTTTATCGATACCACATTTGCAAATATAAAACTTTTAGATAATTTTTTATAAATTTTTTTTAATAAAAAGTGACAAAAAAGCAGCATTTTTGGACCTTTTAAACATTATATTTTGATAGTATGGACATTTACGCACGCGGAGATACTAAATACGTTTATAAAAAAAAATATTATACGCTTTTTGGGGGTAAAATGTTAAAAACGGACAATTTTCATTGTTATTGGGGGAGGGGATTTTTCACTTTTTTTACTTTTTATTTTTACATTTTTCAATTTTTATTTTACACTTTTTATGTCTAAGGGGACTATCTATAGCAATCATTCGATTGCTAATGCTGTTCAGTGCTACGTATAGGACATAGTACTGATCAGTATTAACGGTGATCTTCTGCTCTGGTCTGCTCGATCTCAGACCAGAGCAGAAGACCCCAGGAGACGGCCGGAGCCAGGTGAGGGAACCTCCGTCCGCCATGCTGGATGATCGGATCACCGCGGCAGCGCTGCGGGCGATCCGATCATCCATTCAAAGTATTGCACTGCCGTAGATGCCGTGATCTGCGTGCACTGAGTAAAAACAAAACCCAGTTATCCAAATGCCAAAGAGGCTACCCTTCTGTCAATGTATCTTCCAAGGGATTTCTAACATCCTCAGGGAAGTATCAAGAGGGTAAACAGTCTGTGTGGGAGATGCAAGGAGAAACCCCCTTAATTGTATACAGGGTCCCACTGCTAAGAAAGTCCCCCACACAGACATAATTAGTAAATTATAGCTGCATTATGCCAAGCTGATCATGCTTCCCTGTGGAGCCATATGGTACATGTCTCCATGGTAGCATACTGTTAAGTTGAATCGCTCGAAGAAAACTGATAGCACCCTGCTGCAGTGGCAGAGATACCGGCTTACTGAGCAGATGCTTGCTAATTGTGATAGACTGGTGTTGCACAAACTACACCAGTCTACCTTGATCCATTATACAACACTATTGAGTGATAATTTTTAACACTAAGGGAAATACGTTGACATAAGGGTAGCCTCTTGGGCATTTGGATAACTACATATGCCGAAGGCCTGTATTTAATATTCATTTAACAGATGCTTCCTAATTGTGATAGACTAACTAAACCAGCATACTTTGATCCATCCTACAACACTATTGAGTGATAATTTTCATACTAATATATATGTATAAATGTTAAGTTTTAAGCACCTTCCATAACTTCACTCATTCTAACAAAGTTATTTCTGTCTATGCTTGCTGGGAGTATCACCAAGTGAGGCTGTGTGCTAGGCCAGAACATAATATATAGCACAACACCATATAAAAACAAAACCCCCAAAAAGTTGCAAAAAAGGAGCAAGTATTCTCCATAGGGAGGAGCACCGCTTCCGATGTAGAACGGAGATTCAAAAAGGCCATTAGCACTCTGCGGGCTTTCTGGGTAAGGAATATGCAAAGCAGCTCATCACACCACCGACTCAGGTAGCATGCCTTAAGAGCAACTCTGGCTCCAGTTACGAAGTCTCAGAAACTGATTGGGATTTATGCCAAGCCAGAATTCTCCCCAGCAGGGAAGAAGACCCATCTGCAGACAGCTGTTTCAGTGTGTTTGCGCCTCGTCAGTAGAGCAGGGTGTTCTAGTTTGGCTTAGTTAAGAGGCCTGTGACTAGCTAAAAGGGGCAAGTATTCTCCTCAGGGAGGAGCACTGCTTCCGGTGTAGAACGGAGATTCAAATAGGCCATTAGCACTCTGCAGAGCACTCTTTCCCCATTTTGAATCATTGAATACCCGTGATTACGCCACAGGTGGTCCAATGCGTTGAACCCAGATAATGCCAAAGATGCCATGATCTGCCCATTCCTCATGTGTAGCACAATCATTTTAATCAAGTAAAATACACTGAATTTTTCTGTCAGGATAGCAGGGAGTAGGACTGAGCCTAGGTGCATTTTAAGGGAGGTAAGTCCAGCCTCAGGATTATCGGTCAGTTAATGCTGCCAGATTTCCCTGAAAGCTTTAGAATAGATAGTTTAAGGTGACAGCACTTTGTAAGTAATTTACATGTAATCCAGAGATTCCTTCCCCAGCCCTACAAAGTAAGACAACTATGGTACAGTATAAACAGCATTGACTTGCTACCAGTTGCCAACAGCTGCAGGGTTTCCAAAACAGAAGCAGAATGTGTGGAAGAAACTTTCTGCTTAAACTTTTTTTTGTTTTTTTAACAGGAAAAAGACCATGACTGCTACAAGAAAAGACAAAAGAAGATGTATATTTTTTAAACTTTTTTTTTTTTTTACTGATATTTGGTTTTGATAATGTTATATTTCAATAGCTCAAACAATTCCACACTCAGGAATGCATATGTTTGCTATTTTCTGTAAAAAAAAAAAAATTCTTGAATGAGAAATTGCAAAAAGAGGATGACTAGATTTTTTATTATAGAGGGAAGTTTTTTTTATTCTTAAAAACATTGTTTAACTCTTTTTTGACACCATTGTATTGCCCTTAGGGGACTTATATAGTAATTTATTTGACTGCTCATAAAGCCAATGACAGTCTGGACAAGTGATGTACTAATGGCAGCTACATATGCCTAGTAAAAGTCTCAGGGTACCATTACAAAGGAATGGCTCCCCACAATCTGACTTCTATAGCACCAACTATGTATACTGCTGCTGTTTAAATGCCACTGTTAGCATTGACAGCAGCATTTATAATGTTAAAATGGCTAGTAACAGAGATCGCTCTGAGCTAGATATTAGCGGAAGCTCCAGAGCCCATTGCATGCACCCTTAACAGCACAGTCACCATTATGTATGTGTCATTAAGGGGTTAAACAAAGTCAAAATGTATTTTATTATAAGTAGTAGAAGCAATATTTTACAGAAACATTTTTCTAAAACTAGATAATTTCTTCATTCATAAAATCTAAACCATGTTCTGTATTACAAATAATCAATTTTACAAAGCTTCTTCTCCAGTTAGATTATTTTTTTCACAAATGAGAAAACGCAGAGTGAAGTGTGTGAGAAAGAGAACAAATTAATTACAAGTCATGACAGTAACAGAACAATTGGAAAAAAAAAGACATCTAAAACTCATCTCGGAGATTCTTGCATTTCTGTACTGACAGGAAGAATAAAATAAGCTTCTGAAAAAACAGTACTGCAAAAGTGTTTATCATGTAGACATGTTATTTTCTGCCACAGTCCTCCTTTTAATTATGTGCTACCAGCTATATGTGGTCATAGCTTGCAGTCATCTAAGTTTTGGCTTTTGCCCTAGTAAATGCTAATTCTGTAAAAAGATTTATTTTTAGGAATCTTACAGAATGAAAATCAGTGTCAAGCTTTACTAGG
Organism: Hyla sarda; assembly: GCF_029499605.1. Classification (NCBI taxonomy): domain Eukaryota; kingdom Metazoa; phylum Chordata; class Amphibia; order Anura; family Hylidae; genus Hyla; species Hyla sarda. Next base: position 257,342,185 of record NC_079190.1, read on the forward strand.
AAGCCTGATTCCTGACAGGATCATACCTCCAAGATATTGCATTTTGGCTGCTCCTCTTTGACAGGTAAGATGTGCAGGAGAACTATCGGAGCTGAATTTAGACTTGGCAGCCAGATCCTTTGGGACTCCCATGGATTTTTACACTCAGCGGAAAGAAAACTAATTATGAATATATTTAGATACAAGCACACTTACATATACCACCCAAATGCTATTTCTGTATATTCTGTAGAAATTCCACCAGACATGGAAATAATAGATAATGGGGACATTTATCTTTTTTTTGCTTACAAAAGTCAAAAGAAAATATGACGAAGCCCGGGCGGCTGCAGAGTGATGCCAGCCCGGGCTCCTTTTAACATACCACAGCGCTGCAGAGTTTTTCTATCCCCTACTGTAATATCACATTTCCCGCTGGTCCCGTGATTGGCTGGGGTTGAGCAGCCAATCACGGGACTCGGCGGGAACTTTGATATTACAGTAGGGGATTTAAAACAATGCGGTGGTGTGGGATGACTCCTATAATTGCTCTCCCCTTTCTCCCCAGCTCTTCACCCCCTTTCTCCCAAGCTTTTCCCCCCTCTTCCTGTTTTTTTAAATTTATTTTATTTTACCTCACCTGGCCGTGCCCCAACAGGCTCAGGTTCTGGCTGCGGGTCTTCCAGGACTGCAGTGCCTGTAAAGCATTGAAAGCATGCCAAGTGGCGATCCCTGCCTGCTCCTCTTCTGCGCAGCATAAGGGATGTCATCCCCTGCATTTAATAAAATGGTTAACAAGGACTTGTGAGGGAGCGTTTTTTTTTGGGAATAAATGTTTTTTTAAACGTGGTTTATTTTATTTTATTTTTTATTTACTTGACAGGCTGGGGAGGGGCAGTAACAATGGTCCTTGCCTACCCTGGTAATGTCAGGCTGTTGCTGCTTGGTTGGTATTTGCCTGAGAATAAAAATAGGGGGGACCCTATGCGTTTTATTTTATTTTTTTATATTGAAATATTTATGCAAAACAACACAACACAAAAAAAACACAACACGTTTAAAAAACAATTTATTCCCAAAAAAACACTCCCCCACAAGTTATTGTTAACTATTTTATTAACATAAAACTAAAAAAACGCTGGCCTCCGAATCTAAAGTAATCTACAAGATACACAGATCTGAAATGAGAAGTTTAAAAAAAAATTAAAAAAAGAGTAAGTACATTTAGGGAGGAAAAAAGTGGTAAATAAAGTGGTAAAAAAATGTAATAAACACACACATATAAATATATCGCATATTTTTTTCAAAGTGCTGTTCTGAAGTAATTTATTGGTTTTTGCTTATGTGTGCTAAAAAAGGGTATTAAAAAGTGATTTATTGGATTTTGCTTATGTGAGCCAAATTTATCAACCCCCTGTGACGTATGATTAATATGTCATACATAAGCAAAACTAAAGCAAAAAAAAAATAAAAAATGCCTACAGAACTCGCTTACCAAAGCAACAATGATTAATGTCCCCAAATGAGAGCACAAAGAGCTATGTTAAGATTTTGGCTTCAGTGTTAGTAGATTATACGTCATCAAGGAAAAGTCCAAGGCACCAAACGGAAACTCTGAATAGAAACATAGAATGTGTCGGCAGATAAGAACCATTTGGCCCATCTAGTCTGCCCAATAATCTGAATCCTATCAATAGTCCATGGTCCTATCTTATATGAAGGATAGCCTTATGCCTATCCCATGCATGTTTAACCCCTACATGATTTAGGGCTTTTCCGTTTTTGCACTTTCGTTTTTTTCTCCTTACCTTTAAAAAATCATAACTCTTTCAATTTTTCACCTAGAAATCCATATTATGGCTTATTTTTTGCGCCACCAATTCTCCTTTGTAATTACATCAGTCATTTTACCCAAAAGTTTACGGCAAAATGGAAAAAAAATCATTGTGTGACAAAATTGAAAACTACATTTTGTAAATTTTGGGGGCATCCGTTTCTACGCCAAAAAAAATTCGGTAAATATGAAACCTTATCTTTATTCTGTAGGTCCATACAATAAAAGGATGCCCTACTTATACAGGTTTGATTTTGTCATGCTTCCGGAGAAAATCATAACTACATGCAGGAAAAGTTATGTGTTTAAAATTGTCATATTCTGACCCCTATAACTTTATTATTATAACTTTATTATATGGGGCGGTATGAGGGCTAATTTTCTGCGCCGTAATCTGAAGCTTTTAGCGGTTTATTTTTTCATGATATAAAAAGTGACCAAAATACGCAGGTGGCGATACCCCATATGTTTATTTTTATTTACACAGTTTTTTTATTTTTTATTAGAAAAGGGGGGGTGATTCAAACTTTTATTAGGGAAGGGGTTAAATGATCTTTATTAACTTTTTTTTTTCCACTTTTTTTTGCAATGTTATAGCTCCCATAGGGGACTATAAAATGCAGTACATTGATTGCTCGTACTGTTCAATGCTATGCCACAGTGTTTCTGCCACTTGACTGTTCATGCCTGGATCTCGGGCACTGAGCAGTCATTTGGCGATCAGACACAGAGGAGGGAGGTAAGGCACCTCCTCAGCTGTTCGGGACACCACAATTATGCTGCGGCAATCCCGAACAGCCCAGTGAGTTAACCGGCACTTATTAGCTTTCACTTTAGACGCGGTGATCAACTTTGAACGCCACGTCTAAAGGGTTAGCAGTGTGTGGCACCGCAATCAGTGTCGAGCGCTATTAGCCTTGGGTCCCGGGCCGTTGCTAGGTGTCGGGCCCAACCCCCTATGACACGTGGCCCCGCGTGTACCGGTACATCATAGGCCGGGAAGGGGTTAAACTGCTTCACTGTATTTGCAGTGACCACTTCTGAAGGAAGGCTATTCCATGCATCCACTGCTCTCTCAGTAAAGTAATACTACCTGATATTACTTTTAAATCTTTGCCCCTCTAACTTTAAACTATGTCCTCTTGTGGTAGTTTTCCTTCTTTTAAATATGCTCTCCTCCTTTACCGTGTTGATTCCCTTTATGTATATAAAAGTCTCTATCATATCCCCTCTGTCTCTTCTTTCTTCCAAGCTATACATGTTAAGGTCCTTTAACCTTTCCTGGTAAGTTTTATCCTGCAATACATGTACTAGTTTAGTAGCTCTTCTCTGAACTCTCTCTAGAGTATCTATATCCTTCTGGAGATACGGCCTCCAGTACTGCGCACAATACTCCAAGTGAGGCCTCACCAGTTTTCTGTGCAGCGGCATCAAATGCAATCAAAAGCTGTGTTTTTTTTAATTGGTTCCCCAACATGCAACATTTCAGCTATGTATTAGCCTTTACGAAGCAGGATTCATAGTCTCTATTTGGTGCTGTGACCTTGGACTTTTGCTTGGTGTTTGATTGTCCAGATTGAATTGATTGCTGTCTTCTGTTTGTACTTTTACGTCATACAGGGGTTCAAAATACAGTGACCCCCCCCCCGACCTACGATGGCCCCGACATACGATAATTTCAACATACGATGCTTTTGTATGTCGGGGCCATCGCATAAATGGCTATCCGGCAGCGCAGACTGCTTCAGCTACAACCAGACAGCTGTTTACGGTGCCCCGTGTGCTGCAGTGATGATCACTTACATGTCCTCGGGGCTCCGGAGCGTCCTCTTTGGAATCCAATGCATTGCCGGCGCTCTCCATCATCATCACGTTGTCGCGCATGCCGTCCCGTCATCCAATAGGAGCGGCGTGCATAGTGACGTGATGGTGGCGACGGAGAGCGAGGATCCCGAGGAAGCAGAGACGTCCGGAGCGTCGGGGACACCCCGGGGATGCGGCGACAGCGATGAAGGGCGACATCCAGGGCAGCGGTGACGAGCGGTGATGGGTCCGGAGCGGCGGGGACATGTGAGTATAACTTCCTATTCGCTCCATTGCAACATACGATGGTTTCAACAAACGATGGTTCATTTGGAACCAATTACCATCATATGTTGAGGGACCACTGTACAGCAGGACATAAAAATATACTGAATATACACAGCTTCTTTTCAATGTGGGAACATAACTGTGGAAAAATGAAGAGGCCCTTACAATCTATATGTCTATAATATTATTTTATTGCAGAATTGTTTTATTTCTCCTAGTGCAGCATACCTTATGTTATAAGTTATAAATCCATATACTAATACTAGTATTATCTGGATATTATTTTATCTGGATATTATTTTATCTGGATATTATTTTCATATATTATACTTTTTGGATGCAGTGAAGGAACCATTAAAAAACTTGTATGAAAGTGTCTGCTAAGCAGAGACATAGTGAAGTCGAATCATGCAGTGGCCTGGATTTACTAAGAGTGGAGTGTAGATTTCTTTGTGGGTTTTAATTTGCTACGAGTATTTTTCTATGGTATTTACTTTCCCTACATTTTGCACTTTTCCCTACTCTTTGCTTTTTTTATTCCTGCTCTGAGCTGTGGGATTTCCACATCTCAAATCCACCATATTTTTTGTGGAGACCTTGGTAAACATGAGATTTTTTTTGAAAATGTTGGGGACACGCCCCCTTTTTGGCTGACCCTGCCTCGATTCCCCAGCAACCATGCCCCTTTTTTGGGTTTTCTGCATAAAATGGAGAGTTGGTTGGGTTTTCACATTTTTTGGCGCAGACCCAATTTTTGGGGACAATGAGCCAAATTCTGGCACACAACCCGACAAAACAGGTTGAGTACACAATAGTAAATCAGGGCCAGTATGTGCTGTTTAATTTCATAATATACTTTACAGTCATACCTATAGTATACCTTGTAAAGCAGAGTTGCCACCCCCCTGACCTTGATGATTGTCTCCGCCATTTAAAACCTAACCACTAACTACTGGGTTGACACAGTGTAACAAATCTCCTCCTTATTTAATCTCCTTACTACTGGGATGATACACTGTAACAAACCCCCTCCCCATGTAATCTTCTTACTACTGGGGTGACACACTGTAACAAACCCTTAGAGATTTTATGCAGCGCACACGCTGTAACAATGCTGCACGGACCTCAAACGGTACAGCGCTCCTTTGCCAGCCATAAGAATACTAATTATTATGGTGGGGGGGGGGGGGTGTCCAGGGGAGTGGTGCAGGCTGTTAGTGGGTGGTTTGGATGCTGGCTGGCTAAGTTTCTTGCAGCGGGCAGATCAGTGCCCCCCTCAAGAGGGTGCTTTAGGCAGCTGCCTATTTTGCCTCTAGGCAGAGCGGGCCTGAAAGCAGAGTGTCAGATCCTCTGTTTTCTTTCATACAGGGATAGCATTATATGGCATGCTGGCTACTTTTGGCCTCCACTAGGGGTGCTATCTACATGCATACATACATGCAAACTAGAGGTGCAATCTGCACAAACAAATACAATTTGCATATAATTAATTTAAATCTATATAAGGCTAGGGCTCAATGGTGGCATCTGATCAGCTTCATTGGACTATTGAAAGCTACAAGCAATTGCTATGACAGCTCTGGTACAGCCCATGTTATCAATCTGCTTAAGGAGCAGAGTGATAGCGCAGGTTGCAAGACTAAAACTCCCACAGCATGCCCTTACAGTGAGGACATGGTGGGAGTTGTAGTCTGGCAACAGCTAGTGGACAGATGTTGGATGTGTAGCGTGGGCGGTTCGGAGAAAGACTGGGAGATGTGCAGAGAAACTGTGTCCCCATCTCCCTGAGAGATGGTAGCCGGAATAGTGCTAGAGGGAGTGGCTGTGAAGGAGAAAACTGTGTCCCTGTGCGCAGAGTCACGTTCTGCTACAGGGACAGTTTTCTTCATTAAACCGGTGCAGACAGGACTAAAAGAGGATCACTGCGCACCCAGGGGTCTACCCTGAGACATCTTTTAACCCCATCATGACCCAGCTAGTTTTGGCCTTCATGACCCAGTCCGTTTTTTTCAAATCTGACATGTGTCTCTTTAAGTGGTTCAGAGATAGTTTTTTCGAGACATATTGTACTTTATATTAGCGGTAAATTTTTGTTGATACATGAAGCAATTTTTGTGAAAAACTAAAATATTGTGAAAAACTTTGAAAATTTTTGGGAATTTTCTACTAGTAAGAGAAATAGTAATGCCAAATAAGTGTAGTTATTAATTCATATCCACAACATGTCTACTTTATGCTGGCATCATTTGTTAAACATTCTTTCACTTTTTTACAACATTAGAAGGCTTATATTATTATGAGCATTTTTAAAAATTTTCCACAAAAGTTTAAAATCACACTTTTTTTTGGGAACAATAAAATTTTGAATATATGTGTGTGTGTGTGTATATATATATATATATATATATATATATATATACACGTGTATATATACTTGTGTATATATATATATATATATATATATATATATATATATACACACATATATATATATATATATATATATATATATATATATACACACTAGCTGAGTACCCGATGTTGCCTGTTTTTTCCTTCCTCATCATTGTTGGGGAGGAAAATCAACAAAGGAGGAAGCTTTTGACTTCATATCCCATCCTCATATATTGTTGTCATATCCCAACCCCATATCCCGTTCTCATACCCCGTCCTCCTATCCCGTCCTCCTAGCCCGTCCTCCTATCCCGACCTCCTATCCCATCCTCCTATCCCGACCTCCTATCCCGCCCTACTATCCTGTTCTCCTATCCCGTCCTCCTATCTCGACCTCCTATCCCGTCCTCCTATCCCAACCTCCTAACTTGACCTCCTATGCCGACCATCCCGTCCTCCTATCTTGACCTCCTATCTTGACCTCCGATCCCGACCTCCTATCCCATACTCCTATCCCGACCTCCTATCCCGACCTCCTATCCCGACCTCCCATCCTGTCCTCCTATCCCGACCTGTATTATGTATAACTTCATATCCCATCCTCATATATTGTTGTCATATCCCAACCCCATATCCCGTTCTCATACCCCGTCCTCCTATCCTGACCTCCTATACCCTCCTCCTATCCCGACCTCCTATCCCGTCCTCCTATCCCGACCTCCTATCCCGTCCTCCTATCTTGACCTCCTATCCCGTCCTCACATCCCGTCCTCCTATCCCAACCTCCTAACTTGACCTCCTATGCCGACCATCCCGTCCTCCTATCTTGACCTCCTATCTCGACCTCCTATCTTGACCTCCTATCCCGTCCTCACATCCCGTCCTCCTATCCCAACCTCCTAACTTGACCTCCTATGCCGACCATCCCGTCCTCCTATCTTGACCTCCTATCTCGACCTCCTATCTTGACCTCCTATCCCGTCCTCCTATCCCGTCCTCCTATCCCGTCCTCCTATCCCGACCTCCCATCCCGACCTCCCATCCTGTCCTCCTATCCCGACCTGTATTATGTGTACCAGGTATTGAAATATCTCCAACCGTACGGAAGTTATGTGAGAACATAAATTTCCTATTGATTTGCATGGGACTTTAAACAAAACCCCCGACCCTCACCAATGGGGGTAGTTAAGGGTTATATCAATTTTCCTATATTTTAAGTGGACATATAAGTAACATGTGACCAAGTTTTGTCGAAATATCTCCAGTCGTTTGGAAGTTATGATGGAACATATATTTCCCATAGACTTGTAAAGGACTTTAAATAAAAACCCTGACCCTGGCAAATAGGGGTGAATAAGGGTTAAATCACTTATCCTATGTTTGCTGTTGACATATAAGTAACATGTGTGCCAAGTTTCATGTTGATATCTTCAGCCGTTTGGACGTAATGCTGGAACATACACACATACATACATGCATACATACACACATTGAGTTTTATATATATATAGATATATATATTTTTTTTACTTCTGTACAACAGCTCCTCCCTAGTGTTTAGTGCACCAAACATGCAGTAAAAGGTTTAGGACACAAGGGGGAGTTGTTGTACAACCAAACAGCTCATTTACAAAAAAAAAAAAAAAGAAGTAAAAGTGAAACTAAAGCATGCCGGCAGGCACAGTGTCGGCAGCTCAGGACGGGTAAGGGACACCAGGGGAAGGGGGGACAGGTAAGGAGTCCAGGGGTCTCCTAGCAGAGCAGTGTGTGTCCTGATCCCTGTGATCAGGACACACACACTGCGCTGCTCAGTATTTTTCCATACGAAACGCTGCCATCAGCTAGTCAGATTTGACTAGCTGATAGGAGCAATCGCTGTGAGAGGGGGGGATGAAACCCCCTAGGTCCCGAGGCAAGCTGGCTGGCTATCAGTATAGCCACCATCTTACCGGGTGTGGCGGGATGCCGCGAGTAGCGGCCAGTATCTGCATGACGTACATGTACGTCATAGGTCGCTAAAAGCTTCCCGGTCATGACGTACATGTATGTCATGGTCGGGAAGGGTTTAAAATTCATATGTTTATCATCTTTACCAACGCATTGCCATGCGTTATATGTGGTAAAATCTGATGTCAGGTTCCCTTTAATACGGACCATGATGATACAAAGTTGTATAAGCACAAATTGGATCACAGTTTGCATACGAGGATGTGTAGCCACAGACCTGTCCACCACTGAAAGCTCCTACTACTAAGGCAGGTGAGCCTTAGGATTGGACCATGAAGCTAGTAGACTTATGCATGGCATCAGATTTCCTAATTGGAGGGGCCTCCTACACATTAAAGAAATTGTCCAAAAAGGGTTTGAGGAACATATTAAAGAATTCAAGGCTTTTTCCTAAAGTTTTGGATTTAGATAAAGGGCATATTCAGGGGTATTGGTGAGTCCATGCTTTGATAGGACAGAGATATTTTTGCACCACGAGAGCGGCTAAGACAATATAAGGCAGGTGGATTTAATGTAATGTCTGATAAGTGTATTACTTCATTAATCATTGAAAAGACTACATTTATGAGAGATGATTGAAAGGAGTTGGATACCATAAGATGGGATGGAAAATAAGATGTAGCTGTAAAGGTCATGGTTTTAAAGCTTGTGCCACATGTAAGATAGCTTTCAGTCAATCACTACTTCACAGCTCTAGTACTCTACCAATTCTATTATTTTGGTATGCACAGTTTAAAGAAATGTCCATTTACAAATTTGCATAGTGGGTGTAAAAGATGATCCCAAACAATGGAGCTAGCTGCTGAAATCACAAACTTATACATTGCCAACCACATGCCTGAGGAACAGAAACCTTTTTCTCTAAACCAGAAGGGGGTAAGTAAAGTCCTTGTCTGTGATTTGAATAATCAGTAGTTTATGTGTTGATTATGTGGTAGCCCTTGGGGGGTGTATGATAGTGGTGGTATGGTATAAGTATATAAGGGGTTAATGTTAAGTCTAGAGTTCGTGACACCAGGCTGAGGACTGGTATGCTGAATCAATGTTTCGGCCTATCGCCGCCCTTCCCAGTAACGATAGGTGCATAAAATAACTGAAGGTCCACAAGGAGATTTGAACTTGAACTTGGATAACTTTTACTGAAGTGCTTGCAACAGTCTCATACAAACAGTCTTTAGGTTGCTTAGTTACTGGCAGTAGTTGCGGACCTTTAGCTAGACATACAGTCTCTGAATTTAGGGAGAGATGTGCAGATCCGTCCAGATTTAGGGGAGTTATTAGGTCCGGTGATGCTGCAGAGTGTTTGGGAAGTAAAACGCTCTATAATTAGATTGTTCAGCCGTCGCCGCAAGGCTCAGGCCTAACTCACTGCGATAATTGCTGCGCAGGGCTTGCTTGCTTGCTTGCCCAGGAACAAGAGAGCTGTTGCTAGTTTAGCAACCCAGGAACAAGAGAGCTGTTGCTAGTTTAGCAACCCAGGAACAAGAGAGCGAGAAGATGGCCGCCGCTCCCTTATATGGGCAGGGGGCGGGGTGAATCCAATTGGTCCGAACATCTGCCATTCACCATTACATGGTGTAATGGGATTGCTTACGTCACAGGGCCTCCAAAGGTCCTTAAGCCTAATACCATAGAGTTCACCTCATCATATGACCGGCAGGTCCTGCAACGCTACTGGAAACAAGTAATTAACCATTTATCTACACATATTCTATTTACATTAACCTATGAATAAATTACTGATTATAAACTAGAATAGAGGCGACTAGGGGTAGACTGGCTGACTGGGATCCCTACGTCCTAGGGACTCTGGCTATGGGGACCCACACATAACTAAGTACCGTATACAATGCGGTACTGGGACACCACAAACCCCCTTACTAAAGATAAGTCGGCCTCGACGTCTGTCCCCTGAGAAAGAGGGACTAGGACTAGAACAGGATGCTATAGAACAGGATGATCTGTACTTTTGCTATACATCCTAAGTTGACTAAACACATTTTGGTACTATCTAGACATTTGAATGCTATCTAGACATTTGGATGCTATCTAGACATTTGGATGCTATCTAGACAATTAAAGAAGCTATCTATCCTTTAGTTTCTAGTTTCCTCTATAACTTTATCAAACTTATGATACATTTTGAAACTTACTAGGCAATTAGGTCTTCCTAGACAATTAGATAGCTGCCTAAGACCCTTTTATTAGCTCTCTATACATTTTGATGAGGCTAAACTGAACATTAGCACATACTTCTGTACATAAGGCTAGCTAAACATTAGTACAGCTCTATTTATCTTTTGCATCAAGCTGACTAGACATTTGTATTATCTCACACATTTTATATGCCAAACAATAAGTTACCTGTTAGTACACAAAGGGTATACTGGCCAGCCGGAAGCTAGGTCACAGTAAGGGTGGCTGCTAAGGTCTATCGACTACACGCTACTAACCCCTAGAGCACTTCCAAAACAACCTATCCAGGTTATTCTTAGAATTACGTGTTTATTTTTTTTAATTTTTTTTACTAGCAAGAGCATCTACTGGCTAGGCAGAGCATCTCACACACGCAAGGAATAAAGAAGAGAAGAAGAGTACCTAACAGTGGCAGGAATTGGGTATCAATATGCTACAATTCCTTAAGTGTTTTTCTGAAGTGAGATATTTATTTTGTTTTTTTTTATGTACTAGAGAAATTTTGAGGTAGTACATTAAGTGAGTAATTCAGGGTACTGAAAATTGATCGGCAGAGCATTGAAGTGGGTTATTAAAGGTACTATGTGTGCAGGCACTAAATGTGAGTCCTGGTACCTGATGGGTAATTTGCCCTGTGTAGTCCTTTTAGACCGCCGCAACACCACCTCCGAGTCATCAGGAGTTCCTTCACTTGAGGATTCTTCAAGAACTTCAGTCCCCGAGGGACCAGCTGGAGAGCTGGAACCAGGAGCAACTTCTTCGGTAGAACTGAGGGGTTCTCTTAAGACAGATGGAGTAGTGGCTTCAATGTCCGGAGCGGTCACTGGAGCAGGACTGAGGTTGGGTGTAGCGACCAATGGTGGTTGACATGGGGCAACAGCTACTGGCAACTGTCTGGTTGGTGCGACCAGTGTCGGCTAACTGGATGGAGCTGGGAACGGTATGCCCCAATACATGGTAGGCTGCTGAGATGGGAACAAAGGAACATCCATGGTGGGATGAATTTCTTCTCCCGGCACATACTCTCTCACAGGCCTTGTCGGAGGTGGAGTAGAAGTAGCAGGAGGATCAGGAGGAGTAGGAGGAGATGGGCCAAGCATATTTTCTTTCCGGCAAACTTTTATCCTATTCCGGTGAACAACTTGTGGCTCGAACCCATCTTTTTGTATCTCATACACGTCCGTTTCAGGGTAAGGAACTGCAGTGATGGTGTATGGCGCCATTTCCCACAGGGAGTCCAATTTATGGGTTCTAGGAAATTTTCTGAGCCACACTTTATCTCCAAGCTGCAAGGGCTGAGCCGAAGCATGTCGATTATAGTCTTTCTGCTGGCGCTCATGAACTTCACCCATTTTCTTCTCAACGATGTCCTTGGCTTCCTCAATTCTTCGTCGATGCTCTGACACCCAACCTTGGGAAGCCTGAGGAGAATTGTTGAAAGGTGCCTGTAACCCAAAGGTTCGATCCTTTGGCAATGGTAGGCTGTTGTCCTGAGCTTCTTGCAATCATGCAGCCGGCAAAGTTCCTGGAACAACTGGGCTACAAAGGCTGTTCACCGATCCGTGAGGACCGACTCGGGACACCCCAACGGTTGGATCCAATGCCGATAGAAGAGTTGAGCAGCAGTCTTGGCGGTAAGATCCTTGACGGGGACCACGACCACCCACTTGGAGTAATGATCCACCATTGTTAGGGCATGACAATAGCCAGATCGAGTGGGGGCCAGCTTCACATGGTCCAAGGCAACAATTTGGTTCGGTCTTTCTGTACAGATGGGATGCAAAGGGGCTCTTGCGTCCCTCCGGGGGTTCTTTATCACGTTGCACACGGAGCACTCGGCACACCATTTCTCAATATTTTCCCGCATCCCAATCCAGTAGAATCTCCTTCTGACTGTGATCTCCGTTTTATGGACCCCGAAGTGTCCGGATTGGTCATGATAAGCATTCAGAACCATGGCTGCATCCCTCCTGGGAACCACAATCTGGTGTATGCGGTCTCCGGAGACTGGGTCCAGGGAATTTTGGTAGACCAACCCCTTGTGCAGGAACAGGCGGTTTCTTTGCCGCCACAGCCGCTTCAATTCGAAGTCTCCATGGGCCTTGCGCACCCGAGTAGGCACTTTCTTGTGGAGGCAATAGTCGAGGAGGTCCCCGATAACTCTGCTCTCATCCTGAAGTGTCTTCCAGGTAGACAGATCTTCAGAGACCTTGGGAGATTCAGGTCAGTCACCGGCCTGGGCAGTTAGAGCATTCTGGCTCACGAACCTTCGGTAGAAGGGAGGCATTTCTACATCTTCCCACACATCTTCAGCAGGAGGTGCTTCTCCCGGGGCCATGCGATAAAGTACATCCGCATTGATATTGGTTTTTCCGCTGCGGTACTTGATGTTAAAGTCATAGTTGGCCAACCGAGAGGCCCAACGCTGTTCAAGAGCTCCCAACTTAGCGGTGTTCAAATGGGCCAAGGGGTTGTTATCAGTGTAGACCGTGAAGGGAGTAGCAGCCAGATAATCTTTAAACTTCTCAGTAATTGCCCAAACCAGGGCCAGGAGCTCCAGCTTGAAGGAGCTGTAGTTAGCATCATTCTTCTCAGCACCTCGAAGATGCCAGCTGGCATATGCAATCACCCTCTCCTTGCCATCTTGCACTTGCCCCCAGACCTTCAAAGCTAGCATCTGTGTATAAACGGAACGGCAGGCTGTAATAAGGATATGCCAATATGAGGGGTTCCGTGAGGAGATACTTCAGGGTTCGAAAGGCATCTTCTTGTTCTTCGGCCCACTGGATGGGAAGCCTCCCATTATAATTATCCCGGGCAGTCCCTCTCAGTAATTCGGTCAAGGGTCCGGCAATTTGAGCAAAATGAGGGATGAAACGCCGGTAATATCCAGCAAACCCCAGGAAACTTCGGACGTCTCGCACCGTCCTGGGTGTAGGCCACTCTTTCACAGCACTCATTTTGTCTCGATCAGGCTGGACCCCTTGAGCACTGACGACATGTCCTAAGTAGTGCACTTGAGGCTTTAGCAAGTGACATTTGGAAGTTTTAACCTTGAGTTCATGTCTGATAAGAACTTGGAAAACTTCTTTCAGGTGATCCAGGTGTTCCTGATACGTTCGAGAGTAGACTATGATGTCATCTAGATACATCAAAACACTCTGGAAGTTAAGGAGCCCTAAGCATCGCTCCATTAGGCGTTGGAAAGTAGCTGGTGCGTTGCACAGTCCAAAGGGCATACTTTTGAACTTGAAGAGACCCATGGGGGTCACAAATGCGGTCTTTTCTCTGTCCTCCTCTGCCATTGGCACCTGCCAGTAAATGCTCGTCAGATCCAGTGTGGAAAAGTAGGCGGCAGACCCCACCACAGTCAAGGATTGTTCAATGCGTGGGAGAGGATAGGCATCCTTATGAGTTATGTTGTTTAGCTTCCGGTAGTCTACGCAAAAGCGGATGGTGCCATCTTTCTTTTTCACCAAGACCAAAGGTGCAGCCCACGGACTCTGGCTTTCTTGGATGACATCGGCCTCTTTCATCTCCACCAGCATTTTCTTTATGGTCTGATACATCCCAGGAGCCACAGGGTGATGTCTCTCTTTAATGGGTGGATGTCTCCATGGCGGTCCTGCCAAAGTCTGTGGGAAATTTGCTGAAAGCTTCTTGATGTTTCTTAGCCACCTGGATGACTCCTTCCACCTGTTCCTTGGGGGTATCTTCGTCTCCTATCTGCAGCTGGTTCCACCAAGGTTCCGCAGGGCTCTGATTAGGTCCAGGTTGGACTTCGAGACTACATCCCTGATGTCTAGATGGTGTAAAGTAGCCACTGGGGTGTACTTGGGTAATTGCACAGCAATTTGAGAGAGATTGATAAGCCTCACCAGGACCTTCCCATTCCGTACGGTTACCAGGCTTCTGGCATCGCGCACAGAGGGACAATCTTCCAGCAGAAGGGGCTCCAAGAGCGCTTGGTAATCTTAATTTTTCACCCCGGGTCGGGCACGGCACCAAATAACTGTCTCCGTCCGTGGCTGTAGCCTAATGGCTCGGATATCTTGAGTCCTTACTCGACAGATTTCTCCATGATGATTTACGAACTTCTGTTCTGCTTAGAGGGTTTTGAGGTGGTGTTGGGCAGCTTGCCGGCCTGGGGGTGACAAGTGAGGGAGAGATGCATGCAGTGCACAGACAATATCATCAAAACAGTGCCTCATAATATTCATGCCTAAAAGGAAATCGGCTGCTCCCTCATCTCTAACATTTGTGACGATCACCCCTTGCCTTCCTAACACATGTTTTCCCACCTGCACCGTGGGCTCCCAGTAACCATGTCTGGGTACTGGTTTCCCGTTCCCTGCAATTACTCTGAAGTCCGCTTCCTGAGGGTCACACAACCTTTCTGGTCCCCAGTACTTATAGAAAAACCCCTGTGGGATAGTGGATACCTGAGACCCCGCATCTGTCAGAGCTTGTAATCGGACACCTTCAATCATCACCTGTACATAAGGGCAAGCAGCCACATACATAGACAGTCCTTTCTTATCGCTGGTTGATTCTGGACCTTAGATCTCTACTCCTGGGATGCGGTCCTCCACCCCAGGGGACGCCCGTTTAAAGCCCAGCATTGGCTCTTCCAGTGTCCATTCTTGTTACAATAACTACAAACGGGTCTTTGGATCCCAGGTGGTCTCACAGGAGGAACACTAGGTGGAGTGACAGGGCGAGGGTCAGCCTTCTTAGGTGGTGGTGTTGCAGATCTGGAAGGGATTTGCTGTACTGCCATCTCTTTAAAAGGTCTTGGCTAACTGTTCAATGTCGTGTTTAATGTCTTGTAATTCAGCTGTCCAAGGACTAGGAGAAGGTGTTGGTGGGGCAGATTAAGAAGGGACAGGCGGTTGGGGCGAAGGACCCTGAGAGTCTGTAGCAGGAACACTACTTTCTTCTGTCTGAGGTCCCGACTTTCACCGCTAGTCTCTTAAAGGCTGGGAATGCCATGTCGGGATTCTGTACGGCCAGCATCCTAAGTTGGGCCTTGTCCCATTTGTTTAGCGCCCCCTTTATAAAACGGTCCATCAGAACTCGATTGCCCTGATCGGGGGTGATGCCGTCCAACTTCTGTACCGCCTCTAATGCGCTCTGCAAAGCCACTGCATATGCTCGGAGGGTCTCACCTGGCTTCTGGCGTTGTTCATAGAGTCGGAGGCGTACCTCTGAGGGGGAGTGAGATTCAAACACTTGAGAAAGTCCTTCAAAAATTTGTCCCACTGTGGCCTTATCAGCCACTGGCCATGTGCAAAGTTTTTCCAAGGCGGGCCCCTGGATTTGTCCCAGAAGCAGTTGTACCTGTTGATGAGGGGGAAGTGCAAAAAATGCAAAGAGGCTGTAGAATTTTTCTTTAAAGTCTCTTAGTGTAAAAGGATCACCATTGTAGGTGGGAAGCACAGGCTTCCCCAAGAAGACAGGTGCAGCAACTGGGGCTCCCAACACATAGAGAGAGACTGAGGGTGGACTGGTTGGGTCCTGTTCCGCCGGTGTTGGAGGTCTTGCCGGCATCACAGGCAGGGCGCGCCCTTGGGAGGTCGAGAGTGTTGGCAACGGCGGCAACATTCTTCTAGCTGTGGGTGGAGACCCCGTTGGCTGGGCCGCTGGAGCATCGCCCCCTTGCTGTTCAGGTGGGGACTGTGGGACTGCAGGTTCCGACATTTCTGTATTTGTTATACTGGCCCTTTAAATAGACCTTGGATTCCTAGGTTCCAGGGAAATACGCAATTGTTCTTTAATCTGGAACTTGAGAGCGTAGATTTCAAACTTGAGAGCGGTGACCTGAAACTCAACAGCCTTTAATTGGAATTTGGGTGCATTGATCGGCAGCTGAAGCGATACTATGCAGGACTTCAATTTGGTAATCTGATGTCTCAGAGTCCCGTACTGTTCCGGTTCTTCACAGCTTCTAGCTTGTTGGTGCACTCTGTGCCTTTTCCCGCGCTGTCTCTCTTTGTTGGTTTCTGGCCCTAGGCTTCGACTAAATGGCCGCCGCGGCACCAAGGGCTTTGGTGGGCGGGGTCTCTGGATCACGTGCGTCGGGATGTCCCGCGCTGACTTGTAGCTCCGCAGTACTGTTCGCCTCCCCCCTTACTTTACATGCCCACTTCCTCCACATAGGACCGTGCGCGCAACCCCTTACTCCGGAGTATAAGTCACAGTACATTAATAAAGTTCACTTCTTAGGGGGGAGTACACTTTCACTAGTGGCAATGGTAGGCACACACCCGAATCCTGTTCATGCAACGCCAAAAAGGCTTTGTGGCAGCCCTTGGGGGGGTATATGATAGTGGTGGTATGGTATAAGTATATAAGGGGTTAATGTTAACCCTAGAGTTCGTGACGCCAGGCTGAGGGCTGGTATGCTGAATCAATGTTCCGGCCTATCGCCGCTCTTCCCAGTAACGATAGGTGCATAAAATAACTGAAGGTCCACAAGGAGATTTGAACAACTTTTACTGAAGTGCTTGCAATATTCACGGCACAGTAACAGTCTCATACAAACAGTCTTTAGTTTGCTTAGTGACTGGCAGTAGTTGTGGACCTTGAGCTAGACATACAGTCTCTGAATTTAGGAAGAGATTTGCAGATTCGTCCGGATTTAGGGGAGTTATTAGGTCCGGTGATGCTGCAGAGTGTTTGGGAAGTGATACACTCTATAATTAGATTGTTCAGCCGTCGCCGCAAGGCTCAGGCCTAACTCACTGTGATAATTTCTGCGCAGGTCTTGCTTGCTTGCTTGCCCAGGAACAACAGAGCTGTTGCTAGTTTAGCAACCCAGGAACAAGAGAGCGAGAAGATGGCCGCCGCTCCCTTATATGGGCAGGGGGCGGGGCGAATCCAATTGGTCCGAACATCTGCCATTCACCATTACATGGTGTAATGGGATTGCTTACGTCACAGGGCCTCCAAAGGTCCTTAAGCCTAATACCATAGAGTTCACCTCGTCACATGACCCGCAGGTCCTGCAACGCTTCTGGAAACAAGTAATTAACCATTTATCTACACATATCATTCTATTTACATTAACCTATGAATAAATTACTGATTATAAACTAGAATAGAGGCGACTAGGGGTAGACTGGCTGACTGGGATCCCTACGTTCTAGGAACTCTGGCTATGGGGACCCATACATAACTAAGTACCGTATAGAATGCGGTACTGGGACACCACAATTATTTTTGGGGGTTTGGGGTTGTAGATTTGCTGTACAGTAGTGGTTTCCACAGATCCCTGTGCATGTAGGGAGCAGTAAATTGGGAGGTCATGTGATTGGTACTGTTCCTGGATCATCACTGACTTAGAGGACTACTTTTCATAGAGATCAAAGGATTCGATGAGGAGAAAGGGATCTGAAAGCTGGGAGTCTTAGAAGGAACTCTGCCCTACTTATGAGGAAAAGCAGGGAAAAGACTGAGGCAGTGGGTCAGCACCACAATCAACACCAAACATTAACCCGCACCTGCTTAGACAGGCGGCCTGAAGACTGCCCTGATGTCGTTTCTAGGAGCAGGTTAGCCTATTTTTCTGCAGCTGTTATGCAATATTGACTTTAGAGCTTCATCATCTCAGGACATTATGGGTAAGGCTTACCATACTGGGGAAACATACTGGGGTTTGTCCTTCCTTAAAAAAAAAAAAAAAAAAAAAAAAGAATAAATAAATAAATAAATAAAGTTATATATATATATATATATATATATATATATATATATATATATACACACACACACACACACACACACACACACACACTAGCACAGCTGTGCATTCTACTGAGTATTGACTTTTAAATTTTTTGAAAAAGAATAACAAAAGACACATCTGTTATCCCATTACTTTACAATTGCACGCTCATACAGACATAGTGGTTGTATGGTAGACCGCACAAAAGTTTATCCTAGGATGGGCAAGGACTTTTGTAATGCATGTAAATATATGTAAAGTATTTCACTGAGTTGTACAGAGTCCTGGATTTTGACAGTTCTGGTGAATACTTAGTAAAATTAGTAAATAATTTCCATAATGTTTGACCAATGGCTCGGAATTTTGATTCAGTATGTTAGCATTCAAAAAAGGACTGACTATTACTGCATAAAGCCCAACTATTATTTTTATATTGTGCAAAAACTTCCTGTTAGTTTGAAAAGAAATGCCATAAATATTATGTTTTAATGCCATGCTGTACTATGACCAATAACCCAACAGAACATTCTATGTATTTTTATTGTATTATTTCATTTTTTCATCTAGTATTAATTAATAAATAAATAATTCATGGCAAGAGCTAATTAACCCCCTCCTTGCATTGTATATGGTGTCCCTAAAGTCTGTATACAAGATATGTTTCCTTTCTTTTTTTTTTAACCCCTTAAGGACGCAGCCCTTTTTCACCTTAAGGACTGAGCCCTTTTTCGCAATTCTGACCACCGTCGCTTTACGAATTAATAACTTGAAAAAGCTTTTACCGAATATTCTGATTCTGAGATAGTTTTTTCATGACATATTCTACTTTATTTTGGTGGTAAATTTTCGGCGTTACTTGCATCCTTTTTTGGTGAAAAATCCCAAAATTTCATGAAAATTTTGAAAATTAAGCATTTTTCTAACTTTGAAGCTCTCTACTTCCTGATATTCCAAATAAATTTTATTTTTATTCACAAATACAATATGTCCACTTTATGTTGGCATCATAAAATGGACATATTTTTGCTTTTTGAAAAAATTAGAGGGCTTCAAAGTAGAGAAGAAAGTTTCAAAAATGTCATGAAAATTGCAAAATCTGAAGGGACAGATGTTACAGAACTGCAACTCTCAGCATGCCTTTGCAGTCTAGGCATGCTGAGAGTTGTAGTTTGGCAACATCTGGAGGGCTACCGTTTGGGCACCACTGTAACAGTGGTCTCCAAACTGTGAGCCTCCAGATGTTGCAAAACTACAACTCCCAGGGGGAGTTGCAGTTTGGCCTTCCTAGTGGTTGCCACAGTAAAGATCACTTTACTTTCCCTTTCATTCCCTTCCCCCCCCCACCACCGTCTCCCCCCTACCTGTGCCTATCTCTGGCGAGATAGGGGGTCCCCAAGCATCTTCTCCTCCAGGTACCGGCCTCCATCTTCTCCCCACGTTCCCCACGACATCTAGGGATGGGCAGAATGGGGGGTTTCCATGGCAACCCACTATCCTGCACTGCCATTGGTCAGAATCTGTTCTGACCAATGGCAGGGGATAGGAGGAGATCGCAACACTGCGACCTCGCTCCTAGCCCTCAGGATGATCGGGGCTGTCACTGACAGCTCCGATCATCCCTATTTTCCCAGTGATCGAGTCACCAGAGACCCGTTCAGCCCGGAATAGCAGAAAATCGCATGTCTGAATTGACATGCGATTTTCTGCGATCGCCGACATGGGGGGGGGGGGGTCGATGTTCATTCAGCAGGCATATCGGTCCGGTCCCCAACCAGCTAGCGGCGGGGACCGGAATTCCCACGGGCATATGCATACGCCCCACGTCCTTAAGGACTCGGGATGCAGGGCGTATGCATACATCCGGCGTCCTGAAGAGGTTAAATTAGAACCATCATTTGATTCCGAGAATGTTTTTTCATGACATATTCTACTTTATCAGTGGTGAATTTTCGTCGATACTTGCATAATTTCTTGTTGAAAAATTCCCAAATTTCATGAAAAATTTGAAAATTTAGCATTTTTCGAACTTTGAAGCTCTCTGCTTATGAATTTTGATTTCGAGAATATTTTTTGTGACATATCCTACTTTATCATAGTGGTAAATTTTCGTCGATACTTGCATCATTTCTTGGTGAAAAATTTCAACATTTCCTGAAAATTTAGCATTTTTCTAACTTTGAAGCTCTCTGCTAGTGAGGTAAACAGACATTCCAAAAAAATTATATATTGATTCACATATACAATATGTCTACTTTATGTTTGCATCATAAAGTTGTAAGGTTTTTACTTTTGAAACACATCAGAGGGCTTCAAAGTTCAGCAGCAATTTTCCAATTTTTAAAAAAAAAAATTCAAAATCGCAATTTTTCTATGACCAGTTCAGTTTTGAAGTGGATTTGAGGGGTCTTCATATAAGAAATATCCCATAAATTGCCCCATTATAAAAAGTGCACCCCTCAAAGTACAAAATTATATTCAGAATGTTTGTTAACCCTTTAGGTGTTTCACAGGAATAGCAGCAAAGTGAAGAAGAAAGTTCAAAATTTCCAACAGAAGTTGTCTCCCCCTGGTAATAGCAGGACTTCTGCTTGTTAACTCGTGCGATGCCGTGCATCATGATGCCTGAACTACCGGCATAACATGACATTTATAAAAGTCATTCTGCGGGAAGGGGTTAAAATATGCAATTTGCCTATGTGTTTAGACTGTAGAGACATCCTGTATGTCCTCAGGAACTGACCATGCTCCATACATGGAGTGCTGGCTGCTTACTGTTAGGCTAGGTTCAGACTACGGAATTTCCGCCGGAATTTTCGCTTTGAAATTTCCGGCAGAAATTACGCTTACTATAATGCATAGTGTAGTGAATGGTTTTCCGTTCACAAATTCACACTTCGGAATTTGTGAAGCGGAAAATCCGGATGAAAAATCCGCTAAAAAATTTCCGCCTGAAGAAAGGGGTTGCTCTTTCTTCAGGCGGAAATCCTAGCGGAACACATAGCAGTCTATAGGAGACTGCAGTGTCCGCGTGGTCCTAGCGCCGACTAATTCAGTCGGTGCAGGCGGAACTCGGAATCTCCGGGCGGAAATTTTCTGCCAGGAGATTCCCTAGTCTGAACCTAGATAACTCCAATCCTGGCCATTCTTACCCCAAATTAGGTATCGTTGATACCTATGAGAAGTTTAATAAGGCATAAATCTGACATGAATTGATCATGTCCTACTTGAGTATGTGGCTAAAGGGGTCAATAATAATAAAACAGCTTATTTTCTGGTTAAATGCAATCCTATAACCCTAGTATTTTATATTTTACCTACAATACACAAGAGATTAGACAAACCTCCTGGACACCCTATTGTGGCTTCCACTGAATCTATATTATCACTGTTAGCAATTTATGTTTAGATTTTTATACCTCTGAAAAAGAATGGTAAATCCTTTATCATTGATATGACTATTACACATAAATAAAATACATGCTTTACTTCAACTTTCTCTTGCAGCAGAGTCCCATTCTTTTAAACTGGATTCTGCTGCTCTCGGCACACTGCAGAATTTCTGTCTCTTCACTGCCATTTATAGAGACAAAAATGTCCGCGCTATCAAACTGCCTATGATTTTCTAAGGCAACAATTTGTGTAAAAATAAGTGATTTTATGTCAAGACAGGAGGCATTCGCATTATGCAATTCTTTCTTTACTGCAAGACTTTAGCAGCAAAAATAAAAAAAGTTACATTCATATGAGCAAAATGTTTGTATGTAGGTACACAGGTGTAACCAAAGATGATATACATATACAGACAACCAATGACAGGTAGACCTAGGTTATAAGAGGACTTGTATAATTGCCAACTGCCTCTTTCTTTGCTGCTATTCACAGAACAAGATGAGTTCTCTCCATTATTAGCTTTATTTTCCTGTATAACGCTTATTGTCTCATATATTTCTTATATTCTTATACAGTATATTCTCAAATTACTATATCCTATTGTCCATTATCTCCATATATTTGTTGTATTACATTAATATAATCCCCTCTTCATCTTACTTATCATTAGCAGTATATTTTCTTATAAACAATATAAATTTTTCTTTCTGTTCACCTCCTTGTATCTTTTCTCTGCTTACCGGATGTTGTCCTGCGCCTCTGTCTTCCCCAGTGCCTCCATTTTCCTGTAATGCAGTTGTTATTCTGATCTTGCGATACTTTGGCTTCGTTGGTGATCAGCAGAGCCGTTCCCGCCCATTCCTCTCAGACACGAAGAGCCATCAATCCTGTCCTCCTCATCAGCTTGTGTTTCCCTCATGCCCTATTATTGCTTTTCTGGTCTCTGTCTGCCTCCTGGTGTACTTTTTAGGACATCACAGCATAGTTTACTGTATATTTATTTCCTTACAGGTTCACATCTTATAAATACCTCACATTACTGAGCCCTCTCCTCAGCCTGTGTACATATATTAATTGCCTATATATATTATTGATTAATTAATTAATTAAATTTATTGAATTGCAGCCATACTTCACGTGCCCTAAAGTCACACGCATTACCCTCTACCCGGAAGGAAAAAGATAAAAAATGTGTTCATAAATCCTCAAAAAGGTGCAAACCAAACTATTTAGAAGAACACTCTGATGAGGCTTAGTAGAGAAATTAGACAATTCTGACCCTGACGACCCATCTTTTGACCCTTATTATTCAGAGGATTGTGACGCCTCTTAAGAAGAATCTAATGAGGAATCCTTTATCCTAGATGCTGCAGGCTTAAAGGGGTACTCTGATGAAAAACATTTTTTTTAATCAACTGGTGCCAGAAAGTTAAACAGATTTGTAAATTAATTCTATAAAAAAATCTTAATCATTCTTGTACTTATTAGCTGCTGAATACTACAGTGGAAATTCTTTTACGTTTGAAACAGACGTCACGAGCACAGTGCTCTCTGCTGACATCTCTGTCCATTTTAGGAACTGCCAGCGTAAAAGGAAATCCCCATAGCAAACATATGCTGTTTTGTGCAGTTCCTTTCCTTTTTTCACTGGAGTACCCCTTTAACATTCTTTGATCCTGCCCGTATTTGACACCCCCGCTCAGGGGAATGGCTTCCAACCTCTCAAGTGGACCAATTCATTTGCCACTGGATTAAAAAAGGGCTAGACAGAAAAGCCTGCAATAAGTTACGGGCAGAATGCCCAAGGCCCACTCTAACCGGCAATGCAGCCCAAACACCGGAATTTGATCCCATTCTGACTAAATATTTACAAAACTCAGGGAAGAAACCTAAAAAGGGATCGACTGTTTAGGGTCTGCCAGGACAAGATACTAGACCTCCTGGGTCCAATAACAAAATTTTGGGAATTATCAGAAGAAGCCATAACATCTGACAATCCCATTGACGTACACACCCTTAGAGGTTGGGCCTCAATTTTTGAAAATGCAAATGAGGCCATATGCACTGAAAGACGCAGGTCAATCCTCATGAAGCTGGATCCACAGCTGACCCACCTGGCTCTGACTGAATCTCCTAACTCCTCCGATGGTCTCCTTTTTCAGCGACCAATTTATTAAGGAGATAATCAAAATATGTTGGGTTGGTCTCTATGCTTGAAAAAGCGCAAGTGTCACTTAAAAGTTTTCTCAAGCTAAATTTTTGGGAAGGCTGGGAAATACAATATCCCAGCCAAGCCCCACACTTCAAGTCCCATTATAGACCTCAATATGACAGGGCATCCGTCCTGGCTCCCACTACCCAACCTCCACCCTTCTTTCCCTATTGAGGACGCCCCTGTTGGAAACAAGGCCAGCGTGGCTCATCCTGTTCAAGACCTTCTTCAGGTAGTCATCCTCCTCTACTTTTTTCCCATCTTCCAGTGGGTTGAAGGATCCTTAATTTTTTCCAAAATTGGGAAATTATCTATTCCAACCACTGGATCTTGAATGCTGTTCTGGGTTACCAAATAGATATTATTTGCCCTCCATTTCAAATTGAACTTCCTCACTCTATCCAGTTTTCAAAAGAGAATTGCATTCTGATAAATTTAGAAATCAAGGAACTATGTTCCAAAAAGGCCATTGTTCAAGTTCCCCAGGATTCTCCAGGTTTCATAAGCATCAATCTAAAGATTCTAAACAACTTTGTACACTATAGTCACTTCAAGAGGGAAGGTATCATCTTCTAAGAGATCTTTTACTACCAGAGGATTGGTTAATAAAAATCAATCTCAAGGATGCTTATTTGACAGTTCCCATTCATCCACTGTCACAACCATATCTCCAGTTCATTTGGAACAACATGAAATGGTAATTTACTTACTTGTCTCCCCTTCAAACTTTCTTCAGCCCCATGGTGCTTCACCAAATTGATGAAACCAGTGGTTGCCTCCATTTAATCTCGGGGAGTTTGTCTAATAATGTATTTAGATGACATTCTCATCACGATTCCTTATCTTTAAAGCTTTTATCTATTAAACTTACTACTCTTCTCTGCCTGATCTCCATAAAAAGAGTCTCAGATGTTCATTCTTTAGAAATCTCTTGTAGACATTATTCTCCTCATGGAGTTCTTTTTCATATTCATAGACGAACTAAAACTAACCTTCATGAGGTGCTTTACCCTGCTTTACCTCATAACAATGTGTTGTCTGTTATCCTATGAATCTAAAACTCAATCTCTTAGACATCCCTTTTCTTCTCAACTTACTATTTCCTACTGTAAACCTCATAGTCCTGTCTCCAGTGCTACTCTTGCTAGATGGATTAGATTTGCTAAGTCTCTCTCCAACATCGATGTTTCTCTCTTTGTTGCTCATTGTACTAGAGGTGCCGTTTCTACTAAGATTATTCAATCAGGAGGTTTTCTCTCTGATCTCTTCAAAGCAGCTAATTGGTCCTCTCATTCTACTTTCAAGACTTTCTATTTTAGACCTGAATCTCATATCTCTGTCAATTTTGTAATCTTGCTTATGTGATTTATATACTATATTGATTATTATTGTATTAACCATTTAGTATGTTATAGTTCTATAGCGTTGAACTTGCATAATGCGAATGCCTCCTGTCTTGATATAAAATTGGAGATTTTCCTACCCTTGGTGACGGAAAATATAGATTTTATGAAAGACAAGAGGCGAGCATTATGCAATTCTTTCTTTACTGCACAACTTTAGCAGCAAAAATAAACATTTTTTACATTCATATGAGAAAAAAGTTTGTATGTAGGTACACAGGTGTAACCAAAGGTGATATACATATACAGGATATACAGATAACCAATGACAGGTAGACCTAGGTTATAAGAGGACTTTTTTAGCTGACAACTGCCTCTTTCTTTATAATGAGTAGAAACAATACATATTATTACACATAAGGTCATAAAAACAACAGAGTCCCGAGAACAATAATATGGATGAAGATCCAGAAGAGTTCAACTTCAGGTGTGGGGAGTTAGGTTGATAAACTCAGGAGGAGAAGTTCAACAACAATGAGGAGTCATCAAACATTGGAGATAGAAGAACGTATATGAACTTCAAATGATGAGGTGAATCATGAAGAAATTCCCCCAACCAGTAGGATTAATAAGCTGAAAAAGAAATAAAGAGACAAACAATATAAGGGTTGGGTGTTCAAGGGAGGGATAATGCTCACCTCCTGTCTTTCATAAAATCTATATTTTCTGTCACCAAGGGTAGGAAAATCTCCAATTATTGGTCACTATCCAATATGGAGCAGCAGTATTTAGGATAGATTTCACACATGGAGTGGGTGGCAAGAACCTCTTCACTGGACCTACGGGAGCTGGGAAGTCAGGATTTGGCTCAGTCCGCCTTTTTTTCTTGGTTGCCAGGTAGTTGTCTTTTGCATCTGACATAGATATTGTGCTGGCCAGCACATGTAAGGATCTTCTCTGATGCACAGTGGGCAGCACTGTCTTTCTCTAGCTTCTCCTCTTCGTCTTTTTCCTCCAGTAAGTATCCCCTCTCTGATTCTCCACAGGGCTGCAAAGCTTCCTTTTCGTCCCAGTTTACTGTCCCAGGGAGAGATGGGAAATGTAGTTTTGCAGCCTATGAAGCATTATGTGCTGCTTTCCATATTTTGCTTTCAGGGGCTACATGTGCATTTTTTAGCATCAAATGCATTCTGTGTGAACTTGCTGTTATAGGTCAATTTATACATAATAATCTAATGTGTACAAGTCTATATAATAGCATTTATTCCCAACCCAAATTATGGCTCTGTAGTTAGCACTTTGGTCCTGGGCTTAAATCTCACCAAAGAAAACATTCACAAGTTTATATGTTCTCAATGTGTTTGAGTGTGTGTCCATTCATACTGATATATGAATTTAGACTGTGAGCCCCAATGAGGACAGGGACAAATTAGATTTTACAGTGTTGTAGAATCTGTGTGCCCTTTATAAATAAATTTGCTGTTATTATTATAAGCATAATAGATCCAAGTCTAGATAATTAGACCTGCAGTTGGGCTGCAAATGTAATAAAGGGACAAAAATGCAGCTGTGTGTAGATACATGTAGAAATGTATATGTTTATACTGAACACTGTATGTAGTCAGCGTGTCTATACGTATTTATGTTTATGTTCCGTTTTTGTTCACTGAATGGTAGTATTATATGGCCACTCTATTGCTGTGCTACTTGGGCACTGGGTGACAATATTGCATACAGCAGAGGTTACCCTAAGGGCTTGTTCACAAAGCAAACTGAAGAAGTGAAATGTGCATCTGAAACCTGTACAGATTTTGATGTAGATTTTAAAGCTCCCATTGATTTGGAATGGAATAATGCATGTAAAAGAGCACAGAAAGGTCACATGTCACTTTTTTGTCTGAGCTAAATAAATCTATGACAGTTCTTAAAAACAGCAAGGGTTTTTCAGCATGCTGTGGAATGTCCTATTGAAGTCAATAGGAAATGTTTTTTATGCAAAACTGTACTGATCTAGATGGAGAAACTGGTGTGGATTCCACATTCATATCAGCATGGATATTGGCTGGGTCTGGTAGACCACACATAAGTGGGTTTACATGTTATATGTACTTTATCAGTTTTTGGTCAGTATATATTTTTTTAGTATGTTTAGCCAAAACAATAAGTGGAACCAGCATAGAAAAACTGTAAGGCTAGAATTCCACTGAGGTTTAAAAAAAAAAGTGTAAAAACGCCAGAAAAACTGCCACTGATTTTCCCAGCATTTTGGCGTATTTTAGGTGTTTTTGACTGAAAAATCTTAGTGGAATTTCAGCCTAATGAAAAGATATGCACCTTTTATGTGTTTTGGACACACTCTTACCAAAATAATGGCCACATATTATACAATGAACCCAACCTTTATATATATATATATATATATATATATATATATATATATATATATATATATAAGAAAGATGTGTGAACCCAGTCTTACACTAAATACATGACTAACTAAGCTACTTGTTGTGAGGTTTAGTATTAAACAGAGATACTGTAATGTTTGTGAATATTAAGAAATGTTGCTGTGAGAACAAGAGAAAGAGTTAGGCATTGCTAAAGCTTCTCTTTAGTATTCTATGGCTACGTCTTGCTCAGACACACATTTCCAAGTGGTTTTATGTGGCAGTAAAACATTCATAAAGGGAATGAGCTTCTACTTTCTGCATGGTGTTTCTCCAGCTTCACTATGCTCTCACAGGTGCCCCACATCACAGTGCAGTATATCAGCCAGAGCATGGGAGCTCAGATCTGTAAAGTAAGGACTGCCAGCTGGGATAGTAAAGAGTATAAGAGAGAGGCTATTGTGACAAGGTTTACACTAAAGTTTTATGAAAAAATAGAAATAACTCTCAGAAAGAAATTTCTCAGAGCTAAAGAAAACTCAAAATAAATTAGTTATAGAAGTTAAATTATATTATGTATTATGATTCAAATACTTTACTCTAGGTACAGCAAATTAAATGTGATGTTCACCTTTAGCCCTGAAGTAGATTCATGCATTCCGTATTTGGTGCATGTTATTAGGCCAAACTCAGGAGAGGATCTTTTGTATCCAGTGCATGCTACTTATGTGTATTTTGTTGCATATTTTTGTGGTAAAATCCACTGGCAGATTTCTGGCGCATGTGCACCTGCTCTAAAAGGAATTTTTTCACACATTTACATGCAGCAGCTTTGTTTTTTATTTCTTTCCGCCAGACAGGTAATGCGTATGGATGCTATGACCAGTAGTTTTCAAAAATGTATCCATAGTGTGTTGTCTAAAAAATAGCACCATTCTTCACCAACATGAACTGGGTACACCGGTTTCCTTCGACAGTCCAAAAACATACTGATAAGTGAATTAAGATTGTGAGCTCCAATGGGGACAGGGACTAGAGATGAGCGAACTTTTGGAAAATTTGATTCGACCAATTCGCCGAAGTTTTTGAAAAAATTTGGTTCGATCAGAATTTATTTGCGGTGAATCTATATTAAAAACGTATCATGTATGGAAGAAAGCATAACACCAGCACTCGCTTCAGTAATGGCTGGCTATCGCTTGAGGGTAATGTTGGTACCTGTTCACATTCTGATTTCAGTGGTGCAATGCATTTAGAAAGATTATAACACAATTGGCCTGATGAAGTGCTGAGGGCACGCAACGGTCCGTCGCCATCTTATATATCCCCCCGCACGTGTGTTCCCCGCTCTCCTGCTGTACCTGTCAACATGCTTCTATCTACTTAAGAATAAAGAAGACATTTTCTACTGACTAAGACAAGTGGGGTGAGTGCAGCGTTACTCTTTTCTTCACGAACTGTTATATTAAAAACAGCTATTTCTGGCCTACAGAGAGCCTCAATAGAGGTGTACAACACTTTGCTGTGTTCTAACACGCATATGGAGTGTGCTGGGGTATTGAAATGATACCGTTGTTCAGTATGACATGCATATTACAGGCATCACTATTAGAATCACTGCCGCAGAGTGGCACAATGATAGAGCCCGGAAGTGGCATCAGTATGAGGAGACCATAAAGTGGCTGAATGACACAGCGTGGAGGTGTTGGCAGCATGAGGAGACCATATAGTGGCTGAATGACACAGGGTGGAGGTGTTGGCAGCATTAGGACACCATAGAGTGGCTGAATGGCACAGTTCGAAGGTGTTGGCAGCATGGCACAGTGTGAAGGTGTTGGCAGCATGAGGAGACCATATAGTGGCTGAATGACACAGCTTGGATGAGGCTGAAGCATGAGGACACCATATAGTGGCTGAATGACACAGCATGGAGGTGTTGGCAGCATGAGGAGACCATATAGTGGATGAATGACACAGCGTGGAGGTGTTGGCAGCGTGAGGAGAGCATTTAGTGGCTGAATGACAGTGTGGAGTTGGTGGCAGCATGAGGAGACCATATAGTGGCTTAATGACACAGCGAGGAGGTGTTGGCAGCACAAGAAATGCATATGGTGGCTGAATGACACAGCCTGGAGGTGTTGGCAGCATGAGGAGACCATATAGTGGCTGAATGACACAATGTGGAGGTGTTGGCAGCATGAGGAGACCATATAGTGGCTGAATGACAGAGCGTGGAGGTGTTGGCATCATGAGGAGACCATATAGTGGCTAAATGACACAGTGTGGAGGTGTTGACAGCATGAGGAGACCATATAGTGGCTGATTGACACAGTGTGGAGGTGTTGACAGCATGAGGAGACCATATAGTGGCTGAATGACACAGTGTGGAGGTGTTGGCATCATGAGGAGGCTATATAGTGGCTGAATGACACAGCTTGGAAGTGGCTGAACCATGAGGAGACAATATAGTGGCTAAATGACACAGTGTGGAGGTGTTGGCAGCATGAGGAGACCATATAGTGGCTGAATGACACAGCTTGAAGGTGGCTGAACCATGAGGAGACCATATAGTGACTAAATGACACAGCGTGGAGGTGTTGGCAGCATGAGGAGACCATATAGTGGCTGAATGACACAGCTTGGAGGTGGCTGAAGTATAAGGAGACCATATAGTGGCTGAATGACACAGCGTGGAGGTGTTGGCAGCATGATGAGACCATATAGTGGCTGAATGACACAATGTGGAGGTGTTGGCAGCATGAGGAGACCATATAGTGGCTGAATGACACAGTGTGGAGGTGTTGACAGCATGAGGAGACCATATAGTGGCTGAATGACACAGTGTGGAGGTGTTGACAGCATGAGGAGACCATATCGTGGCTGAATGACACAGTGTGGAGGTGTTGGCATCATGAGGAGACTATATAGTGGCTGAATGACACAGCTTGGAAGTGGCTGAACCATGAGGAGACCATATAGTGGCTAAATGACACAGTGTGGAGGTGTTGGCAGCATGAGGAGACCATATAGTGGCTGAATGACACAGCTTGAAGGTGGCTGAACCATGAGGAGACCATATAGTGACTAAATGACACAGCGTGGAGGTGTTGGCAGCATGAGGAGACCATATAGTGGCTGAATGACACAGCTTGGAGGTGGCTGAAGTATAAGGAGACCATATAGTGGCTGAATGACACAGCGTGGAGGTGTTGGCAGCATGATGAGACTATATAGTGGCTGAATGACACAGCTTGGAAGTGGCTGAACCATGAGGAGACCATATAGTGGCTAAATGACACAGTGTGGAGGTGTTGGCAGCATGAGGAGACCATATAGTGGCTGAATGACACAGCTTGAAGGTGGCTGAACCATGAGGAGACCATATAGTGACTAAATGACACAGCGTGGAGGTGTTGGCAGCATGAGGAGACCATATAGTGGCTGAATGACACAGCTTGGAGGTGGCTGAAGTATAAGGAGACCATATAGTGGCTGAATGACACAGCGTGGAGGTGTTGGCAGCATGATGAGACCATATAGTGGCTGAATGACACAGCTTGAAGGTGGCTGAACCATGAGGAGACCATATAGTGACTAAATGACACAGCGTGGAGGTGTTGGCAGCATGAGGAGACCATATAGTGGCTGAATGACACAGCTTGGAGGTGGCTGAAGTATAAGGAGACCATATAGTGGCTGAATGACACAGCGTGGAGGTGTTGGCAGCATGATGAGACCATATAGTGGCTGAATGACACAGCATAGAGATGTTGGCAACATGAGGAGACCATATAGTGACTGAATGGCACAGCCTGGAGTTGGCTGTAGGAGGAGACAATAGGGCCGCACAATCCCTAAGACTAAAAGATGAATTTTGACATTTTAATTGAAGATGTATGGTAGCTAGTGCTACCATAAACCTTTTAAGGTAATATTCCAGGCCCAGCAGCATCACTAAACCATGTAGTTACTGAGTTACACAGACTAGAGCTGATAGCAGAATGAGTACACAAGAGGGCTTCACAACCCCTAAGATTAATTGGTGAATTTTGAAGCCCAGGCCCAGCAGCATCAGTGAACAATAAATTGGCTAAATGACACAGTCTGGAGGTGGCTGAATCATAATGAGACCCTAAAGTGGCTGAACGGCACAGCCAAGAGGCAGCTGAAGCATGAGGAGACTATATTGTGGCAGAATGGCACAGCCTGGAGTTGGCAGAAGCATAAGAAGACCATTTAGAGTTTTACATTTAAGATTTAGAAATTGAGGATTTTTAAATTGAAATTTTAACCACCAAGTTTTAGTGTCCCGGGCCCCGGTGTGTGGGTACAAAGAACCAAATCGAACAAGGATTCACATGTCACATGGCAGCACAATGACAGAGCCAGGAGGTGGCATCAGTATGAGGAGACCATATAGTGGCTGAATGACTGCCTGGAGTTTGTGGCAGCATGAAGAGACCATATTGTGTCTGAATGGCACAGCCTGGAGTTGGATTAAGCATGAGGAGACCATATAGTGTCTGAATGGCACAGCCTGGAGGTGTTGGCAGCATGATGAGACCATATAGTGGCTGAATGACACAATGTGGAGGTGTTGGCAGCATGAGGAGACCATATAGTGGCTGAATGACACAGTGTGGAAGTGTTGACAGCATGAGGAGACCATATAGTGGCTGAATGACACAGTGTGGAGGTGTTGACAGCATGAGGAGACCATATAGTGGCTGAATGACACAGTGTGGAGGTGTTGGCATCATGAGGAGACTATATAGTGGCTGAATGACACAGCTTGGAAGTGGCTGAACCATGAGGAGACCATATAGTGGCTAAATGACACAGTGTGGAGGTGTTGGCAGCATGAGGAGACCATATAGTGGCTGAATGACACAGCTTGAAGGTGGCTGAACCATCAGGAGACCATATAGTGACTAAATGACACAGCGTGGAGGTGTTGGCAGCATGAGGAGACCATATAGTGGCTGAATGACACAGCTTGGAGGTGGCTGAAGTATAAGGAGACCATATAGTGGCTGAATGACACAGCGTGGAGGTGTTGGCAGCATGATGAGACCATATAGTGGCTGAATGACACAGCATAGAGATGTTGGCAACATGAGGAGACCATATAGTGACTGAATGGCACAGCCTGGAGTTGGCTGTAGGAGGAGACAATAGGGCCGCACAATCCCTAAGACTAAAAGATGAATTTTGGCATTTAAATTGAAGATGTATGGTAGCTAGTGCTACCATAAACCTTTTAAGGTAATATTCCAGGCCCAGCAGCATCACTAAACCATGTAGTTACTGAGTTACACAGACTAGAGCTGATAGCAGAATGAGTACACAAGAGGGCTTCACAACCCCTAAGATTAATTGGTGAATTTTGAAGCCCAGGCCCAGCAGCATCAGTGAACAATAAATTGGCTAAATGACACAGTCTGGAGGTGGCTGAATCATAATGAGACCCTAAAGTGGCTGAACGGCACAGCCAAGAGGCAGCTGAAGCATGAGGAGACTATATTGTGGCAGAATGGCACAGCCTGGAGTTGGCAGAAGCATAAGAAGACCATTTAGAGTTTTACATTTAAGATTTAGAAATTGAGGATTTTTAAATTGAAATTTTAACCACCAAGTTTTAGTGTCCCGGGCCCCGGTGTGTGGGTACAAAGAACCAAATCGAACAAGGATTCACATGTCACATGGCAGCACAATGACAGAGCCAGGAGGTGGCATCAGTATGAGGAGACCATATCGTGGCTGAATGACTGCCTGGAGTTTGTGGCAGCATGAAGAGACCATATTGTGTCTGAATGGCACAGCCTGGAGTTGGATTAAGCATGAGGAGACCATATAGTGTCTGAATGGCACAGCCTGGAGGTGTTGGCAGCATGATGAGACCATATAGTGGCTGAATGACACAATGTGGAGGTGTTGGCAGCATGAGGAGACCATATAGTGGCTGAATGACACAGTGTGGAGGTGTTGACAGCATGAGGAGACCATATAGTGGCTGAATGACACAGTGTGGAGGTGTTGGCATCATGAGGAGACTATATAGTGGCTGAATGACACAGCTTGGAAGTGGCTGAACCATGAGGAGACCATATAGTGGCTAAATGACACAGTGTGGAGGTGTTGGCAGCATGAGGAGACCATATAGTGGCTGAATGACACAGCTTGAAGGTGGCTGAACCATGAGGAGACCATATAGTGACTAAATGACACAGCGTGGAGGTGTTGGCAGCATGAGGAGACCATATAGTGGCTGAATGACACAGCTTGGAGGTGGCTGAAGTATAAGGAGACCATATAGTGGCTGAATGACACAGCGTGGAGGTGTTGGCAGCATGATGAGACCATATAGTGGCTGAATGACACAGCTTGAAGGTGGCTGAACCATGAGGAGACCATATAGTGACTAAATGACACAGTGTGGAGGTGTTGGCAGCATGAGGAGACCATATAGTGGCTGAATGACACAGCTTGGAGGTGGCTGAAGTATAAGGAGACCATATAGTGGCTGAATGACACAGCGTGGAGGTGTTGGCAGCATGATGAGACCATATAGTGGCTGAATGACACAGCATAGAGATGTTGGCAACATGAGGAGACCATATAGTGACTGAATGGCACAGCCTGGAGTTGGCTGTAGGAGGAGACAATAGGGCCGCACAATCCCTAAGACTAAAAGATGAATTTTGACATTTAAATTGAAGATGTATGGTAGCTAGTGCTACCATAAACCTTTTAAGGTAATATTCCAGGCCCAGCAGCATCACTAAACCATGTAGTTACTGAGTTACACAGACTAGAGCTGATAGCAGAATGAGTACACAAGAGGGCTTCACAACCCCTAAGATTAATTGGTGAATTTTGAAGCCCAGGCCCAGCAGCATCAGTGAACAATAAATTGGCTAAATGACACAGTCTGGAGGTGGCTGAATCATAAGGAGACCCTAAAGTGGCTGAACGGCACAGCCAAGAGGCAGCTGAAGCATGAGGAGACTATATTGTGGCAGAATGGCACAGCCTGGAGTTGGCAGAAGCATAAGAAGACCATTTAGAGTTTTACATTTAAGATTTAGAAATTGAGGATTTTTAAATTGAAATTTTATCCACCAAGTTTTAGTGTCCGGGGCCCCGGTGTGTGGGTACAAAGAACCAAATCGAACAAGGATTCACATGTCACATGGCAGCACAATGACAGAGCCAGGAGGTGGCATCAGTATGAGGAGACCATATAGTGGCTGAATGACTGCCTGGAGTTTGTGGCAGCATGAAGAGACCATATTGTGTCTGAATGGCACAGCCTGGAGTTGGATTAAGCATGAGGAGACCATATAGTGTCTGAATGGCACAGCCTGGAGGTGGCTGAAGCATGAGGAGAGTCCATATAGTGGCTGAATGGCACAGCCTGGAGTTGGCAGAAGGAGGAGACAATAGGGCCTCACAATCTCTAAGAATAAATTGATGAATTTAGAAATATCTATTAAAGATGTATGGTACCTATTGCTACCATGAACATATATCGGTAATATCCTAGGCCCAGCAGCATCACTAAACCATGTAGTTGCTAAATTACACAGACTAGAGCTGGCAGCAGCATGAGTAGGCCCCAGGGCTTCACAATCCCTAAGATTAAATGATGAATTTTGAAATTTCTATTGAAGATGTATGGTACCTAGTGCTACCATAAACATATATCGGTAATATCCTAGGCCCAGCAGCATCACTAAGCCTGCAGTAAAAATCCTTTTTGGTGAAAAAAAACAATGCTCTCTGTCCACGAGAACACTGATGTGACTAGGAGGATGTTAACCCCTTAACGACCAAGGACGTATATTTACGTCCTTGGCCGGCTCCCGCGACATAATGCGGGGTCACGCGGTGACCCCGCATCATATCGGGTCGGTCTCGGCATGTATCTGATGTCGGGACCCGGGGATAATAGCGCGCGGCAGCGATCGCGGTGCCGCGCCATTTACCCTTTAGACGCGGCTTCAAAGTTGAACGCCGAGTCTAAACCGAAAGTAAAAGCTGCCCGGCTGCTCAGCGGGGTTGATCGGGACTAAAGCAGTGAAAATGCGGTGTCCCGATCAGCTGGGTCACGAGCGGAGGTCCTCTTACCTGCCTCCGATGTGTCTCCTCGGCGATTGATTGCTCCAAGCCTGAGTTGCTTGAGCAATCGACCGCCGATAACGCTGATCACTGCAAAGCTATGGCTTTGCAGTGAACAGTGCTGGCAATCAGTGTGTGCAGTCTTTTAGGTCCCTATGGGACCTATAACACTGCAAAAAAAAGTGTAAAAAAAAGTTAATAAATGTGATTTAACCCTTTCCTTAATAAAAGTTCAAATCACCCCCCTTTTCCCATAAAAAAAACACCATGTAAATAAAAATAAATATAAACATATGTGGTATCGCCGAGTGCGTAAATGTCTGAACTATAAAAATATATCATTAATTAAACAGCACAGTGAATGGGGTACGCGCAAAAAAAAATCCAAAGTCAAAAATAACGTATTTTTTGTCGCTTTTTATATCATGAAAAAATAGCGATCAAAAAGTCCGATCAATACAAAAATGGTGCCAAAAAATTAGCCCTCATACCACCCCATATGCAGAAAAATAAAAAAAGTTATAGGGGTCAGAAGATGAAAATTTTAAACGTATACGTTTTTTTGCATGCAGTTAGGATTTTTTACAGAAGTACAACAAAATCAAACCTACATAAGTAGGGTATCATTTTAACCGTATGGACCTACAGAATAAATATCAGGGGTCTTTTTTTTACCGAAAAATGTACTGCGTAGAAACGGAATCCCCCAAAAGTTACAAAATTGCATTTTTTCTTCAATTTCGTCGCACAATGATTTTTGTAAAATGACTGATGTCACCGCAAAGTAGAATTGGTGGCGCAAAAATAAGCCATCATATGGATTTTTAGGTGCAAAATTGAAAGGGTTAGGATTTTTAAAAGGTGAGGAGGAAAAAATGAAAGTGGTCCTTAAGGGGTTAAACGCTGCTGGACTGCACATTTCTCTGCTGTATCACACACAGGCTCTGCGTCCTATGATCCTTCTGCAGTATATTGTAATGAAGTGAGGAGCCAAAATTATGGCTGCCGATTATATAGGGCTGTGACATCACAGGGATGACTGGCTGCTGATAGGCTGCATCTTGCATGTGATTCAGGGTCAACCCGCCTACTTGCCTTCCCACTTTGCCTTCCCGCCTTCCCAGCGTTCCTTGCCCCATGTACTGACATGTGGATCCGCAATTTTAGATGCCCTGGAGCCTGCACCGCAGTAAATGGAGTTTGATAAAGCGAATATTTCCTGAAATTTGTTACAAATTCGGGTTTGTCAGCTTTGATTTGCTCATCTCTAACAGGGACCAATTCTCATGTACAGCGCTGCGGAATCTGTGAGGAATATAAATAAAGAATTATTATTATTAGAATTATCACTGATCACAGATAACTAAAGAATAATATGTCACACAATGTCACAAAAACTGTATATACTCAGATTTACTAAAAATGTCTATTTCTTAGACTGTGCAGACTAAGGGTATGTTCACAGGATGTGTGGAATTCTGCATAAGAATTCCCCACGGAGATGCCGCAGCAGCAGATTCTGCTGCACTGGGATTCTGTTGCACTGTGCATATAGTGGAATTTCCACAGCAGATGTTACTGCTGCAGAAATCCTGATTCTGGAGTCCGCAGAAAGTATAGACATGTCTATTCTATGTCCAGAAAGGAGTCACTAGGTGACTGTTTGACCATAGAAGTTAATGCTGTCGATTGCTCCTGTTAACAGGATAAAGACTACTTTTACACAGCCGCTGCCTCCCGAGAACGTCCGTCAAAGTCACTTTTTTTTCCCTTCTGACTTTAACAGCCGTTCTCTTGGCAGGGAGAAATAGCAAATAATGGGTCCAATTTACTATTATGGGGGTCGCCGGGACCCGTTATGAATAGCGTTAGAAAAAGACAGCACATGCTGTAATTTTTTTCCTGCTTTTCTGCAGCGGCCATCACACTGCCGGGCACCAATGGCAGTGTAAAAGTGGCCTAATGGGGGCAGAAACCTAGTGTGGCCATACCCTTAGATGGGCAGAATTCAAAAGAGCCAGACTTCTGACAGCAAATCAGCTTGATAGATAAATATGGCTTGTGGTCGGATAGTAACAAACATAAGAGCAAGATACAGATGGCAACAACATGAGGCTCGTGGACTGAAACTGCCTCAGACAGAATCGTATGAAACGCAGAAACGGAAACAACATGAGGCTCGTGGACTGACAGTGCAATCTGCCTCGGACAGAATCATATGAAATGCAGAAATGGAATAAACATGAGGCTCGTGGACTGACAGTGCAATCTGCCTCGGACAAAATCGCATGACAGTGCAATCGCACCTCGGACAAGGTCACATTGAAGGAAGATGTACATGTTACACTGATAGGGAAACATAAGCACGTACACCGAGTAGGAACCTGAGTAATACACTGTTGAACGCAGGTGTGGTATACTGTGTGGGATGTCAGCAAGGAACACTATGTGGAAGGTAGGCGTGGTATACTGTGTGGGAACGTATGGCAGTACGCGGTTTTGCTTGTTACCTGCTGTTGCAACAGAGTGGAAACGCAATCATGGTGGTGTAGTTGGGTACAATGTAGCCGTGACACAGGAAGCCAAGTGATGTCAGTACCTGGTTGAAATGAATACGTGTTATCTTATGTGAACCGTATGCATGATAAATGCAGGAAAACATGGCGTGTATGGTAACGAAACACAGAACGCTGTAAGGAAACATAAGTGTGGAGAACCATGTTGTAATGTCAGCAAGGACATCCTATCACACCTGACTTCCCACATGAGTAAATGTAAAAGCAATGCCATGATAACAGCCTAACATACTACACCTGAGAACCATGAGAGTAATGCTGTGACAGCTTGAAAAACCTGACCTGCATACATTAACCCCTTAAGGACCAAGGGCGTACAGGTACGCCCTTGGTCCTGCTCTCCTGATATAACGCGGGGTTACACAGTAACCCCGCGTCATATCACGGCGGGCCCTGCGTCATAGTTAAGCCGGGACCCGCCTCTAATAGCGCGCAGCACCGATCGCGGCGCCGCGCGCTATTAACCCTTTAGCCGCGCGCTCAGAGCTGAGCCGCTAAAAGTGAATGTGAAAGTTGCCGGCTAGCTCAGTCGGGCTGTTCGGGATAGCCGCGGCTAATTGCGGCATCCCGAACAGCTTACAGGACAGCGGGAGGGCCCCTACCTGCCTCCTCGCTGTCCGATCGCCGAATGACTGCTCAGTGCCTGAGATCCAGGCATGAGCAGTCATGCGGCAGAATCGTTGA
Source organism: Hyla sarda (assembly GCF_029499605.1). Classification (NCBI taxonomy): domain Eukaryota; kingdom Metazoa; phylum Chordata; class Amphibia; order Anura; family Hylidae; genus Hyla; species Hyla sarda. The sequence continues at coordinate 257,381,125 of NC_079190.1, forward strand.
TCACTGGTTTCTTATGAGAAACCAGTGATCAATGATGAAGATCAGTGTGTGCAGTGTTATAGGTCCCTATGGGAGCTATAACACTGCAAAAAAAAAAGTGAAAAAAAAAGTGAATAAAGATCATTTAACTCCTCCCCTATTAAAAGTTTGAATCACCCCCCTTTTCCAATAAAAAAAAAACACAGTGTAAATAAAAATAAACATATATGGTATCACCACGTGCGGAAATGTCCGAATTATAAAAATATATCATTAATTAAACCGCTCGGTCAATGGCGTGCGCGCAAAAAAATTCCAAAGTCCAAAATAGTGCATTTTTTGTCACTTTCTAAATCATTTAAAAATGAATAAAAAGCGATCAATAAGTCCTATCAATGCAAAAATCGTACCGTTAAAAACTTAAGATCACGGCGCAAAAAATTAGCCCTCATATCACCCCATACACGGAAAAATAAAAAGGTTATAGGGGTCAGAAGATGACAATTTTAAACGTATTAATTTTCCTGCATGTAGTTATGATTTTTTCCAGAAGTCCGACAAAATCAAACCTGTATAAGTAGGGTATCATTTTAATCGTATGGACCTACAGAATAAAGATAAGGTGTCATTTTTACCAAAAAATGTACTACGTAGAAACGGAAGCCCCCAAAAGTTACAAAACAGCGTGTTTTTTTTTTCAATTTTGTTGCACAATGATTTTTTTTCCGTTTCACCATAGATTTTTGGGCAAAATGACTGACGTCATTACAAAGTAGAATTGGTGGCGCAAAAAATAAGCCATCATATGGATTTTTAGGTGCAAAATTGAAAGAGTTATGATTTTTTTAAAGGCAAGGAGCAAAAAACGGAAACGCAAAAATGGAAAAAACCCCGGTCCTTAAGGGGTTAATGAAAGCCTAACATGACATAACTAAAACCAAGACAAATGTGACAATGAAGCTGTGAAACATCTGCTGACGTAGCAGGTGGGCGCACAGTATATTCTATGGTGACATAACCCATACATGACTATGTGTGTGTAATTATAAACTATAGAAGTTATAAGAATGGTAACATAAAACAGTATAATAGAGACATATGATGTATCTACGATAAGTGACATAACCACAGTGATATATAACAGTATACTGATTGCAACTTACATGGTATATACTAAGGGATGTATACGTGGTGTACATATAACTGACAAACACAGTAAATAAATGCACTGGTGATGTATAACAGTACAATGTATAATGACAATTAATACATGGCCTATAATCGATGACATGTCTGAGATAGAGATTGGTCGTGGGCTGCAGCATAAAAGAGCGTACAGATGGGGAGACGCAGCAGGAGAGACTCCAGCGAGGGGACAGAATGGAGAGCGGTTGTGAGCATGAAACTGGTTTACACCAGGTCACATATGAAGGAAAAATAATCTCGTAAATGTAAGAACAGTCAAAACAACACCAAAATATGGAGGCCCCCCAACACCTGGAGATTCAGCAGCCTGTACTGCTCTGTCAGCCCAAACACATCCTCCTGCTGCAGTCAATTATTTGTATAAGCCACAGCTGTGACCTCCTATGAGTGATCTCTGCAGACTAAGAGACTGAGGCAGGAAAGAGTTAACCTCAAGCTGAAATATGCAAATTACCTCACGGCCAGCAGGCCAGGACTGGAGCCTGCACAGCTACACGTGCTTACTGCATGTTTACTGCATATTGTAGGAGCGAGATGTAGCTACTTCACAGCCTGCAGCATGAAAGGTACCTTAACACATTACCGTATTCCTTGCATCATAGTTAGGCTAGCAAACAGTGCCTCTCTGCTACATATGCAATCAAACCTCCTGCCACAGCATCCGGTGCAAAGACATCTTGCATGCTGGCGACAGCACCTGTGTGGATCAGGTGGGTATATAAAGACCAGACTCCTCCCACAAATTAGGTTAACTGTTTCAGCTAACCTCCACATATCTGAAGACCATCCAGTCTGAGTTTAGACCAACAATAAGTTGGCCTACTTCAAATCAAAATCGTGCTTCAACATCTTGCCACAATGTTTGCCACATTAAAGGGGTACTCCGGTGGGGGAAAAAAAAAATTCAAATCAAGTGGCTCCAGAAAGTTAAACAGATTTGTAAATGACTTCTATTTAAAAATTTCAACCCTTCCAGTAATTATCAGCTGTGTATATTACAGATATACTACAGAGAAATTTGTGAATTTCTTTCGAGTCTGACCGCAGTGCTCTCTGCTGACACCTCTGTCCATTTCAGGAACTGTCTAGAGCAGGAAAAGTTTTCTATAGGGATTTTCTTCTAATCTGGACAGTTCCTGATGAGGACAGAGGTGTCAGCAGAAAGCACTGTTATCAGACTGGAAAGAACTTTACATATTTCTCTGAATTATACAGCAGCTGATAAGTACTGGAAGGCTTTAGATTTTTTAATAGAAGTAATTTACAAATCTGCTTAACTTTCTGGCATCAGTTGATTAAAAAACATTTGTTTTCCCTTTTTTTTTTTTTTTTTTTTTACAAAAGCCACACCCTTTCACAAAGGCCAAACTCTTTTGGATGCTACAGATGTGTCTAAAAATGTGGGCAATAGTAAAACAGAAAAATCCAACAACACACCGGAAGAAATGTCATATTAGAAAAAAGGACAGGATGTAAATTCATAAATCACATTATGAAAAAGAAAATCCAACAGCATCTACTAGTCAAAAAGGAAGTCACATAGGACAGTTTTTTAATGTAAATTGTTGCACATTTGTAATAGTAATCTGGTCCATCATGTTTTTCTTTTGATGGCTCACCAGCTATGTAAAACTATGGGGGGCATTTATGAAGATCAGTATCTCCAATCTAAATAAATGCCCTGCCAGCACACATGCTTGCAGGATTTATGTAGAGGGGTGCCCCTCAACATACTTCTTAATCATTGAATTCAGGTGAATTGTTTAATCCCATTGTTACCAGTGTCCAACACCTACCAATGCAGTCTGCCTTTACATTTGTGCAAGAATAGGTCATTGTAAAGAGTTCACTGCCTGCATGGTACTGTAATAGGATGACAATACTGCAAACTCTGTTCATGAAATTCCACCTTCCATGATAAACTGTGTGTGGTACAGATGTGGTCATGCTATGTTTACATTACCGAATCTCTGCACAAAAATATTCCAGGCGAAGATCCATCAGTTGTGGGCCACTCAGAAATGTGCCATCTTCACAGAGAGCAATGCATACTAGAGTGGATTCCTCCAAAAGTAGTGTTGCTCGTGAATATTCGCAATGCGAATTTTATTCGCGAATATCGCATATTCACGGATTTGCGAATATTCCCGAATATGGCACTATATATTCGTAATTACGAATATTTTTTTTATTTTTTTCACAGTACACATCACAGTGATCACCCCTCTCTGCTGCCAGCTTGTGTGGTGTAAAGAAAGCTCTAATACTACTGTGTGAGACTGGCGTGCATATTTTCGCATATGCGAAAATTTGCATATGCGAATTTTCACATATGTAAATTTTTGTATATGCTAATTTTCGCCACAAAAAATCTGCAGTGTACACAATGCAGCATAATCCCATTAAAGGCAGAGGGAGGCTGTTGCTTTGGAATTTCCAAGCACATCAATTTTATTTTTAATGTAGCCTCAAGCTGATGTGCAACTAATTATCTAATCTACACCCTACAACAGACTGAACAGGATTTCTCAACTGGGACATCCAAAAAATATGCAATATATGTCCCATGGATGTACATTGCACCCCTAGTGTGGTGTCCCAGTACCAAAGGCTGTCCTGTGGGCTAAAGATTGCCTCGGGCCTCCCTGCTTTCTATATGTTGGGCCCACTGCGATATTGTTTAACCTGTGAAAATGTGATTCATTGTTATGCTGTGATTTGTGCTAATTTGTGTACTGTACCCTTAAGGGCTTGTGGTAGAGTCACCAAGTGACCCTGTTACAAAATGGGAGACCCCTAAATAACACCAGATATTGTCGGGGGGGTTGGAGAGAGAGAGTTCAGCTAGTGCTGAGTCAGCGGAGTCGAAGGAGAGTGTGTTCCAGCTGAGGTACCGAGAGGAGAAGCCAAAAGAGAAGAGAAGTCTACTAAACTCCACAGCCACGCCAAATCTCAGCCCCAGCACGCAGGTGAATTGTCAAAAGCCTGGCGGTAAGCAAAGTACTTGGGGAAATCTCTATTTCAGTCAATCAGTCAAGTTCAGTGTTCCAATTTAGCGTGTGCTGCTTCTAATCTTAAAGGCGTTCTCCGGTGCTTACACATCTTATCCCCTATCCAAAGGATAGGGGATAAGATGCCTGATCGCGGGAGTCCCGCAATCATGCACGCGGCACTCCGTTTGTAATCAGTCCCCGGAGCGTGTTCGCTCCAGGTCTGATTACAGGCGACTACAGGGCCGGCGGCGTGTGACATCAGGCCTCCGCCCCCGTGTGACGTCACGCTCCGCCCCTCAATGCAAGCCTACAGGAGGGGGCGTGATAGTTTGGATAGGGGATAAGATGTGTAAGCACCGGAGAACCCCTTTAAAACTTAATTCATCAGCCACTACAACTCCCAGCAAGGCCACAGGCTCCCCGGGTTTCACTCTGCCTATCCCTCTGCACAGAAGTCTGTATTGTTTAAGTACTGCTACCTCCAGCAAAGTAAAGAGACAGTTTTCCGTAACCTGACCGGTGTATTTATTATCCCGCACCTTGCCCGGGGAAACTGTTTTATGCTTGTACCATGTACGTTAACGGTGCCCTTGTCAAGGGTCATCCTTATCACCCTGATGTCACAAACATATCCAAACACCTGCACACAGTACCCCTAATTGGGCGCTACACTAGGACCCACAACTATCGGTAAAATTGAGGACTCCTTTGTTCTCTCTAGCCAGTTTACAAGTGGTGAGAAAGCTGAAAATAGCTGGTAGGTGCTTGTGTGTTACAGAGAAATCATACTTTATAAAAAAAAAAAAACTGGAAAGTAGTCATGGTAGGTAGTCCCCATTGTGATGTGTTTCAGGCGTGTATAGCACGCATAGCAGTCATACTATTCTATATGTGCCTGATACACATTACATTTTTGCCTGCTCTGTGATGTATTTTGCACATTCTTATGAAATAAAGTACTGTTGCACTTGTGTATAAACTTTGGTCCAGATGTACCTGTATACTTTATATTGAGCTCACAATGCTGTTTCTTTTTTTTATTTTTTTATTTTTTAGCACTTCTCACCCATTTTGCTCATAAATAAAGCATTCTAGGTAATATGGTAGATGTAATAGTAATCTATTGCTGATAAAAACTATTTTGAATATGCAAGTGATGGTTTAAATCTGAAAAGTTTCACTTTGATGCCATTGGCTTGTGTTCAGTGTTTTTTTTTATGCTTTTCTTGCTTTGAAATGATTATATGCTTGCACGCTAACTTCAGTTTATATCAGATCTGGGTACATGGCCAGGCAGAGAAACGGAAGATTAAAAGCAATATTTTTATTATGAAAACATCTAACTCAATCGTCTGACACTTTGAACAGCTATCAAACATTCATACATCAGAACAGAATATTTGTTATGTCAAGAAGCATTCATTTAGAAATTCTACTTTAAAGGGGTACTCCGGTGGAAAAACATTTTTTTAATCAACTGGTGCCAGAAAGTTAAACAGATTTGTAAATTACTTCTATTAAAAAATCTTTACCCTTCCAGTATTTTTTATCAGCTGTATGCTAGAGAGGAAATTCTTTTCTTTTTTTATTTCTTTTTTTGTCATCTCCACAGCACTCTCTGCTGACACCTGATGCCCGTATCCGGAATTGTCCAAAGCAGGAGAAAATCCCCATAGCAAACCTATGCTGCTCTGGACAGTTCCTGACACGGACAGAGGTGTCAGCAGAGAGCACTGTGGACAGACAGAAAATAAATAAAAAAAATAAAAAAAAAGAATTTCCTCTGTAGCATGCAGCTGCCAAAAGTACTGGAAGGGTAAAGATTTTTTAATAGAAGTAATTTACAAATCTGTTTAACTTTCTGGCATCAGTTCATTTAAAAAAAAAAAAAAGTTTTCCACCGGAGTACCCTTTTAACCCGTTAAGGACGCAGGACGTAAATGTACGTCCTGGTGAGGTGGTACTTAACGCACCAGGACGAACATTTACGTCCTGTGCATAACCGCGGGCATCGGAGCGATGCCCGTGTCATGCGCGGCTGATCCCGGCTGCTGATCGCAGCCAGGGACCCGCCGGCAATGGCCGACGCCCGCGATCTCGCGGGAGTTCGCGATTTAAATGAACGATCGGATCGCCCGCAGCGCTGCTGCGGGGATCCGATCATTCAGAACGCCGGACGGAGGTCCCCTCTCCTTCCTCCGTCCGGCTCCCGGTGTCTCCTGCTCTGGTCTGTGATCGAGCAGACCAGAGCAGAAGATAGCCGATAACACTGATCTGTTCTATGTCCTATACATAGAACAGATCAGTATTAGCAATCATTGTATTGCTATGAATAGTCCCCTATGGGGACTATTCAAGTGTAAAAAAAAATGTAAAAAAATGTAAAAGTAAAAGTAAAAAAAAAGTGAAAAATCCCCTCCCCCAATAAAAAAGTAAAACGTCCGTTTTTTCCTATTTTACCCCCAAAAAGCGTAAAAAACATTTTTTATAGACATATTTGGTATCGCCGCGTGCGTAAATGTCCGAACTATTAAAATAAAATGTTAATGATCCCGTACGGTTAACGGCGTGAACGAAATAAAAAAAAAAGTCCAAAATTCCTACTTTTTTAATACATTTTATTAAAAAAAAAATTATAAAAAATGTATTAAAAGTTTTTTATATGCAAATGTGGTATCAAAAAAAAGTACAGATCATGGCGCAAAAAATGAGCCCCCATACCCCCACTTATACGGAAAAATAAAAAAGTTAGAGGTCATCAAAATAAAGGGATAATAAACGTACTAATTTGGTTAAAAAGTTTGTGATTTTTTTTAAGCGCAACAATAATATAAAAGTATATAATAATGGGTATCATTTTAATCGTATTGACCCTCAGAATAAAGAACACATGTCATTTTTAACATAAATTGTACGGCGTGAAAACAAAACCTTCCAAAATTAGCAAAATTGCGTTTTTTGTTTTAATTTCCCCACAAAAATAGTGTTTTTTGGTTGCGCCATACATTTTATGATATAATGAGTGATGTCATTACAAAGGACAACTGGTCGCGCAAAAAACAAGCCCTCATACTAGTCTGTGGATGAAAATATAAAAGAGTTATGATTTTTAGAAGGCGAGGAGGAAAAAATGAAAACGTAAAAATTAATTTGTCTGAGTCCTTAAGGCCAAAATGGGCTGAGTCCTTAAGGGGTTAAAGGAACAGTAAACACACAAAACACACACAAGAATATACTAGCTATTTATTTTAACCTCGACCCCTTCTATTATCCAATTTTGTCTTATTAAAACTGAGAAACATATAAAGAAATATACAAAAAATAGTAAACATTTTTTAGCACGATGCAAATAACCTTTCTACTACAATTCACCGGCTACCGGCATAGAAAGGGAGGATGAATTGCACAGCCGAAGCTGAGCGGAGTGATGGCAACAAGCCGGAAGTCTTTTCCAGGAAATCCAGGATCACTATCCGGAAGGAGGATTAGTCAGACAAATTTTTTCAAAGTGCAAAAAATAATAATGAAAACATGTGAAAAATAGTCTCTGTTAAAATAACACTCACCTTTTTCGGTCTGGAGACAGTGAGAGCTGACAGCCTGGAACGGGAATGTACATTGAGACAACAGGAGTGTCAGTGGATTCTGCGCATTGAAGCCCTCGGGATCCTAGTTCTAAACAACAGAAATTAGCTGACCGTATTATCATGATTACTACACATGTATCATATTGTTTTTAACAGAGACTATTTTTCACATGTTTTTATTATTATTTTTTGCATTATTTGTCGGACTAATCCTCTTTCTGGATAGTGATCCTGGATTTCCTGTAAAAGACTTCTGGGAGAATCCAGCAGTGAGGCCAGAGGAAGCGGGAAGACGGCGAAACAAGGCTTGTAGCTGTAACTCCGCTCAGCTTCGGCTGTGCGGTTTATCCTCCCTTTCCATGCCGGTAGCCGGTGAATTGTAAAACAATTTTTTCTATTTTTTTGTACATTTTGGATACTGTTCATTCTAGTTTTATGCACCCAATGGCCTCCACACAGATTGCCTATTTTTCCTGAAAGGCAGAATTATACATCTGACACACTTAGCAGTGGTGCCACACTGTCTTTCCTCTTGCCTATAAATATAAAGAAAAATCTTCTCTATGTCTTAGGGGAACAGTATTTTCCTCCTCCTTCCTCTTCTTATGGTCCTCTGTGTGGCTGTAAGTGTCATGAGGCACCAAGTATGGAATGAGAGGCGCCAAAGTTGTATATGAGCTGAAATTGAATATTGAACAGTTACTATGTGTGGGATACTGGGCTGGCAGAGACTTCGTTCATGATGCCAGGAGTGTGGTGGTGGTAGTACTGTGTGAATTCCTCTAACCACAAATCCAATAAAGCAGTCAGGTGTATCAGGACGCCGGGAAATAAATCCTCAAATGCCACTAACCACTTAAACTTTAATAAACAGGTTGCAGATCCTTAACATACAATAGACAATTCACTTGGTTCAAATTTGGGGTAAAAGCCCAGCTGGTTCTTGCCCTATTTTTGGCATGTGAATGGTACATTGCACTAGCTTAAAGTCCAATTTAACCCCTTAAGGACCATGGACGTACGCGTCCGTCTAAGCATCCTGGTAGTTAAGGACCAAGGACGTACGCGTACGTCCGTGGGAATTTCGGTCCCTGCCGCGCACTGGGCGGGGCCGAATGGAGGTGGCAGCTGATCAGCAGTCACCCCGTGCAAATGCCCAGGGGGGTCATCAGACCCCCCCATGTCGGCGATCGCCACAAATCGCAAGTGAATTCACACTTGCGATTTGCAGCTATTCCGGGTCATACAGGTCTATGGTGACCCGGCATATAACGGGGATCGCGGTTGTCCAAGACACCCACGATCCCCCTGAACTGATAGGAGTGAGGTGGCAGGGGTGCCACCCCTCCTATCCCTGCTATTGGTGGTCTAGACGTGACCACTAATAGCAGATTGGGGGCGGGGGGGGGGGGGGCTTTACTTTCGGTTTCCCCGTTCTGCCCACCCACAATAGGCGGGGCCGAACGGGGAACCAACAGAGGAGCGGCGCCGACGTCCACTTACCCCACGGGCGAGGCTGCGGGTTATCATCTGTGGAGGAGATCGGAGTCCGGCGATGTCGTGCGGCAGGCTCCCTGGATCCGACAGAAGCCGGTAAGTTGCCTAGAAACATCTGGAGGGTACAGTTTGAGACCACTATACGGTGGTCTCTAAACTGTAACTCTTCAGATGTTGCAAAACTACAACTCCCAGCATGCCCAGACAGCTGTTTGGGCATGCAGGGATTTGTAGTTTTGCAACAGCTGGAGGGCACCAGTTTGGAGATCACTGGCAGTGATCTCTAACTGTGGCCCTCCAGATGTTGCAAAACTGCAACTCCTAGCATGCCCAAACAGCAGTTTGCTGTCTGGGCATGCTGGGATCTGTAGTTTTGCAATAGCTGGAGGTCCAGAGTTTGGAGATCTCTAAATTGTAGCCCTACAGATGTTGCAAAACTGCAAATCCCAGCACGCCCAAACAGCAAACAGCTGTCTCGCCATGCTGGGAGTTGTAGTTGCATACCTCCAGCTGTTGCATAACTACATCTCCCAGCATGCCCTTCGGCGATCAGTACATGCTGGGAGTAGTAGTTTTGCAACAGCTGGAGGCACACTGGCTGGTAAATACTGAGTTAGGTAACAGAACCTAACTGAAGGTTTTCCAAACAGTGTGCCTCCAGCTGTTGCAAAAGTACAACTCCAAGCATGCACTGTCTGTCAGTGCATGCTGGGAGTTGTAGTTTTTAAACAGCTGGAGGTTTGCCCCCCTCCCCCCATGTGAATAGAGTTTACAGTAAGTTTCCTGCTTCAAGTATGAGCTGCGGTAAATTTTTCGCCGCAGCGCATACTCCTAGCGTTAAGCTTACTGTAAACCACCGCCATTGTGAATGTACCCTAAAAACACTACACTAGACTAACACATAATAAAGGGTAAAACACTACATATACACCCCCTTACACTGTCCCCCCAATAAAAATGATAAATGTATTGTACGGCAGAGTTTCCAAAACGGAGCCTCCAGCTGTTGCAAAACATCAACTCCCAGCATTTCCGGACAGCCACTGACTGTCCAGGCATGCTGGGAGCTTAGCAACAGCTGGAGGCACCCTGTTTGGGAATAACTGGCGTAGAATACTGCTATGTCCACCCTTCAAATGCGCATGGCGCTCTCTCACTTTGGAGCCCTGTCGTATTTCAAGGAAACAGTTGAGGGCCACATATGGGGGATTCCCGTACTCGGGAGAAATTGCACTACAAATTTTGGGGGGCTTTTTCTCCTTTTATCCCTTATGAAAAAGAAAAGTTGGGGTCTACACCAGCATGTTAGTGTAAAAAAAAAGAAAATTTACACTTACATGCTGGTGTTGCCCCATACTTTTTATTTTCACAAGAGGTAAAAGGAAAAAAAGGCCCCCAAAATGTGTTACGCAATTTCACCTGAGTATGGAAATACCCCATATGTGGGCGTAAAATGCTCGGGGGGCGCACAACAAGGCTCAGGAGTGAGAGCGCACCATGTACATTTGAGGCCTAAATTGGTGATTTGCACAGGGGTGGCTGATTTTACAGCGGTTCTGACATAAACGCCAAAAAATAAATACCCACATGTGACCCCATTTTGGAAACTACACCCCTCACGGAACGTAACAAGGGGTATAGTGAGCCTTAACACCACACAGGTGTTTGACAAATTTTCATTAAAGTTGGATGGGAAAATGAAAAAAATAAAATTTCACTAAAATGCTAATGTTACCCTAAATTTTTCATTTTCACAAGGGAAAATAGGAAAAAGCCCCCAAAATTTGTAGCCCCAATTCATCTGAGTAAAAACACACCCCATATGTGGATGCAAAGTCCTCTGCGGGCGAACTACAATGCTCAAAAGAGAAGGGATTTTGAAGAGAAAATTTGTCCGGAATTGAAGGCCACATGTGTTTACAAAGCCCCTATGGTACCAGAACAGTGGACCCCCCCAACATTTGACCCCATTTTGGAAACTTCACCCCTCATGTAATGTAATAAGGGGTACAGTGAGCATTTACGCTCCACAGGGGTCTGACAGATTTTTGGAACAGTGGTCTGTGAAAATGAAAAATTAAATTTTTCATTAACTCAGCCCACTGTTCCAAAGATCTGTCAAACGCCAGTGGGGTATAAATGCTCACTGCACCCCTTATTAAATTCTGTGAGGGGTGTAGTTTACAAAATGGGGTCACATGTGGGGGTCCACTGTTCTAGCACCACGGGGGGCTTTGTAAACGCACATGGCCCCTGACTTCCATTCCAAACAAAGGGCTTCCTAAATGCGACATGCCCCCCCCCCCCCAAAACCATTTCAGCAAAATTTGCTTTCCAAAAGCCAAATGTGACTCCTTCTCTTCTGAGCATTGTAGTTCGCCTGCAGAGCATTTTACGTCCAAACAATGGGTATTTCCATACTCAGAAGAGATGGGGTTACAAATTTTGGGGGGGGGCATTTTCTCCCATTACCCTTAATAAAAATGGAAAATTTGGGGAAAAAAACTGCACTTTAGCGAAAACATTTTTTTTTACGTGCCTTGAGGGGTTTAGTTTCCAAAATGGTATGCCATGTGGGGGTTTTTCTGCTGTTCTGGCACCATAGGGGCTTCCTAAATGTGACATGCCCCCAAAAACCATTTCAGCAAAATTCACTTTTCAAAATCCCATTGTCGCTCCTTCCCTTCGGAGCCCTCTACTGCGCCTGCCGAACACTTGACATACACATATGAGATATTTCCTTACTCGAGAGAAATTGGGTTACCAATTTTGAGAGGATTTTTCTCCTTTTACCCCTTTTTCTCCTTCACTTTTCTGCTATTCCTGTGAAGCACCTAAAGGGTTAACACACTTACTGAATATAATTTTGAATACTTTGAGGGGTGCAGTTTTTTATAATGGGGTCATTTGTGGGGTATTTCTAATAAGAGAGCCCTTCAAATCCACTTCAAACCTGAACTGGTCCATGAAAAATTCAGATTTTGAAAATTTTGTGAAAAATTGGAAAATTGCTGCTGAACTCTGAAGCCCTCTGATGTCGTCCAAAAGTAAAAACATGTCAACTTTATGAAGCAAACATAAAGTAGACATATTGCATTTGTGAATCAAAATATAATTTATTTAGAATGTCTATTTTCCTTACAAGCAGAGAGCTTCAAAGTTAGAAAAATGCTAAATTTTCTATTTTTTCAACAAAATTTTACCAGTAACATAAAGTAGAATATGTCACGAAAAAACAATCTCGGAATCAGAATGATAGGTAAAAGCATCCCAGAGTTATTAATGCTTAAACTGAAAGTGATCAGAAGTGCAAAAAACGCTCTGGTCCTACAGTGAAAATTGGCCTGGTCCTTAAGAGGTTAAACTGAGCAAGGGGTCCATGGTTAGCTATTGAAAGGACCTCTCTTACAGTTTTGGGTATACTTAGACATGACTTTCTGAACTTATCTATAAAGGAATTACCCAGACACGAATATTATGCAAACTAGGCTTGGTCTGTAGGAATAGAGTATTTAGTTGTAGGGGGACAAACTAGGCAGGATAAACTGGAACAGTGCTAGAGATGTTGGCAAACTTCCTCTGAAGGTGAGAAAGCTGCAGGGAATGTGCTCACACTGACTGGACTGACATTCTCTATGACCAAAGGCCAGAGCTAGACTAGACTAAACATGTGCTCTTTGGATTCTCCCCTATCCTGGGTATAGGGGTGGAGACAGACAGTCCTTAGCACTAACTGGCTAAGGGGTTGATGTGATAGACTGACAATGCCCTTACAGAGCAATAAACCTCTGAGTAGTAATTGTTAACCCCTTATACTCTATTAACCCCTTAAGGACTCAGCCCATTTGGGCCTTAAAGGGGTATTCCAAGCCAAAACTTTTTTTTTATAAATCAACTGGCTCTGGAAAGTTAAACAGATTTGTAAATTACTTCTATAAAAAAATCTTAATCCTTCCAATAGTTATTAGCTTCTGAAATTGAGTTGTTGTTTTCTGTCTAACTGCTCTCTGATGACTCACGTCCCTGGAGCTGTGCAGTTCCTATGGGGATATTCTCCCATCATGCACAGCTCCCGTGACGTGACATCATCATTGAGCAGTTAGACAGAAAACTTCAGAAGTTAATAACTATTGGAAGGATTAAGATTTTTTAATTGAAGTAATTTACAAATCTGTTTAACTTTCCGGAGCCAGTTGATATATGTAAAAAAAGGTTTTGCCGGGAATACCCCTTTAAGGGCTCTTTTATTTTTACATTTTCATTTTTTCCTCCTCGCCTTCAAAAAATCATAACTATTTTATATTTTCGTCCACATAGTAGTATGAGGGCTTGTTTTTTGTGTGACCAGTTGTCCGTTGTATTGCCATCACTCACTTTACCATAAAAAGTATGGCGCAACCAAAAAAATACTATTTGTGTGGGGAAATTAAAAAGAAAACCGCAATTTTGCAAATTTTGGAAGGTTTCGTTTTAACGCAGTACAATTAACAGTAACAATGACATGTGTTCTTTATTCCTTGGGTCAATACAATTAAAATGATACCCATGATAACATACTTTTTTATTACTGTTGCGCTTAAAAAAATTGCAAACTGTTTAACCAAATTAGTACGTTTAAAATCCCCCTATTTTGAAGACCTATAACTTTTTCATTTTTCTATACAAGCGACGGTATGAGGGCTACTTTTTTGCGCTGTGATCAGTAATTTTTATTGATACCATATATACTTATATAAAACTTTTAATACATTTTTAAATATTTTTGGGGGGAATAAAATGTTATAAAAAAGCAGCTATTATGGCCTTTTTTTTTACGTTCATGCCGTTCACCGTACGGTATCATTAACATTTTAGTTTAATAGTTCAGATATTTACGCACGCGGCGATACCAAATATGTATATAGGGGCGCATAGACGTAACTTGTATAGACGTTACTTGTCTGGGGTAAGAGGAAATATGTTAATGTAACATCACAAAAATCAAGAACAACATATTTCATATGCAATATATTTATTAATTAAAGTACAACACTGTAATCATGTAGCAACTGGTGTGGGCCAGTATTGTTTTACAAACACAAAATTAGATAGTATACATTGCTCGGGTCATGCGCGGCATGTCCCGGCTGCTGATAGCAGCCAGGGACCTGCCGGTAATGGGACCCGCCGGCAATACAGATCACGGCATCTGCAGCGCTGCGGTCACTAAAATGGATGATTGGATTGCCCGCAGCGCTGGCGCAGAATGGCAGACGGAGGTCCCCTCACCTGCCTCCACTGCCTTCCACGGGTCTTCTGCTCTGGTCTCCGATCGAGCAGACCAGAGCAGTAAATGATCGAGCTGCGTCCAGATCAGTGTGTCACTTTCACCATATTACCATACAAGTATTTCTAATGTACGCTTCTTCAATCTACATGTGATGATGCATTGCTACTATATGTACGGTCTCCCATGACCATATTTCTGCTAGTATTCTCCACGAGAATCCCTGAGGAGCTATCTGTACTCACACGGATGAGCGAAACGCGTTGGATTAATGCAATCTCTGTGTAATGCATATGTATATCTCTATCTTTGCAACACATACAATTGTGGGTTTTTAAACGTGAATACTACTACATACCCCTGGCTACCTTCCTCGGGTCCTGATATTGTATTATTTTTACCACATGTATGTTATACCTCTAAACACCTTAAAGCGTGATATTTAAGATCAAATACTGTATATTGGATCTGTCGGGCTAATAGCCTTGTTCAACTGTTTCTTAGCGACGCCGCAATATTGTTTCAATATCCCCTTTACAGCCTAGGGCCAATAGGAGGTTCCAGTGTAGGCCCAGGTCACTAGGACAGGGGACCTACAGTATCGCCAGGCAGGGCTATTAGATAGGGACATACCAGTCACACCTTACTCATGCTGAATCCAATGTATACTATCTAATTTTGCCCACACCAATTGCTACACGATTACAGTGTTGTACTTTAATTAATAAATATATTGCATATGAAATATGTTGTTCTTGATTTTTCAAATATGTATATAAAAAAATTTTTTACTCTTTTTGGGGGTAAAATAGGGAAAATGGGACAATTGAAGTTTTTATTAGGGGAGGGGGGTTTTGACTTTTTTTTTACTTTATTTTTTTACTTTTTTTACTTTTATTTTTACACTTTAATAGTCCCCATAGGGGACTATTTATAGCAATAATTTGATTGCTAATACTGTTCAGTGCTATGCATAGGACATAGCACTGATCAGTATTATCGATCATTTACTGCTCTGGTCTGCTCGATCGGAGACCAGAGCAGAAGACCCGTGGAAGGCAGCGGAGGCAGGTGAGGGGACCTCCGTCTGCCATTCTGCGCCAGCCCTGCAGGCAATCCAAACATCCATTTTAGTGACCGCAGCGCTGCAGATGCCGTGATCTGTATTGCCGGCGGGTCCCATTACCGGCAGGTCTCTGGCTGCTATCAGCAGCCGGGACCTGCCGCGCATGACCCGAGCATCGCTCCGATGTGGTTATGTATAGGACGTAAATGTACGTCCTGGTGCGTTAAGTACCAGCTCACAGGACGTACATTTATGTCCGGTATCGTTAAGGAGTTAAAGAACTCTATTCAACACAAAGAAAATACATTTTTAATGTAATAAACTTAGAGAGATACTTCTCAGCTTTTCAGAGATGACTTTAGCACATTTTTGAACAGTGCCTAAAGTAGAAACAGGTGACTATACTGTAGGACACCACAAATACCCTATAATGACAAAGTAAAAACTGAATTTTAAAAATCTTTGCTAATTTATTGAAAAGGAAAAACTAAAATACTGCGTTGACATAAGTATTCAGACTCTTCACTTAATACTAAGTTGAAGCACTTTTGGCAATGATGACAGACTCCTGTCTTCTCCTAGATGTTGCCACACAGTTTGCATCCCTGGACGTGGGGCTTTTTTGCCATTCTTCTCTGCACTAGTGTTGCTCGCGAATATTCGCAATGCGATTTTTATTCGCGAATATCGCGCTATATGTTCGTAATTACGAATATTCGTTTTTTTTATTTATTTATATATTTTTTTCACAGTACACATCACAGTGATCATCCCTCTCTGCTTCCAGCTTGTGTGGTGTAAAGAAGGCTCTAATACTACTGTGTGAGACTGGTGTGCGAATTTTCGCATATGCGAAAATTTGCATATGCTAATTTCGCATATGCGAATATTTGCTTATGCTAATTTTGTATATGCTGATTTTCGTATATGCGAATTTTCGCGTATGCGAAAATAAAACGAGGATATTACGAATATGCAAATATTCGCGAATATATGACGCATATTCGTTCATATATTCGCTCAACACTACTCTGCACATCCTCTCAATCTCTGTCAGATTGGATGGGCATCTTAAGTGTACAATTATTTTGGGGTCTCTCCAGAGATATTCTATTGGGTTTAAAGTGGTTCTCCAGTGGAACACATTTTTTTTTAATCAACTGGTGCCAGAAAGTTAAACAGATTTGCAAATTACTTCTATTAAAAAATATTTGTCCTTCCAGTACTTATTAGCAGCTGTATGCTATAGAGGAAATTCTTTTCTTTTTTGTCTTGTCCACAGTGCTCTATGCTGACACCTGATGCCTGTATCAGGAACTATCCAGAGCAGGAGGAAATCCCCATAGCGAACCAATACTTCTCTGGACAGTTCCTGACATGGACAGAGGTGTCAGCAGAGAGCACTGTGGACAAGACAAAAAAGAAATTCAAAAGAAAAGAATTTCCTCTGTAGCATACAGCTGCTATTAAGTACTGGAAGGATTGAGATTTTTTATATAGAAGTGATTTACAAATCTGTTTAACTTTCTGACACCAGTTAATTTAAGAAGAAAACGTTTTCCACCAGAGTACCCCTTTAAGTCAGGGGCACTCAAGAACAGTGTTGAGAAATGTTTTAAGAACATTTTCTTTAGCTCGAAAAAAAAATTCTGAATATTGTAAAAAATGTTTACATTAGATTAAATAACTTTGAACCAAAGCAGGAGCTTAGTAATAACCTTATAACTTGTGTAGAACACTGCTTAAGACCCCTAAAGCCCTGGACAACCCTGCCAGGTCACAAAGGAGTACATCCAATTACAACAAGGTTTTAAGGCTAATTTAATATCAAAGTAATGCCAACATGGGGTCAGTGGAGTACTAAGGGGGGGACGGCCCACCCCGGGTGCCGCTCACAAGGGGGGTGCCGGGGGCGGACAGACCCGCTGCCGCCACCACTACTGAGGATCCGGGACACTCGTCCCAGATCCCCAGCAGACAGCGGTGCCTTCTCCTGTATGCGCGATACACGCACATACAGGAGAAGGTGTCCCCTCTGTGTGAGTGGCATCTGCAGCTACACAGAGGAGACGTGACGTCCGCCCACATGCAGCACGCAGTACAGGCGCCGGTGATGTCACTCATCGGCGCCTGTACTGTGGAGGGGAGAAGACGCGGCCCCTGCAGCTGAGGAGATCGCTGTGTGGGATATCAGGTGAGCATCCTTTTTTTATTTTTTTCTCAACTCTACATATACCTATGGGAAAGAGGGGGGGTGTAGCTGCATATACATATAGGAAAGAGGGGGGTGTAACTGCATATACCTATGGGAAAGGGGGGTGTAACTGCATATACCTATGGGGAAGAGGGGGGGGTGTAGCTGCATATACATATGGGAAAGAGGGGGGGTATAACTGCATATACCTATGGGAAAGAGGGGGGGTGTAACTGCATATACCTATGGGAAAGGGGGGGTGTAACTGCATATACCTATGGGAAGGGGGGGATGTAACTGCATATACCTATGGGAAAGAGGGGGTGTAACTGCATATACTTATGGGAAAGAGGGGGGTGTAACTGCATATACCTAAGGGAAAAAGGGGGGTGTAACTGCATATACCTATGGGAAAGAGGGGGGGTGTAACTGCATATACCTATGGGAAAGACGGGGGGTGTAACTGCATATACCTATGGGAAAGAGGGGGTGTGACTGCATATACCTATGGGAAAGAGGGGGGTGTAACTGCATATACCTATGGGAAAGAGAGTGGGGATGTAACTGCATATACCTATGGGAATGAGGGGGGTGTAACTGCATATACCTATGGGAAAGAGGGGGGGGTGTAACTGCATATACCTATGGGAAAGAGGGGGGGTGAAACTCTGCTTATACCTATGGGAAAGAGGGGGGTGTACCTGCTTATACCTATGGGAAAGAGGGGGGGGGGTAACTCTGCCTATACCTATGGGGAAAGGGGAGGAAAGGGTGGGGTGGGGTAACTGCCTATACCAATGGGGAAGAGGGGGTAACTCTGCCTATACCAATGGGGAAGAGGGGGAGGGGGGGAGAATCTGCCTATACCTATGGGGAAAAAGAGGTTTAACTCTGCCTATACCTACGGGAAAAGGGGGTGGGGGGACTCTGCTGCCTACACCTAAGGAGAAAGGGGGGGGGTTAACTATGTTCCTATACCTATTGGGAAGGGGGTTTAACTCTGCTGCCTATATCTACAGGGAAGGGGGGCTACCTAACTTTATACCTGGATGCCTAACTACTTACCTACATACCCAGCTACCTAACTATGTACATACCTGGCCTTCATACATGGCTGCCTAACTACCTAGCTAGCCCCCTACCTACCTAACTTGTCACCTACCTACATATCTGGCTTCCTGATCTACCTACCTAGTTACCTATTTACCTGGCTACCTAGCTACCTGCCCGTTTACCGTGCAGGACACCAAGGAGGGCATTATTACAGTTTGTGGGCCTATAGATGGAAAGATTGTGTAGAGGAGGGGAGGGCACTGGAAAAATGCAGAGTCTGACATGTTTTTCCTGCAGATGTAAAGAGATAAACAAGGCGGTCTTATCCGGACAGAGAAGAAAAGGAAAGAGGACACCGCTGATCAGAAAAAACGTAATTGTGAGTCCCAAAATGTAACTGCAATCACTTATATGGTATATACATCCTGTGTACAGCTGATATCTACCGCCATATGATCCTGTATATAATCACTTATATTGTATACAGATCCTATAGTATACTGGTCTGTGAATAGTGGTTTTATTCAGTACAGTATGGTGGTATCATCCAGTTATTGTGTGGTGGTATATATTTACTCCTTGTATACCAGTATTATTGGTCATGGAAATTTACCTACCTTAAAGTATTTCTTATATATATAAATTTTAGTTTATTGTGTGTGGGATTTAGGTGGAATAGGGGCGTGGCAGAAGATTGACGAGCTGCAGAGCCTAGTAGGGGCCCTTGCTTTTTTTTGGTCCGTGGGCCCCGAGTGTTGTCAGTCCGTCCCTGGGAGGGGGTGTAATTAAGGGGGGGGGGAGGAGGGGGGTAAATAAAGGGGGGGGAAGGGAGGGGGGTGCCAAACAAAGGGTACACCCCGGGTGCCAAATGCTCTAGGTACGCCCCTGCATGGGGTAACTAACATTTTATTTTACTCTTGTATCTGCAGCGGCGATTATTATGCAATGTGTTTTCTCAACTACAAAAAATACTTTTTGGCAACTATCCTCACCTAGATATACAGTATGTTGCAAACACTAGCACTCGATTGTTTGCTTGTACAACTGTTTGCACACCTTTGCACAGTCTGACTGTATTCTTCCGTTTTCCCCCTGAACTGTCAAGGTGAGAGAAGTCTACGAGCCTGCAGCTGCTGTAATGCTGTAGTGTTGAATTGGTTCTGTCTGTGGCCATGCTCTGAAAACACACTGAGGCCATGTTCACACGTTTGGAACTTGTATTCAATGGAATTCTGCTGCACTGTGCACACAAAGGAATTTCCCCGCCATGTTTCTGGCACAGAAATTCTCATTTCTGTGTTTGCAGAAATAATGAACCTGTTAATAATTTTTGCAGAATTCACAAAGAATGCATTGCCGTTTATGAGACGGTGCATTCCCGTGCGGTCCTAGCACCGTCATGTTTCGGAATGTCCACACAGAGATTTTCCATGTGGACTTTCCAGACGTGTGAACATAGCCTAACTGAACTGACAAGCAAATAGCCCACACATCTCCAAAATGCAGCTGCTAGAGAGTAGCAGTGTCTTTCTGTCTTGGGTATACACACAATGGCCCTGATTTACTATTGTTGATCCAACCTGTTTTGTCGGGTTGTGTGGCGGAATTTGACGCATTGTGTCACAAATTGTGTCTGCGCCAGAATTTGTGCAAAAAAAATTTAAAAACCCGGCCAACTCTCCATTTTACTCAGGAAAAAAAAGAGAAAAAAGGGTGTGGTCGCCAGGAAAGGAGGTGTGGCCACTGAAAAGGGGGCATGCCCCTTATATTTTCAAAAAATACCAACATATTTACTAAGGTTTCCACAGAATATGTGGTAGATTTGAGCTGAGGAAAAACCCTACAGATCAGAACAGTTGTAAAAAAAAAAAAAACAAGATGTAGGGAAAAGTGCAGAACAAAGGGAAACATTAGAAAATATTGTGGAAAAATACTTGTAGGGAATTAAAACCCACAAAGAAAACTACATTCTGCTCTAAGTAAATCTGGGCCGCTGTCTATCAGGGTGATGTACTCTTTTGAACTCCTCTCCCCAAAATGGCAGCCATAGCTGCTTACATAGTCCTTTCTGACTGCCTTCTAATTGGCAGAGCGTTGCATGCAAGCCATTATTGGCTAACCTGAGGTCATGTAATCTTGCTAGTTACAAATTATTTACGGCTACCCTGACATCATGTCTGTGTCCCTACTTCCTCAGTTTATGCTAAAATAGTGCCAACACCATGTGTTTCCATTCCTTTTCCTATTCTCATATGGTAGTGGCACTGTGTTATCAGCTCCGGACAAAGTGAATTGGGCAATGCTCGCCTTCAGAACAAAGAGTATATTTTCCAAAACTCTGTGTAAACTCAGCTGCTATAGGTCTGGCTTGCTTAACATTACTCCAGAACCATCAGAAGGAATGTCCTTAAGCCACTCCTGTGTTCTTTTGGCTGTGTTCTTAGGGTCATTGTCTTGTTGGAAGGTGAACCTATGACCCAGGCTGAGGTCCAGAGCACCCTGAATCAGGCTTTCATTAGAAAATATATCCGTGCTTTGCTCCAGTTGGCTTTTCCTTGAACCTGACCAGCCCCCCCCCCCCTGTACTAGACAATGAAAAACACTCCCACAGCATGATACTTCCACCGCCATTATCATGCTGCACTGTACGGATGGCATTGGGCAGGTGATGAGCAGTGGCTGGTTTACTCCAGACATGACACTTAGAATTTGGGCCAAAAACTTTAATCTTGGTTTCATCATACCAGAGAATCTTGAGAGTCTTTAAGGTGTTTTTTTTTCTTTTCAGACTTTAGATGGGCTTTTATGTGTGTTTTACTGACGAGAGGCTTCTTTCTCCCCACTCAAAAGCCCAATTGGAGTACTGCAGAGATGGTTGAACTTCCAGAAGTTTCTCTCATCTGCACACAGGATCTTTGGCACTCAGCCAAGGCTCCCATTGAGCACTAGCACTTGGTCATCTCATTTAAAAAGGCACTTTTCGCCCTGATTACTTAGTTTGGTGGAATGAACAGCTTTAGGAAGAGTCCTAGATGTTTAAAATTCCTTATATTTAAGAATAATGGAGGCCACTGTACTCTTTGAAACTTTGGCACCCATTTTGGGGTTACTATGTGCAGGGTGTAAGGGTATGATTATGACGCCAGGGCACCGTTAACCTACATGGTCTGAAGATAGAACAGCTTCTTCTGGGCAAAGCAGGGGTTAGGAAATACACTGATGCCAGGTTACAGATAACTGTCTTTACTGAGGCAGGAGTAGATGCTACAATCCTCACAGCACAGATTAGAGAAGAGGAGATGCAGTGTAACCCTTGGGAGCCATGTAGACTTGCTGTGACTTGTAGTATCATGCTTGGGATTTTAGGCTCCCATGCTGACTAGGGTTCTTATAGTGTCTATTTAATGCTACACCGCCAGGGTATAAATTATCTCTATGTGGCTCATTGACCAACCGAGTATTATGCTTGCTATTAGAAATATCAGAATCCTCCTGGCTGGGGAACACTTGCAGAATGGCGCAGTCACTTGCTTGAAGATTTATTTTAAGCTTCCCTTAAATCTACCTCACACTCCTTCTTTCTCTTCTTCAAACTCCCCACTGCCTAGCTAGGGGGGACTCCAATTGGGCAATCAGGGTCACATGGATACTCTGCATCATGCCTCCTTACAGATATCCTGAACATTCCTTAAAGGTACAGTGCAACACAATATAAATTGACAGAACAAATGTTAAAGCATCACCTAAGCAACAGGGCCTAGCACAGGCACCTGAAGCAATGTTTACCTGACAGGATGCACTCTGGTACTGGGTCACCACAGTACCCTTCTCCAAATCTGTAGTTCCACATAATCCCGTGCCTAAGCTGTGCGTGCAGTCATTCCCTCTCATGGCTTGGTTTTTGCTCTGATATACATTGTCAGCTGGGAGACCTTATATAGACAAAGCTGTGTCTTTCCAGATCATGATCAAGAGAAATGGGAGGCCCCAGAGCTAAATTACAAGTGTCATAGCCAAGGGTCTGAATACCTATGTCCATGCAAAATTTTAGCCTTTTATTTTTAATAAATTAGCAAAAAAATTCAAAAATTATTTTCACTTTAATATTTTTACATTCTTATTATAAGATATTAAGTGCTAAATGATTATGAAAAATGTATTTATTTTTTTTATGTTAGCACAAGGTTGCAAAATAACAAAACAAAAAAATGTTTCCGAATGCATTGTTTATGAACATCATTTCTTATATCTTATTCTATAAAACTTAGGTTCATTCACCAAGTGCGAATTTATATAAACTATTAATATTAGAGATGTTAAATATAGCACAGGAACAAATGGAAATTGGACTTCTGTGCTGAACAGAGTG
Organism: Hyla sarda; assembly: GCF_029499605.1. Taxonomy (NCBI): domain Eukaryota; kingdom Metazoa; phylum Chordata; class Amphibia; order Anura; family Hylidae; genus Hyla; species Hyla sarda. Next base: position 257,404,335 of record NC_079190.1, read on the forward strand.
GATGTCTTCCATACTGTTACATTCAGCTCAGTCTTTGGCCTAAAGTGCTCAGTTCCTCTCAATTTTTGCATTGTGTCACAGTCACTTAGAATAAATAGCGAGCATTGCCAGGGGGTTAGAGCAACCCATTTAAATCAGATCAATCTTCAGCAAATCAGATGGTGGACTGGAGTGCACTTAAGGCTCTTAATATGAAAAAGAGGTTATATCCATAAATACTAAAATTTTACCATAATGTCTTGAATATTTTTCAATGAAACTGGAGCAAGGTAATAAATTCAAAAGCCTAATAATGTATAAACAAGTAATTTTAAGCAAGTGTAAATCTTTTTCACAGGAACGCTAGAGGTTTTCATACTTTCTAAAGTCACTGGGGTAGATTTATATATTTTGCATTGGAAAGGAAAAGGGGAGTACTTGCAAATAACAACCAATCAGAATATTACTTTCATTTTTACTTTGTCTGTTAAGCATAGTTGACCATTTAGCCACAGCGTTTTTATGCTTTGTAGACATACCCCACTGAGAAGAGTAAAATGTTCTATGGTCCCATTGGTAAGTACTTACTGTACACACTGCTCACTCTGTTGGGAAGAGCTCTCTCCCACCCCCGACGTACGCAAACACATTGTAGCTCAGTAGCTTCTGCAGACTAGTATTTGGGGGTTAACATCAAACCACAGTCTTGTGGCTAACACTTTGGGGCTTTTCATCTGCAACACACTTTGGGTCTTTTAGTGGCTCCCAGCCTGCACTTTCATTACCTCAGCCATGAGCAGCTAGGCAAAGGCAATAGACAGTTCACAAAAACTCATGACAAAACACTTCCCATAGCCCATGGCTGTTTTGGGCTACCACAAACTTCTTAAGGCCTGATCTTCCCCCTTTCTTAGGCCTTGAGAAAGCACTTGGTAATGTAAAATGGATGTAGGCTATAGAAAACATTTGCCCCCTTGACTTCAATCTAAGGTTGTGTAATTATTTAGGCTACACATATGCCAGATATCAACCCCAACAACCACTAAAATATCAATAGAAAATATAGGGGTGCCATTAAAAGTTAAAATGTATTCAAAAATATCTGTAAAAACCACCAGATAGAAAATAGTGCAATTTCCCAAAAAAAGAAGTGGAGACAAGAAATAAGTCCCTCAAGTCTCTAATCTGCAGGGATGTACATAGAGGGAATACATACAGAGGGACACTACTTTCACTGTTTAAGTGATATGATACAACCAATATGAGTGCAGTAGTGCGGTACACATATCATCTGGAAAGCATGTTAATAACAAAATATACTAAATACAAACGTTCCCTCTTGACTTCAGCTATTTGTATGGTTCATTGTTGAACTGAAACGCGTCACCTGTCTACGCTGTCAATGTACCTGTGGATGAATATGCAATAAAAGTTATGTTTTAAGGGAGCTGCGCTGGACATCCATTCTTGCATTCTTATCTACTCTACGGTGAAGTCCACACCAGTCTGGGCGCACAGAGACAAGGAAGGGAGCTGGACTCTTTGTATGCTATTTGTATGTAGTGTTGAGCGGCATAGGCCATATTCGAATTCGCGAATATTCGCGAATATATAGACGAATATTCGTCATATATTCGCGAATATTTGCATATTCGTTATATTCTCGTTTTGTTTTCGCATATGCGAAAATTAACATATGTGAAAACTAGCATATTCAAAATTTGCTAATTTTTGCTAATTTTCGCATATGCGAAGTTTCGCACGCCAGTCTCACACAGTAGTATTAGAGCCTTCTTTACACCACACAAGCTGGAAGCAGAGAGGAGTGATCACTGTGATGTGTACTGTGAAGAAAAAAAAAAAAGAATATTCGTAATTACGAATATATAGCGCTATATTCGCGAAATTCGCGAATTCGCGAATATGCGATATTCGCGAATAATAGTCGAATTGCGAATATTCGCAAGCAACACTATTTGTATGTAATGGTTGGAAATAAAGAGAAAAGTGCATACATGTTAAAAAAATGCAAAAGATAATTTGTGTAATAATTCTCTTACTTTGAAAGACTTAGACTTACAGGTAATGACTTAACTGATTGGAGCCATTGCTTCTGTCTTTTTTCCTTTACCTGACCTAGACCATCATAATTAGAGATGAGCGAACCTTTGATAAATTCGATTCGGCCGATTGGCCCAATTTTTTCACAAAATTTGGTTCAATACAAATTTATTTGCAGCGGATCTAAAAACGGGTATTTCTGGCCTACAGAGAGCCTCGATAGGGGTGTAGAACACTTTGCTTTGTTCTAACACGCATATGGAGTGTGCTTGGGTAGTGAAATTGTCACGCACCTGGATGTAGACTGTCACGAAGATGGAAGTGGATCCTCCACCTGTGTGGCAGATGACTCTGACCGCATCGGGGAGTGGAGTCTGAAGCTGGTTTTCACTAGAGCCCGCCGCAAGGCAGGACGGGCTTGCTGTGGCAGGCGACACCCAGGTCGCTACCTCCGACACGGCTCGACCACACAGGCTGTAGCGTAGTCAAACATAGCAGAAGGTCAAGGCAGGCGGCAAAGGTTCGTAGTCAAAAAACGTAGCAGGAAGGTCTGGATACACGGGAATGGCAAAACAGGCAATGGGAACGCTTTCTCTCAGACAAATGGCACTGAAGATCTGGCAGAGAAGTGAGGGAGGTGCAGGGACTTATAGAGTAGTGTCAGGTGTTACACATAATTATGGGCGTACTGGCACTTTAAATTTTAGAGCTCCAGCGCGCGTGCCATAGGAGATGGGGACAGGCGCGCCGGAGCTGAGATACAGTGGAGGAGGTGGCAGAGGAGCGTGGTAAATGACGGGCCAGGATTCCGGGTCCCACAATGCGAATCCCGGCCCCGCCGGGAACAGGGACAATGCACTCACACCCGACATGTGCGGCCGGAGCGCAAGCAGTAACAGAAATAATACTGTTATTCAGTAGGACATGCAGATTACAGGCATCGCATTTAGAATCACTGCCGCAGAGCGGCACAATGACAGAGCCTGGAGGTGGCATCAGTATGAGGAGAACATATAGTGGCTGGATGACACAGTGTGGAGGTGTTGGCAGCATGAGGAGACTATATAGTGGCTGAATGACACAGCGTGGAGGTGTTGGCAGCATGAGGAGACCATATAGTGGCTGAATGACACAACTTGTATGTGGCTGAAGCATGAGGAGACCATATAGTGGCTAAATGACACAGCTTGGATGTGGCTGAAGCATGAGGAGACCATATAGTGTCTGAATGACACAGCCTGGAGTTGGCAGCAGATGGGAGACAATAGGGCCTCATAATCTTTAAGAATAAAAGATGAATTTTGAAATTTCCATTGAAGATGTATGGTAACTAGTGCTACCATAAACATATATAGGTAATGTCCTAGGCCCAGAAGCCTCACTAAACCATGTAGTTGCTGAATTACACAGACCGGAGCTGGCTGAAGCATCAGTAAACCATATATTGGATGAATGGCACAGCCTGGATGTGGCTGAAGCATGAGGAGACATGTAGTGGCTGAATGACACAGCCTAGAGTTGGCTAAAGCATGAGAAGAAACCATATATTGGCTGAATGACACAGCCTGGTAGTGGCAGCAGCAGCATCAGGAGTCCTGAAAGTGACCCGGTGACAGAGTGGTGCGGTGGGTGGCAATACCAGTACCCGGTGACGAAGGTGGGTAAAAAAAGGTCTGATGAATGTCTAAGGAATGTTTGTAACTGGAAGCAGCGCCTTAAATCTGTTTGGCACTATCCATATTTGTGAAGTGTTGGTGTGGCACCATGGTCAATCTGCTTTCATGCATCAGGCATTGGTGGTTGGAAATCCTGGCTGATCCATGCCTGATTCATCTTCACAAAGGTCAATCTCTCCACATTTTTCGTGGACAGACGAGTTCTCCTTGGGGTGACTATGGCCCCCACCGCACTAAACACCCGCTCTGATGGCACACTACTGGCAGGGCAGGACAGCTTTTCCAGGGCAAACTCTTCTAGTTGCAGCCACAAATCAAGTTTGGCTGCCCAGAAGTCCAGCGGATCTTCAGGGTGTGTTGGCATGGGCATGTCAAGGTATGCTACCACCTGCTGGTTCAGGTGCTTCTCCAGGTGTACCTGCTGCTAATGAGTTGCTTCACTATGCGAGTGAAGAAAGCTACTCATCAGCAACTGTAGACTCAGGTTGATGCTCATGGAGCTGGTACTGCTTCTGCCACTCCACCCCAGAAGCCATGGCAGTGGAAGGTGAGCGCATGGGGCCCCCCCCGATTCAGACTTGCAAGAGGATGGACAATGGCGATAGGCCAACTGAATACATAGGATGCCTCCGTAGTAGGTCATTTTGTACTCCCTCTCAATGGGTGTGAAATAGGCCCCTATTTTGGGCCGATAGCAAGGGTCCAATAAGGTGGAGACCCAGAAGTCATCCCGCTGCCGAATGGTGACAATTGGGCTTTCACTATGCAAGCAAGTGAGCATGCATCAAGACATTTGTGCAAGTGACTCGGAGGGACTCCCTGTCTCCATCTCCACTGCATACTGCCACGGTGTGTCTGGGTCTTCTGTCTCACCTTCCTCATAGCCCTTTAGCTCCTCTGGCTGCTCCTGCTCCTCCTCTCCTGTCAGATCACTAGAAAAATGACCCATTTGGCAAAACCTAAACTGTTCTCCACTGTGCCCCTCCCCCTCCTCCTCCAGTTCAGCCCCCACAGGGCTCATGTGGCCGTGAGATGTAGGCGTCATGTCTCCAGTGCCCTGACCAGCCATCGTTTCCAATAAGTGTTGTAAGAAATGAAGCAGTTGAAGGACATCGTTCATCACGTTATCCTGGCAACTTACTAATAATGTGGCTTCCTCAAAGGGCCTGAGTAAATGTCAGGTGTCACATATGAGCTGCCACTGGTTCACATTGAAGTTACACAGGGGAGTACCCCTATCCACTTGGATCATCAAGAAATCGGTGATGGCTTTTCTCTGTTCGTACAGTCGGTCCAACATATGGATGGTGGAATTTCAACATTGGGCAACGTCACAAATCAGACTATGTTGGGGGATAGCGTTCTGACGCTGCAGCTCAAGGAGGGTGTGCTTTGCGGTGTACGAGTGGCTGAAGTACATGCAAACTTTCCTTCCCATTGTTAGGATGTCTTGCAAATGGGGGGAACACTTCAGGAACTGCTTCTCCACCAGATTGAACATGTGTGCATGGCTCAGCTTTCCCAGTCACAGCATATGCAAGATGTTCTTCTCGTTGTCAGTCACCATGGTTCCCATTTCCAGTTTTTGTGGAGTAAGCCATGCTCCGATTTATTTCTGAATGACTTTTAGCAGTTCCTTTCTTGTGTGACTTTTAGCCAAGGCAAACCATGTAAAGAACTGCGTGACATCGCCGTGCCCTGCACACATGGTATGCTAAAGGACCACTGAGACTTGTCTGGGCAGTGGAGGCTGAGGACACGGTGGAGGATGAGGAGGCGGATTCGCACACTGTCACAGGACCAAGGCCTGAGAGCGTGGAGGAGGAAGCGGCGTGACCTGTCCAAGTTGGGGTTGTGGTGTGCAGGAACCACATTCACCCAGTGAGCTGTAAAGGACATGTATTGTCCCTGACCGTAGTTAAAGCTCCAGACATTGGCGCTGCCATGCAATTTGGTACACACCGATGCAGGGCCGTGGTGCCAACATTGGGACCCTGGCCACGCTTTAAATTCAGCCGACATATCTTGCATGTGGCTATGTGAACCACACCGTCGAGTAGCTGATTTTCCCACCAACAGTCCGCACTAATTAACTGCTACTGCCGCCGTCTCCAGGAACATGTGTGCCACTAAATACCGGGAAGGGGCCGCGAAGCAAGTGGTCTCCCCAGGCACGTTTGGCTCCAGAATTTCCACTTCTGCCACCATGCTGACTGCCCACCATGCTACCGCCTTGCTGGCTCAGTTGCTGCCTCATGGGCAACCTGCAACTCTCTTCTACTGATGATGATGAAGCCCCTTCTGCAACCGGCTCCCAATTGCGATCTTCTTCATCATCATCAACAAATGTTTGCATGTCACTGATGTCCTTCTCAGGTTCCTCAGCAATGTCTGCTTCAGGACACTGAACCCTGGAAACACTGCCTCCCACGTCACTCTCATTATCACTACTTGCACGCTTAGTGGAGGAAGCGGAGGATGCCTCCTCCACTTCTTGGCTGGGCAGTAGCTGCTGACGACTTTCCTATATTAGATCATCCTCACTGAATAGTGGAGCTGAACCCACAGCATAAGATACTTCTGTAGGGGAGGGAACAGCATAGAAGAGAGGCAATGGGAGGACAGGGACTGCTCCCGGGCCATGCCAACTGAGGGTTGTGTCTGAGGAACCCACCGCCTGTTGACTGGGGGTGTCAGATGTCACTTGTGATGAAGTGGATGACCATGTTAAAAAATTGACAATGGCAGATGGGTTGCTGGTCAAGACACGACCGCTAGTTGATAAGGGGAGCTCAGGCCTCTCGCTGCGACTCCTGCTGCCACTCAGCTCTAGTCTGCTGCGACCGCTGCGCCACAGTACGCCACAGTATACCTAAAAACTGTATTTTTGTAAAACACCAGCCGGTGAATACTTTTGTCTGTCCTTTCACAGTATGTAGGCCCTTGACAGATTAACAGTTACAAAATAGTACACTACTTAGTTGTATGTATGCAGCATGCACTGATGAGGGCAAAGAAATGCGCTACAGTACACCTAAAAACGTTGTATTTTTGTAAAACACCAGCCGGTGATTACTTTTGTCTTTCTTTTCATAGTATGTAGGAACTTGAAGATTAACAGGTACAAAATAGTACACTACTTAGATGTACGTATGTAGTATGCAGTGATGAGGGCAGAAACATGCGCTACAGTATACCTAAAACCTTTGTATTTTTGTAAAACACCAGCTGGTGATTACTTTTGTCTGTCCTTTCACAGTATGTAGGCCCGTGACAGATTAACAGGTATAAAATAGTACACCACTTAGATGTACGTATGCGGTATGCACTTATGAGGGCAGAAAAATGCGCTACAGTACCCTTAACCCCTTAAGGACGCAGCTCATTTTCACCTTAAGGACACAGCCCTTTTTTGCAATTCTGACCACTGTCACTTCATGCATTTATAACTCTAAGACGCTTTTACCAATTATTCTGATTCTGAGATTGTTTTTTCGTGACATATTCTACTTTATTTTAGTGGTAAATTTTCATTGTTACTTGCATCCTTTCTTGGTGAAAAGTCCCAAATTGTCATGAAAATTTAGAAAATTTTGCATTTTTCTAACTTTGAAACTCACTGCTTGTAAGGAAAATGTATATTCCAAATACATTTTATATCGATTCACAAATACAATGGCCGACATTTTTAAATGAGTTTACACCTTTTTTTCTCCGTACAAAAGGCGCTATTTTGGCGCACTGTGTGTTATTTTGCGCCTTTTGGTGGTAGAATATTTTAGTCATTCCAGATGTTTTGGAATAGCAGTACATGCTTTTCAATTCAGCGTATGCCGTGGACTGAAATATATGAACTGCGCCTTTTTGTAAAAAGGCGCAAAAAAGGTGCAAAGCCACTGAAAAGTGTCTAAAACTACACCATCTCAGACCTGGCATAGCTTTTTGGTGTATGTGAAGAGAGGAATTTCAAAAAATGTTTACCTGCACAAAATTTATCAAATGCTCTGTGAACATTTAATACATTTGGTGCTCCTACACATTACCAGCACACAAAATAAGGGTGTAAAAAAATGCTTCACTTACACCTACAATTATAAATGTGGGCCACTATGTCTACTTTATGTTGGCATCATCAAATGGACATATTTTTACTTTTTGAAAACTTTAGAGGGCTTCAAAGTATAGCAGCAATTTTCAAAATTTTCATGAAAATTGCAAAATCTAAAGGGACAGATGTTACAGAACTACAACTGCCAGCATGCCTGGGCAGTCTAGGCATGCTGAGAGTTGTAGTTTTGCAACATCTGGAGGGCTACCATTTGGGCACCACTGTAATAGTGATCTCCAAACTGTGACCCTCCAGATGTTGCAAAACTATAACTCCCAGCATGCCCAGACAGCCTTTGGCTTTGCTGGGAGTTGCAGTTTGGCACCGCTGATCTCCGCTGATGTCACCGACGATCCCCACGGTATCTTATTTGCAGGTACCGGCCGCCATCTTCTTCCCCCGTTTTGCCCGACATCCAGGGGTGGGCACAGCGGGTGATTTCCATGGCAAACCCCTCTTCAACTGCCATTGGTCAGTACTCAATGCTGACTAATTGCAGGGAATAGGACGAGGTTGCAGCCCTGCAACCTCGCTCCTATCCCTTAGGATTATCTGGGCTGTCACTGACTGCTCCGATTATCCCTATTTTCTGGGCGATTGGGTCACCAGAGACCCGATCAGCCTGGAATAGCAGAAAATCGCAAGTCTGAATTGACATGCGATTTCCTGTGATCGCCGACATGGGGGGGTCTCAGGACCCCCCTCGGCGATGTGCCGGTATGCCTGCTGAATGATTTCAGCAGGCATCCCGGTCCGGTCTCCAACCGGCTAGCGGCGGGGAACTGAATTCCCACTGGCGTATCCATACGCCCTACGTCCTTAACCCCTTAAGGACTGAGCCCTTTTTCACCTTAAGGACTCGGCCATTTTTTGCAAATCTGACCACTGTCACTTTAAACATTAATAACTCTGGGATGCTTTTAGTAATCATTCTGATTCCGAGATTGTTTTTTCGTGACATATTCTACTTTAACGTAGTGGTAAAATTTTTTGGTAACTTGCATCCTTTCTTGGTGAAAAATCCCAAAATTTGATGAAAAATTTGAAAATTTTGCATTTTTCTAACTTTGAAGCTCTCTGCTTGTAAGGAAAATGGATATTCAAAATATATATTTTTTTTATTCACATATACAATATGTCTACTTTATATTTGCATCATAAAATTGATGAGTTTTTACTTTTGGAAGACACCAGAGGGCTTCAAAGTTCCGCAGCAATTTTCCAATTTTTCACAAAATTTTGAAACTCGCTTTTTTTCAGGGACCAGTTCAGGTTTGAAGTGGATTTGAAGGGTCTTCATATTAGAAATACCCCATAAATGACCCCATTATAAAAACTGCACCCCCGAAAGTATTCAAAATGACATTCAGTAAGCGTTTTTACCCTTTACAGGTTTCACAGGAATAGCAGCAAAGTGAAGGAGAAAATACACAATCTTCATTTTTTACACTCGCTTGTTCTTGTAGACCCAATTTTTGAATTTTTGCAAGGGGTAAAAAGGAGAAAATTTTTACTTGTATTTGAAACCCAATTTCTCTCGAGTAAGCACATACCTCATATGTCCATGTTAATTGTTCAGCGGGCGCAGTAGAGGGCTCAGAAGGGAAGGAGCATCGAATGGTTTTTGGGGGGCATGTCACCTTTAGGAAGCCCCTATGGTGCCAGAACTGCAAAAAACCCCACATGGCATACCATTTTGGAAACTAGACCCCTCGGGGAACGTAACAAGGGGTAATGTGAACCTTAATACCCCACAGGTGATTCACGACTTTTGCATATGTAAAAAAAAAAAAAAATTTTACCTAAAATGCTTGGTTTCCCTAAAGTTTTACATTTTTAAAAAGGGTAATAGCAGAAAATACATCCCAAAATTTGAAGCCCAATTCTCCCGATTCAGAAAACACCCCATATGGGGGTGAAAAGTGCTCTTCTGGCGCACTACAGGTCTCAGAAGAGAAGGAGTCACATTTGGCTTTTTTGAAGGAAATTTTGCTCTGGGGGCATGCCGCATTTAGGAAGCCCCTATGGTGCCAGGACAGCAAAAAAAAAAAAACACATGGCATACCATTTTGGAAACTAGACCCCTTGGGGAACGTAACAAGGGATAAAGTGAACCTTAATACCCTACAGGTGTTTCACGACTTTTGCATATGTAAAAAAAAATTAAAAAATTTACCTAAAATGCTTGGTTTTTCAAAAAATTTACATTTTACAAAGGGTTAAAGCAGAAAATACCCCCCAAAATTTGAAGCCCAATTTTTCCCGATTCAGAAAACACCCCATATGGGGGTGAAAAGTGCTCTGCTGGCGCACTACAGGTCTCAGAAGAGAAGGAGTCACATTTGGCTTTTTGAAAGCAAATTTTGCTCTGGGGGCATGCCGCATTTAGGATGCCCCTATGGTGCCAGGACCGCAAAAAATACCCACGTGGCATACCATTTTGGAAACTAGACCCCTTGGGGAACGTAACAAGGGGTAAAGTGAACCTTAATACCCCACAGGCGTTTCACGACTATAGCATATGTAAAAAAAATAATAAAAAATGTACCTAAAATGCTTCTTTTCCCAAAAACTTTACATTTTTAAAAAGGGTAAAAGCAGAAAATACCCCCCAAAATTTGAAGCCCAATTTCTCCCAAGTACGGCGATACCCCATATGTGACCCTTAACTGTTGCCTTGAAATACGACAGGGCTCCAAAGTGAGAGCGCCATGCGCATTTGAGGCCTAAATTAGGGATTGCATAGGGGTGGACATAGGGGTATTCTACGCCAGTGATTCCCAAACAGGGTGCCTCCAGCTGTTGCAAAACTCCCAGCATGCCTGGACAGTCAACGGCTGTCCGACAATACTGGGAGTTGTTGTTTTGCAACAGCTGGAGGCTCCGTTTTGGAAACCATGGCGTACCAGATGTTTTTAATTTTTATTGGGGAGGGGGGCTGTGTAGGGGTATGTGTATATGTAGTGTTTTTTACTTTTTATTTTATTTTTTGTGTTAGTGTAGTGTAGTGTTTTTAGGGTACAGTCGCACGGGCGGGGGTTCACAGTAGTTTCTCGCTGGCAGTTTGAGCTGTTGCAGAAAATTTGCTGCAGCTCAAACTTGCAGCCCGATACTTACTGTAATCCTCCGCCCATGTGAGTGTACCCTGTACATTCACATTGGGGGGGACATCCAGCTGTTGCATAACTACAACTCCCAGCATGCGCTGACAGACTGTACATGCTGAGAGTTTTAGTTTTGCAACAGCTGTAGGCACACTGGTTATGTATCACGGAGTTTGTGACCTTACTCAGTGTTTCAAAACCAGTGTGCCTCCAGCTGTTGCAAAACTACAACTCCCAGCATGTACGGTGCATGGTGTAAGGTGACTGCTGGGAGTTGTAGTTTGCAACAGCTGGAGGCACACCGGTCGTGAAACACTGAGTTAGGTAAAAAAAAAAACTCTAAGTTTCCCAACCAGTGTGCCTTCAGCTGTTGCAAAACTACAACTCTCAGCAGTCACCGACAGCCAACGGGCATGCTGGGAGTTGTAGTTATGCAACCAGCAGATGCACCACTACAACTCTTAGCATGCACTTTAGCTGTTTGTGCAAGCTGGGAGTTGTAGTTATACAACAGCTGAAGGTACACTTTTCCATAGAAATAATGGGCCTCCAGCTGTTGCAAAACCATAAGTCCCAGCATGCCCATAAGGGAATGCTGGGAGTTGTGGTGGTCTGCCTCCTGCTGTTGCATAACTACAGCTCCCAGCATGCCCTTTTTTCATGCTGGGAGCTGTTGCTAAGCAACAGCAGGAGGCTGTCACTCACCTCCTGCTGCTGCTCCATCGCAGGCTGTCCCTCGCCGCCGCCGTCGCTCCTGGGGCCCCGATCCCAACATGGACGCCGGGGATCGGGGTCCCAAGCACCCGGGGTCGTCTTCCCGCACCCGCTCACGCCCTCCGGAAGAGGGGCGGAGCGGGTGCGGGAGTGACGCCCGCAGCAGGCGCCCTGATTGGTCGGCCGGTAATCCGGCCGACGAATCAGGGCGATCGTGAGGTGGCACCAGTGCCACCTCACCTCTGCAGGCTCTGGCTGTTCGGGGCCGTCAGAGACGGCCCCGAACAGCCAGTAATTCCGGGTCACCGGGTCACTGGAGACCCGATTGACCCGGAATTGCCGCAGATCGCTGGACTGAATTGTCCAGCGATCTGCGGTGATCGCCGACATGGGGGGGCATAGTGACCCCCCTGGGCGATATGCCGGGATGCCTGCTGAACGATTTCAGCAGGCATCCGGCTCCGGTCCCCAACCGGCTAGCGGTGGGGGCCGGAATTCCCACGGGCGTATGGATACGCCCTGCGTCCTTAAGGACTCGGGATGCAGGGCATATCCATACGCCCTGCATCCTTAAGAGGTTAAGGACTCGGGATGCAGGGCGTATGCATACGCCCTGCATCCTGAAAAGATTAAAAAAAACATATTTTTGTAAATCACCAGCAGTACACAACCGTGCTGCAGCCAAAAAAAGCTGTTCACTAAACACAAAATTGCACTCTGTCAAAGACTATTAGGAATGGACTGCTGGGTATTATACCTTCTACAGACAGATGATTTTTTATGGAACAAAGACACAGAATTGCGCTGAAAAAATATTCCTGCCTCCTCTACTAAGGTCTATGAAGTTGAGGCAGCTTGTTAAAATGTATGAGGCAACACACTGCTATTTGTCCCTCTCTGTAATACTATGCCGAAGAAAGTGACTGGGAGGTTAATGCCTGCAGCTGCAGAAAAATCTTTTTCAGTGAACAAAACAATGCCTTCCGTCCACGAGAAGGCTGATGTGACTAGGAGGATGTTAAACGCTGGTGGACTGCACTTTTCTCTGCTGTAACACACACAGGCTTTGCGTCCTATGATCCTTCTGTAGTGAATTGTAATGAAGTGAGTAGCCAGAATTATGGCTGCCAATTATATAGGGCTGTGACATCACAGGGGTGACTGGCTGCTGATAGGCTGCATTCTGCATGTGATTCAGGGTCATCCCGCCTACTTCCTTTCACGCCTTGCCTTCCCAGCCTTCCTTGCCCCGTGTACTGACATGTGGATCCGCCATTTTAGATGCCCTGGAGCCTGCACCGCAGTAAATGGAGTTTAATTAAGTAATTTGCGCGATAGAATTGCGACATATTCGCATTCGTTGCAAATCGAATATTTCCTGAAATTCGTAACGAATTCGGGTTCGTCAGCTGCAATTTGCTCATCTCTAGTCATAATGAAATTTTCTGTTAAAATGTAATAGTAGCTCTGAAAACAATAGTGCCACATAGTGAATCAAACTGCCCCATACTGTAAAATGTTCAAATTTATACTCCACACATTAACAAAGCCCCCAGAAAAATCCATATAGTAATAATGCCCTAATTATGCCTTGTAAAGCACCCTCACACAAGCATCTAAATTCTCTGGGGCACTGCTGTCAATCCATCTCCCCCTTACCCCATACTCCTCCTGAGTCTTCTTTTCTACTATGAATTTGCTTTTTTATTTTTCCCTTCCCCCACCAAATTTTTGTAGGCATTTTTTTCTTGCTTTTGGTTTTGCTTATGTGTGACATATTTATTATACTATCACAGGGGGTAGATAAATTTGGCTCGCAAAAAACAATATATCACTTTTGAATAACATTTTTTTTTTAGCACACATAAGCAGAAAACAATTAATGACTTCAGAACACCACTTTGTAACCCCACCTCCTCTCCTCTTTAAAAATAAAAATAAAATATATATATATATATATATATATATATATATATATGTAATGTCCCTGTACAGGACATGGTCCTGCACTACCCTTAGGCCCTGTCAGGTTGAGATGCTCAGTGACCTGGGGGCTCCCCAGCAAGGGCTCCCCCTGTTATTTCATAATGTTGTGTATAACACTTTACTGCCTAGACAGTCTCCTAATGTATATGTAGTACAACGGACCTGTGGGAGGTCTATAGGACCTGTGTAAGTCTGTCACATATTATGTTATACAGTCACATGATTTGTTGTCACATGTTCTCCCAGAGAGCACCAGCTCAACCTATGACTCGCAGCTTGACCAATGGGCTTTAGTCCAACCCTCCACTATATAAAGGGGCGACAATTACAATTCTCTCTCCTCTTCGGCTGCAAGCAGCTCATGGAGATTAAGTCTTTGCTGAGGAACAGTTAACACCAGAGATCTTAGTGCAAGTGATCAGCATCTGGAAGACCCCAAAAGCTACAGTCATTCCAGTAAGTCTTAATTCTATGTTTGCTGTCACTGAAACTAGTCAAGTCCTGCATATAGTCAAGTCAAGTCCAATCTCAAGTCAAGTTAATTACAAGTATATTGGTCCAGCAAACTGCAAGGTCCTTCTGGGTTCTGGCCACCTCTCTGGGAAATTTGGCCTTTGCTGTGAAGATAATTCCATCTGCCTTATACTAAGTAAAGCCTCCGTTTGACCATAACTGGTTGTGGACTCTCTTTTCCCTACTAGTAACTGGGATAGCGGAGGAACCGGGCGTGTTGTGTGTTGTGTGTTGACCCTAAAACCACACTGGCGTAACGAACACTAGGGGTTAACAACATCTTGCCCCCGTGGTTAAAACCATCTGATCCCACCACTCACACCGCTACACCCCCGGTCCCGCCATACACCCATGGGTCACCACAATCTTGGCGTCATGAACAGGATACGGGTGTGAGCCTTAACCACTCAACCACCCAGTCAAATCAAGTCAGGCCACCGATCAACAGTATACGAGTGTGTGAAATATGCAAGTTGCCGCAAGTCCTTCCCCCCAAGTCTGAACTGTGTCTAATAGAGAATTGCATCCAATTGCGACAAAGTGTGTGCCAGTGTCCCGCCCCCGGGCGTGGAAACAATGTTGTGGTGTCCAGCCCAAAATGGAACTTGAAAGGTCCCCCCCCCCCTTGTTGCCAGGGGGGCGGATGAAGAGGGTGCACCACTGAGTCACTTCCGGTTCCAGGCCCGGCTGATGACGTCCTTCTGGCAGGCGGCCATTTTGGTGAAGACCAGTGAAGTAAGCTGTGCGGAGCCCGTCGCCGAGGGAACAAAAGCAGGAAGTTCCTTGGACACAGCCATACAACGATTGCCGGTGGCTGTGCCTGGCTCTGGAGGTCCCAGTCAAGCACCCGCTGCAGCGCAGGCTCTGAAGACACCAACAAGCGCAAGTCAGCTGCAAGTCAGGTACCGGTGGTGAGTTGCATTAACCCCTTAGTGCTCAACAGTGTTCCCGAATACTTGTCATCATGTGGGGTTTCGCCATCCCAGGTATCTCAGGCCAGTCAGACTAGGCTGCTGCAGCATAGTGGAGACACACCACATGGGGGTCCAAGCCAACCCTGACCAAGCTGTTGCAGCAACCCCCTAAGCATCTTAAAGGGCCAGCTCACTCAAGTCATCTTAAAGGGCCAGTGCACCCCAATCATTTTTAAAGGGCCAGCACACCAAAATCATCTTAAGGTGACAACGTACTCAATTCCTCTTGTAAAGATGGCGCACTCAAATCATCTGAGTCCAGGGTCATCTACAGAAGTGCCTAGGCCTTCTCTGATTGCCCCAGAGGTTTGGCCTGATCATCGGGTACCAACAGGAGTACCCAGGAATACTCCAGCTGTCAAGGAGGTTTGGCCTAACCCTTGGGTACCAACTCAAGTGCCCCGGCCTACTCCTGCAGTGGTGGAGATTTGGCTAGAAGATCATGCACCAACTAGTAATCCCTCTGTGGCGCAAGTCGCTGCAGTGCAGGTGATGGTTACTGTCAGCCCCAACATCACCAATTCCAGGCTGTCCCATGTGTCCTGGGACACCTATGTTGACCTCATGCAAGGGGCCCAGTCTCGCAACCCTAGGTTCATCTCACAACCAAGGACCCCACCTGGTAGGCGAGACTGGGAAAGAAGCAGTCTAACTGATTTCTGTGTACAGTAAAAATAACCAGACTTGGTCGCAAGACTGTCTGACTGTTCTGCAGTAGCACCACTGTGTTGTTTCAGATCCTGCAAGGGTTCAAGATTTGTACCTGACAAGACTCTGTTAAGAAAAGTTCTTTTGTTTGCAACCAACCTTAGTAAGTAATGTGCCCGGCCCCGGCTGAGAGACTCCTTGAGATAGGAGATCCTATTAAGCTGCATGCCAGTCTTCTCAGGAAGGGGACCCTGAATTGACTGAACCATGAACTCCTTTTGTACATGGACTACTGAACAGTACATGAACTGTTGTGTAAATACTCAGATTAATATATTGTGGTTCAGAAAAATTGGTTACGGAGGTACACTGAAATGTTATGGTCCTATATTGTGTTATCAATGTCAGATAAAATGAATAAAGTTATTGTACACTAAAAGTGTGTATAGTAATTTCTGATGTCTGGTTATCTCCTTACATGGGTTTGTCCTGATACGGTCGGGAGGAGCACATGTCACCCCTACACCAGCATCTTGTACATGTATAAAATAGTATGTATAGTAAACTATAGTACACATAGTCGTGTACACAATAAAGGTACACAGTTATGTACACATAAGTAAAGTATACCTCAGTCACATACAGTGGTACTGTATCACTCACATTACACAATCTACTAACAGTCGTATGTCAACTGTATCTAATGTCATATATCATTATGTATGTTCTTGCGCAGGATGCTTTCCTGGCCAGGAAGTACTCCTGATACTAAACTAAAGCACATATTCAATATAAGGTAAAAGAAATGTCATAAAGTTATCTGTATTCATTGTCTAGCATAAATATGTCTAGAATAAACTAAAAATAGTATTCTGGGGAGATGTGTTTTAAATGCCAAGGGACCCCAGTAGCCAAGGCATTGGGCAGAGAGCCTCTGGCAACCCAATCCGCCATTGTGTAATTCATAGTCATAAGTCTAGTTGTGTATACAATGTCTAGTATATAGTCTAATAATGTACAGTATATCACATGCATAGTCAAAAATGTAATGTTATGTCTAGTAAACTGTTATGTAAGTCAGTAAGTGCATAGTGAAAGGTCCTTACAAGTAAAGTAAACTTTTATGCACAAGTTGAATGTCATCGTTAATCCTGTCCGACCCCAAAACGAAGCGTGCATGGACAATTTATGCAAAGACTCTAATGTTATTTCACCAGCCTGAAATGGACGTTTGTGCAAAAATGCCGCAGGACTGCATCTGGCCCCGCAGCCACTTCGTTCCTGACATAACCTACATCGAGGACGACTTGTTTTAAATCCGACTAACTCTCCATTTTACTAAGAAAACCCTTTAAAAAGGGGCGTGGTTACTGAAAAGGGACATTTTCACAAAAAAACAACATATTTACTAAGGTTTCCACACAAAATATGGTAATCCAATCATCTGTAACGGCGGACAGAGGTCCCCTCACCTGCCTCCGTCCATCTCCCGGCATCTCCTGCTCTGGTCTGAGATCGAGCAGACCAGAGCAGGAGATAGCTGATAATACTGAAAACACAAAAATAAAATTGGCCGTGTCCTTAAGGGGTTAAATACCTTGATAAATGTCCCCCATTCATTTTTTTCACACATATCAAGAATTATTCTTAATTAAAACCTTTCTCAGTAAGTTCTTACTGTTTAATGGCTGCCCAGCCTCTTCCTTTTCCTTTGTATGCAGTGCATCATGTTACTTCCTACAGTGCACCCTGGTTTTTTGAAAATGGGGCACTGTAAAGGATGCAAGATGGCTGGGTGGGCACCTTTTTCATGGATGACTGAAAGTAGTGGCAGGAGCCCGAACATACTATTGAATGGGTAATAGATGCTGGGAGTCATTGAGTCTGTGCTGGAGGGGGGCACACTTGGGTACAGATTGTCACACAGTTACGTCTGTAGCCTGAGATTAGCGGTCACTAGACAACGATGATAAGTCCTTATTTGTCAGAATTTTCTTGAAATGCACTAATAAAATAATAAAAGGCTTTGCAGACAATAGTAGTACTCTGTATTAATTTTTAATAGGCATGAAGGTGTGAGCTGTACATATTTGCTGCCATTTTTTTTGTTTGTGTGCTACTATTTATTACTATTTACTAAACAAATCTTACTTTATATATATGGGCTGTTTATGACCAAGTATTTTCTGCAAAATGTGTCTAGTCAATTTTAAATATGATGATTGTGAAAGCATACTACTTGCCATGTAAAAAATGAAAGGAAAAAGCAGTGGCGATTTTTATGAAGTTTGTCACTTTTATGGATGCATGTGTAAATTTACTAAATTTAGGTTATGCAGCATAAAATTAAAATTATGAACAAACATTTGATTTGTGGAATGTATTCATTTGAAAGTAGAGCAGAGTAAATTTATGGTAATTATTCATTCTTCAATATGGTGTTTTCTTGGCGGAATGTATTGATCTTTCTAACATCTTTTTCCCATTCAGATAATATAAAATAGGTTTAAAGTAAGTGCCTAGCACAAAACTTTTTTCTGTCCTACTGCTGGCGTGCGTGAGCGGATGGAGAGGAACTATTTGAAACAATGGTTATGTTGCAAAGGCATTGCTTTACTTCATAAATCCCCAAAATGGTTGCATTTTTCTATCTGCTTGATCACAAGGTAGAAGCAACCTGTAAATAAAAGTGCATTGATCCCTTTGACTGCCACTGAGCATGGAATCTTCAGTTCTTTCAGTATATTTCCTCAACTATCAAGTAGTAGCTATTGGTTTTATGCTTTTTAACTATTCTAATGCCCCCTCCATGCAAGACAAATAGCCTTGAACTTAAAGGGGTACTCTGCCGAAAAACATCTTATCTCCTATCCAAAGAAAAGGGGATAAGATGTCTGATTGCGGGGGTCCCGCGGCACCCCAGTCATCCATGCACGGAGCGTACTCAGCTCCTACAGCCTTGCCCCACCATGCCTCCTCCATTCATGTCTATGGGAGAAGGCATGATGGCTACGTACTAGCTATCACACCTTCTCCCACAGACATGAATGGAGGGGCCGTGACGTGACATCACAAATAGGGAACCTCCAAACTTCTGTGTTCTGGATGCCGCCGCTGCCGGCCTGGAGACCAGACATCTATCTTTTGGATAGGGGATAAGATGTTTTTCGGCGGAGTACCATTTTAAAATCTACCTTTTGTGTACATTTATGCAGGTTTTTATGTGGTTGTGGTGGATAAGGGTACATGCAAATCTAGAATTTTTGGATCTGGCAGCCAGATATGGCAGGAGAATTGAAAAACGTCTGATAGTACTCCTCTGTGCTCTCTCCTGTCTGATAGCACTCCTCTGTGCTCTCTTCTGTCTGATAGCACTCCTCTGTGCTCTCTCCTGTCTGATAGGACTCCTCTAGGCTCTCTCCTGTCTGATAGGACTCCTCTATGCTCTCTCCTGTCTGATAGGACTCCTCTGTGCTCTCTCCTGCCTGAAAGGACTCCTCTGTGCTCTCTTCTGTCTGATAGGACTCCTCTGTGCTATCTTCTGTCTGATAGGACTCCTCTGTGCTCTCTACTGTCTTATAGGACTCCTTTGTGCTCTCTCCTGTCTGAAAGTACTCCTCTGTGCTCTCTCCTGTCTGATAGGACTCCTCTGTGCTCTCTCCTGTCTGATAGGACTCCTCTGTGCTCTCTTCTGTCTGATAGGACTCCTCTGTGCTCTCTTCTGTCTGATAGGATTCCTCTGTGCTCTCTACTGTCTTATAGGACTCCTCTGTGCTCTCTCCTGTCAGATAGTACTCCTCTGTGTTCTTTCCTGTCTAATAGGACTCCTCTATGCTCTCTCCTGTCTTATAGGACTCCTCTGTGCTCTCTCCTCTCTGATAGGATTCCTCTGTGCTCTCTTCTGTCTGATAGCACTCCTCTGTGCTCTCTTCTGTCTGATAGTACATCTCTGTGCTCTCTCCTGTCTGATAGCACTCCTCTGTGCTCTCTTCTGTCTGATAGTACTCCTCTGGGCTCTCTCCTGTCTGATATAACTCCTCTGTGCTCTCTCCTGTCCTATCAGACACAGAGGAGTACTAGCCCACCCTCACTTACTGGACTTTTTTCATGCCTGTGCTTCAGTTTGGACAAAGCCATGATTTTATAAGCCGTGATTTCTATAAAAAGAAAATAACATTTTCTTATGAAGTATATTAAAAGGGTTAATATTTTGCCAAGATCTACAACATATAAAAAGTTTTTGTATCCGAGGGTGCCCATTTAAGTTAACCCTAACCCACCCACATTTGTGAGGGTCAGGGTTTTTGTTTAAAGTCCCCTGCATGTCTATGGGACTTCCTGTACCTTACTCCACAGAAATTGTTATGCATTGTAAAGAACTCTAAAACCTCACTTCAAGCACACAAACAAGATTGATGGAATATTCAGTTTTTTCAGTATATTTCCTCAACTATCAAGTAGTAGCTATTGGTTTTATGCTTTTTAACTATTCTAATGCCCTCCATGCAAGACAAATAGCCTTGAACTTAAAGGGGTACTCTGCCAAAAAACATCTTATCTCCTATCCAAAGAAAAGGGGATGAGATGTCTGATCGCGGGGGTCCCGCGGCACCCCAGTCATCCATGCACGGAGCGTACTCAGCTCCTACAGCCTTGCCCCACCATGCCTCCTCCATTCATGTCTATGGGAGAAGGCATGATTGCTATGTACTAGCTATCACACCTTGTCCCACAGACATGAATGGAGGGGCCGTGACGTGACATCACAAATAGGGAATCTCCAAACATTCGTGTTCTGGATGCCGCCGCTGCCGGCCTGGAGATTGCCGGGCTTCCCCCGGGACCAGACATCTATCTTTTGGATAGGGGATAAGATGTTTTTCGGCGGAGTACCCCTTTAAAATCTACCTTTTGTGTATATTTATGCAGGTTTTGTCGGCCCTTTTATTAATGGCCTATCCTAAGGAAAGGCCATAAATATCTGGTTAGGGGGGTTTGATAACCGACAACCTTGCTGATCAGCTGTTTGTCAGAGCTGCAGAGCTTACATACACAAAAAAAGAACAGAGATGGTAGCAGACTGATGCATATATTGTGTAGTGGTTGTGGTGGATAAGGGTATATGCAAATCTAGAATTTTTAGATCTGGCAGCCAGATATGGCAGGAGAATTGAAAAACGTCTGATAGTACTCCTCTGTGCTCTCTCCTGTCTGATAGCACTCCTCTGTGCTCTCTCCTGTCTGATAGTACTCCTCTGTGCTCTCTCCTGTCTGATAGGACTCCTCTATGCTCTCTCCTGTCTGATAGGACTCCTCTGTGCTCTCTCCTGTCTGATATGAGTCCTCTGTGCTCTCTCCTGTCTGAAAGGACTCCTCTGTGCTCTCTTCTGTCGGATAGGACTCCTCTGTGCTCTCTTATGTCTGATAAAACTCCTCTGTGCTCTCTACTGTCTTGTAGGACTCCTCTGTGCTCTCTCCTGTCTGATAGTACTCCTCTGTGCTCTCTCCTGTCTGATAGGACTCCTCTGTGTTCTCCCCTGTCTGATAGGAGTCCTCTGTGCTCTCTTCTGTCTGATAGGAGTCCTCTGTGCTCTCTACTGTCTTATAGGACTCCTCTGTGCTCTCTCCTGTCTGATAGGACTCCTCTGTGCTCTCTCCTCTCTGATAGGACTCATTTGTGCTCTCTTCTGTCTGATAGCACTCCTCTGTGCTCTCTTCTGTCTGACAGTACTCTACTGTGCTGTCTTCTGTATGATAGGACTCCTCTGTGCTCTCTCCTCTCTGATAGGACTTGTCATGATTCGGCTTGCTGGATGTGGATCCTCTGTGTCAGCGAGGGATTGGCGTGGACAGTGTCGGTGGACCGGTTCTAAGATGCTACTGGTATTCACCAGAGCCCGCCGCAAAGCGGGATGGTCTTGCTGCGGCGGTAGCAACCAGGTCGTATCCACCGGCAACGGCTCAACCTCGCTGATTGCTAAGAAGGCGTGGGACAGAAGGACTAGGCAGAGGCAAGGTCAGACGTAGCAGAAAGTCGGGGCAGGCGGCAAGGTTCGTAGTCAATATGGATAGCAGAAGATCTGGAAACACAGGCTTTGGACAACACTAAACGCTTTCACTGGCACAAGGCAACAAGATCCGGCAAGGAAGTGCAGGGGAAGTGAGGTAATATAGCCAGGGAGCAGGTGGAAGCTAATTAGGCTAATTTGGCCAGGCACCAATCATTGGTGCACTGGCCCTTTAAATCTTAGAGAGCTGGCGCGCGCGCGCCCTAAGGAGTGGAGCCGCGCGCGCCAGGACATGACAGCCGGGGGCCGGGACAGGTAAGTGACTTGGGATGCGATTCGCGAGCGGGCGCGTCCCGCTATGCGAATCGCATCCCCGCCGGCAATGTCAGTGCAGCGCTCCCGGTCAGCGGATCTGACCGGGGCGCTGCAGAGAGAGGAATGCCGCGAGGGCTCCGGGGAGGAGCAGGGACCCGGAGTGCTCGGCGTAACAGTACCCCCCCCCTTAGGTCTCCCCCTTTTTTTGTCCGGCAATTGCTTCACATGGGAGTGATTGTAAGGTTTCCTCAAAGGCAGGCAGTTCAGCAGGAGTGGGAATGGGGAGGGAGGGCAGAGGGTGAAGCTTGGCACGGGGCAGGGTGTCACCAGGACGGGGGCTATGAGGAGGCACGGCACAGTCCTGATAGGCCTTGGGGAGACTAGGCCCAGGAGGAGACACTGAGGCCCGACAGACAGGACTGGGAGAAGAGGTGAGGCATCTCTTACGGCAAGCAGGGCCCCAATTCTTGATCTCCCCGGTGGTCCAGTCAAGGGTGGGAGAATGATGCTGGAGCCATGGCAGACCGAGGAGGACTTCAGAGGTACAGTTGGGAAGGACGAACAATTCGATCTTTTCGTGATGGGGTCCAATGCACATTAAGAGAGGTTCTGTGCGGTAACGCACAGTACAGTCCAACTTCACTCCATTGACGGAAGAAATGTAGAGCGGCTTGACGAGACGGGTCACCGGGATGCAGAACTTATTCACCAAAGAGTCCAGAATAAAATTTCCAGAAGCACCAGAGTCCAAGCAGGCCACGGCTGAGAGGGAGGAGTTGGCAGAAGGAGAAATCCGCACGGGCACAGTGAGACGTGGAGAAGCAGATTTCGTACCAAGAGACGCCACACCCACGTGAGCTGGGTGCGTGCGTGCGTTTCCCAGACGTGGAGGGCGAATAGGGAAATCCACCAAGAAGTGTTTGGTACTGGCGCAGTACAGAGATAAATTGTTATCCCTACGGCGAGTCCTCTCTTCGTGGGTCAGGCGAGACCGATCCACTTGCATAGCCTCCTCGGCAGGAGGCACAGGGGTAGATTGCAGGGGATACTGTGAGAGAGGTGCCCAGAGATCAAAGTCTTTTTCCTGGCGGAGCTCCTGGTGTCTCTCAGAAAAACGCATGTCAATGCGGGTGGCCAAATGGATAAGTTCTTGCAGGTTGGCAGGAATCTCTCGTGCGGCCAGCACATCCTTGATGTTACTGGATAGGCCTTTTTTAAAGGTCGCACAGAGAGCCTCGTTATTCCAAGATAATTCGGAAGCGAGAGTGCGAAATCGGATGGCGTACTCGCCTACTGAAGAATTACCCTGGACCAGGTTCAGCAGGGCAGTCTCGGCAGAAGAAGCTCAGGCTGGTTCCTCGAAGACACTACGGACTTCAGCGAAGAAGGACTGGACTGAGGCTGTGGCAGGATCATTGCGGTCCCAGAGCGGTGTGGCCCAAGACAAGGCCTTTCCAGAAAGAAGGCTCACTACGAACGCCACCTTAGACCGTTCTGTAGGAAATTGGTCCGACAACATCTCCATATGTAGGGAACATTGAGATAAGAATCCACGGCAGAGTCTAGAGTCCCCATCAAATTTGTCCGGCATGGACAAGCGGAGGCTAGGAGCAGCCACTCGCTGCGGAGGAGGTGCAGGAGCTGGCGGAGGAGATGGTTGCTGCTGTAGCAGTGGCAGAAGTTGCTGTAACGTGGCGGTCAACTGCGACAGCTGCTGTCCTTGTTGGGCAATTTGCTGCGATTGCTGAGCGACCACCGTGGTGAGGTCAGCGAGACTCGGCAGCTGCACCTCAGCGGGATCCATGGCCGGATCTACTGTCACGATTCGGCTAGCTGGATGTGGATCCTCTGTGTCAGCGAGGGATTGGCGTGGACTGTGTTGGTGGACCGGTTCTAAGATGCTACTGGTATTCACCAGAGCCCGCCGCAAAGCGGGATGGTCTTGCTGCGGCGGTAGCAACCAGGTCGTATCCACCGGCAACGGCTCAACCTCGCTGACTGCTGAGAAAGTGTGAGACAGAAGGACTAGGCAGAGGAAAGGTCAGACGTAGCAGAAGGTCGGGGAAGGCGGCAAGGTTCGTAGTCAATATGGATAGCAGAAGATCTGGAAACACAGGCTTTGGACAACACTACACGCTTTCACTGACACAAGGCAACAAGATCCGGCAAGGAAGTGCAGGGGAAGTGAGGTAATATAGCCAGGGAGCAGGTGGAAGCTAATTAGGCTAATTGGGCCAGGCACCAATCATTGGTGCACTGGCCCTTTAAATCTTAGAGAGCTGGCCTGCGCGCGCCCTAAGGAGCGGAGCCGCGCGCGCCAGGACATGACAGCCGGGGGCCGGGACAGGTAAGTGACTTGGGATGCGATTCGCGAGCGGGCGCGTCCCGCTATGCGAGTCGCATCCCCGCCGGCAATGTCAGTGCAGCGTCAGCGGGTTTGACCGGGGCGCTGCAGAAAGAGGAACGCTGCGAGCGCTCCTGGGAGGAGCAGGGACCCGGAGCGCTTGGCGTAACAGGACTCCTCTGTGCTCTCTCCTGTCTGATAGTACTCCTCAGTGCTCTCTTCTGTCTGATAGACCTCCTCTGTGCTCTCTCCTCTCTGATAGGACTCATCTGTGCTCTCTTCTGTCTGATAGCACTCCTCTGTGCTCTCTTTTGTCTGATAGTACTCCTCTGTGCTCTCTCCTGTCTGAAAGCACTCCTCTGTGCTCTCTCCTGTCTGATAGCACTTCTCTGTGCTCTCTTCTGTCTGATAGTACTCCTCTGGGCTCTCTCCTGTCTGAAAGCACTCCTCTGGGCTCTCTCCTGTCTGATAGCACTCCTCTGTGCTCTCTTCTGTCTGATAGTACTCCTCTGTGCTCTCTCCTGTCTGATAGGACTCCTTTGTGCTCTCACCTTTCTAATAGGAGTCCTCTGTGCTGTCTTCTGTCTGATAGGACTCCTCTGTGCTCTCTCCTGTCTGATAGGACTCCTCTGTGCTCTCTCCTGTCCTATCAGACAGAGAGGAGTACTAGCCCACCCTCACTTACTGGACTTTTTTCATGCCTGTGCTTCAGTTTGGACAAAGCTATGATTTTATAAGCCGTGATTTCTATAAAAAGAAAATAACATTTTCTTATGAAGTATATTAGAAGGGTCAATGTTTTGCCAAGATCTACAACATATAAAAAGTTTTTGTATCCGAGGGTGCCCATTTAAGTTAACCCTAACCCACCCACATTTGTGAGGGTCAGGGTTTTTGTTTAAAGTCCCATGCATCTCTATGGGACTTCCTGTACCTTACTCCACAGAAATTGTTATGCATTGTAAAGAACTCTAAAACCTCACTTCAAGCACACAAACAAGATTGATGGTAAACTACTGTAATCGTAACATGACACTTAAACTCAAGGTATTAAAGAAAGTGTACAGTACCCGTTATCTACCTTTGTGTATAAAGCTTATAGTCAGACCTCAGCTGATCGTAAATCCTAAAACTCTACAAGAAATGAAGATATACAGCTCTACAATGCAACAGATGTCCCACTGTTGTATGTCATCACTAATTCATAGAGACTTCTTGCTTTGATGTCTATATAAAGGCTTTGGATCACTTTATTGGCTTTAATACCGAGCCATTTCACAAAAGGGTGCAGAGATATATAATTCTGATATATATATATATATATATATATATATATATATATATATATATGTATATATATATATATATATATATATATATATATATATATATATATATTCTGGTGCTATCAGAGAAGCTAGCATTCCACTATAATGAAAGAGCATCTAAATCTGGACTCTAGTATCACAAGTGGTCCCTTAATTCAGTAAGTATCACTTATTAAAGTATCATTATATACCTCCAAAAGGAACAATAGCTGATAAAAAAAAAAAGTATTAGGATAAAATAACAAAAGAAAGTTATGTTGATTTATGTCATCTCCAAGGCCATCCCCAGTGTTTATAATGATTTGTGACCATGATAAAACTGCCCAGAAACAGCAAACTGTCGAATTTCTGAAGGAATTAATATTCCCACTGTAGACATAAACAGAGCCATAATTCTATGAAGAGCTCCCAGTATAGCCACAATAAAGACAAATGAGGGAGTGCAGTGTTGTGGGGAGATAAAGGGAATTGCTGAGTTATTGCCGCTAATGACGTGAAGTCCAAACACTAAGAAAACCATAGAGAATCAACATAACACAATAAATTAATTACTTGGGACACTTTATATACTTCAAACATGTCTTTTTACTACTAAAAACCAAAACTGACATGATTTCTTATGTGCAGTAGCTAAGCTTATGACTGACTGTTGCATATATATACGTTTATTCTCTGTTCACTTAGTCTAATGCCTCTATTGGTAATTTTTTTTTACACAGTGGTAATTACAAAATATATCATATTCAGATCTGAAGAAAAACATACATAACTCAAAATAACAACCAACCAAATGAAAACTTAAAACAGTATGGAAAAAAGTCAGAATGTTGCTGTAAGGTTGTTAGTGCAGTATGTCCTGCCACGTGACCTGCTAGTAAATCCACTCTCTATTTTTGCAATCTTATGGATGCCCGATGTGAATGACATTGGCCCTCATTTACTATTCTAAACCTGACCTCTTTTGTCGGGTTTTTTTGTGCATCTTTGTCTGCGCCATGTCGCAGACATCGTGCGCCAGTCTGCGACACTATGCAACATTTTTTCCCGACGGACCCGATGTGGATTCTCCCAAACCCGAAAAAGGGGCGTAACCCGACATTTCTGAGCTTTCCCAAGTAT
Organism: Hyla sarda; assembly: GCF_029499605.1. Lineage (NCBI taxonomy): Eukaryota > Metazoa > Chordata > Amphibia > Anura > Hylidae > Hyla > Hyla sarda. Next base: position 257,431,212 of record NC_079190.1, read on the forward strand.
TTATTAAGGTTTCCAACCCGAATTTGTTGAATTGTTGTGGATTTTTTCCCGACAGCTCAGAGGAGTTGGAAACCAAAACCTACAAAACCCACGCGCGACAAACAGGATGCAACATAATAATAAATACCAGGGGAAAAAAGCAGTCGGGTAAGAAAGCAACATAGACTTACAACCCGATTTTCTTAGTAAATGAGGGCCATTGTCTTTTGCACATGCAGATGCAAATCAAAAAATGTTGCAGTATCTTGTAATACCTTTTTTATTGGACTAACAGCATTTTGTAGAGACAAGCTTTCGGGATTCCCCCCTTTATCAAGTCCAAAGCAAATCTAAGCTAACAAGCAGAAGACACAGGTTACATGGAAATTGTAAAGAATAGTGCCAATTGTACCCAACTTTGCTCAGGATAGGAATTACACAGAGCGACCAAGTTGGCATTTTGTTCTGGCTGTATGACTTTTATATGTTCCCACAATAAAAAGTTCCTGATTAACCATGAGCATTGCGATAGACATTCCTGTTTTCTCCAGAGTGATCAAGTTGGTTAGCAACATGTAATCACTGTAAGAAAACTACAGCACTCCAAATTGCATAGAAGTTCATTATTGATGTAACGCTGCTGGTTGGCAACCACCAGTGATCCATGTGTCCTGGTCTTTACCAGGCTGTGCCTGCTTTGTTCACTAGGGTCCGTGAGTGAGCACAGGCTTAATCTGATAGAGACAAGGTGCTTTCACTTTTGGATCCTCCTCCAATTGCTGCCAGGAACTCCCTCAGCTTGCAGCTTGTTCCAGCCAGCCTGCACCTGTAGCCATCTTGACTAGCTGTTCTCACAGCTTCTTCTATAAACACCTGTTCAGCTCTGCTGTGTCTGATGCCATCTTTAGTGTCAGTTTGCCCTATTCTGCCTGTCTGGCCTGTTGCCACTTGTGGCACAGTGGGTCCACACCTGTGGGGTAGTGCTGAGCGCAAAAATTTATTGTGAATTCTGCATATTTGCATATCCGGGAATATGGCGAATATAGCTCTATATATTCGTAATAAAGAATATTCATTTTTTTTTTCACACAGAACACATCACAGTGATCTCATCCCTCCCTGCTTCCAGTTTGTGGTCTAAAGAAGATCTCCTATACTATTTACTGTATTAGACTGGAGAGGGAATATTCGTGAATATGAGAATATGCGAATATTCGCAAATATTTGCAAATATCCTCATATTCGCGAATATGGTCACTAAAATTAGATAGGTAGAGAGATAGTGACGATATTTGCGAATAAGACATGACAATATCCAAAATGAAAAATGTCATAGACCCATTATCACTTCTGTATAGACCAAGAATAGACAAAAATTAGGAGATAGATAGATGGATAGATAGATAATATAGATAGAAAGATAGGTAGATAGTTATCCGCATACGCACATGCCCATTTACGCAAAGCGAAAAAAAGCTTGAGTATGTCGAATATGCAAATTTTGCGAATATAGGGCTAGTATTCATCAATATATTCGCAAAATATCGCGAAGTCGATATGGCTTATGCCGCTCATCACTACCGTGGGGCATACATTCGAATTTTTTATTAGTAAGGCTAGAAGTGACATTTCAACCCTTAAGCTGGGGCCACACATTGTTATGAACAAGACCTGGGAGAGCTGAAATGTCAGCAAATGATTTCCATCTTCTAAAAAAAAAATAAAAAAAAAATACTAAAACGTAGGCTCAATGCTGGTCTTTCCTTATTTGTGTGGAGCAGGAGCAGATATGATTGCCTAATTTTTATCGAGAGTGTTGAATTTATTTTCGTGTCTTAGGAGGAAGCTATCATTTCTGTGGTACGTGGATGAACCTCCTTGCTTTCTGCCAAAGAATATATGTTAGATATGGTCTATGAATCTTATTATTATACTGTGACTCCGTAGTGACTCATTCTAGTTTTAGAGAAGGGTAAAACCTGTTATCCTATTTGAAATGTGATGAATGCTTTTCTGTCTAGATTATTCTACTATCATATTGTCAGTTTAGAAAGGAAGACTATTATTTTAGCTGTTCAGGTCTTCAGTTTTATACTGAGATAAAATCTCAAACCCGTGGGCTCCTCCAATCAAAAACCCTGGTAAAACAAAAGACAATTTTGAGCGTGAATTCTGTACATTCAAAAGATCCGCTGATATCACTGTACTTGTGATGGGACATACTATATCTGTTCTCTGCTGTGGCTGCTACAGGGGAAATAAATTATTTTATCGCACCCACACAAAATATTGGGAACTTTGTAAGAAATGGCTAGTGGGAGCCTGCCAGAGCAATAACTACTCTTTTGTATGACTCTAAACTTCGACATTCTGGCTAATAACCAGGGTAATCTCTGTTCTATTACATTCTTCAAGGGGTACTCCGGAGAGAATTTCTTATTTTTTTTTAAATCAACTGGTGCCAGAAAGTTAAACAGATTTGTATATTACTTTGATTAAAAAAGCTTAATCCTTCCAGTACTTATACAGCGGAAATATATTTATTTTTTTATTTCTTTTCTGTCTTTCCACAGTTCTCTCTGCTGACACCTCTGTCCATGTCAGGAATTGTCCAGAGCAGAAACAATTCCCCATAGCTAACCTATCCTGCTCTTGACAGTTCCTGACATAAACAGAGGTGTCAGAAGAAAGCACTGTGTTCGGACAGAAAAGAAAATAACTTCATCTGTATTACACAGCAGCTGATATGTACTGGGAGGATTAATATTTTTTTTCAATAGAAGTCATTTACAAATCTGTTTAACTTTCTGGCACCAGTTGATTTTAAATAATGTTTTCCACTGGAGTACCCCTTTAAAGGGGTACTCCAGTGGAAAACTTTTTTTTTTTTTAAATCAACTGGTGCCAGAAAGTTAAACAGATTTTTAAATTACTTCTATTAAAAAATCTTAATCCTTCCAATACATTTTATGGGCTGTATACTACAGAGGAAATGCTTTTCTTTTTGGATTTCTCTGATGTCATGACCACAGTGCTCTCTGCTGACCTCTGCTGTCCATTTTTGGAACTGTCCAGAGCAGAAGAAAATCCCCATAGCAAACATATGCTGCACTGGACAGTTCCTAAAATGGACAGCAGAAGTCAGTAGAGAGCACTGTGGTCATGACATCAGAGAAATCCAAAAAGAAAAGCATTTCCTCTTCCACGGGAGTACCCCTTTAAGCTCTAATTTACCAAATGAACAAAGTTTGTCATGTTCATGCAAACTCTAGTGGTAAGAATAACTGTATGTGTCCTATGGCACCACACTATTTGCATGCTGACTGCAGTTGCAGTGTAGTGTCCCAAAGCATGATTTTGTGGCTGGGCTTGTAAAGGTTCCTGTTCACTCCAGTATTTGTCATGTTTATACGCAGAGCTGTAAATGTATTTTACTTTTTATTACCTGTACCCATATTACTGGCAGACAGTTAAAGGGTTACTATTTAGTTACCACACAGACACTACATATAGCTTCCATGAATTAGGAAAGACTGCCACCTACTGATAATTTGTGGTACTGTTCACATTTAGTATTACATGGAAGATTCTAGAATATATAAGGGACAGATGTTGATAGCCCTTTTATACACCCAGTACAACTCAGTACATGTTAGTGAATAGTACTAGTTAAGTTGACACAGAGAGGATGGTCACAGAAGCTTTGAATTAATGCCAGTGGTATGGGACATTATCTAACACTAATTACTGCAGGTTCCATCCAGGTTTAGTAAAATCGAAAAACATTATTTTTATGTTCAGCCCAGCGGCTTTGCTGGTTTACTGTGACAAAAGAATCAAGTTTCTCTGCACAGCAGCACAACTTAACACTTTCACTGCAGGTCTGCCACAAACTGAATATTTTCTGAAAGTTTAGACCCTTAGACACTAGACTTCTAGATATGTACTGTATGGATATGTAAGAGAATATACGTAGACTATCATTAGTCAGAAAATAAATAACACAAACTGTACCAATTTAATGCAGTAGTTCTTGAAGAAATTAGCTTAAAACACAGCTATTTCATTGTTCTTCCTTGTTGTCAATTTATTTCTTTAGCTATAGTTTGATCCTTTCTTGGACCTAAATGTTCCCTTGTTGTTGTGAGTACAGCTGTATATATCATAGGTTTAGTAGTGCAACTGTATAAACCTACCTGTTTTTAACATATGTGAAAAAACATTACACTATAACTTTTTACCTCTGCAAGATTTAATCAGATGCTTCAGAGTACTCTATGTATTTGTAATATGTTGTTATGTTTTTGAAAATTCAATAAAAGGCTTGTAAAACCGAAAGTTTGGAAAGACCGGTGTCCCCCACAGTCGTCTCTTTGTCTCTTCTATATAATTGAGTGGACATATACATTTGCAGAAATATACTACGCCAGGTGTTTACAATACGTATAGTCCCATACCTTAAAGATCTTACTTCTCTCGATCATGGGACATGGTATAACATTCTCTCAACATTTAAATGGACCCATGGGTTTCCTATTAATCATGACTGGGTTTGAAGGTGTCTGGTAATTGATATGTAATGGCCTTCCCCAATGGTTTGTTATTGATGTTTTATTAGAGATCACTTGTCTTAAATCAGGATTTGTCCTGTGAATGTTCCAATTGTCTTTATCACATGACTTGTTTGTCATATGTCACTATCAGGTGAATATTAGTTCCCTTACATTTTGGTGTTAATCCAAACTGCCAATCCCGTCCTTGCATTGTGATCTGTAGTTTTCATTGGTACCATTATTGTTTACCAGAATTGATGAGTAATGGTTCCTGAAATTAAGGAAGTGGATCTGCGCTTCACTCATTCTCTATAGAGAGGGACTGCTCTTTAAATCAATGCAGTGTTGGCCGTGCATGTGCGGTATGTTATGTACAGAATTGGGAGAATATTTAATGTTAAAGGGGTACTCCAGTGGAAAACTTTTTCTTAAATGAACTGTTGCCAGAAATTTAAACAGATTTGTAGATTACTTCTATTTAAATCCTTTCAGTACTTATTAGCAGCTGTATGCTACAGAGGAAATTTTTTCTTTTTTAATTTCTTTTTTGTCTTGCTTTCTTCTGTTCAGGACAGTTCCTGATGCGGGCATCAGGTGTCAGCAGAGAGCACTGTGATAACACCAAAGAAAGAGAAATACTGTATAGAGTGCACACCACATAAATATAATAATCAATAATCTTTATTATTTACCAAATGCAATACAAATTACACATAAAGGGCTAAAACCAATTAAAAAGCTAAACAAAGCATGACCCAACATGGGAGAGGGGCCATGAATCCCCCCTCACCAATGTCCTGTCCCTGTAATATACTCACTCCGTGTGGCTGTAGGTGCACAATATCAAGTATAGCAACTGCTAAACAACTCTGAATAGTAACAAGCAGGTACAATATGACTACTGAATAAGAAGATTAAATAAGTGCAAACAGAGTATATAATATCACCAAATATTGGCAGCCACAGACAGAGGAACCATAACGATGTACACAGGGACAGGACCCCAGATCCCCACGCGTTCCGTCACAATCGGTGACTTCCTCAGGGGTGTTGTGGCCATAGTGCCCCCTCATCCTATTTATATGTCTGTAACATAATGATCATACCTGTCAGGTGAGTCTGTAACCATTGCGCCGCATTGTGTGAATATCGGCGTGGACATCCGCCCCACACGCCCACTTCCGGTATCTGGCCGAGAGTGCCATTCAGATTAATGCCAGCACATCTGATCATGTGACCCTGAGGGTCACATGACTGGATCGCTGCTTCCCCATTCTAAACTGTCTCGCGCGAATCCATCGCGCTCGGCAGTATGGTGACCCACGTGACCCATCTGGTCACATGGGTCCCCCATGTGATCACATGTATTGAAATAACTTTATAGATCGCGCACGCTTGGTTCAATTTTGCGCATGCGTGCCCTAATAGTCTGATTTTTCCAAATTTTTACTGCAAGATGGTGAGTGAAAATTCGCTCTGTATTTACCAAATTATGACATAAGCAATGCACCACATCTGCCAGTGTGAACATAGAGTATACTGAAATACATCAAAATTAATAATAAAACATAATTCTAAACTTACAATTATCCCCAAAATTAATAATTAAAATATATTACATGTGATATATTATGTGTCATATAAGATGAATAGATAAAAGGAAAACGTGTAACATATAATATATTGTGTGTCATATGGTGAAGAAATACTCAAAATATAAATGAAAAAGGAAATAAAATAAAATAAAGTGCACTATAATATTATAAATATTATAACTATAATATTATAAGTAATCAAGATAAATAAATCTGAATATAATATTAACGTACAATAAAGATGTATTTTTTAGCATTATGCTAGATATTATTGAAATATACTAAATATAATACTCAACATTATGTATATATTTTTTATTTATTATTGTATATCTGTTGTATCTCATAGTACATTACTATACATTATATATCCATTAATACCAATAAATACTAACAATGCTAATCATTAGGGATGTACTGGTTGATGATAGTAAATACCAATTGATCAATCATGAAAACAATTCATCAATTCTCATCAATCAGTAATTTAATATAATTCATTTCAAATATATAAAAGAATAACATAATTAGACATCCAAATGTGCTACAATAACCCCTTATTCTCCCATTCATATGTTCACCATTGGCAGATGTAGGTGCACCGCTACTATCCCAAGGGCGATTCACTCACACCTAGTCTTAGACCCATATCACATAGACTATTAAGGTCACCTCCATCCAATACGGCGCATGGTCCATGACTTCACCTGACTGGAACACAAAAATATAAAAATATGTATATATATATTGTTTCATAATTTATACTTCAACATTGATTCACAGTATAAATATGTGGCATAGTGTCTCTTCCTTCATCCAATTGCTCTATACTCGAGTCCATATGTAATGTCCCAAGAGAGTTTAAATCAGTAAGTCCATATTGGACGGTCTAAAAAAGACCTGTAAGTCTGCTCCTTGTCTGGATCATCTCAAAAGTGTCCAACCTCTATATTGAGGTCCATATTGCAGTCTCAGGTCCCATGGCATCAACAGGACTCCTTCTGTTAACAGTTTTTGTCCACTTGTTATATGTCACTTCATCCATATCTTTAGCAGTTAACCAAATCATGTGGAATTGAACCATTTTGCTCTTAGTTTTTCTCTTGTCTCCACTTGGAGCCGCTGGGCCCGTCTCGTCCTTTACATTCCATGATTCATCTTGTCCCCAGAATAAAAGGTATGTATATATATCCAATATATTCCTCCACTCCAATACTCCTCCAGATTCCAAGATATCTAGTCAGAAACCACATTGTTATTACCTCAGCAATTGTCATTGGCACAGGGTTAGGGCCTCCTGTGTTAAAACCAAAACCCTCCCCATGTGAGTGTATGATGTGAAGTGTGTATGTGAAATGACTGTTGAATATTAGTGAATGTGTACAGTGACGTAAGTGACTAAAATAAGAAGTGCGATAGTATCATATTGCGTACCTGTGCAGTTATGCTACCAGAAATATATGTGAGATGTAAAGATTAAAGGATATGGGTGCCAAACCCTCCACAACATGCGACCCACCCACCCCCAAACTCATATGAAGAATCCAGGGGTGCATAGGCCACACACCGCAGAAGGTCCAGCACCCACACTCCATATATATAATATATTATATATAAAAATAAATATATATAGATAGTAGTGCTCAGGTAACCTCCATCCATCCTAATCAGTGTACAATGTGTGAGTATTGTGAATGGGACTATGTGCATGACTACCCTTATTCCCTAATCACAAACAATATGCGTGAATAAGTGATAAGCGTGTCATGAACTGTGTGTATATGAGACTGTAACTAACCTGATAATGTTTTAATTAAGTGTTGATGTCCCTGTACCCCTAAAAATCACTGTGACATAACTCCCTACCACACCCAAAACCATCAATCTATACCTCCACTGCAAACTTGTCCCCTCACCTGTGTCTCCGAGCATCCATAAAAGGGGTCCACCTCCGTAATTCCTAGTGGATCTTCAATCTGAATGTACACATGTCTATAAAAACAAGAAAAATAACACAAACAGGGAAAGGGGAGGGAAGGGGGAATGGGGAAATAAGTAAAAGCAAGAAACAAACTAAAATGATTAATATGAGAGATCCCTGCTAAAGATATGGATGAAGTGCCATATAACAAGTGGACAAAAACTGTTAACAGAAGGAGTCCTGTTGATGCCATGGGACCTGAGACTGCAATATGGACCTCAATATGGAGATTGGACACTTTTGAGATGATCCAGACAAGGAGCAGACCTACAGGTCTTTTTTAGACCGTCCAATATGGACTTACTGATTTAAACTCTCTTGGGACATTACATATGGACTCGAGTATAGAGCAATTGGATGAAGGAAGAGACACTATGCCACATATTTATACTGTGAATCAATGTTGAAGTATAAATTATGAAACAATATATATACATATTTTTATATTTTTGTGTTCCAGTCAGGTGAAGTCATGGACCATGCGCCGTATTGGATGGAGGTGACCTTAATAGTCTATGTGATATGGGTCTAAGACTAGGTGTGAGTGAATCGCCCTTGGGATAGTAGCGGTGCACCTACATCTGCCAATGGTGAACATATGAATGGGAGAATAAGGGGTTATTGTAGCACATTTGGATGTCTAATTATGTTATTCTTTTATATATTTGAAATGAATTATATTAAATTACTGATTGATGAGAATTGATGAATTGTTTTTACGATTGATCAATTGGTATTTACTATCATCAACCAGTACATCCCTAATGATTAGCATTGTTAGTATTTATTGGTATTAATGGATATATAATGTATAGTAATGTACTATGAGATACAACAGATATACAATAATAAATAAAACATATATACATAATGTTGAGCATTATATTTAGTATATTTCAATAATATCTAGCATTATGCTAAAAAATACATCTTTATTGTACGTTAATATTATATTCAGATTTATTTATCTTGATTACTTATAATATTATAGTTATAATATTTATAATATTATAGTGCACTTTATTTTATTTTATTCAATTTCCTTTTTCATTTATATTTTGAGTATTTCTTCACCATATGACACACAATATATTATATGTTACCCGTTTTCCTTTTATCTATTTATCTTATATGACACATAATATATCACATGTAATATATTTTAATTATTAATTTTGGGGATAATTGTAAGTTTAGAATTATGTTTTATTATTAATTTTGATGTATTTCAGTATACTCTATGTTCACACTGGCAGATGTGGTGCATTGCTTATGTCATAATTTGGTAAATACAGAGCGAATTTTCACTCACCATCTTGCAGTAAAAATTTGGAAAAATCAGACTATTAGGGCACGCATGCGCAAAATTGAACCAAGCGTGCGCGATCTATAAAGTTATTTCAATACATGTGATCACATGGGGGACCCATGTGACCAGATGGGTCACGTGGGTCACCATACTGCCGAGCGCGATGGATTCGCGCGAGACAGTTTAGAATGGGGAAGCAGCGATCCAGTCATGTGACCCTCAGGGTCACATGATCGGATGCGCTGGCATTAATCTGAATGGCACTCTCGGCCAGATACCGGAAGTGGGCGTGTGGGGCGGAAGTCCACGCCGATATTCACACAATGCGGCGCAATGGTTACAGACTCACCTGACAGGTATGATCATTATGTTACAGACATATAAATAGGATGAGGGGGCACTATGGCCACAACACCCCTGAGGAAGTCACCGATTGTGACGGAACGCGTGGGGATCTGGGGTCCTGTCCCTGTGTACATCGTTATGGTTCCTCTGTCTGTGGCTGCCAATATTTGGTGATATTATATACTCTGTTTGCACTTATTTAATCTTCTTATTCAGTAGTCATATTGTACCTGCTTGTTACTATTCAGAGTTGTTTAGCAGTTGCTATACATTGACTTGATATTGTGCACCTACAGCCACACGGAGTGAGTATATTACAGGGACAGGACATTGGTGAGGGGGGATTCATGGCCCCTCTCCCATGTTGGGTCATGCTTTGTTTAGCTTTTTAATTGGTTTTAGCCCTTTATGTGTAATTTGTATTGCTTTTGGTAAATAATAAAGATTATTGATTATTATATTTATGTGGTGTGCTCTCTATACAGTATTTCTCTTTCTTTGGTGTTATGGTAGTCTTCATTATACTGAGTAGTAGCACCCATTGTGTATTCAACATGTGGTGAGCCCCCCATTCTTTTATAATGGCAGAGAGCACTGTGGACAAGACAAAAAAGAAATTCAAAAAGAAAATAATTTCCTCTGTAGCATACAGCTGCTAATAAGTACTGGAAGGGTAAATATTTTTCAATAGAAGTAATTTACAAATCAAGCTATTCAAACCTATACATGGGACATTGGGAAAAATATGTTATTTTTAAGGAAGAAACGCTCGCTCCATGTCTTTTATTGTGGAAACATTTTATAGATGATATTGTTTTTATCTGGAAGGGTTCAGAAGAAAGTTTTCAGCTTTTTATTAATGATCTTAATAAAAATGAATTTTATTTAAATTTTACTCCAGTACTCAGTAAAACAGAAATAAACTTTTTAGACGTAACTATTTTTATTAAGGAAGAAAAATTATGCACAAAATCGTATTCAAAACCTACCGATAGCAATAGTTTTATTAATATGGACAGCTGCCACCTACATACCTGGTTGAGTAACATCCCCAGGAGCCAATTTGTAAGGATAAAGAGAAATTGCATGGAGCTACAGGACTATGAGGAAGAAGCAATGAAATTACAAATAAAGTTAGAAAAAAGGGTTATGATAGAGAATCCTTGGAAAAAACAGCAAAGGAAGTATCCCTAATGGATAGAAAAAGAATTGCTAAAGGAAAAAGAAAGAATACTGGAAAATACAGATGATGCACAAAAGCAAATAGAAAAATTTCCCTCATTACCACCTATAACACTCAGAGTTTCCTGTTCAAGAAAATAATCAAGAAACATTGGGATATCCTACGGAGTGACAAAACCATAGGAAATAAAATACCACCACATCCATCTTTTATTTTCAGGAAATACAGTAACAAACCCAAAAAGTGTATGCATGCCTTTTTTTTCACAAACCTGGTTTTTATCCATGCAAAGGATGCAAAGGATGTACTATTACAAAGGAAAAAAATACGACCATAGAAATAAAAGACAGTAATGGGAAAAAAAGAAAAATAAGATCACATATTACCTGTAAAACTAAAGGATTTATATACGGTATAAAATGTCCTTGCTCAAAGCTCTATATTGGACGTACAAAAAGAATGCTAAAAGAAAGGATAAGGGAGCATATTTACAACATAGATCGAAAATTTGCAGGCCACCCTTTACCCAAGCACTACTTGGAAAACCATCAAAATACATTTAAGGGATCAAGTTTCTGGGGATTGGAACAAATACACAAACATTGGCGAGGAGGAGATTATATCTCACAACTATCAAGCGATCTTTGATTTGGACAGTATGGCCCCACAGGGACTTATTACTGAATTCGAACTATTTGCATTCCTTCAATAATATGGATGTCCCCCATACAACATGTGCTTTTATCCTTAACATCCAATAGTTTCCATTACTGTTTTCAGCATAAGGAAAATAATAACCCGATTATTCTACTAAAATCTCACTTACAGCTACATGAATGATCATAGGGATGGCATAACTTGATAATCAAGTCAATAAGAACATTGTAACACATCCTAAAGCAACTTCGGAGAATAACAGTAGCATTTTTGTATCATGCACAAAACTATCAATTGTAGCTTAAGTGATACAGGGATGCATTTTATTTAACAAAATTAGCAATACCGGAGAATAATAGTTGCATATATAAAACATCAATAAAGATATTTATGTAACACTTATGCATTCTATCTAATCAAATATGGGAAACATGCATGTGGAATAAAATGGACGATATATATATGAACAATGTCAAAAACATCGTCGGTTACACCTATAGGAAAAATAGTAATGAAACATGCACGGACGTTACTCAGTGTGCCATCAACATATGTTTAGTATTAACGCCCGTAGGATTAATTACCAATTACCTTAATGCAGACCTGATCGGGATATGGGAATAAATGGAAGCCAGAAACCAATGGCCAATGTCTTTGAGAAAGGAAATCGTTATTTCCGAAACGTGTCAGACCCCCTGACGCTCACAGGTACCTGGAGAGACGTCACTCAATTGCCGAAGGTTCCTTCCCGGCTTTTCCCTACCCCAAGCCCGTGCACACTGGTATTAGACACCGTCGGCCGAGGTTGTCTCCCAGCGCACTTCCATCTATGCGAGCAGGTCTGGTACGTTGCGACTAAGTCGATATCCACACCTAGGATCTACGGTATGTAATACCATCTACTTAATACAATTCTACAGTAACCTACAGATGTGGTTACAATCACACAAGAAGCTCAGGATCCATCAATAGTATTGTGGCCTTTTTTTCTCACTGAAGATTCAATTATAAGGTAAAGAACAAGTTTTTTATTGTTTTCTAAATTTAATAAACAGTCTAAGGGCACCACAAAATATTTATCCATATTCACATCCCGTTATTCTTTCTTTAATTTACAAATCTGTTTAATTTTCTGGCACCAGTTGATTTAAAAAAAAATGTTTTCCACCGTAGCACCCCTTTAAGAAGGAGGCAGGTTATACGTTGATGTGGCAGAGGACATGGTTGGTGGCCCTGGTTGAAATCTTGGGTGAGTTTCCACCCTTTTTTCCCAGTACTTGACCCCTATTGGAAACCCTTTCTACACCACCAGAAGTGGAAGTCAATACCAGAAGTGGAAGTCAACAGTGACTATATTGTAATAGTATTTGCAAGTATCTCCATAAAGACTTGTTGCACCGCCTCCTTAACTCCATGTGTTTGGTATTCCTGTACCTATACCATCTTAGGCACCCAACTTCCATCAGCCAGGCACAGTATTGGGGTATGCCCCAAGGAAACCTGCTGAACCATCATTTGGTAGCCTCTCATCTTTGACAACTGTTTTGGCTCTAGGAGGATACTGTGGAAAGTTCCTGTGAACCATGTTCCTTAACTCCCCCACAGATACCCTGCCCAAAGTCTATGCCCATAAAAGCATAGAATCCACCCCTAGGTTTTACCTAAAGCAAAGCTAAACATTGGTCTTTACTTCAACATAATCCTATCTATAGGCTTGATATGGTTTTTTATTTTTTTATTTAATATTTAAACTTTCTAACATGATGTACTATAATAAATGTAGGCAAAAGAGGGCAGGCAGTGCAAGAACGGGTAAGTTCAGTCAAATTTTAGTAACCTTATCTCCAATGTAATTTACTTCAATGTCTTTTTGTAATGGGGCATTTCTGGAAAAAAAAAAGGATGAAGAGAGAATTTAAATGAATGCAAAAACTTAGACTGCATTTTGTTCTTAGCTAGGATGAGTTTTATATGCCTCTATGAATTTAATTAAAGTGAGCTAGTATCCTTATTTGACTTTAAGATATGTCCTCTTAAAAACTAATGCACTGATCAAAGACTGTTTAACATTTCAAAAGGTTTTGCCGCAATCAATCGGACCTCACCTTGTTATTAGGTGCAAGCCAGTTTTCTCAGCCCATATTACTTTACACGCTGGATCAATAAAAGGGACTAATCTTTTCTGCTATAAGCTATAACACACATGTCAAAAAGGTGATAGGTCAACTTTTGCCAATTGCCTATAAATATGTAGCCTTTGCAGTTTCTGCATCATATCATGTGCATTAAATAGATCTAAAATTTCTTGAAAGTTGCAATTATCGTCTATCCATTTAACTTGTATTCTTTTAACACATGCTATTAGAATCTTCACGGAATGACATGTCAAGTTAGTATTTTTCTATCATTACATTGATCTAAAAAATCCCATTACATGACATCACTTGTGAAAGACTGAACTCAAGATAGCATTACTGTGGGATCAAAGAACAATGCAGACAATCTGGGCAGGGTACTCAAGCAGCAAAGATGTGAATGTCTCTCAGTAAATTCCAAGAATGAAAATTGTTAAGTAAGACATCTGATAGATTTTCTTATATATTATTAGAATGAAAAATATTTTTTTTATCGAGGTTTCTACTAATTAGAAAGAAGGAAGAATATTTAGTAGAGAGTATAGTAGAGATGAGCAAATCAAAGCTGACAAAACCGAATTTGCTACGAATTTCATGAAATATTCAATTCGCAAAGAATGCGAATATCGTCGCGATTCTATGGTGCGAATCGCTTCATTAAACTCCATTTACTGCGTTCCAGGCTCCAGGACATCTAAAATGGTGGATCCAAATGTCAGTACATGGGGCAAGGAACGCTAGGAAGGTGGGAAGGGAAGTAGGTTGGAGGACCCTGAATCACATGCAGGATCAGCAGCCAGCCACCCCTGTGATGTCACAGCCCTATATATTTGGCAGCCCTTTTGTGGTCCGTCATATCATTCATTACACTGCATAGAGATAGGACGGACAGTCTGTGTGTGTTACACAGAAAAGCTAATTCCAGCAGCATTTCACATCCTAGCCACATCAGCGCTCTAGTGGACAGAGATCAGTGTTTTTATTTTTTTTATTTTTTACTGAAAAGGATTTTTACTGCAGCCATTAACCTCGCAGTCTCTTTCTTCAGCATTGTATTACAGAGAAGGGCAGATAGCTGTGTGTTGCCTCATACATTTCAACAAGCTGCCTCAACTTCATAAACCTTAGCAGAAGAGGCAGGAATAATTTTTTAGCGCAATTCTGTGTCTTTGTTCCACAACAAATCATCTGCTGGTTATAATAGTCTGTAGACGATATAATACCCAACAGTCCATTCCTAATAATCTTTGACAGAGTGCAATTTTGTGTTTAGTGCACAGCTTTTGTGTGCTGCAGCACTGTTGTGTACTGCTGGTTTTTAAACATACTGGTTATTAAGCATTTTTCTGCCCTCATAAGTGCATACCACATATGTACATCTAAGTAGTGTACTATTTTATACCTGTTATTCTGTCAAGGGCCTAGATACTGTGAAAGTTCAGGATGAAGTAATCACAGGTGTCACGTTATGCGCTCTGGCCACATGCTGGCCTTAAGCGCATGGTCCCCTTACCTTCTGCTGCTGACGGGGCTGGGACTCGTATCGCGGGATGCGCCCACATGTGAGCCCCTGGCCATCACTCTCCAGGTATTTCTCCTGCCTCTCTGCTCCGCTGCGTGTGTCCCCATCCCCTAGGGCGAGCGCGTCGATGCTTTAAGATTTAAAGGGCCAGTACGCTCATTAGTGTAATCCACCTGTGGCTCATTTATAAATTCCTCCACCCTCCTCAGTTCCCTGCCGGATCTTTGTTGCCTTGTGCCTTTGAGAAAGCGATCCTCTGTATTGCCTTTCCGTGTATCAAATTTCTTGCTCTTGTGACTTGACCTTGCTACTCTGCAACCTGCCTACTGAAATCCTGCTTCGCTTTGACCACGCTTCTGTGCCGCCTGCCCTGACCTTCTGCTATCCAGACAACGAGTTGCCTTATCCCTCCTGTGCCTCGCATCTCCTCAGCCACCTGTGTGGTTGAGCCATGCCAGGGGTAGAAACCTGGGTGCCGCCTGCAGCAGCAAGTCCATCCCACTTTGCGGTGGGCTCTGGTGAAAACCAGCGGCACCTTAGACTCCGCTCCCTGGTGCGGTCCGAGTCATCCGAGTCAGTTCCTGAGACCAAAGCCATGGCTGAGTATATCCGGGAGAATTTCCAAAAGGGATTTATCCATAAGTCCTCTTCTCCTGCTGGAGCAGGTTTCTTCTTTGTAGGGAAGAAGGATGGCTCACTCTGTCCATGCATTGACTACAGGGAACTGAACAAAATTACGGTCAAGAACCGTTATCCTCTACCTCTTATCTCAGAACTTTTTGACCATCTACGTGGTGCCAAGGTCTTCTCCAAGTTGGACGTATAACCTCATTCGTATCCGCAAGGGAGATTAATGGAAAATGGCCTTCAATACTCGTGACGGACATTTTGAGTATCTTGTAATGCCTTTTGGTCTCTGCAATGCTCCAGATGTTTTTCAAGAGTTCGTCAATTATATCTTCCGTGATTTTCTCTACACCTGTGTTGTCGTATACCTAGATGACATCCTGATCTTCTCTTCCAACCTAGAGGAGCATCACACTCATGTTCGTCTGGTTCTTCAGTGACTTTGGAAGATCATCTCTACGCCAAACTGGAGAAATGCTTGTTCGAGAAATCTAGTCTTCCGATTCTTGGCTACATTGTCTCTCATCAGGGCCTGCAGATGGATCCAGATAAGTTATCTGCAGTATTGGATTGGCCTTGTCCGTCGGGCCTACGTGCTATTCAACGCTTTCTGGGATTCGCTAACTATTATCGTCAGTTTATCCCACATTTTCATCCTTGGTTGCTCCTATTGTGGCTCTCACTAAAAAGGCATCTAATCATAAATCTTGGCCTCAAGAGGCTGAAGAGGCCTTCTCCCATTTAAAGTCTGCATTTGCCTCTGCCCCGCAGCTGGCGAAGTACTTCTTGTTGCATGTCTTTAGTTTACATGGTCTTCATAAGCACTGATGAAGCAGTGAGATAGTAATAAAACTTCACTTTTATTTCTCCATTTTAAAAAAAAGTATTGACGAAAAAACTGAAAAAGGAAAAATGTATAAATTCACACAAAGTAATCAAAATATGGTGAATAACAAAAGATGTGCACAAAAAAATGTCTTTAAGACACGATAAAAGTTCAGTCGCCAACCGCCAACCCTGATTATGATTTAACCATATCCCACTGGGCAAACCTATAGCGTGGGCAGGAGAGGAATACCTTAGGTGTAGATTTAACTTTAGCAGTCTTATATTGTTTCACACCAAAGTACATAGGTTTATCCATAAAAAAGACACGATCACTTACAACTGCTGAGAATAGTAGAATGCCAACCTGCAAGGTGTCTTGTGCTCGTGTTCACACAGTCCGGTACCGCAGTGTATCACAACTCACACCTAGGTAATTTTTTAGCAGCGGAAGGTCATATTCAAAGTAACAGTCTATCTCAGGCAGTGATAGGATATGTAAAAAAGGAAAGTTGAACCTGGTATCCCGAGCTTGCTTCGTACGGATGTGTCCTCCGGCTCATTAAGAGCAGTGTTTCCTCCGGGTGGATTGCAGTCCTTACGGTGGTTCAGAGGTCCGTATTGAATCCTGCCGGTGTGCTCAGCGTATTAAGGTGCTTTGTTTTTGGACATCAATTCCTACAGAATGGGTACTGTTACGTTATGCACTCTGGCCACACACGTTGGCCGCAAGCGCATGGTCCCCTTACCTTCTGATGCCGATGGGACTGGGTAGTGCCAGGGTGGCGACCTGGGTGCCGCCTGCAGCAGCAAGTCCATCCCGCTTTGCGGTGGGCTCTGGTGAAAACCCGCGGCACCTTAGACTCTACTCCCTGGTACTGTCCGAGTCATCTGCCACACAGGTCCAGGGGATCCACACCCCCCGGGGTTCCTGTCTGCAGAAACATGAGTGTTACAACCGGCTGGCTTTTTAAGTGTACAGTAGCACATTTTTCTGCCCTCATAAGTGCATACCACATACCTACATCTCTAAGTAATGTACTATTTGTTACCTGCTAATCTGTCGTGGTCCTACATACTGTGAAAGTCCAGGGAAAAGTAATCACAGGATGGTGTTTTACAAAAATATGTATTTCTAAGCGTACTGTAGCTCATTTTTCTGCCCTCATAAGTGCATACCACATACCTGCATCTCTAAGTAGTGTACTATTTCTTACCTGCTATTCTGTCGTGGTCCTACATACTGTGAAAGTCCAGGCAAAAGTAATCACCAGCTGGTGTTTTACTAAAATACGTTTTTTTAAGCATACTGCACAGCATTTTTCAGCCCTCATAAGTGCATACCTGATACCACATACCTATATCTAATTGGTGTACTATTTTGTACCTGTTCATCTGTTGTGGGCCTATATTCTGTGAAAGGACAGCTAATAGTACACACCAGCTGCTGTTCTAGACAAATACTTTTTTAAGCGAATAGTGAAGCGTATTGTACTCCCCTGATATATACGCAATAAGTATGTCAGGCAGAGTAGTGCCAGGATGTGCACAGTGGAGTGGCTGAGGCCTAAATTCATCAGGTGCAGACAGAAGTTGCAGCAGAGTAGGGGCGTGTGGCAGCCGTAGTCGCAGCGAGAGGTCTGAGCTCCCAGTGGCAGGTAGCAGTCGTGTCTCGACCAGCAACCCAGAAGCCATGATTAATAGGTTCACTTGGTAATCCACTTCATCCCAAGTGATATCCGACACCCCCAGTCAACAGTCGGTGGGTTCCTCAGACTCAACCCTGAGTTGGCATGGCCCTAATGCTGCTGCTGCCACCTAAAGGCTCTGTCATTGTGCTGTTCTAAGGTCTCCTCATGCTAATGCTACCACCTCCAGGCTCTGTCCTTGTGCTGCCACATGGTCTCCTCATGCTGATGCTGCCACCTCCAAGCTCTCTCATTGTGCTGTTCTATGGTCTCCTCATGCTGAAACTACCACCTCCATGCTGTGTTATTGTGCCACCATATGGTCTCCTCATGCTGACGATACCACCTCCAGGCACTGTCATTGTGCCGCCATATGGTCTATTCATGTCGATGCTGCCACCTCTAGGCTCTCTCATTGTACTGCCATGGATACTGCAAAACATAATTAAAGTGCTGGTCCCCAGTTTCAGAAATTCCTCTGCATTAGGGTCACTTTCAGGACTCCTGATGCTGCTGCCACCTCCAGGCTGTCTCATTCAGCCAATATACGGTCTCCTCATGCTTCAGCAAACTCCAGGCTGTGCAATTCAACCACTATATGGTCTCCTCATGCTGCCACAAACTCCAGGTTGTGCCATTCATCCACTATATGGTCTCCTTATGCTGCCAGAATCTCTAGGCTGTGCCATTCAGCCACTGTATGGTCTCCTTATGGTTCAGCCAACGCAAGGCTGTGCCATTTAGACACTATGTGGTCTACCCATGCTAACACAAACTCCAGGCAGTCATTCAGCCACTATATGGTCTCCTCATACTGATGCCACCTCCAGGCTCTGTCATTGTGCTGCAATGTGACATGTGACTCCTTGTTATATTTGGTCCTTTGTACCCCACACGCCGGGGCTCGGGACACTAAAACTTGGGAGTTAAGATTTCAATTTCCAAATCCTCAATTTCAATTTTAAAATCTTAAATTTCTATTTCAAAATCTTCAATTTTAATGGTCTCCTCATGCTTCAGCCACCTCCAGGCTGTGCAATCCTGCCACTATATGGTTTCATAATTTAGCCACCTCCAGGCTGTGTCATTCAGCGAATATATGGCTTACTGATGCTGCTCAGCCTTGGCTTAAAATTTTTTATGGTAGGTAGCAATAGATAGCATAAATATTCAATTTAAATGTCAAAATCCATCTTTTAATCTTGGGGATTGTGAAGCCCTAGTGTCTACTCATGCTGCTGCCAGCTCCAGGCTGTGCCATTCAGACACTATATAGTCTCCTCATGCTTCAGCAAACTCCTGGCTGGGCCATTTAGACATTATGTGGTCTTCCCATGCTGCTACAAACCCCAGGCAGTAATTCTGCCACTTTATGGTCTCCTCATACTGATGCTACCTCCAGGCTCTGTCATTGTGCTGCCATGTGACATGTGACTCTTTTTATATTTGGTCCTTTTTACGCACACGCTGGGGCCCGGGACAATAAAACTTGGAGGTAAAATTTACATTTAAAAATCCTCAATTTCAATTTAAAATCTTAAATTTCTATTTATAAATCTTAAAGAGTAGCTCCCACCATCTGTATTTTTCTTCCTGTCCGTACATATTGCTAAACTATCCCTAACCCGCTCCCTGCCTTTAAAAAAAGGTTTGCTACCTTTTAATGGCTCATCTTCTGCTCTTCTCCCTAGCTCTCCCGGAAGCCGACTTCCCCAGCAGGCGCGACGTCACTGACGCCTACTGGGCGAAGACTTCCGCCGTCACTTCATCTATGCTGCGCTCCTATTGGGAGCGCGCATAGATGAGCAGCGAATCGCAAGGCAGGCTGCTCCGGGGAGGAGGAGTATCGCTTACCTGCCGTGCACACCGCCGAGACCCGGTGAGAGGTGGAATTTTGCACCCCCGTGAATTCTCGCGTCCGCTCCTCCCCCAGCTCTCAGAAGATTTCCGAAGCTGGGGGAGGGCAGAGCAAGGGGAGAGAGAAGGTACATGCCCCCTCCCTCCTCTCCCCGAGCTGAGGACGTAGATCTCCACGGGGAGAAGTACACGCCCCCTCCCTCCTTTCCCCGAGCTGAGGACGAAGATCTCCACGGGGAGAAGTATACGCCCTCTCCCTCTCTCCCCGAACTAAAGATGAAGATCTCAACGGAAAGCCAGAGCAGGAAGGAGGGAGGAAGCCAGTGCACTGTTCCTCATCTCCCCTGCCTGAGCTCTGACTGTGTTTACTGTACACGTGCTGGAGATTCATACACTGCAAGGACTGGGAATAAATCTCTGCCTGAGGTTGATTTCTTTGTGAGGAGGAGGGGGGTCCCTGTTATGTATGTGTATGTGTGTATGCTGAGAGTTGTAGTCCCTATCAGGTGTGTGTTTGTGTGTGTGTATGCTGGGAGTTGTAGTCACTGTTAGGTGTGTGTATGCTGGGAGTTGTAGTCCCTGTTAGGTGTGTTTATGCTGGGAGTTGTAGTCCCTGTTAGGTGTTTGTATTCTGGGAATTGTAGTCCCTGTTAGGTGTGTGTGTGTGCTGGGAGTTGTAGTCCCTATAAGGTGTGTATGTTGGGAGTTGCAGTCCCTGTTAGGTGTGCATGTTGGGAGTTGTAGTCCCTGTTAGGTGTGTTTATGCTGGGAGTTGTAGTCCCTGTTAGGTGTGTGTATGCTGGGAGTTGTAGTCCCTGTTAGGTGTGTATGCTGGGAGTTGTAGTCCCTGTTAGGTGTGTGTATGCTGGGAGTTGTAGTCCCTGTTAGGTGTGTGTATGCTGGGAGTTGTAGTCCCCGTTAGGTGTGTGTGTGTCTGTGTGTGTGCTGGGAGTTGTAGTCCCTGTTAGGTGTGTGTGTATGTATGCTGGGAGTTGTAGTTCCTGTTAGGTGTGTGTGTATGCTGGGAGTTGTAGTCCCTGTTAGGTGTGTGTATGCTGGGAGTTGTAGTCCCTGTTAGGTGTGTTTGTGTGTGCTGGGAGTTGTAGTCCCTGTTAGGTGTGTGTGTGTGTGTGCTGGGAGTTGCAGTCCCTGTTAGGTGTGTGTGTGTGCTGGGAGTTGTAGTCCCTGTTAGGTGTGTGTGTGTGTGTGGGATTTGTAGTCCCTGTTAGATGTATGTATGCTGGGAGTTGTAGTCCCTGTTAGGTGTGTGTGTGTGCTAGGAGTTGTAGTCCCTGTTAGGTGTGTGTGTGTGTATGCTGGGAGTTGTAGTCCATGTTAGGTGTGTGTGTATGCTGGGAGTTGTAGTCCCTGTTAGGTGTGTGTGTGTATGATGGGAGTTGTAGTCCATGTTAGGTGTGTGTATGCTGGGAGTTGTAGTCCCTGCTAGGTGTGTGTAAGCTGGGAGTTGTAGTCCATGTTAGGTGTGTGTATGCTGGGAGTTGTAGTCCCTGTTAGGTGTGTGTGTATGCTGGGAGTTGTAGTCCCTGTTAGGTGTAGGTGCGTGCTGGGAGTTGTAGTCCTTGTTAGATGTGTGTGTGTGTGCTGGGAGTTGTAGTCCCTGTTAGGTGTGTGTATGTATGCTGGGAGTTGTAGTCACTGTTAGGTGTGTGTGTGTGTGTGCATGCTGGGAGTTGTAGTCCCTGTTAGGTGTGTGTGTATGCTGGGAGTTGTAGTCCCTGTTAGGTGTGTGTATGCTGGGAGTTGTAGTCTCTGTTAGGTGTGTGTATGCTGGGAGTTGTAGTCCCTCTTAGGTGTGTGTATGCTGGGAGTTGTAGTCCCTGTTAGGTGTGTATGTTGGGAGTTGTAGTCCCTGTTAGGTGCATATGATGGGAGTTGTAGTCCCTGTTATTTGTGTTTGTGTATTCTGGGAGTTGTAGTCCCTGTTAGGTGTGTGCATGCTGGGAGTTGTAGTCCCTGTTAGGTGTGTGTATGCTGTGAGTTGTAGTCCCTATTAGGTGTGTGTGTGTATGTGCTGGGAGTTGTAGTCCCTGTTAGGTGTGTGTGTGTGTGTGTATGTGTGCTGGGAGTTGTAGTCCCTGTTAGGTGTGTGTGTATGCTGGGAGTTGTGGTCCCTGTTAGGTGTGTGTATGCTGGGAGTTGTAGTCCCTGTTAGGTGTGTGTGTGTATGCTGGGAGTTGTAGTCCCTGTTATGTGTGTATGCCAGTGTTTCCCAACCAGGGAATGCTGGGAGTTGTAGATTTGCAACACCTGGAAGCACCCTGGTTGGGGAACTGGTGTATGCCCTGTTGAGGTGCGGTGAACTACAACTCCCAGGAGACTACATAGGCAGCATGCTGGTGTTATACCACAGACTGAAGACTCCTGAACGACACATGTTGGGAGTTGTAGTCCCTTTTGTGTGTGTATGCCAGTGTATCCCAGCCAGGGCTGAGTTATATTAGTGTGCTGTGTATAACCCTGTATATATATATATATATATATATATATATATATATCAATGAAGAAAATCTGCAGCACTACTTATCCAATACAGCAGCGGGTGCCAGCGCCCCAGACCCGATCAAAGTCCATGTAATATAAGCGTAGAAAAAGCGCAGCACTCCTCAATGACGTGAAAAAAAGTGGTGATTTATTGGCTCACATAGCAGCAACGTTTCTGTCCTACTAGTACAAATCAATGATAATAATATATAGCAATAATCATATCCATATTCATAATAATGCAGATCTAAATTGTGTCAAAGAAGTCCCAGCTGAAGTTGTATAATTTTATCAACAGATGTAATAGTTGAAAATTGTCGAGAGGTATGAATAAAGTATAGGAGATATGCTCAACATTCTTATTATATTATATTGAAGTCAACATTAAGACCAGTAGGACGGAGTGTGTTCAACTGATGAATCCACCAGAATTCCCTCTGTTTTAACCTTGCCAACCTATCACCACCCCTATTAGGCTTGGGAACAGATTCTAGTGCCATAAATTTTAAATCTTTATCAGTGTGCCCTACTTCAGTGTAGTGCTTTGAAACAGGAAGATCCATACTGTGCTTACGGATGCTGTATCTATGGTTGTTGATGCGCACCTTGAGACTGCACGTGGTTTGACCCACATAAAGCAGTCCACATGGGCACACCAACACATAGACCACCCAACCGGAGTCGCACGTCAGGAACTGTCTCAACTGGTATTTTTTCTGTGTTGTGGGGTGGGTAAACTCATTGCCCTTCAACATTGAGGGACAGTTGATACACGTGAGGCAAGGAAAGGATCCTTTTCTTTGGGATCCTAGGAAAGTTTGATGACTAACTTTCTGTGGAGGAACCTCTGTTTTTACTAGTTTATCTCTTAGGTTATATGATCGTCTATACGACATCAGAGGGTTCACTCTGAACTCACTGATGTTTTTAAAGCTATCTCGCATAATAGGCCAGTGTTTATTCAGAATATTAGAGATATGGTTACTATGTGCAGAATAGGTAGAAATAAAAGGAATCCTAGTATGTTTAGCTCTAGTCTTGGGTTTCAAAATAGATTCTCTATCTAGCGCTAGTACCTCCTCTTTATGTGCATTAATGATATCATTAGGATAACCCCTTTGTTGGAAATTTCTAGACATAACATTTAGTGTTTCCATTAACTTGGAACTGTCATCCACGATCCTCCTTGCTCTCAGCATCTGGCTGTAGGGCAAGGAGTTAACCATTTTACGCGGATGGCAACTCCGAAAATGGAGCAGAGTATTTTTATCTGTAGGTTTGGAATATAATGTAGTATTTAAATGTTGTCCCGTTTTGCAAACCATCACATCAAGAAAGCTCACTTCTTGTTTGGAATAAGTCATAGTAAATTTGATTTTGTCCTCCATATTGTTTAAGAACTCATGAAAAGTATGAAGTTCTTCCTCGGAACCACTCCACAGGAGGAAGACGTCGTCAATGTAGCGCCACCACCCCAGACAATGTCTGAAGTGGCGGCACACATAGACGACGTCCTCCTCCAATGAACCAACATATAAATTTGCATACATTGGCGCAACAGTCGTCCCCATAGCGGTCCCAACTAACTGTAGATAATATTTGTCATCAAAAATAAAATAATTGTTAGTCAAAATTAATTTTAATAAATCTAACATAAAATGTTGGGCCGCTATGGGGAAGTCTGTTGTCGCCAATTTCTTTTGAACTGCAGCAATCCCTTTATTGTGATCAATAGATGTATAGAGACTGGAAATGTCAAATGAGACCAGGATTGTTTCTGCAGGTATATTGATATTGTGTATTTTACTTAAAAAATCATTAGTGTCACGTATATATGACTGGGCCCTAAAGACCAATGGTCGTAGAACTTTGTCCAAAAAAATTGAGGCATGACTCAGTACCGCCTCCCTACCCGAAACAATCGGGCGGCCAGGTGGATTAGACAGTGATTTGTGAACCTTTGGTAGGATATACAGTGATGGTGTTTTGGGATATTGTATTAAAAGGAATTCCTTGAGTGGCCCATCAATAATACCTGCTGCCAACGATTCACAAACAAGACTAGAGAAACGTTTCTGTATATCAGGACATGGATCTCTATCCAACAATTGATATGTATCAGCGTCCATGAGTTGTCTGTACACCTCCTTCCTATAATCAGCTGTGTCCATGACCACGATCCCACCACCCTTGTCCGCAGGCTTGATGGTGAGATCGTGGTCATGGACAAGCTGATCAAGGGCAATCCTCTCAGCCCTAGTTAAATTAGGATGCTCCCTGCCGGAGGGCCTCTCTTTCAACATTTCAATATCTTGTCGTACCAAAGACATAAAGGTCTCCAAGGGATGAGACATCAAGACAGGATTGAATGTGCTCTTATTTCTAAGATCAAACTTATTAAGCTGTAACATACAAGTATTGGTCTGAGACCCAGTCGAATTATCGGCATGGGTGTCAAACCAAATCTTTAACTTAAGATTTCTAAAAAAATACTGTAAATCACATTCAATTTTGTACCAATCCGTGTTGGTCATAGGGCAAAAAGATAGTCCCTTAGAGAGCAATTGTACCTGAGTCTCTGTCAGAGTGTGAGATGAAATGTTGATAACCGTATCTGTTATTTCTTCTTCTGTTGTGGACGGGGATTGTTGTTCCTGCCTGTTCTCTGTGTTCTGGTTCTTCCTTGGCCTGTGGCGTTTTCGCCCCCCTCTCCTTGTGGATTTCCTGGAGATGGGTTCGAGACAGAGTCCTCCCCTAAAAAATCATTAGTGGGGAAAACATCAGAATCCTTCTGAGCCGTTTTTTTCTTCCCTGGTTTAGGGGTAGCATATTGTTGATTAGGCACATAAAGATTTTGTTGATGCCACGTGTATACACGTCCTTTAGCATAATCTCCTGCATCCCTATGCCATTTCTTTTTCTTGACCTCCATAACATCATTTTTGTACTTATCCGAGAAGCCTTTAAATCGTTCAAAATACAGTGTACAATCGTCCGTTGACAATATTTCTAACAAATTCTTTTCCAACTCAATCACCTTGGCCCGAGCCATCTCCAATTCTTTTTGTAAAAAATCTAGATTAAGCAGAATGATGTCAAGAGCATATCTATCTGAGATAGCCTCAAATTTCCTCTTGAACTCCACATTATCGGTTTGCACAGCTGGTCTGAGTCTAGAGCGCATTCCTCTAGGAATCCTCTTACTTCTATAATATTCTCCTAACGTAATCAAATGCAATTCAAGCGTAATACATCTTCTAGACTCGTATTCAAAATTACGTTTAATGTCCGTGATAGCAGGTGTAGCAAGAAACGTGGCGTCTCCTTTCACTCCATTCAAAATCCTCTCAACTTCAACCTCAGCATAGGACGACAAATGAGCCATATCCAAATCAATAGGTGCTTCCATAGTACACAAAAACAACAGTGTGCCAGCAAAAAAAAAATCAATAGATATCAATGAAGAAAATCTGCAGCACTACTTATCCAATACAGCAGCGGGTGCCAGCGCCCCAGACCCGATCAAAGTCCATGTAATATAAGCGTAGAAAAAGCGCAGCACTCCTCAATGACGTGAAAAAAAGTGGTGATTTATTGGCTCACATAGCAGCAACGTTTCTGTCCTACATAGTACAAATCAATGATAATAATATATAGCAATAATCATATCCATATTCATAATAATGCAGATCTAAATTGTGTCAAAGAAGTCCCAGCTGAAGTTGTATAATTTTATCAACAGATGTAATAGTTGAAAATTGTCGAGAGGTATGAATAAAGTATAGGAGATATGCTCACCATTCTTATTATATTATATTGAAGTCAACATTAAGACCAGTAGGACGGAGTGTGTTCAACTGATGAATCCACCAGAATTCCCTCTGTTTTAACCTTGCCAACCTATCACCACCCCTATTAGGCTTGGGAACAGATTCTAGTGCCATAAATTTTAAATCTTTATCAGTGTGCCCTACTTCAGTGTAGTGCTTTGAAACAGGAAGATCCATCCTGTGCTTACGGATGCTGTATCTATGGTTGTTGATGCGCACCTTGAGACTGCACGTGGTTTGACCCACATAAAGCAGTCCACATGGGCACACCAACACATAGACCACCCAACCGGAGTCGCACGTCAGGAACTGTCTCAACTGGTATTTTTTCTGTGTTGTGGGGTGGGTAAACTCATTGCCCTTCAACATTGAGGGACAGTTGATACACGTGAGGCAAGGAAAGGATCCTTTTCTTTGGGATCCTAGGAAAGTTTGATGACTAACTTTCTGTGGAGGAACCTCTGTTTTTACTAGTTTATCTCTTAGGTTATATGATCGTCTATACGACATCAGAGGGTTCACTCTGAACTCACTGATGTTTTTAAAGCTATCTCGCATAATAGGCCAGTGTTTATTCAGAATATTAGAGATATGGTTACTATGTGCAGAATAGGTAGAAATAAAAGGAATCCTAGTATGTTTAGCTCTAGTCTTGGGTTTCAAAATAGATTCTCTATCTAGCGCTAGTACCTCCTCTTTATGTGCATTAATGATATCATTAGGATAACCCCTTTGTTGGAAATTTCTAGACATAACATTTAGTGTTTCCATTAACTTGGAACTGTCATCCACGATCCTCTTTGCTCTCAGCATCTGGCTGTAGGGCAAGGAGTTAACCATTTTACGCGGATGGCAACTCCGAAAATGGAGCAGAGTATTTTTATCTGTAGGTTTGGAATATAATGTAGTATTTAAATGTTGTCCCGTTTTGCAAACCATCACATCAAGAAAGCTCACTTCTTGTTTGGAATAAGTCATAGTAAATTTGATTTTGTCCTCCATATTGTTTAAGAACTCATGAAAAGTATGAAGTTCTTCCTCGGAACCACTCCACAGGAGGAAGACGTCGTCAATGTAGCGCCACCACCCCAGACAATGTCTGAAGTGGCGGCACACATAGACGACGTCCTCCTCCAATGAACCAACATATAAATTTGCATACATTGGCGCAACAGTCGTCCCCATAGCGGTCCCAACTAACTGTAGATAATATTTGTCATCAAAAATAAAATAATTGTTAGTCAAAATTAATTTTAATAAATCTAACATAAAATGTTGGGCCGCTATGGGGAAGTCTCTTGTCGCCAATTTCTTTTGAACTGCAGCAATCCCTTTATTGTGATCAATAGATGTATAGAGACTGGAAATGTCAAATGAGACCAGGATTGTTTCTGCAGGTATATTGATATTGTGTATTTTACTTAAAAAATCATTAGTGTCACGTATATATGACTGTCACGATGCCGGCTGGCAGGTAGTGGATCCTCTGTGCCAGAGAGGGATAGGCGAGGACCGCGCTAGTGGACCGGTTCTAAGCCACTACAGGTATTCACCAGAGCCCGCCGCAAAGCGGGATGGTCTTGCTGCGGCGGTAGTGACCAGGTCGTATCCACTAGCAACGGCTCACCTCTCTGGCTGCTGAAGATGCTGAAGATAGGCGAGGTACAAGGGAGTAGGCAGAAGCAAGGTCGGACGTAGCAGAAGGTCGAGGCAGGCAGCAAGGATCGTAGTCAGGGGCAACGGCAGGAGGTCAGAAACACGGGCTAGGAACAGACAAGGGAACGCTTTCACTAGGCACTAAGGCAACAAGATCCGGCAAGGGAGTGCAGGGGAAGTGAGGTAATATAGGGAAGTACACAGGTGATCACACTAATTGGTAATTGGGAAGATTGGGCCAGGCACCAACATTGGTGCACTGGCCCTTTAAATTGCAGAGACCCGGCGCGCGCGCGCCCTAGGGAGCGGGGCCGCGCGCGCCGGGACAGGACCGACGGAGAGCGAGTCAGGTACGGGGACCGGGGTGCGCATCGCGAGCGGGCGCCACCCGCATCGCGAATCGCACCCCGGCAGGAGGCGGGACCGCAGCGCACCCGGTCAGTGGATCTGACCGGGGCGCTGCAGCAATGAGGATGAGGCGAGCGCTCCGGGGAGGAACGGGGACCCGGAGCGCTCGGCGTAACAATGACTGGGCCCTAAAGACCAATGGTCGTAGAACTTTGTCCAAAAAAATTGAGGCATGACTCAGTACCGCCTCCCTACCCGAAACAATCGGGCGGCCAGGTGGATTAGACAGTGATTTGTGAACCTTTGGTAGGATATACAGTGATGGTGTTTTGGGATATTGTATTAAAAGGAATTCCTTGAGTGGCCCATCAATAATACCTGCTGCCAACGATTCACAAACAAGACTAGAGAAACGTTTCTGTATATCAGGACATGGATCTCTATCCAACAATTGATATGTATCAGCGTCCATGAGTTGTCTGTACACCTCCTTCCTATAATCAGCTGTGTCCATGACCACGATCCCACCACCCTTGTCCGCAGGCTTGATGGTGAGATCGTGGTCATGGACAAGCTGATCAAGGGCAATCCTCTCAGCCCTAGTTAAATTAGGATGCTCCCTGCCGGAGGGCCTCTCTTTCAACATTTCAATATCTTGTCGTACCAAAGACATAAAGGTCTCCAAGGGATGAGACATCAAGACAGGATTGAATGTGCTCTTATTTCTAAGATCAAACTTATTAAGCTGTAACATACAAGTATTGGTCTGAGACCCAGTCGAATTATCGGCATGGGTGTCAAACCAAATCTTTAACTTACGATTTCTAAAAAAATACTGTAAATCACATTCAATTTTGTACCAATCCGTGTTGGTCATAGGGCAAAAAGATAGTCCCTTAGAGAGCAATTGTACCTGAGTCTCTGTCAGAGTGTGAGATGAAATGTTGATAACCGTATCTGTTATTTCTTCTTCTGTTGTGGACGGGGATTGTTGTTCCTGCCTGTTCTCTGTGTTCTGGTTCTTCCTTGGCCTGTGGCGTTTTCGCCCCCCTCTCCTTGTGGATTTGCTGGAGATGGGTTCGAGACAGAGTCCTCCCCTAAAAAATCATTAGTGGGGAAAACATCAGAATCCTTCTGAGCCGTTTTTTTCTTCCCTGGTTTAGGGGTAGCATATTGTTGATTAGGCACATAAAGATTTTGTTGATGCCACGTGTATACACGTCCTTTAGCATAATCTCCTGCATCCCTATGCCATTTCTTTTTCTTGACCTCCATAACATCATTTTTGTACTTATCCGAGAAGCCTTTAAATCGTTCAAAATACAGTGTACAATCGTCCGTTGACAATATTTCTAACAAATTCTTTTCCAACTCAATCACCTTGGCCCGAGCCATCTCCAATTCTTTTTGTAAAAAATCTAGATTAAGCAGAATGATGTCAAGAGCATATCTATCTGAGATAGCCTCAAATTTCCTCTTGAACTCCACATTATCGGTTTGCACAGCTGGTCTGAGTCTAGAGCGCATTCCTCTAGGAATCCTCTTACTTCTATAATATTCTCCTAACGTAATCAAATGCAATTCAAGCGTAATACATCTTCTAGACTCGTATTCAAAATTACGTTTAATGTCCGTGATAGCAGGTGTAGCAAGAAACGTGGCGTCTCCTTTCACTCCATTCAAAATCCTCTCAACTTCAACCTCAGCATAGGACGACAAATGAGCCATATCCAAATCAATAGGTGCTTCCATAGTACACAAAAACAACAGTGTGCCAGCAAAAAAAATCAATAGATATCAATGAAGAAAATCTGCAGCACTACTTATCCAATACAGCAGCGGGTGCCAGCGCCCCAGACCCGATCAAAGTATATATATATACAATGGTCCCTCAACATTCGATGGTAATTCGTTCCAAACGACCCATCGTTTGTCTAATCCATCGTATGTTGAGGGATTCGTGCAATGTAAAAAGTGCATTTAATACTCACCTGTCCCCGCCAGTAAGGACCGCGTCCTCACCGCTCCTGATGCTGTCTCAGGGGCTACTGATGCTGTCCCACTGCTCCGGCATCTTCTTTGGGATCCTCCGGCTTCTTCCGCATGTTCTCCAGGGTCCGGGCCTCGCTTTCTGGTGACGTTATTACGCTGCTGCGCCGGCAAGGCGTGCGTAGCGACGTAATAACGACGCCGCAAAGCGAGGCCCGGACCCTGGAGAAGATACAGAAGATGCCGGAGGATCCTGAAGTGGACCCGGAGCAGCGGGGATAGGTAGGCGAACCTGTCCGGGATGCTTAAACTGCTATCCGACAGCAGCTTAAGCATTTTGCACTGTCAGATAACAGTTAATGCGATGGCCCCGACATATAAAAAGCATCGTATGTTGATGCTGACATCGACATGCGATGGTCTCTGAGAGGCCATCGTATGTCGATTTGATCATATGTCGGGGCCATTGCATGTTGGAGGGTTACTATATATATATATATATATATATATATATATATATATATATATATATATTAGTGTGCTGTGTATAACGCTGTATATATATTAGTGTGCTGTGTATAATGCTGTATATATATTAGTGTGCTGTGTATAACACTGTATATATATTAGTGTGCTGTATATAATGCAGGTTTCCTCAAGCTGCAAGGGGGGGACAAACTGCACGGGTTGGTTTCTGCTTTTTCATGGAGTGTTCATTAGCCCCATAAAGAGGACATAGAAATTAATGTGGTTTGTACAGGACATGAACATCACTGTATGAACCCTGTGCATTTATATGTCAGCATTCATGCAGGGAAGCAGAAATGCACGGGGATCATACAGGGAAGCAGAGATGCCCGGGGATCATACAGGGAAGCAGAGATGCACGGGGTTCATACAGGGAAGCAGAGATGCACGGGGTTCATCCAGGGAAGCAGAGATGCACAGGGATCATCCAGGGAAGCAGAGATGCACAGGGATCATACAGGGAAGCGGAGATGCACGGGGTCCATACAGGGAAGCAGAGATGCACGGGGTTCATACAGGGAAGCAGAGATGCACGGGGTTCATACAGGAAAGCAGAGATGCACGGGGTTCATACAGGGAAGCAGAGATGCACGGGGTTCATACAGGGAAGCAAAGATGCATGGGGTTCATACAGGGAAGCAGAGATGCACGGGGTTCATACAGGGAAGCAGAGATGCACGGGGTTCATACAGGGAAGCAGAGATGCACTGGGTTCATACAGGGAAGCAGAGATGCACGGGGTTCATACAGGGAAGCAGAGATGCACAGGGTTTGTACAGAGGTCTTCATGTCAGCATTCATTGTACAACAGCTTTGAGAGAAAATCCTGTCAGGAGGGACGTACAGGAGAAATAAGACTGTAGCATGTACAGCTTCCTCCAGGGGTAATTGAGAAGGAAGGGAAAACGGATTTTGGCGGCAGCAGCCAATTGAAATATACACTTGCAGAATTCTGCATGTGGAGTTTTGGATTAAATCATTAACCTGTCTAGGACCAAGGGCGTACTTGTACACCCTCAGGGTTTTCGGTCACCTCCGGTAACCGGGCGGTGAACGGAACGGGATGCCTGCTGGAAGCGTTCAGCAGGCATCCTGTGCCTGGGGGGCTCCTGAGGCCCCCCCCCCCCCCCATGTTGGTCAATTCAGACCGGAGATTTGTGGTGATTCCAGGTCAAATGGGTCTCCGGTGACCCGGTAAATAAGGGTGGTCGGGGCTGTCAAAGACAGCTTCGATCACCCTGAAGTGATAGGAAGTGATAGGGGTGAGGTGGCAAGGGTGCCACCCCTGCTATTGGCCGGTCAGAAGCGATGTACCAATAGCAGATCGGGGAGGTGGCGCGAGGGTTAAAATTCAGTTCCTCCACTCTACCCACCTACGGTAGTCCGGGCAGAGCGGGGGAACTGTGATGTGAGCAGCGGGCGAGGTCCCTTACCAATTGCGGGCGGTGATCCTCCTCTAAGTGTGGCGGGCAGCAATCCTGCTGTTGACGAGAGCCAGGAGGTGAGGTACTTGCCTAGCAACATCTGGAGGGTCACAGTTTGGAGATCACTGTGCAGTGGTCTCTAAATTGTAGCCATCCAGATCTTGCATAACTACAACTCCATGCATGCACGAACAGGGCATGCTGAGAGTTGTATTTGTGTACCTTCAGCTGTTCTTCGGTTATCAGTGCATGCTGGGAGTTGTAGTTTTGCCAAAGCTGGAGGCACACTGGTGAGGAAGCACCCAGTTAGGTAACAGAACCAAACTCAGTGCTTCCCACCAGTGAGCCTCCAGCTGTTGCAAAACTACAACTCCCAGCATGTATGGTCTGTCAGTGCATGCTGTGAGTTGTAGTTATGCAACATCTGGATGGCCACAATTTAGAGACCACTGCACAGTGATCTCTAAACTGTGGCCCTCCAGATGTTGCTAGGCAACTATTCACCTCCTGGCTCCTGTCAACAGCACGATCGCCGCCCGCCACACCTAGAGGAGGATTGCTGCCCGCAGCTGGTAAGGGACCTCCACCGCTGCTCACATCACAGTTCCCCCGATTTAAGCAGGCATCCCGTTCCGTTCACCGCCCGGTTAGCGGTGGTGACCGGAAACCCTGAGGGCGTACAGGTACGCCCCTGGTCCTAGACAGGTTAATGATTTAATCTAAAAAGTGTTGATTTCAATTGGCGGCTGCGGCCAAAATCCGTTTCCCCCTCCTTCTCAATTTCCCCTGCATGAAGCTGTACATGCTACAGTGTTATTTCTCCAGTACGTCCCACCTGACATGATTTTCTCTCAAAGCTGCTGTGCAATGAACGCTGACATGAAGATCTTTGTACAAACCTCGTGCATATCTGCTTCCCTGTATGGACCCCGTGTATCTCTGCTTCCCTGTATGAACCCCCTGCATCTCTGCTTCCCTGTATGAACCCCGTGCATCTCTTCTCCCCTGTATGAACCCCGTGCATTTCTGTTCCCTGTATGAACCCTGTGCATCTCTGCTCCCCTGTATGAACCTTGTGCATTTCTACAAGCCTGTATGAACGCTGACATATAAATGCACAGGGTTCATACAGTGATGTTCATGTTCTGTACAAACCCCATTCATTTCTATGTCCTCTTTAAGGGGCTAATGAACACCCCATGAAAAAGCAGAAACCAGCCCGTGCAGTTCGTCCCCCCCCCCCCTGCAGCTTGAGGAAACCTGCGTTATACACAGCACACTAATATATATATATACAGTGTTATACTAAGCACACTAATATAACTGAGCCCTGGTTGGGATACACTGGCATACACACACAAAAGGGACTACAGCATGTGTCATTCAGGAGTCTTCAGTCTGTGGTATAACACCAGCATGCTGCCTCTGTAGTCTCCTGTGAGTTGTAGTTCACCACACCTCTGTAGGGCATACACCAGTGTTTCCCAACCAGGGTGCCTTCAGGTGTTGCAAAACTATAACTCCCAGCATTCCCTGGTTGGGAAACACTAGCATACACACACCTAACAGGGACTACAACTCCCAGCATACACACCTAACAGGGACTACATCTCCCAGCATACATATACACACACCTAACAGGGACTAAAACTCCCAGCATACACACACACCTAACAGGGACTACAACTCCCATCATACACACACACACACACACACCTAACAGGGACTACAACTCCTATCATACACACACCTAACAGGGACTACAACTCCCAGCATACATACACACCTAACAGGGACTACAACTCCCATCATACACACACCTAGCAGGGACTACAACTCCCAGCATACACACACCTAACAAGAATTACAACTCCCAGCATACACACACCTAATAGGGACTACAACTCCCAGCATACATACACCTAAGAGGGACTTCAACTCCCAGCATACACACACCTAAGAGGGACTACTACTCCCAGCATTCACACACCTAACAGGGACTACAACTCCCAGCACACACACACACCCCTAACAGGGACTACAACTCCCAGCATACACACACACACCTCACAGGGACTTCAACTCCCAGCATACACACACACACACACCTCACAGGGACTTCAACTCCCAGCATACACACACACCTCTAACATGGACTTCAACTCCCAGCATACACACACACACCCCTAACAGGGACTACAACTCCCAGCATACATACACACACACACACACACACACACACCTAACAAGGACTACAACTCCCAGCATACACATACACCTACAAGAGACTACAACTCCCAGCATACACACGCCTAACAGGGACTACAACTCCCAGCATACACAGACAGGCTTAACAGGGACTACAACTCCCAGAACACACACAGACCTAACAGGGACTACAACTCCCCCCCCCCACACACACACACACACAGACCTCTAACAGGGACTACAACTCCCAGCATACACACACACCCCTAACAGGGACTACAACTCCCAGCACACACACACACCTAACAGGGACTACAACTCCCAGCACACACACACACAACTGACAGGGACTACCACTCCCCGCATACACACACACACACACCTGACAGGGAGTACAACTCTCAGCATACACACACACACAACAGGGATCCCCCCTCCTCCTCACATAGAAATCATCCCCAGGCAGAGATTTATTCCCAGTCCCTTCAGTGTATGAATCCCCAGCCCGTGTACAGTAAACACAGTCAGAGCTCAGGCAGGGGACATGAGGAACAGTGCTTTGGCTTCCTCCCTCCTCCCTGCTCTGGCTTTCTGTGGAGATCTTCGTCTTTAGCTCGGGGAGAGAGGGAGGGGGCGTGTACTTCTCCCCGTGGAGATCTTCGTCCTCAGCTCGGGGAGAGAGGGAGGGGGCGTGTACTTCTCCCTGTGGAGATCTGCGTCCTGAGCTCAGGGTGAGGAGGGAGGGGGCGTGTACTTCTCCCCGTGGAGATCTGCGTCCTCAGCTCGGGGAGATGAGGGAGGGGGCATCTACTTCTCCCAGTGGAGATCTGTGTCCTCAGCTCGGGGAGATGAGGGAGGGGGCATGTACCTTCTCTCTCCCCTTGCTCTGCCCTCCCCCAACTATAGCTTCGGAAATCTTGGAGAGCTGGGGGAGGAGCGGACGCGAGAATTCACGGGGCGCGGGACCGAAATAAAGTACAGGTAAGTGAAATGAGATCTCACTTACCCGTACAGGACATGTATAGTCCTGGAGCATCAGTGCAGCACTGAGATTCAGTGCCACACTGCCTCCAGACTGTACATGCTGGGGGTGAGCAGCCAATGAGGCAGCTGCGAGGCCAGGCGTTCACATCGCTCGCTCCTGCCTATCTGATTGACAGGCAGGGAACGAGCGCAATCTGAGTGAAAAAGGACTGATCGCCAGGCCCGCATCAGTCCGAATTCAGGCGTGACGTCACGCCAGGCTGCAGCCGGCCACTAGGAGGGAGACCCCTAGTGGCTGGTTTTCAAATGTAAATTACACCATGTTAATAAAAAAATTACACTATATTAGAGATATGTTGTAATACATATGTACTACAACATATCAACAAAAAAAAGTTGGTGACAGGGCCCATTTAAATTTCAATTGTCTCCTCATGCTTCTGCCAACTCCAGACTGTGCCACTCAGACACTATATTGTTTCCTCATGCTTCAGCCAACTCCAGGCTGTGCCATTCAGCCAATATATGGTTTACTGACGCTGCTGGGCCTGGGCCTAAAAATTTTTATGGTAGCACTAGTTACCATAAATCTTCAATTTTAATTTCAAAATCAATCTTTAAATCTTAGGGATTGTGAAGCCCTAGTGTCTACTTATGCTACTCCAGGCTGTGTCATTCAGCAACTATATGGTCTCCTCATACTGACGCCACCTCCAGGCTCTGTCATTGTGCTGCCATGTGACATGTGACTCCTTGTTTGATTTGGTCCTTTGTACCCACATGCCGGGGCCAGGGAGACTAAAACTTGGGAGTTAAAATTTCAATTTAAAAATCCTCAATTTCAATTTAAAAATCTAAAATTTAAACTTAAAAATCTTAAATGGTCTCTCAGGCTTCTGCCAACTCCAAGCTTTGCCATTCAGACACTTTATGGTCTCCTCGCACTTCAGTCAACTCCAGGCTGTGTAATTCAGCCAATATATGGTTTACTGATGTTGCCGTGCCTGGGCCTGGGCCTAAAAAATTTTATGGTAGAACTAGCTACCATAAATCTTCAATTTAGATTTCAAAATTCATCTTTTATTCTTAGGGATTGTGAAGCCCTAGTGTCTATTCATGCTGCTGCCAGCTCCAGGCTGTGTCATTCAGCAATTATATGGTCTCCTCATGCTACCAACACCTCCACGTTGTGTCATTCAGCCACTATATGGTCTCCTCATGCTTCAGCCAATTCCAGGCTGTGTCATTCAGCTACTATATGGTCTCTTCATGCTTCAGCCACCTCCAGGCTGTTTCATTCAGCCACTATATGGTTTACTGATGCTGCTGAGCCTAGGCCTGGGCCTTAGCATTTTTATGATAGCACTAGCTACTCATAATCTTAGGGATTGTGAAGCTCTAGTGTCTACATATGCTGCTGCTACATCCAGGCTATTCCATTCAGCCACTATACGCTCTCTTCATGCTTCACCACCTCCAGACTGTGCTATTCAGACACTATATGGTCTCCTCATGCTTCAGCCAACTCCAGGCTGTGCCATTCTAACACTATATGGTCTCCCCATGCTGCCAAAAACTCCAGGAAGTCATTCAGCCACTATATAGTCTCCTCATACTGACGCCACGTCCAGGCTCTGTCATTGTGCTGCCATGTGACATGTGACTCCTTGTTTTATTTGGTCCTTTGTACCCACATGCCAGGACCCGGGACACTAAAACTTGGGAGTTAAAATTTCAATTTTAAAATCCTCAATTTCTATTTTAAATTTCTATTTAAAAATCTTAAATTTCAATGGTCTCCTCATGCTTCAGCCAACTCCAGGATGTACCATTCAGACACTATGTGGTCTCCTCATGCTTTAGTAAATTCTAGGCTGTGTCATTCAGGCATTATATCGTCTCCTCATGCTGTCAACACCTCCACGCTGTGTCATTTAGCCACTATATGGTCTCCTCATGCTGCCAACACCTCCACGCTGTGTCATTCAGCCACTATATGGTCTCCTCAAGCTTCAGCCACATCCAAGCTGTGTCATTCAGCCACTATATGGTCTCCTCATGCTTCAGTCTCATCCTAGATGTGTCATTCAGCCACTATACGGTCTCCTTATGTTGCCAACACCTCCACACTGTGTCATTTAGCCACTATATGGTCTCCTCATGCTTCAGCCTCATCCAAACTGTGTCATTCAGCCACTATATGGTCTCCTTATGTTGCCAACACCTCCACACTGTGTCATTTAGCCACTATATGGTCTCCTCATGCTTCAGCCTCATCCAAGCTGTGTCATTCAGCCACTATACGGTCTCCTTATGTTGCCAACACCTCCACACTGTGTCATTTAGCCACTATATGGTCTCCTCATGCTTCAGCCTCATCCAAGCTGTGTCATTCAGCCACTATATGGTCTCCTCATGCTGCCAACACCTCCACGCTGTGTCATGCAGCCACTATATGGTCTCCTCA
The DNA here is from genome assembly GCF_029499605.1 of Hyla sarda. Taxonomy (NCBI): domain Eukaryota; kingdom Metazoa; phylum Chordata; class Amphibia; order Anura; family Hylidae; genus Hyla; species Hyla sarda. The sequence continues at coordinate 257,469,404 of NC_079190.1, forward strand.
TGCTGCCAAAACCTCCACACTGTGTCATTCAGCCACTATATCAGGGGTGGGAAATTATTTTTTCCATGGGGCCACATGAGAAACTAAAAATATTGTGGAGGGCCGGGTAGTTTTCCCCCAGATTAGCATAGTTTCCCACCAGATTAGGAGCATAGTTTTCCCCCAGATTAGGAGGAGCATAGTTCCCCCCAGATTAGGCAGCATAGTTGTCCCCCAGATAAGAAGCATAGTTTTCCCCAGATTAGGAGCATAGTTTTCCCCCAGATTAGGAGCGTAGTTTTCCCCCAGATTAGGCAGCATAGTTGTCCCCCAGATTAGGCAGCATAGTTGTGCCCCAGATTAGGCAGCATAGTTGTCCCCCAGATTAGGAGCATAGTTTCCCCCCAGATTAGGAGCATAGTTTTCCCCCAGATTAGGCAGCATAGTTTCCCCCCAAATTAGGAGCATAGTTTTCCCCCAGATTAGGAGCATAGTTCCCCCCAGATTAGGCAGCATAGTTGTCCCCCAGATTAGGCAGCATAGTTTTCCCCAGATTAGGAGCATAGTTGTCCCCCAGATTAAGAAGATGGTTGTCCCCCAGATTAGGATCATAGTTCCCCCCAGATTAGGAGCATAGTTGTCCCCCAGATTAGGAGCATAATTTTCCCCCATATTAGGAACAAAGTTGTCCCCCAGATCAGGCAGCATAGATGTCCCCCAGATTAGGAGCATAGTTTCCCCCCATATTAGGAACATAGTTGTCCCCCAGATTAGGCAGCATAGATGTCCCCCAGATTAGGAGCATAGTTTTCCCCCATATTAGGAGCATAGTTGTCCCCCAGATTAGGCAGCATAGTTTTCCCCCAGATTAGGCAGCATAGATGTCCTCCAGATTAGGAGCATAGTTTTCCCCCATATTAGGAACATAGTTGTCCTCCATATTAGGAACATAGTTGTCCCCCAGATTAGGCAGCATAGATGTCCCCCAGATTAGGCAGCATAGATGTCCCCCAGATTACCACAATTTTCCCCCACATGAGGCAGCTCGCCCCCCACACTGTCACACACATACAGACAATTAAATAAACAACGACCTCCAGACCAGTGGATGGTAAGGCGCTGCGGGACCAGGCAACTGTTGAAGCAATCAGCTTTATTCCCAACATGCCTGATTGCTTCAACTGTTGCCTGGTCCCTCAGCGCCTTACCATCCACTGGTCTGGAGGTTGTTGGTTTTTTAATTGCTTTTATTGTGGAGTGGCAGCAGAGGGATCTGCTTCATGCCATCATCCAAGTTGTGCTGGCATTTGCACAACTTACATTGGTAAGTGGTCTATCATTATTAGCGTTCCCACATATGTTATTTATTGCACATGGAGCGCTCCTTTTTGTCTTTTTTTGTAACACACATACAGAGACAGACACATAAACAAAGACACACATATAAACACACACATACACAAAGACACATATAAACACACACATACACACATATAAACACACACATACACAAAGACACACATATAAACACACACATACACAAAGATACACATATAAACACACACAGACAACACAGACACATATAAACACACACACACTCACCCGGCTGAAGTTTAGAGCTGAGGGGAGGGGGTGGAGCAGACAGGATACACAGCCTCACCTCCTCATCTCCCTCCCCTCCTCTCCTCTACCTTCCGAGGTTCTAAGAGGAGGAGGAAGGGGGGAGAGAGTGCACGCTCCCTTCTTCTGCCTGTCAGCACTGTACAGGCTCTCCCTGTCACAGGCTGATGGTGCAGACCTGGGCATTATAAGGCCCGACAGTGAGCGCGGGCCGGTCAGAGCCAATCAAAGGGCCGTATGTGGCCCACGGGCTGTACAATGCCCAGGTCACTATATGGTCTCCTCATACTGATGCCACCTCCAGGCTCTGTCATTGCGCCGCTCTGCAGTGTTCTGTAGTTTATATTGGTGATTTGATGGCACTTTTTTTTCCGCTTTTTACTAATATTTTTATGGTATATGAAGTAACCAAAAATGCACAATTTTGGTATTTTTTTACGTGTACGCCATTTACCGTGTGGTTTAGCTAACCTTATATTTTAATAGTTCAGACATTTACGCACGCGGCGGTACCACATATGATTATATTTTTATTACATTATTTTATTTAAAAAATGGGAAATAGGGGGGTGTTTCAAACATTTATTAACTTTTAATTTTTTACACTTTTTTTTTTTTTTTTAGCCCCCATAGGGGACTATTACATGCAATCTTTTGGTTGTATACATTGTTCAAGGCATTGATCAGTGTTATTGGTGCTCTGCTGCTCCAGCCTTGGAGCAATAGAGCACCGATCGGACAGTGAGAAGGGAGGTAAGGACCCATCCACTGTCCTCTCAGCTCATTGGGACATTGCGATTTTGTCGCGATAGTCCTAATCATCTCCGCTGAGCTGCCAGGATACTTTTAGTTTCATTTTAGATGCTGCGATCAACTTTGATCGTGGCATCTAAAGGGTTAATGTCGGGAATTGGCCCAATCGCTCATGAATGATGCAGTATGAAGCGTACCCAGTCCTTAAATGGGTACTCCGCCCCTAGACATCTTATCCCCTATCTAAAGGATAGGGGATAAGATGTCTGATCATGGGGGTCCCAATGGCGGGATCTTTGTGCAGCACCCAGCGTTCGTCTAGAACGGCTATGGATGGCTGCTGTCATGCCTTCATGACCACGCCCCCGCGTGACGTCACACCACACCCCCTCAATGCAAGTCTATGGGAGGAGGTGGGTCGTGACGTCATGAGGGGCGTGGCCGTGATGCCCGCTCCAAGCGTTCGGAACAAAATGTTCTGAACGCTGGGGCAGCGGAGTACCCCTTTAAGGACTAAGTTTCGGGGGCATACCTGTAAGCCCTGCGTCCTGGACTGGTTAAGGCGTCTCCTGATGATGAAACCTGGTATTAACTGTGTATTAAATTGTCATATATCGGTAAGAAAGTTACTGTATTACCTTTTTGTGGTCTTTCATGCTTTCCTTCTGTTTCTTTTGCAAACTGTCTGTTCTGTTGTCTTAGTTATTCAAACTTTCTGTCTAGTATACATCCTGTAATGGACTTCTTTTCCATGTTGTACACTCTAGCTGGGAATTCAGTGATCTCTATCTCTGTCCCATAATGTTGGAGGCTCCAGTGGTTGTGGTGGGTAGAGTTATGGTCAAAAAGGTGCAATGAGAGGGTCACAGAGTTGGCTAAATTTCCAGCTAGAGTGTACAACAGGAAGTCCATTACAGGATGTACAACAACAGGACATTAGGCTAGTAAATATAATTGATCAGACAGTATGTATCAGAAGTAGAAGGAAATCATAAGATACAAATGAAAGGTAATAAAATAAATTAATTAGACAGTTGAAAATAGATTTCATCGTCAAGAAAACCCAATTTGACTTCTCAGTTACAGGTGTTTTTTGCAACAAAACATTCTTCCTACAATATAGTACATGCCTTGGTGCTTCCATTGGTAATGCTGGAACCCAAAGTGTAATTTCAGTCATTTCTTTTATTTGTCACTGCCTCTAGAGTTCCTTTGACCTTCAAACGCTTGTGCACTATGCAGCTAATTTTGAGAAAATTTGGAGCAATGGTGTTTTTTTGTGCTAATTGTCTGCTGAACACCAGTTATGATTTTTATAATAAAGGAATTATGTAGCAAGAGTTTTGGGCCTTTTCTTCCATCACCCTGGAGATTTTCTGCCAATTGAAGTAGTTCAACAATCTTAGTGGTTGCTGTTCTCAACAGAGACACATAAGTAAAATGATTATTTTTACACAAAGAAAACCGAGTTCTAACAGTAATGAACCTGTCAAACTTCATCTAGGATCCTGTTTTTCTTTTTAGATTGTGTTGCCTCACAGAGAATAATGCATGTTTATCAGATCTCACCTTTAGCCTGTCGCCCATACCCTTTTGTAAAACCTTGCTCTCAGGGCTATTTCTTGCTGTCTCAAGGGTTCTTTCAGCCATTGTTCCATTTTTAGTTCAAGCTAGTTTCAGATAATTTCAAGCTACCATCTTGAAGCAAATGATTCAGTTTAATTAATTTAACCAGGTCACGGAAAGTGTGGGTCAAAACATGGCCATAACGGGTGGAATGTTTGCAGTAAACGGAAAGTGGATTAGACAGGACAAACATAAGACAATAGGCATGTGGGCCCACATTTATCATTGTAGATGTAAGTGAAGCATTTTTCGACGCCTTTTTTTTTGTGTGCTGGTAATGTGTAGGAGCACCAAATTTATTAAAAGGTCACAGAGCATTTGATAAATATTGTGTAGGTCACATTTTCTGAAATTTCTCTCTTCACATACACCAAAAAGCTAAGCTAAGTCTGGGCTGGTGTAGTTTTAGAGACTTTTCAGTGGATTGTAACTCAAAATCAGCAGAAATGTGTAAACCAAAAGATGCAAAAAAGGCGCAAATAAACCCTGCTTGTGCCTTTTTTTTTTTGCACCTTTTGTAGACACAAAAGCAGCCAAAAGACAATGATAAATGTCAGCCATGATGTTTAACAAGTCGCAAGTGCAAGCCTTTGATTGTGAAACTCATTGTCATCATTATTTTGCTCCAATGGGAGGGGGGGGGTCTGTTTTCTGTACACACTAAGTGGTCTGCTCTGTACACACTGAGAAGTCTGAATGTGTCTCATACCAACTTGAATTGTAATGTGTAGGTATAGAGAATATCTTTAACCCCTTAACCCCCCAGCCATTTTGGCATTAAAGGGGTACTCCTGAGGAAAACTTTTTTTTTTTTAAATCAACTGGTGCCAGAAAGTTAAACAGATATGTAAATTACTTCTATTAAAAAATCTTAATCTTTCCAGTACTTATTAGCTGCTTAATATAGAGGAAATGGTTTTCTTTTTGGAACACAGAGCTCTCTGCTGACATCATGACCACAGTGCTCTCTGCTGACATCTCTGTCTATTTTAAGAACTGTCCAGAGTAGGAGAAAATCCCCATAGCAAAACAATGCTGCTCTGGACAGTTCCTAAAATGGATAGAGATGTCAGCAGAGGGCACTGTGGTCTTGATGTCAGCAGAGCTCTGTGTTCGAAAAAGAAAACCATTTCCTCTGTAGTATACAGACCCTAAAAAGTACTGGAAAGATTAAGATTTTTTTTAATAGAATTAATTTACAAATCTGTTTAACTTTCTGGCACCAGTTCATTTAAAAAAAAAAAAAAGTTTTCCACAGGAGTACCCCTTTAAGGACCAGGCCAATTTTATTTTTGCATTTTCATTTTTTCCTCCTTGTTTTTTTCATCACCAATTTTACTTTGTAATGACATCACTCATTTTACCATAAAATGTATGGCACACCAAAAAAAATATTATTTATGTGGCGATGTTGAAAAGAAACATGCTATTTAGCAAATTTTGGAAGATTTTGTTTTCATGCTGTACACTTTACCGTAAAAAAATGACATGTTTTCTTTATTCTGTGGGTCAATACGATTAAAATTATATCCGTGTTATATGCTTTTTTATGATTGTACTGCTTTAAAAAAAATCTCCAACTATTTTAACAAAATAAGTTTAAAATTGCCGTATTTTGACCACCTATAACTTTCTCATTTTTCCGTACACGGGGCGGTATGAGGGCTAATATTTTTGCGCCATGATCTTTAGTTTTTATCAGTACCACTTTTCCTTTTTTTTTACTTTTTATAAATTTTTTATAATTTTTTTTTTGGAATAAAATGTGATTTTTTTTTTTTTTAACATTTACACCGTTCCCCGTATGGGATAATTAACAATATATTTTGATAGTTAGGACTTTTAATCACGTGCCAATACCAAATATGTTTTTTAATTATAATTTGTTACGCTTTTGGGGGGTAAAATGGGGAAAAGGGATGATTTAAATGTTTATTGGGGGAGGGGATTTTTCTCATTTTTTTTAACTTTTTGTTACTTTATTTCCTTTTTTTTCTTTTTTTTCATTTTTTATGTCCCCATAGGGGACTATCTATAGCAATCATTTGATTGCTAATACTGTTCAGTGCTATGCATAGGATATAGCACTGTTCAGTATTATCTGCTATCTTCTGCTCATGTCAGCTCGATCTCAGACCAGAGCAGAAGACCCTGGAGATGGCCGGGGGCAGGGGAGGGGACCCACGGCCACCATGCTGTAGGATCAGGTCCCCGCGGCCGAGTTGCGGGAGATCAGTGCTGCGGGAGATCTATATCGATCACGACATCTGAGGGGTTAATAGCGGACATCAGCACGATCGCTGATGTCCGTAACTACCGGCGGATCCCTGGTTGCTGATGCATGGATGCAATTACTATGGGATAGGAAGGTCATGAATTGGGTTCCTTATCCACCTACTAGTGGGGCAATCTTTAGCTTTCCCCTTGAACCTTCACCATGCTGCTCCAAAACTATTTCTCTCTTTCAAAAAAAACACCCTAGCAGGAGCTGACTCTAAAATATTTACAAGGCCCATGTCTCTTGCCCAACCTCCCAGGATCCTACTTCTCATAAAATTTCTAGGCCATTCTTATAGCTCTTAGAGTACCAGTCTCCTACTGTCACCAATTATTTTCAACAAAAGGAGTAGTACGTGTCAGTGTTGAACAAGTTTGAACAGTTTTGAGCACTGTAACATACACCCAATAATACCCAGACTAGGGTGTATCAGTGATTGTCCACACAATATAACCAGAGGCTTATCCCTACACCTAAACTCTTTCACCCCAGACTACTAATGGTCTTTGGACAATGCAATGTCCACTGTAATGCATGTGTAATGCAACTGTTCTCTACCCACGTTCTCAACTAACTTCTCCATAGCTGTCATATTTGTGTTACATGTAGACACCTGCAAGAGAGAAAACTCATCTATACAATCTAACATAACATACTATATATACATACTATTGCCAATACCATTTTCAAAAGACATATTCTATTTTAACCTAGCGGTAAATTTTCGTTGTTATTTGCATCCTTTTTTGGTGAAAAATCCCCAAATTTCCTGAAAATTTTGAAAATGTAACATTTTTCTAACTTTGAAACACTCTGCTTGTAAGGAAAATGGATATTCCAAATAAATTATATATTGATTCACAAATACAATATGTCTACTTTATGTTGACATCATAAAGTTTACTTTTTGAAGACTTGAGGGCTTGAGCAGCAATTTTAAAAATGTTCACGAAAATGTCAAAATCTTAATTTTTCAGGGACCAGTTAAGTTTGAAGTGGATTTGAGGGGCCTTTCTGTGAGAAATACCCCATAAATGACCCCCATTATAGAAACTATACACCCCAAAGTATTCAAAATGACATTCAGAAAGTTTATTAACCCTTTAGGTGTTTCACAAGAATAGCAGCAAAGTGGAGGAGAAAATTCTAAATCTTCATTTTTTTACACTAACATTTTCTTGCAGACCCATATTTTTTATTTTTACAAGGGGTAAAAGGAGAAAAGGCCCCACAAAATTTGTAACCCAATTTCTCAAGAGTAAGGAAATACCTAATATGTGGAGATAAAGTACTCTGTGGGTGCACTAGAGGGCTCAGAAGAGAAGAAGTGACAATGGGATTTTAAATAGCGAATTTTGCTGAAATGGTTTTAGGGGGGCATGTCGCATTTAGGAATCCCCCATGGTGCCAGAACAGCTAAAAACACCCCACATGGCATACTATTTTGCAATCTACACCCCTCATGGAACGTAACAAGGGGTACAGAGAGACTTAACACCCCACAGGTGTTTGACGAATTTTCGATAAAGTTGGACGTGAAAATGCAAAATTTTATTTTTTGCCCTAAAATGCTGATGTTACCCCAAATTTTAATTTTCACAGGGGGTAATAGGTGAAAATGTCCCCCAATATTTGAAACCCCATTTCTCTCGAGTAAGGAAATAACTCATATGAGGATGTAAAGTGATCTGCGGGTGCATTAGATGGCTCAGAAGGGGAAGGAGCGACATTGGGCTTTTGGAAAGCGAATTTTGCTGAAATGGTTTTTGGGGGGTTTGTCTCATTTAGGAAGCCCCCATGGTGCAAGAACAGCAAAAAACACCCCACATGGCATACTATTTGGAAAACTACACCCCTCAAGGAACGTAACAAGGGGTACAGTGAGCATTTACTCCCCACTGGCGTTTGACAGATCTTTGTAACAGTGGGCTGTCCAAATGAAAAATTACATTCTTCATTTTCATGGACCACTGTTCCAAAAATCTGTCAGACACCTGTGGGGTGTTAAGGCTCACTATACCCTTTGTTATGTTCCGTGAGGGGGGGGGGGAAGATTCCGAAATGGGGTCACATGTGGGTGTTTATTTTTTTGTGTTTATGTCAGAACCGCACTAATCAGCAGCAACCCGTGCAAATCACCAATTTAGGCCTCAAATGTACATGTGCGCTCACACTCCTGAGCCCTGTTGTGCACCCTCAGAGCATTTTACACCCACATATGGGGTATTTCCGTACTTGGGAGAAAGTGTGGTACCAATTTTGGAGGTCTTTTTTTCCCCATTTACCTCTTATGAAAATGAATAGTATGGGGCAACACCACCATGTTGGTGTAAAAAATTAAAACATTTTACACTAACATGCTGGTGTAGAACCCAACTTTACATTTCCATAAGGGGTAAAAGGAGAAAAAGCGACCAAAAATTTGTAGCGCAATTTATCCCAAGTACAGAAATACCCCATATGTGGCCCTAAACTGTTGCCTTGAAATACGACAGGGCTCTGAAGTGAGAGAACGCCATGCGCATTTGAGGCCTAAATAAGGGATTTTCATAGTGGTGGACCCGGATGAAAACGTTACACTTGCCTCCGCCACCAAAAATACTGTACGTCAGTTTTCCCCAAACAGGGTGCCTCCAACTGTTGCAAAACTCTCAACATTCCTGGACAGTCAATGGCTGTCCGGCAATACTGGGAGTTGTTATTTTGCAGAAGCTGGAGGCTCCGTTTCGGAAAAACTGACGTACAAGACTTTTTTAATTTATATTGGGGGGGGGGGCACAGCGTGTGTATATGTAGTGTTTTACTCTTTATTTAGGGTTAGTGTAGTGTAGTGTTTTTAAGGTACATTTACACGGGCGGAGGTTTACAGTGTGTTTCCCGCTGCAGCGAAAAAACTTGCCTCTCAAATTTGAAGCGGGAAACTTGCTATAAAAAATCTGCATCTCAAACTTGAAGCGGGAAACTTGCTATAAACCCCCGCCCATGTGAATGTACCCTGTACATTCACTTGGTGGGGGGGGAAACTACAACTCCCAGCATACACTGACAGACCGTGCATGCTGGGAGTTGTAGTTATGCAACAGCTGGAGGCACACTGGTTGGGAAACACTGAGTTAGGTAAGAGACTACTGCAGTGTTTCCACACCACTGTCTGTTTCCTAACTCAGTGTTTCCCAACCCCTGCGCCTCCAGCTGTTGCAAGACTACAACTCCCAGCATGCATGGTCTGTCAGTGCATGTTGGGAGTTATAGCTTTGCAACAGCAGGAGGCACACAGGTTGGGAAACACTAAGTTAGGAAAAATACAATGTTTCCCAACCAGTGTGCCTCCAGTTGTTGCAATACCACAACTCCCAGCATGCCCAGACAGCTGAAGGACATGTTGGGAGTTGTAGTTATGCAACAACTGGAGGAGAACAGTTTGGAGACCACTGTTTAGTGGTCTCAAAACTGTAGCCCTCCAGATGTTGCAAAACTACAACTCCCAGCATGCCTGGACTGTCTGGTCATGCTGAGAGTTGTAGTTTTGCAACATCTGAAAGTACACAGTTTGGAGACCACTGCACAGTGGTCTCTAAACTGTTGCCCTCCAGATGTTGCAAAACTACAACTCCCAGCATGCCCAGACAGCCAAAGGCTGAACTGAAGAGCCAGATGTTACAGAACTACAACTCCCAGCATGCCTGGACTGTCTGGTCATGCTGAGAGTTGTAGTTTTGCAACATCTGAAAGTACACAGTTTGGAGACCACTGCACAGTGGTCTCCAAACTGTTGCCCTCCAGATGTTGCAAAACTACAACTCCCAGCATGCCCAGACAGCCAAAGGCTGTCTGGGCATGCTGGGAGTTGTAGTTTTGAAACTCCTAGAAGCTCACTTTATGGCAATCTTCACTGCAGCATCTTACACTGCCGCCACACCACTTGCATGCTGCCGATCCTGGTCCCTGTGTGACTGCCACCGGTCCCCAGGTACGGCCGCCGGTCCCCGCCGCATCCACGGCCCCCGCACCTCGCCGCCATCTTCCCCCGTTCGGCCTTGACATCCAGGGTAGGGCAGAGCGGGGGAAATGAACGTTCCTCCCGCCCCAGCCCTGCGATTCGCCGATCGGTCTGTCCTCTAGGTTGATCAGGGCTGTCTCTGACAACTCCGATCATTCCTATTTTCTGGCCTATCGGATCATCAGAGACCCGATCAGCCCGGAATAAACCGCAAGTCGTCGATCTGAATTGAACTCAGGACCCCCCAGTCATTTGCACTGGATGCCTGCTGAATGATTTCAGCAGGCATCCAGGTCCGGCCCCGCCTGCCACACGGCGGGGACCAAAATTCCCACAGGCGTACAGGTAGGCGCTTGGTCCTTAAGTACCAGGGAGCAAGGGCGTACCTGTATTCCCTTCATCCACAACAGGTTAAACAGCTTCAAGTATTCCAATATACTGTAAATTTCACTAAAATCTTATGGTTTGCACTTAAAATTATCCGACCGCTGTATAAATCTATATATAGAACAATTATGACCGATGGAGATTAGTTGTGCAATATTTTAAGTAACTTTTATTAGAATATGATTCTTGCAGCTTAACTTAACAAAGTTCCCCTATTTCTGCCAGCCAATCTCTGGCTTAGGTGGCTATAGAATTCTCCATTTTAAAGATTTGTTATAATGACCCGTTAACAAAACCATTAAAAATGGCCGTTAAACGGCCATTACAAAATCCCATTATAGTCTGTGAGATTTTTACATTACCTGTTTTAACCCGTCATAGCAATTTTTTACCGAAAACTGCACTGCATAGAAACGGAAGCTGCTAAAAATTTATTAAAAATCTATTTTAACCCACAAATATATTTTTTCTGTTTTCACCATAGATTTTGTAGTGAAATAATTAAAGGGGTATTGCAGGCAAAAACTTTTTTTTATATATCAACTGGCTCCAGGAAGTTAAGCAGATTTGTAAATTACTTCTATTAAAAAATCTTAATCCTTCCAATAGTTATTAGCTTCTGAAGTTGAGTTGCTGTTTTCTGTCTAACTTCTTTCTGATGACTCGCATCCCAGGAGCTGTCCAGCTCCTGTGGGGGTATTCTCCCATCATGCAAGGGATATTCTCCCATCATGCACAGCTCCCGTGACGTGACATAATCATTGAGCAGTTAGACAGAAAACTTCAGAAGCTAATAACTATTGGAAGGATTAAGATTTTTTAAAAGAAGTAATTTACAAATCTGTTTAACTTTACGGAGCCAGTTGATATATATAAAAAAAAGTTTCTGGAATACCCCTTTAATATTTTTACAAAGAAAAATTGTTGGCGCAAAGAACAAGCCCTCATGGATTTTTAGGTGAGGAGTAAAAAAAACAAAAGTGCAAAAATTAAAAATCGCCAAAGAGGGAAGGGGTTAATAAAGGACGCTATTTAGTGATGGGAGAAACCGTTAATTTCTCTTGTCACAAAATAACGGGATATGACAGGTTAAAACGGGTAATGTAAAAATCCCATAGACTATAATGGGATTTTGTAACAGCCATTTAACGGCCATTTTTAATGGTTTTGTTAACGGGTCATTATAACGGATCTTTAAAATGGAGAATTCTATAGTGTAAAAGCAATTTTAGGTGGATCACCATTGGAGTGATTGGCAGTGAGTGGGCATTTCGTCTGTGTTGAGATGGGAGGACCAGAAATAGAAGATCCCTGAAGACCCAGTAAAAGTCAATATTGCACTAAAGGGGCAGGAGAGGTGAGTATTTTATTTATTTATTTTAAAGCCACTCTTCACTTTTTTAGTTTTTCTTTTATATTTTTTCAACTTTTCACATTTTATTGGCAATTAAATACATTTATGAACTTATTTTTGGAAGCATTTCTAGTAATATTCCTTATACAAGGTGTATATAATGTATTATTTTGTCCTACTCTCTGATCATTTTCATTCTAAGATGCACATTAGTATCCAGGAAGGTTAAACATAATCACTTTTTATTAATAGAAATGGGAAATAATTCCCAGTGCCTTAACTTCTGACTCGTCCTTACTTTAACCCCTTCACTGCTGGTGCAACATCTTTAAATGCAGAAAGAGCGGATTAAGTCTGCAGGGAAGCACTAAGTTCTAATGATGTTTGAGTTGACCCAGTGGCTTTGCAATCAGGCCTCAACATGAGTCTTTGGGTTCAATCAGGCGCCCACTGGGGGGTCCAAGTGGCTTTCTTTTTGATAATTATATCTAATGGGAAAATAAAATATTGAACTCACACTTTGAGCTTAGCAGGTTAATTCAATCACTTAAAAGTAAAAATAATAAAAATAATCTACAGGATTACGAGATGCTATCTAAATTTATTAAAATGTGTACAGTTCTGTTAGTAGCTGCCACACCTTCAAGATCTGTGTATTGTATTAGAACATACATAAATAATACAAGTAAGGATGGGTGCACATGTGTCACGATGCCGGCTGGCAGGTAGTGGATCCTCTGTGCCAGAGAGGGATTGGCGTGGACCGTGCTAGTGGACCGGTTCTAAGCCACTACTGGTTTTCACCAGAGCCCGCCGCAAAGCGGGATGGTCTTGCTGCGGCGGTAGTGACCAGGTCGTATCCACTAGCAACGGCTCACCTCTCTGGGTGCTGAAGATAGGCGCGGTACAAGGGAGTAGGCAAAAGCAAGGTCGGACGTAGCAGAAGGTCGGGGCAGGCAGCAAGGATCGTAGTCAGGGGCAACGGCAGAAGGTCTGGAAACACAGGCAAGGAACACACAAGGAACGCTTTCACTGGCACTAAGGCAACAAGATCCGGCAAGGGAGTGCAGGGGAAGTGAGGTGATATAGGGAAGTGCACAGGTGAACACACTAATTGGAACCACTGCGCCAATCAGCGGCGCAGTGGCCCTTTAAATCGCAGAGACCCGGCGCGCGCGCGCCCTAGGGAGCGGGGCCGCGCGCGCCGGGACAGAACAGACGGAGAGCGAGTCAGGTAGGGGAGCCGGGGTGCGCATCGCGAGCGGGCGCTACCCGCATCGCGAATCGCATCCCGGCTGGCAGCGGAATCGCAGCGCCCCGGGTCAGAGGACGTGACCGGAGCGCTGCCGCGGGGAGAGTGAAGCGAGCGCTCCGGGGAGGAGCGGGGACCCGGAGCGCTCGGCGTAACAGTACCCCCCCCCCTTGGGTCTCCCCCTCTTCTTAGAGCCTGAGAACCTGAGGAGCAGACTTTTGTCTAGGATGTTGTCCTCAGGTTCCCAGGATCTCTCTTCAGGACCACAACCCTCCCAGTCCACTAAAAAAAATTTTTTCCCTCTGACCTTTTTGGCAGCTAAAATTTCTTTGACCGAGAAGATGTCCGAGGAGCCGGAAACAGGAGTGGGAGGAACAGATTTGGGAGAAAAACGGTTGAGGATGAGTGGTTTGAGAAGAGAGACGTGAAAGGCATTAGGGATACGAAGAGAGGGAGGAAGAAGAAGTTTATAAGAGACAGGATTAATTTGACACAAAATTTTGAAAGGACCAAGATAGCGTGGTCCCAACTTGTAGCTAGGGACACGGAAGCGGACATATTTAGCGGAGAGCCATACCTTGTCTCCAGGGGAAAAAACGGGGGGGGCTCTTCTTTTCTTATCCGCGAACTTCTTCATGCGTGATGAAGCCTGTAAGAGAGATTTTTGGGTCTCTCTCCATATGATGGAAAGGTCATGAGAAATTTCATCCACAGCGGGCAGACCAGAGGGCAAGGGAGTAGGGAGGGGGGGAAGAGGGTGACGGCCGTACACCACGAAAAATGGGGATTTGGAGGAAGACTCAGAGACCCTGAAGTTATACGAGAATTCGGCCCATGGGAGGAGATCTGCCCAGTCATCCTGGCGGGAGGAAACAAAATGTCGCAAATAATCACCCAAGATCTGGTTAATCCTTTCTACTTGTCCATTGGACTGGGGATGATATGCAGAAGAAAAATTTAATTTAATCTTGAGTTGTTTACAGAGAGCCCTCCAGAATTTAGACACGAATTGGACACCTCTATCCGAGACAATCTGCGTAGGCAACCCGTGAAGACGAAAAATGTGTACAAAAAATTGTTTAGCCAACTGAGGCGCAGAAGGAAGACCAGGAAGAGGGATGAAATGTGCCATTTTGGAGAATCGATCAACGACCACCCAAATAACAGTGTTGCCACGGGAAGGGGGTAAATCAGTAATAAAATCCATACCAATCAGAGACCAAGGCTGTTCGGGGACAGGCAGAGGATGAAGAAAACCAGCGGGCTTCTGGCGAGGAGTCTTATCCCGGGCACAGATAGTGCAGGCTCGCACAAAGTCCACAACATCCGTCTCCAGAGTCGGCCACCAATAGAAGCGGGAGATGAGTTGCACAGATTTCTTGATACCCGCATGACCTGCGAGATGGGAGGAGTGACCCCATTTGAGGATTCCGAGGCGTTGGCGAGGAGAAACAAAGGTCTTTCCTGGAGGAGTCTGCCTGATGGAGGCAGGAGAAGTGGAGATCAGGCAGTCAGGTGGAATGATGTGTTGCGGAGAGAGTTCAACTTCTGAGGCATCCGAGGAACGAGAGAGAGCATCGGCCCTAATGTTCTTATCGGCAGGACGAAAGTGAATCTCAAAATTAAATCGGGCAAAGAACAGAGACCACCGGGCCTGGCGAGGATTCAGCCGTTGGGCAGACTGGAGGTAGGAGAGGTTCTTGTGGTCGGTGTAGATAATAACAGGAGAACTTGATCCCTCCAGCAGATGCCTCCATTCCTCAAGTGCTAATTTAATGGCTAGAAGCTCTCGATCCCCGATGGAGTAGTTCCTCTCCGCTGGAGAGAAGGTCCTAGAGAAAAAACCACAAGTGACAGCATGCCCGGAAGAATTTTTTTGTAGAAGAACAGCTCCAGCTCCCACTGAGGAGGCATCAACCTCCAATAGGAAGGGTTTAGAAGGGTCAGGTCTGGAGAGGACGGGAGCCGAAGAAAAGGCAGACTTGAGTCGTTTAAAGGCGTCTTCTGCTTGAGGAGGCCAGGACTTGGGATCAGCATTTTTTTTGGTTAAAGCCACGATAGGAGCCACAATGGTAGAAAAATGTGGAATAAATTGCCTGTAATAATTGGCGAACCCCAAAAAGCGTTGGATAGCACGGAGTCCGGAGGGGCGTGGCCAATCTAAGACGGCAGAGAGTTTGTCTGGATCCATCTGTAGTCCCTGGCCAGAGACCAAATATCCTAGAAAAGGAAGAGATTGGCATTCAAACAGACATTTCTCAATTTTGGCATAGAGTTGGTTGTCACGAAGTCTCTGAAGAACCATACGGACATGCTGGCGGTGTTCTTCTAGATTGGCAGAAAAAATTAGGATATCGTCCAGATATACAACAACACAGGAGTATAACAGATCACGAAAAATTTCATTGACAAAGTCTTGGAAGACGGCAGGGGCGTTGCACAGTCCAAAGGGCATGACCAGATACTCAAAGTGTCCATCTCTGGTGTTAAATGCCGTTTTCCACTCGTCCCCCTCTCTGATGCGGATGAGGTTATAGGCGCCTCTTAAGTCCAATTTAGTGAAGATGTGGGCACCTTGGAGGCGATCAAAGAGTTCAGAGATGAGGGGTAAGGGGTAGCGGTTCTTAACCGTGATTTTATTAAGACCGCGGTAGTCAATGCAAGGACGTAGGGAGCCATCTTTTTTGGACACAAAGAAAAATCCGGCTCCGGCAGGAGAGGAGGATTTACGGATAAAGCCCTTTTTTAGATTCTCCTGGACGTATTCGGACATGGCAAGAGTCTCTGGGGCAGAGAGAGGATAAATTCTGCCCCGGGGTGGAGTAGTGCCCGGGAGGAGGTCGATAGGGCAATCATAAGGCCTGTGAGGAGGTAGAGTCTCAGCTTGTTTTTTGCAGAAAACATCCGCGAAGTCCATATAGGCCTTAGGGAGACCGGTTACTGGAGGAACCACAGAGTTACGGCAAGGGTTACTGGGAACCGGTTTTAGACAGTTCTTGGAACAAGAGGACCCCCAACTCTTGATCTCCCCAGTGGACCAATCCAGGGTAGGGGAATGAAGTTGAAGCCAGGGAAGTCCAAGGAGAATTTCCGAGGTGCAATTGGGGAGGACCAAAAGTTCAATCCTCTCATGATGAGATCCGATGCTCATAAGAAGGGGCTCCGTGCGGAAACGTATGGTACAGTCCAATCTTTCATTATTTACACAATTGATGTAGAGGGGTCTGGCGAGACTGGTCACCGGGATGTTGAACCTGTTGACGAGAGAGGCCAAAATAAAGTTTCCTGCAGATCCAGAGTCCAAGAAGGCCACTGTAGAGAAGGAGAAGGCAGAGGCAGACATCCGCACAGGCACAGTAAGACGTGGAGAAGCAGAGTAGACATCAAGGACTGTCTCACCTTTGTGCGGAGTCAGCGTACGTCTTTCCAGGCGGGGAGGACGGATAGGACAATCACTCAGGAAGTGTTCGGTACTAGCACAGTACAGGCAGAGGTTCTCCATACGGCGTCGTGTCCTCTCTTGAGGTGTCAGGCGAGACCGGTCGACCTGCATAGCCTCCACGGCGGGAGGCACAGGAACAGATTGCAGGGGACCAGAGGAGAGAGGAGCCGAGGAGAAGAAACGCCTCGTGCGAACAGAGTCCATATCTTGGCAGAGTTCCTGACGCCTTTCGGAAAAACGCATGTCAATGCGAGTGGCTAGGTGAATAAGTTCATGTAGATTAGCAGGAATTTCTCGTGCGGCCAGAACATCTTTAATGTTGCTGGATAGGCCTTTTTTGAAGGTCGCGCAGAGGGCCTCATTATTCCAGGACAATTCTGAAGCAAGAGTACGGAATTGTACGGCATACTCGCCAACGGAAGAATTACCCTGGACCAGGTTCAACAGGGCAGTCTCAGCAGAAGAGGCTCGGGCAGGTTCCTCAAAGACACTTCGGATTTCCGAGAAGAAGGAGTGTACAGAGGCAGTGACGGGGTCATTGCGGTCCCAGAGCGGTGTGGCCCATGACAGGGCTTTTCCGGACAGAAGGCTGACTACGAAAGCCACCTTAGACCTTTCAGTGGGAAACAGGTCCGACATCATCTCCAGATGCAGGGAACATTGGGAAAGAAAGCCACGGCAAAACTTAGAGTCCCCATCAAATTTATCCGGCAAGGATAAGCGTATCCCAGGAGCGGCCACTCGCTGCGGAGGAGGTGCAGGAGCTGGCGGAGGAGATGACTGCTGAAGCTGTGGTAGTAACTGTTGTAGCATAATGGTCAGTTGAGACAGCTGTTGGCCTTGTTGCGCTATCTGTTGTGACTGCTGGGCGACCACCGTGGTGAGGTCAGCGACAACTGGCAGAGGAACTTCAGCGGGATCCATGGCCGGATCTACTGTCACGATGCCGGCTGGCAGGTAGTGGATCCTCTGTGCCAGAGAGGGATTGGCGTGGACCGTGCTAGTGGACCGGTTCTAAGCCACTACTGGTTTTCACCAGAGCCCGCCGCAAAGCGGGATGGTCTTGCTGCGGCGGTAGTGACCAGGTCGTATCCACTAGCAACGGCTCACCTCTCTGGGTGCTGAAGATAGGCGCGGTACAAGGGAGTAGGCAAAAGCAAGGTCGGACGTAGCAGAAGGTCGGGGCAGGCAGCAAGGATCATAGTCAGGGGCAACGGCAGAAGGTCTGGAAACACAGGCAAGGAACACACAAGGAACGCTTTCACTGGCACTAAGGCAACAAGATCCGGCAAGGGAGTGCAGGGGAAGTGAGGTGATATAGGGAAGTGCACAGGTGAACACACTAATTGGAACCACTGCGCCAATCAGCGGCGCAGTGGCCCTTTAAATCGCAGAGACCCGGCGCGCGCGGGCCTTAGGGAGCGGGGCCGCGCGCGCCGGGACAGAACAGACGGAGAGCGAGTCAGGTAGGGGAGCCGGGGTGCGCATCGCGAGCGGGCGCTACCCGCATCGCGAATCGCATCCCGGCTGGCAGCGGAATCGCAGCGCCCCGGGTCAGAGGACGTGACCGGAGCGCTGCCGCGGGGAGAGTGAAGCGAGCGCTCCGGGGAGGAGCGGGGACCCGGAGCGCTCGGCGTAACAACATGATCTTATATTCAGCATACCCAGAAGAGAAAGCTATGAGTGAGATCTATGCCTAACATTGGCAAGCCTCAACCAAAATAGACAAAAATAGGATCTGCTTAATGAATACATTGAGGGCTATTTAATGATGTTTATGTCATTAAAAAAAAAAACATTGGAAAATTTGTGATGCATCAATGACAAATGTCTGTGATGTATGCTATAGGTTGGCTTCCATTACACATAGAAACATGGTCACATAAATAAGTGGAAATAAAAACCAAATCTTCTTTTCTTGTAGCAAAATAAGATGCCATAAAAGAAGGCCCATTTTTATATTTTCTCTCTGGCCATTTTTTTTCTATGTATGCCACTAAAAAGAATAATATGGTATGTGTTTAACTCCTTAAATGGACACTGTCAGATACAAAAACTTTTGATATGTTGTAAAGCATGCAAAACCAATAGGTTTTGCAATTGCTTTCATTAAAAAATATACTGTATTTCATACTGAAAAAGCCAGTCAAACAACTGACCCCCCTGCCTGCTTGGACACATACTAGTCCTGGTGTGTCCATGCATCATCACCTACGTCATGGACACAATTCCTTGAATGACAGCTGCGAGTGCAGGGCTCACAGCTGGGGAAGAAATTCTCCCACTTTCAGCTTGGATTGGATAAAAAGTGCTAAACATCCATAAATGCGCAAATGTCGTACCAATAAAAAAATGTTAGATCATGGCACATAACATGAGCACTCGTTCAGCCTTGTTTAGGGAAAAATAAAAAGTTATAGGTGTCAGAGTACAGCAATTTTAAAAATGCTTATTTTATTTGAAACTTTTTATAAAAGCATTACAATGATAGGAAATTATGTACATAATAGTATAATTTAAAACATGTTGATCCACAGAATAGAGATGAGATTTAATTTACCCATAAAGTGCACTCTGTAAAAACAAAACTCTCAAAAGTTGCAAAATTGTGGTTTTGTTTTCAATAATGACAAATAAAAAAATGTATTAGCTAAGAAAATTTGATGAACCAAGTGGCTGTCATGTGATGATGTCACATGATGATGTCAAAAAGAAACAAGTGAGTGTCATAATAATTAGTGTTGAGCGCGAATATTCGAAATGCTAATTTTTACCGCAAATATCGGTACTTCGCGATTTTGCGAATATTTAGAATATAGTAATATATATTTGTAATGACAAATATTTTTTTTTTAATATGCGAATATATGCAAATATGAGAATATGCAAATCTGTGAATATGCAAATAACAGTCAGAGGACACGAATCCCTCCCTTCTTTTAGGTGAAAGATATAATTATGCATGCGCACTATGCAAATTTCATTCAGAATTTTTGCATGAAAAAAAAATAAACACAGCGAATATGCGAATTTCGCGAATATAGGACGAATATTAATCCATATTTTTGCGAAATATTGCAAATTTGAATATGGCCCCTGACGCTCATCACTTATAATAATGTGGTTAGAAAGGGAATGAGCCAATTGGATGTCATTTCATGATGTCACATGATACTGATAACCACAGTATTTCCTCCAAAACGAATCACAGGATAAAACAGGCACTTGGTTCTTGTTGCGAGCAATCAGTTTATTTTACCCACAATGCATTGTGGGTAAAATAAACTGATTGCTCCCAACAAGATCCATGCACCTGTTTTATCCTGTGGTTCGTTTTGGAAGAAATATTGTGGTTGTTTGTATCTATCCCAGGAGCAGCTGCTAGATCGGAGAACTCTCCTTCTCTATGTGCCTTTACCATTATTGTGCTTGGCTGAGTACAACTACCGCGGGTGAGCATATTTCATTATCGTTCACCGATTCTCTACATAAACGATATCACACTATGGAGCGCTTTCCTCTGTTTTAGCTACATGATACTGATGTCAGAAGGATATTGGAAGTGGATGCCATGTGATCTTCCATAATGATGGTATCAGAGGATGGAATTGTTATGTGATGATATCATATGATAACTCATGTGAGTTAGGCTGGGTTCACATCATGTTTTTGCAATACAGTTCCCATATCAGGTTTTTGATAAAAAACTGATTCCGTAAAACCTGACTAAACTGTATCAAAACGTGGGTACAAATTTTAATCTGTATACGGCTAAAAACCGTATATGGTTTGAAAAATGATGTCTGGTTGCAACGTATACGTTTTGAACTTTTCATTCCATTCTGAATAAAGTTTCACTTGTTTGATTGAAATTCCAAGAAAAAAAACTATACAAAGTCAAAAAACGTATGGGTAAAACTGGATGGAACCGTATGCACATAAAGTTCTTCACGGTTCCCGTTGTACATACGTTTCAATACGGTTTTTCACCAGGACCAAAAACCGTGGTGGGCTACGGTTTTGGGTACGGGAAAAAAACTGAAAAACTGTACAGGATGCAAAACGGACACAACCTGATGCATATTTTGGCATATGGTTTTCAAAGGAGAGTCAATGCATATGGTTTTCAAATTGTAAACATATACGGGAACTGTATTGCAAAAACGTGGTGTGAAACCAACCTTAGAAGGGGGTATTACCTAAGTTAATGGCATGTGATTATGTCACATGATGATGATCTCTAAATAGTAAACAAAATGTACGCATAAATGTAGTGTAACATACAAGTAGAATTACTTAAACCTGAAAGCAAAGATGATAAATTTATGATGAGCTTGTCTGCTGGGGAGGAGAGGATGGAACCAATAACATTAGATGCATTAAAAAGCAAAATGCATACAGATGAAAAATATAAAATAGATGAAGATATGCATGCAGAGTGCTGCAAAAATTCAAATTCCGGACTCTGTTCTTTCTTTTAGCGCATTCCACTTAGACATGGATTGTTGACAATAGAAAGAGCACGTCTGGGCGGTTCTAGTGCTGACCGGTTTTTCCAGGCTGATATTCTGACGTATGAATGAGCTCTTAGGGAGAAATTTATCAAAACCTGTTAAAAGGAAAAATGGCTGAGTTGCCAATAGCAACCAATCAGATTGCTTCTTTCATTTTTTAAAAAGGCCTCTGAAAAATGAAAGAAGTGATCTGATTGGTTGCTATGGGCAACTCAGCAACTTTTCCTCTGGACAGGTTTTGATAAATCTCCCCCTTGGTGTTTATTCATTGATTTATTTTTTTCTTTTTGAGTCTACTGGGGGCCAGAAGGTTTTTTTTAAAGGTGTGGGATCTACAGTAAGCTATTCATGGTTTAGTAGGAATAATGGGGGAGATTTATCAAAACCTGTGCAAAGGAAAAGTTGAATAGTTGCCCATAGCAACCAATCAGATGGCTTCTTTCATTTTTAAAGAGGCCTGTGAAAAATGAAACAAGCAATCTGATTGGTTGCTATGGACAACTGGTCAACTTTCCCTCCCACAGGTTTTTTTTATACATTTCCCTCATTAGTGAGTAAAGACCAGTGTCTCACAAGTATTTGCTCGATAATGTTATGATGTCAACTAAACTTTGTGATAAAATTTAAACTGGACCTGTCTGCTGTTGCATGGCTCTTTTTTGCATTAGGCTTGACATACTCTGCTTTATGTGTTACCAGTAGAGTACGCGGCGTTGCTCAGTCTTCCTATCTGAACCTTGTGGGAGAGGAAAAGCGACAATGATTCCTTTGTCCTCATTCCTATCCCCAGCACTATTCTCTGCACCTGCCTGCTGGACATTTGGCAGGATGTTTAAAAGTGTTTTGCATAATGGAGTGGTTTGGGTTGATTCAATCCTACCTTTTTTTTAATTATTGCTTTACAAGTGACATGTGTAGCAAGTTTTATGCGGAATAACTTTGGAAGTTACGGTGGAACATCAGAACAAATATACATACGTTTAGAAAAATAGATATATAGATAGATAGATAGATAACAAATGTATGATTATCACTTCTCCATTCATTTAGTTGTGGTCGTTGCTACATGACTGATATGCGTAAAACCCTAGTACAAACCTAACAACCAACTGTAACCAATAACCTATCAACCTCAACTAAGCAGTCTGAAGTGTGCCATAACTGCGGCGTAAAGAATATGCCTGGAAAAGAGGGCATACCCTGTGGTAAGTGTGATGAAATGAAAAGAAGGGGGGGCGGGTGGGAGCGAAGAACCCACGGCGTCATTGAAGGGGGAGAGCCGTGGGTTCTTATGGTCATCCTGCTCCTCCCACAATTACAGGCCAGCTGCGCAGGCCTTACCATTTGTGGTCGTTGCTACATGACTGATATGCGTAAAACCCTAGTACTAACCTAACAACCAACTGTAACCAATAACCTATCAACCTCAACTAAGCAGTCTGAAGTGTGCCATAACTGCGGCGTAAAGAATATGCCTGGAAAAGAGGGCAAAACCTGGATTTAAACAAACATTTGTTTATTGCAGATTACAACACAAGAGACTGGAATGCGCTAGCCATTTCTTTGCGAGGGTTAGGGATATACTGCATGTAGCATCCGGATTTCCAACGTCCTAATTTCATGATTACGTGGGCTGGGACCCCGTGCTTAGAAGCGGCTGTAGCTGCGCCAATACGGAAGGAGTGACCGGATAATGAAGTCGGGTCTCCTCCCAGCGACCTGACCAAAATGCGTAAATGTTTGATGAATTGAGAAGTAGTTAGCGGGTTGGATTTGAAACGGAGTAAAGGGTTGTCAGCTGATAGGTTAACACAGGCATTCAACAATTCACGGAGGACTGTGACAGGACACCATTTGTGCACGGTGGGGAAAACCGGACAATCACAGTTTGACCCGGAGACGAGGTCTTGGTCTGACTGAGGGACAGCTCGAAATGATCAGAGACTTGTGACAGCTGACTGACCTTAAGAAAGGGCGCGTTAACGGTCCGAGCAGTACACTCACCCGGTCTGAGAAACCCATAATAGGCAAGGTACATGGCCGCTTTTAATGTGAGGCTATCACGAATACCCAATGGTGCGGAGTCTAACAAGTCGGACAACTGCCTGAACATGTTGCCTGTGATTGGTTGTCTGACTGGGCTGCGAGGGACTTCCTTCTTAAGGATACCCTTCAGAGCGGACTTCACCAAGCGAGAAGAGAGTATAGAGTAACTACGGGTATTGGTCAAGGATAAATGGTGTTGGATACCGGCTAGATAACTCTTAATAGTATTGTGGGATAAATGCAGTGTGGTATGGCAAAACCCGACATATGCTAATAGGAAGGGAACTGAAATCTTGTCGCCCTCGGCGTGCTTGGATCTTAATTTGGAGAATGAGTTCCACGCCGTACCATACATTTTTCGTGTATTTGCGGACAAGGAATCACTGACCAAACGTTTGGCTATCCGAAGGTGCTGGTTCAGTTCATGACTAGTGAATGGAATGGGGGAACTTGCGCCCCTATGGAATCGGCTTCTTGAATCACCTGAAAGAAATGTGACAGGTTGTTCCTAGATAAGGCATCTGCTGCAATATTCTGGACTCCTTCAATGTGAGCACATGTGAAAGTAAATGTATGTTGTAGGGACAGCCAAACTAACCATCTAGCCAAGCTCATTTATCTATAACATAGCTGACCGTCTAACACCAGGACAGAGAGAGAGTATCCGAAGACGTGTAGGATGAGAATTGTATACGTGACTGGACCTAGACAAGTATGTGCCCGGTGACAAGTGCGAAACGTTATACAAGTACCTTAACAACCTAGAACACCCTGAAGAGCATCTTTAGGAACGAGACTACACAGAGAAAGGAGTGCACCGACAACGCAAGCAATCACAACCTGAAAACGTGTCAGGTTCATGAGGTGATTACTTGGAGAACAATGTACGACACTTTAAACCAGAACAGAGGGAAAGTATCCGAAGACGTGTCGGACGAGAATAGTATGCGTAACCGGGCCTAGACGAGTATGCGCCCGGTGACAAGTGCGAAACGTTATACGAGTACCATATCAACCTAGAACACCATGAAGTACATTTTTGGGACATGACTACACAGAGAAAGGAGCGCATCGACAACGCAAGCAATCACAACCTGAAAGCGTGTCAGGTTCATGAGGTGATTACTTGGACAACAATAAACAACCCTTTAAACCAGGACAGAGGGAAAGTATCCGAAGATGTGTCGGACGAGAATTGTATGCGTAACTGAGTCTAGATAAGTGTGTGCCCAGTGGTAAGTGCGAAAGTTTATACGAGTACCATGACAACCCAAAACATCGTGAATTCCGTTTTTTGAGAACGTGACTATATCGTAAAAGAGGTGCACCGACAACACAAGTAAACACAACCTGAAGACGTGTCAGGTTCATGAGGTGATTACTTGGATAATAAAACAAATCTTATCACCTATGTGTGGCGTTATTGCTGTTCTGACGGCGTGTCAGTAACAACCGTGCAACGTACCCCCTGCAGGCGTGGCAGGCATGATGGGTATACATCACCAATGTGTGGTGTTATTGCTGTTCTGAAGGCGTGTCAGTAATAACAATTATGCGACGTACCCTTTCTGCAACATGACAGGCTTAACAGGTAAACACCACCTATGCGTAATGTCAGTGTCGTTCAGAAGGCATGTCAGTACCAACGATAATGAAACATACCCCGTCTGCAACGGTTTACTGGGTAAGCCCCGCCTGTGCGTCGTGTAATTGTCGTTCTGAATATGTGTCAGCAGCGACTACTGCTATGTATCACCCTGCCTATATAAAGATGCGTGCAGAACGACTACGTGTGAAACTGTCGTTAACCGCTATGCATGGCTGTACCACCAACTTGATGAACCTATACTCGGGCCAACCATATACGCGTATAGACCACCAGCGAACGCCTGAAGCTAACCACGACCGATGGCAGAGAATATGCCTGCAAGTAGTAACTATTATGACCACATACCTGCGTACGGGGCCACACCCCATGTGCTGTACGAGCATGTGCGCTGCACAAAACTGCGGGCGTACGAACTTCACAAATAGCGCAAGCGCATGTACAGAACACATGCCACGAGTGCACACGCAGCCTGATTCCCGCGTGCACCCGAGTAATATAACCCTACAAACATGCGTGATACAAGTCCTGCGAGCGGGTGTGCAGCACAATCCTTATGAGTGCATATTCAGTAGTAATCCTACAAGCGTGGGGGCCTTGTAATACTATAAACGTGCGTACAGTGTGACTCGTATGAGCAAGTACATAGTATGATTCCTATGAGTGTGTACAACATGACTCCTACAAGAGCGTGTGTAGTGTGAACCCTGCAAGCGAGTACAAGCGTGTATATCACGTAAACCTATGAGCAAGTGTACAGTATGGATGCTACATTGGTATGCACCGCATGAACTTTATGAATTATGCGAGCGAGTGTACCGTATAAATGCTACCGGCGAATGTACTGCATAATCCTAACGCGTGTAAAGTAAGAATCCAACAAGCGTGTGTACAGGATATCCTACCAGTGTGTACTGTGTACGGCATGAATCTTATAAGTATGTACGCAGCATAATGCTACAAGTATGTACAAGAGTGTGTATAGAGTAAATGCTACAAGCATGCACCCCACAAATATGCTCAAGCGTGAGTGCAGTATGAATGCTACAAGCAAGCGTACAGCATGAATCCTAAGGGCGAATGTACAATATAATCCTACAAGCGAGTGTACAGTATGAAACCTGTAGGCAACTAAACGGCATAAACTCTACAAGTGTGTACTGTATGAATCTTACAAGCGTGTGTGCAGTATAAACCTTACAAAGGGGGTGTACAGTATGACCCTAAAAGCGTGTGTACGGTATAAAACTACAAGCGCGTAGAGAACGAATGAACCCTATAAGCGTGTGGAGTATAAATGTTACCGGCATGAATCCTACCAACGTGCATGGGTACCAGGATGTGTACAGCACGAATCCTACGGCATGATTCCTATAAGTGAGAATCGTAGCTCCACAACAGCTGGGGGCACACCGCCCGGAAACACAGAAGTATAAATATAAAATAAATGAAAAGAAAACTGTGAGGAAGTTAGTTAAGAGACAAAGGTTGAAAGTGAGCGCAGCTGTTGGTGTAGCGTGCCTTAGACTGACCAGATTGGCAGCTGTGGGGGTGAAGCATAAGCCCACAGGGTGGGGCGGAGCTGTGAGTCCAATTGAGTGTAAAGGTGTGCGAGTCTCAGTATACCGGAGACACATATAGATCCTCCCAGCGGCACAGAACTACAAAATGCGATAATGATATATATGTGCAGGAGGCTGTTCACATAGAGCGGTAATGTTATACATGTGCAGGAGACTGTTCACGTGGTGCGGAAATGATAAAATATGCAGGAGACTGTTCACATAGTGCGGTAATGATATGCATGTGCAAGAAGCCTATCACATAGTGTGGTAATGATATGCATGTGCAGGAGACTATTCACATAGTGCGGTAATGATATGCATGTGCAAGAAGCCTATCACATAGTGCGATAATGATATGCATGTGCAGGAGACTATTCACATAGTGCGGTAATGATATGCATGTGCAAGAAGCCTATCACATAGTGTGGTAATGATATGCATGTGCAGGAGACTGTTCACATAGTGCAGTAATCATATACATGTGCAAGAAGCCTATCACATAGTGCGGTAATGGTATGCATGTGCAGGAGACTGTTCACATAGTGCAGTAATCATATACATGTGCAAGAAGCCTAACACATAGTGCGGTAATGATATGCATGTGCAGGAGACTGTTCACATAGTGCAGTAATCATATACATGTGCAAGAAGCCTAACACATAGTGCGGTAATGATATGCATGTGCAGGAGACTGTTCACATAGTGCAGTAATCATATACATGTGCAAGAAGCCTATCACATAGTGCGGTAATGATATGCATGTGCAGGAGACTGTTCACATAGTGCAGTAATCATATACATGTGCAAGAAGCCTAACACATAGTGCGGTAATGATATGCATGTGCAGGAGACTGTTCACACAGTGCGGTAATGATATGCATGTGCAGGAGACTGTTCACATAGTGCAGTAATCATATACATGTGCAAGAAGCCTAACACATAGTGCGGTAATGATATGCATGTGCAGGAGACTGTTCACATAATGCAGTAATCATATACATGTGCAAGAAGCCTAACACATAGTGCGGTAATGATATGCATGTGCAGGAGACTGTTCACATAATGCAGTAATCATATACATGTGCAAGAAGCCTAACACATAGTGCGGTAATGATATGCATGTGCAGGAGACTGTTCACATAATAAAGTAATCATATACATGCGCAGCAAGCCGTTCACATAGTGCGGTAATGATATGCATGTGCAGGAGGCTGTTCACATAGTGCGGTAATGATATGCATGTGCAGGAGACTGTTCACATAATAAAGTAATCATATACATGCGCAGCAAGCCGTTCACATAGTGCGGTAATGATATGCATGTGCAGGAGGCTGTTCACATAGTACGGTAATGATATGCATGTGCAGGAGACTGTTCACATAGTACGGTAATGATATGCATGTGCAGGAGACTGTTCACATAGTACGGTAATGATATGCATGTGCAGGAGGCTGTTCACATAGTGCAGTAATCATATACATGTGCAAGAAGCCTATCACATAGTGCGGTAATGATATGCATGTGCAGGAGACTGTTCACATAGTACGGTAATGATATGCATGTGCAGGAGACTGTTCACATAGTACGGTAATGATATGCATGTGCAGGAGACTGTTCACATAGTACGGTAATGATATGCATGTGCAGGAGGCTGTTCACATAGTGCAGTAATCATATACATGTGCAAGAAGCCTAACACATAGTGCGGTAATGATATGCATGTGCAGGAGACTGTTCACACAGTGCGGTAATGATATGCATGTGCAGGAGACTGTTCACATAGTGCAGTAATCATATACATGTGCAAGAAGCCTAACACATAGTGCGGTAATGATATGCATGTGCAGGAGACTGTTCACACAGTGCGGTAATGATATGCATGTGCAGGAGACTGTTCACATAATGCAGTAATCATATACATGTGCAAGAAGCCTAACACATAGAGCGGTAATGATATGCATGTGCAGGAGACTGTTCACATAATAAAGTAATCATATACATGCGCAGCAAGCCGTTCACATAGTGCGGTAATGATATGCATGTGCAAGAGACTGTTCACATAGTACGGTAATGATATGCATGTGCAGGAGACTGTTCACATAGTACGGTAATGATATGCATGTGCAGGAGACTGTTCACATAATAAAGTAATCATATACATGCGCAGCAAGCCGTTCACATAGTGCGGTAATGATATGCATGTGCAGGAGGCTGTTCACATAGTACGGTAATGATATGCATGTGCAGGAGACTGTTCAAATAGTACGGTAATGATATGCATGTGCAGGAGACTGTTCACATAGTACGGTAATGATATGCATGTGCAGGAGACTGTTCACATAATAAAGTAATCATATACATGCGCAGCAAGCCGTTCACATAGTGCGGTAATGATATGCATGTGCAAGAAGCCGAATGCCGATATGTAATACAATAACCTGGGGCCGGGCTGACCAAGGGTTTCCCTGAACTCCGGCTTACCTCCGGAGTCCGGGAACAGCCAGCGTTACCCTCGGTCAGCCACGGCCACTTACCACCACCATGCCGGCTGAAGCGAGCTTCCAGTCAGCTGACTCGTGCAGTCAGCTGACCGGTGGGAACCTGACTCCACCTCCTGCCGACATCACGTGACAAACCCTTAACCGAAGAACCCACGGCGTCATTGAAGGGGGAGAGCCGTGGGTTCTTATGGTCATCCCGCTCCTCCCACAATTACAGGCCAGCTGCGCAGGCCTTACCATTTATTGGCTCCATCTAGGGTCCCCCTTCTCCCTAAGAGCCAGGCCCTTATGAAGTACACATGTTTGCTTTAAGGTTTTAATAACGTAACTTGTATTTTAACCTTCACATATGGAAACAAATTGGGAGATGGCATGGCATTCACTTGGTTTATCCCTTTCTTGACATCAGCATCAAGTGACTTCATCAAATGCCAGCTACTTGGTTCATTACCCTTCTGACATCAGTATGATGTAACATCAAATACAATCCAAATGGCTCTTCCTCCTCATTACATAATTATTATGACATCCACTTGATTCACCCCCCCTTCCTTTTTTTGTATTTATTTAATGCTTATACAATGCAGGTAGAAAGCAATGGTCATATTAAACAGTATACATGGTGAAAGACCTTACAAACAGACCCTGCGAAAGGTGGGATACGATGTCAACAATAAGTAACCAATGAGAAGCTCTTCCTCCTTTTTGGCATCATCACATGACATCCACTTAGTTCCTACTCTTATTTGATACATCTTTTTGCTAATTAATGTGTAATATTAATTACATTAATAAATATTAATGTAATACAGTGATCCCTCAACAAAATTTTTATCGCGCAATTTTCTTTTCTGGACCATTGTAACTTGAAACCAGACTCAACACACAATGCTACGGACAGTCCAGATCTGTGAAACATGTCAATGGCTGGAAGAACTTACCAATTAGATGGGCATTCACTGGTAAAACACCTGTATTACTGAAGTGTATGCACTGAATTCATGTCTGGTAGCGCCCCCTACAGTACAGGGAGGTATTACATGTACTGTAATACTCTTTTCCTGTGCCACGGTTAGCTGTTCCTTTGGACACCAGGTAAGGGCGGCTCTATTTTACTTTTTTAGGACATTGCATGTACTGTACAGGAACCTGAAGAAGCTCCTGTCCTCTACATAGACAGTGATTTACAACTTCCAGCAGCTCTCTCTCTTACTGTTATATGTAAGGATTTGCTTTATCTGTATTAGTTATCTACTTATTTTTCTTTAATCCTCACTTTTTTTCTATTTTTGGATAACATTTTGGGGGCTTCAGAACCAATAACTAAGTTTCCATAGAGTTCTGGTCTCAACATACAATGGTCGTCCTGGAACCAATTAATATTGTAACTATAGAGACCACTGTATTGTTCTAATGTTTAATATTTTATAAGTTTGCATGTAAACACATTGGGGGAGATTTATCATTGCTTTTAGAGCATTTTTTTTGTCTATGTTTAAGCGCAGTTCAGGCGCAAGCAGCATATTTTGAGACTTTTATGCGCCTTTTGATGTAGACAGTTTCACTCTTCTTGCCTACCCGTAGAACTTTTTCTTTTTGACCATGCAGTGGTCACATATTTATCATTTGCGACTTTTGTCAAAAGTCACTATTTTGTGCGCAAAGGTACTTTTTTAGGCGCAAAGCTACACCCCCTACCAGTAGGCGTGAAAATAATTTCTACCTTCCACAATTCAACCTTTAACCTTTTGTGGATGACAGCGTCCCACTCCCCTTCTATGACAGCTGGGTGGTCCTGGTGGCTATCTATGCATCTAAAATGCAAGTAAAAATTTCCCGGCAGTTCTGTGAAAGTAAGTTAAAACACCTAACCTTCCAAATTCAGGACCCGGGAAAGTGTCTACTTCTCTCCCTCACAAGTGTCTAGAAAAGAGTATGTGGTAGAGCTTTTCCCACCACAGCAAAGCTGCACAAAATTCATCATCCTGCTGCACCTTCTTGATAAATAAGATGAACGCTAGTCAAACCCACCACGCAAATAAACCAGGGAAAATAGCTCAACTGTAGACATTGTTTGATAAATCTGGGCCATTGTCTCTAAAACTTCATAGATATGTTTAGTTTATTTATTTCCAACTTCTTCTGGACAATTAATGTTATATAAGCAATTTACTTTTAGAAAATAAAATTCTATTACTACAAGCTTTTTTTGAAGTTTTCAGGGAGGGCAGAAAGTAACCTTCAGATACTGAACCCTGTCCTCTGCTGAAATAGAACAATAAGCTGAACAGCTTTCAGCATAGCTCTGAGTCCCAGTACAGCTCCAGTAATGTTTCCTGTCACATTGTATCATTCTCTCCCTCTGTCACATACAGAGAGGAACAATCAGATGTACAAACTCAATACTGAATATGTTAGGGAGGCGAGAGCAGAACACTTCCAGGGCCAAGTCCTTCTTGTGAAACAGAGGAGTCTTTCCACCCAATTTATCACTGAGATCAATCCCCACCTGAGGACACTAACTTGTGCCAGCTATAACATTAACTCAAAAAGATAGCGCTGAATAAAAGACAGTGATCTGTTATGACATATCAGGCCATTTATGGACTATTGCACACATTTACAATAAAAATATCTCACTGCAGGAAATGTGTAAGTTTAATTAAACCAATATAAATAATAAAAGAGCTGTATTTATAGAACGTCAGTCACACTTTCATAGGCTCACCTACGAACAAGGAAAAGTTCTGGAGGCTAAGACAATTTTATGTTATTTTTATAATATTGTGCAGTTGTTATGTTTCTATGAAATGCTTGCCTGTGAGTAAGGGATTTAATGTGAACCTGTCAGCTGATTTATTCTGCTCTATATGAGTAGAAGATATAATAGCGGTGGAAAAGCTCAGCTCTATTTAAATGGGTTAATATGATTTGAAGCAGGATTTCTGTCTTAAAGCAGAATAAATCCTGACAGGACTCCTAGGAGAGACAGTGATAGCCCTGCATCACTTTCCCACCCTAGTATTTGACAGCCTTCTATGTGCACAATCTTATATGGGGATAGCTGTCAACTACTAGATGTGGTTGGGGTAAGCAGCACTCTCAGGGCCCTTGCACACTATGGAAATTCTGCTCAGAATTATTCTGTGGGAAATTCCACTTAAAGTAGAATCCCATTGATCTTGATAGGATTCTGTGGCACAGTGCACACTAAGGATCCCATTAACATATTCATTCTTTCAGCAGGATTCTGCCATTATTTGCATTGCAGTCAATGGAAGGGTAGTCTAGGGTTACCCTTTAAGACCCATTGATAGCTATTCTTTAAGGCACATTGTAGTTCTTTATAATTGCCTAGATTAGTTAAATCAGGTTATAGATATATGATCTATATTTTTAGGTCAGTTTCCCATCAATGGAAGAAAATAAGGTAGCCCCAATCCAAACAGTGCTTCGTTCAAGGTTAATGGCAGATTCTAAATGAATAAACAAACCAGAATCAAAGTTCTGTCATTACAGTCTGAGATGTCAAGAAGAAAGAGAGTGACTCTTCTCCAGGATCTATCATTGTCTCTTTATCAGATCAGCATGTTTTGTGTAGACCTTGGCTTTCTATGGGCAAATAGGCTAAGGGCCCTATTACATGTACAGATGCACAGTGGGTCATTGGTGTGGCCCTTTGGTCCATCATTTATGGCCGCACATCCCCTATTACAGCCGGAGATATGTGCGCTTGTTCATTGGCTGATAACTGGGCCAACAAGACAGGACGATATCAGCAGATTCAACCAATAGGGCCTTGTTCTAGATAAGTAAAGATGACTGAACAATTTTATATACTCAAGGTTCACATTCCCTGAATCACATATTCCAGTTTAGCAGCTCATGTGTACAGAAGGCTTAGATTACATTCTCCGAAAACCCCCATAAATGTAAAAAAGGGAGACCACCAATAGCTTGGCAGGAGTTATTTCAGTATACATAGTAAATATGTATGATTAATCTAAGTTTCCTATTCATTTTCTTATGATTAGGTTACACTGTGGAATAGGGTTTGATAATCCTTACCAGAGACAATACAATTGCCTGTTTCCTCCAGCAATAAATGATTGGAACAGACCACAAAAAGTCTTAGGGTATTTAGGAGCTAAATTTCCTGTGTGCATCAACACTAGAAATTGAGGTAAATTTTGTGAGAAATTTGCTGCAGAAACTAACCCCTACAATTCAAAGCCCCATATTCATTCTTTTGGCAGAATTCATATGCAGGGCGGAAACAATGGGATTTTGATGCATGTTAATTCCACTCTTTTTCAGAATTTTCTCTGTTAATTCCACTCAGTATTTCAATCCTGGAATTGTACATTAGTCATAATTATTTTACATCCTGTACTCATGAGAATAAATCCTAGTAGGTATAAACACATAGAAAAAAAAACTTACCAAAATCTTCTCTCGCATGTAAATGTTTAGCATTTGTCTGTGACTATCTTTGCTAAGATAGCTTTGATAGCTTTCCCCCAGCTTGATAACTCTCCTCCATAGTTTCTCAGGCACTTAGTATCTCTAAATGCCTTCATATTTAAAATTTAAAGTATATTTTTGACAAATCCTTCCACTTTCTAATAACATTTACTACAGTATTTTCACAAGACTATCATTACAGGAGATTTCAAGGGTTTTCACTTCAAAGATACATAGGTCTAAACTGATGCACTATGTGAAATGAAACATATTTCCAATTTACAAGCATTCAGAAAATTTACTATTTTAACCCCTTAACCCCTTAAGGACTCAGGGTTTTTCCGTTTTTGCACTTTCGTTTTTTCCTCCTTACCTTTTAAAAATCATAACCCTTTCAATTTTCCACCTAAAAATCCATATTATGGCTTATTTTTTGCGTCGCCAATTCTACTTTGCAGTGACATTAGTCATTTTACCCAAAAATGCACGGCGAAACGGAAAAAAAAATCATTGTGCGACAAAATCGAAAAAAAAACGCCATTTTGTAACTTTTGGGGGCTTTCGTTTCTACGCAGTGCATATTTCGGTAAAAATTACACCTTATCATTATTCTGTAGGTCCATACGGTTAAAATGATACCCTACTTATATAGGTTTGATTTTGTCGCACTTCTGGAAAAAATCATAACTACATGCAGGAAAATTTATACGTTTAAAAATGTCATCTTCTGACCCCTATAACTTTTTTATTTTTCCACGTATGGGGTGGTATGAGGACTCATTTTTTGCGCAGTGATCTGAAGTTTTTATCGGTATGATTTTTGTTTTGATCGGACTTTTTGATCACTTTTTATTCATTTTTTAATGATATAAAAAGTGACCAAAATACGCTTTTTTGGACTTTGGAATTTTTTTGCGCGTACGCCATTGACCGTACGGCTTAATTAATGATATATTTTTATAGTTCGGACATTTACGCACGCGGCGATACCACATATGTTTATTTTTTATTTTTTTTACACTGTTTTATTTTTTTTATGGGAAAAGGGGGGTGATTCAAACTTTTATTAGGGAAGGGGTTAAATGACCTTTATTAACACTTTTTTTTTACATTTTTTTTGCAGTGTTATAGGTCCCATAGGGACCTATAACACTGCACACACTGATCTCTAATGCTGATCACTGGCGTGCATTAACACGCCTGTGATCAGCATTATCGGCGCTTGACTGCTCCTGCCTGGATCTCAGGCACGGAGCAGTCATTCGTCGATCGGACACCGGGGAGGCAGGTAAGAGCCCTCCCGGTGTCCGATCAGCTGTTCGGGACGCCGCGATTTCACCGCGGCGGTCCCGAACAGCCCGACTGAGCAGCCGGGTCACTTTCACTTTCACTTTAGAAGCGGCGGTCAGCTTTGACCGCCGCTTCTAAAGGGTTAATACCGCACATCGCCGCAATCGGCGATGTGTGGTATTAGCCGCGGGTCCCGGCCGTTGATTACCGCCGGGACCGACGCGATATGATGCGGGATCGCGGCGCGATCCCGCTTCATATCGCGGGAGCCGGCGCAGGACGTAAATATACGTCCTGCGTCGTTAAGGGGTTAAGGACCAAGCCCATTTTCACCTTAAGGACTAGAGCGTTTTTTGCACATCTGACCACTGTCACTATAAGCATTTATAACTCTATAATGCTTTTACTTGTCATTCTGATTCCGAGATCTTTTTTTCGTGACATATTCTACTTTATGTTAGCGGTAAATTTTTGTCAATACTTGCATCATTTCTTGGTGGAAAATTCCAAAATTTGATGAAAAAAATGAAAATTTTCAATTTTGTAACTTTGAAGCTCTCTGCTTGTAAGGAAAATAGACATTCCAAATCAATTATATATTGATCTACATATACAATATGTCTACTTTATGTTTGCATCATAAAGTTGACATGTTTTTACTTTTGGAAGACATCAGAGGGCTTCAAAGTTCTGCAGCAATTTTCCAATTTTTCACAAAATTTTCAAAATCTGAATTTTTTAGGTACCAGTTCAGCTTTGAAGTGGATTTGAAGGGCCTTCATATTGTAAATACCCCACAAATGACCCCATTATAAAAAATGCACTTCTGAAAGTATTCAAAATGACATTCAGTAAGTGTGTTTACCCTTTAGGTGTTTCACAGGAATAGCAGTAAAGTGATAGAGAAATTTCAAAATCTTCATTTTTCACACTCGCACGTTCTTGTAGACCCAGTTTTTGAATTTTTACAAGGGGCAATAGGAGAAAAAGCCCCCAAAATTTGTAACCCAATTTCTCTCGAGTAAGGAAATATCTCATATGTGTATGTCAAGTGTTCGGCAGGCGCAGTAGAGGGCTCAGAAGGGAAGGATCAACAATGGGATTTTGGAGATTGCTGAATTGCTGAATTGGCTTTTGGGGGGCATGTCGCATTTAGGAAGCCCCTGTGGTGCCAGAAGAGCAGAAATGGGGTTAAAAATTTTGGGGGACATTTTCTCCCATTACCCTTTGTAAAAATGGTAAATTTGGGTAAAAGACTGCACTTTTGTGGAAAAAAAAATATTTTTTTAATTTACACATCCGAATTTAACGAAAAGTCGTCAAATACCTGTGTAGTGCAAAGGCTCACTGGACCCCTTGTTACGTGCCTTGAGGGGTGTAGTTTCCAAAATGGCATTTTGGAAACTACACCCCTCAAGGCACGTAACAAGGGGTACAGCGAGCCTTTGCACTACACAGGTGTTTGACGACTTTTCGTTAAATTCGGATGTGTAAATGAAAAAATTAATTTTTTCCACAAAAGTGCAATCTTTTACCCAAATTTACCATTTTGGAAATACCCCATGGAAATATGGAAATACCCCATGTTAGGACATAAAATGCTCTACGGGCAAACTACAATGAGAAGGAGTCAAATTTGGCTTTTGGAAAGCAAATTTTGCTGAAATGGTTTTTGGGGGGCATGTCGCATTTAGGAAGCCCTTATGTTGCCAGAACAGCAAAAAAAAAAAACACATGGCATACTATTTTGGAAACTACACCCCTCAAGGAACATAACAAGGGGTACAGTGAGCCTTAACACCTCACAGGTGTTTGACGACTTTTTGTTAAAGTTGGATGTGTAAATAAAAAAAACATATTTTTTCACTAAAATGCAGTTTTTTCCCCAAATTTTACATTTTTACACAGGGTAAAAGGAGAAATTGACCTCCAAAATGTGTAACCCCGTTTCTTTTGAGTTTGGAAATACCCCATGTGTGGACGTCAAGCGCTCACGGACTACTGTTCCAAAAATCTGTCAGACACCTGTGGGGCATAAGTGCTCACTGTACCCCTTATTACATTCCATGAGGGGTGTAGTTTCCAAAATGGGGTCACATGTGGGGGGGGGGTCCTTTGTTCTGGCACTATGGGGGCTTTGTAAACACACGTGGCCTTCCATTCCGGACAAATTTTCTCTTCAAAGGCCAAATGGTGCTCCTTCTCTTCTGAGCATTGTAGTTTGCCCGCAGAGTACTTTACATCCCCATGTTGGGTATGTTCTTACTCAGAAGAAATGTGGCTACAAATTTTGGGGGGCTGTTTTCCTATTTTCCTTTGTGAAAATGAAAAATTTAGGGTATCACCAGCATTTTAGTGATTTTTTTTTTTTTTTTTTTCATTTTCCCATCCAACTTTAATGAAAATTTGTCAAACACCTGTGGGGTGTTAAGGCTCACTATACTCCTTCTTACATTCCGTGAGGGGTGTAGTTTCCAAAATGGGGTCACATGTGGGTATTTTTTTTTGCGTTTATGTCAGAACCGCTGTAAAATCAGCCACCCCTGTGCAAATCACCAATTTAGGCATCAAATGTACATAGTGCGCTCTCACTCCCGAGCCTTGTTGTGTGTCCGCAGAGCATTTTACACCCACATATGTGGTATTTCCATACCCAGGAGAAATTGCATTACAGATTTTGGGGGTCTTTTTTTTCCTTTTACCGCTTGTGAAAATAAAAAGTATGAGGCAACACCAGCATGTCAGTGTAAATTTTTTTTTTTTACACTAAGAGGCTGGTGTAGACCCAAACTTTTCCTTTTCATAAGGGGTAAAAGGAGGAAAAGCCCCCCAAAATTTGTAGAGCAATCTTTCCCGAGTATGGAAATACCTCATATGTGGCCCTAAACTGTTTCCTTGAAATACGACAGGGCTCCAAAGTGAGAGAGCGCTATGCGCATTTGAGGACTAAATGAGGGATTGCATAGGGTTGGACATAGGGGTATTCTATGCCAGTGATTCCCAAACAGGGTGCCTCCAGCTGTTGCTAAACTCCCAGCATGCCTGGACAGTCTGGAAATGCTGGGAGTTGTTGTTTTGCAACAGCTGGAGGCTCCGTTTTGGAAACACTGCCGTACGATACGTTTTTAATTTTTATTGGGGGGGGGGGCCGTGTAGGGGGTGTATTTGTAGTGTTTTACCCTTTATTATGTGTTAGTGTAGTGCTTTTAGGGTACATTAACCCAGGTGGGGGTTTACGGGGAGTTTCCCGCTAGGAGTTTGCCGCAGCTCAAACTTGAAACATGAAACTCACTGTAAACCAACCTGTGTGAATGTACCCTGTACATTCACATGGGGGGGGGGGGGCAAACCTCCAGCTGTTTCAAAACTACAACTCCCAGCATGTACTGACAGACCGTGCGTGCTGGGAGTTGTACTTTTGCAACAGCTGGAGGCACACTGGTTGGAAAACCTTCAGTTAGGTTCTCTTACTTAACTCAGTATTTTGCAACCAGTGTGCTCCCAGATGTTGCAAAACTACAACTCCCAGCATGTACTGATCGCTGAAGGTCATGCTGGGAGATGTAGTTTTGCAACAGCTGGAGGTACGCAACTTCAACTCCCGGCATGCCAAGACAGCTGGGCCGGGCTGCGGCAGTGCTGTTGTAGGTGTCCACTGGGATTACAGGATCCAGCCAGGTTCGCTCTGGGTCACGTGACCATCAGCGGGAGTCGCCCGGGCTGGTTGTTATACTGCACGCATGCTCATAGCATTTATTTTGCACGCAGGCTCATAGCCTTCATAATACATGCCCGCTCAGAGCATTTATACTGCACGCACGCTTATAGAATTATACTGCACACACACTCATAGCATTATACTGCACGCACGCTCATAGCATTATACTGCACACACACTTTTAGGATTTATACTGCACACATGCTCTTAGCATTTATACTGCATGCAATCTCATAGCATTATACTGCACGCATGCTCATAGCAGGATACTGCATGTACGCTCATAATATTTATACTGCATGCACACTCTTAGCATTTATACTGCACACACACTAATAACATTTATGCTGCATGTACGCTCATGGCATCTATACTGCTCGTAAGCTCATAGCATTCATATGGTACGTATGCTCAAAGCATCTAAGCTGCACATACTCCCACTGCATTCATACTGCTCGTAATCTCACAGCAGTTACACTGTATGTACTTTCAAACCATTTATATTAATCGCACCCTCACAGCATCTTACGGCATGTACGCTCATAGAATTTACAGTATGCTTATAGAATTCATATTGCACGTACATTCATAGCATTTATTCTGCACATATGCAAATAGCATGCATACTGCACGCACGCTCATACCATTCATACTCCACATTTTCTCTTAGCCCATTCTGCACATATGTTTGTAGCCTTTATACTGCACATACACCCATAGCTTGTATATCGCACATATGCCCGCAGCATTTGTGCTATTAATGTGGTGCGGTACATAAGTGCATAGCTTTACCCTGGTCATAAGCTCCCAGCATTGGTGCTGGACGTATGTTCATGGCTTTCACATGGTTCATATGCTCATAGCAGTCATTCATTCATACGCTCTTAACTTTTTATTGGTCTTACGCTAGTAGCATACGGTACACGCGGTCATAGCATTTAGACTAGGGGTTGTCAACCCCTGGCACGCGTGGGATGCTTTTGAGTGGCAGACAGTCCCGGTGGAGAAGTGTTCACTCTGCTCGCTAATGGAGCTCCGGGACACCTGTCCCGGATCCCCAGGCGAGCGAGCGCCGCTTTAAGCTGTTTGTGCACACACACACAGCCAAAGCTTCCTCTCAGTGTGAGCCACAGGACATGTGGCTTCACTGAGAGGAGACCTGTGAACTCTGCCCCCACGCAGTGCAGGCACCGATGACGTCACTCATCGGCGCCTGCACTGTAGAGGGAGAAGAACGCAGTCAGCTTGTGCTGCTGAGGAGATCCCTGCCTGCGAAATAGGTGAGTTAAAGTGTTTTTTTTTAATCACCCTGTCATCAGCAGGGGAGGTGCAGGTGTTGGGAACGGGGGTGCAGGGGGGGGTACAATGAGTCTATTCCTGGCAGGTGTTGTAGTTCTTGACAGTCATCTACAAAGAAGAAATAAAGCTTTTATTTGTAGATTAATGAATACTGAGAGCTGCCAGGAAGGATGCCCGAACATATAAGCACCCCAGAAGATGAATGTGTGAAGTGTTTATAGGATTCTCTGTGACTACAGTATAATAGACGTCACGATCCGGACTGGTAAGCGGGTAGTGGATCCTCTGGATCAGTGAGGCAATGACGCGGGCCGCACCGGGGGACCGGTTCTAAGAAGTTACCGGTTTTCACCAGAGCCCACCGCGGGATGGGCTTGCTGCGGCAGTAACTCCCAGGTCGTATCCCCCGATAGCGACTCAACCTCACTGACAGCTGAGACTGGCGTGGTACAGAAGGACTAGACAAAGGCGAGGTCAGACGTAGCAGAAGGTCAGGGCAGCTGGCAACGGTTCGTAGTCAAGGGCAACGGCAGAAAGTCTGGATACACAGGTTAAGGCACACACAAAAACGCTTTCACTAGGCACAAGGCAACAAGATCCGGCAGGGACAGGAAGGGGAAATGGGTTTTTATATGTTTGGCACTAAGAAACAGATGGGAGGTGATTAGCACTGATTTGGAACAGATTGAGCCAGACACCAATTAATGGTGCACTGGCCCTTTAAATCTGAGAGACCCGGCGCGCGCGCGCCCTAGAGAGCGGGACCACGCGTGCCGGGACTCAGGCAGAGGACGGGGCAGATAATCAGAACGGGATGTGACCTGCAAGCAGACTAGTGCCACCATGCGAATTGCATCCCTGCTGGCAGCACTGTAGCAGCGCTCCCGGTCAGTGTGAGAGAACGGGGCGTTGCAGGAGGGCAGACGCCGTGAGTGCTCCGGGATGGATGCGTGACCCGGAGCGCTTGGTGTTACAATAGACAATGTACTTGGTTTATAGAACAAAATACCTGGACAAATGTTAGAAGAAAGGGGCACAAGAGTGATGGCAAGGAATGTATGAAAGAAGGGAGATGGGCAGGGAGGAAAGGAAAGAAGTGACGGATGGAGGAAGAATGGGAATGAAAGATAAAGTAAGGAGGAAGGAAAGAATAAAGGAAAGAAGAAGAAAGTGGGGAAGGAAAGAAAGAAGGAAGGATACAAGCAGCTAGAAAGGAGGAAGAAGCGAAAAAAGGGCACAGAATGGATGTAAATGAGGACTGGAGAAAAAGGAGGTGAGGATGTGAATGATGGAAGGAGAGATAATGGAAAGTTGGAAGGAGGCTGTATGAAGAACAGGAGGAAAGAAAGGAAGGAAGGAGGATAGAAGATAGGAAGGAGGTGAGAAGAGAGGGGTAGATGAAGGAAAGGAAGTAAGGAGGTTGTAAAATAAAGAAATAAAGAAGCAAGCGGGGGGGTAAAACAAATAAGGAATTAACGGAGAAACGGGATAAGATAAGATAGGAATTATGGAGGGAAGGGGGAGGAAAGAAGAAAGGAAGTAGAATGGGAGAGAGAGATGGAAGCATGGGGGGTGCAGGTGACAGGGAGGGGGGTGCAGGTGATGGGTAGGGGGGATGGGGATGCAGTTGACGGGGACGAGGGTATAGTGGAGGGGGTAAAGGTAATGGGGGTGCAGGTGACAGGTAGGAGCAGG
The DNA here is from genome assembly GCF_029499605.1 of Hyla sarda. Taxonomy (NCBI): domain Eukaryota; kingdom Metazoa; phylum Chordata; class Amphibia; order Anura; family Hylidae; genus Hyla; species Hyla sarda. Next base: position 257,510,793 of record NC_079190.1, read on the forward strand.
TGACAGGGAGGGGGGTGATGATTTGGATGTGTAGGAGCACTGGCTACTTACACAATTACCTGCCTGGCAATTTCCCTACCAGGCTACCTACTTTATTAATTTCTTGGCTTCATACCCACCTACTTAGCCACTTGGCAACCTACCTACATAGCTACCTACCTACATAGCATCCTAATTACCTAGCTACCTACTTGCTACCTACCTATCTACCCAGGTACCTACCTACATACATACATAGCCAGGGCTGCCATCAGAAATTTCGGGGGCCCCCCCCCCAGGCATTTTATAATAAGCAGCCCATTTTTTTTGGTGGGGGTCCGACTGCTGAACCCCCCTCCCGCACCTCTCCTCCTCACTACTATACCCCCTCCCGCACCTCTCCTCATCACTACTATACCCCCCATCCCGCACCTCTCCTCATCACTACTATACCCCCCCTCCGCACCTCTCCTCATCACTACTATACCCCCCTCCTGCACCTCTCCTCATCACTACTATACCCCCCCTCCGCACCTCTCCTCATCACTACTATACCCCCCTCCTGCACCTCTCCTTATCACTACTATACCCACCCCCCACACCTCTCCTCATCACTACTATGCCCCTCCTACACCTCTCCTCATCACTACTATACCCCTCCCGCATCTCTCCTCATCACTACTATACCCCTCCTGCACCTCTCCTCATCACTACTATACCCCTCCTGCACCTCTCCTCATCACTACTATACCCCTCCTGCACCTCTCCTCATCACTACTATACCTCTCCTGCACCTCTCCTCATCACTACTATACCCCTCCTGCACCTCTCCTCATCACTACTATACCCCCCTCCCGCACCTCTCCTCATCACTACTATACCTCTCCTGCACCTCTCCTCATCACTACTATACCCCTCATGCACCTCTCCTCATCACTACTATACCCCTCCCGCACCTCTCCTCATCACTACAATACCCCTCCTGCACCTCTCCTCATCACTTCTATACCCCTCCTGCACCTCTCCTCATCACTACTATACCCCTCCTGCACCTCTCCTCATCACTACTATACCCCCCTCCCGCACCTCTCCTCATCACTACTATACCCCTCCTGCACCTCTCCTCATCGCTACTATACCCCCCTACCACACCTCTTCTCATCACTACTATACCCCTCCTGCACCTCTCCTCATCACTACTATACCCCTCCTGCACCTCTCCTCATCACTACTATACCCCTCCTGCACCTCTCCTCATCACTACTATACCCCTCCTGCACCTCTCCTCATCACTACTATACCCCTCCTGCACCTCTTCTCATCACTACTATACCCCTCCTGCACCTCTCCTCATCACTACTATACCCCCCTCCCGCACCTCTCCTCATCACTACTATACCCCTCCTGCACCTCTCCTTATCGCTACTATACCCCCCTACCACACCTCTTCTCATCACTACTATACCCCTCCTACACCTCTCCTCATCACTACTATATCCCTCCCGCACCTCTCCTCATCACTACTATGCCCCTCCTACACCTCTCCTCATCACTACTATACCCCTCCCGCATCTCTCCTCATCACTATTATACCCCTCCTGCACCTCTCCTCATCACTACTATACCCCTCCTGCACCTCTCCTCATCACTACTATACCCCTCCTGCACCTCTCCTCATCACTACTATACCCCTCCTGCACCTCTCCTCATCACTACTATACCCCTCCTGCACCTCTCCTCATCACTACTATACCCCTCCTGCACCTCTCCTCATCACTACTATACCCCTCCTGCACCTCTTCTCATCACTACTATACCCCTCCTGCACCTCTCCTCATCACTACTATACCCCCTCCCGCACCTCTCCTCATCACTACTATACCCCTCCTGCACCTCTCCTCATCGCTACTATACCCCCCTACCACACCTCTTCTCATCACTACTATACCCCTCCTGCACCTCTCCTCATCACTACTATATCCCTCCCGCACCTCTCCTCATCACTACTATGCCCCTCCTACACCTCTCCTCATCACTACTATACCCCTCCCGCATCTCTCCTCATCACTACTATACCCCTCCTGCACCTCTCCTCATCACTACTATACCCCTCCTGCACCTCTCCTCATCACTACTATACCCCTCCTGCACCTCTCCTCATCACTACTATACCCCTCCTGCACCTCTCCTCATCACTACTATACCCCTCCTGCACCTCTCCTCATCACTACTATACCCCTCCTGCACCTCTCCTCATCACTACTATACCCCTCCTGCACCTCTCCTCATCACTACTATACCCCCCCCCCTCTGCACCTCTCCTCATCACTACTATACCCCTCCTGCACCTCTCCTCATCACTACTATACCCCTCATGCACCTCTCCTCATCACTATTATACCCCTCCTGCTTCTCTCCTCATCACTACTATACCCCTCCTGCACCTCTCCTCATCACTACTATTCCCCTCCTGCACCTCTCCTCATCACTACTATACCCCATCCTGCACCTCTCCTCATCACTACTATACCCCCCTCCTGCAACTCTCCTCATCACTACTATACCCCTCCTGCACCTCTCCTCATCACTACTATACCCCTTCTGCACCTCTCCTCATCACTACTATAATCGCCCCCCCACTCCTCCTCATGACTACTCTAACCCCCCTGCACCTCTTATCTCCCCCATAACCCCCTGCACCTCTTGTCACCCCATAACACCCCTCCCTGCATCTCTTGTCACTCCCATAACCCCTCCTACACCTCATACTTTTTATATACAGTTATGGTGCCGGCGCCACTCTAGTGCTGAATGCCTCCGAGCCCTCATCAAATCTTTTTCACAGGCAGCAGGCCCTAGCTCAGCTGCCTGCCACCTTCGCTATAGTAACTTCTGCAACTGCTCTCCTCCGCCCCCCAGCCCCAAATGATCATTATATATATATTTATCGGTGCCAGCGCTCTGCTAAATTCACCACTCACCTCAGCCAGCGGAGAGCGGAGCTGAGGCGCACCTGACCTCCTCATTCAGCAAGCAGGCAGCAGAGAGACTCTCCTCTGCTCAGCCTCTGCCACAGCGCTACTGTGAGGTGGCGCGGCGGCTGTATCAATGCGCAGCGGGCGTGCAGGGGGAAGTAGTACCTCCTGCCGGACACTGCACATTTAAAGAGACAGGCCGGCCCCGGAGGTATCCCTGCATGTAAGCGCAGCATTGTCCCATGATCCCTGTAAGTTATCAGTCAGGGGTGGTGGCGGTGTGAGGTGAAAAATTCAAACCCACTCACTGACTCACTGACTTGACACTGACAACCCAAAAAAAAAAGGGCCAGGGACGGCCAGGCCCCATACAAGGTTATTGGTTGTACCCCCCTGATGGCGGCCCTGTACATAGCTACCCATTCACCTACCTTGTTACCTACCTATGAACTTACCTCCATATCTACTTACCTACTTGCATAGCTACCTACCTACCTGGCTATCTATCTACCTATAGCCAAGGAAAATTGTAGCTCACCAAAGTAGAAAGGGCAGAATTCAGTGCAGTTTATTCCATTTCAGATAGTGTTACAGAACAGGCTACGTTTCCTTGCCTCTCATGCTTAACAAAGGCAAAGACAGGTCGCTGAAACGTAGCCTGCTCTGTAACACTGTTTGGAATTAACTCCACCAAATTCCGTACTTTATACTTGAGGTGTGGAGAGCACTGGAAAAATGCAGAGACTAAGATGTTTGTCCTGCAGGTGCTGCAGTGATGGGTTTTGGCTGTAAGTCCTTTTGTGGCTGTGGTGGTCTGAGCCGGAAGGAGAACACAAGGAAAGAGGACGCCGCCGACTGTAAAAGGCTTGAATTGTGAGTCAGTTATTGTAGCTGTGTGTATATTATTGCGTAACACGATTGGGGTCTGAATTATGTAAGGGGGGGTCTGTATTATGGTGGGTTCTGATTCTGGGGTCTGTATTATATGTGAATCAATATATAATTTATTTGGAATATCCATTTTCCTTATAAGCAGAGAGCTTCAAAGTAAAAAAAAAATTGTATCAAATTTTAGAATTTTTTGAATTTTTCACCAAGAAATTATACAAGTATCAACAAAATTTTACCACTAACATAAAGTAGAATATGTCATGAAATAACGATCTCGGAATCAGAATAAAAAGTAAAAGCATCACAGAATTATTAATGCTTAAAGTGACAGTGGTCAGATGTGCAAAAAATGGCCTGGTTCTTAAGGTGAAAATGGGCTGGGTCCTTAAGGGGTTAAGCATACTGTAGTGCCTTTTTCTGCCTTTATAAGTGCATGCCACATACCTACATCTAAGTAGTGTACTATTTTGTACCTGTTAATCTGCCAAGGGCCTACATACTGAGTAAGGACAGCCAAAAGTAATCACCGGCTGTTGTTTTACTCCAATACGCTTATTAAGCGTACTGTAGCGCATTTTTCTGCCTTCATAAGTGCATACCACATACCTACATCTAAGTAGTGTCTTATTTTGTTAAGGGCCTAGATACTGTGAAAGTCCAGGCAAAAGTAATCACTGGCTAGTGTTTTAATATGTTTTTTAAGCGTACCGTATTGCATTTTTCTGCCCTCATAAGTCCATGCCACATATGTACATTTAAGTAGTGTACTATTTTGTAACTGTTAATCTGTCAAGGGCTTAGATATTGTGAAAGTCAAGGCAAAAGTACTCACCATTGCCTCTGTCCTATGCTGTTCCCTCCCCTAAAGAAGTATCGTATGCTGTGGGTTCAGCTCCACTATTCAGTGAGGACGATCTTATAGAGGACAGTCAGCAGCTACTGCCCAGCCAAGAAGTGGAGGAGACAACTGCCGCTTTCCCCGCTAGGTGGGCAAGTAGTGATGAGGAGAATGACGTGTGAGGCGGTGTTGCCAGGGTTTAGGGTCCTGAAGCTGACACTGTTGAGGAACCTGAGGAGGACATCAGTGACGTGCAAACACTTGTTGATGATGATGAAGCCAATCGTAATTGGGAGCCGGGTGCAGTAGGGGCTTCATCATCATCAGGAGAAGAGGGTTGCACGTTGCCTGTGAGGCAGCAGCTGAGCATCACCCAGTGGCACACCTCTTTCAGCCAGCCAAGGCTCCACCACCTAAGCCGAAGGGAGCTGTGTGTCATACCCTCCTTCTGTCGCTCCAGATACTCCTGCTCCTCCTACTTTTAGTCAGCCATTCCACCAACAATCCATCAGCGAGCCCATGTCCTAGAGACAACAGTATGCGCCCACTCATCCAATGGTGCAGAAGCTGAATGTGCTCCTGTCCAAGTTGCTGGTGCTGCAGTCCCTCCCTTTTCAAGTGGTATACTCTGCACCTTTTAGAGAACTGATGGCTTGTGCCGAGCAGAGGTGGAGAGTGCCAAGCCGTCATTTCTTTGCGAAGAAGGCAGCACTAACCATGCACAATCCTTGAGCCTGTCAGTGAGTACCAAAGTGCACGGCAGCACAGACATCTGGAGCTGTAACTATGATCAGGGACAATACATGTCCTTACAGCTCACTAAGTGAATCTGGTTCCTGCTCAGCCACAACACCAACTTAGACAGCTCATGCCGCTTCCTCCTCCACACTCTCATGCCGTTAGTCTTGTGACAGTGTGCAACTCCGCCTCCTCATTCTCCAACGTGTCCTCAGCCTCCACTGAATGGGGAAGTCTCAGTGGCCCTTCAACATACCATGTGAGCAGGGCATGGCGGTGTCACGCTGTTCCTCACATGGTTTGCCTTGGTGAACGGAGTCACACAGGGAAGGAACTGCTAAATGTCATTCGTAAAGAAATTGGAGCATGGCTTACTCCACGAAAACTGAAAATGGCACCATGGTGACTGACAACGGGAAGAACATCTTGCATGCGCTGTGACTGGGAAGGCTGAGTCATGCGCCCTGCATGGCACATGTGTTGAATCTGCTTGTGAAGCAGTTCCTGAAGTGTCCCCCCCATTTGCAAGACTTCCTAACAATGGGAAGGAAACTTTGCATGCACTTCAGCCACTCGTACACCGCAAAGCACACCTTCCTTGAGCTGCAGCGTCAGAACAGTATCCCCAACATAGTCTGATTTGTGACGTTGCCACACATTGGAATTCCACCCTCCAAATGTTGGATAGACTGTACGAACAGAGAAAAGCCATCACCGATTTCTTGATGATCCAAGCAGATAGGGGTAATCCCCTGTGTAACTTCAATGTGAACGAGTGGCAGCTCATACGTGACACATGCCATTTGCTCAGGCCCTTTTAGGAAGCCACATTATTAGTAAGTCGCCAGGATAACAGGATGCACAACGTCATTACACTGGTATATTTTTTATAACATGTGTTGGAAATGATGGTTGGTCAGGGCACTGGAGACGTGGCGCCTACATTTCACGGCCACATGAGCCCTGTGGGGGCTGAACTGGAGGAGGAGGGGGAGGGGCACAGCGGAGCATAGTTTAGATTTTGCCAAATGGGCGGTTTTTCTAGTAATCTGACAGGAGAGGAGGAGCAGCTAGAGGGTTATGAGGAAGGCGAGACAGAGGACCCAGACACACCGTAGCAGTATGAATTGGAGATGGAGGAAGGGAGTCCCTCCGAATCACTTGCACAAATGGCACGATGCATGCTCACTTGCTTGCGTAGTGACAGCCGAATGCCAACACACCTTGAAGATCCGCTGGACTTCTGGGCAGCCAAACTTGATTTGTGGCTACAACTAGCAGAGTTTGCCCTGGAAAAGCTGTGCTGGCCGGCAAGTAGTGTGCCATCAGAGCGGGTGTTTAGTGCAGCGGGGGCCATAGTCACCCCAAGGAGAACTCGTCTGTCCATGAAAAATGTGGAGAGACTGACCTTTGTGAAGATGAATCAGGCATGGATCAGCCAGGATTTCCACCCACCAATGCCTGATGCATCATAGTAGATTGACCATGCTGCCATACCAACACTTCACAAATATGGATAGTGCCAAACAGATTTAAGGCACTGCTCCCCAGTTATAAACATTCCTCCGCATCAGACCTTTTTTCACCCACCTTTGTCACCGGATACTGGTATTGCCACCCACCGCACCACTCTGTCACCAGGTCACTTTCAGGACTCCTGATGCTGCTGCTACCACCTCTAGGCTGTCTCCTTCAGCCACTATATGGACTCTTCTCATGCTTCAGCCAACTCCAGGCTGTGCCATTCAGCCACTATATGGTCTTTTCATTTTTCAGCCACCTCCAGGCTATGCAATTCAGCCACTATATGGTCTCCTTGTGCTTCAGCCACCTCCAGGCTGTGCCATTCAGCCACTATATGGTCTCCTCATGCTTCAGCCAACTCCAGGCTGGGCCATTCAGCCACTATAGGGTCTCCTCATGACTCTGCCACCTCCAGGATGTGTCATTCTGCCACTATATGGCTTATTGATGCTGCTGGGCCTGGGCCTAAAAAAATTATGGTAGCATTAGTTACCATAAATCTTCAATAGAACTTTCAAAATTCATCTGTAAATCTTATTGATTGTGAAGCCCTAGTGTCTACTCATGCTGCTGCTAGCTCCAGGCTGTGCCATTCAGCAACTATATGGTCTCCTCATGCTGCCAACACCTTCACGCTCTGTCATTTAGCTACTATAGTGTCTCCTCATGCTTCAGCCACCTCCAGGCTGTGCCATTTAGACACTATATGGTCTCCTCATGCTTCAGCCAACTCCAGGCTGTGCCATTTAGACACTATATGGTCTCCCCATGCTGCTACAAACTCCAGTCAGTCATTCAGCCACTATATGGTCTCCTCATACTGATGCCACCTCCAGGCTCTGTCATTGTGCTGCCATGTGACATGCTATTATTAGTCCTTTGTACCCACTCGCCGGGGCCCGGGACACTAAAACTTGGGAGTTAAAATTTCAATTTCAAAATCCTCAATTTCAATTTCAAAATCCTCAATTTCAATTTCAAAATTTTACATTTCTATTTAAAAATCTTCAGCCACCTCCAGACTGTGTCATTCAACCAATATATGGTTTACTGATGCTGCTGGGCCTGGGCCTAAAATATTTACACTAGCTACCATAAATTTTTTATTGAAATTTCAAAATTCATCTTTTAATCTTAGGGTTTGTGAAACCCTAGTTTCTACTCATGCTGCCGCCAGCTCCAGGCTGTGTCATTCAGCCGCTATACAGCCTCTTCATGCTGCCAACACCTCCATGCTGTGTCATTCAGCCACCTTATGGTCTCCTCATGCTGCCAACACCTCCATGCTGTGTCATTCAGCCACCTTATGGTCTCCTCATGCTGCCAACACCTCCACGCTGTGTCAATCAGCCACTATATGGTCTCCCCATGCTGCCACCACCTCCACGCTGTGTCATTCAGCCATTATATGGTCTCCTCATGCTTCAGCCCCATCCAAGCTGTGTCATTTAGCCACTATATTGTCTCTCATGCTGCCAACACCTCCACGCTGTGTCATTCAGCCACTATATGGCCTCGTCATGCTGCCAACACCTCCACGCTGTGTCATTCAGCCACTATATGGTCTCCTAATGCTGCCAACAACTCCATGCTGTGTCATTCAGCCACTATATGGTCTCCTCATGCTTCAGCCACATCCAAGCTGTGTCATTAAGCCACTATATTGTCTCCTCATGCTGCCACCACCTCTATGCTGTGTCATTCAGCCACTATGTGGTCTCCTCATGCTTCAGCCCCATCCAAGCTGTGTCATTCAGCCACTACATGGTCTCCTCATGCTGCCAATACCTCCACGCTGTGTCATTTAGCCACTATATTGTCTCCTCATGCTGCCAACACCTCCACTCTGTGCCATTCAGCCACTCTATGGTCTCCTAATGCCACCAATACCTCCACACTGTGTCATTTAACCACTAAATTGTTTCACTTTTTCCTATTTTGGTGGATTTTAATGAGTATTAATAAATATTTATTTTTAGGGACACCCCTATTTTTTTGTAAATTTAGATTCTAATATTTAGTCTGTGGGGTTATTATTTAGGGTTGGTGTAGACCCATTACTTTCTTATTACACATCTAGTACATTCTATGGGGAAATATTGGTTCTATAGTTCTTTTGTAGTAGATACAGTTTATGTGTATAATGCTGTTAATACAGTAAGTATATAGCTGTAATATATATATTTCTTGGGTTGGAGCTTTCAGGAAATGCCTTGGACACATGCAGAAACCTCAGAGGTAGCCATGGCAGCAGTAAATGGTGTAGCCCTGCGTGCTACTGGGAGTTAACTAAATAGCATAGCTTGAGGGGCTGTGCCAATTGAACAACTCCTATTAAAGTCAATGGGATTTACGTGAAATGCTTTGCCTGCTTTGGGCTCTGTAGACCACCTCTAGCTGCCACAGACAGACTGGAAGTGACTGGAAAAGCAAAAAAGTAAGTTAGGACAATCCCTTAAATCAGTGTTTCTCAAGCTCGGTCCTGAAGTACCCCGCAACAGGTCATGATTTCAGTATTTCCTTGGTCATTCACAGGTGATGTAACTGTGGTGATGCCTGATTCCCTGACCATAATTATATCACCTTTGAAAGACTAAGGAAATCCTGAAAACATGACCTGTTGGGGGTACTTAAAGGGGTACTCCGGTGAAAAACTTTTTCTTTAAATCAACTGGTGCCAGAAATTTAAACAGATTTGTAGATTACTTCTATTAAAAAATCTTAATCCTTCCTGTACTTATTAGCTGCTGAATACTACAGTGGAAATTATTTTCCGTTTGAAACAGAGCTGTCTGCTGACATCATGGGCACAGTGCTCTCTGCTGACATCTCTGTCCATTTTAGGAACTGTCCAGGGTAAAAGGAAATCCCCATAGCAAACATATGTTGTTCTGGACAGTTCATAAAATGGACAGAGATGTCAGCAGAGAGCACTGTGCTCGTGATGTCAGCAGACAGTTCTGTGTTTCAAAAAGAAAAGAATTTCCACTGCAGTATTCAGCAGCTAATAAGTACAGGAAGGATTAAGATTTTTTTTTATAGAAGTAATTTACAAATCTGTTTAACTTTCTGGCACCAGTTGATTTAAAAAAAAAAAAAAAAAAAGTTTTTCACCGGAGTACCCCTTTAAGGACCACAGTTGAGAAACACTGCCTTAAATCCACAATCTTTAAGATTTTAGGAATGTTGGCTAGTTTTCTTTTCAACAATGGCAGTTCCCTAAGAAGTCATGTAGTCAGTACTTCGCAATTACTTGCGAGGGGAGTGTGTGACACCATTTTATACTGCACCAGGTGACACCAACCCTAGCTACGCCACTGTCATTGTAATCAGATGACCACGGAGAAGTGATCTCTTCAGACCCAGAGGTGTCAGGGGCAGAATGAAAACAACATAAGTTCAGGACTTTTATTTAGATACAGTAGTAGGAATTACATTTTTTTTTCTTATAATTTTAAGGTTTTTTTGTCAGCTTCTTTATCAGATATGCTAGTATAAATTTGTTGAAGAGACAATATCCTTGCTTGTCTATCACTTTAAAATAATGTGAGGTATTAAAGTGTGTGTTAAAAATGTTGTTTTTAATTGTTGACACAATGGGATATTTTTGCCCTCATAACTGTTTGGTGCCTGATGGGGCTAATTTGTCTATGTGTTTATTATCTCTATACTGGATTAACAGTGTGTGCCTTATCTACAGTGTACGCATTATGATGCTGTGATTTTTTATTGTAATGGAGCTGGATGTGGATCCTCAAACCTGTGTGGCTGATGACTCGGACCGTATCGGGTAGTGGAATCTAAGGTGCCGCTGGTCTTCACCAGGCAACACCCAGGTCTCTACCCCCGACATGGCTCGACCCCACAGGTAGCTGGGCAAGGCGAGGTACCGAAGGATAAGGCAGTAGCGTATTCAAACGTGGCAAAAGTTCAAGGCAGACGGCAAAGGTGCGGAGTCTAATAATGTAGTGGAAGATCTGGAAACACCGGCTAGGCTAACAGGCTATAAGGGTTGCTTAATCTCAGGCTAGGGGCACTAAAGTTCCGGCAGGGAAGTGTGGGAGGTGCAGGGACTTGTAATGTGGTGTCAGCGGCAAACACTAATTATGGGTGCCCTAGGAGACGGGGACGAGCGCTGGAGCTGAGACACAGAGGCAGCGGAGCAAGGTGAGTGACGGGCTGGGATTCGCATGCAGGCACATCGCACGATGCAAATCCCAGCCCTGCCGGCAGACGGGGACACCGGGACACTGTGCTCATGGCTGGAGATTGCGGCCGGAGCGCAGAGCGTAACATTATTATTTTTGTGTGACATTACTGTGCTCTTTAGTTTTCAGCTGTTACATCACTGTTTATTATCTATGTTATATGACATCACTATGTGCAATAGCCATTTCCTATGACTTTGAGTGGTGTACTATTGGGGTGATACACAGTTCATGACGCCAGGGTAGTGTTAACCACCACACTCCAAGGGGACAAGCGATGGGGACAATAACAACCATAGACACAGGGTTACAGAAAATTGCCTTCTACTGAGGTTAGGATAGGTGTTGTTATCCTTTACAGTACAGATTAGAGCAGGGGAAATGCAGAGTAACACTTGGTAGCCTTTTGTCTTTCTGTCTTGCTGGGACTTGTGGTACTTTTACTTTAGACTTGTGACTTAAGACCACCCACTCTGACTTAAAGCGTACCTGTCAGATCCCACACAAAAAAAAAAAAAAAACCATTTATGTTACTCATCCTGGTCATGTACATATAATTGTTTATGTCTCTATCATGCATATTTCCCAAAAAATTGCATATTACAGCTGCTCAATGTTTTTTCCATCTTGTCAAAGGGAGGGGGCATGTGCTTTTCTTGCACTGTGATGACTCCTCCCCCTCCCTCACTCTGCTCACTCACTGCTCTGGGGAGCCTCGCAACACTGCTCTGTAACCCTATCTTCTCTGGATTTATGCTGCACACACACAAAATGGTTACTAGGGATTGCCTGTACCAATGGCAATATGGTGAGTGTATAACGTAGGTTTTGCTATGTCATTCATGTGTGTCATCCTTAGGCAGTCCTATAATGCTGGGACTTGCAGTTTTGGAATAGTTGGAGGTACAATGTTTGGATAACTCTTTTTACAGCAGTGTTGCCTTCAGCTGTGTGCCTACTGCTTTTGCAAAACTACAACTCCCAGTATGCCCAGACATCCTTTTATTTCCAGGCATGCTTGGAGTTGTAGTTTTGCAACAGCTGGAGGCATATGTTTGGTTAAACTCTGTGTTACAGCAGTGTTACTGCAATCTTGTTAATTAGCCATCTAGTGTCCATGACCCTTGGACACACTCATGTTGCTGTGGGACTCATCAGTGTCCCAGAAAGTATAGGTTCCCCTAGTGGTAGCATTTTCAACGGCAGTTTTCTTCAAAAAAATTTGAACATTTTTTAAAGAAGTATATAAAAAAAACTATTGTTTTGCCAAGATATACAACATAGAAAAAGTTTTTATGTCTGACAGTGCCCATTTAAGAGTAACTGTTGTACTTGCCTGAGTTGCCTGAGGCTTTCTATCTCCTGCTGTCAAAGATGGCAGACTGGACCTGTGTGGTTGGGGGCTTGTAGATACATGGATACTGACTTTTACTGTTACTTCTCCACAGGACTCCTTCAGGTTACCACAGACTTTTCCTAACTTCTCTCCACACTTTACCCCAGCTCCAAACACACTGACTAGCTCCTCCCCCTACTCTTTTTAAGGTCTAAGCTAGGGGGCCTCTCATTGGGCATCAGGATTACATGGTTTACTCTGTATTATCTCCCTTAAAGGCGCAATAACACTGTTAACCATTTACATTAACTTGAATCATAAACTCACAAACAAAACACACTATACCCTGGACTAGTGGGCCCAGAACAGTGACACTGGGAGTGCCTGAGGCAATGTTTACTTGGTTACCACATTTACAATACTGTTTTTGCTATTCACTATGTTCATCAACCCTGTATGGTAATGTAACTGCGACTATTGTGTAAACCCTTGATATTTTGTGGCTGGGAAAATGGGAAAATTATTTTTGTTGTGGATACTTTCTGAGATACAGAGGTTGGAGACACATCAGGGAGCTTGTGCCTGACATGATCTATTGGTTTCCCTACCAAATTATAGAACAAATAATGTTCTATTTACATGTTGTATTTTTTATAGTTTTGTTGCATCTTTCCAGTTCACCCAACGTGTTTTTTTCCCTGTGAATGTCCGAAATTTGCAGAAATACATTTACAATTTGTTAATAGTGATGAGTGAATCGAAGCTGATGAACCTGAATTAGTTACCAATTTCATGAAAAATTCGATTTGCAACGAATGTGAATATCGCCATTATTCGATCGTGCGAATCGCTTCATTAAACTCCATTTTACAGCGTTCCAGGCTATTGGAGACCTAAAATGGTGGATCCACATGTCAGTACATGGGGCAGGGGATTATGGGAGGATGGGAAACTGCGGTGGGAATGAAGGTAGGCGGGATGACCCTGAATCACATGCAAGATGCAGCCTATCAGCATTCATTGACCCCTGTGATGTCACAGCCCTATATAATCGGCAGCCATCATGCCTCTCTTCATTTCGTACATGCACTCATAGAGAGAGGACGGGACTGCATGTGTGTGAATTGCATATACCACAGCGTACCACTGCAACTGCTAGTCACATCAGCATTGTGTACAGACAGAGTGCAGTGCTTTGGTGTTCTCACTGAGAAGGATCTTACTATACATAAACCTCCTATTCATGTTATTGAGCATTGCATAAGAGAGGGGCAGATAGCTGTTAGCTGCCTCATACAGATCAACAAGCTGCCTGTACTTTATCAACCATCTTATCTCCTCATTTTTCAGCGCAATTCACAGCTTTTTTTGCTCCACAAATCATCTGCTGCTCAGAATTTTGTGTAGACTGTATAAAAACCAGTGCACACCATTCTTAACACTCTGTGACAGAGTGCAATTTAGGGTTTAATCCCTGTTTTCTTTTCGTTTGTGGTGCTGTACTGTTGGATCCTGCTGCTGTTCACAAATAAGTTCTTTTTCAGCGGACTGTAGTGCATTTGTCTGCCCTCATACGTGCATAACACATGCCTACATCAAAGCAGTCTACTATTCTGTACCTGTAACAAGTCTAAATACAGGGAAAGTCCTGGCAAAAGTAATCACCTGCTGGTGTTTTTCAAAAGTACTGATTTTTTCTGCGTATTGTTGCGCATTTTTCTGCCCTCATCAGTGCATACTGCATATGTACATCAAAGTAGTGTACCATTTTGTACCTGTTAAACTGTCAAGAGCCTACATACTGTGAAAGTCCAAACAATAAAACTCACCGGCTGGTGTTTTACAAAAATACAGATTTTTTTCTGCGTACTGTTGCGCTTATTTCTGCCCTCATCAGTGCATGCCGCATACGTACATCCAAGTAGTGTACCATTTTGTACCTGTTAATCTGTCAAGGGCCTACATACTGTGAAAGTCCAAACAATAGTATTCACCAGCTGGTGTTTTACAAAAATTACAGAGTTTTCAGGCTCATTGTAGCACATATTTCTGCCTCATCAGTGCATACTGCATACGTACATCCAAGTAGTGTACCATTTTGTACCTGTTAATCTGTCAAGGGCCTACATACTGTGAAAGTCCAAACAATAGTACTCACCGGCTGGTGTTTTACAAAAATTACAGAGTTTTTAAGGCTCATTGTAGCGCATTTTTCTGCTCTCATCAGTGCATACCACATACGTACATCCAAGTAGTGTAGCATTTTTTACCTGTTAAACTGTCAAGGGTCTACATACTGTGAAAGTCCAAACAATAATACTCACCGGCTGGTGTTTTACAAAAATACAGATTTTTTCTGCGTACTGTTGCGCTTATTTCTGCCCTCATCAGTGCATGCCGCATACGTACATCCAAGTAGTGTACCATTTTGTACCTGTTAATCTGTCAAGGGCCTACATACTGTGAAAGTCCAAACAATAGTATTCACCAGCTGGTGTTTTACAAAAATTACAGAGTTTTCAGGCTCATTGTTGCACATATTTCTGCCCTCATCAGTGCATACTGCATACGTACATCCAAGTAGTGTACCATTTTGTACCTGTTAATCTGTCAAGGGCCTACATACTGTGAAAGTCCAAACAATAGTATTCACCGGCTGGTGTCTTACAAAAATACAGATTTTTTTCTGCGTATTGTTGCACATTTTTCTGCCCTCATCAGTGCATATCGCAAACGTCCATCCAAGTAGTGCACCATTTTGTACCTGTTAATCTGTCAAGGGCCTACATACTGTGAAAGTCCAAATAATAGTACTCACCGGATGGTGTTTTCCAAAAATACAGATTTTTTTCTGCGTATTGTTGCGCATTTTTCTGTCTTCATCAGTGCATACCGCATACATACATCCAAGTAGTGTACCATTTTGTACCTGTTAATCTTTCAAGGGCCTACATACTGTGAAAGGAAAGCCATAAGTAATCACCTGCTGCTCTTCTAGACAAATAATGTTTAAAGAGTAGTGTAGAGAATTGTAATACACTCATATACGCACTAAGTATTTCAGGCAGTGAAGTGCCAGGATGTGCACAGAGGAGCTGCAGAGGCCTAAATACTTCAGGCAGAGTTGGCAGCAGACTAGGGGTGAGTGGCAGCAGGAGTCGCAGCGAGAGGCCTGAGCTCCCGTTATCAGCCAGCGGTCGTGTCTCAACCAGTAACCCATGTGCTGTTGTCGATTGGTTAACACGCACATCCACTTCATCACAAGTGACATCTGACACCCCCAGTCAACAGTCAGTGGGTTCCTCAGACACAACCCTCAGTTGGCATGGCCCGGGAGCAGTTTCTGTCCTCCCATTGCCTTTGTCCTATGCTGTTCCCTCTCCTAGAGAAGTATCTTATGTTGTGGGTTCAGCTCCACTATTCACTGAGGACAATCTAATATAGGACAGTCAGCAGCTACTGCCCAGCCAAGACGGGGAGGAGACATGTGCCGCTTGCCCAACTAGGCAGCCAAGTAGTGATGCGGAGAGTGACGTGGGAGGCGTTGTTACCAGGGTTCAGAGTCCTGAAGCAAACACTGTCGGGGAACCTGAGGAGAATATCCATGACGTGCAGACAACTGTTGATGATGATGAAGCGGATCGCAATTGGGAGTCGGGTGCAGAAGGGGCTTCATCATCATCAAGAGAAGAGAGTTGCAGGTTGCCCTCGAGGCAGCAGCTGACTCAGCAAGGCGGTAGCACGGTTGGCAGTCAACATGGTGGCAGGAGTGGAAATTCGGGAGCCAAACGTGCTCGGGGGAGACCACCTACTTCGTGTCAGCCTACGTTTCCGGGAGGTAGTGGAACATGGGTTCCTGGAGATAGCGACAGTAGCAGTTAATTATTGCGGACTGTAGGTGGGAAAATCAGCTACTCAGCGGTGTGGCAGTTTTTCATCAGGCATCTGGAGGAGGTTCACGTAGCCACATGAAAGATGGCAAGGAAACTGTGCAAGCACTTCAGACACTCGTGCACCGCAAAGCACACCCTCCTTGAGCTGCAGTGTCAGAACGGTATCCCACAACATAGTCTTATTTGTGACGTTGCCACAGGTTGGAATTCCACCCTCCATATGTTGGACAGACTATACGAACAAAGAAAAGCCATCACCGATTTCTTGATGAGCCAAGCAGATACGAGTACTCCCCTGTGTATCTTCAAAGTGAACCAGTGGCAGCTCATACATGACACCTGCCGTTTGCTGAGGCCCTTTGAGGAAGCCACATTATTTGTGTATTGCTTGGATTACGCCATGAACAGCGTAATTCCACACTACATTTCCTACAACAAATGATAGAAGTGATGGCTGGTCACGGCAATGGAGACGTTGCGCCTACACCTCAAGGCCACATGAGCCCTGTGGGGGCGGAACTGGAGGAGGAGGATGAGGGACAGAGTGGAGGACAGTTTAGGTTGGATGAGATGGCCAGTGTTTCTAGTCATCGGACAGGAGAGGAGGAGCAGGAGCAGCCAGAGGAGCTAGAGGGTTATGAGGAAGGCGAGACAGAGGACCCAGACACACTGTGGCAGTATGCAGTGGAGATGGAGGCAGGTCCCTCCGAGTCACTGGTGCAAATGGTACGATGCATGCTCAGTTGCTTGCATAGTGACCCCCGAATTGTCAAAATTCATCAGCGGGATGACTTCTGGATCTCCACCTTATTGGACCCTCGCTGGCATCCCAGATTGGGGGCATTTTTTACACCCACTGAGAGGGAGGACAAACTGACCTACTACAGAGAGATCCTACGTAGTCAGTTGGCCGATGCCTATTGGCGACATGGTCCATCCACTCGCAGGTCTGACTCGGGGGCCCTCTGCGCTCACCTTCCACTACCATGGCTGCTGGGAGGGGAGTGGTGGCAGGAGCAGTACCAGCTCCATCAGCAGCAGCCTGAGTCTACAGTCGCTGATGAGTAGCTTTCTTCATAGTGAAGCAACTCATCAGCAGGTAGACATGGAGCAAGACCTGAACCAGCAGGTGGTGGCATACCTTGACATGGCCATGCCAACAAACATTGAAGATCTGCTGGACTTCTGGGCAGCCAAACTTGATTTATGGCCGCAACTAGCAAAGTTTGCCCTGGAAAAGCTGTCCTGCCTGGTCAGTAGTGTGCCATCAGAGTGGGTGTTTAGTGCGGCCGGGGCCATAGTCACCACAAGGCGAACTTGTCTGTCCATGAAAATTGTGGAGAGACTGACATTTGTCAAGATGAATCAGGGATGGATCAGTGAGGATGTCCAGCCACCAATGCCAGATGCCTCAGAGTAGATTGACCATGCTGCTACACCAACACTTCCCAATTATGGTTATGAAACCCTCTTGGGTTATCAATTAGGGTTATGAAACCCTCTTGGTTACTGCGAATGCCTGCTCCTGACTCATCCTGTGTCTTTCAGGAACTACTTGCCTCACTGACGCTTCCGTACTTGGGCCTTTAATTTTTGGATGTTTAACAGTAGCTAAATACATGCTTAATGCAAATTTCAATATTGATCTTTAATTGTAAGGGGTTATGAAACCCTCTTGGTACTGCGAATGCCTGCTCTTGACTCATCCTGTGTCTTTCAGGAACTGCTTGCCTCACTGATGCTTCTGGCCTTGGGCCTTTAATTTTTGGAAGTTTAGCAGTAGCTAATACATGCTTAATGCAAATTTCAACAATGATCTTTAAATTCTCGGCGCTCTGCCAGGGCCATCGTCTACCCTGCCGGGGCCGATCCAAGGACCTCACTAAACCATCCAATCGGTAGTAGGGACAGAAGGTGTGTACAAAGGGCAGGGACTTAATGAACCCGAGCTTATGACCCGCACTTGGAATTGGAATTCTTCTTTCATGGCAAATGATTGCAATCCCCGATCCCCATCACGTACAGGGTTAAGTGGGTTACCCGCACTTCTTGGTGAAGGATAGATACACGCTGGTCCGTTCAGTGTAGCGCATGTGCAGCCCCGGACATCTGAGGGCATCACACACCTGTTATTGCTCGATCTTGCGATTGATCGTGCAATGTAAGGGGTTATGAAAGCCTCTTGGGTATTGCTGATGCCTACTCCTGACTGCTCCTGTGATGATTCTGGGCTTGGGCCTTTAATTTTAGGATTTTTTAAATAGATACATGCATGCTTAAAGGGGTACTCCGCCCCTAGACATCTTATCCCCTATCCAAAGGATAGGGGATAAGATGTCAGATCGCCGGGGTCCCGCTGCTGGGGACCCCGGGGATCGCTGCTGCACACCCCGCTATCATTACTGCGCAGAGCGAGATCGCTCTGCACGTAATGACGGGCAATACAGGGGCCAAAGCATTGTTACGTCAAGGCTCCGCTCCCTCGTGACATCACGGCCCGCCCCCGTCAATACAAGTCTATGGGAGGGGGCGTGGCGGTCGTCAACCCCCTGCCATAGACTTGCATCAAGGGGACGGGCCGTGATGTCATGAGGGGCGGAGCCATGATGTCACGCTGCTCCGGCCCCTGTATCGCCCGTCATTACGCACAGAGCGAACCCGCTCTGTGCAGTAATGATGGGGGGGTGCCGCAGTGGTGATCCCGGGGGTCCCCAGCAGCGGGACCGCAACGATCTAACATCTTATCCCTTATCCTTTGGATAGGGGATAAGATGCCAGGGGCGGAGTACCCCTTTAATTAAAATTTTAACATTTATGGTGCAATGTATGGGGTTATTAAACCCTCTTGGGTACAGTTTTTTTCTAATTTTCGGATAATTTTCTCAGCAATAAAATTGAATTTTCCAGAACAATAACCATTATACCATTGAACGCTTGTTGTATATGATTTTTTAATAACAATTTTAAAAAATAATACGGAGATGGATGAACTCTGATTCTTTATTTCAGAAAACATTACTTTAGCGAAGAATGTCTTTTTGTGGTCCACTGTCTTGCATTATAGAGTCTTCTGGACTCTTGGATATGCGCTTGTTCTTAAACAAAGGTACAAAAAAAAAAAAAGGGACGGCCAGTGCAATGGAGACGTTGCTCCTACATCTAACAGCCACATGAGCCCTGTGGGGGCTTGTAGGATTTGGTCCTTCGTACGTACACACTGGGGTCCAGGACACTCAAAGTTTGATTTAAATTTCAAATTAAAAAATCAGACATTTCAATGGTTTTTTCATGCATCAGCCAACTCCAGGCTGTGTCATTCAGGCAATATATGGTTTACTGATGCCGCTGCTGGGCCTGGGTCTGGGAATTTCAAATTTTCTCATAGGTAGTACCCGATATCCAAAATCTTCTTCAAAAATTGCTAAAATTGTTGTGTTTTTTGATGGGATTGTGAAGCCCTGCTGTGTACTCGTGTATCAGCCAACTCCAGGCTGTGTCATTCAGGCAATATATGTTTACTGTTGCCGCTGTGGGGGCTTGTGAAATTTGGTCCTTCGTACCCACACCCTGGGGTCCGGGACACTCAAAGTTTGATTTAAATTTCAAATTAAAAAATCTGACATTTCAATGGTCTCCTCATGCATCAGCCAACTCCAGGCTGTGTCATTCGGGCAATATATGGTTTACTGGTGGTGCTGCTGGGCCTGGGTCTGGGAATTAAACATTTTCTCATAGGTAGCACCCACTATCCAAAATCTTTTTCAAAAATTTCTATAAATGTTGTGTTTTTTGGGGGGAATTGTGAAGCCCTGGTGTGTACTCGTGCATCAGCCAACTCCAGGCTATGTCATTCAGGCAATATATGGGTTAATGATGCCGCTGCTGGGCCTGGGCCTGGGAATTTAAAATTTTCTCATAGGTAGCACCCGCTTTCCAAAATCTTTTTCAAAAATGTCTAAAATTGTTGTGTTTTTGTGGGGGATTGTGAAGCCATGCTGTGTACTTGTGCCTCAGCCAACTCCAGGCTGTGTCACTCAGGCAATATATGGTTTACTGATGCCGCTGCTTGGCCTGGGTCTGGGAATTTCAAATTTTCTCATAGGTAGCACCCGTTATCCAAAATCTTCTTCAAAAATTTATAAAATTGTTGTGTTTTTTGGGGGGATTGTGAAGCCCTGGTGTGTACTCCTGCATCAGCCAACTCCAGGCTGTGTCATTCAGGCAATATGTGGTTTACTGATGCCGCTGCTGTGCCTGAGTCTGGGAATTTCAAATCTTCTCAGAGGTAGCACCCACTATCCAAAATCTTCTTCAAAAATTTCTAAAATTGTTGTGTTTTTTTTTGGGGGGGGGGGGATTGTGAAGCCCTGGTGTGTACTCCTGCATCAGCCAACTCCAGGCTGTGTCATTCAGGCAATATATGGTTTACTGATTCCGCTGCTAGGCCTGGGTCTGGGAATTTAAAATGTTCTCATAGGTAGCACCCGCTATCCAAAATGTTTAACAAAAATTTCTAAAAATTTTGTGTTGTTTGGGGGGGATTGTGAAGCACTGCTGTGTACTCATGCATCAGCGAACTCCAAGCTGTGTCATTCAATGAATGGTTTATTGATGGCGCTGCTGGGCCTGGGTCTGGGAATTTCAAATTTTCTCATAGGGAGCACCCGCTATCCAAAATCTTCTTCATAAATTTCTAAAATTTTTGTGTTATTTGGGGGGAATTGGGAAGCCCTGGTGTGTACTCATGCATCAGCCAACCCCAGGCTGTGTCATTCAGGCAATATATGGTTTATTGATGCCGCTGCTGGGCCTGGGTCTGGGAATTTCAAATTTTCTCATAAGTAGCACCCACAATCCAAAATCTGCTTCAAAAATTTTAAAAATGGTTGTTTTTTCTTAGGGATTGTGAAGCCCTGGTATGTACTCATGCTGCTTCCTGCTACACTCTGTCAGCCCGTTGGTCCTGTGACAGTGTGCGACTCCGGGTCCACATCCTCCACTGTGTCCTAAGCCTCCACTGCCCTGACAAGTCTCAGTGGCCCTTCAGTATACCATTTGTGCAGGGTGCGGCTGTGTCACGCTGTTCTTCACATGGTTTGCCTTGGCGAAAATTCTTGGAAACAATGGCCGGTCCTGGCAATGGAGACATTGCACCTACATCTCACGGCCATATGGGCCCTGTGGGGGCTTGTTGGATTTGGTCCTTCGTACCCACACGCTGGGGTCCAGGACAGTTTGATTTAAATTTCAAATAAAAAAATCAGACATTTCAATGGTCTCCTCATGCATCAGCCAACTCCAGACTGTGTCATTCAGGCAATATATGGTTTACTGATGCCGCTGCTGGGTCTGGGAATTAAAAGTTTTCTCATAGGTAGCACCCGCTTTCCAAAATCTTTTTCAAAAATTTCTAAAATTGTTGTGTCTTTTTGGGGGGATTGTGAAGCCCTGCTGTGTACTCGTGCATCAGCCAACTCCAGCCTGTGTCATTCAGGCAATAAATGGTTTACTGATGCTGCTGTGGGGGCTTGTTAGATTTGGTCCTTCGTACCTGCATGCTGGGGTCCGGGACACTCAAAGTTTGATTTAAATTTCAAATAAAAAATTGGGGGGAATTGGGAAGCCCTGGTGTGTACTCATGCATCAGCCAACTCCAGGCTGTGTCATTCAGGCAATATATGGTTTACTGATGCCGATGCTGGGCCTGGGTCTGGGAATTTAAAATTTTCTCATAGGTAGCACCCGCTTTCCAAAATCTTTTTCAAAAATTTCAAAAATTGTTGTGTTTTTTTGGGGGGGATTGTGAAGCCCTGGTGTGTACTCATGCATCAGCCAACTTCAGGCCGTGTCGTTCAGGCAATATATGGTTTACTGATGCCGCTGCTTGGCCTGGGTCTGGGAAATTCAAATTTTATCATAGGTAGCACCCGCTATGCAAAATCTTCGGTTTAAGTTTCTAAATTAATCTTTTAATCTTAGGGTTTGTGAAGGCTTAGTGCCTACTCATGCTGCTGGCAACTCCGGGCTTTGCCATTCATCCATATGGTCTCCACATGCTGCCAACACCTCCACGCTGTGTCATTCAGCCACTATATGGTGTCCTCATGCTTCAGCCTCATCCAAGCTGTCATTCAGCCACTATATGGTGTCCTCATGCTGCCAACACCTCCACGCTGTGCCATTCAGCCACTATATGGTATCGTTATGCTGCCAACACCTCCACGCTGTGTCATTCAGTCACTATATGGTCTCCTGACACTGATGCCACCACCAGGCTCTGTCATTGTGCTGCTGTGCGGCAGTGATTCTAAAAGCGATGCCGGTAATCTGCATGTAATTCCGAATAACAGTATTATTTCACAACCCCAGCACACTCCATATGCGATTTAGAACACAGCAAAGTGTTCTATACCCCTATTGAGGCTGTCTGTAGGCTAGAAATACCCTTTTTAAATATAGATTCGCCGCAAAGAAATTTGGATCGAAACAAACTTTTTCGGAAAATTCGGCGAATCGGGCGAATCAAATTTTTCAAAAGTTCGCTCATCTCTATTTGTAAAAACAACCAAAGGATAAATTGGCCAGCACTATTGATCCAAACTATTGTAAAAACCTGGCTTGCAGGTGCAGGCTGCTGGGCTAAATATACAGCAACAAGAGAATACAGCAGCACACTGCTAGCACAAAGATATAGATGAAACATGAGTATATAGATAAAACATGAGTATATAGATAGAACATGAAAAGCTATACAGCTGTAATGCAATAAATGAAGATATGAAACTATGAAATTACGAGGTACTTAGCTTGCAAATTTGGTGCCAAATAGCTTGGACCATCCCACCACTGTAAGGTGACCTCATTCTGGGACGGACCCTACACTGTGAATATGCCTCTGTGTGAACAGTACAGCAGGCATGCAAGGTCTGAAACATCCAAGGCACCTTATATACACCTAATAGAGGTGGGTGGGGTGCAGGAGCCAACATGGAGGCAGCCACTCCCCCGTATGTGTAATACAACCAAAGGATAAATTGGCCAGCACTATTGATCCAAACTATTGTAAAAACCTGGCTTGCAGGTGTAGGCTGCTGGGCTAAATATACAGCAACAGGAGAATACAGCAGCACACTGCTAGCACAAAGATATAGATGAAACATGAGTATATAGATAAAACATGAGTATATAGATAGAACATGA
Organism: Hyla sarda; assembly: GCF_029499605.1. Taxonomy (NCBI): domain Eukaryota; kingdom Metazoa; phylum Chordata; class Amphibia; order Anura; family Hylidae; genus Hyla; species Hyla sarda. The sequence continues at coordinate 257,534,375 of NC_079190.1, forward strand.
AAAGCTATACAGCTGTAATGCAATAAATGAAGATATGAAACTATGAAATTATGAGGTACTTAGCTTGCAAATTTGGCGCCAAATAGCGTGGACCGTCCCACCACGGTAAGGTGACCTCATTCTGGGACGGACCCTACACTGTGAATATGCCTCTGTGTGAACAGTACAGCAGGCATGCAAGGTCTGAAACATCCAAGGCACCTTATATACACCTAGTAGAGGTGGGTGGGGTGCAGGAGCCAACATGGAGGCAGCCACTCCCCCGTATGTGTAATACAACCAAAGGATAAATTGGCCAGCACTATTGATCCAAACTATTGTAAAAACCTGGCTTGCAGGTGCAGGCTGCTGGGCTAAATATACAGCAACAGGAGAATACAGCAGCACACTGCTAGCACAAAGATATAGATGAAACATGAGTATATAGATAAAAAATTAGTATATAGATAGAACATGAAAAGCTATACAGCTGTAATGCAATAAATGAAGATATGAAACTATGAAATTATGAGGTACTTAGCTTGCAAATTTGGCACCAAATAGCGTGGACCGTCCCACCACGGTAAGGTGACCTCATTCTGGGACGGACCCTACACTGTGAATATGCCTCTGTGTGAACAGTACAGCAGGCATGCAAGGTCTGAAACATCCAAGGCACCTTATATACACCTAATAGAGGTGGGTGGGGTGCAGGAGCCAACATGGAGGCAGCCACTCCCCCATATGTGTAATACAACCAAAGGATAAATTGGCCAGCACTATTGATCCAAACTATTGTAAAAACCTGGCTTGCAGGTGCAGGCTGCTGGGCTACATATACAGCAACAGGAGAATACAGCATGAGTATATAGATAAAACATGAAAAGCTATACAGTGGCTGCCTCCATGTTGGCTCCTGCACCCCACCCACCTCTATTAGGTGTATATATGGTGCCTTGGATGTTTCAGACCTTGCATGCCTGCTGTACTGTTCACACAGAGGCATATTCACAGTGTGGGGTCCGTCCCAGAATGAGGTCACCTTACCGTGGTGGGACGGTCCACGCTATTTGGCGCCAAATTTGCAAGATAAGTACCTCATAATTTCATATCTTCATTTATTGCATTACAGCTGTATAGCTTTTCATGTTCTATCTATATACTCATGTTTTATCTATATACTCATGTTTCATCTATATATTTGTGCTAGCAGTGTGCTGCTGTATTCTCCTGTTGCTGTATTTGTAAACACAGCCGCACAGATTTTGCATTGGGTTCAATTCATGCCTCTAAAAAGCCATAAGACTATGAACCATTGTACAGAATTTGTAATTATTACATTCATTTTAGAGAAGTACTTGATTCTTTAAGATGGGTAATTCATCCAGAGGTTTATTCTACCACACATTACATTCAAATCAAAGACATTTCTTAATAAGTTTGTACCTAAAAACTATTAATCATGGTTGCTCTGAAGCTTTTAAACAGCTCAATGATTTGCCTATAACAATAAGAGGTTTATGATGCCAACCTAATTACAAGTCATCTTCAGACAAGCATGAAAAATTATTTCTTTTTTTTTTTATAAAAGAGAAAAGATTTGATAAGAACATTGACCCAATTAAATCTACGAAGAAGGATGAGTGAAATAATAACATATTGTCCACTCGGTTAAGGTTACTGTGTTGTATGGAAGTAAAATAGTGTTTCAGCACAAAAGAGGTTAATCCATGTACAGCAGAAAGCTCCACAAATAACACGGCAATCGAATTACAGGCCTCGCAATTTAATTGCCTGCCCTCTTTCTGCTTCCCCTCACCATCTACTCAGAAAGAAGAAAAGAAATTATGAAACGTGTTTAGCACAAATGAAAGGCACTTGAAAATGAAGGGAGAAACTCACAGTTAATCTGCAGATAGCAGAGTTTTATTTTTTTCTTCCATCAAGATCTCCTATCAAGACAGGATTGTGTTCAGAAAGGCAATGATGTGGCTCTCGTTCTAATCCACCTTTAACAAACAGCTCCGATCTACATCAGCAATCATACTGTGTGATGCTAAGCTAAACAGGCCAGGAATTTCAAGAATCTTGTAAGAGGGGTTCCCATTTTAGACAACACGAACTGAGCACTGAGCCGAAGAACTTTATTTTTCACAATCGCGGCACAATCATTACACCAGGGATGGGGCCCTCCTCATTTGCCAGAGGTTCCACTAAGACATGTTGCACCAAAGTGACTGCTGGCTTTTTCAGACCTGTTCCTCCATTATGGGTTTTCTCATTGCCACCCTTCACTTAGTCTGAAGATGACTTTGTATCTCTGCTGGTCCTTGCAGCTTCCATACCACTATGTTTTATAAATTCCTTACTAGCTGTGGCTGAAGCATGCACATCTCACACACACACCTCTACACATCTGTATGACATTCTCCTTAAGGGGATACTCCCGTGGAAACCTTTTTTTATTTTTTTATTTTTTAATCAAGAGGTGCGAGAAAGTTAAACAGATTTGTAAATTGCTTCTATTAAAAAATCTTAATCCTTCCAGTACTTATTAGCTTCTGAATACTACAGAGGAAATGGTTTTCTTTTTGGAACACAGAGCTCTCTGCTGACATCATGACCACAGTGCTCTCTGCTGACATCACTGTCCATTTTAAGAACTGTCCAGAGTAGGAGAAAATCCCCATAGCAAACATATGCTGCTCTGGACAGTTCCTAAAATGGACAGAGATGTCAGCAGAGAGCACTGTGGTCATGATGTCAGCAGAGAGCTCTGTGTTCCAAAAAGAAAACCATTTCCTCTGTAGTTTTCAGCAGCCAATAAGTACTGGAAGATAAAACATTTTTAATCGAAGCAATTTACAAATCTGTTTAACTTTCTGGCACCAGTTGATTTAAAAAAAAAAGTTTTCCTCGGGAGTATCCCTTTGGAGTACTATTGTGCACATTTTTTTTATCCTATTGTGCCCTGGCTGCAAAAAAATTGTACCATGTAAGGAGCCTGGGCCCCCCCTTCTCCTGCTGCCCAGGCTCCTTACATGACACTGCGCTCAGAGTATCACCGGCCGAGGAGGGACATTCCTGCGACCCAAGATCTGCTAACTGCTTCTGCTCCATGGGAGGTTTCTGTTTTCCCTGAGCTTGCCTATGGAGCTTCCTGTGGAGTATACAGCAGCTGATAAGTCCTGGAAGGATTAATATATTTTTTTTTAAATAGAAGTAATTTACAAATCTGTTTAACTTTTTGTCACCATTTAATTTGAAAATAATATAGTTTTCCACCAGAGTACCCCTTTAAGGACTGCTTCAGCAATAACTTTAACTGCAGATCTTTTGTTTCCAAAACACAGCATACTGTAACATTGTTTTCACTGTATGGGACCACTTGAAAAAGCAGATTTTGAGTAATGCCAGCTGGGAGGTGTAGCACGTCAAACATTATCAATGGTATAACAGCAGCTTGAGAGCTATAGCTGGACTCTGGGAACTTTCCTAGTTGCCTCAGTACTCTTTGTAAATGGGGGTCTGCACATGTGAGTATAGTCCTTGACCATGGGGTAGTGATGGTGTCTGGCTGCAAATGTGCCCATGGTGTTAAGTGTGAAATAATTGTATTTGACACCATCAACATTATTTGTATTCCATTGTCCTTTTGACTAGAGATGAGCGAACTTACAGTAAATTCGATTAGTCACGAACTTCTTGGCTCGGCAGTTGATGACTTTTCCTGCATAAATTAGTTCAGCTTTCAGGTGCTCCCGTGGGCTGGAAAAGGTGGATACAGTCCTAGGAGACTCTTTCCTAGGAATGTTTCCACCTTTTCCAGCCCACCGGAGCCCCTCGAAAGCTGAACTAATTTATGCAGGAAAAGTCATCAACTGCCGAGCCGAGAAGTTTGTGACGAATCGAATTTACTGTAAGTTCGCTCATCTCTACTTTTGACCAATCCTCTGTACAGCACTACCTATGAAATAGTACCACATATCCCAACTATCCTGTTTTTTATAGGACTATGTCCCCAAAACAGTCCTTATAGGGTAAAGCATATGTAAATATGCCCAAAAATAGGGGATTCTGGAAGGTTGTGTGGGCCTTCCTGTGTGAATCATGGACGTAAATTATCTTATAAATGGGGATTTAAATGTTAGGACGCATGCATAACACTGTGCAAATAATTCTATAGTGACTATACCCCCTTCCTGAGAGTAAAGGAAGATACATTTTTAGTACTTCTGAAAACTTGCAACTGCAATTTTAAGAGAATTAAGCAGTTGTCTGCATGTATTTTCACATTGGCGTGATCATACTTGCAACTTGTTTAAAATTGTTTAATATTATGTATTATTTAAAGCATTACTGTCTTTAAAAGCAACTTTTGATATGTTGCCCAGACATGTCAAAAGTTGTTGATCACACAGGGTCTCACTTCTGAGCCCCCCCTGTGATTGTGAGATATAAGGCAGAGAAGTGGGCGGATTGCACTCCACTCCCCGGGTGGCCAATCCTACCTTTTCTTTTCCCAGCTTATATCTCACGATCGCAGTGGGTCTCAGGAGTGTGACTTAGTGTGATCAACAACTTTTGACATGTCTAAGCTACATCTCAAAAACAGTTCTTAATGACAGTAACGCTTTAAGCAAGTACCCTTATTCTATCATGAATATAAAATATAACCATATTATACATATATATTTTATTGTTTAGATGAATGGAAGGATCGAAAAGCCCTCGATATACATATACAAGTAAATATGTTACATAGTTACATAGTTACATAGTTAGTACGGTCGAAAAAAGACATATGTCATATGTGACCATATTCTTTTTATCTATTTATGATTATATAAAATATGTCATGCTTTAGCCTGTTTCTAAATCAGACATTTTGCGTGTCTCTTGGCTGAATAGTGGCTTCTTCAGTGATCTTCAATAGTTGCTGCTGCTTTCCATTTGCTCGTATATTGACTGACCTTAAATAATGTGTACATCCTATTAGCAGGAAGGTTGGATAATGTTGGAGTGCTGCTTGACATTTTATTTGCCATGCTTCTCCATGTCACAAATAACTCATTAGTGTTTATGAGCATGAACAGCTGCAGCCATTGGGTTACGAGATCATTTCTTCTTCCCGCTGTAGTGAAGATTCCCAGTTGCACTGTTTTTGCGGTGATCTTATCTTTTCTACACCAGGTGAATTAAAGGAAAGTTGAAAATGTACTTCAAAAATAACTATTAAAAGAAGAAAGACACAAGGTAAAAAAGAAGACCTAAAAGTAGGTTAATGGTTTCTCTAATATTTGGAACAGTCTGTGCTGTCTTTCTCACATGGCAATTACTTGCCAGATCAGAACTGTAACATTACATAAAATGATCAATGGCTCTTTTCTGCATTGAGACACATGACACAATAATTGTAGGGGTTTAAAATGATATCCTGGCATCATCTCATCTGATATTACCTCTATTCCTTCTACATTTTGATATCTGTGGGGCACAAGGCATAATGTATTGCAGAAAAAGATGTCTTTAGTAACTTACAAGTATTAAAGGGGTACTCCGGTGGAAAACATTTATTTTTTTAACCCCTTAAGGACTCAGGGTTTTTCCGTTTTTGCACTTTCGTTTTTTCCTCCTTACCTTTAAAAAATCATAACCCTTTCAATTTTCCACCTAAAAATCCATATTATGGCTTATTTTTTGCGTCACCAATTCTACTTTGCAGTGACATTAGTCATTTTACCCAAAAATGCACGGCGAAACGGAAAAAAAAATCATTGTGCGACAAAATCGAAAAAAAAATGCCATTTTGTAACTTTTGGGGGCTTCCGTTTCTACGCAGTGCATATTTCGGTAAAAATTACACCTTATCATTATTCTGTAGGTCCATACGATTAAAATGATACCCTACTTATATAGGTTTGATTTTGTTGCACTTCTGGAAAAAATCATAACTACATGCAGGAAAATTTATACGTTTAAAAATGTCATCTTCTGACCCCTATAACTTTTTTATTTTTCCACGTACGGGGCAGTATGAGGACTCATTTTTTGCGCCGTGATCTGAAGTTTTTATCGGTATGATTTTTGTTTTGATCTGACTTTTTGATCACTTTTTATTCATTTTTTAATGTTATAAAAAGTTACCAAAATACGCTTTTTTGGACTTTGGAATTTTTTTGCGCGTACGCCATTGACCGTACGGCTTAATTAATGATATATTTTTATAGTTCGGACATTTACGCACGTGGCGATACCACATATGTTTATTTTTATTTTTTTTTTACACTGTTTTATTTTTCTTATGGGAAAAGGGGTGATTCAAACTTTTATTAGGGAAGGGGTTAAATGACCTTTATTAACACTTTTTTTTAACTTTTTTTTTGCAGTGTTATAGGTCCCATAGGGACCTATAACACTGCACACACTGATCTTTCATCCTGATCACAGGCGTGTATTAACACGCCTGTGATCAGCATTATCGACGCTTGACTGCTCCTGCCTGGATCTCAGGCACGGAGCAGTCATTCGTCGATCGGACACCGAGGAGGCAGGTAAGAGCCCTCCCGGTGTCCGATCAGCTGTTCGGGACGCCGCGATTTCACCGCGGCGGTCCCGAACAGCCCGACTGAGCAGCCGGGATACTTTCAGTTTCACTTTAGAAGCGGCGGTCAGCTTTGACCGCCGCTTCTAAAGGGTTAATACCGCACATCGCCGCAATCGGCGATGTGTGGTATTAGCCGCGGGTCCCGGCCGTTGATTAGCGCCGGGACCCACGCGATATGATGCGGGATCGCGGCGCGATCCCGCTTCATATCGCGGGAGCCGGCGCAGGACGTAAATATACGTCCTGCGTCGTTAAGGGGTTAAATCAGCCAGAAAGTTAAACAGATTTGTAAATTACTTCTATTTAAAAATCTTAATCCTTCCAGTACTTATCAGCTGCTGTATGCTCCACGGGAAGTTCTTTTCTTTTTTAATTTGTTTTCTGTCTGAACACAGTGCTCTCTGCTGACACCCCTGTGTCAAGAATTGTCCAGGAGTAAAAGAACAAGCGCTCCATAGGGTAAAACCAGCAATACCTGGTGTAAGAGATCAAATGGTTTACTGTTCACCCTGGGTGGTTGTGTAGATTCATACACAACAATGTTTCATGCACAATATATAAATGGTCACCTGCTGTTATCAGATAAAAGTACAGAAGTTGGCTTCAATGGAGGTCACCGGTTCAAACGGAGATGACTGACCAGGACACAGCGAGGAGGATAAAAACAGATCCATCCATTACTATCCTTCTCGCTGTGTCCTGGTCAGTCAATGCCGTTTGAGCCGGTTACCTTCATTGAAGCTAAGAATTGTCCAGAGCAGGCACAAATCCCCATAGGAAACCTATCCTGCTCTAGACAGTTCCTGACATGGACAGAGGTGTCAGCAGAGAGCACTGTGGTCAGACAGAAAAGGAATTCAAAAAGAAAAGAACTTCATGCGGAGCATACAGCAGCTGATAAATACTGGAAGGAATAAGATTTCTAAATAAAAATAATTTACAAACCTGTTTAACTTTCTAGCACCAGCTGATTAAAAAAATTGTTTTCTACGGGAGTACCCGTTTAACCCCTTGCCGCAAAACGCTGTTTCTAAACAGCGCTGCGGCATGGGAGGGTTATGAAGCAAGCTGAGGGAGCTGAGATTGCATCATACCCACACGGTCCCAGCTGCTATCAGCAGCCAGGACCCGTGGCTAATGCTGGACCTCGCCGTTCAGGCAGGTGTCTGATATTAACTCTTTAGACGCGGCTATCAAAGTTGATCGCTGCGTCTAAAGTGAAAGTGAAAGCATCTCGGCAGCTCAGTCGGGCTGATCGGGACCATCGTGGTAAAATCTCGATGTCCCGATCAGCTAGGACACGGCAAAAGGGTGCCTTACCTGCCTCCTGTGCGTCCGATCAGCGATTGATTGCTCCAAGCCTGAAATCCAGGCTTGAGCAATCAACCACCGATAACACTGATCAATGCATAGCAATGCAATGGCATTGATCAGTGTATTGAATCAATATACTGCATGTTATTGTCCCCTATGGGGTGTTACGCCGAGCGCTTCGGGTCCCTGCTCCTCCCCGGAGTGCTCGCGGCGTCTCTCTCTCTGCAGTGCCCGGTCAGACCCGCTGACCGGGAGCGCTGCACTGACATTGCCGGCGGGGATGCGATTCGCATAGCGGGACGCGCCCGCTCGCGAATCGCATCCCAAGTCACTTACCCGTCCCGGTCCCCAGCTGTCATGTTCTGGCGCGCGCGCCAGCTCTCTAAGATTTAAAGGGCCAGTGCACCAATGATTGGTGCCTGGCCCAATCAGCCTAATTAGCTTCCACCTGCTCCCTGTCTATATTACCTCACTTCCCCTGCACTTCCTTGCCGGATCTTGTTGCCTTGTGCCTGTGAAAGCGTTTAGTGTTGTCCAAAGCCTGTGTTCCAGACCTTCTGCTATTCCTATTTGACTACGAACCTTGCCGCCTGCCCCGACCTTCTGCTACGTCTGACCTTGCCTCTGCCTAGTCCTTCTGTCCCACGCCTTCTCAGCAGTCGGCGAGGGTGAGCCGTTGCCGGTGGATATGATCTGGTTGCTACCGCCGCAGCAAGACCATTCCGCTTTGCGGCGGGCTCTGGTGAATACCAGTAGCAACTTAGAACCGGTCCACCGACACGGTCCACGCCAATCCCTCGCTGACACAGAGGATCCACATCCAGCCTGCCGAATCGTAACAGTAGATCTTGCCATGGATCCCGCTGAGGTGCCGCTGCCAAGTCTCGCTGACCTATCCACGGTGGTCGATCAGCAATCGCAGCAAATTGCCCAACAAGGACAGCAGCTGTCGCAGTTGACCGCCACGTTACAGCAACTTCTGCCACTGCTACAGCAGCAACCATCTCCTCCGCCAGCTCCTGCACCTCCTCCGCAGCGAGTGGTCGCTCCTAGCCTCCGCTTGTCCCTGCCGGACAAATTTGATGGGGACTCTAGACTCTGCCGTGGCTTCTTGTCTCAATGTTCCCTACACATGGAGATGTTGTCGGACCAATTTCCTACAGAACGGTCTAAGGTGGCGTTCGTAGTGAGTCTTCTTTCTGGAAAGGCCTTGTCTTGGGCCACACCGCTCTGGGACCGCAATGATCCTGCCACAGCCACAGTCCAGTCCTTCTTCGCTGAAGTCCGTAGTGTCTTCGAAGAACCAGCCCGAGCTTCTTCTGCCGAGACTGCCCTGCTGAACCTGGTCCAGGGTAATTCTTCAGTAGGTGAGTACGCCATCCAATTTCGTACTCTCGCTTCCGAATTATCTTGGAATAACGAGGCTCTCTGCGCGACCTTTAAAAAAGGCCTATCCAGTAACATCAAGGATGTGCTGGCCGCACGAGAGATTCCTGCCAACCTGCAAGAACTTATCTATTTGGCCACCCGCATTGACATGCGTTTTTCTGAGAAACACCAGGAGCTCTGCCAGGAAAAATACCTTGATCTCTGGGCACCTCTTCCACAGTATCCTTTGCAATCTACCCCTGTGCCTCCCGCCGAGGAGGCTATGCAAGTGGATCGGTCTCGCCTGACCCATGAAGAGAGGACTCGCCGTAGGGAAAAAAATCTATGTCTGTACTGCGCTAGTACTGAACATTTCTTGATGGATTGCCCCATTCGTCCTCCACGCCTAGGAAACGCATGCACGCACCCAGCTCACGTGGGTGTGGCGTCCCTTGGTACGAAGTCTGCTTCTCCACGTCTCACTGTGCCCGTGCGGATTTCTCCTTCTGCCAACTCCTCCCTCTCAGCCGTGGCCTGCTTGGACTCTGGTGCTTCTGGAAATTTTATTCTGGACTCTTTGGTGAATAAGTTCTGCATCCCGGTGACCCGTCTTGTCAAGCCGCTCTACATTTCCTCGGTCAACGGAGTAAAGTTGGACTGTACTGTGCGTTAACGCACAGAACCCCTCTTAATGTGCATTGGACCCCATCACGAAAAGATTGAATTTTTCGTCCTTCCCAACTGCACCTCTGAAGTCCTCCTCGGTCTGCCAAGGCTCCAGCATCATTCTCCCACCCTTGACTGGACCACCGGGGAGATCAAGAACTGGGGTTCTGCTTGCCGTAAGAAATGCCTCACATCTGCTCCCAGTCCCGTCTGTCGGGCCTCAGTGTCTCCTCCTGTGCCTGGTCTCCCCAAGGCCTATCTGGACTGTGCCGTGCCTCCTCATAGCCCCCGTCCTGATGACACTCTGCCCCATGACAAGCTTCACCCTCTGCCCCCCCTCCCCATTTCCACTTCTTCTGAACTACCTGCCGCTGGTATAGCTACCCAGGACTTCTTTTTTCAGAAGGAGACTCAAGAGGCGTCCCCTATGTTCTCGTCTCTTTTGAAGGGAAAAGGAGACAAAAAGAGGGGGAGACCTAAGGGGGGGTACTGTTACGCCGAGTGCTCCGGGTCCCTGGTCCTCCCCGGAGCGCTCGCAGCGTCTCTCTCTCTCTGCAGCGCCCCGGTCAGACCCGCTGACTGGGAGCATTGCACTGACATTGCCGGCGGGGATGCGATTCGCATCCCAAGTCACTTACCCGTCCCGGTCCCCGGCTGTCATGTTCTGGCGCGCGCGGCTCCAGCTCTCTAAGATTTAAAGGGCCAGTGCACCAATGATTGGTGCCTGGCCCAGTCAGCCTAATTAGCTTCCACCTGCTCCCTGTCTATATTGCCTCACTTCCCCTGCCCTTCCTTGCCGGATCTTGTTGCCTTGTGCCTGTGAAAGCGTTTAGTGTTGTCCAAAGCCTGTGTTCCAGACCTTCTGCTATTCCTATTTGACTACGAACCTTGCCGCCTGCCCTGACCTTCTGCTACGTCTGACCTTGCCTCTGCCTAGTCCTTCTGTCCCACGCCTTCTCAGCAGTCAGCGAGGTTGAGCCGTTGCCGGTGTATATGACCTGGTTGCTACCGCCGCAGCAAGACCATCCCGCTTTGCGGCGGGCTCTGGTGAATACCAGTAGCAACTTAGAACCGGTCCACCGACACGGTCCACGCCAATCCCTCGCTGACACAGAGGATCCACATCCAGCCTGCCGAATCGTAACATGGGGTCTATAACACTGCAAAAAAAGTGAAAAAAAAAGTTAATAAAGATGATTTAACCCCTTCCCTAATAAAAGTTTGAATCACCCTCCTTTTCCCATAAAAAACTGTGTAAATAAAAATAAACATATGTGGTATCGCCGTGTACGTAAATGTCAGAACTATAAAAAATATATCATTAATTAAACCGCACGGCCAATGGCATAGGCGTCCAAAATAGTGTCTGAACAAAACTGAAGAAACAAGACTGAACAAAACAAAAATGGTACCAGTAAACACTGCAGATCACGGCACAAAGAATTAGCCCTTATACCACCCCATATGTGGAAAAATAAAAAAGTTATAGGGGTCAGAAGATAACAATTTTAAATGTACAAATTTTCCTGCATGTAGTTATGATTTTTTCAGAAGTACCGTATTTTTCGCCGTATAAGACGCACTATTTCTTCCCCAAAACGGGGGGGGGGAGGAGGAAGTTGGTGCGTCTTATACAGCGAATATACGCCCGAGGCTCCTGCGGGTGAGAGCGGTAAGTCAGCATGGTGAATTTTTCACCTCACACCGGCTATGTTTATTGCCCTATGCCTGAAACATACAGTTCCAGGCGCCGGGCAGGTGAATTACTAATAACTGTATACTAAAAACCAGGGTGCCTTCAGCTGTTGTTAAACTACAACTCCCAGCATGCCCGGACCGGCAAAGGCTGGCCGGGCATGCTGTTAGTTGTAGTTTCACAACAGCTGGAGGCACCCTGATTTTTAGTATACATCAATTGGTTTTTACCTGCTCTGGCCGGCCCCTGCCTGCAGCCGCACACAGGAGTCGGCCCGGGCAGATAATCATAGGTTTTCCTATGCCGGACATTCCTGTGTCCCGAAAAGTCTTTTCCGGACATAAGGATGTCCGCGGGTCACTAACCATTCCCCAGCGGATGCGCGTCCTCCTCCGGTCCTCCTGCGGTCTTCCTGCGATCCTCCGCCTCTCTATGGTTGTACGCACGGGACCTCAGTGACGTCCTGTGCGTACAACCATAGAGGCGCCGGAGGACAGGAGGACCGGAGGAAGACGCGCACCGGCTGGGGCCTGGTGAGTGACCGGCTGTGCGTAATCTTCAGTGTTACGGTCACCGCTCCTCCGGTCCCGGCACCTACTGCTATGCTCCATAGGCCATAACAGTAGATTGTGACACCGGGCCAGAGGAGCGGTGACCAGAACACTGTGGGGGCAGCACACAGACATACAGCCTCCAGCCGTACACTATATATGGCTGGAAGCTGTATGTCTGTGGGGGGGGGAGCTGCCTACCATTGTGGGGGAACTATACTGCCAACCATTGTGGGGGGGAGCTGTCTACCATTGTGGGGGAACTATACTGCCATCCATTGTGGGGGGGGGGAGCTGCCTACCATTGTGGGGGAACTATACTGCCAACTATTGTGGGGGAACTATACTGCCAACCATTGTGGGGGGGGGGAGCTGCCTACCATTGTGGGAGAACTATACTGCCAACCATTGTGGGGGGGGAGCTGCCTACCATTGTGGGGGAACTATACTGCCAACTATTGTGGGGGAACTATACTGCCAACCATTGTGGGGGGGGGAGCTGCACCATTGTGGGGGAACTATACTGCCAAGTATTGTGGGGGAACTATACTGCCAACTATTGTGGGGGAACTATACTGATATAAAATATTTTACTACAGTGTTTGGTTCAGAATCTTTTTTTTTTCTAGATTTTCCTCCTTTAAAATTGAGTGTGTCTTACTTGCCGGAGCATCTTATATGGCGAAAAATACGGTAATACAAAATCAAACCTATAAAAATTGGGTATGATTTTAATCGTATGAACCTACAGAATAAAGATAGAAAAATGTACTGCGTAGAAACGGAAGCCCACAAAATTTACAAAATGGTGTTTTTTCCTTCCATTTTGTCTCACAATGATTTTTTTTTTTCAGTTTCACCATAGATTTTTGGGTAAAATGACTGATGTCATTACAAAGTAGAATTGGTGGTGCAAAAAATAAGCCTCATATTGATTTTTAGGTGCAAAATTGTAAGGGTTATGATTTTTAAAAGTTAAGGAGGAAAAAATTTAAGTGAAAAACGGAAAAACACTGTGTCCTTAAAGGGTTAAAGGCATGTTACATTGAAGTTAACAGGAGTTTTTAATGATGACCTTTTCTCTAGATAGGCCATCAACATTAGATTGGTGGGGGTCTGACTCCCAGCACCCCGCCTTTGGGTTGTTTGAAGAGGACAAGACACTTGTGCAAGCATCACATCTTCTTCAATGTTTACAACTGCCCGTCTTTGCACTTACGATACCTTAAAGGGGTACTCCGGTGCTTAGACATCTTATCCCCTATCCAAAGGATAGGAGATAAGATGCCTGATCGCGGGGGTCCAGCCGCTGGGGACCCCCGGGATCTTGCACGCAGCACCCCAGTTAAAATCAGTCCCCGGAGCATTTTTGCTCCAGGTCTGAATACCGGCGACCACGGGGCCAGCGGCGTGTGACGTCACGCCTCCGCCCCCATGTGACGTCACGCTCCGCCCCTCAATGCAAGCATATGGGAGGTCCCGTGGTCGCTGGTAATCAGACCCCGTGGTCGCTGGTAATCAGACCCGGAGCGAACATGCTCCGGGGACTGATTTTAACTGGGGTGCTGCGTACAAGATTACAGGGGTCCCCAGCGGCAGGACCCCCGCGATCAGGCATCTTATTCCCTATCCTTTGGATAGGGGATAAGATGTCTAAGCGCCGGAGTACCCCTTTAAGTAGCAGCAGTGCAAGAAATTGGACGTTGTCCAATTCACCGCTATAGTACAAGCAGTACTAAACATTGAAGAGGCTGTGGTACTCACATGGGCTCATTTGTCGTTTATTACCAAGTAATTGTCCTTCTGTTCAGTGTCCCCTTTTTGCCAAATTGTCATTCATCTCCTTTTTGGTGCCCTTCTGTGATAAACAGATGTTAGATGGGCAATTAAATTTCTAATGGGAACCAATGGGGTACTGAACAGTAGAGGAATGAAACGGTAGTAAAAGCATTAACTTATGAAGCTAAGTAACTTTTTGCCACATTTCTGCACAAAAAAAGAAAATGTTTGTACATTAACTCAAATGTATAGAATGACTTTGCAAATTACTGATCTAGACCTTACAAAATATGCCCATTTGTTGTCCGATTGTTAAGATGTATCTAAAATAAATAATAAAACAGCACAGGGACTTATATGTTCTTTGTACGACACTACTGTCTTATGGCTGGAGGAGTTACCACATGCACACCCATAAACTTAGGGAACCTTGCAGAGGGAAGGGAGAAGTTTGTTTTTAGCCTGTCTCTCTGGAGAGCAAACTATCCTCTCTCCCTGTAATACCTGCCCCTGCTGAGAACCTAGTTCTTGTCATCACCTCAACATTGTCCTACCTGAATGAAGAGAGAGAAACTAAGTGGAGGAAGAGGAGAGACATACGTACAGCCATTGCGTGAAATCTGTAAAAGAGCCCTGTAGAAAGACCCGAGGACCTAAGTGGAATTCCATCCAGGCTGCAGACCCTTAAAATCGGCATCCTGCTGTTGGAAACTATTGCATTGTTTACAGGCTTTTGTACAAGCTGGGAGCTAGCTAGCTGGAAATCACTCCAAGGATCAAACTGACTAGTGACAAGAACTTGTACCCTGTTACACATTACCATGGCTTACCCCTGCTCCAGCCGTAATCTATCTGTTATGTTGTTTAAGAGACAGTGCTTCCCTTTGTGGATGAATTAGTTATCACAGTTTCTGGTCATCTCACGATCACGGGCACCCCAAATGACATCAGGCTGGATATTACACAGGTGGTTTCTTTGGGAAAATAAAAGTTACATTACCCACCATGCCACATCACTCTGCCAGACAATAAAGTGTGGGAGGTCCCCGTGGAAGCCTTTGAGCCATTGAGACAGGCCTGACACAGACCATTACAGACCATGACCGACAGAATGCTAGTCTCAGCCAACCCACAAGTATCTTTTATGTAATACATCTGTGCTTTGTTTGGGATGTCACCTACAGACTTGTATTTTTCAACTGTTTTCTTCTGAAACTATCTGCAGTCCTTGATTTTTGCAAACACAAGTGCACTAACTCTAGTGATGTGTCTGTTTATTAAACTTGTTTTAAGCCATGAGGTCTTATGGACCTTGAGCATGGCACATGTCAGTAGTTCATACTAATTTCAAGTATTCCCATTTATGGAAGGATTCAGGGAAGGGAAGGATCAGGCATGTTGGCTTTTAACATTCCCGATCTTGTTTTCTCATAGAAGATAACCTACTGCTAAATTTCTCTGGCCCTTAAAACACATTTTTCCATTAAAAACATGTACATGAGTATGGGGGAGCCAGGAGAAAAAGCTATTGGCTAAGGTCCCATTCACCCAGTGGAATTTCCAAGCGGAATCCAGCAGAAAAATCCAGCTTGGATATTTCGGTGCAGCAGCCTCCCTTTCTTTATAAAAATTTGAACTCCACTGAAAGAATAAACATGTTCATTCTAGCAGCATAATCTGCTTGGACATGCATTGCCATCAGTAGAGACAGCGCATATTCAAGAGGTCCTAGCGCCAACTGAATCACCTGCCAACTTTTCCAGTTTGATATACCCATCTGAATGGGCTCTATAAGTAATTGGGTATGAGCAGCTTCAGGCACTTCTCATGCATGTGATCTGGCAACTCTTCATCCTTTCCATTCTCTTCCCCTACTGACATGCTGTTCATAGCTTTTCTCTATTTTCCCCCGGTAGTTCTCATGCAGGCACATTTTCGCTTCCTGCACCTAGACATACTCTTACAAATCCTAGTCAAGCTGTTAATTACTATGTTGCTAAACAACACAGATGCCATAAAAATACTGAAACATCTACACAGTATTAAAAGGCAATTTACAGCATACACAAGCCTATTACATTTCCTGCTAAACAATATAAACACAGCTATTTACAGTATACTGTAAGACATAAACTTGTTGTAAAAAGGGAACCTGGCAGTCCCAAATGGGTTCCTGTATGTGCCATAATACAGGTAGCATACCCCTAAGCCCTGCCATGTTTCCTGTACAATCTCCAGAACAACTCTAGAAGTGCACAGGCAATGATTCTAAAGAAGCCATCTGTGCGATATCCTTCGGAAATGTCTGGTAAGGATCAGGTAGGTACTGTATAAAAAAAGTATAACGTTTACTGTAATCATCGGACATTCTACGCACACAGTGTGGGGGTAATTCATCAATAATGGTTGTCCTGTGTATGTTTTTACCCCTTTTTTTTATTAATTTTTTCTTGTTCAGGTTCAAATTCATCATAAAGTGTACGCTCTTTGATGAATCTGGTTTGACCAGCAGTTTTTTGGACAGTTGCTGCGGACAACGATTTTTTCTACACCATAAAGTATATGGTGTAGAAATGTGACAAATGAACATGGGATGCCACAAAACGGGCGACTATATGTGTTTGTTGCACATGAATTTGTCACCACTGGACAAAAACCGCTAAATTTAGACAAAACACAGTTTGGTATGAAGAGCGGCATAAACAGTTTGGCAAATCAAATAGTCGTACGCGATCAAATGCGACAAATACAAGCAAAAAAAAAAGGGGGTATACGGCTTGATGAATTCCCCCTGTGTGATCTGACATATCTAAATATATTTATTCCATTACCTTCACCAAGCACTATCACTAATTAGCCTGGCTTAGTAAGCAGAAGACGGAAGGTGAGGGAGTTTCAGAAGCACATTAGTAAAACTGCTCCGTTATAAAATGTGATGCCAGAATTTATCGGTATCATCAAGTTTTAGTAATAAAATATTTGTGCAGTGATAACATAATGATGATTCAATACAGTTTTATAGCACTATGATATTTTTGGTGAATGTACAAGTGCCTATAAAAAGTATGCCAACCCCCCAATGGACTTTTTAATCTCTGTGGATTTAAGGAGACCTAATTCACTGTTTATTTTGGAAATCCATTTCATTTCAACACCCATTTGTTTTTGTTTTTTTTCTTTTGTAAATCAAAAACTAAAAATCCCATCACAAAAAGGGAAATAAAATAAAAAAAAATCGACTAATATGAATGAATATATCTAAATAGTGCTGTACACCACTTTGGTTACTTTTTTGCTACTTTTTATTTGACCTTTATACTGGTTGTGACAACTTGTGCGACTTTTTATTAATGCTGTGCACAGCCAGGTTTATAATTCAGGTCAGGGCTGGGGTCGATTTGTGACAAATTCAGGGCTTTGTGACATTTTTTGCAACCTTTCACTAAAAGTCACACATGATAAATTCGTGACCACTGTAGAAAAATGAAATAACCTGATTAATGCATAAATAAAGAATCATGAGAAAAAAGTCTACATGAAATGTCGCAAAAAAGTTACTTTGCAAATTTCTAAAAATATATTCTCTATACATTCAAATTCCCCCCACAGTCAATTTCATCTGTTACCTAATTCTTACTAACAGGCACGAACCTCTTCGGTGGATACTGGATATAATTAAAAAGCCTTGTTTATCAAAAACTGTCAATGTTTCCCATAGCAACCATTCAGAGCTCAGCTTATTTATATTTTATTTTACAAGGAAAACTGAAATATGTACCGTAATAGGTTGCTATGGGTAACAAGAACAGTTTTTCTTTTAGCACCCCTAAACTTTGTACCAATAAAGCCAATTTGTTTTTACCAAAACTTTTCGCTCATTGGTTTTCTGGGATCTGGCGCCATCAAACTCGTCCAAACTCATTCTTTTCCACTATCACTTCACTGCACCATACCTGGAGGTCACGATCAAGGACGTTGAGGCTGCCTCCCTACGCTTCTGGATCACCTACATCAGCGAGCCTACAGGCAGACAGAGGTGTTGTGCCCTCAGCACAACACATTACGGTAAGGTGCAACTTGTAGCGCACACCTTACCCCATCTAAATAATACTCCACTAGGAGCGCACCTCGTCTTTTTCACATTTTCCCTCAGTTTTTCTTTTAGGCACTTATGACAAATGAGTAAAGGCTAAAAGCAGCCGCGATCCTGAACAAACACTTTGTAATATACGATAAGGTCAATTGGTGAACAAATTTGATTATTATTAACCTCCTAAGGACCCAGGACGTACGGGGACGTCCCCTCACCCTGGGTTTTAAGGACCCAGGACGTCCCCGTACGTCCTGGCGTTTTCCGGTCCCTGCCGTGCGCCGGGCAGAGATCGGAACGGCATGTCTGCTGATATCCTTCAGCAGGCATGCCGTGCAAATGCCGAGGGGGGTCCCGGGACCCCCACATGTCGGCGATCGCCGAAGATCGCTTGCGATATCATGCAAGCGATCTTCGGCGATTCGGGTCATTCGGGTCACTTGTGACCCGATGACCTGGAAATAAATGGTGATCGGTGGTGTACAATTCACCGCCAATCACCTGCCATTGCGGGTGAGCGGTGACAATACTGTCACCGCCCGAGCAACGCTGCTATTGGCTGGCGATCGTCGAGCCAATAGCAGAGGGGCAGAGGAGGGGTTAACGGTCCCTTCCCGCTGCTGCACCCGCTCTTTTCGTTTAGTTAGCGGGTGCAGCAGTGACAAGAAGCCGTAGATCCCCCCACAGAGCTCCGGAGCCGTAGAATAGGGAGAGTTGATTGCAGGGACAGGTAGGAGTAAATAAGTAAAAAAAAGTGAAATAAAAGTAAAAAAAAAGTTTTAAAAAAAGTACCCCCCTCCCCCTCCCCCTAATAGGTCCCCAAGGGTCCTATTAGGGTCTGATCCCTGACCCCGGGTCCTATTAGGGGTTTAGGGAGCTGTGTGCGCCATCCCCTTTTTTTTATTTTTTGGCCGCAACTTTTTTTTTTTTTTTTAAATCCCCCCCCCTCTGACCCGCTAATAGGTCCCACAGGGTCCAATTAGGGTGTGATCCCTTACCCCGGGTCCTATTATGGGTTCAGGGAGCTGCATGCTTGTAGCTTTTTTTCTTTCTATTACTGTTATTACACTTTTTACACCAAGCACCACACAGTACATACTTCCCAGCCACCCCCCCCCCCCCCCGCACACACTCCCTCCCCCACGCCACTGACCCCCCCCCCCCCCCCCGCCACCGTAGAAAAAAGGCGATGGCCCACCGGGCATTTTCGGCAGCGGAGGCTTACGCTTTTTTAGCCTCCGACTCCGAATCTGCCAGTGAGGACGATGAAGATCCTACATTTTTGTGTTCTTCATCGCCCTCCTCATCATCTAGTAGTGATGATGAGTCCCCTGTACGGCGGCGGAGACGCCGCCAGGCGAGGCCACGCACCACCCATTAGATTGACCCAGTGGCCGACACTAGTACGAGTGGCAATGACTCTCGTAATAGGAGTCCGGCCCCCCAGATAAGTGCACCGGATCCCCATTCCGATGACCCAGTCTGGAGCCCCCCAGAGGGTTATCAGCCACGGATTCCTGAGTTTGTTGGCGACTCAGGAATCCGGATTGACACGGCTGGCTTCTCTGATCTGGACTTTTTTACGTTTTTTTTCAGTGACAGCCTGGTCAATCACATGGTGTAGCAAACGAACTTGTATGCCCAGCAGTTCATTGCCCACCACCCAGATTCGCTTTTGGCCAGGTCCAATGAATGGCGCGCCATTGATGCAGCGGAAATGAGGACATTTTGGGGCCTCACGCTGCATATGGGCCTGGACAAAAAAACAAGTGTCCGTCATTACTGGGGCGGGGACGTCCTCTATCAGACCCCGCTTTACAGTAAGGCGATGACACGGAAGCGGTACGAGGCGATTCGGAAATGCCTGCATTATGCAGATAATGCGGCATGTCCGCCCCGAGGTGATCCCGCCCATGACCGGTTTTACAAAGTGAGGCCGGTCATCGATCACTTTGGGGCCAAATTTTTGGAGGCCTAGGTACCACTCAGGGATCTCTCGGTAGATGAGTCTCTCATCAGTTTTAAGGGGAGACTCATCTTCCGACTGTATATTCCCTCAAAGTGGGCGCGGTATGGCGTGAAGCTCTATAAACTCTGCGAGAGTACCTCCGGGTACACTTGCAGGTTTAGAGTATATGAGGGACGAGATTCCCGTATTGAACCCCCAGATTGTTCCCCCACTCTGGGTGTTAGCGGGAAAATTGTTTGGGACCTTATGCACCCATTGCTGGATAAGGGTTTCCACGTATACGTGGATAACTTTTATACCAGCATCCCTCTGTTCAAATCCCTTTCCACCAGATCCACGTCCGCTTGTCGGACAGTGCGGAGGAACCAGAGAGGCCTCCCTCTAAATTTGGTCCAGACGCCTATCCCCAAGGGTGAGTCCAGTGCCCTGACCCATGATAAAATGTTGTTGGTCAGGTATAAGGATAAGAGGGATGCCCTTATACTCACCACTATTCATGGGAACGGCAGCACCCCTGTCCCTGTGCGAGGTACCGTGGGACTGGTCCTCAAGCCCGATTGTATTCTGGACTACAATCGGTATATGGGGGGAGTTGATCTCTGAGATCAAGTCTTCAAGCCTTATAAAGCCATGCGGAAAACCCGGGCATGGTTCAAAAAAGTTGCGGTCTACTTGGTACAGGTTGCCATGTACAACGCTTTTGTAATATCCCAGTACGCTGGCAACACAGGGACATTCCTCCAGTACCACGGAGAAGTCCTAAGGTTCCTGATCTTTGCTGACCGGGAAAGATCAGGGCGGACTTCCCAAGAGTCTGGAGTTATAGGCGCCAGGATCGTCCCAGGCCAACACTTTCCAGGTGAGGTCCCCCACAGTGGAAAGAAGGGGCGATCTCAGAAAAAATGCAGAGTGTGTTACAGGAAGGGGATGCGGAGGGACACCAGGTATCAATGTGACACTTGCCCAGATAAACGGGCCTCTGCATAGGCTGTTTCAGGGAGTATCACACTTCAATGGAGCACTAAATATTCCCTTTTCATTTGAATTTTCCATAATTTGACCAATGTACCAAGTCCAGAGTACATTCCAAAATATAACCCCCATAAATCACTAAATTGCCCCGAAAAAACTGAAAAAAAAAAAAAAACCTGATAAGACCTCTGGGGGTGTTTTTTCAAAAATGGGTCATAGGTCACTGAGTCACTATCATCGGGGACTTTTTTATGTTGCCTCAAATGCGCAGCGCTCTCTCTCCCCCTGAGCGGGTGTGCATTTGAGGCAACAGGTTGGGACGGCCACACAGATCACATTCCCAGAATGATGACTTAGAGCATAGGGTTTGGGGTGGGCATATTTTTTTTAGTTTTGGCTATGCTCTGGGTCATCATTCTGGGAACATATCGTGTTTTATTATTTTATGATTTATAGTTTTCTGGCCCACTGTACCCCATATTACGGGCCTCTGTACCCCACCTGTCTACCCCAGTTACGGCCCGTTGTCCCCCATAGTGTTCCCCTATTTTAGGGCTCAGTGCTCCCCCCATTAATGCTCCTTGAGGGGGGGTCCCACATCCTGGCTGCTATAATAAGCTCAAGGCCCCTGACTGACCTCCCACTCCAAGACCTGGTGTGCACCCACGGAGCGAAAATCATCAAAAATTAAGGTATGTCCTTATTCCAAAGAAATGCATTTACAAATTTTGGGGGGTCTTTTCTGCTATTAACCCTTGTAAAAATGTAAAATTTTTGGGAAAACCCACATTTTAGTGACATTTATTATTTTTAATTTTACATATGCAAAAGTCGTGAAACCCCTGTAGGGTGTTAAGGTTTACTTTACCCCTTGTTACATTCCTCAAGGGGTCTAGTTGCCATGTGTTTTTTTTTTTGCTGTCCTGGCACGGGCTTCCTAAATGCGACATGTCCCCCCCATTTCAGCAAAGTTTGCAAATGTGACTCCTTCTCTTCTGAGCATTGTGGCGCTCCTGCAGTGCAATTGACATCCACTTATGGGGTACCTCCATACTCAGAAGAGATGGGGTTACAAATTTTGGGGGCTATTAACCCTTGCAAAAATGTGAAATTTGGGGGGAAACACACATTTTAGTGAAAAAAAAAACATTTTTTGCAAATGGAAAAGTCGTGAAACCCCAGTGGGGTATTAAGGCTCACTTCATTCCTTGTTACGTTTCTCAAGGGGTCTAGTTTCCAAAAATGGTATGCCATGTGGTTTTATTTTGCTGTTCTGGCACCATAGGGGCTTCCTAAATGCAACATGCCCCCCAAGCAAAATTTGCTCTCAAAAAGACAAATATGACTCCTCTTCTGAGCATTGTAGTTCGCCCGTAGTGCACTTCAGCTCAACTTATGGGGGACCTCCATACTCAGAAGAGATGGGGTTACAAATTTTGCGGGTATTTTTTGCTATTAACCCTTGCAAAAATGTGAAAGTTGGGGGGAAACACACATTTTTGTGAAAAAAAAATAAAAAATGTTTACATATGCAAAAGTCGTGAAACCCCTGTGGGGTATTAAGGCTCACTTAATTCCTTGTTACGTTCCTCAAGGGGTCTAGTTTCCAAAATGGTATGCCATGTGCTTTTTTTTGCTGTTCTGGCACCATAGGGGCTTCCTAAATGCAACATGCCCCCCCAAGCAAAATTTGCTTTCAAAAAGCCAAATATGACTCCTTCTCTTCTGAGCATTGTAGTTCAACCGTAGTGCACTTCAGCTCAACTTATGGGGGTACCTCCATATTCAGAAGAGATGGGGTTACAAATTTTGGGGGGTATTTTCTGCTATTAACCCTTGCAAAAATGTGAAATTTGGGGGGGAAACACACATTTTAGTGAAAAAAAATAAATTTTTACATATGCAAAAGTCGTGAAACCCCTGTGGGGTATTAAGGCTCACTTAATTCCTAGTTACGTTCCTCAAGGGGTCTAGTTTCCACAATGGTATGCCATGTGTTTTGTTTTTGCTTTTCTAGCACCATAGGGGCTTCCTAAATGCAACATGCCCCCCAAGCAAAATTTACTCTCAAAAAGCCAAATATGACTCCTTTTCTTCTGAGCATTGTAGTTCGCCCGTAGTGCACTTCAGCTCAACTTATGGGGTACCTCCATACTCAGAAGAGATGGGGTTACAAATTTTGGGGGGAATTTTCTGCTATTAACCCTTGCAAAAATGTGAAATTTTGGGGGAAACACACATTTTAGTGAAATTTTTTTTTTACATATGCAAAAGTCGTGAAACCCCTGTGAGGTATTAAGGCTCACTTAATTCCTTGTTACGTTCCTCAAGGGGTCTAGTTTCCAAAATGGTATGCCATGTGTTTTTTTTGCTGTTCTGGCACCACAGGGGCTTCCTAAATGCAACATGCCCCCCAAGCAAAATTTGCTCTCAAAAAGCTAAATATGACTCCTTCTCTTCTGAGCATTGTAGTTCACCCGTAGTGCACTTCAGCTCAACTTATGGGGTACCTCCATACTCAGAAGAGCTTCCAAAATGCAATGTGCCCCCCAAAAACCATTTCAGAAAAACATACTCTCCAAAATCCCCTTGTCGCTATTTCGCTTCTGAGCCCTCTACTGCGCCCGCCGAACAATTTACATAGGCATATGAGGTATGTGCTTACTCGAGAGAAATTGGGCTGCAAATACAAGTATAAGTTTTCTCCTTTTACCCCTTGTAAAAATTCAAAAATTGGGTCTACAAGAACATGCGAGTGTAAAAAATGAAGATTGTGAATTTTCTCCTTCACTTTGCTGCTATTCCTGTGAAACACCTAAAGGGTTAAAACACTGA
This sequence comes from Hyla sarda, assembly GCF_029499605.1. Lineage (NCBI taxonomy): Eukaryota > Metazoa > Chordata > Amphibia > Anura > Hylidae > Hyla > Hyla sarda. The sequence continues at coordinate 257,558,201 of NC_079190.1, forward strand.
CTGAATGTCATTTTGAATACTTTGGGGGTGCAGTTTTTATAATGGAGTCATTTGTGGGGTATTTCTAGGATGAAGACCGTTCAAATTCACTTCAAACCTGAACTGGTCCCTGAAAAATAGTGAGTTTGGAAATTTTGTGAAAAATTGGAAAATTGCTGCTGAATTTTGAAGCCCTCTGGTATCTTCCAAAAGTAAAAATACGTCAATTTTATGATGCAAACATAAAGTAGACATATTGTATAAGTGAATAAAAAAAATGTATTTGGAATATCCATTTCCATTACAAGCAGAGAGCTTCAAATTTAGAAAAATGCTACATTTTCAAATTTTTCATCACATTTTGGGATTTTTCACCAAGAAAGGATGCAAGTTACCAAAAAATTTTACCACTATGTTAAAGTAGAATATGTAAAAAAAAAACTATTTCGGAATCAGAATGATAACTAAAAGCATTCCAGAGGTATTAATGTTTAAAGTGACAGTGGTCAGATGTGCAAAAAATGGCCGGGTCCTAAGGTGTAAAATAGCTGGGTGTTTAAGGGGTTAAAAGAAAGGTAGAGAGGGCTCAAAAGGTTCCAATATCTATTTTAACAGTCTTTTCCTATTAGCTGAAGATTAGGGTCTGAACAGGCCTCTGAAAAAAAGTGACGCAAATGTAGGAAAATTGTCTAAAATAAAAACTGATATGCTTTTCATGACAGCCAGCCTAAGAACAGGTTTTAGTTTTGATAAGAGCAGTAGAAAAAAGAAAAGCTGTGCTGTGATTCGTTACTATGGAAGAAGCAGTATATTAAATTTCCCAGCATTCCACTTTGCTTCCACAAAATATTGCGGCAACCTGTCACTCATGGAGATTTAACTAGACAGTTTTTATTTAAAAAAAAATTCAATATACATATACATATATATATATATATATATATATATATATATATATATAACATTTATATATACCATAAAACAGAGCCTGCACAGCAGTGTATTTAAGCCATTATTCTCCCAGCCTGTGTACTGTATGCTGATGTGCATGATTCATCAGATGCTATATGTAGGAACCTATTTTCCCATACAAACTAGGTGTGTGTGTGTGTGTGTGTGGTTGGGGGGGGGGGGGGTTGATTGCTCTGTACATAGATATAACATTCAAAAGAGCATGACACTCTAAGGTGTGCAGGGATTTAGTAGACGACCCATGTACTTGAATAACAGCACAATACAAGAACCAAACACGATGAAGCTGTAATATGGCATGTGCATAATGCCTTAACTTTTATTTGTTTGTTTTATTTATTTTTATTATTTCACCAGCATAGTAATTTGAGGGCTTGTTTTTATGATAATATATTGAGAACGCTCTCCAAAAATGTTTTTCATGTGGAATAATTATTTTTTTTAAATAAATGCACTGACAGTAAATTATCGTGTACTGAAAACTAAGTATAGCAAGCCATAGAATTTAAAGCTTTATTGAATTCTTCTAGAAACTATTCATAGAAACAGGACAGGTAGAAGCGGTTGCAGGCTTCAGGTATTCCTTTAGGCTCTTTTTCATCATCATGGTGTTTAGTCTCCATATATGTGGAGAAATCTTCTGACGCATTTTCAAATGTATCCATAGACTCCAATCATCCGATAAAGTCTTTTTTGTTCTCTATTCAGGTGGTTTTACGTGGGGTTGATAGGTAGTTGCTGGATGGACCTCTGCCCTGTTCTATAGAGCAGGATCTCTAAAAACTGTATACCATGTGATATGGATGTCGATGTATGATGGATACATAGGGGAATTTCCTGATTTATACTTCCACCCTGTCCTGTTTCTATGTATGAGTTTTACAAAAATGTAATAAAGCTTCAAGTTTTACAGGGCACTAGACTTATTGCTTTTTGTTCCAGATAAAGGCCTGGGGTGTGGTTCGATGCCCTTGGTCCTTGAATCCATTTAAGGACTGTGGATGAACTGGTGTTCTTGCCATTGGTTTGTTTACTAAATAGACATATTTTTATGGCACTCATTTGTTTAGCCACTGGGCCAGGGACTGCAGAAAAGTGTTTGGGTGGTTGTAATAGAAATTGAGGGGACAGGGTCACAGAAGACCTCAAGAAGTTGGGAAATGGTCAACACTGTAAGCTGGAGGGCTTTTTACAAGCTATAAAAAGAGGGAGGGGAGGCCTTTTAGGGACATCAGGTTACATAAGGGACCTCTTGCCTGAAACACATACTGCATCAGACTAAGGGGGCTTCATGTTTACGATGTTTAATGTTGCACAGTTTAAGCCAGTCTTTAAAAGAAAATCTTCCAACTCACTTTTAAGAGGCTGCCTGTGTGCCACACTTTGAAATCTACTCTAGCCCATGGCATGGATTTTAACTACTACATATATAAGTGTGGTAGCCTGGTGGGGGTATAGGGTAGTTGGGGTGTTGCGGTTCTTGAATTATAAAGGGTGATGTTAACCCTTGTCACTCGTGACGCCAGGGTGAGGGTTAAAACTCTGTAGTGATGCTGGGCCTATCGCCACCCTTCCCAAGAGCGATAGGTGAGTGTAGAATAAATGGATTGTCCACAGCAGTGCTGAACTTAAAACTTGCAGGAACTTTACTAAAGATTTTCTGTACATGCAGTAACGGTAACAGTCCAGATAACAGAGTCTATATAGACAGCACAGCAGTGATTGACAGATGCTTAGGACCGGAAAGTTCTCTTAAGTTTAGGAGGATTGTAGTTGCATAGATCCGATGGATTTAGGAGTTGGATTAGGTCCAGAGATCTTGCGGAGAAAGCGGGGAATTGAAAGAACTATCCGTCTCTATCGCAGGCCTAGGCCGCAAGGCTTCAGCCTAGAAATTATCTTGAAAGCTGCAGAGGTTCTACCTCGTCCAGAGTCAGCAACCCAAGAGAGATGCTGCTTGCTTGGCAGCGCAGGAACAAGAGAGCAACAATTTGGCGCAGATCCCTTATATGGGCAGGGGCTGGCCTTTTGGATTGGTCCATATCAGCTGCCACTCTCCGTTACAATGGATTGTGGGTGATCACCTGACCAAATCCACCAAAGGTCCTTTAGCAAAAACCATAGAGTTCTGCAACCCGGTCACCTGACCCGCAGGTCCTTCGACGCCAAAACAGTGAGTAATACCATATACATTAATTTGTATAGATAATATTTATAAATATTAAATTAACGGGTGACTAGGGGTTAATTAGGAAAGCGAACCCTGACAGTCCTAGGAACTCTAACTTTGGGGACTAATAACCAAGGCACAGTATGAAATACGGTGCCGGGACACCACACAAGCTTTTCAAATTAGCAGTAAACTTGGCTTAAAAAATGTGGGGGAGTCCATGCCCCCTTTCTGCCCACTTCATGCTAAGTTCTGCCCACTTGACCAGCGCAGCATGAAGTAAAAAAAGTTGCACATTTTTACACAAACCAGGAGCACTGGCTCCAATAATTGTGTTTACTAAAATATAATTGTGATTGACTACAGTCAACCAGTTCAGTTCAAGTTCAGTTGTATTGTTTCTTCTTTTTTATCCTTTACCACGTGGGATTAATAACATACTATTTTAATACTTAAAGGGGTACTCCACTGGCCAGTGTTCCGGCTGCATTCAAAGCATTTAGTTCCGAATGCTGTGTGAGTGCTGCGAGGGACGGCCCCGCTCCCTCATTACATCAGGCCACACCTCCTTAATGCAAGTCAAAATTTTATGAATGCAGCCGGAACCCTGGCCAGTGGAGTGTCAGCAGAGAGCACTGTAATCAGACTGAAAAGAAATTCAAAAAGAAAAGAACTTCCTCTGTAGTATACAGCAGCTGATAAGTGCTGGAAGGATTAAGATTTTTAAATAGACGTAATTTACAAATCTGTTTAACTTTCTGGCACCAGGTAATTAAAAAAAAAAAAAAAATTCCACCGTTAAATTGTTTTAACTTTAATAGATCTTTAACATTTCTGAATGTAAGAATACCATTTGGAAAAAATAAAATTCTGATAAATAATAATAATAATTTATTAATGCAGTTTTCCATTGCATTTTTTTAGGGTTAATTAACACTATGTCTGTTTCCTACAATGGACAATATCCTGGGGGAACTAAGACCAACACTAGTCATGTGGCTCCCAACAACTAGACTAATGGCACTGCAAGACCCTGTCAGCTCAAAGGTTCTGTCTAAGTGATGACCCCCAATCCCCCCCCCCACACACACACACACACACACACAAGTTGCATGCTGTTGCCTTTACTGTATATAGCACCAACATATTCTACTGCCAGGGGTGGACTGACAACACTCAGTGCCCGGACCAAATAAAGCAAGGGCCCCCTGCAAGACTCCGCCCCTGGCCACATCTCTGTCATGCCCCTTTCTCACCCAAATCCCTCCTCATGCCCCACCCATACACACAAAATAAAATTTTCCATGCCGATAATACCAGTATAAAAGGAGGAAATATATACCACTACACAATAACTGGATAATACCGCCATACTGTACTGAATAAAACCACTATACACTGACCAGTATTTCCCCGTACAGTGCCCATATAGTGATAGATAACAGCTGTACACAGGATCTTCATGCAGTAAGTATGTACAGTAAGTGATTATATACAGGACCAAAATGGAGGTAGATGTAACAACTGCACTCCGGCCGGACACGCCGGCCGCGAGCACTCTCTGCTTCTGTCCCAGCTGCACTCGGGGCTGGGATTCGCATTGCGGGATACCCCCGCATGCGAATCCCAGCCCGTCGCTCACCTCCCTCATCTTCCGCCTCTCCATGTCCTCGCAGCCCCGACACGCGTCCCCCCGCCTCCTAGGGCGCGTGCGTGCCAGAGCTCCGTCTCTTAAAGGGCCAGTGCTCAATTAATCAAGTGTCTACACCTGTTCCCCTGTCCTTAAATATAGCTCCTCCCTTGGTTCCCTGTCGGATCTTTGGTTACCTTATGCCATAGTGAAAGTCTGTGTCCCTGTTACCGTGTACCTGTTCCTTGCTACCTTACCTTCTCTGCACCTGTGTACCTGCCCTGACCTGCTGCCATCTTGCAATGTCCTGCCAGTCTCCTTCTGTGCCACGCCACCTCCCAGCTACCTGTGTGGATGAGTCGTGCCAGAGGTAGGGACCTGGGTGCCGCCTGCCGCAGCAAGACCATCCCGGTTTGCGGCGGGCTCTGGTGAAAACCAGCGGCACCTTAAACTCCGCTCCCTGGCACGGCTCATGTCATCATCCCCACAGCCCCAGCGGATCTACCACCTGCCGTGACCCGTTACAGTAGATATCAGCTGTACACAAGATCTGTATACTATATAGGTGATTATATACAGGACCATATAGAGGTAGATACTATCTGTACACAGGATATATGCACCATTTAAGTGATTTTATACGGGACCATATAGAGGTAGATACCAGCTGCATACAGAATATATACACCATATAAGTGATTATATACATGACCATATAGAGGTAGATACCATCTGTACACGGGATATATACACAATATAAGTGATTACAGTTACATCTAGGGAACTCACAGACGTCTTTTCATCCTCTTTCCTTTTCTTCACCATCCGGATCAGACCGCCATGATACTTCTTCCATCTAAAACGCATCTCTTAACATCTGCAGGACAAATATGTTAGACTCTCCATTTTTCCAGTTCCATCCCCTACGCTACATAATCTCCCCATCTATAGGCCCTGAACTGTTATAATGCCACTGTGAGGCATTTTTTATGAGCCCTGGACGATTTTGAGTCCGCTCCTCCCATCAGCCCTCTGAACTATTTTTTGGCTCCGCCCCCATGCAAAATCATCCGGGGACCATTGCCTCCGCCTTCCCGCTCTGTACTGCATCCTGGACTGTATAAGAGCATTATAGTTTTGCAACAAAATATTTGGAAAACACTGATACATACATATATATATATATATATATATATATATATATATATATACACCTCACAGCATACGCGGAGGGGCTATGGCTGTTGGGCAGGTTAGGCAGCCAGGTATTTGGGGGGAAGGACCAGTTATATGGGAGGGGGCAGCCAGGTTTATGGGGGCAGGCAGGTTTAGGGGGCAGCCAGGTATATGGGGGGTCCCCTCCAGGTTGAAATTTAAAAACAAAAACAAATAGTGTCCCACGCAGTGATCTTCTCAGCTCTTCCACCGGCCGTGTTCTTCAGCCTCCACTGTGCAGGTGCCAATGAGTGACGTCATCAGCGCCTGCACTGCGTGTGTGCTGCATGAGGGCAGAAGTCACATCTCCTCTCTGTGTAGGCCACATATATGGCTCACATAGAGAGGAGGCTTTTCAACTGTGTGCATGTGAGTCAAGTGTCTTGGATCCCCAGTAGTGGCGGCGGCGGGCTCTTTACCCGGCTGGGCCCATGGACCACGTCCAAACGGTTGGTCAGTCCACCCTTGTCTACGGCACTTTACAGAGACTGTCACCACTCACATCAGTCCCTGTTCCCAATAGATTCAATTTTGGTGTCTTAACCCCTTGCCGCATATGGACGTTTATAAATGTCCATAAGCGGCTCAACAGGAGAGCGCGCATCATACTTGGTGGGTATAAGCAACCAGGACCCACGACTAATGCTGAACATCGCCGATCGGGCTGATATTCGGCATTAACTCTTTAGATGTGGCGATCAAAGTTGATCGCCGCATCTAAAGTGAAAGTAAAAGCTTCCCGGCAGGTCAGTCGGGCTGTTTGGGACCATTGCAGTACAATCGCGATGTTCCGATCAGGTTGAACGGAACAGGAGGGTGCCCTACCTTCCTCCTATGCATCTGATCGGTGATTGATTGCTCCAAGCCTGAAATCCAGGCTTGAGCAATCAACCACCGATAACACTGATCCCTGCCATTGAATTGCAATGGCAGTGATCAGTGTAATGAATCAATGTACTGCATGTTATAATCCCCTATGGGGGCTATAACATTGCAAAAGAAAGTGAAAAAAAAAGTTAATAAAGATGATTTAACCCCTTCCCTAATAAAAGTTTGAATCAACCCCCTTTTCCCATAAAAACAACTGTGTAAATAAATATAAACATATGTGGTATCGCCGTGTGCGTAAATGTATAGTGCGAACTATATAAATATATCATTAATTAAACCGCACAGTCAATGGTGTACGCGCAAAAAGATTCAAAGTCCAAAATAGCGTAATTTTGGTTAATTTCTTTACCATAAAAAAGTTAATAAAAAACGATAAAAAAGTCCGATCAAAACAAAAATGGTACCAATAAAAACTTCAGATCACGGTGCAAAAAATGATCTCTCATATCACGCCGTACATGGAAAAATTTAAAAGTTATAGGGGTCAGAAGAGGACAAATGTAGTTATGATTTTTTCCAGAAGTACTTTAGAAGTACGACAAAATCAAACCTATATAAGTAGGGCATCATTTTAACCATGTGGACCTACAAAATAAAGTTAAGGTGTCATTTTAGTAGAAACGGAAGCCCCAAAAAGTTACAAAATGTTTTTTTTTCTTCCATTTTGTCGCACAATTATTTTATTTCTTTTCAGTTTCGCTGTAGATTATGGGGTAAAATGACTGATGTCATTCCAAAGTAGAATTGGTGGCACAAAAAATAAGCCATCATATGGATTTTTGGGTGCAAAATTGAAAGGGTTATGATTTTAAAAAGGTAAGGAGGAAAAAACAAAAGTGCAAAAATGAAAAATTGCCAAAGAGGGAAGGGGTTAAAGACTTGAAGATTGGATTGACTCTCCTGCCTAAAGGGGGATCTTCCCTCCCAATGATACTACAGTAAATATAAAAATATAATAAATATAACATTTTTATTAATTTTTTATTCAGACATTTATTGAACTCTTTCTTTAATGACATGAACTCCTTATCCTTCACTCTTCCCCCATCCTGGAGAGAGCACAAGGTCCATATTTCAGTTCAGTCCTAATGTCTAAAGAAATCATGTTTGTATAATAAAGAAGAAAAAATCACTACAACATACTGAAGATTTCCTGTTATAAATGTACTGTATAAACATAAACTCAACCAAAACCCCTCAGAAGAGTATAAAATCATATAATAATAATGATAATAATATTGTTTTAAAACAAACAAGAACAACCAATAATCAGCCTTTTGTCAGCTGATTCAGTCAACATATATTGGTAAAATATTCAGCTACTATTTAACGTTAACAGAGTTTCACCAAGAGTGTCTAGACATGATGCCCAGATTTTGTCATTTTTTACCCCTTAAAGTGCAGTGTTTCACCCCCCAGACTACCCACATGAGCTTACACTTGTGAATACTTGTAATGCAGCCCAGGGCTGCCATCAGAGATGTTGGGGCCCCTTACACGGCTCAAGGCCTGAACCCCCCATGTCCACCCAGTATTTTAATCGTCGCTTATGAATTTTTTTTTTATAACACAGAACAAGAAAAAAAGAGCCCTTTAGTTCAGAGAGGAAGGAAAGAAGAAATATCACCATACATATCACCGCCATCCTGTTATGACTAAATTCTGTATATTTAGACGAATATTACCAGTATACAAGGAGGAATATAATCACCATACATATTACCATCATACTGTTACTGACTAAACCCTGTATACTGACTCCACTATTACCAATAATACCAGTATAAAAGTGAGACTAATACCACTACACCATGACCACTACCATTACCACCACATAGTGATTAAAATATAACTAATGAACATAGTCCAATATTCCCCCATACAAAGGCCACATAGTAATGACATAGGCTCTACACAGGCTCTGCAGATCATATAAGTGATTACAGTGCAGTTACATCTGCTGACTCACAAAAGGCATCTTCTTGGAGTGGTTCTCTTTCCCTTACTTCTCTGTGTTGCTCAGACCATCATGAAGTCTTCCTCCAACCATAACTCATCTCCACAGAATCTGCTAGACAACAAACATATTAGGCTCAGCACATTTCCCACATGTTCCCTACCCTAAGTGCCCCAAATGATATCCCCCTTGGTGCCCTGAATAGTATAAGGAAGTAGTTAAGTGTGTTGGGGGAAAGTAGGTAGTAAGTAGTGGCTACAATTGGTAGGTAGGAAATCAACTTGTAAATTAGAACACCCCTAGCAGGTCAATAATGCCCCTAGTAGGTAATGTCCCCAGGTAGGTAATGTCCCAGTAGGTAGGCAGTAGGTCATGCCCCAGATAGGTTGTAGTTAATGCCCCCAGTAGGTAGTAGGTAATTCTTCCAGGTAGGTAATTCTTCCAATAGGTTTTGCAATTGCTTTCATAAGAAAATGTTCATTATTACATACTGAAAAAGCCAGTCAAACAACAACCCCCCCTGCCTGCTTGGACACATACTAGTCCTGTTGTGTCCTCCCCTATGTCATGGACACACTTCCTTGATTGACAGCTGTGAGCACAGGGCTCACAGCTGGAGCAAAAATCCCCCCACTGTCAGCTTGTGTCCCGCTACTGTCAGTGAGGACAAGCTGGGAGTTGTAGTTTTGCTAATGCTAGGGGAGATGTGAGCAGACAGCATACTGAGGGAGGGGGCGGAGAACTGCAAAATGAGGCCATGCCCCTCCCTTTGATAGAAATTCAGATTAGTGAGCTAAATTAAAAGTGTAATAAAAAAAAAAAATAAAGGTGCTAGACACATAAAAATTAGATGTACATGGTCAGGATTAGGTCCTAAGAAATATATTTAAAAAAATGTTTTTTGTTGGATTTGATGGGTACCGTTTAAGCATTCAGCGATACCAAATATGTAAATTATTATTATAATTTTTTTTGTAAAATGGGAAATTTTTTTACACTTTTTAAGATCCCATAGGGGACTTTTATATGCAATCATTAGAGGATTACATTCACAGTATAATGCTATGGCTTTATGTCACTGCTGAGAGGTGGCTCTGGCTCGGTGGTCCAGTGAGGCTATAGGAGGAAAGGGGAGTAGTTATTGTGGCCGTCCTCAGTGTGCCAATGGCTGTATGAATGTTTATTCTTTCTGTGGATCAATTTCCCCAGCAAAATTTTCTTTTGATGAAATTCTGCAGCTCATTCACACCAATGTTTGGGTTTGTGCAGCGGAATTCCAGAGAGCGCAATTCCGCTCGCAGAAATTCCATAGTGTGAACAGACCCTATGTGTGTGTGTGTGTTTCTGACTGTAGTGAGCGTATATATGTCCTTGACTGTGCTAAAGCATATGTGTGTCCAACTGCACTGAGTGTGTCCCTGACTGAAGAGAGCGAACGTGTCTCACTGTAGCAGTCATGTTAGAGGTTGCTTTCCTTTACCAGGTTCATAAGATAGCTCCCTCTGCTGGTCAACAGTGGGAAATATTCAAGAGTAAATGTGGCCAATCTAGAAAGATATTTAAAGGGATATTCCAGACTTATACATCATATCCCCTATCCAAAGGATAGAGGATAAGATATATGATTGTTTTTCTTTAAAAAATCCAAATTAACACTTTCCGGGTGTGAATATTCATATATATCAGTCGCCCTTGACTACCTCTGTCTTGCCCTTAACATAAGGTGCTTGAAGAGACAATTGTGTTGCTTCTGTCTTCTATAGTACTTAGTCAGGCAGAGTTCAGACTATGCAGGTATTTTGCGTTTTTCCTGTTTCCACTATGCACTGTCATATTTGCTAAGTGGCAATGTGCAAAGTGTCTGTGAGTTGGCATATTCCTCCATGTTAGTTGAAGCATGTATTGCTATGTATGTCCATAGGTATAAAGGTGACTAGTGCATAGTTGTAAACATACTCACAGTCATGTTCAGTTCATTTTCATGGGCTAGAGATGTGAGTCTTTATGCCAGAAAGCTCAAATGGCGTAAGTACTTTCACATAAAAGACATAAGACTAGGGCACGATCTAGGAATTGATCAGGAAGACATGTCACTCTTTAGGGACTTGGAAAGTCTGTCTAGGGAGAATAGTGAGGGGGCAGTAGGTGAAGGTCTGTTCACACAACTAAATAAAAAAAGTAAAAAAACACCCCAGTAGGAGACTACTCAAATATTGATATATTTGTAGGGTTGGTCACAAAAGAATTAAAAACATTAGAGCAGAAAACAATTAAGGATCAAAACCTTACCTGGGCTGAGAGGCAAGCATTAAAAACATTGTCAGATGATTCCTCCCCGGTCATCAAACCCTCTGACAAAGGAGGGAATATTGTCTTGATGACCAGGGAGGAATACAAGAAGATGTGTCTTGAGGTTTTAAACAATAGAGACTGTTACAAAAAAACTCAAAAAGGACCCTACGAGAGAATTTGTAGGAGAGCTCACGTGCATTTTGGAAGAAGGGAGAAGTCTAAATCTCCTAAGCAAAATGGAATTTGATTATATCAAACCGACTACACCTAAAATAGCGTGTTTTTATTCAGTTCCAAAAATTCACAAGGGGTACCCCCCATTGCGGGGAAGGCCCATAGTGTCAGGTATCAGTAATCTAACAGAAGGTGCAAACCAGTATGTGGATAATATTTTACGTCCGTTTGTGTACGCGTTGCCCTCATATGTCCGCGACACAACGGACGTATTAAAAAGACTTGAGAATGTGAAACTAGAAGAGGGGGTGATGTTAGCCACACTAGATGTGAAGGCTCTATATTCCTCCATCCCCCACAGCAAGGGGCTGGAGGCAGTGGAGTCCTTCCTCAAGACGAGAGGGAATCAATACATCCCACATAACAAACTGGTAATGGCACTATTAACATTTGTTCTTACAAAAAACGACTTCCAATTTGAAGGAGAGTCCTTCCACCAAAGCCGAGGTACAGCGATGGGGAGCCCCTGTGCCCCCAGTTACGCTAATCTGTACCTCGGCTGGTGGGAGGACCAAGAGGTTTTTTAGTGACAGGATGTCGTTATGGGCTAGCCACATAACATTGTGGATTAGATTAATTGACGACATCCTGATCATTTGGTCGTCCACTAAAGAGATGTTTGAGGCCTTTGTGAGGGAGCTGAATGAAAACCAATTAGGACTTCAATTCACAAGCACCATCAGTGCTGAGAGTATGGTGTTCCTGGATTTAAAAATCTGGTTTACAAAAGACAGAAATGTTCAGACCACAGTTTTCCGAAAAGAAACAGCTGCGAATTCCCTGCTTCGGTGGGACAGTTGCCATCCGCGCCCACTGAAGCAGGGAATTCCAATGGGACAGTACCTCCGTTTTAGGAGAAATTGTTCAACTTTGGAAGAATTTAGAAGTAAAGCTGATGAACTTTGCATTAGATTAAAGAACAGGGGATATCCTAATAAAATACTAAAAAGAGCTTACCACAGAGCACTGAAAGTAAACAGGTCCTCACTTCTGACCCCAAAGATAAAAGACAATAATGAAGGAAAAGAAACATCAAGAATAATAGGGGTATATGATGACAAAGCCAAAGAAGTAAAGGAAATCCTCAGAAAATACTGGGGCATATTAAGGCTTGATGAGACCCTAAAAGAACTGATCCCAAGTGAACCGCAGGTTACATATAAAAGAGGGAGCAATTTAAGGGACAAACTGGTCCAAAGTAATTTTGACAAAACCCCTAGAGAAGGATGGCTGACAAACAAACCTAATGGAACATTTCAGTGCGGAAAATGTACAATGTGCAAATATATTAAAAAAGGAAACAAAGAAAGAATACCAGATTAAACATTTTGCCAACTGTGAGACAAAGGGGGTGATCTATCTCCTAACTTGCACATGCCCACAACATTATGTGGGAAAAACTTTTAGAAATTTCCGACGAATAACACGTAGGGGATATAGTGCATATGCGAGACACCCCAGTATCGAACCATTTTGCTTCCCATCACCAAAGCGACGTGCGAGGTCTCCAGGCACAAGTCATCAAAGTCATACCCTTACCAAGCAGAGGACGTGACTGGGATAATATGCTTCTTCAAAGAGAAGCCTTCTGGACCTTCACCTTGGAAGTGGTGAAACCAGAGGGCTTAAATGACTTTGTATCCTATGCGTGTTTCATAAAAAAAGATAAAATAATATAATTTTCAATAACAACACTTACCAACAAGTTATCAATTGTAACAGTCTACAGTTTAAAGAAATGGAAAATATGTAACTATTAAGCAATTTATTTTAAGAGTTAAATGGATGTAACAGATAAACATAGAACACGTTATCTATCTACCAGCAGTGAAAGAGTTAAAATGCAGCTGGAACACAAGAAAAGTGACCTGTCCACTGACTATCCAGGGCTCAAAACGAGGGCTGAATAGCACACCTGAGCATTGAAGACACTCCCCTCATATCCATACCTGTGAGAGTCCAGCCACGGCAATAGAGAGCGCAGTTTCTATGCACAGACTGGAGATTGGCAGACCAGAGTAATAGGCGGAGTGAAGGAGGAGTTATTGGGTATAAAGCACGGCGGGAAAATCAAATGGAGTACGGCCGGCATCAGAGCCGAACAGATGAAAGGAGCCGCTTAGATACAAAGGATGCAAGCCAAGAGTTTGGAATGCCGCAACAAGGTCCCTGAAGAATCGCATAGAGGAAACGCCTAGGATTGGCACCTAATGCATACGTGGAAGCTCCAAAGACGATAAAAGACTAGGTGCTTACTACCTAGAAGAAAAAAGCTAAGTGGCATGTGCATTACTATCTTGTGCAATAGAAAGACTGTGGACTGTGCAATATTACCAGTGCAATATGTGATTGTGGACACTGTGTATAAAGAGTATGTTTACAACTATGCACCAGTCACCTTTATACCTATGGACATACATAGCAATACATGCTTCAACTAACATGGAGTAATATATGCCAACTCACCGACACTTTGCACATTGCCACTTTGCAAATATGACAGTGCATAGCGGAAACAGGAAAAACGCAAAATACATGCATAGTCTGAACTCTGCCTGACTAAGTACTATAGAAGACAGAAGCAACACAATTGTCTCTTCAAGCACCTTATGTTAAAGGCAAGACAGAGGTAGTCAAGGCCGACTGATATATATGAATATTCACACCCGGAAAGTGTTAATTTGGATTTTTTAAAGAAAAACAATAAAAGGTATATTTTAAAAGGTTCCCTATCTATCAGTTCATATATCTAACTTGGGAGACCTCCACATTTCAGTATGGTTATACCGATCAGTGATATCATAAGATGTATGATCACAGGGGTCCCGCCGCTGGGATCCCCACCATGTTGATGCAGCCCCCGGCATTCTGTGCCGGGCACTGCCTCCAAGAACCGAGACATGATGTGTCACGCCCCCTCCCATTGACATGAATGGAGAGGCCATAGACATGATGTCATGTCTTGGTCTCGGAGGCAGCGCCCAGCACAGAATGCCAGGGGCTGCACCAAGATTGTGGGGTCCCAGTGGCGGGGATAAGATGTAACCTAAAACCATACTCAATGTACAATGCTAGGAACAGTCCGGATCCATGGCACATGTGACAATGGCTAGATGACCTGGCAAATCAGAGTGGACAGTTCACTAGTAACACATGTGTATTACTATAGGACATGCCCTGGTTAACTGCCCAGTGGCACTTCTCTGCAGTATATTGCAGTACTGTATAGCTCTTTACTGTATGGACTAGGATGAGTTAAAGAAGTTTTCCAGGAAAACACACATATATATATATATATATATATATATATATATATATATATATATATATCTCAACTGCCTCCAGAAAATTAAACAAATTTGTAAATTACTTCTATTCAAAAATCTTAATCCTTTTAGTACTTATGAGCTGCTGAAGTTGAGTTGTTCTTTTCTGTCTAAGTGCTCTCTGATGACACCTGTCTCAGGAACTTTCCAGAATAGAAGCAAATCCCCTTAGCAAACCTCTTCTACTCTGTGCAGTTCCCAAGAGAAGTAGAGATGTCAGCAGAGAGCACTGTTCACAGACAGAAAAGAACAGCTTAACTTGCGCAGCTAATAATTATTAGAAGGGTTAAGATTTTTTTTTATAAAAGTAATTTACAAATCTGTTTAACTTTCTGGAGCCGGTTGATAAAAAAAAATCTGTCAGATATTAGTGGGGTGTAAATGCTCACTGTTCCCCTTATTACATTTCGTGAGGGGTGTAGTTTTCAAAATGGGGTCACATGTGGGGGGGGGGGGGGGTCCTCTGTTCTGGCAGCATGTGGGCTTTGGAGATGCACATGGCCTTCAATTCCAGCCAAATTCTCCCTCCAAAAGCCCAATGGTGCTCCTTCATTTCTGAGCATTGTAGTTCACCTGCAGATCACTTGACATCCACATATGGGGTATATCCTTACTCAGAAAAAATGGTGTTGTGAATTTTGGGGGCTTTTTCCCCTATTACCTCTTGTGAAAATAAAAATTTGGGGGTAACACCAGCATTTTAGTGAAAAAAAATCAGATTTTTCATTTTCACGTCCAACTTTAACGGAAATTTATCAAACAGCTGTGAGGTGTTAAGGCTCACTATACCCCTTGTTATGTTATGTGAGGGGTGAAGTTTCCAAAATGGGGTCACATGTGGGTGATTTTTTTTTCCGTTTATACCAGAACCTCTGTAACTATCAGCCACCCCTGTGCAAATCACCAATTTAGGCCTCAAATGCACATGGTGCGCTCTCACTTCTGAGCCTTGTTGTACACCCCCAGATCCCTTTACACCCACATATGGGGTATTTCCGTACTCAGGAGAAATTGCGTTGCAAATTTTGGGGTTCTTTTTTTTCTTTTTACCTCTTGTGAAAAAAAAAATTGGGTGGCAATACCAGCATGTTAGTGTAAAATTTTTAATTTTTACCCCATATGTGGCCCTAAACTGTTGCAATGAAATACGACAGGGCTCCGAAGTGACAGAGCGCCATGCACATTTGAGGCCTAAAATAGGGATTTGCATAGGGACGGACATGGCAGTGTTCCCCAAACAGGGTGCCTCCAGCCGTTGCAAAACTCCCAGCATGCCTGGACAGTCAATGGCTGTCCGGCAATACTGGGAGTTATTTTGCAACAGCTGGAGGCTCCGTTTTGGAAACACTGCGGTATGAGACGTTTTTAATTTTTATTGGGGGCCAGTGTAAGGGTGTGTATATGTAGTGTTGTACCCTTTATTTTGTGTAAGTGTAGTGTAATGTAATGTTTTTAGGGTGCAGTCACACGGGCGGGGTTCACAGTTTCCTGCTGGAAGTTTAAGCTGCAGCAGAAAATTTGCTGCAGCTCAACCTTAAAGTGGGAAACTCGCTGTAAACTCCCGTCTATATGACTGTACCCTGTACATTTACATGGGCGGGGGCTAACCTTCAACTGTTGCAAAATTACAACTCCCAGCATGCACTGACAGACCATGCATGCTGGGAGTTGTAGTTATGCAACAGCTGGACGCACACTGGTTGGGAAACACTAAGTTAGGTAACAGACTACCGCAGTGTTTCCACACCAGTGTGCCTCCAGCTGTTGCAAAACTACAACTCATGGCCTGTCAATGCATGCTGGGAGTTGTAGTTTTGAAATTGCTGGAGGCACACGGGTTGGGAAACACTGAGTTAGGAAACAGACAATGTTTCCCAACCAGCGTGCCTCCAGTTGTTGCAAAACTACAGAGAGCTGAAGGGCATGCTGGGAGTTGTAGTTTTGCAACATCTGGCCCTTCATATGTTGTCGAACTACAATGCTGAGCATGCCAGGACAGTCTTGGCATGCTGGGAGTTGTAGTTTTGCAACATCTGGAAGTGCAGTTTGGAGACCACTATGCAGTGGTCTCCAAACTGTAGCCCTCCAGATGTTGCAAAACTACTGTAGTTGTGAAACTACATGGCAGCAGTGAAGATCACTTACCAGATTTTCACTGCTGCCTCTGTCTCCGCCACCGCTGCCTGCATTCTGCTGCCGCTGGTCCTCCCCGCCGCCGGCCCCACGCTGTCTGCCGCCATCCCCCCCCCCCACACACTGTCTGCCGCTGGTAACTGCCACCACCATCTTTACCCCACTCTGCCCGGACTTCCAGCGGCGGGCAGAGAAGGGATCTCAACTTTTACCCCCCTGCCCTGCGATTCGCTGGTCAGTCCTGACCGGCCAATTGCAGGGGATAGGAGGAGGTGGCACCCCTGCCACCTCGCTCCTATCCTTTAGGATGATCGGGGCAGTCTCTGGCAGCTCCAATCATCCCTATTTTCCTGGCTATCGGGTCACCAGAGACCCGATCAGAATTGACCAGCAAATCACGGCGATCGCCGACAAGGGGGGGTCTCAGGACCCCCTGTGCGATATGCCGGGATGGCTGCTGTTAGATATCAACAGTCATCCCGTTCCGATCACCGCGTCCGGAGACGAGGTGATCAAGGAATGCAGCGCCGTAAATGTACGGCGCTGTGCGCGAAGTGACACTTTGCAGCACCGTACATTTACGGTTTACGGTGCTCACCATTAAGGGGTTAAAGAACTACACCCTTCCCCTGAAGGTATTTATTGAATAATGCGACAAAGTGGAATGGCGCAGAAAATGGAATTTAGTGGTTATTTGATACTGTTGTTCTATACTCCAGCTACATTCAGGTCCATAAATATTAGACACAACTTTAAAATTTTTGGCTCTATACATCACCAAAATGGATTTGAAATGAAGCGAACAAGATGTGCTTTAACTGCAGACTGTAAGTGTTACGCCGAGCGCTCCGGGTCCCCGCTCCTCCCCGGAGCGCTCGCAACATCCTCGCTACTGCAGCGCCCCGGTCAGATCCACTGACCGGGTGCGCTGCGATACCGCCTCCAGCCGGGATGCGATTCGCGATGCGGGTGGCGCCCGCTCGCGATGCGCACCCCGGCTCCCGTACCTGACTCGCTCTCCGTCGGTCCTGTCCCGGCACGCGCGGCCCCGCTCCCTAGGGCGCGCGCGCGCCGGGTCTCTGCGATTTAAAGGGCCACTGCGCCACTGATTGGCGCAGTTGTTCTAATTAGTGTGTTCACCTGTGCACTCCCTATGTATACCTCACTTCCCCTGCACTCCCTCGCCGGATCTTGTTGCCATTGTGCCAGTGAAAGTGTTTCCTTGTGTGTTCCTAGCCTGTGTTCCAGACCTCCTGCCGTTGCCCCTGACTACGATCCTTGCTGCCTGCCCCGACCTTCTGCTACGTCCGACCTTGCTCTTGTCTACTCCCTTGTACCGCGCTTATCTTCAGCAGTCAGAGAGGTTGAGCCGTTGCTAGTGGATACGACCTGGTTACTACCGCCGCTGCAAGACCATCCCGCTTTGCGGCGGGCTCTGGTGAATACCAGTAGTAACTTAGAACCGGTCCACTAGCACGGTCCTCGCCAATCCCTCTCTGGCACAGAGGATCCACCTCCTGCCAGCCGAATCGTGACAGTAGATCCGGCCATGGATCCCGCTGAAGTTCCACTGCCAGTTGTCGCCGACCTCACCACGGTGGTCGCCCAGCAGTCGCAACAGATAGCACAACAAGGCCACCAGCTGTCTCAACTGACCGTGATGCTACAGCAGCTACTACCACAGCTTCAGCAATCATCTCCTCCGCCAGCTCCTGCACCTCCTCCGTAGCGAGTGGCCGCTTCCGGCCTACGAATATCCTTGTCGGATAAATTTGATGGGGACTCTAAGTTTTGCCGTGGCTTTCTTTCACAATGTTCCCTGCACTTGGAGATGATGTCGGACCAGTTTCCTACTGAAAGGTCTAAGGTGGCTTTCGTAGTCAGCCTTCTGTCTGGGAAAGCTCTGTCATGGGCCACACCGCTCTGGGACCGCAATGACCCCGTCACTACCTCTGTACACTCCTTCTTCTCGGAAATTCGAAGTGTCTTTGAGGAACCTGCCCGAGCCTCTTCTGCTGAGACTGCCCTGCTGAACCTGGTCCAGGGTAAATCTTCCGTTGGCGAGTACGCCATCCAATTCCGTACTCTTGCTTCCGAATTATCCTGGAATAATGAGGCCCTCTGCGCGACCTTTAAAAAAGGCCTATCCAGCAACATTAAAGATGTTCTGGCCGCACGAGAAATTCCTGCTAACCTGCATGAACTCATTCATCTAGCCACTCGCATTGACATGCGTTTTTCCGAAAGGCGTCAGGAGCTCCGCCAGGATATGGACTTTGTTCGCACGAGGCATTTTTTCTCCTCGGCTCCTCTCTCCTCTGGTCCTCTGCAATCCGTTCCTGTGCCTCCCGCCGTGGAGGCTATGCAAGTTGACCGGTCTCGCTTGACACCTCAAGAGAGGACACGACGCCGCATGGAGAATCTTTGCCTGTACTGTGCCGGTACCGAACACTTCCTGAAGGATTGTCCTATCCGTCCTCCCCGCCTGGAAAGACGTACGCTGACTCCGCACAAAGGTGAGACAGTTCTTGATGTCAACTCTGCTTCTCCACGCCTTACTGTGCCTGTGCGGATATCTGCCTCTACCTTCTCCTTCTCTACTATGGCCTTCTTGGATTCCGGATCTGCAGGAAATTTTATTTTGGCCTCTCTCATCAACATGTTCAACATCCCGGTGACCAGTCTCGCCAGACCCCTCTACATCAATTGTGTTAACAATGAAAGATTGGACTGTACCGTACGTTACCGCACGGAGCCCCTCCTAATGTGCATCAGACCTCATCACGAAAAAATTGAGTTTTTGGTCCTCTCCAATTGCACTTCCGAAATTCTCCTTGGACTACCGTGGCTTCAACGCCATTCCCCAACCCTTGATTGGTCCACAGGAGAGATCAAGAGCTGGGGTACTTCTTGTTTCAAGGACTGTCTTAAACCAGTTCCCAGTACTCTCTGCCGTGACCCTGTGGTTCCCCCTGTAACCGGTCTCCCTAAGGCTTATATGGACTATGCTGACGTATTTTGCAAAAAACAAGCTGAGACTTTACCTCCTCACAGGCCTTATGACTGTCCTATTGACCTCCTCCCGGGCACTACTCCACCCCGGGGCAGAATTTATCCTCTGTCCGCCCCAGAGACTCTTGCTATGTCTGAATACATCCAGGAAAATTTAAAAAAGGGGTTTATCCGCAAATCCTCCTCTCCTGCCGGAGCTGGATTTTTCTTTGTGTCCAAAAAAGATGGCTCCCTACGTCCTTGCATTGATTACCGCGGACTTAATAAAATCACGGTAAAGAACCGCTACCCCCTACCTCTTATCTCAGAACTCTTTGATCGCCTTCAAGGTGCCCACCTCTTTACCAAACTGGACTTAAGAGGTGCTTATAATCTCATCCGCATCAGGGAGGGGGACGAATGGAAAACTGCATTTAACACTAGAGATGGACACTTTGAGTATCTGGTCATGCCCTTTGGCCTGTGCAACGCCCCTGCCGTCTTCCAAGACTTTGTTAATGAAATTTTTCGTGATCTCTTATATTCCTGTGTTGTTGTGTATCTGGACAATATTCTGATTTTTTCTGCCAACTTAGAGGAACACCGCCAGCATGTCCGCATGGTTCTTCAGAGACTTCGAGACAATCAACTTTATGCCAAAATGGAGAAATGTCTGTTTGAATGTCAATCTCTTCCTTTCCTAGGATACTTGGTTTCTGGCCAGGGACTACAAATGGACCCAGATAAACTCTCTGCCGTCTTAGATTGGCCACGCCCCTCCGGACTCCGTGCTATCCAACGTTTTTTGGGGTTCGCCAATTATTACAGACAATTTATTCCTCATTTTTCCACTATTGTGGCTCCTATCGTGGCTTTAACCAAGAAGAATGCCAATCCTAAGTCCTGGTCTCCTCAAGCGGAAGACGCATTTAAACGGCTCAAGTCTGCCTTTTCTTCTGCTCCCGTGCTCTCCAGACCTGACCCATCTAAACCCTTCCTATTGGAGGTTGATGCCTCCTCAGTGGGAGCTGGAGCGGTCCTTCTACAAAAAAATTCTTCCGGGCATGCTGTTACTTGTGGTTTTTTTTCTAGGACCTTCTCTCCGGCGGAGAGGAACTACTCCATCGGGGATCGAGAACTACTGGCCATTAAATTGGCACTTGAGGAATGGAGGCATCTGCTGGAGGGATCAAAATTTCCAGTTATCATTTACACCGACCACAAGAATCTCTCCTATCTCCAGTCTGCCCAACGGCTGAATCCTCGCCAGGCCAGGTGGTCTTTGTTCTTTGCCCGTTTTAACTTTGAAATTCATTTTCGCCCTGTCGACAAGAACATTAGGGCCGATGCTCTCTCTCGTTCCTCGGATGCTTCGGAAGTAGAGGTCTCTCCGCAACACATCATTCCTCCTGACTGTCTGATCTCCACTTCTCCAGCCTCCATCAGGCAAACTCCTCCAGGGAAGACCTTCGTTTCTCCACGCCAACGTCTCGGGATTCTCAAATGGGGTCACTCCTCCCACCTCGCTGGCCATGCGGGCATCAAAAAGTCCTTGCAACTCATCTCTCGCTTCTATTGGTGGCCGACTCTGGAGACGGATGTTGTTGATTTTGTGCGGGCCTGTACTGTCTGTGCCCGGGATAAGACTCCTCGCCAGAAGCCTGCTGGACTCCTTCATCCTCTGCCTGTCCCCGAACAGCCTTGGTCTCTGATTGGTATGGACTTTATTACAGACTTACCCCCATCCCGTGGCAACACTGTTGTTTGGGTGGTCATTGATCGATTTTCCAAGATGGCACATTTTATTCCTCTTCCTGGTCTTCCTTCAGCTCCTCAGTTGGCAAAACAATTTTTTGTACACATTTTTCGTCTTCACGGTTTGCCCACGCAGATCGTCTCGGATAGAGGCGTCCAATTCGTGTCTAAATTCTGGAGGGCTCTCTGTAAACAACTCAAGATTAAATTAAACTTCTCTTCTGCTTATCATCCCCAATCCAATGGGCAAGTAGAAAGAATTAACCAGGTCCTGGGTGACTATTTACGGCATTTTGTTTCCTCCCGCCAAGATGACTGGGCAGATCTTCTACCATGGGCCGAATTCTCGTACAACTTCAGAGTCTCTGAATCTTCTTCTAAATCCCCATTTTTCGTGGTGTACGGCCGTCACCCTCTTCCCCCCCTCCCTACTCCCTTGCCCTCTGGTTTGCCCGCTGTGGATGAAGTGACTCGTGATCTTTCCACCATATGGAAAGAGACCCAAAATTCTCTTTTACAGGCTTCATCTCGCATGAAAAAGTTTGCCGATAAGAAAAGAAGAGCTCCCCCCATTTTTTCTCCCGGAGACAAGGTATGGCTCTCCGCTAAATATGTCCGCTTCCGTGTCCCCAGCTACAAACTGGGACCACGCTATCTTGGTCCTTTCAAAATCTTGTGCCAAATTAATCCTGTCTCTTATAAACTTCTTCTTCCTCCTTCTCTTCGTATTCCTAATGCCTTTCATGTCTCTCTTCTTAAACCACTCATCATCAACCGTTTCTCTCCCAAACTTGTTTCTCCCACTCCTGTTTCCGGTTCCTCTGACATCTTCTCCGTAAAGGAGATACTGGCCTCCAAGACGGTCAGAGGGAAAAAAATTTTTTGGGTTGATTGGGAGGGCTGTGGTCCTGAAGAGAGATCCTGGGAACCTGAGGACAACATCCTAGACAAAAGTCTGGTCCTCAGGTTCTCAGGCTCCAAGAAGAGGGGGAGACCCAAGGGGGGGTACTGTTACGCCGAGCGCTCCGGGTCCCCGCTCCTCCCCGGAGCGCTCGCAACATCCTCGCTACTGCAGCACCCCGGTCAGATCCACTGACCGGGTGCGCTGCGATACCGCCTCCAGCTGGGATGCGATTCGCGATGCGGGTGGCGCCCGCTCGCGATGCGCACCCCGGCTCCCGTACCTGACTCGCTCTCCGTCGGTCCTGTCCCGGCGCGCGCGGCCCCGCTCCCTAGGGCGCGCGCGCGCCGGGTCTCTGCGATTTAAAGGGCCACTGCGCCACTGATTGGCGCAGTTGTTCTAATTAGTGTGTTCACCTGTGCACTCCCTATGTATACCTCACTTCCCCTGCACTCCCTCGCCGGATCTTGTTGCCATTGTGCCAGTGAAAGCGTTTCCTTGTGTGTTCCTAGCCTGTGTCCCAGACCTCCTGCCGTTGCCCCTGACTACGATCCTTGCTGCCTGCCCCAACCTTCTGCTACGTCCGACCTTGCTCTTGTCTACTCCCTTGTACTGCGCTTATCTTCAGCAGTCAGAGAGGTTGAGCCGTTGCTAGTGGATACGACCTGGTTACTACCGCCGCAAGACCATCCCGCTTTGCGGCGGGCTCTGGTGAATACCAGTAGTAACTTAGAACCGGTCCACTAGCACGGTCCTCGCCAATCCCTCTCTGGCACAGAGGATCCACCTCCTGCCAGCCGAATCGTGACAGTAAGCTTTAATTTGAGGGTATTTACATCCAAATCAGGTGAAAGGTGTAGGAATTACAATAGTTTGCATATGTGCCTCCCACTTGTTAAGGGACCAAAAGTAATGGGACAGAATAATAATCATAAATCAAACTTTCACATTTTAATACTTGATTGCAAATCCTTTGCAGTCAACTACAACCTGAAGGCTGGAACGCATAGACATCACCAGACGTTGGGTTTCATCCTTGGTGATACTCTGCCAGGCCTCTACTGCAACTGTATTCAGTTCCTGCTTGTTCTTTGGGCATTTTTCCTTCAGTTTTGTCTTCAGAAAGTGAAAAGCATGCTCAATCGGATTCAGGTCAGGTGATTGACTTGGCCATTGCATAACATTCCACTTATTTCCCTTAAAAAACTCTTTGGTTGCTTTTGCAGTTTGCTTTGGGTCATTGTCCATCTGCACTGTGAAGCTCCATCCAATGAGTTCTGAAGCATTTTGCTGAATAGGAGCAGATAATATTGCCCGAAACACTTCAGAATTCATCCTGCTGCTTTTGACAGCAGTCATATCATCAATAAATACAAGAGAAGCAGTTCCATTGGCAGCCATACATGCCCACACCATGACAATACCACCACCATGCTTCACTGATGAGGTGGTATGCTTAGGATCATGTTCCTTTCCTTCTCCATACTCTTCTCTTCCCATCACTCTGGTACAAGTTGATCTTGGTCTCATCTGTCCATAGGATGTTGTTCCAGAACTGTGAAGGCTTTTTTAGATGTTGTTTGGCAAACTCTAATCTGGCCTTCCTGTTTTTGAGGCTCACCAATGGTTTCCCTCTTGTGGTGAACCCTCTGCATTCACTCTGGTGAAGTCTTCCCTTGATTGTTGATTGACTTTGACACACATACACCTACCTCCTGGGGAGTGTTCTTGATCTGGCCAACTGTTGTGAAGGGGGTTTTCTTCACCAGGGAAATAATTCTTCGGTCATCCTCCACAGTTATTTTCCTTGGTATTGCGGGTCTTTTGGTGTTGCTGAGCTCACCGGTGTGTTCCTTCTTTTTAAGAATGTTCCAAACAGTTGTTTTGGCCACGCCAAATGTTTTGGCTATATCTCTGATGGGTTTGTTTTGTTTTTTCAGCCTAATGATTCTTTGGACCTCATCTTGGGAGATGACAGCAACATATTCCAAATGCAAATAGCACACTTGAAATTAACTCTGGACCTTTTATCTGCTCATTGGTATAATGAGGGAATAACACACACCTGGACATGGAACAGCTAAGAAGCCAATTGTCCTATTACTTTTGGTCCCTTAGCAAGTGGGAGGCACATGCAAACTGTTGTAATTCCTACACCGTTCACCTGATATGGATGTAAATACCCTCAAATTAAAGCTAACAGTCTGCAGTTAAAGCACATCTTGTTCGTTTCATTTCAAATCTATTGGGGTGGTGTTTAGATCCAAAAATTGTAGAATTGTGTCGATGTCCCAATATTTATGGACCTGACTGTATATGCTAAAGGAATGGGACCCTGCTCGCCACTCTAACAAATATCCAGTAGATTAATATGGAGCAACAGCACTGTATGAGTCAGTTTCTGCTGCGCCCGCAGGAATGGACTTCTCATACTAAGATTGTTGCACAGGATATCGCTAATCATTGCAGACTATTGCCTTCTGCATGCATGAAAGTGAAAGATGTACAACAAACACTTAAGGTAAAAACATAGGAGTACCCAAAGTAACATACTGGGGTTTATTTACTTAGAGTTGAATGTAGTTTTCTCTGTGGGTTTTGATTCCCAACAGG
Organism: Hyla sarda; assembly: GCF_029499605.1. Classification (NCBI taxonomy): domain Eukaryota; kingdom Metazoa; phylum Chordata; class Amphibia; order Anura; family Hylidae; genus Hyla; species Hyla sarda. The sequence goes on from NC_079190.1 coordinate 257,583,260, forward strand.
TATTTTCCCAAGGTATTTACTAATGTTTACCTACATTTTTGCCCTTTTCCCTATGTTTAGCTTTTTATTACACATGCTCAGATTTGTCGGGTTTTCCTCAACTCAAATCCACCACATTTTCTGTGGAAACAAAATTGTCAGGACCACGCCCCACTTCTTCAGTGACCATGCCCCTTTTCTCAAGTGACCACGCCCCTTTACATTTTTTTTCCTTTTAAAATGGAGGATTTCGTTTTCTTGGTCGCAAATTGTGTCACGTGAAACATGTGGCACAATTTGGGCACAAAACCGGAGAAAAAAGAGTCAGGATAACGTTAGTAAATAAACCCCAATGTTTTTTTGTTCTTGAGATAAAATTAACTCCTCTGTAGAACATTGTATTTATTAAAGTCTCATACAGCGCTGTTGCTTCATATAAATGTCTTTTACCACTTAATGTAATGTGTCGCAAAATACACCTAAAAGGCAAGAGATCCTTTAAATATATTGCTTCTAGCGTGTTGTGTATAGAGAAATGTAAAACTTCTATCAGCTATTTCTGACTTTCAGAAGCAAGAAATGTAATTCTCTGTATTAGATGTATTGTTATTTCTATTTAATCTTAATTTTTCCTTACTCTAGTTAAAGCACTAGAAAAAAGGAAATTATTTCTTCCAGACACAGCAACACCCGTCCTCAGGTTGTTTGTGGTATTTCAGCTAAGTTCCATTGAAGTGAATGGAGCCAAGTTGTAGTACCATACACAACCTGAGGACAAGTGTTGTACTATTTTAGGAAGAAAATTTGGCCTAAGGGTAGTGTCACACGTAGTGTATTTTGCTGCATATTTGCTGCTATGTATTTTCCTACCCATTTCAGTCAATGGGTCGCTAAATCAGCTGCAAAATTTGCTACCCATTGACTTCAGTAGGTAGGAAAATACACAGCAAAATACGCCACGTGTGACACAACCCTAAAAATGAGTCCAAGATAATTTGTTTATAACAGAAAAGTTGTGTAAACTAGTATAAAAATGATGTTTATAAATGTTCCTCCAGACATGATCTGATACTCCTTTAGATGCTTTTTGTTTCTACATTGTAAAGTTGTGCATATTCTTTCTACAGGCTGCACTTAGACTGTCTCAAAATGAATCCATTTTTCTGTCTGACACAGCGGATTCATTTAGATTTAATATGTATTAATGAGAGCTATTTATCTATTGAGCCTTGTGCTTAAAGCAGCTTGGAGATGCTGAGATGCTGTCCCCTTTTCACTGCAAACAGGGTTTAAAATTCAATTACTTTAACCATGAGATGTCCTTAATATTAATAGAACCTTTCTTTTTACATAATGCATTTTTTTTACTAACCTGCTGCACATTATTCTGCAATTTCTGTTCTCAAAAGGGTTATTAAAATCCTTAAAATTCTCCTAGTGTTTGGATTTTTCCCATAGCCATCTGCTCTCCTACGCCATTCCCTGTGTTTCAGAAATACTTCTCCGGCACTCTGAGAAATGTGGATGTCATGGAAACACAAGGTATTCAGATTTGTTAGGGAAACTGTTGCTGATAATAAAATATAAAAAAAATTGACACGCTTACAGGAATAGAAGAGAAGGCTGTAGAGGAGACTAGAAGAGCACTGATAGAGCCAAGTGTGGAGTCATGCAAAGAAGCAGATACATTGGATGAAGAAGAATGAGTGACAAGAAGGCCACATAGCAGGTTGTGAAAAGTAGGCGCTCGGCATACTGTAATTAATATCAAGCATTACTGAATGATCATTGATACATGAATGGAGGATGAATGTTGTTGCCGCAGACTCCGGCTATCCTGGTTTCTCCCTAAAAAAAGATTTTATTAGCTAGATCCCTCATAAACCTGTATAGACATTACCAGTCTTTTATTTATTTTTTTAAAGTCTTTATTTAAGTTTTGCATATAAAGATAAGAAACATCGCCATCCTGGCGAGATAACATAAACAGAAAGAACAGCACCTCGAGAAGGTCCCAGCGCACCCCAATAACCAACAATAAGGAGATAAGGTATACAAAAGGGATCAGCAAGGTAAACAAGAGGTTTCTCCGAGGCCCTGATAGGGATCCAACAAAGACAAAAACCAGACACACATTCATACATACTTCCCGTCACCCTACAACCCCCCCCCCCCCCACCCCCCGCCCAGTACTAGTCTTTTACTTTATCTGCAAAGGGAAAATGTCATGTAGGATGGGAGTTATTGACTTAGTAAATTGTTTCCCTTTTAAGGGTCTATTCACATGTACAGTATTCTGTGCAGATTTGATGAACAGAATTTCAAGCTGTGCTCAGTCATTCAGTTTACATTGAAATCTGCAGCAGAAAATCCTGTGCATCAAATCTGCCCAGAATACTGTACGTGTGAATATATTGGTCACTATGGTAACTTGGCATCTTGGCTTTAAAATGCACCTGTCAGGAAACAGGTACATTTAAAAGATTTCTATAAACTAGGAAGCCACATGAGTTAAGGTGAGGTATACTTTGAACTAGTCAGGTGGGCAGCATAGTATGGGGAGATTCCTGCCAGTCATTTGGTTCTCAGCAAATCAGTCAGGCATTGAAGGTGTTATCCAACATAAGGGGATTGTAGTACTTACCTGCCAGACAGTAATGGACATGCTTAGGAAGGATCCGTGCTTGTCTTGGGGATAAATGGCTGTGTTGTGATTCCACCATAATGCTGCTGCTTTCTTTTTGTAAAATGGCAATTTCCTGTTAGAGTTCCCTCCCTCCAACTACAAGTACCAGAACCCCTTGTTTGTAAGGGCAAGGTGACTTTTCTCCCTCACACATATCTGTCACCCCACCCATTAAATCACACTTGAGCTGCCTTGCGTGCTGTGATGTTTTATAAACTACAATTCCCTTCTGCCCTTTGGAGACTGATCTCCCTCCCACCCAGCAGTCACTCTACCCATTAAAAATCAGACAGTCTCCCTTTTAACAATTGACTAGTGATGAAATGTTTCGAGCTGCACTCATTTTTTATGCTGTTAAAAATAAACATTGGGGCAAGATCACATAAGAATTGTGAGACCAGCAAATAAACCCAGGTACAGGCACTATATTATGAACTACACTAACTTTACAGCGCCTGTAGCACAGTCAAATAAAAAAAATCCCAGAATACCCCTTCAAGTATTCTCATAGAGATCCTATAGATTGGCAGGGATTCCCTCACATGACACTGCCTACCTGACCAGTTCAGCTGGTATGCAGTGTGCAGCCTGAGAATTCTTGTTCAGGATGGTATATAATTGTCATACGCATTGCCTACTAGTTTATCAGCATCCAGTCAAGGATGAAAAATTGGCTATTACGTAGTGACCTTTACAGTATAAAGTTTTTGTGCTTCTTCGTATTTGCTATTATTGCACATTCTCCACATTGTAGCATTGAGTGCATGCTATCTTAACAAAACATTTTCAGCTGTATGTAGACAACCTCTGCCTACATAGCTGTGCCTTGCAGCAAGATACAAATTTAGGATAAGGCAGTGTTTCCCAAACAGGGTGCCTCCGGCTGTTGCAAAACTACAACTTCCAGCATGACCGGGCAGCATGCTGGGAGTTTGCTGTCTTAGCATGCTGGGAGTTTGCTGTCTGAGCATGCTGGGAGTTTGAGTTTTGCACAACTGGAGGCATCCTGGTTTAGAAACACTGGGATAAGGTATTCCAACACTATATTTCTAGCTCTCCTTCCTGCTAGTTTCCTGCAAGGAAAATTACTAAATTTTCCCTGTAACTGCTTACCCCTTATGAACACATGGGGGGTATTTAAAAACGTGCTAATAATAATTGTGCCAGATTTTCAACAGTGTATCCGGCTGCTTAACATCTGGTGTATCTTATTAATGTCTGGTTTTAGCCTGCACCACTTTTTACCCCTTGCCTGACCTTTTACCTAGGTCATGTGCCCTTTTGGGGGAAAAAAAGGCGCATATGGTGCAAACAAAGCAAATTCCTTTTCAAAATGTGCCTGCCACCACTTTTTCAAACAATCTAAGGGCTCGTTCATACGGACGGATCCGCAGCGTATTTTATGATGCGGATCAGCCGACAATGTGCTAGTCGACGCACGCATGCATAGTATACTCGCACACATCACGACTGCACTTGGCCTAGGGAGCAGGGGGAGTAGCTACAATTTGTGCGAGTATACTGCACATGCGCGTGGCGACTTGCACATCACAGCGTGTCTGCTTTTAGTGTTGGATTGCCGCTGTGAGGTGCAGAACAGCGTCCTATGCAGGGGAAGGCAGAGCTGGGCAGGATGCAACTCTGCACCTCCTTCAGCCCCATACACACTTTCCTTCTTGCACATCCCTCAGGAGGAGCTTACAAGTTTCAATTGTAGACTAAAAAAGGAAGGGTAAGAGGAAAACAGACTGACTAAAGGGTTGCACAAAAGAGGCAATGACACAGTTTAAAGATTAGTCAGTCATTAGTTTTCTATCCCCCTCTCTTTTTTTTTTTTACTTGATCTGCACTCTGCCCCTCCCCCTCAGCACAGGCATATATAAATTCGCAGGAAGCTGCACAGGACCCTTTCCTTTGTGGCAGCCTCCCAGTATGACTGGGTGCACATGGTAAGTGAGCTTTTGCACCTTTTCACACTGGTGTAGTGCTATGCGGTGTCCTTTGCTGCTGCAGCACCGTGTCTATGGGGAGGCGCGGCCCTGGGACTGGTTTGAGTGGCATTGGGGCTGCTCTGCCAGTGGGTCGCTCCCCCTGTGGGCACTGGTGTTGTGGCAGTGGTGGTCGCCGCCCAGAGCTACGCCATTTTATGCTAGGGACCCACCATTTACAGGTGGCCGTGATGTGGCTGGTGGGCTTGCACTTCATGATCATAAAGTACACAAATGACCAGTTAGTTTAATAAATGTTGCTGAGAAGCATTAGATCATTGTGCATGTTGTAGATGTGTGACCATGTCTGTTTTCTCTATTTGAATTCATAAAGATTAGTAAGCCTTGTATTCAGGACTTACAATGAGACGCTGTAGTTAAAAAAAAAATGAAATAGATAAAAAAAAGCAAGGAATAAAAAATGTGACAACCATTTCCGCCCACCTTTCCTGTCTCTGTGACTCGGTCAATGCCCCCACACTTCAGCCTAGCTAGCATCCAACCAAAAAAGAGATAATGAGATCTTGTTAGCAAAGCTAGAAATCTTCCCCCTCTCCAAGCACCGTCTCCTCCTCTTAAATAATGCCCTCTACCACTAATGCTACTCCTACAGACTTCCCTCTAGCAACGTGCATTAGCAAAACACACAACTACACCTGCACTGCAGCCTTCTCCATGATCTCCTTGCTAAACCCAAAACATACACTACATTGGCACACCACCTTTAAACCTTTCACCACAACACCATCTGCTATTCCAACACTGGTTCCCAAGTCACCACACGTCAGTCCTGCAAAGTGGCACCCACACACAGCTCCCTGGCACTGCACCAATCTTTGTATTCATATGCTCTCTGCATCATTGTCACGGCACAATATCATAACGGCGGCTTGCTGGTAACATCCTGCCATCTGGTGGGGCTCAAGAGAATCAGGTCACACAACAGGAGAAATCTATCAGGCTGTAATGTGTCTTACCTTAATTCAGGTCACAATCATTTGCCTGAATATATTTACACAAACATCTCCCATCGATGGAAATGAGCAGGTGCCAGATTATCCAAGTATTTTAGATTATGAAATCTATGAAACATCCCTCGATACAAACTAAAATGGTAACCTAAAATATACTGATATATTTATATATTTTTATATTATGTCTTGTGATGTATACTTACTGCAGTAGATTTGTTGCAATTTTCTGTGAATGACAATCCATTCTGTGCATCTGAAGGGGTTGTTTCTGCAGCCTATGCATGGCTTTCTGCAGACCCCATTTAGAAATGAATAACACTAGTGTTCCTGTCATTAAAAAAAAACTCCCATAGTTTCAGCATTGCATCAGTACTTCCCTCCGCCACAGTACAGTATCCAGCACAGCATAGCGCTGCGCTGAAACTGTCTCTGCCAGCAGCTGTGAGTACAGCTCCTGGCTACTATATCTGACTACTATATACAGTAGCCAGATATTATACTACATATACTATATACTGTAGCTAGATATTATACTATATATACTATATACAGCAGCCAGATATTATACTATATATACTATATACTGTAGCTAGATATTATACTATATATACTCTATACAGTAGTCTAATTACCAACCTGCCTCCTGGCCTGGTATGTACAGCTTCGCCTCAAGTGATGACGTCATTAGAGGTGAAGCTAAAGCCCAGAGCCAGGGTAGTGAGTATGGCTCTTTCTGGTTGTGCATTCCAAAACAGGAATCCTCCATCTGTTGCTGAACTACATCCCCCATTATACCCAGACAGACAAAGGCTGTCTTGGAATGATGTAGGTTATAGTTTAGCAATAGCTGGAGGCTTCCAGTTTGTGAACATTTTGTTTTATGGGTACTCTTCCCCAGGGGAGAGTGTCCTAAATGTGCTAACCCATTTTTCACATTTCTTTTTTGTTCTTATTTCAGATACATGTATACGGTGGACTAGGTCAGATTCCGCGGACAACTAAAATGATTAATAAGGGCTTGATAGGGAAATGTTTTGTAATCATTTTTTTTATGTGTTTTATTAAATTCAATTTTTAGGCTTCATAGTGGAAGCAGTCTCTCATAGATGGGGTACTTACTAAGCTGGGGCTTAGCATTAGCCCCCACAATAGCCAGCCATAAATCCCAAAAGAAAAGTGTCTGTTTTACCTAAATCTAAGCTGCTGCTTAGCAACAGTACATGCAGCTGGCATTTATTACCTCAGGATCTACAGAAAGTTGTGGAAGTCTGACATTGAGAAGGTAGTATGGTACGGATGTGTCCAATTCCAATTTCTCAGGTACCCAATTTAACACAATATAGGCCATGCTATGAGAACACTCAAAAAACTTCATTTATATAACAATTTGTCAGTGTCAGCTAGTAATGGCAGCTAGTAATCTCAAACTGTACGCTTCAGAACATATTTATCTTAGAGATATGTTAATAAATGACAGATCTGTACATTGGTATAAGCTTCACAATATGTGGTAGAAAACAGGATACAATTCTTTATTGTATATCATATGTCAAGTACAGATGTGTTATTATTCTTATTGGGTGACTGCTATGTGTTTTGTTGCTAGAGCCTTTCTTTAATGCTCAAACATGCCCAGGGGCGGACTGACCAGCCGGACCGACCGGACATGGTCTGAGGGCCCAGCTGGGTAAAGGGCCCGCCGCTGCCGCCGCTACTGGGGATCTAGGACACTTGTCCCGGATCTCCAGGCAGACAACGCTGCCTTCTGCTGTACGTGCAGTACACAAACATACAACAGAAGGCTTCCCCTCTGTGTGAGTCGCATCTGCGGCCTACACAGAGGGGAAACATGAACCTTCACCCTGACGCAGCGCAGATGACGTCACTCATCGGTGCCTGCACTGTGGAGGAAGGAAGACGCAGTCCCCTGCTGCTCTTCGTAGGAAAAGATTGCTGCGCTGCATGGGACATCAGGTGAGCATAATTTTTTTTTTTTTTTTACCGGGGAATGGGGGGGACCCAGCAACTTTGCTACCTGCACCTGCTGAAAGGGGGGGATAAATCTGCTGCCTACACCTACTGGGGGGGAACTTTGCTGCCTATACCTACTGGGGAGGGCGACTCTGCTACCCGCACCAACTGGGGGAGGGGAGTCTGCTTACTGCACCTACTGGGGGAAACTCTGCTGCCTGCATCTACTGGGAGGAGGGGGGGGAGATCTCTGCTGCCTACACCTACTGGGGGGAGGGGAAAAAACTATGCTGCTTACACCAACTGGGGGGAGGGGAAAAGCCCTGCTGCCTACACATACTAGGGGGGGAACTCTGCTGTCTACACCTACTGAAGGGGACCCTGCTGCCTACACCAACTGTGGGAAATTCTGCTTCCTACATGTACTGTGGGGGGCCTCTGCTGCCTACATCAACTGTGGGGGGGAATCTGCTGCCTGCACCTACTGTGAGGGAACTCTGCTGCCTACACCTAAAAGGGGGAACTGTGCTTACACTCACTGTGGGGGAACTCTGCAGCCTACACCAAGTATGGGGGGAACTCTGCTGCCTACACCGTACTGTGGGGGAACTCTGCTGCCTACTCTGCTGCCTACACCTATTGTGGGGAACTCTGCTGCCTGCACCTACTGTGGGGAAACTCTGCTGCCTGCACCTACTGTGGGGAAACTTCTGCCTACACCTAATAGGGGGAACTCTGCTGCCTACACCTACTGTGGGGGAACTCTGTTGCCTACACCTACTGGGAGGAGGAGGTAAAACTCTGCTGCCTACACCTACAGGGGGAGGTGGGAAAACTCTGCTGCCTACCCCTACTGTGGGGGAGGGGGAGGGAAAAAAAGCTCTGCTGCCTTCACCTACTTGGTGAGGGGGTGAAACTCTGCTGCCTACACCTACTGGGGGGTCCCTGCTACCTACACCTACTGTGGGGGACTCTGCTGCCTACAAGTACTGTGGGGGGCCTCTGCTGCCTACACCTACTGTGGGGGAACTCTGCTGCCTACAACTACTAAGGGGAAACTCTGCTGCCTACACCTACCGAAGGGGGGTAACTCTGCTGCCTACACCTACTGGGGGAACTCTGCTGTCTGCACCTTCTGGGGGAGGGGGAAAAACTCTGTTGCCTACACCTACTGGGGGGAGGAGAAAAAAACTCTGCTGCCTACACCTACTGGGGGGATTCTGCTGCCTACATGTACTTTGGGTGACCTCTGCTGCCTACACCTACTGTGGGGAAACTCTGCTACCTACACCTACTGGGGGAAATCTGCTGCCTACACCTACTGTGGGGGATTCTGCTGCCTACATGTACTGTGAGGGACCTCTGCTGCCTACACCTACTGTGGAGGAACTCTGCTGCCTACACCTACTGGAGGAAACCTGCATCCTACACATAATGGGGGCAAACTTTGCTGCCTACACCTACTATGGGGGAACTCTGCTTCCTACACCTAATAGGGGGAAATCTGTGGCCTACACCTACGGTGGAGGAACTCTGCTGCCTACACCTACTGGGGGATATCTGCTTCCTCCACATAATGGGGGCAAACTTTGCTGCCTACACCTACTGTGGGGGAACTCTGCTTCCTACACCTAATAGGGGGAACTCTGCTGCCTACACCTACTGTGGGGGAACTCTGCTTCCTACACCTAATAGGGGGAACTCTGCTGCCTACACCCACTGGGAAGGAACTCTGCTGCCTATACCTACTGTGGGGGAACTCTGCTGCCTACACCTAATATGGGGGAACTCTGCTGCCTACACCCTACTGTGGGGGAACTCTGCTGCCTACACTTAATGGGGGAACTCTGCTGCCTACACCTCTCTTTGGGGGAACTCTGCTGCCTACACCTACTGTGGGGGAAATCTGCTGCCTACACCTACTGTGGGCCTATAGATGGAAAGATTGTGTAGAGAAGGGGACAGCACTGAAAAAATGTTTGTTTTGCAGATGTTAAAAGATCGACATGGCGGTCTGATTCGAACAGAGAACAAAAGGAAAGAGGATGCAGCCGATCAGAAAAAATTTAATTGTGAGTACCTAGATGTAACTATAATCACTTCTATGGTGTACATATCCTGTGTACAGCTGATATCTACCGCCATATGGTCCTGTATATAATGACTTATATAATATACAGATCCTTTATAGTATACAGGTCTGTGTATAGTGGTTTTATTTAGTTCAGTATGGCAGTATTATCCAGTTATTTTGTGATGGTATATATTTACTCCTTGTATACTGGTATTATTGGTCATGCAAAATGATATTACCTACCTTAAAGTGTTATATATATATATATGTATATATATATATATATATATATATATATATATATATATGTTTATTTTATTTGGTGAAGGGATTTGGATGGAATAAGGGCAGAAGTGTGACCAGCGGCAGAGCATCGCAGGCTCTTGCTTATTGTAGACTGGGGGCCCTGAGCGTTTTCAGTTGGCCTCTGAACATACCCCTCGGAGTAAATAATGTAACAGATTTTGGACTCCTGCATATAGCAGAGAATCTGTATGGAGACACATGGAGCTAGCTCTGTATGGGACTGTATACTATTTTCTCCTGAGTTCTACAATTACAGATCTATTTTTTTAAAGAAGAAGCATTTTAAGGGAAGAATACCCTAGTAAAAAGCAGCATCCTATTGAGCACACAATGATTTTTTGGATACCTTTTATACCACAAAAAATCCTCTGTATGCCTCCATATGAAATCAGTGGCATAAAAAGTAAGGTTCCATACAGCACAGTAAGAACTAGGGCTGCACGATATTTCGCAAAAGCAATCGAATCGCAATTTTTGCTTTTTGCAATATGGCGATACAACCCCCCCCCGGGAAAACATGCGATTATCTGCTCTGCTGGAGCTGGGGCTCCCGTGTCAGCCAGAGCAGGTAAAAACTAATTTAAATACTAAAAGTCAATGTTTCCCAACCAGGGTGCCTCCAGTTGTTGCAAAACTAGAACTCTTAGCATGCCCGGACCAGCAAAGGCTGTCCGGGCATGCTGGGAGTAGTAGTTTCACAACAGCTGGAGGCACCCTGCTAGAAAAACACTGACAAGGGGGAGAATGTGACAAGGGAGGGAGAATGTGACAAGGGGGGAGAATGTGACAGGGGGGAGAATGTGACAGGGGGGTGTGACAAGGGGGAGGAGAATGTGACAAAGGGGGTGTGTGACAAGGGGGGGATGTGACGGGAGGAGAATGTGACGGGGGAGGAGAATGTGACGGGGGGAGAATGTGACAAGGGGGGAGATGTGAAATAGGCGGTGGGCATAAAATGGGTAGGTAGATGTGAAATGGAGGCGATTGGACATGAAATGGGGGGATTACAACATGTTTTTTATTATATCGCATCACATATCACAATCTCAATATTTAGGCCCAAAATTGCAATCGCACATTTTTCCCATATCGTGCAGCCCTAGTAAGAACCAATGCATGTACACACAGCATAAGCATGAGCAAATAAAAACACATTTACAACATGCTACAAAAGCCTTAACACAATGCAATTTATATCACAGTGACTAGATTACCATATGTAGGCACATCATTATCGCTATTACAGAATAGACAATATCTATCATCACACTTACTGTATTTATGCGTTATTACTTTTAATATAGCAAGCTGAAATTCTAACATTTATGTGGCAGTGCTGCAGCTTTACTTTTGTATTTAGTATATTATGCTGGATTTTTATAGGGGAAACTTAGCTATGTTTTGCTCATATGTGGTTAAAGCAGATATATTGAAAGATCCAAGCAATCATCCTGTCACACATGCCCCACGAGCATCCCATAGGGGCACCTGTCTTATTTAAATCATCCATACTCATTTTATGTCACCAGCCGAGGTTACATTGGGGCTAATGTCACAGCATTCCATTACTGTCATTCTGAAAACAAGGGACAATTTTGGTGCAAAGGGAATAACCTCTAGAAGGTCTTTAGTTGTGACAAAGAAAAGAGTGAGATATCATATTGATGTTCCCATTACAAGCTACAATAAACACGTGAACACTCAGGGAAACTGGGAAAGAATGAGGTCAGAGGTGAAGCATACAAAAAGGTAAGATATGATGCACATTAATGTTAGCGCGTGATAGGAGTGTGATGACGCTATTAATTCACTCCGATCTTCTGCACCCGTGACACTTATGTCCTAGTCAGCTTAGGAAACAACTCATTGCTCTGTCTGAAAAAGCAAATCATTTCAAATTGTTACATGTAGGAAATGGGCTTATCCCAGCCTGATCATATTTCAAGGATTTCTGCATTTGCTAGCAGGACTATCTGTATTAGTGTGTATGTGTCTCAATCTGTAACCTCATTATAGTAATCCAAAAAACTGTTCTCCTCCATTAGCATTTTATGATCATCTATTGCTTCTTTATTGCTGCCATCCAAACGAAACTCCACATTTAATAAATAATTACTGCTATTAACTAGCATCACATACTCACCTGACATGTCTAGAGACTTCACTTTCTCATTACAGATCCTCTATCCCCTCAACCCCCTCCTCTCTTCCCAGGCCTATAGTTTTGATCGTACCCTGAAATAAGCTGCGTAGGAGGCAAGGGAGTGATACAGTAAGATACTGTCAAATATTTCACTTTAAACCTTCCCTCCTGCTGCTTCCCTAGTTTTACTTTGAATTCTGGAACTTCTAAATGCTCAAAAATAAATCATTTGCTGGAACACTTTGCGGCACTAATTTTGACAACCTACATGAAGCTTATATGCAGTCTCTTTATAGTTAAATGCATGACCCCCAACCTTTCCCACTGTGACTTCTGTAACCTTAAACTTGCTGCCCTTTTGACGATCACCCTAGCGACTCAAAAATATTCCGTGGATCATTATTGTACTTGCTGATCAGTTGTGTTCATCTTCAGATGTAAAGGAGTTAAACAAACCATCCCCTCTGTATTCCCTCTGTGTCCTACTAAGCAATAAATAAATTAACAGCAAGCACACATCAGCCTGTAGCTTTGTTTATGCTCTGATAAAAGTCTCTATATTCTGCCTTACATGGCAAGTTTTGAGAAAGAATGCTGTACTGAGCTGAAAGAAAATATATAGTCTGCCGTGGCTTCTAGGGACATGCTATAAGTAGTAAAAGAATTAGAAATCAAATTTTTTGCAGGCCTTTTCTTATTTACCCCTTATGGGAGGTAAATATGTTTTATTTGTTTGTAAAACAGCTACATATAGAAACCTTGTAGACATAATAACCACAGTCCACAGCTCCCCTCCGAGTCACAGAGGCTGTTGAAGGAGATGTATAGAGGAGAGCCAATGTAGGGATGTCAGAACAGTTATTTTTGTCTGTGCACTTTATCTTAAATTAAAAAACTTTTTTAAATTGGACCTGTTAACCAGATCTTTCTCTCTATCTTAAAGTGTGCTTCCACACATTGTTAACCTCTTAAAGGGGTACTCCGCCCCTAGACATCTTATCCCCTATCCAAAGGATACGGGATAAGATGTCAGATCACCGGGGTCCAGCTGCTGGGGAGCCCCGGGATCGCTGCTGCAGCACCCCGCTATCATCCCTGCGCAGAGCGAGATTGCTCTGCACGTAATGACGGGTAATACAGGGGCCGAAGCATCATTACGTCATGGCTCCGCCCCTCGTGACGTCACGGCCCGCCCCGTCAATACAAGTCTATGGGAAGGGGGCGTGGCGGTCTTCACGCCCCCTGCCATAGACTTGCATTAAGAGGACGGGCCGTGATGTCATGAGGGGCAGAGCCATGATGTCACGCTGCTCCGGCCCCTGTATCGCCCGTCATTACGCACAGAGCAAACTCGCTCTGTGCAGTAATGATGGCGGGGTGCCGCAGCGGAGATCCCCGGGGTCCCCAGCAGCGGGACCGCGGCGATCTAACATCTTATCCCCTATCCTTTGGATAGGAGATAAGATGCCAGGGGCGGAGTACCCCTTTAAGTATGCAGGGTGTAACTTTATGCTGAGCTTGCTTTAAAACCAATGAGTAAAGTCTGCTATCAGCAGCCAGGACCGCTAATGGGATACAATGGCAAACACACCAATATCTGGCAAAAACCCAGGTAAATCCACAATCAGAAGTCAATTGTGGGATCTAAAATTGGTAAAATACAGTTATTGGTCAGTTGGGGGACTGATCAGGACCTCCACATTGAAATCCCAGGGTCCCAGTCAATTAAGATGATGGCCGGGGGGCTCTCATCTGCCTCTGTGCCATTAAATTGGTACTCTTACTATACAGGCTGCCGTTCCCACCACCTTAAGCCTCTAGGGCATGGAGTTCAAGAGCTTTACAGGGTGCTACTGGAATCCTCTATCACTTCTCTATGACAACATCATGGAGCTGGTAGATGCTTGCACTCCCTCATCTTCTGTTTGAGGATACCCCCACAGATGCTCAATAGGGTTTAGGTCTAGAGACATGCTTTGCCAGTCCATCACCTTTACCCTCAGCTTCTTTAGCAAGGCAGTGGTCATCTTGGAGGTGTGTTTGCTGTCATTATGTTGGAATAATACCTGTCTCTAAAGGTAAGGGACGATGCTCTGCTTCAGTATGTCACAGTACATGGTAGCATTCATGGTTCCCTCAATGAACTGTAGTCTCATGCATCCCTCATTCATGGTTCCCTCAATCAACTGTAGTCTCATGCATCCCTCATTCATGGTTCCCTCAATCAACTGTAGTCTCATGCATCCCCAGACCATGAAACTCCCACCACCATGCTTGACTGTAGGCAAGATATACTTTTCTTTGCTCTCCTCACCTGGTTGCCACCACACATGCTTGACACCATCTGAACCGAATAAGTTTATCTTGGTCTCATCAGAGCTCAGTTTCAGGGTCTTAGCAATCTTCTTATAGCCTAGGCCATCTTTATGGAGAGCAACAATTCTTTTTTTTCCTGATTCTCAGGGAGTTGCCATAAGATGCCATGTTGAACTTAGAGTGACCAGTATTGGAGAACTCCCCTAAGGAAGTTGCCTTGAGCCAGTGTTTGTCATGGTGTTCCTGTTTCAGGGCACCTTTTAGTGTTTTTATTTTATTTTTTAGACGCCTAAATGCTTGAAATTGGCTCCAGCTGGCTAATCATTACCATCATGACGAAATCATATCCTATAGGGATAAAATTATTGTGAAAAAAATGTGCAAAAGAAAAAAAAAAAGCAATTGTGAATAAGCCCCTTCCCTAATAAAAGTTTGAATCAGCACCTTTCCCCCTCTTTCAAATTAAATTAAACATATACATATGTGTTCTCGCCTCATTCATCATGTCCAAACTATTTAAAAATAGCATTAATATATTAATATAGGTCTGGGGTGGAGTTATGGATTTATGGGTGGAGTCGGGGAAGCCCATGGGGGGGGGAGAGCCTTGAGCTGTGCAAGGGGCCCCAAAATTTCTGATGGCAGCCCTGCTCCAGGCTGTGCCATTCAGCGACTATATGGTCTCCTCATCTTGCCGCCACCTCCAGGCTGTGTCATTAAGCCACTATATGGTTTCCTCATGCTGCCGCCACCTCAACGCTGTGTCATTCAGCCACAATATGGTCTCCTCATGCTGCCTCCACCTCCATGCTGTGTCATTCAGCCACAATATGGTCTCCTCATGCTGCCTCCACCTCCATGCTGTGTCATTCAGCCACTATATGGTCTCCTCATACTGAGGCCACCTCCAGGATCTGTCATTGTGCTGCTCTGCGACAGTGATTCTTATAGCGACGCCTCTAATCTGCATGACATACTGAATAAAAGTATTATATCACTAACCCAGCACACTCCATATGCGTGTTACAGCAAAGTACAGTGTTATACACCCCTATCGAGGCTTGCTGCAGGCCAGAAATAGCCGTTACTAATAGCGATTCACCGCATATAATTTCGGACAGAAACAATTTTGGGGGGAAAATTCGGCGAATCAGCCAAATCGAATTTTTCAAAAAAGCTCTCCATTTACACATGAGACCTTTTAACAAGTCACATGACACTCATGTTTACTCAAGTGTTTTTACTTTTCTTGCCAAGGTTTTGACATAAATGGCTGTGTATTGAGATATTTGGAGGGAACACAACATT
Source organism: Hyla sarda (assembly GCF_029499605.1). NCBI lineage: Eukaryota > Metazoa > Chordata > Amphibia > Anura > Hylidae > Hyla > Hyla sarda. The sequence goes on from NC_079190.1 coordinate 257,599,005, forward strand.
GAACACTGTTATACAAACTGTGCACTCACTACTTTACATTACTCACTACTTTACATTACTTTACACTGTTGCTAAGGGATAAGCCTTCTATGAAAACTAAAAGAAGAGGAGAAGGAGCTGTTAAAGTAAGAATTCAATAAAGACCTCTGTTCTCCTGGCTGGTAAATGTCTATTTAATTATCAATTTGCCTGAAACCTAAACAGTCTGGTTTGGTCCAGAACAACCAATCACAACTCAGCTTTTATATCCTAACGAGCTCTAGTAAAATGAAACCTAAGCTATGATTGGTTGTTATGGACAAAACCAAACAGTTTAGTTTTTGGAAAGATTGATAAATTGAGACCATTGAAACTACTGATTAGACAATTATGTTCTATGTAGTTTCCATAAATGCCAGCATCAATGTAAACATATCCTCCATGCCTCCTTTCCCTTTAAAATCTGAATAGTTTCTATAGTTCCACTTGATTTTAAAGGGGTACTCCGCCCCTAGACTTCTTATCCCCTATCCAAAGGATAGGGGATAAGATGTCAGATCGCCGGGGTCCCCCGGGATCTACCATGCAGCACCCACCTTTAGCAGCTTCCGGAACAGCTGGAGGTCCTCAGGCTGAGTCCATCTCGACCACGAGGACGGAGCATAGTGACATCACGGCTCCGCCCCGTGTGACGTCACGCTCCGCCCCCTCTATGCAAGTCTATTGGAGGGGTGTGGCAGCTGTCATGCCCCCTCCCATAGGCTTGCATTGAGGGGGTGAAGCGTGACGTCACACGGGGCGGAGCTGTGACATCACTATGCTCCGTCCCCGTGATCGCCAGTAATCAGACCCGGAGCGAATACGCTCCAGGGACTGATTCTAACGGGGTGCGGCGTGCAAGATCATGGGGGTCCCCAGCGGCGGGACCCCCGCGATCAGGCATCTTATCCCCTATCCTTTGGATAGGGGATAAGATGTCTTAGCGCCGGAGTACCCCTTTAAGTATAACAAAAGCTACAATTTACCTTAGTACACTTTATACATATTTTTTATGTTACTGCATATGACAGTTTCTTTCCAATTCCTAAAATTGAGGAGTGTAAAAGCGGTATAATGGAAAGAAAAAATTCAAAAAATACTTTTATGTCATAGACAACAAACCCCCAGACCCCCTTTTATAAGCACATCTGTTACGCCGAGCGCTCCGGGTCCCCACTCCTCCCCGGAGTTCTCGCTTCACTCTCCCCGCGGCAGCGCTCCGGTCCCGTCCTCTGACCCGGGGCGCTGCGATTCCGCTGCCAGCCGGGATGCGATTCGCGATGCGGGTAGCGCCCGCTCGCGATGCGCACCCCGGCTCCCCTACCTGACTCGCTCTCCGTCTGTTCTGTCCCGGCGCGCACGGCCCCGCTCCCTAGGGCGCGCGCGCGCCGGGTCTCTGCGATTTAAAGGGCCACTGCGCCGCTGATTGGCGCAGTGGTTCCAATTAGTGTGTTCACCTGTGCACTTCCCTATATCACCTCACTTCCCCTGCACTCCCTTGCCGGATCTTGTTGCCTTAGTGCCAGTGAAAGCGTTCCTTGTGTGTTCCTTGCCTGTGTTTCCAGACCTTCTGCCGTTGCCCCTGACTACGATCCTTGCTGCCTGCCCCGACCTTCTGCTACGTCCGACCTTGCTTTTGCCTACTCCCTTGTACCGCGCCTATCTTCAGCAGCCAGAGAGGTGAGCCGTTGCTAGTGGATACGACCTGGTCACTACCGCCGCAGCAAGACCATCCCGCTTTGCGGCGGGCTCTGGTGAAAACCAGTAGTGGCTTAGAACCGGTCCACTAGCACGGTCCACGCCAATCCCTCTCTGGCACAGAGGATCCACTACCTGCCAGCCGGCATCGTGACAGTAAATCCGGCCATGGATCCCGCTGAAGTTCCTCTGCCAGTTGTCGCTGACCTCACCACGGTGGTCGCCCAGCAGTCGCAACAGATAGCGCAACAAGGCCAACAGCTGTCTCAACTGACCATTATGCTACAACAGTTACTACCACAGCTTCAGCAGTCATCTCCTCCGCCAGCTCCTGCACCTCCTCCGCAGCGAGTGGCCGCTCCTGGGATACGCTTATCCTTGCCGGATAAATTTGATGGGGACTCTAAGTTTTGCCGTGGCTTTCTTTCCCAATGTTCCCTGCATCTGGAGATGATGTCGGACCTGTTTCCCACTGAAAGGTCTAAGGTGGCTTTCGTAGTCAGCCTTCTGTCCGGAAAAGCCCTGTCATGGGCCACACCGCTCTGGGACCGCAATGACCCCGTCACTGCCTCTGTACACTCCTTCTTCTCGGAAATCCGAAGTGTCTTTGAGGAACCTGCCCGAGCCTCTTCTGCTGAGACTGCCCTGTTGAACCTGGTCCAGGGTAATTCTTCCGTTGGCGAGTATGCCGTACAATTCCGTACTCTTGCTTCAGAATTGTCCTGGAATAATGAGGCCCTCTGCGCGACCTTCAAAAAAGGCCTATCCAGCAACATTAAAGATGTTCTGGCCTCACGAGAAATTCCTGCTAATCTACATGAACTTATTCACCTAGCCACTCGCATTGACATGCGTTTTTCCGAAAGGCGTCAGGAACTCCGCCAAGATATGGACTCTGTTCGCACGAGGCGTTTCTTCTCCTCGGCTCCTCTCTCCTCTGGTCCCCTGCAATCTGTTCCTGTGCCTCCCGCCGTGGAGGCTATGCAGGTCGACCGGTCTCGCCTGACACCTCAAGAGAGGACACGACGCCGTATGGAGAACCTCTGCCTGTACTGTGCTAGTACCGAACACTTCCTGAGAGATTGTCCTATCCGTCCTCCCCGCCTGGAAAGACGTACGCTGACTCCGCACAAAGGTGAGACAGTCCTTGATGTCTACTCTGCTTCTCCACGTCTTACTGTGCCTGTGCGGATGTCTGCCTCTGCCTTCTCCTTCTCTACAGTGGCCTTCTTGGACTCTGGATCTGCAGGAAATTTTATTTTGGCCTCTCTCGTCAACAGGTTCAACATCCCGGTGACCAGTCTCGCCAGACCCCTCTACATCAATTGTGTAAATAATGAAAGATTGGACTGTACCATACGTTTCCGCACGGAGCCCCTTCTTATGAGCATCGGATCTCATCATGAGAGGATTGAACTTTTGGTCCTCCCCAATTGCACCTCGGAAATTCTCCTTGGACTTCCCTGGCTTCAACTTCATTCCCCTACCCTGGATTGGTCCACTGGGGAGATCAAGAGTTGGGGGTCCTCTTGTTCCAAGAACTGTCTAAAACCGGTTCCCAGTAACCCTTGCCGTAACTCTGTGGTTCCTCCAGTAACCGGTCTCCCTAAGGCCTATATGGACTTCGCGGATGTTTTCTGCAAAAAACAAGCTGAGACTCTACCTCCTCACAGGCCTTATGATTGCCCTATCGACCTCCTCCCGGGCACTACTCCACCCCGGGGCAGAATTTATCCTCTCTCTGCCCCAGAGACTCTTGCCATGTCCGAATACGTCCAGGAGAATCTAAAAAAGGGCTTTATCCGTAAATCCTCCTCTCCTGCCGGAGCCGGATTTTTCTTTGTGTCCAAAAAAGATGGCTCCCTACGTCCTTGCATTGACTACCGCGGTCTTAATAAAATCACGGTTAAGAACCGCTACCCCTTACCCCTCATCTCTGAACTCTTTGATCGCCTCCAAGGTGCCCACATCTTCACTAAATTGGACTTAAGAGGCGCCTATAACCTCATCCGCATCAGAGAGGGGGACGAGTGGAAAACGGCATTTAACACCAGAGATGGACACTTTGAGTATCTGGTCATGCCCTTTGGACTGTGCAACGCCCCTGCCGTCTTCCAAGACTTTGTCAATGAAATTTTTCGTGATCTGTTATACTCCTGTGTTGTTGTATATCTGGACGATATCCTAATTTTTTCTGCCAATCTAGAAGAACACCGCCAGCATGTCCGTATGGTTCTTCAGAGACTTCGTGACAACCAACTCTATGCCAAAATTGAGAAATGTCTGTTTGAATGCCAATCTCTTCCTTTTCTAGGATATTTGGTCTCTGGCCAGGGACTACAGATGGATCCAGACAAACTCTCTGCCGTCTTAGATTGGCCACGCCCCTCCGGACTCCGTGCTATCCAACGCTTTTTGGGGTTCGCCAATTATTACAGGCAATTTATTCCACATTTTTCTACCATTGTGGCTCCTATCGTGGCTTTAACCAAAAAAAATGCTGATCCCAAGTCCTGGCCTCCTCAAGCAGAAGACGCCTTTAAACGACTCAAGTCTGCCTTTTCTTCGGCTCCCGTCCTCTCCAGACCTGACCCTTCCAAACCCTTCCTATTGGAGGTTGATGCCTCCTCAGTGGGAGCTGGAGCTGTTCTTCTACAAAAAAATTCTTCCGGGCATGCTGTCACTTGTGGTTTTTTCTCTAGGACCTTCTCTCCAGCGGAGAGGAACTACTCCATCGGGGATCGAGAGCTTCTAGCCATTAAATTAGCACTTGAGGAATAGAGGCATCTGCTGGAGGGATCAAGTTCTCCTGTTATTATCTACACCGACCACAAGAACCTCTCCTACCTCCAGTCTGCCCAACGGCTGAATCCTCGCCAGGCCCGGTGGTCTCTGTTCTTTGCCCGATTTAATTTTGAGATTCACTTTCGTCCTGCCGATAAGAACATTAGGGCCGATGCTCTCTCTCGTTCCTCGGATGCCTCAGAAGTTGAACTCTCTCCGCAACACATCATTCCACCTGACTGCCTGATCTCCACTTCTCCTGCCTCCATCAGGCAGACTCCTCCAGGAAAGACCTTTGTTTCTCCTCGCCAACGCCTCGGAATCCTCAAATGGGGTCACTCCTCCCATCTCGCAGGTCATGCGGGTATCAAGAAATCTGTGCAACTCATCTCCCGCTTCTATTGGTGGCCGACTCTGGAGACGGATGTTGTGGACTTTGTGCGAGCCTGCACTATCTGTGCCCGGGATAAGACTCCTCGCCAGAAGCCCGCTGGTTTTCTTCATCCTCTGCCTGTCCCCGAACAGCCTTGGTCTCTGATTGGTATGGATTTTATTACTGATTTACCCCCTTCCCGTGGCAACACTGTTATTTGGGTGGTCGTTGATCGATTCTCCAAAATGGCACATTTCATCCCTCTTCCTGGTCTTCCTTCTGCGCCTCAGTTGGCTAAACAATTTTTTGTACACATTTTTCGTCTTCACGGGTTGCCTACGCAGATTGTCTCGGATAGAGGCGTCCAATTCGTGTCTAAATTCTGGAGGGCTCTCTGTAAACAACTCAAGATTAAATTAAATTTTTCTTCTGCATATCATCCCCAGTCCAATGGACAAGTAGAAAGGATTAACCAGATCTTGGGTGATTATTTGCGACATTTTGTTTCCTCCCGCCAGGATGACTGGGCAGATCTCCTCCCATGGGCCGAATTCTCGTATAACTTCAGGGTCTCTGAGTCTTCCTCCAAATCCCCATTTTTCGTGGTGTACGGCCGTCACCCTCTTCCCCCCCTCCCTACTCCCTTGCCCTCTGGTCTGCCCGCTGTGGATGAAATTTCTCGTGACCTTTCCATCATATGGAGAGAGACCCAAAAATCTCTCTTACAGGCTTCATCACGCATGAAGAAGTTCGCGGATAAGAAAAGAAGAGCCCCCCCTGTTTTTTCCCCTGGAGACAAGGTATGGCTCTCCGCTAAATATGTCCGCTTCCGTGTCCCTAGCTACAAGTTGGGACCACGCTATCTTGGTCCTTTCAAAATTTTGTGTCAAATTAATCCTGTCTCTTATAAACTTCTTCTTCCTCCCTCTCTTCGTATCCCTAATGCCTTTCACGTCTCTCTTCTCAAACCACTCATCCTCAACCGTTTTTCTCCCAAATCTGTTCCTCCCACTCCTGTTTCCGGCTCCTCGGACATCTTCTCGGTCAAAGAAATTTTAGCTGCCAAAAAGGTCAGAGGGAAAAAATTTTTTTTAGTGGACTGGGAGGGTTGTGGTCCTGAAGAGAGATCCTGGGAACCTGAGGACAACATCCTAGACAAAAGTCTGCTCCTCAGGTTCTCAGGCTCTAAGAATAGGGGGAGACCCAAGGGGGGGGGTACTGTTACGCCGAGCGCTCCGGGTCCCCACTCCTCCCCGGAGCGCTCGCTTCACTCTCCCCGCGGCAGCGCTCCGGTCCCGTCCTCTGACCCGGGGCGCTGCGATTCCGCTGCCAGCCGGGATGCGATTCGCGATGCGGGTAGCGCCCGCTCGCGATGCGCACCCCGGCTCCCCTACCTGACTCGCTCTCCGTCTGTTCTGTCCTGGCGCGCGCGGCCCCGCTCCCTAGGGCGCGCGCGCGCCGGGTCTCTGCGATTTAAAGGGCCACTGCGCCGCTGATTGGCGCAGTGGTTCCAATTAGTGTGTTCACCTGTGCACTTCCCTATATCACCTCACTTCCCCTGCACTCCCTTGCCGGATCTTGTTGCCTTAGTGCCAGTGAAAGCGTTCCTTGTGTGTTCCTTGCCTGTGTTTCCAGACCTTCTGCCGTTGCCCCTGACTACGATCCTTGCTGCCTGCCCCGACCTTCTGCTACGTCCGACCTTGCTTTTGCCTACTCCCTTGTACCGCGCCTATCTTCAGCAGCCAGAGAGGTGAGCCGTTGCTAGTGGATACGACCTGGTCACTACCGCCGCAGCAAGACCATCCCGCTTTGCGGCGGGCTCTGGTGAAAACCAGTAGTGGCTTAGAACCGGTCCACTAGCACGGTCCACGCCAATCCCTCTCTGGCACAGAGGATCCACTACCTGCCAGCCGGCATCGTGACAACATCTAAACTATTCTTTGGTTATATTCTCACAATGTACAAGGTTAAAGAACGTAGCAAACAATTATAGCTTTTCTGTAATATTCGTCTGAGCATGTCCGGTGCCAGAGTGTAAAAATTGTTGACAGTGCTGCAATTTCAATAAAGCCCAGAATCCATATTCAATGATGAACTAGTGGCCAGGTATAATCTGCTGAGATTGTAAAGTAGCTCAGCTAGAGCTACAGAACAGTTCGAGGTTCCAGCTATTCCTGGTATTAAAGGGGTTCTCAACTGGAAAACATTTTGTTTTTCAACTGGTGCCAGAAGGTTAACCCGATTTAAAAATTACTCCTATTAAAAAATCCTTTCTGCCTGATCACAGAGCACTGTGGTCAGGCAGAAAGGAAATTAAAAAAGAAAAGAAATTCCTGTTAATCACACAGCAGCTGATAAGTACTGGAAGGATTAAAAAAAAAATTTAAAACAAGAAATACATGGTTTCACATTTACTTTTCAGTTTACTCCTGGTCATCCTACAAGTGTCACTTGCGGGAGAACTACAGGTCCCTGCAGAATCAGTTACAGTGCCTTGGAAGGACCCTACCTACCAGAACCGCAAATTCAACAATTCCATCCGTGAAAAGCACCACAAATCTCAGAATGGCAACAAGGCACGCAAGGGGTACGCTGCACTCTCACACTAAGGTCAGCTGTTTGTGTTTTGCCAACTTCACAAGCTCAGTAAAAAGCAGTTAACGGTAACCTTACGTTGGTGTGTTTATTGACTCATCGTGTCTGGCCCAGGAACACTGCTTCCCACCTTCGGACTGAGGCTTGGATAAACGGTGCCCTGGCGTTACAAAGTAATCAAGGTACGTCTTACTTACACCTTATTGGCCGCCACACTATATAGACAGGGCTGTGTCTTTCCAAAGCCTTTCCAATCACCTGAATTTACATTTAGGTGAGTCCAATCAAGGTGTAGAAACATATCAAAGATAATCAAGAAAAATAGAAGGAGCCAGAACTAAATTTTAAGTGTCATAGCAAAGGGTCTCAATACTTATAGCAAAATAAAAAGAGTGATATAGACCAGCTCACCCTTTCTGCGTAGACGGCACACACAGCAGCATCAACATGAGGTCAGCTAGGAAGCTCGGAAAGGCACAGGAGCTGGGTCTCCAGGTGACACAATTCCAAACGTAAAACAGGATATCCGGCTCCCAATGGAGTATGATAAAATCCAACTTTATTAGAAATCCATTAAAATGAGTGCAGCTAGGTGAAAAATAGAAAAAAAAATTAATAAAATATAAGGGGATAAAAACACAAACGAAACGCTGACGCGTTTCGACTTAACAGTAAGTCTTAGTCATGGCAAATTGCAGACACACACTGTCCGGTATATATATACATGGGTAAGAAACACATGACATGACATCACACGCTAACACGCCCTCCCAAAGAGGGGAGGGGGAGTAGGGGGAATGTCTGACCATATATAGCCTAACGCACCTGAATATTCAAAAAACAGCATATTATGTATATTATATATTATATATTGATCATGCCTTAGCAAAGAAAACTATAATAATAATAATAATAATAATAAAAAATCTAATTTACAACTACAAGCGCGAGTAAGAAATGGCATTGTATTCAGACACGCCCACCAAACCTAATCATATCGGTAGGTGGAAATGTATCAGAGGCGTGTCACTGGAACAAAACATACAACAAAAGAGAGAAACACAACAATATGGAAATGTTATAAGAAAAAATACAAGTATTTAGAGAGGCCAAATGTTAATAAATATAAGATAAATTGTTAAAGTGTGCCCTCCGGTCCCCGTCCCCGGACCGGAGCGTCCGCCCGCTCAGCCTTCTACCCCGGGTTCCCTTGTGTCGGGGACGCGGCTGCCGTGATGGCTGGCCCCCGTTTACGCGCCGCGTGCCAGCTCCACTCACCTGGCTCCCCGCTCCTTGCGCCGTCCTTCTCTGCCTCCCGGCACGCACGGCCCCACTCTCTAGGGCGCGCGCACTGCCTTCAGTAAATTTAAAGGGCCAGCGCACCGATAATTGGTGCACTGGTTCCTCACTTCCCCTGCCTTCCCTTTAAAAGGCACCTGCCCCTTCCTGCTCTTGCCGGATCTTTGTGCCCTAGTGCCTGAGAAAGCGTTCCTTTAGTGTGTATTGCCTTGCCTTTTGCCGAACCCGATGCTACCGCCTACTCGCTTGTGAACCCTTGCCGCCTGCCCTGACCTCTGCTACGTCCGACTACGCTCCTGCCTGCTCCCTGTGTACCACGCCATATCAGCTGCCTGAGAGGTTGAGTCGCTACTGGAGGATACGAACTGGTGGTTACCGCCGCAGCAAAACCATCCGCCTTGCGGCGGGCTCTGGTGAAAACCAGTAACCACTTAGAACCGGTCCTCTGGTACAACCCGCGCCATCACCTCTCAGGTCCAGAGGATCCACTACCAGTCCAGCCGGTACGTGACATAAATCATGTCTATAATTTAAACCATATGGATGGCGTGTTTCCAGATTTAAGATCCAAAAAGCCTCTTGTTTGAAAACCTGTTGGCCCCAATCTCCTCCCCGGACCTTCTCAATACCCAAAACCTTGCATTTGGGTATGTTGCCAGAGTGTCTCTCCACCACATGTCTGGAAAAACCTGATAGAGACCTGTTCACACTCTTCTCGGTATTGGGTATGTACATATGTTCCTGAATTCTAGATTTCAGTTTCCTGGTCGTGCAGCCTACATATTGCAGGCTGCACTCCAGGCAAATGATGGTGTAAATCACATGAGAAGACTGGCAATTAATGAGACTTTTGATGTTAAACTGTTGCCCAGATGCACAAGAGGAAAAAGTGGTGGAACTATGCATATATTTACAATTACTACATCTTGGACGGCCACATTTGTAACTGCCCTTGGCAGAAAGCCAGGTGTCATTACTGTTACCAGTATCACTGAATTTACTTGGTGATAACTGGCTTTGCAGTGTACGAGCTCTACGAAGGATAACTCAGAAACCCTCATCAAGTATACGGCTCATAATTTCATCTGACCTTAACAACGGTAAATGTCTGTAAACAATATTACGGATGTCATCAAATTGCTTAGAAAAATTAGTGGAAAAGGTAGGAACATTCTGAGTTTTTTTGTCTAGGTGTGATTTTGTATTAAGGTAGTATCCATTAGGCTTAGTATTAACAATGCCTTCTGCTCTGCCTAATATATGAGAATTGTAACCTCTCGCAGACAACCTTTGTCTAATGTCTTTGCAGGCTATACCATGCTATCTCTGTAGTTGCTTACCATCTTGATAAATACAGTACTTATCACAATGATCTGAAAGAATATATACTGCAGGTGTTCCATTTTTGTTACAAAATAATTTTTTTAGTTTCAGTGATGAGTACTTTTTACAGATTACGGGTTGCCCCATGGGGTCTAAGTTCTCCCCGTCACTGGCTAATCTATTTATGTCGTATTGGGAGGAGGTCGTCTTGTGCTCACCAGCCAATCCATTTTTCCATCTGATTGGCTGGTATGGTAGATATATAGACAACCTCCTTCTAATATGGAGGGGCACACATACTCAGGTGCATGATTTCATGTCTTATATCAATTCCAATGATCTATCATTATCCTTTACTATGTCACATGATGATAATGAAACCAATTTTCTGGATGTTACATTGTCCGGCGATGTCATAAATAACTGTGTGCACACAAGGCTATATCGAAAGCCTTGTGCGGGCAACAGTTTGCTCCATGCTTCCAGCTGTCATCCACAGCATGTTGTAAAAAATCTACCTCTCGTAGAGCTTGCTCTAATAATGTATCGTATGGTATAGCCTGCAAAGACATTAGACAAAGGTTGTCTGCTAGAGGTTACAATTCTCATAATATAGGCAGAGCAGAAGGCATTGTTAATGCTAAGCCTAATGGATACTACCTTAATACCAAATCACACCTAGACACAAAGACTCAGAATGTTCCTACCTTTTCCACAAATTTTTCTAAGCAATTTGATGACATCCGTAATAATATTTACGGACATTTACCGTTGTTAAGGTCAGATGAAATTATGAGCTGTATACTTGATGAGGGTTTCCGAGTTATCCCTCGTAGAGCTCGTACACTGCAAAGCCAGTTATCACCAAGTGAATTCAGTGATACTGGAACAGTAATGACACCTGGCTTTCTGCCAAGGGCAGTTACAAATGTGGCCGTCCAAGATGTGGTAATTGTAAATATATGCATAGTTCCACCACTTTTTCCTCTTGTGCATCTGGGCAACAGTTTAACATCAAAAGTCTCATTAATTGCCAGTCTTCCCATGTGATTTACACCATCATTTGCCTGGAGTGCAGCCTGCAATATGTAGGCTGCACGACCAGGAAACTGAAATCTAGAATTCAGGAACATATCCATTACCGAGAAGAGTGTGAACAGGTCTCTATCAGGTTTTTCCAGACATGTGGTGGAGAGACACTCTGGCAACATACCCAAATGCAAGGTTTTGGGTATTGAGAAGGTCTGTCCTCCCCGAAGAGGTGGAGATTGGGGCCAACAGGTTTTCAAACGAGAGGCTTTTTGGATACTAAATCTGGAAACATGCCATCCATATGGTTTAAATTATAGACATGATTTATCTTATATTTATTAACATTTGGCTTCTCTAAATACTTGTATTTTTGGCTAGCTTTCTGTGAACTTGAAGTTCCTGTTTTCAGTTTTCTTGTTTGCCTACAAATCCCATGATTCCATTTTCCTCCTTCCCACACATCAGCTACCCCACCCATTGAAACATAAATGAGCTGCAGACCTGTGGTCTTCAATCAGGGTGCCTACAGCTGTTGCATTAGTTGCAGATTGCTCTCTCCACCCATTGAAGCAGACAGGCTCCCTGTCATCAGCTGACTAGTGAGTCAGGTTTCGACCGCATTGCAAGCTGGGAAAAATCCGAGACAGCAGTCATTTTATATGCTGTTAAAAATAAATATTGGGGTGAAAATCACATAAGAATTGTGAGAAAACCGTCACACACAGGTAAAGACACTATATTATAAACTACACTAACTTTACAGACCCTGTAGCATAGTCAAATAAAAAAAATCCCGGAATACACCTTTAATGCCTTTCAAACAGCTCCCCCACCCAATCAGGAGGCAATACATGGGTGATCTCAAAGCCACTATAAAAGCCTATGCACATAGCTTCAGCAGTCATTTTAGAGAAAGCAGGAGGAACACTTAGCAGTGAACAACACAATTTGAAGCAGGACCACACATATTTAATAATTGTAGTAGAGCAGCACTACAGAGAACGTTCTACCTGTGTCAGTGTAAAATCTGTTTTCATTGGAAGTTAAAGAGGTTATCCAGCAGGAGGTGGATTTTTCATAATCTTTCTCATGTAACAGTGCATATACAAAAAACCTTTTACTTTCCTCCAGCGCTGCCTTCCGTGTAACGCTCTGGTCTCCGACTATGCTTCCCTTCAGCTCAGAAATCTTGACGCTCGGGCACAGAGTGTCATACTGTCATGGCAATGTCTTACCAGTAATGCAAGAAAATAATATAGCACCAACATCCTGCAGTTCTATCATCACTCACCAACTTTGAGGACCTCCATTCAGGCCAGATTACTTTTCTCCTTTTGGGAATCAACCTACAAAGTTATTCCAAAGTCTTCAGGAATTTAGCCATTTCACAATAATATCTACACTTCACTTAGTTTAAGTTTTTTTATACCATCTTCCATCATCTACCTCTGGTACTGTTTGTATAGCAACAGTTCAAAGTCTTAACCTTCAATACATGGAAGATGTTCAGTAAGAGCTACCCATTATGTTGTAAAACTCTTTGCATACCAGTGTCTTGGTTTACACTGCACTCACAGGTCTTCAACACACAATCAGCAAGGATGATATTAACATGTACCACCCTTGACAAATGTGTAGTGACACTAGGATACACTTTTTGATGCTGTTTTTGAAAACAGTTGGGTTTTGCTAATCCTAAATAAGCCCTTTTAGAGGGTATATGTGTATGGGATTTTGAAATAGACCACCCCTTTAGTGTCCATAGTGGTTATGACTGTCAACAATAGGGCTATATAATTTTTTTCAATTTAAATATATGCAAATGCAAACTGTGCTCTTTAAAATATTTTCAGCATTAATAGCCACTTATAAAAGTGATGTTTTGTTATGATGTTTCCACCTGTTCCAAGAAAACAAGTCAGCATTTTGTCTGCTTTGTATAATGTAAATGTTAGAGGTGCTGTATTTTTAGATGTGCATTAAGCGTTGACTAATTGGAGCCCAGTAAAGCATTGGAACAGTTTGGAGAGCCTTGTTGTCCATGGTCCTGATTCCCGTAATTTATAATGAGGCATTATGCAGCTCCCCAACTGCCGTGTAGACAACTTGTTATATAAACTGCTTTGAAAACAAAACCATTTTACACCCAGCTAATTAGATTTAACATTGAGAACTGTTAATTTAGTCACAAAGCTTATTTTATCACTTAGTGCATCTGCTTCAAAAGAACTTGGCTTATACCAGACAATACCAGAAACATAGCGGTTTATACAGGAAATTTTTAGATGTAAGAAATTTTTAATACAGTGCACAGTACTTGAATATTAAGGATCTGCGCAGATTTGAGGTGCAGACTTGATGCGTAGGATATGAGGCTGTATTCAGTAATTTAGTTTACATTGGAATCTGCAGCATAAAATCCTGTGCATCAAATCTGCACATCAAATCTGCGCAGAAAACTGTATGCGTGAATAGACCCTAAATATGTCTATGAAGTTGCAGCTTCTACTTACAAAACATTCTTGCTAGATAGATATACCATTATTGAGGAAATACAGCATATAGTGAGATGGCAAAGCTGAGTTTGTTATTTCTTATAGGCAGGGCTGCCATCAGAAATTTTGGGGCCCCTTACACAGCTCAAGGCCTAGGTCCCCCTTTCCACCACGTGGCCCGGCCCCCAAATCTGCCCCCAGGGCCTGTCCCTAAACTTATTTTATTTTCTAATTATATGTTTCTAATCAGATGAAAGCAGAGTGCAGTTCAGTAAGACATTGTGCTGCACAGAAATTTACTGCACCTCCCCCTGCTATATTTTTTAATACACCCTAATCTAGTTACTGTGAAACTTCCCTAAAAATTCAACAATAGTGCCACATACTGATCATACAGAGGTAGATACTAGCAAGGGCTCTGAAGGGATTATAAGGGATTACAGTTACATTTATTGACTCACAAGCTATGTCTTCTTTGATTAGAGGCCATTATGAAGACTCGTCTCCAAAGAACCTGCCAGACAAACTTTTGAGGCGCCTTTCTTCAGCACAATGCCCACTTCTTTACAGACTCCTCATGTGTCTGGCTGCACACATTAATAGTGCCAACATTGTGCCCCTCTGTGCCCCTATATATATATATATATGTATATATATATATATATATATATATATATATGTATACAAAAATACACACACACATTCAGATATCCCATATTGTATTCCTACTGCTACATTGCTTACAAGAATTGGGGGCGTGAGGATCTATAAATTATATACTACAGTATAGCACCAATCAAGCTATAAAACACAAGAGTAACACGGAAGCAATAACTACTGAAAATGTATATTTTATTAAGTCTTTACAAAATACAGGAAAATGAAAGAATTAAAAAACAATTGGTCAGAGGTCTGGCCATATGTATATGCTTAATTACATACTGTTATATAAACATGTAATGAGTAACTGATAGGGGAAGATCCACACTAATCACCATAACTGGCTAAACAATAACTGAGTCAGATCCACTAAGTATCTACAGGACCTCCTGGTCTCCTATAAAGTGCATCATTATAAGGTATCAATGAAGTGCAGTATTGGATTGCTTACCCATTCAGATGGCCACTACCTCCAGCCCCAATGTACGTTTCGTCACAAAGACTTTGTCATGGGAAATACTGTTTAAGTTCCCTGACTCTCCTTTTATCTGCTGCGGCCATCAGTGTTTGGTGTTCATTTGCCGCAGGAGCACCGCCAGCGGCACATGCGCCAGGGGTCCGGGAGGACTTCCGCCCTCTTCCCACGTTGCGTCACAGTGCCAATGCGCAGGCGCCGGAATACTAGTTTCCGGACATGCGCACCACACCTATTGACGCCCGCAGGAAGGGACGCGTCGCCCGGACAACCTGGCGCATACGCACAGAGCGCAACCGCTGCGAACAAAATCTCTAACTCCCCAACCTATCTCTTACCTTTAGTGTACCTGACTCAGAATTGCATTACATGTTATTTGCTGGATCAAATTGACATTCCTTATAGAGAAAGCATATTATTTAGAAATTAGACAGTTTATGCAAACTGATCCCTTCATAAATGTGAATAAAGTGCTAATTATGTAATTATATTAAAAACATGTCAATGTGACCTAGTGATATCAATAAAAAATTTAAAAAAATTGACAGTTGCTGCCATAAATATACAAGCAACAATACACACAAAAAATTGATGTTACCAAAGTATTACAATATAAAAACTCTGTGAAAAAATCAACACACCTGAAAATAATGAATGTGCTAAAAAAAAAAGCTAAGTGAGATATAATAAAGTGTATATATAATACATAGATTAGCTAGCATAGATTATTCTACAATAACAATTAGTGACTATTACAAGTGAATACTATGTGCCAAATCGTGAAAGGTTTAAAACTACAGAAGAGAAAAATGATGCATTAAAAGGTTGAAATATTTTCTATCGTAAATATTTATAAATTTTTAAAGCATCATATTAGTCCAGATGTTAGTCCAGTATTATATGCCTTTTTAAGATTTTCTTTAGGGAGATTCCTTTTGTTGGCGTATTTGTCCACAGCATCGGGAAAGAATATGTGTTACATACGTATTAAGAACATGGCTAAAAAAAACAGGAGAAAAGGGAAAAGTGTTAAAATACGAATAAAGTGCTCTAATTTACAAAAATGGTACGAAACTTAGCTGTTCATTTAAGCACAATGGTGCCCTCATGCCTAACGTCACGATCCATCTAGTTTCTTTTTGGGCTAAGATTTTCTTTAGATCACCCCCTCTAATGCCGATTTTAAGTTTTTCAATTCCTTAAATTTTTAAGTGTTTTGGATCACTCTGATGAAACTTTTTAAAGTGCCTTGGTAGTGCCTTTAAAGTTGTTGGATCATCCTCTTCTCTAGCCGCTAATATATCCTTAACATGCTCCCTGACACATGTAATGCAATCCTGAGTCAAATACACTAAGGGTAAGAGATAGGTTAGGGAGTTAGAGATTTTGTTCGCAGCGGTTGCGCACTGTGCGACGCGTCCCTTCATGCGTGCATCAATAGGTGTGGTGCGCATGTCCGGAAACTAGTATTCTGGCACCTCCACATTGGCACTGTGACGCAATGTGGGAAGAGGGCGGAAGTCCTCCCGTCCTCCCGGATCCCCGACAAACACTGATGGCCACAGCAGATAAAAGGAGAGTCAGAAAACTTAAACACTATTTCCCTTGACAAAGTCTTTGTGACGAAACGTGCGTTTGGGCTGGAGGTCGTGGACATCTGAATGGGTAAGCAATCCAATACTGCACTTCATTGATACCTTATAATGATGCACTTTATAGGAGACCAGGAGGTCATGTAGATACTTAGTGGATCTGACTCAGTTATTGTTTAGCCAGTTATGGTGATTAGTATGGATCTTCCCCTATCACTTACTCATTACATGTTTATATAGCAGTATGTAATTAAGCATATACATATGGCCAGACCTCTGACCAATTGTTTTTAAATTCTTTCGTTTTCCAGTATTTTGTAAAGACTTAATAAAATATACATTTTCAGTAGTCATTGCTCCTGTGTTTCTCTTGTGTTCTATACCCTGTATATATATGTACACCCTTCTTTGCCCCCTATATATTTAAAGACCCCCCTTTTTCCCCTTATATTGTTAATGACCCCCTTGGTGCCCCATACATATTTGTAAATCCCCCTCCCTTCTGTGCCCCCCTATATATTTAATGACCTTGTCTTGGTGCCCCCATATATATATATTTAATGGCCCCCTCTTGGTGCCCCCATATATATATATATATATATATATATATATATATATATATATATATAGGACCCCCCCCTCTTGGGGCCCCCATGTATATATTTAATGAATCCCTCTCGGTGCCCGCATAATATATTTAATTACCCGCTCTTGGTTCCCCCATAAATATTTATTGAACCCCCTACCCTCTGTGCCCCCATATACTGCTGTAGGCCCTCCTCATACATACTGCCTCCCGCCATATATAGGATGCGGCTGCAGGCAGTATGTCTGTGTATCGGCCAGTTTCCGGGGTCCAATCACTCCTTCTCTAGTCTGGGGTCAGGATCAACTGCTATGGCCTATGGGTCATAGCCAGGGGCGGACTGACAACACTTGGGGCCCCCTGACCAAAAAAAAGGCAAGGGCCCCTGCTAGGCTCTGCAGCTCATCAATCTTCTGCCACGCCCCTATTCCACCCAAATCCCACACACAATAAACTAAAATGTATATATATGTAATAAACACTTCAACGTAGGTAAATTTCCATGACCAATAATACTGGTATACAAGGAGTAAACATATACCACCACACAATAACTGGATAATACCACCATACTGTACTGAATAAAACCACTATACACAGACCAGTATACTATAAAGGATCTGTCCAGAGCAGCATATGTTTGCTATGGGGATTTTCTCCTGCTCTGGACAGTTCCAAAAATGGAAAGCAGAAGTCCGCAGAGAGCACTGTGGTCGTGACCTCAGAGAAATACAAAAAGAAAAGCACCATGTGATATGTCATGTGATTGTTACCCAGGAGGTACCAGTGACCAGGGTGATCCCAAGAGTGACCTATGGGCTCCCTGCTAGTCTCCCCCAAATAAGCCCTGGGTGGAGCTAGCTTCACTCTCTTTGAGCTCTGCTCTTCTGCTAAGCTGAGGTCCAGTGCAGTTGTGTCTAGTGTGTGTGTCCAGACTTATGGAGGCATTCAATTGTTCAGTCCTACTACAAGTCCCAGCAAGCCCTTAAGGTCTCTGCGTCACTTTTCACCTCCTTAGGCCCTGGCTGAACTGTATAGACTTTACCAACTTTCTACCCTCAGTAAAGCTACCGTTGTCCGTAACTTGGCATCAGAGTCTTTATTGCCCGTGCCTAGCCCAGGATCCAGCTGTATACCTTTGGGTGGTTATAGGCTAAACCATGCCCTGGTGTCACGAATACAAAGGGTTAATGCCATCTGCCCCCAGAGTAACAACATCTGCACTGCACCACACACCCCGCCACCACAATTATATTATTGTGGTGAGCTTGTGGGGATGTAGGGTAGATAGGGTGTAGCTGTGCAGTGATGAAAGGGTGCTTGATTATCCCTTAACTGTCGTGATGCCAGGGTGTGGGTTCTTCCTCTGTATATATATATATATATATATATATCCTTGTATAGAGTAGAAAAGGAAAAGATGCAGGCACTGCACGCTTCTTAACAGTCTTGATCTGGGAGTGCAGACGGCAAGAATACCAGCTTAACGGGTGGTGCTCATTCGTGAAATATCGCAGTTTTCTAATACAGTTCAATAGAAAGAGGAACAAAGGCACTCACCCAGCGCTGTAGATATACATCTTCTTTAATTCATGTAATACATGTTACATCAGGATAGCGGTGGCAGCCGCGACGAGCACAAGATGCCAGTGTGTAAGATAGCTGGTGACAGCTGTTTCCTTCCCACAGGAACTTCAACAGACCATTTCCCCTGACCGGTGGACTCCTCTTTTAAGTACACTCCCTTTCTAGTGACATGGAACACAGGTTAGTGGAAATTAGCGTACAAGTAGAAAGAAGTGTAATACAAATGTTCAAATATAATTGCAAAAACTGGTACATATAATGGGTGCTAGTGAGCTTATATAAAATCTTATATTCTACTTGACAAAATCTTATACTTCATGCAATGTTATTTTATTTTATAAAAATACTCCCATATCTATTCGGTCATTGAGGCTTATTTTTTCATGTGCTTGCGTACGGAGTATCCATCTTGCCTTGAGTTCATGTAGTCTCTTGACATTGTCATATCCTTCTATGAGTTCTAGTTTTTGTATGCCTGTGAATTTTAGTTTTGTTGTATCGTCATTATGTATAGTGTTAATATGTTCTATTAGACGTGGTGACCCTTTTCTTGTGCTGATGGATTTGACATGCTCTCGGAACCTAATGTTTACTGGTTTAATGGTGCTTTTTGCACTCACAGATGATTGCATTAACAATATATTTAGTTCTGCAACACATAGGTTCTCTAATTTCTCTTGTAATGCCACCCATATTTACCTGTTTCCCCGTAAGGTATTGTGCACACCAGTTACAGTGTCCGCACTTGCGGTTCCCTCCTATTTGCATTTTTTTAACCAATTTTCGGATTTCTCACTTTATCAGTGGTAAAGCGGCTTCTTACTAGTAAATCTTTCAGATCTTTTGTGCGTTTAAATGTGACTATTGGTTTTTGCAACCTTATGTTACCTATTGTCGGGTCTCTTTCTATTAATCCCCAATGGATATGGATCGATTTTTTAATAGTATCTGCCAGAGGACTGAATTTAAATGAAAAGGAGAAGCGGACAATTTCAGTTTCAGGAGTTTTATACTTAGTATGTTTTCTGTGACTTTTTTCAGAAGTGTTTTTCGATCAAATTTTCTTGTCTTTTGTAGGTCTTTTTGTAATACCTCTATAGGATATCCCCTGTCTCGCAGCCGCATAGACAGGGCTTGAGCTTGGACCTCAAAGCTTTCATTTGTGCTATTTATACATTTTAGGCGTAAGAATTGGCCATAGGGGATTGCGGTTTTTGTATATATTGTTTATGCGATCATCTGTGAGTGCAAAAAGTTCTACATAGGAAGCACCATTAAACCAGTAAACGTTAGGTTCCGAGAGCATGTCAAATCCATCAGCACAAGAAAAGGGTCACCACGTCTAATAGAACATATTAACACGATACATAATGGCGATACAACAAAACTAAAATTCACAGGCATACAAAAACTAGAACTCATAGAAGGATATGACAATGTCAAGAGACTACATGAACTCGAGGCAAGATGGATACTCCGTACGCAAGCACATGAAAAAATAGGCCTCAATGACCGAATAGATATGGGAGTATTTTTATAAAATAAAATAAAATAACATTGCATGAAGTATAAGATTTTGTCAAGTAGAATATAAGATTTTATATAAGCTCACTAGCACCCATTATATGTACCAGTTTTTGCAATTATATCTGAACATTTGTATTACACTTCTTTCTACTTGTACACTAATTTCCACTCACCTGTGTTCCACGTCACTAGAAGGGGAGTGTACTTAAAAGTGAAGTGCACAGGTCAGGGGAAATGGTCTGTTGAAGTTCCTGTGGGAAGGAAACAGCTGTCACCAGCTATCTTACACACTGGCATCTTGCGCTCGTCGCGGCTGCCACCGCTATCCTGATGTAACATGAATTACATGAATAAAAGAACAATTAGCTAGGAGATAGACCGTAGGAGTAGGAGATGTCGGCGCTGGATGAAGAAGCCAGGAGAGGTAGTAGCATAAAATCAAGGTAGATTTATTGGATGCAACGCGTTTCGCTGCGCATGCGCAGCTTCCTCAGGCATGACAAGATTGGGCTCTCATGGGGTATAAATACCTTCATGCGTTAACCCTTTATATTACATAAAAAAAATTGTATATACAAAAGGTATAAGTAAAACATGAACTTTACATAAAATACATGTCGCTCTCAACATCATATAACATACATATAACATACAACAATCTAAAAGTCAGTATAATATACCAATTATATCAAAAACACTAGAGGATATGTTATATATAAAGAGGTCACTTCGTTAAGGGTTAATATCCTCCAAGAACACAGGCCGCGTACACGCTTCACTAATCCAGAGTCCTGAATCTCGGGGCGAAGCCGCAGAATGTGAAGGGGGAATATAAAAAGAAGCAACCATTCAATCTGTAGACACCAAATAACTCACGATCTGTTGTCACCAAATAACTCACAAGTTGTCAGGTCAGATTCACACAGCGCCAACCGCAACAGAGGTGCCGAGCCTCCAACATCAAAGACGCACGGACCACGGTCCTTCATAGAGCAAGGACGCGACGTGCAAATACTGACCGACAAGATGCAAGTATTGGAAAGCAAATTAATTATCCTAATTCGTCTGCAACCACGCTGGGGTCATGAAACGAAGCACCAAGTGGATCGCAAAAGAGTGAATAACAATGTCGCGATCACAGGGCGCGCCGGGACGAGACCGCAGCATGTGTATACAGACAGAATAATATATATATATATATATATATATATACAGAAACAGAAGAATGCACCAGCACACTGCCAGCACAAAGATATAGGTGAAACATGAATATGCAGTTAAAACATGGAGAGCTATACAGCTATGGTGTAATAGATGCAAATGTGAAACTATGAAATAGTGAGGCACTTGGCTCGCAAATTTGTCTCCGCCGGCGGTCAAATAGCTTGGACCGTCCCACCGCAATAAGGTGGCCTCATTGGGACGGACCCTACACTGTGAATATGCCTCTGTGTGAACAGTTCAGTAAGCATGGCAGGGTCTGGAACATCCAAGACACCTTATATACACACCTGATAGAGGTGGGTGGGTGCAAGGCCAATATGGAGGTAGCCACTCCCCCGTATGTGTAATACAGACAAAGAATAAGTCAGCCAGCACTTTAGTTGATACCAAACTATTATATGGACCTGGCCTACAGCTGCACGCTACTAGGCTAGATATACAGCAACAGAAGAATGCAGCAGCACACTGCCAGCACAAAGATATAGGTGAAACATGCATATGCAGTTAAAACATGGAGAGCTATACAGCTATGGTGTAATAGATGCAAATGTGAAACTATGAAATAGTGAGGCACTTAGCTCGCAAATTTGTCTCTGCCGTCGGTCAAATAGCTTGGACCGTCCCACCGCAATAAGGTGGCCTCATTGGGACGGACCCTACACTGTGAATATGCCTCTGTGTGAACAGTTCAGTAAGCATGGCAGGGTCTGGAACATCCAAGACACCTTATATACACACCTGATAGAGGTGGGTGGGGTGCAAGGCCAACATGGAGGTAGCCACTCCCCCGTATGTGCAATACAGACAATATATACATATATATATATATATATATATATATATATATATATATATATACATATATATATACGCATACAATAAATAGATGTGTATACAGAACAAATATATATATATAAAAATATACTATGCATGATTTTGTTTTTACATATGGCTTGGTGGATTACAACTAATATAAGGCAAATACAGAAACATGTGTATATGGTATGAACAAACACAGATGGAACAGGTTTTTCCCTATTTCACTGTCTCTATACATTCATTGAATCCATATGGTGTTAAAGTTTGGAGCTTATGAATCCAAAAGGATTCTCTATTAATTAATTGTTGGTATCTATTGGGTGTATTTAATGGAATGGATTCTAAAATAATAAATGTTAATGATTCTGTATTTTTATGGTGAATAGTGAGAAAGTGAGGTGACAAACTGTGAAGTAAAAATCCATGGGTTATGTTCCATTGGTGTTTGTTCATTCTGGCCCGGACAGTTTGAATAGTACGGCCAATATATTGCATATTGCAACCACAAGAAATTAAATCGATTGCAAAATCCGTATAACAACTAAGGCAGCCCTTTACTTTAAAAATAGAATGTGTCTGATATGATGTAAAAACATCAGTTTTATTGATCCAGTGATAACATAAGCATCGGTTTTTGTTGCACAGGAAACATTCAGATTAACATGTTATAGTGTTTTTAGTAGTGGGCTCTTCTGTAAATTTACTGGGAGCCAGAAGATTACTCAAATTTTTAGAACGTCTATATGTCACATTTGGAGTTTTGGGAACTAATTGTTTCAAAATGGGATCACTTTTTATTATTGACCAATTTTTTTAAGTATTTTTTTTATGTTTGGAGCTTCTATATTATAATTTGTGGTAAAATCAAATCTAAAATGATTTTCTGCTTGATCATGATGTGTCTATCAAACTGTAGAAAACTATTCACATCTACAGATTTGAAAAAAGTTTTAGTTGTTAATGAGCCACTAGGTGTTTTAGAAATATCTAAATCTAAAAATTGGGTGGAAAAAATTGGAAAAATGCATAGTGAATTGAAGACCCCAAGTATTGGAGTTCAGTTTTTCTACAAATAATGAAGCTTCTTGTTGGGACCCTGACCACAAAATAAACAAATCATCTATGAAGTGACGGAAAAAAGAACAAACTTAAAATACAGGGACTGTGCCATAACTAGGGACTCGAATTGCCCCATGAACAAATTTGCATAACTAGGGGCGAATCGAGTCCCCATGGCACAGCCCCTGTTCTGACGATGAATAACTTTGTTAAAATCAAATACATTATTAATAAGTATGAATTCCATAGATTCCAATACAAATTTAAGTCTATTTAAGTCTGAATCATTGTAAAGGAATGTACCCACCCCTGGAACACCAAGATCAGTGGAGATGTTAGAATAGAGGGAGCATACGTCCAATGTCAAGAAACTAAAAGTGGGGGGTAAAGATAAATTGTGAAATTTCTGAATCAACTGAGCAGAATCTCAAATTTAATACATATGGTTGTAAAAATATATCTATAAAATGGGACAAATTAGTAGTACCAATACCAATACCAATAATAGGTCTACAGGGGGGTTCAAATAAATCTTTATGAAGTTTGGGCAAATAATAAAATGTGGGTAGGGTATAGTTCTTGATATTAAGGAACGCATGTTCCCTCTTATCCAATAGATGTTTCTCCACTGCTTTGTTGATCAGGCTACAATAATTTTTAAAGATCTCCGGAGATGGATCTTTAGATAAAACCGTATAATATGTATTATCCGCTAAGATACGTAATGCTTCTTTTTTATATTCACAATGATCTAAAATAGCTCCCCCTCCCCCCTTCTCGGCAGGTCGTACAATAATGGTTTTATTATTTTGGATGGATTTCATAGCGCTCCTTTCGGCTCCAGTAAGGTTGTCTATGTCTTTGATTATCATGGACTCCTCACATAAAGTAGAGAAATCCCTCATGACCATGTTGTAAAAGTTTTCAAGATGTCCTCCTCTATTGTGTGTAGGGTAAAAAGAGGAAAAAGGTTTAACTGATACATGACGTGTAGGAATAGAATCTGCATTGGAGGGAGAGGTGGAAATATCAACTGGGATTATTATGGACTCTTCATAAGACTTAATATTTCTATTTTGAATGAAAAAATGTCGACTTAGTGTTAACTTGCGCATAAAGCTATTCAGATCTATGAACAATTGAAAGTCATCTGGACGTGTAACCGGGCAAAAAGTAAGACCTTTTGTTAAAAGATTAGTTTAATTTTCAGAAAGAATGTGTTTAGAAAGATTAAATATTTTTACTTTTTCTTTTTCTGTTCCTAGTGATATTGTGGGAGGGTTAGTGATGTTTCCTTTAAATTAAAGAAGATATATATCTACAGTGCTTGGTGAGTGCCTTTGTTCCTCTTTCTATTTAACTATATATATATATATATATATATATATATATATATATATATATATATATATATCCTACCACCACCCGTCCCAGGATTGATAGGGAGGAATAAAGGATTGTCCACAACCGGAAGTTTAGTAAACTGGAAATAACTTTACTGCAACGTTTATGCAGGTCAACAGGAGTAACAGTCTTTACAGAGGACCGGACTTAAGGTTCCTCACAGTTGGTTGGGACCTTGTAGGGAATATAAGCTCTGAGGCTTGCTTTACTCTGTTCCACTGAATTTAGGGCTTAGTTTAGGTTCAGTAGTCAGGTAGATTTAGGATTGAGTTTAGTTGAACTCACGGTTTTATATTCGGCTGAAGTTAGCAGGCTTCAGGCCTAAATCCTCTTGCAGAATTGTACAGAGTGATGCTTTCTCTAGAGATGATCAGGAGCAAGAGAGTGATGATTGGGTAACAGCGCCCTGATATGGCAAGGGGCAGGCTCATAGCTTATTGGTTCCACCAACTGTCAGTCCTTTCACAAAGCATTGTGGTACATCATGTGACCCATTCACGTGACCTGGAAGATCCTTAAGCTTAAACTAACCATAGACTTATTAGTCATGTTACCTAAGGTCCTGGAAGTACTATACATATCTATAAATGATATACATATTATACACACCAAGGTTACAAGGGGTTATCGAACTAGGAGGATCCAACCGGTACGCAGGAACTCTGACTTTGGGGACTTAGCACACAAGGTACGGTACAAGGTACGGTACCGGGACACCACAAACCCCCTTACTTGAAATAAATCGACCTAAACGACTGTCCCCTAAGGCAGAGGGACGAAGTACTGAAAGTTATGAAACAGTCCTGGGCATAATTTCAAATGTCCTTTTGTCAGGCTGTATTAATACACAATAAGAGAGTCTTTGCGCATGAAAATGTCCTTGCAAACTCTGAATAAACGTAGTATTATTTTTCATTTTTATACCAACAAAATTACTTAACTTTAATGTACAGACATAAGTACTGGTAAACTCACGAACAAAAAAGTTATTGTCCATGAATTTAGGAACAGGATGACATTATTATGCAAGAAATACATCCTAGTATCTATTTACTTTATTTTTCCTTTCCTTTTCTTTCTCTGACTGACTAGAACTGTTATAAGTATGTACGACAGACTGAGAGTTACTACATACTAATAAATTAGAAATCTCACATTATATTTTTCATTTATACCACATGAGTTACCTATTACATACACTGATAATGTACTGGCCTGCCTGAGGCTGTTTAACCAATACCTGGCTACTAGGGTCCATTGGTTACACGCACTTATCCCTAGAACTCTTTTTAGATAAACCTTACCTAGGTCACCTTTATTGAATATGTATGTACACTTAGGCTTACAGGGGCCCCTTCTGGCCAGGAAGAGCATCCTGAACACGTAGAGAGAACAGAGAACAAATTAGTGTACAAACAGTGGTATGGACTGGGTAATGACATGTGACAGTCCCTGAAGTTTTTTCTTTTTAAGTTGTTTAGAGTGTGAGATATGAGTTTTGCGTACTGCAATGAGCATGAGGTAGGTACACTAAAGAAGTGAAGTTATGTACTATGTGTACATGAAATTAATTGGAAGTCAGTTTTGATATCTGAGGGGTAGATTACACTGAGTAGGTGTTAGCGATGAGTGACAATAAGATTACTCTCAGTGGAGCTGAGAGAGTCACCTGAACACAGCTACTACAACACCTTTACAATTTTGTGTAAACGTGTACAGAGTTGAATTCCCTGTACACCAACCATTTACATTGGTTTAACCTTTGGACATACATTTATTAGCAAGTACAACAATTTCCAGGTGCATTCACCTGATAGAAGTGCAAATGAGAAAATAATATATTACTTTTGTGTTATGTACATGCAAACAGACGCACAAGGATCGACAGTCGACCTGTGTTAGGAGTCCAACAAAACACGGCTACCACATTTAGCCAGGCACACATTTACGAATCTCCTAATGACCAGGAGTCTCTTGGCCGGGGCCAGGCACAAACTTGGTGGTTGCAGAAATAACTGGAACTGTCTTAGCATAGTCCTGCTAGGTGCTTCCTTAAACATTGCAGTCTGTTGGGGTAAAGTTGGACAACAACAACGAGAGAAAAAACATAATCAAGGCAGGCTTCACATAAACCCCCTCCTGATAAGCCCTCCCCTATTGGCAACACTCTTGCGCCTCTGGGAGTCAGGATGAGCTGAAGACCCCTTGACAGGGTTAATGGTGGTGTCCCACGCAACATTAGACAGAGTAGATTGGGACACCGTGGGGTTTACATTCACCATGAAATTGATGGCTGCTGTTCCCGTTGGTGCCGGTTGGTCCGGCCAAACCTCCTCAGTAGGAGGAGGCCTGGGTACATTACAAGGCATGGAGACATCCGGGTGCTGTGGGAAGAAATATTTCTTGTTGGAGGCAATAGGGATGGACCTCTTCGGCCTCAGTCCATGTGGATCCGCCTCCCAGTCATCCGAGGGAAAATACTTGAAGGGGATCTGCATGTGGTTCTTTGGCCTCGTGATCGCTGAAGCCCACTCACCCCTTAAACTCTGGACCGGAGTATATTCAACGATCTCTCCAACTTCCAGGGAGTGGTATTTTTTGTGTAGATACTCCCTTTGGATAGCCCGTCTGTTCACCAGGATGGTACTCCCCGTCCTGCAATCAAGAAGAGTACCGTATCCCCTGGCCTTGCCAAATTTGGCCACTGTCGCGCGGAGGAGCTCTAAAGGTGTTTCCCCTTCTCGGGGGAAGTCCCACATACGAATGTAGAAGGCCTCCAGGTCCTTGGTGTTTTGCTGTTGACGGACCCTCTCTTCATAAGGCAGATGGACAGATTTAGGAGCATAGAGTGCCCTATGTCGAGCTTGGAGTTGTTCCATCAGTTTAGCCATCTCGGCCTCCCTGCGGGCCCTCTCCCTTTGTGCTGTAGGGACTGGTGAGAGTAGCTTCCCGGGTTCAGGGAGGACAGTCTTGTGCATGAACTCGATCAACCCTAGTTCATCCCCAAATACCCACTTAGGCAGAGGGGGTGAGCGCGGTCGTGCACTCGGCAGGGTTACTTGGGACAGGGGTACTTCTGGCTCTGGGCTGGAGGAGGATGAAAATGCGGCTTTCGCCAGGGTACTCACGGACGACTCCTCCGTTGGGATCTCGGCCCAGAACCCCCATGTCCGGTGGTGAGGGGACAGTCTCACCGGTGATGCCGCTCCGGATGTCCCTGGAGATTCCCCCAGAGGTGTTGCCGGCCAGTCGTCGTCATTGAGCAGCGGGGGCAGGTCGCAGGCCACCTCCGTGTTCAGCGACAACTGCTGCAGACGGTCGGCTAGTTCTTGGAACAGTTGGGCTGCGAGCGCCACAACTTTCCGCTGCTCCGGTGCCATCTTGGTACTTTCACCACGTGGAACACTGCTCTTCGCCATGTCTGTATTCTCCTCTTCCTCGTGCAGACTGAAGAGGTCGCTGTGCAGTGCTCCTTTTAACATGGGCTTCTCCAAAATGGCTGCCGACCGGAAGGAATGTCATTGGTGCAGCCCCGACTTCCGGTCCCCCGACAAACAACAGCAGTGACTTTAAGTCCCCTTTTGGCTGCGACACATGTACTTGGTAGCCACGCCCAGGGGTGGAACGTGGCGCAGCGCAGGCTTTCTTTGCACGCTTCTCTAGCAAGCAGTTAACCCCTGCAGTACTCTGTGGCCCAGAGGATCGTAGTATGGCTTCACTATGCACTTTACACATCTTCGCAGCAAATACATTTTCGCCTCCCCCCTTACTTTTCGTGCACACTTCCCGCACACCGTACCATAAGCACAGTCCCGTACACTTGAATGCGATTCACAGTACATAATGCAGTTCTTTACATGGGGGGAGTACTCTGTTAATTGTGGCAACAGCTGTAGGCACACACCCGTATCCTGTTCGAAAGACGCCAAAAAGCTATGTGGTGAGCTTGTGTGGATGTAGGGTAGATAGGGTGTAGCTGTGCAGTGATGAAAGGGTGCTTGATTAATCCTTAACTGTCGTGACACCAGGGTGCGGGTTCTTCCTCTGTATATATATATATCCTACCGCCACCCGTCCCAGGAACGATAGGGAGGAATAAAGGATTGTCCACAACCGGAGATTTAGTAAACTGGAAATAACTTTACTGCAACGTTTATGCAGGTAAACAGGAGTAACAGTCTTTACAGAGGACTGGACTTAAGGTTCCTCACAGTTGGTTGGAACCTTGTAAGGAATATAAGCTCTGAGGCTTGCTTTACACTGTTCCACTGAATTTAGGGTTTGTTCAGTAGTCACGTAGATTTAGGATTGAGTTTAGTTGAACTCACGGTTTTATATTCGGCTGAAGTTAGCAGGCTTCAGGCCTAAGTCCTCTTGCAGAATTGTACAGAGTGATGCTTTCTCTAGAGATGATCAGGAGCAAGAAAGCGATGATTGGGTAACAACGCCCTTATATGGCAAGGGGCAGGCTCATAGCTTATTGGTTTCACCAACTGTCAGTCTTTTCACAAAGCATTGTGGTACATCATGTGACCCACTCACGTGACCTGGAAGGTCCTTAAGCTTAACCTAACCATAGACTTATTAGTCATGTTACCTAAGGTCCTGGAAGTACTATACATATCTATAAATTATATACATATTATACACACCAAACATATAAAATTAAAGAAGGAAGAGGTGACAAGGGGTTATTCCACTAGGAGGATCCTACCGGTACGCAGGATTTCTGACTTTGGGGGCTTAGCACACAAGGTACGGTACAAGGTATGGTACCGGGATACCATATTATTTATATATGTAAATAGGTTTTTCTGTGTTACTGTACCCTGTAAGAGTGAGCAGTGAACCCCATGAGATCTTGCCTGCCAATTGGAGCCCCTAAATTCTCATCCTATATAGTGTAGTGGGGGGAGGAGTTACCCAGAGTTCATCTCCAGTTACTGCTGAGCACAGTTTGGTTCAGGTGTGTGTGCTTTGTGCTCTGAGGAGAGGCCTAGCTCAAATCTACTCTCCCTCTAGTCATTCTGTAAGGATTACTCGCACGGTGGAAGTTCATGCCTCGGCAGAGAAGGCATCAGTACCTTGACAGAACCCTACCTACCAGGATTCATCTACCCGTCTCACAAGTCAGTATTAATCTGTTTAGTGAAAGCACCACAAGTCTCAGAAAGGCAACAGGGCTCCCAAAGGGTTATGTTGCACTCTCTCACCCAAAGCCAGCTGTATGTGTAATATCTTCTGCACCCAGCTCAGTAAATACAGTTATCCGTACCATAACCTGACATTGGTGGGTTCATTTACTCCCCGTGTCTGGCCCAGGAGAAGCTGTCACCAACCTCGGACCGTGTATAGAATAATGGTGCCCTGGCATCACAAAGTGATCGGGTATTTCTACTAACAACCCCGTGGCACCACGTATGCTTTACACTGGATTAGGGTGGGTGCACTGGCACATGCAACAGCAGTAGTCAGATTTTACTGTCCAGTATTTGTTATGCTCCACTTCTTGGATTTCTCTTCTCCAGCTAAAATAATAATTTCTATCTGGCAGGCACAGTCTGTCTCCACTTACTGATGGATGCATTTTGCTTTGTGACTTTTATACTCTGAAGCTACAATTATACATACTAATTGCTTCCTGATTCTGTGTCGATCGCACCATCTTTGTAAGTGTCCTCTAGGTTTAATATGGATGCAGGTCCAGACAAGCCATTATTAAGGAAATAAATAGCAGTCTTAAATGCAATTCATGTCTGTTAAATATCATATTTTAGGCTATTATCCATATGTTAATAATCTCTAGTAAATTCTAATTTAGCTAACTTTGGCATTAGTTAAATATTTTACAAATGGCATTGGTGAACTCCTGAGAGGATTCTAATATTGGATTAATCGAGATATATCCTATAATACATAATGGGGGAGATTTATCAAAACCAGTACAGAGGAAAAGTTGTGCAACCAATCAGATCACTTCTTTCATTTTTAAAAGGGCCTGTGCAAAATTAAAGAAGCAATCTGATTGGTTGCTATGGGCAGCTGGGCAACTTGTTCTCTGCACAGGTTTTGATAAATGTCCCCCTATACATAGAGACACATGTCTGCACTGGAGCTGTATACATGAATACATAGCATATCTCTAATAAAGGTACTTTTCACAGTTGTTGTTTTTTAAATCTAGTTGGTGTACTAGATGTGTAAAGTTGCTTCATTTTTATTGTAGATCCATTGGAACCATAAAAAATGGGCTACAGGCTGCTACATATCTTTTAACCCCTTAACGACGCAGGACGTATATTTACGTCCTGCGCCGGCTCCCGCGATTTGAAGCGGGATTGCGCCGCGATCCCGCATCATATCGCGTCGGTCCCGGCGCTCATCAACGGCCGGGACCCGCGGCTAATACCACACATCACCGATCGTGGCGATGTGCGGTATTAACCCTTTAGAAGCGACGATCAAAGCTGACCGCCGCTTCTAAAGTGAAAGTGAAAGTGACCCGGCTGCTCAGTCAGGCTGTTCAGGACCGCCGCGGTGAAATCGCGGCGTCCCCAACAGCTGACAGGACACCAGGAGGGCCCCTACCTGCCTCCTCGGTGTCCGATCGGCGAATGACTGCTCCGTGCCTGAGATCCAGGCAGGAGCAGTCAAGCGCCGATAACACTGATCACAGGCGTGTTAATACACGCCTGTGATCTGTGAAAAAGATCTGTGTTTGTGCAGTGTTATAGGTCCCTATGGGTGTATATTTATATATATATATATATATATATATATATATATATATATATATATGTCAGTGCAGGGGACCATAGAAGAGCGGCCGGCCGCATCTATACATTATACAGGACAATCGCAGCTGGTTTCAGGAGTGACACCCACTGTGATCTGTCCTTAACTGCAGGTACTACAGCTCCCAGCATGGAGCAGAGTGTGCTCCATGTTGTGAGCAGTAGTACCTGCAGTTAATAACCAATCACAGCGGGTGTCACTCCTGATCGTCCGCTGTGATCGATTCTATACAGCGCTTGCATCTTTGTACTATACTCTGGCCGGCCAGTGATGTGAATATATCCTGCTAAGAGTGGGGAATGGCTGCCACCATCCGGCCATTCCCCACTCTGAGCGGAAAATATGAATCAGTGATGTGAATTTCTATTCACATCACTGGCCGGCCGGAGTACAGAGCAGAGATGTGGTGCGCTGTATAGAGCCGCTCTTCATCTCTGCACTAGATAGGATGATTGCATCGGGTGTCAGTAATGACACCCGGGGCGATCTGTCTATTAGTACAGGCACTTCTATTCCCATCATGGAACAGTCCATTTCATGCTGGGAGTAGTAGTATTAACTAAAAAAAAATTCTAAATAAAGAAAAAAAGGGGGAAAAAGTTAAAAACACACATAGTTTATTAAACACATTATCAAATAAAAAGTTTTCCAAAATTATTATAATTTTTTTTTTACATTTAAATGGCCCCTTTCTACATTTTTATTATTGTTGGCTACATTTTTAGTTCCCTGCCCGCCCACCAAAATTAATCCCTGTTTAAAAATGTATTACAAATTTGTTATTAAATAAATACAGATTTCGTTAAATAAATTTTTTTCCATCCCAACTGCATCCTTTTTTATTATTATAATTTTTTTTTTTTTTTTGGTACCCAACAAATTTTGAAAAAAAATGCCAAAGGGTCCAAAAAGGCAATTTCTACTCAAAGGCAAAAACGCCAGATGCAGGAAATTGCACTGCCATTTTTTCTGATGTTTTTTTTTCTGGCGTTTATTTCTGGCGTTTTTTTCACACACACAAAAAAAAAACTCAGTATAAAAAAACAAGTGGAAACTTAGCCTTGCAGTTCCTTGCTCAATGCCACTGGTCTTCAGTATATGCAAATGTGTAGCTTGGTACTTGGTACATGGTGACATCCAAAGACTGGAGGCACACAGCAGTAAGATTTTTAACAGTGTTAGCCTCACTACAAGGCTGTACCAACAGGTTAGTGCAGTGATGCAAATGACAGATTCCCTTTAATGTGTGAACTAGACATGTGCAATTCAGTTCGGCACGAATGTCTAATTTACCGAATTTTAACGTTTTCGGGCATTCAGACTGATCCGAATGCACGAAAACATAAATTGAACATTCCCGAATAGCCACGATAATACAAATAGCAAAATAATGAATGAATTTGCGTAATGGAACGTAAAGAATTCATTCTAATAAAAAAAATATATAAAAAAGATACAGTAGTGATGGAAAAAATTGTATCTAATGAAATGTATCTTTTTTATTAAGAAATGTTTATTAATTTTTAAACAGGGATCAATTTATGTGAGCGGGTAAAGCACTAAAAATGTAGCCGACAATAATAAAAATGGAGTGTGTGCGTGTTTTTCACTTTTTTTAAACATTTTTTAGGTAGTACTACTACTCCCAGCATGGAACACACTGTTCCATGATGGGAGTAGTAGTTACCTGTACTAATTGACAGATCGCCGGGGTCCCTTGCGATCCTCTTTTATAATGTATAGATGCGGCGGCAGCTTTTCTATGGTCTCCTGCACTCACGTATATATACACATATTTATATTTCCCGCAGAGCTGTGATTGGCCAGATGGTTCCAGCCAATCACAGCTCTCTGTGAGAAATAGGAATATGTGTTTATATACGGCCCTGCAGGGGACCATAGGAGAGCGGCTGCAGCATCCATACATTATACAGGAGGATCACAGCGGGTGTCAGGAGTGATACCCGCAGTGATCTTTCCTTTACTACAAGTACTACTACTCCCAACATGGAGTACACTCTTCTCCATGCTGGGATCTGTAGTACCTGCATTAACCCCTTAAGGACCAGGGGTTTTTCCGTTTTTGCATTTTCGTTTTTTGCTCCTTGCCTTTAAAAAATCATAACTCTTTCAATTTTGCACCTAAAAATCCATATGATGGCTTATTTTTTGTGCCACCAATTCTACTTTGTAATGACGACAGTCATTTTGCCCAAAAATCTACGGTGAAACGGAAAAAAATCATTGTGCGACAAAATTGAAAAAAACACGCCTTTTGTAACTTTTGGGGGCTCCCGCTTCTACGTAGTAAATTTTTCGGTAAAAATGACATCTTATCTTTATTCTGTAGGTCCATACGATTAAAATGATACCCCACTTTTATATGTTTGATTTTTTCGTACTTCTGGAAAAAATCATAACTACATGCAGGAAAATTAATACGTTTAAAATTGTCATTTCTGACCCCTATAACTTTTTATTTTTCCGTGTATGGGGCGGTATGAGGGCTAATTTTTTGCACCTTGATCTGAAGTTTTTAACGGTACCATTTTTGCATTGATAGGACTTATTGATCGCTTTTTATTCATTTTTAAATGATATAAAAAGTGACCAAAAATGCACTATTTTGGACTTTGGAATTTTTTTTACGCGTACGCCATTGACCGAGCGGTTTAATTAATGATATATTTTTATAATTCGGACATTTCCGCAGGCGGTGATACCATATATGTTTATTTTTATTTTTATTTACACTGTGTTTTTTTATGGGAAAAGGGGGGTGATTAAAACTTTTTATAGGGGAGGGGTTAAATGATATTTATTCACTTTTTTTTCACTTTTTTTTTGCAGTGTTATAGTTCCCATAGGGACCTATAACACTGCATACACTGATCTTTATCATTGATCACTGGTTTCTCATAGGAAACCAGTGATCGATGATTCTGCCGCTTGACTGCTCATGCCTGGATCTTAGGCACTGAGCAGTCATTCGGCAATTGGACAGCGAGGAGGCAGGTAGGGGCCCTCCCGCTGTCCTGTAAGCTGTTCAGGATGCCGCGATTTTGCCGCGGCTATCCTAAACAGCCCACTGAGTTAACCGGCAGCTTTTACTTTCACTTTTAGCAAAAGGGTTAATAGCGCGCGGCGCCGCGATTGGCGCTGCGCGCTATTAGCGGCGGGTCCTGGCTTCACTATGACGCCGGGCCCGGCG
This sequence comes from Hyla sarda, assembly GCF_029499605.1. Lineage (NCBI taxonomy): Eukaryota > Metazoa > Chordata > Amphibia > Anura > Hylidae > Hyla > Hyla sarda. The sequence continues at coordinate 257,633,561 of NC_079190.1, forward strand.
TGATATGATGCAGGGTTACCGTGTAACCCCGCGTTATATAACGGGAGCAGGACCAAGGACGTACCTGTCTGTCCTTGGTCCTTAAGGGGTTAATAGACAGATTGCAGCGGGTGTCAGAAGTTACACTCACTGTGATATGACTATTAATGCAGGTACTACAGCTCCCAGCATGCAGCAGAGTGTGCTCCATGTTGGGAGTATTAGTACCTGCAGTAAGGGACAGATCCCAGGGATGTCACTTCTCCTGACACCCGCTGCGATCCTCCTGAATGTCGGGATCAGCTGTTCTCAGGGCTACAGAGTCGGGAGAACAGCTGACGCTGAGCTGTAGGTATACATCGTATATCTACTGCCCAGCAAGAACTTACAGTGAGCCTGCAATGTGTATACAGTATACACATTGCTGGCTCACTTAACCCCTTGCTGAGCTGTGCGCTATGCGCAAGCCCAGCAAGGAAAGAGGTAACTTACACTGCTGGACAGTGTAGGTTAACCCTTTTGGCGGTATACACTATATACAGCTATCTATAGATAGCTGTATATAGATAGTGTATACAGAAGACAAATTCCGCTTACTTCCCTCGAGTACCGGGCAGGTTCGTGTAGCTCCGCCCCCTAGTGATGACGTAGTTAGGGGGCGGAGCTACATAAGGGAACAAGGCTAGTTAATCTGAAGCTCTGTTCACATTGTCCGTTTTGTATAATCTGAACAGACCCTTCTGGCAGTGTCTACCCAGACAGGGAGACTCCAACTGTTGTTAAACTACAACTCCCAGCATGGCCAGACAGCCAAAGGCATACTGGGAGTTGTAGTTTTGCACCAATTGGTGGCTCCCTGTTTCGGTAGACATTGCATCATGGGTGCTTTCCACAGCGGACAGCGCCAAAAATGTCATAACCAATTTTTTGTGTTTGTTTTCTTCTCGTTTCAGATCCGTGTATGCAGAGGATTACTGTGGATTCGATGGATTATGGCGGATTATTATTTTTTCTTTTAATAAAATGGTTAACGAGGGCTGTGGGGGAGTGTTTTTTAAAATAAAATAATTTTTCCAATGTGTTGTGTTTTTTTTTATTGAATTTTCAGGCTTAGTAGTGGAAGCTGTCTAATGGAATCCATTATTAACCCCTTAAGGACACATGATGTACTGGAACGTCATGTGTCCGCTCCCGATTTATAACGCGGGTCGGGCCCGGCCTCTTAGAGGCCGGGACCCGTGGCTAATAGCGAACGGCATTGATCGTGGTGCCGCACGCTATTAACCCTTTAGACGCGGCGTTCAAAGTTGAACGCCGCGTCTAAAGTGAAAGTGAAAGTATGCCAGTTAGCTCAGTGGGCTGTTCAGGATAGCCGCGGCATCCCGAACAGCTTACAGGACAGCAGGAGGGTCCCTTCCTGCCTCCTCGCTGTCCAATCGCCGAATGACTGCTCAGTGCCTGAGATCCAGGCATGAGCAGTCAAGCGGCAGAATCATCGATCACTGGTTTCTTATGAGAAACCAGTGATCAATGTGAAAGATCAGTGTGTGCAGTGTTATAGGTCCCTATGGGACCTATAACACTGCAAAAAAAAAGTGGAAAAAAAAAAGTGAATACAGATCATTTAACCCCTCCCCTATTAAAAGTTTGAATCACCCCCCTTTTCCCATAAAAAAAACACAGTGTAAATAAAAATAAACATATTTGGTATCGCCGCATGCGGAAATGGCCGAATTATAAAAATATATAGTTAATTAAACCGCACGGTTAATGGCGTATGCGCAAAAAAAATTCCAGTGCATTTTTGGTCACTTTTTATATCATGAAAAAATGAATAAAAAGCGATCACTAAGTCCCATCAATGCAAAAAATGAGCTCTCATACCGCCCCATACGCGGAAAAATAAAAAAGTTATAGGGGTCAGAAATGACAATTTTAAACGTATTAATTTTCCTGCATGTAGTTATGATTTTTTCCAGAAGTACGACAAAATCAAAACTATATAAGTAGGGTATCATTTTAATTGTATGAACCTACAGAATAAAGATAAGGTGTCCTTTTTACCGAAAAATGCACTACGTAGAAACGAAAGCCCGCAAAAGTGACAAAATTGCGTTTTTTTTCAATTTTGTCTCACAATGATTATTTTTTCCATTTCACCGTAGATTCTTGGGCAAAATGACTGACGTCATTACAAAGTAGAATTGGTGGCGCAAAAAATAAGCCCTCATATGGATTTTTAGGTGCAAAATTGAAAGAGTTATGATTTTTTAAAGGCAAGGAGCAAAAAAACGAAAATGCAAAAACGGAAAAACCTCCGGTCCTTAAGGGGTTAAGCTGGGGCTTAGCGTTAGCCCGAAAAACAGCCAGCGCTTACCCCCAATTATTACCCCGGTACCCACCACCACAGGGGTGCTGGGAAGAGCCAATACCTACAGGCCCGGGGCATCAAAAATGGCGCTCCTGTGCCTAGGCGGTAACAGGCTGGCGTTATTTAGGCTGGGGAGGGCCAGTAACAATGGTCCTCACCCACCCTGGTAACATCAGGCTGTTGCTGCTTTGTGGTATCTGGCTGATACTGAATATACAGGGAACCCTATGCGTTTTTTTTTTTTCATAAATTAAAAAAAAAAAACGCATAGAGCTCCCCGTATTTTTATTCACAGCCAGATGCCAACCAAGCAGCAACAGCCTGACGTTACCAGGATGGGCGAGCACCATTGTTACTGGCCCTCCCCATCCTAAATAACGCCAGCCTGTTACCACCTAGGCCCAGGAGCGCCATTTTGACGCTCCGGGCCTGTTGGTACCGGCTCTTCCCGGCACCGCTGTGGCAGTGGGTACCGGGGTAATAATTGGGGGTTAGCGCCAGCTGTTTTGGGGGCTAACGCTAAGCCCCGGCTTAGTAATGGATTCCGTCTTTTAGACAGCCTCCATTACTAAGCCTGAAAATTCAATAAAAAAAAAAACACAACACATTGGAAAAATTATTTTATTTAAAAAAAACACTCCTCCACAGCCCTCGTTAACCATTTTATTACAATACAAAAAATCTAGTTAATCCGTCGTAATCCATCGAATCTGCCGTAATCCTCTGCATACACGGATCTGAAACGAGAAGAAGAAAAAAAAACACACAAAAAATGGGTTAGGAAATTTTTTGCGCTCTCCACAGGGGAGAGCGTCCATAATGCATTGTCTACCTAAACAGGAAGCTTCCAATTAGTGCAAAACTACAACTTCCAGCATGCCCAGACAGCCTTTGGCTTTCTGGGCATGCTGGGAGTTGTAGTTTAGCAACATCCAAAACGGACAATGTTAACAGAGCTTCAGACTTACCAGCCTGGATCCCGTCTGTAGCTCCGCCCCCTACTGACTTCATATCTAGGGGCAGAGCTACACGGACCCGGCGGATTCAGGAACGAGGGTGGTAAGGGGATCTCCTCTTCTGTATACACTATATTCAGCTATCTATAGATAGCTGTATATACTGTATACCGCCCAAAGAGGCTATAGGAGCAGGGAGTCCTGTCAGTACAGTGACAGGATTCCTGGCTCCTGTATAGTATACACGGGTACACTATGCCCCCTGTATACTATATGGCCGGGGGAGGTGAGTAGGGATGCTATCCATCATTCCTCAACTCCTTACACTCTGTGGACCGGGCGCTCAGCATCCGACCCACAGAGTGGTACCTGAAGATAGTGAGAAAACTGCTACAGGGGACAAAACAACACACCAGGGAAAACGCCAGAAAAGTTGACAAAATGCAGGAAAAACCTGTGTCAGTTTTTCTGGTGTTTTTGCTGGCTTTTTTTTTTTAGGTGTTAAAAAAAAACAAGTGGAAACCTAGCCTAAAGGTGTCACTGATACCTACTCTTGTTAAAGAGGAGCATTGTACTGCAATGTGTGATGCACACCAACAACTGCATGTAGTGGCCCACCCTCTCCTCCACATGATTGTGCAATGTGGATCTCTTTTTTTTTTTTTTTTACAGAAGTAATAGTGACTGGGTATGTGCCTGATCTTTTTCCTGGGCTTGTATAAGAGGAACAGCTTCCTTTGAGAAAGACATTGTGAGCTCACGGGGAACACAGATTGCACCACTTCAGCCATGTGACAGATCATGAACTACTACCCTCATCATATCAATCCACTATAATCTTAATACACTATAAGCCATTTCTTTATGTCACATACAGTACAAGTCCCCTAGAACATCACACATGCATTCCTCCTTCATTGTCCTATTCTTACATGGCATTGACACCATTTTACCAGGTTCAGGCAAAGTGAACCTGCCAAAGTTTGTCTTCACGCCGAACTAAACTTTTTTCAAACTTTGGATCAAACTTGGGTTTGCTGGATTTGTTACACTCAATTTGAGTTTTGACTTAAGACACCAGGTCTTAAATCAAATCTAGAGTTGAGCATACTGAATTACAATAGAACATTAACCCAAATTTCTATGTAATCCTGGTATGCTTCCATTATGGTGGAGTTTTGCCACCCAGGTCACAAATGTCTTTAGTTTGTTTCCCATTTTATGCCATAGTAATAACCATTGGACTTGTGCCACCCTTGTTTACTGGCAATGCAGTTCCTCTGGAGACTAACTACACAGGTACCTAGTAGCAACAGTGTTATTTTACTTAAATCTAAATATATTCTATTTAAATTCCTTAGATGAGCATATGCTTGTACATAGAGCTCAGAGCAGCTGCCATAGGAGGGCACTATTTATATATAAATGGATCACATATCATGATATCTTTACTACTTCATAATCTATGTCCATGACAATGGACCACACAGAAATAAGCCTTTTTTCAGCCGCATAACTGATTTATTGGTCATACCCATAAAGTTATCTTAGTTTTGCATGACTTTACTGTATATCAGAATTATAACTGACCAAAAACGTGAAGTGTTTAAAACTTGAAAATATAGTATAGTTCCATTTAGTCATCTGAGCTAAGTGCCTGGAGTATTCTTGTATTAAATATGCCATCCAGTGCTGACATAAAACAGGGTTATTGCTGTTCTCCAAATGAATGTAGGTTCTATTACATTTCCTAATGGGCCACTAAACTTGAAGTGTCAGTTGATTGAATAATAAATTGGATTTTGTAACATTTACAAATATATACTGTATATATAAAAGTCCCTATACTGTAATGCAATTTCCCAAGGCATGCATATAAATAATTTGCCTGTTTGGCCTATTTGCAGGATGATCATTCTGTCAATTCTGGGCAGAACTCTTTAGAGACTCCCACAATTCAATCTAGTGCCAGTCATTTATAATAAATAATTATTCAGTATTCTCTCAGTTCTTCCATAGTCATTCAAGTCTTTCTAACTTCACATTTATCTGTCATCTATCTGTCTATCTCCTTTTATCTGTGCATTTTGTGGTTGACAGTGCCAGTCTGCCAGGGTTCCAGCATTGGTTGTGGACCCCTGCAGGGAAGCCTAGAGATGCCATGACCATGAGACACTCTCCCCAGCAAATTAACAAGACTTCTAGGCCATCTGGTGCACAATGAATTCAGGGGCATATTGTGTGGGTCAACCAGAACATGTTGAGAGCATCTGTTTTTGCATCTATTTTGTCAGTGCAAAAAGTTTTAATTGGAAGTTAAGTGTACCAGGTTTTTTGAGGTACAAAAAAGTAGTTCATAAAGGGTTTTGTGTCACTTTTGTGTACTTCCTAGGAGACCAATCCTATTGCTACTCCCCAAAATGGAATAATTTTTCTTCTTCTTCCATTTACAGGCACAAAAATATGTTGCTACTTCCACAAAGAAATCCCCAACAATATATGTATTCAGACCGTTTATTCGGTACTTTGTTGAAATATCTATGGCAGCGATTACAGCCTCTAGTCAAGAAATGTTCAGGGCTCTGGCTGGGCTAGTCAAGAACATTCACAGAGTTGTCCTTAAGCCACTCCTCTGTTGTCTTGGCTGCTTAAAGGTGAACCTTCAGCCCACCTTTCAGCTTTCCCTTAAAGGGGTATTCTAGGATTTTTATTTTATTTGACTATGCTACAGGGACTGTAAAGTTAGTGTAGTTCATTATATAGTGTCTGTACCTGGGTGTGATGGTTTTCTCATAATTCTTATGTGATTTTCACCAAATATTTATTTTTAACAGCATACAAAATGACTGCTGTCCACATTTTTGGGTGGAGGGATCGCTTGGTGGGAGAGAGATCAACCTGCAACTTAATGCAACAGCTATAGGCACCCTGATTGAAAACCACAGGTCTTTTGAATGGATGCAGCTCATTTATGTTTCAATGGGTGGGGTGGCTGATGTGTGGGAGGGAGGAAAATGGAATTATGGGATTTGTAGGCAAAGAATCAAACTCAAGCAGGAAATACCAATTCACAAAAAGCTAGCCACAGTGTTATGGTAATCTCACAACATAGCCATTTAGCCCCAAGACAAGCGCAGATCCTTCCTAAGCCTGTCCATTACTGTCTGGCAGGTACGTACTAAAATCACCTAATGCTGGATAACCCCTTTAACTCTGGCCCGTCTCCCTTTTGAAGCCGTGGAGGGGGAAAGGAAGAAAAAAAAACAGCATGATGCTTACTACCACCACTGTAGGGATGGTATTGAAGCAGGTGATTAGCAGTATGCTTAACATTTTAATATTGAATAGATATGTGCAATTCGTTTAGTCACAAATGCATATTCGTAGGAATTTTACCAAATTTGTATGTTCAGATCGATCCCAATGTACGAAATAAAATTTTCAAATATTTCCGAAAAAAAACAATAATCCAAACAATGCACTGCCAAAACCTGAAATCGAACTAACAAATGCATTTGTTAAATGTGTATCGGCAGTAATGAATTCATTTGATTTATTTCATTGGTCCTTTTTTACAAGAGGATCGTTAACCTCTACAGGACCCATGACGTACATGAAGTGGCCCCGTGTCATAGTGGGTCGGGCCCGGCCGGGACCCGTGGATAATAGCGCGCAGCACCGATTGCGGTGCTGCACGCTATTAACCCTTTAGACGCAGCGTTCAAAGTTTATCGCTGCGTCTAAAGTGAAACTAAAATGTTGCCGGTTAGCTCAGGGAGCGAAATCGCGGCATCCCGAACAGCTTACAAGACAGCCGGAGGGTCCCTACCTGCCTCCTCGCTGTCCAATCGCCGAATAACTGCTCAGTGCCTGAGATCCAGGCATGAGCAGTCAAGCGGCAGAATCATTGATCAATGGTTTCCTATGAGAAACCAGTGATCAATGTTAAAGATCAGTGTGTGCAGTGTTATAGCCCCCTATGGGAGCTATAACACTGCAAAAAAAAAAGTGAAAAAAAAATTGAAGAAAGATCATTTAACCCCTTCCCTAATAAACGTTTGAATCACCCCCCTTTTCCCATTTAAAAAAAACCCAGTGTAAATAAAAATAAACATATGTTGTATCGCAACATGCGGAAATGTCCAACTCATAAAAATATATCATTAATCAAGCCGCACGGTTAATGGCGTACGCGCAAGAAAATTCCAAAGTCCAAAATAGTGCATTTTTTTGGTCACTTTTTATATCATGAAAAAATTAATAAAAATCGATCAAAAAGTCTGATCAATAAAAAAAATGGTACCGCTAAAAACGTCAGATCACGGCATAAAAAATGAGCTATAGGGGTCAAAATCAAACCTACATAAGTAGAGTATCATTTTAATTGTATGGACCTACAGAATAAAGAGAAGGTGTCATTTTTACCGAAAAATGTACTGTGTAGAAACGGAAGCCCCCAAAAGTTACAAAATTGCGTTTTTATTTTTTATTTTGTCTCACAGTGATTTTTTTTCCTGTTTCGCCATAGATTTTTGGGTAAAATTACTGATGTCATTACAAAGTAGAATTGGTGGCGCAAAAAATAAGCCATCATATGGATTTTTAGGTACAAAATTGAAAAAGTTATGATTTTTTAAATGTAAGGAGGAAAAAACTAAAATGCAAAAACGGAAAAACCCCAGGTCCTTAAGGGGTTAAAGTTTGTTGAAAAGGTCTGGCCTTGCCTATCTGCTTATTCACTTTGGTCGTTTCCGTTATTAGTTAGAAATAACAAATCTATCCGAATAACAAATTTGTCTGAATAAGTAATAAAACACAAATAATGAATAGATCCGAAAAATTTTCCAACTGTGTTTGAAGACAGAATGAAACAAACTATTCCATCCCGAATATTGAACAGATCCGAATTTTTTTTTATCGGAGAATAAACGTAACGAAACAAGTCTAATATTGAGGCTAGAAAGGTGCTTCTTTGCAAACTCTAGGGAGACTTCCATGTGTCTTTAACCCCTTTAGGACTGAGCCCTTTTTCGCAATTCTGACCACATCACTTTACGAATTAATAACTCTAAAATGCTTTTACCGAATATTCTGATTCTGAGATAGTTTTTTCGTGACATATTTTACTTTATTTTGGTGGTAAATTTTTGTCGTTACTTGCATCCTTTTTTTGGTAAAAAATCCCCAAATTTCATGAAAATTTAACATTTTTCTAACTTTGAAGCTCTCTACTTGTAAGGAAAATGGATATTCCAAATACATTTTATTTTTATTCACAAATACAATATGTCCACTTTATTTTGGCATCATAAAATGGACATATTTTTAGTTTTTGAGGGCTTCAAAGTAGAGCAGCAATTTTCAAAAATTTTATGAAAACTGCAAAATCTGACGGGACAGATGTTACAGAACTACAACTCCCAGCATGCCTGGGCAGTCTAAGCATGCTGAGAGTTGTAGTTTGGCAACATGTGGAGGGCTACCGTTTGGACACTACTGTAACACTGTTCTCCAAACTGTTTGGCACCCACTAGGAAGGGCAGCAGTAAATATTGCTTACTGCCCCTTCCTTCCCCCCCCCCCACCATCGTTTCCCTACTTGCACCGTGATCTCCACTGTCTCCAGCGACGATCGGCGGTCCCCACGGCATCTTGTCCTCAGGTACCGGCCTCCATCTTCTCCCCTCGTTCTGCCCGTCATCCAGGGGTGGGCAGAACGAAGGTTTGCCATTGCAACCCACTGTCCTGCGCTGTCATTGGTCAGAATCAGTTCTGACCAATAGCAGGGGATTGGAGGAGATTGCAGCATTGCGACCTCGCTCCTATCCCTCACTGACACTGACAGCTCCGATCATCCGTATTTTCTAGGTGATCAGGTCACCAGAGACCCGATCAGCCCAGAATAGCAGTAAATCGCATGTCTGAATCGCCAACATGGACCCCCCTCGGCGATGTGCCGGGATGCCTTCTGAATGATTCCAGCAGGCATCCCGGTCCGGTCCCCAACCGGCTAGCGGCGGGGACCGGATCTCCCATGAGCGTATGCATACGCCCTACATCCTTAAGGACTCGGGATGCAGGGCGTATGCATACACCCTACGTCCTGAAGAGGTTAAAGGGGTACTCCGGTGGAAAACTTTTTTTTTTTTATCAACTGGTGCCAGAAAATTAAACAGATTTGTAAATTACTTCCATTAAAAAAGTCTTAATCCTTCCAGTACTTATCAGCTGCTGAATACTACAGAGGAAATTCTTTTCTTTTTGGAACACAGACCTCTCTGCTGACATCACGAGCACAGTGCTCTCTGTTGACATCTCTGTCTATTTTAAAAACTGTCCAGAGTAGGAGAAAATCCCCATAGCAAACACATGCTGCTCTGGACAGTTTCTAAAATGGACAGAGATGTCAGCAGAGAGCTCTGTGTTCCAAAAATAAAATTATTTCCTCTGTAGTATTCAGCAGCTAATAAGTACTGGAAGGATTAAGATTTTTTTTATAGAAGTAATTTACTAATCTGTTTACCTTTCTGGCACCAGTTGATTTAAACCCATAAATCCCAGATTGTGGGGCGCTACATTAATGGTTGACCTTCTGGAGTTTTCAGCATATAGTATCTTTCGAAGTCATCCAGAGTGACCATGCAGTTCATTGTCATCCCTCCTACCAAGGCCCTTCTCTCTCGATTAGTTAGTTAGGTGGTGCGGCAAGCTTAAGGGAGAGTCCTGGGTGTTCCAAACATCTTTCATTTAAAAATTATGGAGGCTGTTGGGAATTTTCAGTACAGCAGAATTCTACAGGCATTTCTTTCTCCCTCATGATTGTTTTTTTCTCTGATATGTATTGTAAGCTGTGAGACCTTATATAGACAGGGCTGTGTCTTTCCATATGATGTCCAATCATCCAAATTTACCACAGGTGATGGCAATTAAGGTGTAGGAAAATATGGGAGGCCCTAGAGCCCCAGATCTGGTCATGCTAAATGTAACTTTTTTCTTTTGCAAAAAACTCTAAATTTCTGTTTTCAGTTTTGTCAGTATGGGGAATTGAGTGCAGAATAAGGAGAGAAAACTTGATTTGACTGCTCCTGTCATGGCTTTTGATTATAACAGGACCCACTGTGTATTATATAAAATCATGTTGTTGGTGTTTACATTAGGCTATTACACATTCATTGGTGTTAGGGGACAGCAAGTGCCAGATAGGGGAGTGGAGGGGGGGGGGGGACTGAATCTTTAAACGAGGTTAAGAAAAGCCTAGCTTTAAATCTGCTGTTCATTATTTACAATCAGTTTCTACTTTCAAACTTAAGTAGAAAAGAGTTGTACTTCATGTTGGGTAACTGTAGCTTTGCAGATATTGACAGGTAATTTAACATCATCATAAAAATATTTTAATAGCAATTTTATAAGATTGCAGGCAAAGTTTTGTATTCAAGCCATTCAGTCACCTAAGTATACCTTCAACCATTAAACATAATTTACAAGCAGAAAATCTCCGGAAAACTCAGCGGACCTTGTTTATTACATTAAGGGTAGTATCACATGTGGCGCATCCGAAGCGTATTTGAGGCTGCGGATGAGCCGACAACAGTCACAAGAGCGAATTTCAGTCCTGTGTGACCATACCCTTACATGGCAGAAAATAAGCATAACATAAACTTCACAGCATGCAATCCACAGTTTATTCTGCATGCAGGGTCATCCTTTATCTGCTCTGGTAAAATGAAACCTCAGCTGTGACTGGTGCCTTGTGATACTTTTGATAAATGTCCCCAAAAAATAAGACTTATAAGTATGAACCACACTAAAAAGGATCCATAAGTTGAGTTTCCACCACCTAGTTAACAATAAACTGTAGGATATATAATAGTGTCTTTCAAGGGGTATAACAATTAAAGTTTTTTTTTTTTTTTTAATCAACTGGTGCCAGAAAGTTAAACAGATTTGTAAATTGCTTCTAATAAAAAAATATCAATCCTTCCAGTACTTATTAGCTGCTGAATACTACAGAGGAAATTATTTTCCTTTTGGAACACAGAGCTCTCTGATGGCATCACGAGCACAGTGCTCTCTGCTGACATCTCTTACATTAGCAGCTAATAAGTACTGGAAAGATTAAGATTTTTTTATAGAAGTCATTTACAAATCTGTTTAACTTTCTGGCACCAGTTGATTTAAAAAAAAAAAAGTTTTCCAATGGAGTACCCCTTTAAGTTAAAACTACACTTCAGATTGCTATGGCTGTAAAATATCATCATACTCACCTTGCCCCAGTCTATTGCCCCAACCCACTGAAGTTTACCTGAAGAGGCACTCTCCTTGTTTGAATACCTCCTTCAGGAAATTTTCTGCACAAATATGAACCCATATAAGTGTATTTTCATGCGGTGGAATATCCGTGTGCAATTCCGCCGGAATATTCCACACAGAGATTCCACTGCAGCAGAGTTTTAATGATTTCAATTGGATTCTGCTGCACTGTGCACTCCGTGGAAACATCTGCCGCAGAAATCTCGATTCTGCCACCTACAGAATAATTAGACATGTCTATTCTTTCATTGGATTTATCTTGGAAATGCATTACCGTCTATAAGATGGCGCATTTTCACGAGGTCTTAGTGCCTGCCAGAACCCTTAGGTTTTGTTTACAGGGTGGAATTTCTCCGTTTCTGCTCAGATTCCTTTTTGCCAAGCTGGCAGCAGATTTTTTTTTGCAGTTTTGCAGATTCCATGCAGAATTTGTGCTGAAATTATGCAGAATTTCCAACACGCAGATTCCGTAAGCAATGGGACTCACCACAATGTTAATTTCATGTAGCAGAATTTCCTAGCTGAATATTTCCTCTGGATTCTGCATGGAAATTCTCTTGTGTGAACATAGCCTGAGGTTGTGTTCACACGATGGAATTTCTGTGTGGAATTCCGTACGGAGATTGTGCAGCAGCAGAGTCCCATTGATTTCAATGGGATTATGTGGCGCTATTCACATAGTAGAATTTCCATGCCAGAAACATCTAGCATAGAAATTCAAATTCCATTATCTGGAGAAAGAATAGACATGTCTATTCTTTCTGCAGACTCCACACGGAAATGCATTGCCGTCAATGAGATGGCACATCTCCCAGCGGTTCTTGGAATATTTTCTGCTGTCAGGGGAATGTCTGCACAATGATGACAAAAAAGTAATCATCCCCATAAAAGTAATGACATTCCTACATCGAATAGGACCACCAGAGTCTTCTAGCCCCAAAACAGCTATTATGTAAAGGTTGGTATAGGCCCTGGAGTAAAACTCTGGTTTCATTCTGACTTTGTCTGCAATATGAATAGCCTGTATGTGTTTTTTTTTGTTTTGCCATTTAGAAAGCGAGTTGTAATCCTACTATTTCTGTCATTTTGTTAGTTGATAAAAATACCACTGAGGTCCCGTACAGTACATGACCTCATCAGTTGATTCAGCAATGTTCTATATAGAGTAACATTTTATAGAGCTAACTGCCTGAGCAATGGGCTATGCTCTGCCGCTTAAAGGTGGTAAACTCAATATAAAGTAGCATTTATCAAACCACTAAGCAACTGCAGTGATAAAAAGCAATCCAGTTGCACAATTCTGATATTTTGTTTTCTTTGAAAAGTTTCAACGTCTATATTTCCCTTGTGCTTTTTCATTCTCTATAACAATTAAACAGAACACAGTAATACTGTGAGGATACCTCCTTAGCATAGACAACCCACTAAAACCATGTTTCCCAACCAGGGTACCACCGGATGTTGCAAATCTACAACTCCCAGCATGTGCCTTCGCCAGTCCGGGCATGCTGGGAATTGTAGTTTTGCAGCAGATGGAGCTGCCCTGTTTTGGGATGCTGCACTATTTATTTCAGTACACTAGTTGTCAGAGGTAGACATGGAATAAAACTAAGGCTGCATTTACACCACGTTAATGCTATACAGTTCCCGTATACGGTTTCAAGTTAAAAACTGTACGGAACTGTATAGAAAACCGTATGCATTGACTTAACTTTGTAAACCGTATGTGAAATGCATAATCGGGTTTAGTCCGTTTTGCATCTGAAATGGTTTTGTCCGTTTTTTTTACCCGCACCCAAAACTGTAGTCTACCACGGTTTTTGGTCCAGGTGAAAAACCGTATTAAACCGTATACTTTTTTTTAAAAACATGGGAGTCAAGGGGAACCAAACAGAACCGTATGTGCATACGGTTCCATCCAGTTTTCACCATATGGTTTTTGACTTTGCACAGTTTTTTTTATTGGAATTTCAATCAAACAAGTGAAACTTTATTCAAAATGGAATGAAAAGTTTTTCAAACCATATACGGTTTTTAATATACAGTTTGAAATTTGTACACACGTTTTGATACAGCTTAGTCAGGTTTTGAGAAATCCGTTTTTCATCAAAAACCTGATACGGGAACTGTATTGCAAAAACGTGGTGTGCATGCACCCTAATTCTCAGTCTACACTGAGCAAACTTTCTTATCCCCCTACTGATCCAGAAGATTGAAATGTCAACCGCTCTTTCTATGCAAATGTGGTGAGAGTGTGAAGAGGGCAGATGGAATTACCCTAGGGGCAGATGGCATTAACCCCTTGTGTTCGTGATGCCAGGGCATGGTTTATCCTCTACACCACCCGAAGGAATACCGCTGGATCCTGAGCTAGGCACGGGGGCAAATAATGACTCTGACGCCAAGTTACGGAACAACGGCAGCTTTACTGAGTCACACAGATGTAACAGTCTATACAGCTTGGCTAGGCCCATGGAGATGACCAATGATTTCAGAGACCTTAGGGCTTGCTGGGACTTATAGTGGACTTGGACAATTTGTATGCAGGCTGACATGAGACTGCCTTGACTATGGCAGACTATGACTGACATCACCCCTTCTGTATCTTACCAAGCTTTGACTTGACCTGTGGGTCAATGGACTTGAGAATCCGTGGCTGCTTGACTGACTTTAGGCCTCCTCTGGGCTCCAGACACATACCTAGGACATGATCTCACTGCAACTCAGCTAAGCAGGAAGAGAGCTAAGAGAGTGAGCTAGCTCCACCCAGGGCTTATATGGGGGAGACTCTGAGGGGTCCTATAGGTCACCCTTACGTCACATGGTCACTGATACCTCACTGGGTTACAATCACAAGACTACAGTTTAATCACATGTCAACTGTTCTTAAAGCTATAACACATTTTATGTACAATACACAGCATAACATAGGCATAGAAATACAGGAACAAGGGGAACAGGTGCAGGGGTGCCCAGGGGACACTGTATGGAGGCTGTCTGACAGGGCAGCTAGGGTACAGGGGTGCAACTCCTGTACTGGGCCACCACACAAATGTGTCAATTTCTCTTGCTATGAATCCATATATGAATATTTCTGGATATTCAATATTATATTAATTTATAATAAATTTAATGTCAGGTAACTATAGAATAATCTATGACACATACACAAGTGTACACATTGGCCAAGATTTATCAAACTGTGTGAGAGAAAAAAATGGAGTGATTTTTGCACAGCAACCAATCACAGCTCAGCTAATGAGCTCTGGTAAAGTGAAAGCTGAGCTGTGATTGGTTGCTGTGGGAAAATCTCTCCACATTTTTGCTCTCACACAATTTGATAAATCTGGGCCATTGTCATTGATTTTGTTATATAACAAGTGCACCCTGAAGCAAACTATTGTATTATGAAAAAAAAGCCCAATTCACGTGGCAGAATTTGAGGCCGAAAAATTCCATCTGGACATTCCGCAGGCACTAACAAAATAAGCCGACACTAGGACCACTCAGAGATGTGCCATCTCTACAGCAATGCATGTCCAAGGGAATTCTGCAAAAACAATTCAGAGTCCAGAATCGGAATTTCTGCAGCAAATGTTTCTCCTGTGGAAATTCTGCCTTCTGCTTGGTGCAGTAGAATCCCATTAAAAACAATGGGAGTCTGCTGCAGTGGAACTACCGAGTAGTACGTTTCCACCAAATTTTGCTAAAAAATTCTACTAATAATGTAACATCTACAATGTTTAGATGTAAAACTAACCTAATTACACCTATAACAGCATCCCCCATACAACAATTTTTTTTTTACCAATTAATATTAACAGAAAAACAGTCATATTAAATACACAGAAAAATAGAGAGATGAGGCTATAGCTATGAATACGACATTTCATTTATGTGCAAAGTGCAAGTGATAAAGAAATGATACAATTTATTAATAACATCCTATATTCATTGACGAAAAATGTAACGCAACAGGAAGGAGTTGCTGGAATCGAATAAAACTGCATGTAAATGTAATAATATTGTATAGTAGTCCTTTTGCAATATCAGGTTTAAAAATGCAATACATAACATTTGCAAAAAAAAATAAGTTTTTACATTTTCACACCATTAGAAAAGGTAGTGTAAACTTTGTGCCAAAACACAAGTATGAGCCCTTTGAAAATTAACCTAAACGAAATCGAACACCATGGCCGACTTTGAAACTAAAATGCATTGTGTGAACTTCTGGGTAAAAAAGAGGAGGGAAAAATCACTATAAATTTTTAGGTGGTGTGAAAAGTTTTGAATACGTTCCCCATTGTTTTTCTCTATCTGCATAATTGCTGTAAAAAAAAAAAACAGTAGTTTCAGATAAATAGTGGCAAAACTCAGATTAAAAAAAGTGCCAAAAATGTGGTAAAAATGGAACGTGTGAACACAGCTTTAATGAAAAGTCCATTGATCATAAGTAGAGTCATAGAACCCAGATTTGACCCGAACTTTGAGATTCAGCAAACAACATGGTTTTTTGACGGGCGGAACAAGCAGAACGGGCAGAAGGTGGTGAGATGATGTTGGGACATCAGCATATCACATGATAACCCAGGTCTATCATGTGATTTGCTGCTTACTGTGTCAATCAGCACAAAGGCCAATAGGACACAGCAAGGGGGAGGGCATTTTTACACAGATAAGAGGGCAGTGACATCACCCACTGCATTCAGAATGGTGGAACTGCTAGTGAGAGAGAGTGAGGGAGAGAGACAGAAATAGGGACAGTGAATAGAAATATAAAGAGATACAGATTAGAAATAGAGACCTTGTGTGTGTGTGTGTGTGTGTGTGTGAACAGGATTCAATCCCCATGCAAGAATCCTATAGGGGCTCCTATACACTAAAACAGCATATAATGGGACAGCTTAATCACAGCCTCTGAAGGGCTCATCTTTTGTTACCACAAATCCAAAGCCTTTTTCAAGGCTCATACCTGTATATACCTGAATTAAAGGGGTATTAACTAATATGTATCAGCGCTGTGGGATATAATAAACTTAAATGCTGTAACACTTATAATAGATGAGAACGTTCATGCAGAGTTAGATGATGAAGATAGAATACTCAACTTTTCACAGCTTCAGTGTGGGGTTGGAGTCTGTGGACGAAATCCTGAATTCTGGCCGGTGAGCCATCGGTCAATCACATGGGAAAGTGGAAAGGTCCATCCTAGACTGGTGGTGGTCGGTGTGGTGGGTTAACTGTAAGGCATCAAGGGGACTGTGCTGAGGGGAAGCAAGAAGCCAAGAGGTCCATGCAGAGAGGAGAGGCGTGGACGATGGTGTGGTGTTGGACAGGCTGTAGAAACGACCTAGGCATTAGCTGACATGTTTAGAGCAGGAGAGTAGTGGTAGTGTCAGTGAAGAAGAGCATATCAAAGGTAGGGGAATAAAACCTTTGAAACATAGCAGACATAGGGCTGCTGGTGTGATGAGCTCAGGTGACAACGACGCTGCTTCATGTTCAAGTTGTTTCAAAAAAACATCCAGAGGAGGGGCACAGTCAGGTGGTGCAGTCTCTGATGTGTGGAACTTCTTTTCTACCTTACCTGATGCAGAGAACTTGGCAATATGTAGTCTCTGAAAACAGAAAGTAAGCCGTGATCAGGGTACGAGTGTAGGAACTATGTTTCTACATAGGCATATGGAGCGTCACCACACAGCCGTCACCACACAGCCGCTTGGGACAGTCGAGACGCCCCACAATGTGAGGAAAACGCTACTGTTGCTACTGATATTCCTCCAGATCCCTCCTAACTGTCTAACAGCCAAGCCTCTTCCACAGGTAGCACATGCCTTCCTCCTCCCTGATCCTGTCAGATATATATTGGGGAATCCGTGTCCTCCAGACAACAGTATTCTCCCAGTCACCCTAATGTAGTGCTCCTCAATTTGGTACTTGGCCAAGTTGTTGGTGGCTCAGGCCCTCCCTTACCATCTTGTTGACTCCACGGCCTTCAGGCAACTAATGGGGTGTGCCCAGCCCAGGTGGAGCGTACCTAGTCGCCATTATTTTTCAAAGAAAAAATCCCCATTTGCACACTCATGTGGCGGAGAGGGTGGGCCACTCCATGAACTTGTCTGTGTGCAGAACAGTGAATGCCATGGTGATATGTGGAGTAGTAGCCACGGCCATGGGCCAAACATGGCCAAACAATAGTGTTGCTCTCTTGCTGTAGTCTCAGTGTGATTTAAATGGATTTTTTTGGAAACCTGCTACTTCCAGCCAGGCCTGGGCTGCCTGGCTGGCTGGGGCAAAATTCTAATTGATTCCGGTTGATCCGCAAAACAACTACCAGACGTATCTGTCAAAAAGAGGAAGCCTGCAAAGCCCGGATCAATGAAAAAATTCAGTTTTATTCCCCGGGGTGGCCGCCAGCCAAAATGATGCCCGCAACTTCATCCACCGGTCTCCTCAAGCAGTTCCAAGCCCACAGGAAGGTCAACGACTTCACCCACAGGAACAATGCCGGAATGGCTCCGACTCGGCTATGTACTCACCTCGGGGAATGTCTGACTCACCAGGCAGCTTGTCTGCAGAAGAGACGTCTCATCACCGCAAAGTCAGCAGCGAAGATAACCGCGGTCCACAGCATGGCTGCTCTCACACAGCGCTCCTGCCGCATTTCACGACCATAGCAACGACTGCTGCCTCGGCCTCACAGCCCTTGAGACTCTAATCCGGCTCTACAGAACCAGAGGTAGGCCAAGGGGAATGATTACCTGGAGCACTCCCTGTACATGAAGACCCCCTGGCTAACATATCAGTTTCTGGGCAGCATCTTACAGACAGCACCATGAAAGACATGCTGTTGCTCCTGAGACAGAACTTCATACAGGACAAAAAGTTAACCCTCTCCAAACCACAGTGCAAGATCTGGGAGACAGAATAGACCACCTAGAAAATAAGTTTGGACAGTTTGCAGATCCTCATAACTCTCTAATAGACTCACAATTCTCTAGAAGATGATGTGAAACCCCTTAAAGCCAAGATGGCAGACTTGGAAGACAGGAGCCGCCACAATAATGTCAAATTCCGTGGCATCCCAGAAACTGTGGCTCCTGCGGATATTCCTGATTATGTGTGCTCCATCCTACAAGCGGTTTTGCCAAATTGCACATATCAAGAATTGGAAATAGATAGAGCCCACCGAGTGCCTCGCCCAAGACATCTAGAGGACTCTGTACCACGGGATGTTCTGGCCCGCGTCCCTTTTTTTTCACTGTTAAAGAACGGTTCCTGGAATATGCTAGATGCAATGATGGACTCCCATCTCCCTACCACCGTATCTTAGTGTATGCAGATCTTTCTGGCACAACTTTACAAGCCCGCAGAGCACTAATTCCAGTCACCGCCACCCTGCGCTCTGCAAAAATAGCATACAGATGGGGCTTTCCAATGTGCCTCTTGATCCACCACAAGGACTCTCTGCATGTTGTATGTAACATGGAAGAAGGTCTGGATGCATTTAAATCTTGGGACATTGCTCCTGCTTTCCCTATTAAGCAGCCTCGAATGGAGAAAGACTGGTCTGCCGCCTGACTCAGTCAGTGATCTCAATTTTGCCTACTGGTTGTGTGGGCTCTAGTGATGGAACCACTGCTCTCAGCTTCAGAATGGACTCTGGCCCTTCCCTGTTGACGGCTGATCCTCCCTCTGGAGTTTCAACTATACTTTTGCTTTTACAATTGTTTTAGTGTTACTGTTCGTGTGCTTCTTTTTTTTATGTTATGCTGGTACCTTTTCCGTAATGTATTTTCAGGTGCTAAATCTAATGGGAGATGCGTCCTGTCTCCGGTATACCATATTCTCGCTGACTGTTTTTGTTCCATATTCATGCATATAAAATGGTTATAACTGTAGCCAGCATAAATGTGAATGGCCTTAATGCTCCGCATAAGCGTACATATCTTTGGAGGGAGGCTCAGTCCCTGTGCTGCGATGTTCTGTGCACTCAGGAAACTCATCTTTTAGCCAAAGATGCCTATAGGTTGCACCATCCAGCTTATTCACATATTTTTCAATCTCCTTTTAGCTTGAAGCCCAGAGGGGTCCTGATTGCGGTAAAAAAACACTGTCGCATTTACGCTACGTGAAGTGACGTCAGAAACCCAGGGTCTGTGTGTAATTTTTGTTGCACCATCAATGCCTCTGACCTTACTATTGTAGCAATATACACCCCAAATGTGGGCCAGCTCCGTTTCCTACTTAAAACTGTCTGTAAATCACTCTGGGGACTTTAATACTATTTCTGATGCTTCTCTTGACTCTACCTCCTCCTCACGCTTTCCTTCTTCTACTCTCTCTACTATGCTATGGGAGGAGGAAATTTATAACATTTAGAGGATTCATCATACCTATCTTTGAGAGAGACTACACGTTATTCTCAGGAGTAAACAATTCCTATTTGCGTTTAGATCTTGCAACGGGACACAGCAGGTGGTGGATCCTCTGGGCCTGTGTGGATGATGACATGAGATGTTTTCACCAGAGCCCGCTGCAAAGCAGGATGGTTTTGCTGTGGCAGGCGGCACCCAAGTCACTACCCACCGGCACGACTCGTCCACACAGGTAGTTGGTGGGTGGCGTGGCACAGAAGGATACTGGCTGGACGTGGCAAGATGGCAGAAGGTCAGGGCAGGTAACACAGGAGTAAGGTAGGTAAGATAGCATGGAACAGGTACACGGTAACAGGAACTCAGACTTTCACTATGGCACAAGGTAACCAAAGATCTGGCAGGGAAACAAGGGAGGAGCTGATATTTAAGGACAGGGGACAGGTGTAGACACTTGATTAATTGAGCACTGGCCCTTTAAGTGAAAGAGCTCCAGTGCGCACGCGCCCTAGAAGGTGGGGGCATGCGTTCCAGGGCTGCGAGGACAGATGTGGGAGGTGAGTGACGGGCTGGGATTCGCGATGCAAATTCTTGCCCCGCCGGCAGGGGGACATAAGCAGAGAGCGCTCACGGACGGCGTGTCCGACCGGAGAGCCGGTGTTACAGATCTGTTCTTATTAGATAGAACATTATTACCACGCTATATCGTCCTCAATAAAACCAATTAAATGGTCCAACCATGCCGTAATAAAACTTTTATTTAGACATGGCGCTTCCTCACCACCCACTTACAGCTGGTGTAGCAACCCTTTTTTGTGGTTACACCCACACTATGCAGATTGCCTCTCGAAAGATATCCAATCCTATTTCACCTGCAATAAGGACTCTGTAACGGATGTCTTCCCCTTATGGAACTGCCATAAGACAGTCATAAGAGGCTCATGTATTGAGTATGGGTCGATCTTAAAAAAACAACGCGACCGCCTACTCTCTGACACATTATCTCGGAACAAGAGAACAAAACCTCTCCCACCACTGAGAGGGCAGCCGAGGTTGCATCTTTGAGACAGGATCTTTGTTGCTTGCTGCTCACTAATTATGAAAAATTGCACCGCGAAATGCAGGCAAATTATTACTCCTAGAACAATAAGGCAGGGAAACTGCTGGGCAGATCAATGCACGAGACTATCCCCTTCCATCCTGGCTAGGGTGAAGCTGGCTAGCGGGCTCAGCTATCCTGACCTTAAAAACTAATACACAGCTACATTAGTGGTGATGCTGAGGCGTTGGTGGAATAACTCTGTAGACATACCCTGGGTAGCCATAGAAAACTTATCTAGCGCTCCCTATATGACCAAAGACCTAGAAGGAGATGTATCTCATTTCAAACGTATGGCTTTTATATGACAATTTTTTTTTACTTACTTTTGCTTACATGCGACCTATTTATCACATTGTCGCACAACCTTGATAAATGAATCACACGCAAGTAAAACCCAGGAAACACGCTTACAAAAGCATTTTTTAAAGCAAAAAAGTTTTCCCTTATGTTAATAGCCAAAGCTCTTTATCTACCCTTTATTCCCAGTAGCGTTGCTAGAGAGTGACGGGGAGGGGGGCGTACCGCATTGGGTGACACCCTGACTGGCCGGCCTGGCACTAAATAGCCACACTCCAACTATCCCGCAACAACCCATCCACCCTCCTCAGAAATAAAAAAATATTAAAAACATACTATGCAGCAAACTCTCTTTAAGGCCGCATTTTGTGACGTTGGTTGGTGGAGTCATGTGTCGATGCGCTGAGGCTGGAGTTTACATCAGGAAGGAAGACAGTGCAGCACCAACAGGCACATAAACAATAATGAAGCCACACAAAAAAAAAACAAAAAAACATCTCGGTACGTTACCCACCCCAAAATGTGCATGAAGCTGTATTACTATGGATGTTTCTTTTTTTTTTTTTTTGAGGAAAAATTTTAGTGCCACATATGGGTAGTAAAAATTCCTACACAATTATTTTGTGCCTTATTCTATTTTAACTCAGCATTAATTAAAAGATTTAGTGGGTACGTTATAGAATTAATTTTTTCTATAATTAACATAAATGTAGTAGCTTTGTTTCATGATGCAGAACAAGAACAGTTGTTAAAGTGGGTGTTAATGTCCTTTTCTGCAGATGTATGCACTTTCTGTAAGCCAGGTTGGACCTGCAACTTTTAAAGATGTGGAGATGTGACTTTTTTTCTTCATAAATAGCGACTATCGCATTTGATAAATATATACATGACCAAACATAAATTTACTACGTGAGCAGATTTCAGAAATGTGCTTTGGAATAAACAAAAATCAAAAAGTCACAGCATGTATAGAAAAGTTGCACATGCGCAAGTACGTGCGACTATTCTACGCAAAAAAAATCTACTACGGAGCTTGATAAATCTCCTTCCGATTGTTTCTCCATTTTGGAATATCAACCACCCACACATACATAACCCATTGGTTAAAGCCTCCTTTGAGGCTTGGACAGTATTCGCTGCCCATTCGCCTTTACCACGTGTGGCCAGCATAGGAGACCTTCCAATCTCATTCATACAGGTTTCCATTCCTAATCTTAATCTTAAAAATTGGATCAGTCATGGCATCACATACTCTCATATGTTGTATGAGGACACAACCCTCAAGACTTTTCGAGATTTGAGATCTAGTTACTCTCTTCCATCTTCAGATTTTTATAAATATTTACAAATCCTCCAGTTCTTGCATGATCTATCCCCTATATCAAGCAAAACGGACTACAATGTACTCCGTCTCTCAAGGGTTTGAAGTAGAGATGAGCGAACTTTTGAAAAATTTGATTCGGCCGATTCGCCGAGATTTAAAAAAAAAATTCAGTTTGATCCAAAAAATAGTACACTACTTAGATATATATTTTTTTTTTAATACTTTATTTTCAATTTCAAAAGGTAACAGGATAGCCTCCAGAAGGAGACAAAATAAAAAAAAAAAAACATAACAATCAAACAAAAACAGAAGTATTATCCGACCCAATATCACATAGATCAATGTTAGTCAGTACATCATGCAGTAATCAGCAATATGTAGCGATGGCAACGGAAACAAGAAATCCTAAATCAATGCTTTGAGTGACGTTTCCCATTCGAACCAAAGATCAATCCGTGGCTTGGGGAGGCCCAAACGCCTGGCTATAAGACCCTCCATGATCAAGTTATGACAAGTCATCCTCCCAATTGCGCGGATATCCGGCAAATCTTTAGACCTCCAGCACCTGGCTATTGCAGTCCTTGTTACAGTGAGAACATGGAACAGCACAGTCACAGAAGTGGGTGGCAATATGTCTACATTTAGGGTCAAAAGTGCCACCTCTGGTCCCCAAGCAAATGGCACACAAATCAGATTAGCTATCAGACCCCTGACTTTGTCCCATAGTGGCCGAACCTGCGAACAGGTCCACCATACATGCAACAGTGTTCCCTCCTCATTCCCACACCGAGGGAACCGAGGAGTAGATTTTTGCTAATCTAGTCGGGGTGTAGTACCATCTGTACAACAGTTTTCGGGAAGCCTCGAAGTGGGAGGCACACCTGGAACACTTCTTTGGTAGGGACATGGCATATTCCCACTGATCGTCAGTGAAGGACATGGAGAAGTCTCCCTCCCACGCATCCCGGAACCCATGCCGCTCTGGCATATCGAGTCTGAGGATCTCTTCGTAACCCACAGTAATACCCCTTCTAAACGTCTCCCCGTTAAGAAAGTGACACTCAAAGGGCGTTTTAAGAGTGGGCGCCAGCCACCGAAGTGAGTCAAGGAAATGTCGCAATCTGAGATACATGTAAAAATCCTTATTAGATATGCCAAATGTAGTGACCAAAGAAGCAAATGGAACAAGTCTATCTTCAACCATTATATCTGAGGTAAGTGTAATGCCTTTAGCAGTCCAGTGACTAAAGTCAATGTCAGGTAAGTAGTCCCCAATTGCTGCCAGAGGGACATGTTGTACCCGGGGGGGAGCAATACTTTGCTAATTTTGGATTTGCTCCACAACCGAACCGCCGCTGCAATAGTAGAGTATGAGGAGGAGGGAGAAGCAGTAGGATTGAAGCGAAAGGTCCAAAGGAAGCGGAAAAGGGAGAGGGAAGGACAGGAAAGAGCAGCCTCAATGTCCACCCAGTGTGGAGAATCAGCCTGCCACCACCATTTCTTCAATTGATCAAGCAAAACAGCCTGATAGTAGGCCCGCAGGTTCGGAACCCCCATCCCGCCTCTACTGGTCGGCTGGTATAAAAGAGACGCCCTCACTCTAGACTTCTTACCCGCCCAAATAAACTGCAGTAGCATCCTCTGGAGTTGAGCTATGTAGGAAGCCGGGACCACTACCGGGAGGTTTCTGAAGTAATAAAGGATCTTGGGCAGGATCATCATTTTTGTCGTGGCTATACGACCAGCCCACGAGATAGGCAGTAGGGAGTACCGTCTAGATCTTTACTAATCTGAGTTTTGAGCAGAGTGAAATTAGCAGGGATCAATTTGCGGGGTTGCGAAGTTAACATTATACCCAGGTAGGGGATGTGATCTATTTCCCAGTTGAAGGGGTACCTGGACCTAAGATCACGCTCAATCTCCTCCAGGACACTAAGAGCCAAAATGCTGGACTTCGAAGCGTTTAGTTTATAATAACTAACCCCAGAGAATCTATCAATAATGTCCATTACTGCAGGTAGGGACCTCTGAGGGTGGGTGAGACAAATAATGACGTCGTCGGCGAAGAGTCCGATCCGATGGTCCGAACGACCAACTGTTATCCCGGAAATCTCCAACGACGTCCTTATATGTTGAGCAAAAGGCTCCATGACCAGGGTGAAAATCAGTGGAGACAGGGGACAGCCCTGTCGTGCGCCATTGCTCAGAGGGAATCTCTCCGAGAGCGCTCCAGAGGAGAATACTCTCGCCGAGGGGCTCGTATAAAGGCCATACTAAAGTAAAGGGGGATGTTGAATTTATGTAGCACCTCCCTAAGGTATCCCCAATGTACCCGATCGAACGCCTTCTCCGCATCCAGGGAAAGGAGAAGAGAAGGCGCCCGATCGGACTGGGCCTTGGCTATCAAATTTAGAAAGCGTCTCGTGCCATCTAAGGTCTGTCGTCCTCTAATGAATCCCACCTGGTCTCTGGAGATAAGGGATGGTAAACACACATTCAACCTAGCAGCGAGTAGCATGGCATACAGCTTAATATCACCATTTAGCAGTGAAATAGGGCGATAGCTACCCGTGTCATCAGGCCGCTTACCCGGTTTGGGGATAGTAACCACCAAGGCCTCTAACATTTCCCTAGGAAGGGAGCCAGTCCCAGCAATATCATTAAACATCCTGGTCAGGTACGGAGCCACCAACTCAGCAAACCGCTTATAAAAGTCGTTGGTGATGCCGTCCGGCCCAGGAGATTTGCCATTCTTAAGAGCACGGATACATGTGCTAGTGTCCGCTAGTTTGGCTCCCCGGGGATCAGTCAAGTAAGCTATCCTCGACCTCGCTATCCTCTTTTTAACTTGTTTAGCCAGGAGTGAGCTAGTTTTGTTGCCCTGCCAGTAATAGGAGATCTTTAGTCTACGCAGGGCCAGTTCATAGGAGTGTAGGGACAGGGAGTGCAATTCAGATTGGAGTTGGGAGATATCAGCAGCCACCGTCGGGGAATAAGAGTCCTTATTACTACGGTGAAGGTCAGCTAGCCTTTGTTGCAGGTCAAGAGTGCGAGCAAGTCTAATCTTTTTATCATAGGCAGTCTGGCTAATGAAGTGACCCCTAATGGTGGCCTTAAATGCACACCAGAGCATTGGGTTCGAGACGTCGCCACTGTCATTTGACCTGGAAAAAGGCAGGAATAACAGAGGCAGTAGCCCCTGCGTATTCCGTGTGGTGGAGAAACATGGGGTTAAGCCTCCAGACAGAGACCGGGTGCTGTAAAAACTTTTCTCTAAGCGAAACACTAATCGGAGAGTGGTCCGACCACTCAATAGGCAGGATTTTGGTCCGTAAAATCAACGGTAACAGTGACTTAGAAGTGAGGATGTTATCAATACGGGAATATGATCCGTGGGCAGTGGAGTAAAAGGTAAAATCCCTTTCGGTGAGGTGTGAAACTCTCCACGCATCATAGAGCCCGTACCGAGAAATCAGGGGAAAAAAAACTGTCGGTCCCACTCTGGGGTGTGCAGCAGTAGAGTCTACCTGAGGCCATACAGTCATATTAAAATCACCCAATAGGAGAACATGACCAACCGCCATCTTCTCAACCTTGTGTAGAAGGGTTGATAGAAATGTGCATTGACACCTATTCGGAGCGTACAGGGCCACCAACGTGTATTGAGTGTGATTAAGTAAGCATGTCAGTATAATGTACCTATCCCTACTATCGATGACCACTGTCTGTAAGTCAAAAGCTACAGAGTCACGAATGGCAATAGAGACACCGCAATTTTTGTTTAAGGCATGAGCATGGAACATGTGGGGGAAACGTTTGTGCTTAAGCCTACCCACATCTTCCAGGTCCAGGTGCGTCTCTTGAACACATAGTACATCTGCACCCAAGCGCCTCGCTTCTTTCCACAACAAGGAACGTTTAAAAGGGGAGTTAAGCCCTTTGGCATTAATAGAGATCAGTTCAATAACCATGGTTACGTACATACAGATGCTGGAGCCACCCAAACAGGTTGCATTGCATACCACATCTCCCACCTCTGTGCACCCCCCACATCAGGACCATATAAACACACATGCACTGAGGAACACATAGGGAATGAGTGACAGGTCGGACATACCAAAACAGACAACAGGGGAACAGGACGAACGAGACAAACAAAAACAGGGGAAATACAGGAATACAGAGAAGCAGTACCATAAAGGCCATGTGGTAAGCCTTAATAGGGGATTAACTCGGCCAGGAAAGTCCGCAGCCGGGCCTGAAAAAGAAAATGTCAATGTAGACCCCAACTAAACAATAACCGTGAAGAGAACCGGTAAAGGCAGTCTGCATCCACATCATAGTGCAAAACATCCCTGCCCATCCCGGCGGACCAGGGTGAGATGAAATAGGAAAAAATGTACTGCAGTGTCATTTATTGCTCTTTCGCCTACGGTTGGTGACCACACTCCACTCCTCTTCCAGAGCACGGACAGGTGAAGCTCCAGCAGAACGCGGTGAGGACGAAGCAGGAGCAGGTAAGTTCCAGTCACCACATAGGCGTTCCAAGTCTTCGGGAGAGGAGACCACTGTCTTGCTGCCATTGTGAGTCACGATCATCTTAACGGGAAAACCCCACTTGTAGGGTATGCCATGGTCTCTCAGCAGTTTAGCACCGGCACTAAATTCTCTTCTCCTAGCTAGCGTAGCAGCAGACAAATCTGTGTACTCCTGGAGGCCCGCGAATCTCTCCGGCAATGGAGGAGTCGCCCGGGCCGCTTGCATCAGTTGGTCCTTAATTTGGTAGAAATGCATACGGAGGATGACATCTCGTGGGACCAAACTAGAGAGGGCTTTAGGCTTAGGGAGCCTGTGTACTCTGTCAACAAGTAAATCCAGTGTAGAAGCTTGTGGTAAAAGCAGACTGAAGAAGTCAGTTACATAGCCATTAAGCTCCTCCGTCTTAACAGATTCCGGCACACCGCGAATCCTCAAATTATTGCGGCGCGAGCAGTCCTCCATATCCACAATTTTCAGTTTAAGGGCCGCAACCTCATCCTCTCCGGAGTTAGAGAGATCCACCACCAAATTGTGGGAAGCAGTTAGTTCCGCCATTTTGGTTTCTATATGCTATGTGCGGTGTCCTATGGAGGCTACCTCATGCCGGATGCTGGAAACCGCCTTTTGGATGTCTGCCTGCAGTGAGCATTTCAGTTCAGACAGGAGGCCTCTAATAACCTGCTCTGTAATAGGAGCCAGAGCGGCCCCTCCATTTTCCCTCCCTTCTCTGCTACTTGCGCCCGGGGAGCCATGGGCTGCAGGGGAGAAGCATACCTGGTGCATCTCTGAAGCCGCAGCAGATCCGCAGGGAGTCGACAGAGGAGTAGTCCCCGGAGACTGGTATCTGTCAATATTCACCTTGGATGAGGCAGAGGCTGGCGATGCACTGCCGGTAGCCTGGGATGCCGAGCCGCTAATAGAAGAAGCCGCTGCTTGATGTGCCGGAGGCCCGCCCGCGCCATCTTGGACAGCGTCTGCAGCCGGGAAGAAGGCCGTAAGTTTCATAGGGCTTTTCTTCTTATTACCTCTGGTCCGGGTCATGGCTGTGCTGACAGGGGATTCCCTGAGGTATCGGAGCAGGAATTACAGGTGAGATGTCGGGTAGACACGCTTTGTAGCCGCTATCAGGCCCAGGAGTTAGCGGAGCACAGGAACTATGCGACCGCTGCCATGCGCTGCTGGACACGCCCCCTCACTACTTAGAGATTTAGGTATGTGGTATGCACTTATGAGGGCAGAAAAAATGCACTACTGTACGCTTAAAAATACGTATTTTTGGAAAACACCTGCTGATGATTACTTTTCCCTGGACTTTCACAATATGTAGGCCCACAACTGATTAGCAGATAACAAATAGTACACTACTTGGGATGTCGGTATATGGTATGCAAAATTCCGCATTTTTGTAAAACACCAACCGGTGATTACTTTTGCCTAGACTTTCACAGTGGCCCTCATTTACTATTCTAAACCCGACTTGCTTTGTCGGGTTTTTTTGTCGCATGTTTGTCTGCAACATGTCGCAGACATCGTGCGCCAGTCTGCAACATGGGTGCGACATTTTTTCCCGATGGACCTGATTTGGATTCTCCCAACCCCGAAAAAGGGGCGTAACCCGACATTTCGGAGCTTTCCAACCCAAATTTGTTGAATTGTTGTGGATTTTTTCCCTACAACTCAGAGGAGTTGGAAACCAAGCCAAAAAGACGCACGTGCGACAAACAGGATGCGACGTAATAATAAATATCAGGGGAAAAAAGCAATCGGGTAAGAAAGCAACATAGACTTACAACCCAATTTTCTAAGTAAATGAGGGCCAGTATCTAGGCTTTTGACAGATTAAGAGGTACAAAATAGTACACTACTGAGATGTACGTATGTGGTATGCATTTATGAGGGCAGAAAAATGCGGTACAGTACGCTTAAAAAAACACATATTTTTGCACAACACCAGCAATACACAACAGTGCTGCAGCACAAAAAAAAAAAAAAGCTGTGTACTAAACACAAAATTTCACTCTGTCAAAGACTATTAGGAATGGACTGCTGGGTATTCTACCATCTACAGACTAGTATAACCAGCAGATGATTTATTGTGGAACAAAGACACAGAATTGCACAGGAAAATTATTCCTGTCTCCTCTGCTAAGGTTTATGAAGTTGAGGCAGCTTGTTGAAATGTATGAGGCAACACACAGCTATCTGCCCCTCTCTGAAGAAAGTGACTGGGAGGTTGATGGCTGTAGTAAAAAATTATTTTCAGTGAAAAAAACACTGCTCTCTGTCCACCAGAACGCTGATGTGACTAGGATGTGAAACACTGCTGGAATGAGCTTTTAGATGTACTGGAGTCTGGACAGCAGTAAATGGAGTTTAATGAAGTGATTTGCACGATAGAATTGCGGTGATATTTGCATTAGTTGCGAATCGAATATTTCATGAAATTCATAACGAATTTAGGTTTGTCAGCTTCGATTCGCTAATCTCTAGTTTGAAGCTTCTATATCATAACCTAGCACAAGAGAACACATTTTCTAAAACACTTCCATTGCAATACTGGAAAGGGACTTAGCTTGCGTTTTTTCAGTTGCTGAATGGCAACATGCCTTCAAAACAATACACACTGCTTTCCAATGCTCATTCCATCTGGAATCAGTATTATACACCTGATAAGCTATCCCGCATGTATAAAGATACTTCTAGCGTTTGTTTGCGTGGTTGTGGTGCCCGTGGCACCATATTTCATATCTTATGGGAATGGGAATGCCCGATGGTTGGCCCCTTCTGTACTAACTGCAAACAATTATTAAAGGATACCATAGGTGTTGATGCTCCCCTGACTCCCCAATCTGTACTGCTCTTCTTAAAGGTGTACTCCGGTGGAGAACATTTTTTTTTTTTAATCAACTGGTGCCAGAGATTTAAACAGATTTGTAAATTATTTCTATTAAAAAATCTCTATCTTTCCAGTATTTATTAGCTGCTATATACTACAGAGAATGTTCTTTTCATTTTTGGATTTCTTCTTTTTTTTCTGTCCACAGTGCTATCTGCTGACACCTCTGTCCTTATCAGGAACAGAGCATGTAAATACTTAAATACCTAAAGTAACATGTAAATACCTAAAGTAATATATTTTGCTCTATAAAAATGGTTACCGAGGTACACTAAAATGTTATGGTCCTGTATTATTGTTTGCTAACATCTAGTAAAATGCAAATAAGTTGAAAATGTAAATAACCTCTCTGGCATCACGAACATTAGGGGTTAATAACACCTTGCCCCTGGGGTTAATACCATCTTGCCCCATCCCCCTACACCGCCACACCCTGTGGTCCCGCCATCACCATGGGTCACCACAAGCTACTGGAAAACCCCAACAATCCCCACCCGGGTGTCGCTGCTGCATAAAATCAATACAACTTACTCATATGAGAAAATTTTGGCCCTTGGATTGGGTAGACGGCAAGCATTCACAGCTAGATGACAATCCTGGAAACACTTGCCCTATTGTGTGGACAATTAACTACCATGACCCTCCCCTCCTATTCACTACTTTCACTACTTCTCTTAACTCCCTCCTAACCCCCCCCCCCCCCCCCCATGGCTCAAGCCTTAATTTCTTTCCACTTACTACCCGTTCACCTATTGCAAGACAAAAGTTTACCTTTACTGATTTTATTTGTATCGTAGATTAGCACCACATCCTTAACATCCATTGAATCTGGCATTTATTACAGTATTTAGACTACTATGAAAAATGTGGTTTCTTTATAGACATAATGGCTCCCCACCTGTTAGTTTATTTGTTGTTATGTTCTAAAAGGACATGCATGTCACAAATTGCTGTTTCCTGGGGCGATTACATAAATATGTATGTACCCATATGTTTAAAACTTTACTAAAAACTATTTAGAAAAAAAACAAAAAAAAACTGTTACTTCCAGCTGAGCCTTGGCCACCAGGTTGGCTGGAGCAAAAATTTAAAACATTTTTTTTGGGAAACCTGCTACTTCCAGTCAGCCTGGGCAGCCTGGCTAGGCAAAATTCAAATTGATTTTAAAGGTTTCTCAATCTGCTACTGTATACAGAATACTACAACTCCATCCAGTAAACCATTGTGTGACATGCTGAAGGTTGCTATTTCAACCTCCTTCGCTTCCTCCAGCCAGCCAGACCTGGGTCAACTTGCTGTCCAAATTCAAATTAATTTTAATGGTTTCTCAACCTGATGCTGTACGCAGGCTACTATGACTTCCTCCAGTAAACCATTCTGACATGCTGAAGGTTGCTATTTCCCTCCCGCGTCTGAAGTGAAACTGAAAATATTCCAGCAGCCAGTCAGGCTGTTCGGGACCGCTGCGATAAAATTGTGGCGTCCTGAACAGCTTACAGGACCCCGGGAGGATCCCTACCTGCCTCCTCGTTGTCCGATCGGCGAATGACTGCTCAGTGCCTGAGATCCAGGCAGGAGCAGTCAAGTGCCGATAACACTGATCAATGGCATGTTAATGCATGCCAGTGATCAGTGTAAAAGATCAGTGTGTGCAGTGTTATAGCCCCGTATGGGAGCTATAACACTGCAAAAAAAAAGTGAAAAAAAAGTGTTAATAAATGTGATTAAAGTTTGAATCACCCCCCCCCCCCCCTTTTTCCCATAAAAAAAAACAGTGTAAATAAAAATAAACATTTGTGGTATCGCCACATGCGTAAATGTCCAAACTATAAAAATATATTGTTAATTAAACCGTATGGTCAATGGCGTACATGTAAAAAAAAATTCCAAAGTAAAAAATTGCGTATTTTTGGTCACTTTTTATACTATTAAAAAATGAATAAAGTCCGATCAAAAAGTCCGAACAAACAAAAATGGTACAGATAAAAACTTCAGATCACGATGCAAAAAATGAGCCCTCAAACCACTCCGTACACAGAAAAATAAAAAAGTGATAGGGGTCAGAAGATGACATTTTTAAACGTATACATTTTCCTGCATGTAGTTATGATTTTTTCCAGAAGTGGGACAAAATCAAACCTATATAAGTAGGATATCATTTTAACTGCATGGACCTACAGAATGAAGGTAAGGTGTCATTTTTACAAAAAAAAAATGTAATGTATAGAAATGGAAGCCCCCAAAATTACAAAATGGCATATTTTATTCAATTTTGTCGCACAATGATTTATTTTTTTTCTGTTTAGCTGTGAGTTTTTGGATAAAATGTCTAATGTCCCTGCAAAGTATAATTGGTGGTGCAAACAATAAGCCATAATATGGATTTTTAGGTGGAAAATTGAAAGGGTTATGATTTTTAAAAGGTAAGGGGGGAAAAACTAAAATGCAAAAACTGAAAAACGCTGAGTCCTTAAGGGGTTAATGGTTTCACAACCTGCTGCTGTACGCAGGCTATAACAAATTCTCCTAGTAAACCACTCTGACATGCTGAAGGTTGTTATTGCAACCTCCCTGCAGCCAGTCGGGCCTGGGCTATCTGTCTGGCCAAATTCGAATTGATTTTAAAGTTGTCTCAACCTTCTGCTTTACGTAGACTACTACTGGTTCCTTCAGTAAGCCACTATGCCATGTTCTGTTGGTAGTTTCAGCCAGGTCTACGAATACACAACACATGTATGTCAGCCTCACCAGTCCAGGAACCATATAATTGAGTTTTAATTGAAAAAAATGTAAAACTTAATCAAATCATTTTCAAATTTAATTTAAAAACCACCACCTTCCTGCTACTACCAGTCTGCCATATTCTGCTGTACGCGATTGACAGAACTCTGCCATCTCATGCTGTACACTAGTAATATAAGTCAGCTACCACATGCTGGATACTACGATTAACACCAATCCACAATCACCCTACTTCCAGCCAGGCCTACACCTACACAACCCATCATCCACAAAAAAGGGATAATTTTTGATATGCTGTGATAAGCCACAGCATCTTCCCATGCCTCTGTGTGCATATTAACACTAGCAGGCATCTACCAACAACCAGGGATACTTTATGGCGCTTTATTTTGGTGTGATTAAGCCTTAAAAATGGGTGCACTTTAATATTTTTTATAGTTTACCGCATGTCGCCATAACTGAGCCTTAAAAACACTTTTAAACTACCTGAATACATTCCTAACAGTGTGAATTAAGGTGGAAGAAACAGACATGGTCGCACATCTACATGTTGTAATTTGATCTAATTGCTTCTCCCCACCTCCCCACAGACACGGTGCCACGGCAGCAACGGACGTCGCACAGCACCACACCAGTGTGAACAGGGTGTAAAGCTCACTTACCATGCACTCCCAGTCAGACTGGGAGGCTGCTAGGAAAGAAAAGACCCTTGTGTAGCTAACTACTACTTATATAGGGTTGGGCTGAGGGGGTGGGGCAGAGTGCAGACACATGGTAAAACAAAAAAAAAGGGGGGGATAGAAAACACAATGTGAATTCAGGTAGAAGAAACAGACATGGTCGCACATCTACATATTGTAATTTGATCTTATTGCTTCTCAGCATAAATTCAAAAACTAACAGGTTGTTAGTATACATTTTGATTTTGAAGTTTTGATCTGATGTGGGGCTGTGCGGCGTCCGTTGCTGCAGTGGTGCCGTGTCTGTGGGGAGGTGCCACCCATGGACTGGTTTGAGGGGCATTGGGGCCGCTCTGCCAGTGGGTCGTTCCCCCTGTGGGCACTGGTGTCGCGGCGGTGGTGGTCGCCGCCCAGTGCTACGCCATTTTATGCTAGGGACGTTAGGGACCCACTCAAATTAGGTGGCCTTGACGTGGCGAGTGGTCTTGTACCTTTTGATCAAAATGAATACTAACAACCTGTTAGTTTTTGAATTTATGCTGAGAAGCAATTAGATCAAAATACAATATGTAGATGTGCTACCATGTCTGTTTCTTCTAACCGAATTCACATTCCTAACAGTGTTGGACAGGGGTTTAGAGCTGTTAGGCAGTGTTATAAACTTGTTTAGGGGCATATTTAATTGCCAGTTCGAGTCAAACCGAGCCGAACTAAAAACTCGTGATTTCCAAAAAGTTTGGCAGGTCTGGAAAACCGAACTTTTTAAAAAATCGCTCAACTCTAATCATGTTATGTCACTGATCAACATTTGCATTAGAAATTCCACTGAATAATACAATACAGAAATTTAGGTGCACTACTGTGGTAGATGTATACAATGACATTGGCTATCCCTCAACACTGATGTTAAAATTGAGACATTTGCCAGTGTATCCTTATATGAAGGACACACCAGAGCCCGCACACCAACGCCAAGGTTTCTCAGATGGCACGGGACCTAACGCTAACCTACCTGTGCGTGAAAAGCAAAAACCAGGGGCCAGTGGGCAATTACAGCAGCTCTAGGCCGACATGCAGCCTGCTCCCAGTTACCTCCAGCGTGACTGAGCACACATACAATGGAAGGAGGGAGAGAGGCTACAAGCCCCACCCAAGTTGGCTGATATAGGTGCATGGCCTCACAGGTGCAACCTTAATGCCATCTGAGAAACCTTGGCATTGGTGTGCGGGCTCTCGTGTGTCCTTCATATAAGGATACACTGGCGAATGTCTCAATTTTAACATCAGTGTTGAGGGTTTAGCCAATGTGATTGTATACATCTACCACAGTAGTGCACCCATATTCCTGTATTATATTATTCTAATTGTTACACATCCACACTGTTTATCTGGTGTAGGATTCTATTGTGGTACTTGTATTCCACTGCAGGCATCCTCCATTGTATGCATTTTTATGCTGGGGATCGCCCTTAGCAACAGACTACAATGGCAGGAACTGCTCCCCCAGTATAAATGTACAACTGCATTTGGGGTTGAGCACCTCCAGACATTTGAGACCACGTTTTTTGTTGTTGTTTAAAAATTTATACTTGGAGGTGTGTAAACTCCATATGTAATGCGCCTTCAACATTTTCCAGGCAGCATTAAGGTTGCACCTGTGAGGCCATACACCTATATCAGCCAACTTAGGTGGGGCTTGTAGCCTCTCTCCCTCCTCCCATTGTATGTGTGCTCAGTCACGCTGGAGGTAACTGGGAGCAGGCTGCATGTCGGCCTAGTGCTGCTGTAATTGCCCACTGGCCCCTGGTTTTTGCTTATCACGCACAGGTAGGTTAGCGTTTGGTCCCGAGCCATCTGAGAAACCTTGGCGTTGGTGTGCGGGCTCTGGTATGTCCTTTATATAAGGATACACTGGCGAATGTCTCAATTTTAACATCAGTGTTGAGGGATAGCCAATGTCATTGTTTACATCTACCACAGTAGTGCACCTACATTTCTGTATTGTATTATTCTAATTGTTACACATCCACACCGTTTATCTGGTGTAGGATTCTATTGTGGCACTTGTAGTCCACTGCAGGCATCATCCATTGTATGCATTTTTATGCTGGGGATCACCCCTAGCAACGGACTACAAGGGCAGGATCTGCTCCCCCAGTATAAATGCACAACTGCATTTGGGGTTGAGCACCTCCAGCCATTTGAGACCACGTTTTTTGTTGTTGTTTAGAAATTCCACTGACCACAAGGAATTGAAGCTAATCTTTATCACTGATACTGTTTAATAACAATCTATCATTTGGCACTATCCTGTTCGTACAAGTTTATATGATCTGTTATATGAAAATCTCTTGCTTGCTACTCCAACTATATTAAATTTTAGGTAGGCCATAGCAGAAAAAAACTACCCCAGCAATCCAGTAACACATCTTAGTTGGTGCCCACTCTAAAATTTTTTATGGGGGTGGCGAATTGTAGTTATTCCTCTGGATGTATATATTTGTGCCCATTATCTGAAGTGTACATTTATAAATCCCTGTGCATACGGCAGTATAATTTTTCATTAACTGGTGTGATATAAAACTTCAATGACCTATTGCATCTGGGAAAATTGAATATTTTATGCAGTGTATCTAAAATAGTCTGCAAGTCAGTTTTATATCCTTGTTTATTTTTGAAAGAATGTGTGTATTCATTTGTGTCCTCTGTTTGTAGACCTTACTATTCAAGAAATGTTTTAGGTGGTGATTCAATTAACTCTTTCACTGTCCAATAAATTACAAAAGATTACGCAATGCCTAGAACCCAGCAGAGAAAGTCAATTGTATAGACACTTTCTGAATAAAAATGTCATTTTGAATAATTGACACTAATGTCTTTTAATGGCTCCTTTTATGCATTTCTTCCCAATTCTCTTCACAGACTATTATGTGCCTAAACAGAGAGGCAACACCAGTGAGGCATAATGGGAACATGAATTAATCCTTGCTGGCCTGGGAAATTAACTAGAAGTGTGCCATGACTATGCTCTCAGATGGAAATTAAAGTAAAATAAGTAGAATAAATAAAACATATACTTAAAATGGACAAGAGGATTTTAATGAAAAGCTTTCATTTAATTCTCAATTATATACCAATATCCATAGACATCACTGCTCTTCCACTGCTAAGACTGGGTTCATACTGAGGAGGAGATTTCAAAGGCGGCCAGAGCCAACTATATCAGTTGGAGGTGGAACCGTCCAGATATAGACGGCCATGTATTCTGCCTGGATTCCGCCAAAAGAGTGTGATCATTGTTTCGGTGACAGAATTTCAGTGGCAGAAGCTCCACCTCTGAAATTCCATCGTACGCACTAAGGCACAAGTGTTGAGGTGTAGAGTGCATAGAGTGCATAAAAGTCACCAAAGCTCTGCTGACTTCATCTCGCATCATGTGCTGGGAGGGCCTTCTTTTCTTCTATATGAATCTCTTATCGGTCTGTCACGATTATTGCAATTCCCTCTTTTAAAGGGCGAAATTCAGTGTGAAAAATTAACATTTCTACTATAAAATAAATGTGCTGAGAATTCTACAAACCGCACCATGCCATGAATTCCACACCATTATTGTACAGGTAGATAGGTTTTTGGAAAGCCTAATTTACATAAATTGCAAAATAAATTGTTGCAGATTGTGGTGCTGACTATACCCTAAAGACCTGTGACAACTCCCCTTTA
This sequence comes from Hyla sarda, assembly GCF_029499605.1. Taxonomy (NCBI): domain Eukaryota; kingdom Metazoa; phylum Chordata; class Amphibia; order Anura; family Hylidae; genus Hyla; species Hyla sarda. The sequence goes on from NC_079190.1 coordinate 257,670,852, forward strand.
TTATTATTCAGTTTGCTGGTTGTTTCAATTTGCTAACAACATCATTGAATGTATATGTACAGTAAATCCTATAGAATTTAAAACTGCATAAATGAGAAAAGTAAAACCACAGCTCCTCTTAGTGGTGTCTTGAGTGTAGTGATTTTTCATATAAGAATAAGACTAATAACGTTTGAAAGCAAAACTTTTCCTCAGTATTCCACTTAACTGTTGTCAACATAATTTTAGTTTATAGCTCTTCCAGCCATAATGTTTAATACAACAGGTATAAAAAAAAAAACAACTGTACATATTGAACTTTATTTAAATAAAGGTAATAAAACATAAAATGTCACAACGTGTAAAATTTAGGTAAAACATAATTTAAGGTGTTAAAAAAAATGACGAGCCAGATTTTTTGGTGCATTGCATTGAAAAAGTACATAAAACATTTTACCAAACTTCAGGACTTCACAACAACAGTATCAGTAAAAAAAAAAATAATAATAAAAGATTTGCTAAAAACATGACCTACACCAAGTGTTTTACACATTTTTAGAGCTTTAGTTAACAAGGACGGTGTGGCTTTTCTCTAAAACTTACATGGCATAAAAAGGCATTGTGACAAAGCGTACCTGTCATATCACAGAAAAACATAATGCTCATATAGGTTACTCTCTAGGTCATGTAGATGCTTAACATTTTTCATGTGTCTAGCTTATGTATTGGGCTCACAAATCCGTCTGTTCTGAAGCTCACTCATACTGATATCCACTGCTCAGGAAGGGGTATGTACCAGCAAGCAGTAACCCTCCTCTCTGTGTTTAGACAGGAGTCTGATAGACAGGACAGGAGTGAGCATAGAGAAGTGCTAGTCCCACCCTCACTTCCTGAAATTTGTTCCAGCCAGTGTCTCAGCTGGGACAAAGATGATGCTGCAGCCAGACAGGATTATGTTCTGGTATGATTTCTATAAAAAGGATATATACATTTTTTATAAAGTATATTGGAAAGGTTAATGTTTTTCCAGGATGTACAATATATAAAAAGTTTTTAATTCTAACAGTGCCTATTTAAATGTGCCACTGTGTGTAAAAAATGCAAAAACTATTAATCAAGTAAGCCAACTAGTACTGTAAACCCTCATACTTAAAGGGGTACTCCACTGCCCCATGTTCGGAACATTTTGTTTTGTTTAGACTTGCATTGAGGGGGCATGGCGTGATGTAACAGGGTGCGTGGCTGTGACATCAAGAGGAGTGTGGCTGTGATGTCACGACCCCTGCAGCCCCCAACCAGCATTCGGGAACAAAATGTTCCAAACACTAGGGCAGTGGAGTACCCCTTTAACACTAAACACTTGTTAGGAATGCATTAAAAAGATGTATTGGTAACAAAAGTCCTCAACAACAAGCTAAAAACACCAATAATCAAATATTAGGGTGTCACATCAAATAAACAAATCTCACAATAGGTAAAATATAATTGTCAGGGTCCAGACTAGTGGCTAGTGAAGACACTGGAGGTGGATCTTCTGTGCCAGAGAGGCGATGACGCGGGCCGTACTGGGGAATCGGTTCTAAGCAGTTACTGGTGTTCACCAGAGCCCGCCGCAAAGCAGGATGGACTTGCTGCGGCAGTAACTACCAGGTCGTGTTCCCCAGTAGCGACTCGACCTCTCTGGCAGCTGAGACTGGCACGGTACACAAGGACTAGACAGAGGCGAGGTCAGACGTAGCAGAAGGTCAGGGCAGGCAGCAAGGTTCGTAGTCAGGGGCAACAGCAGAAGGTCTGGGTACACAGGCGTGGAACACACTATAACGCTTTCTCAGGGCACAAGGCAACAAGATTCGGCAAGGAGAGGAAGGGGAAGTGGGTTTTTATATGTTAGGGAGTGATTGGAAGTGATTGGGCCAGGCACCAATTAGTGGTGCACTGGCCCTTTAAGTTTTAGTAAGCCGGCGCGCGCGCCCTAGAGAGCGGGGCTGTGCACGCTGGGAGGAAGAAGACGGGGGCGAGAGGTGAGTGAGATGGGGCGCGATCTGAGGGCGGGCACGAGCCGTGCCTCGGATCGCGTCCCCTCCAGCGACCAGGGAGCAGCGCTCGTGGTCAACAATGCCGACCGGAGCGCTGCAGACAGAAGCACGCCGTGACAGTACCCCCCCCTTGGGTGTCCCCCTCTTCTTGGAACCTGTAGATGAGTTCCTTGTCTAGAATATTGTCCTCTGGCTCCCAAGACCTCTCTACGGGGCCACAATTCTCCCAATCAACAAGAATTTTTTTTTTACCTCTGACAACCTTTTAAGAGAGGATTTCTTTAACCAAGAAGACGTCAGAGGACCCCGAGACAGGAGCAGGAACGGTGACCTTGGGGGAAAAGCGGTTAAGAATGAGAGGCTTCAGAAGGGAAACATGAAAGGAGTTAGGAATACGAAAGAGAAGGAGGAAGATGGAGCTTGTAAGAGACAGGGTTGATTTGACTTTTGACCCTAAATGGCCCGAGGTAACGTGGACCCAGCTTGTAGCTAGGGACACAAAACCGAATATATTTGGCAGAGAGCCACACTTTGTCACCAGGGGCAAAGACAGGAGGAATTCTTCTCTTCTTGTCCGCATGTTTCTTCATACGAGAGGAGGCCAGCAAGAGCGACTTTTGAGTCTCCTTACAAATAGAGGAAAAGTCCCGGGTCAAATCATCTACGGCAGGAATTCCAGATGAAGTGGGGATGGGGAAGGGGGGAAGCGGGTGACGGCCGTTCACCACAAAGAATGGAAACTTGGTGGATGACTCAGAGTCTTTGAAATTGTACGAGAATTCGGCCCAGGGTAACAGGTCAACCCAATCATCTTGGCGGGAGGAGACAAAATGTTGCAGGTAGTCACCAAGGATCTGGTTTACTCTCTCCACTTGTCCATTATATTGCGGGTGGTAGGCAGAGGAAAAATTCAATTTAATCTTCAATTGGGTGCAGAGTGCTCTCCAGAATTTCGAGATGAATTAAACGCCTCTATCGGAGACGATATGCGTAGGCAGTCCGTGGAAACGAAAAATGTGAAAAAAAAATTGCTTCGCAAATTGTGGCGCAGAAGGGAGGCCAGGGAGTGGAACGAAATGGGCCTATTTGGAGAATCGATCAACGACCACCCAAATTGCAGTGTTGCCATGGGATACAGGAAGGTCAGTGACGAAGTCCATCGCTATGTGTGACCAAGGCTGTTCGGGTACCGGCAGAGGAAGAAGAAGACCCACGGGCCTCTGGCGAGGAGTTTTATCACGTGTACAGACAGTACAGGAGCGTACAAAGTCAGTCACATCTTTTTCAAGGGAAGGCCACCAAAAGTGTCTGGCAATCAACTGAGTGGATTTCTTGATTCCAGTGTGACCCGCCAAGTGGGAGGAGTGACCCCATTTGAGAGTCCGGAGGCAAAGACGTGGGGGGACAAAGGTTTTTCCTGGAGGAACTGGCGCCAGAGAAGCAGGAGCAGCAGAGATCAGACACTCAGGGGGGATGATGTGTTGGGGAGAGGCTTCTGCCTCCGTGGCATCAGTGGAACGAGATAGGGCATCCGCCCTGACATTCTTGTCTGCAGGAGGAAAATGTGTCTGGAAATTGAAGCGGGCGAAGAACAATGACCACCTGGCCTGGCGAGGATTTAAGCGCTAGGCGGACTGTAGGTACGACAGATTTTTGTGGTAAGTGTAGATGGTGATCAGGTGGAGGGATCCTTCCAGGAGATGCCTCCACTCCTCAAGTGCCATTTTAATGGCCAGCAATTCTCGGTCACTAATAGCGTAATTTTTTCAGGAGGAGAAAATGTTTTAGAGAAAAAAACGCAAGTGACGTTTTTTCCTTTAGCGTTTTTTTGAAGAACAACCACCCCGGCTCCTACTGAAGAGGCGTCTACCTCTAGGAAGAATGGCTTCAGAGGATCAGGCCTAGTCAAGACTGGTGCGGAGGCGAGGGCGGCCTTAAGGCGAGTAAAAGCTTCTTCCGCTTGGGGAGGCCAGGATCTCGGATTCGCATCTTTCTTGGTCAGAGCCACAATGGGAGCCAAGATAGTGGAGAAATGGGGGATAAACTGACGGTAGTAATTAGCGAATCTGAGGAAGCGCTGGATAGAGCGAAGTCCTGAGGGGCGTGGCCAATCCAAGACTGCGGAGAGCTTGTTGGGGTCCATTTGAAGACCCTGTCCTGAGACCAGATATCCCAGGAAAGGAAGACAGGTACGTTCAAAGAGGCATTTTTCAATTTTTGCGTAGAGATGGTTAACACGGAGGCGCTGGAGCACTTGACAAACATGGAGGCGGTGTTCCTCTAGGTTGGAGGAGAAGATTAGAATGTCATTGAGATAGACCACCACGCGAGTGTACAACAAGTCCGGAAGATCTCATTGACAAAGGTTGCAAAGACCGAATGGCATGACCAGGTATTCGAAGTGACCATCTTGGGTGTTGAAAGCGGTTTTCCACTCATCTCCTTCACGAATTCTGATAAGATTATACGCGCCCCTGAGGTCAAGTTTAGTAAAAATCTTTGCTCCGCGCAGCCGGTCAAAGAGTTCCGAGATGAGAGGCAGAGGGTAGCGGTTCTTTATAGTGATCTTATTGAGGCCGCGGTAGTCAATACAAGGGCGTAGAGACCCATCCTTCTTGGCAACAAAGAAGAATCCTGCTCCAGCAGGAGAAGAAGACTTCCTGATGAAACCTTTTTTGAGATTCTCCTGAATATACTCCGTCATGGCCTCAGTTGCTGGAGCGGAGAGAGGGTAAATCCTGCCACGGGGCGGTGTGGTCCCAGGGAGCAAGTCAGTAGGGCAGTCGTAGGGCCTATGTAGTGGTTAGACCTCTGCCTGTTTCTTGCAAAAGACGTCAGAAAAGTCTTGATAGGCCTTTGGAAGGCCGAGCAATGGAGAAGCAATGGAGACTTGGCTGGTGGGTAGCGACTTAAGGCAGGGTGTGTGGCAGGAAGAGCCCCAGGATTTTATGTCCCCAGTGGTCCAGTCGAGGGTAGGAGAATGCCGCTGGAGCCAGGGTAAGCCAAGAAGGATGTCAGAGGTGCAGTTAGGTAGGACAAAGAACTCAATCATTTCTTGATGGAGAACCCCCACAGTCATGCGTACTGGGGCCGTGCGGTAACCCACGGTGGAATTCAGTTGTTCTCCGTTAACTGAGGAAATGAAGAAGGGCTTGAAAAGACAGATAACAGGGATGTTAAACCGGTTGATGAAGGAGGCTTTAATGAAGTTTCCTGCTGAACCAGAGTCCAAGAATGCCTCCGCAGAGAAGGAGGCTTCATCAGCTGGAGAAATCCGCACTGGAATAGTCAGGCGTGGAGAGGAGGAATTTACACCCAGTGACGCCTCTACCACGTTCACTAGGTGCAAGCGTTTCCCTGACGCTGAGGACGAAGAGGACAATCCTTTAGGAAATATTCAGAGCTCGCACAGTATAGGCATAAGTTCTCGTTCCTCCGGCGAGTCCTCTCTTGTTGGGTCAGGCGAGACCGGTCCACTTGCATGGCCTCCTCAGCGGGAGGCACAGTAACTGACTGCAACGGATGCTGGAAGAGAGGAGCCAGGCATGGGTATCGCCTGGTGCGAACGAGATCTTTCTCCTGGTGGAGCTCCTGATGTCTCTCAATGTAGCGCATATCAATGCGGGTAGCCAGGTGGATGAGTTCAGTCAGGGAGGAGGGTATCTCTCGTGCGGACAGACAATCCTTAATATGGCTGGATAAACCTTTTTTAAAGGTCGCGCAGAGAGCCTCATTGTTCCAGGCCAACTCAGAGGCCAAAGTACGGAATTGTATGGCGTATTCGCCCACAGTAGAGTCTCCTTGGACAAGGTTCAGCAAGGCAGTTTCCGCGGATGAGGCACGGGCAGGTTCCTCAAAGACACTGCGGACTTCAGAAAAGAAGGACTGGACAGAGGCAGTGGCAGGATCGTTGCGGTCTCAGAGCGGCGGGGCGAGAGACAGGCGGACTCTAGCAGAAGTAGCAGCAGCTCGGAGAGGAGGAGATGCTGGAGCTGGCGGTTGAGGCTGTGGAGGCAGAAGCTGTTGCATCATGGCGGTCAACTGCGACAGCTGTTGTCCTTGTTTAGCAATCTGCTGGGACTGCTGGGCAACCACGGAGGTGAGATCAGCAAGGCTTGGCAGCGGCACCTCAGCGGGATCCATGGCCGGATCTACTGTCAGGGTCCGGACTAGTGGCTGGTGAAGACACTGGAGGTGGATCCTCTGTGCCAGAGAGGCGATGACGCGGGCCGTACTGGGGAATCGGTTCTAAGCAGTTACTGGTGTTCACCAGAGCCCGCCGCAAAGCAGGATGGACTTGCTGCGGCAGTAACTACCAGGTCGTGGTGTACCCCAAGGTTCTGTACTGGGACCGCTGTTGTTTAATTTATTTATCAATGATATAGAGGATGGCATTAACAGCTCTGTTTCCATCTTTGCAGATGACACTAAGGTTTGTAGCACGGTACAGTCTATAGAGGATGTGTATAGGTTACAAGATGACTTGGATAGACTAAGTGTCTGGGCATCCACTTGGCAAATGAGGTTCAATGTGGATAAATGTAAAGTTATGCATCTGGGTACTAATAACATGCATGCGTTGTATGTCTTAGGGGGGATAAAACTGGCTGAGTCACTGGTAGAGAAGGATCTGGGTGTACTTGTAGATCACAGACTACAGAATAGCTTGCAATGTCAGGCTGCTGCTTCCAAGGCCGGCAGGGTATTGTCATGTATCAAAAGAGGCATGGACTCAAGGGACAGGGACATAATACTCCCCCTTTATAAAGCATTGGTGCAGCCTCATCTGGAATATGCTGTTCAGTTTTGGTCACCTGTCCATAAAAGGGAAACTGTGGAGCTGGAGAGGGTGCAGAGACGCACAACTAAACTAATATGGGGCATGGAACATCTTAGCTATGAGGAGCAATTGGGGGAGTTACAATTGTTTAGTCTTGAGAAGAGACGTTCAAGGGGGGATATGATAAACGTATATAAGTATATTAATGGCCCATACAAAAAATATGGAGAAAACCTGTTCCAGGTTAAACCCCCCCCCAAAGGACGAGGGGGCACTCCCTCCGTCTGGAGAAGAAAAAGTTTAGTCTCAAGGGGCGACACGCCTTCATTACCATGAGAACTGTGAACTTATGGAACAGTCTACCTCAGGAACTGGTCACAGTAGGAACAATTAACAGCTTTAAAACAGGATTAGATACATTCCTGGAACAAAATAACATTAATGCTTATGAAGAAATATAAAATCCCATACCTTCCCCAATTTCGCGCCACACCCCTGCCCTTCAATTCCCTGGTTGAACTTGATGGACATATGTCTTTTTTCGACCATACTAACTATGTAACTATGTAACTATGTGTTCCCCAGTAGCGAATCGACCTCTCTGGCAGCTGAGACTGGCGTGGTACACAAGGACTAGACAGAGGCGAGGTCAGATGTAGCAGAAGGTCAGGGCAGGCAGTGAGGTTCGTAGTCAGGGGCAACAGCAGAAGGTCTGGGTACACAGGCTTGGAACACACTATAACGCTTTCTCAGGGAACAAGGCAACAAGATCCGGCAAGGAGAGGAAGGAGAAGTGGGTTTTTATAAGTTACGGAGTGATTGGAAGTGATTGGGCCAGGCACCAATTAGTGGTGCACTGGCCCTTTAAATTTTAGTAAGCCGGCGCGCGTGCGCCCTAGGGAGCGGGGCCGCGCGCGCCGGGAGCAAGCAGACGGGGGCGAGAGGTGAGTGAGATGGGGCGCGATCCGAGGGCGGCCACGAGCTGTGCCTCGGATCGCGCCCCCTCCGGGGACCAGGGAGCAGCGCTCGCGGTCAGCAATGCCGAACGGAGCGCTGCAGACAGAAGCATGCCGTGAGCACTCCGGGGAGGCAGCGGGACCCGGAGCGCTCGGCGTGACAATAATTATATATAAAACCCAAATCTGTGCCCCAAGGACTGGGAAAGTAACACCCTGATCATTTCTGTAAATCTACAAAACTGTCCTCCCAGCTTGTTTGCCCCCAGCAGAACAATATTCATCTGTCTGGGTATCTGAGTGAGCCTATACAGTGATGGCCCAAACTTAAACTAGACATTCTAAACTTGCACCAGAATCTAAAAAAAACACACTAATAACCTGATAAGTCTAGTGCAGTTAGACCATATAGTCTAAATTTACATTGTCTAATAATTAGACAGTTTTTATTTATCCATCCCATTGTTTATAATTTGCTTAATTTTGTAGACTGTAGATTTTTATGTAACTTCTGGGCAAAGAAAAAATTTGTAATTTCCAATTGACAAAATTTCGCTAAAAACACACTTTGAAGAACAAAATGCATCAAACCTGCACATAATGAGAACTGATCCCAACTCACTTATGAGTCTCAGCTGTTAGATGCTGGAGTCTAGTCAGACACTAAGTTCACTAGTTGATCACCAGGCTTCACACTCTCTCCACAGAATTATAAATCAGAAATTTTGTCATGAAATTGTCCTCCAACATTTTATCCACAGATAGTGTCCGTTGATTTTAAAAGACAAGATATATATATATATATATATATATATATATATATATATATATAACAAAATCAAGAGGTATGGGGAGCACCGTGAAACAGGATTTAAGATCCACGTGGGTGCCAGGTTCCGGGAACAGACCAATTCCCACGAAGTATAGATAAAAGGTAGAAGCGGCACTCCGGCTTGTAGGTGAAATAATCACAAAATGTATTCACACATCTGTGCAGGCAACGTTTCGGCTCGACAATTGAGCCTTTCTCAAGCAAACAAAGTAAAGGCTTGAGAAAGGCTCTATTGTCGAGCCGAAACGTTGCCTGCACAGATGTGTGAATAAATTTTGTGATTATTTCACCTACAAGCCGGAGTGTCGCTTCTACCTTTTATCTATATCTATATATATATATATATATATATATATATATATATATATTTATTTATTTATTTTATTTTTTTTATTTTTTCATTTCTATTAAGCCCAACCAAATGTTTTGTCATACCTAAGGGTATGTTTACACAGCAAACTTTCCATGCAAAATCTGTCTGAAAAATTCAGCTCTGAAATACTGCATTCCAGATTCCGCAGAATGAATGCACATGTCATTAATTTTGTGGAATTCCACAGCAGAATCTCATTGAAGTCAATAGGATTTTAAATTGAGTGTTGAGTGCAAGAATTTATGCACAAATTTTGTGCAAATTCCGCAGGGAATCTGCAAAACTGCAAAAAATCCCATGCCAGCTTGGCAGAATAAAAAAAAAAAAAAAAAAAAGGGCAAAGCAAGTGCAAACTGGAAAGACTTTCAAGTTGGAAAATTACTTAAAACATGCCCCTCAAAAAATAGACCAAATAACATTGATAAATGCCCTTATTGTGTACATTGTTTGTAATGCAATTGCATAACTCCTTGGAAGCAAGGCTTTAGAAAGATGTGTCAGGCCTCCTATATGAATCATTGAAATCCCAGAAATGAACCCGGATTTTCTGTCAGAACTTGCTGAAAGAATGTAGTTTACATAGTTAATGTTTACACAGGAAGTCCCAAATGTGAGTCATGAAATAAGTCATACAATCTAACAATGATGTATAATAAATTGTAATTGTTACACATTCTATCCATGGCCCATAATCTCATACCTCTTCTTCTGTAGTAGCACTATATTAGTGCTTATTGTGAAAATAGACTGCAGACTCCGGTGCTTACACATCTTATCCCCTATCCAAAGGAGAACCCCTTTAAGAAATCTTAGCCAGGTCAAGAAGTCAGCTCCAAAACTCCCAGTAGTATAGATCTTTCCTGCAACAATGGATGTGCAAGACAGTGGTATTGCTAAGGTCTAAAAAGAAAAAAAAAACTCTTTACAAAAGAACGGGAGGGATACACTCTAGTTCTTAGTGTAAACTTAGACGAGACAGTCTAAGTACATTGACTGCGGATTTGATGCTGCAGATTTAATTAATGTAAGTAAAAAGCTAAAATTTGTTGCATCAAATCCACCGCATAAAATCTGCAGTATGAAATCCACAGAAGATTAGGAATGTGTAACTCACCCTAAGGCCATTTTGAGGAGTCCGAAATTTCAGTGCAGAAATCTGCATTGGAATTCCGCCAGAGATTCCGGAGCAACAGAGCCTGTTGAATTCAATGGGATTCTACTGTGCTGTGGTTTTTGGCCAGAAATTCCAGTGGACTATGCACACAAACCTACCCCAGCCCCTACGCATTTCGCCTTCGCTTCTACAGGGAGTGTAGAAGTGAAGGCAAAATTGTGCAGAAGCTTTTAAAACAAGGAAATAAATCAGGGCACTCACCATAGTCACTTCTTCTTGCTTATTTATTGTACAAAAACGAGTTATATCAGTGCTTACTGGGACGAACAGGATACAAACACACGTGGATTGCTCCGCTGGGCGACAGTTGCCATCTTGCAGAGCGCAAGCACTTTGACTGGCCCCCTGAGTTTTGCAACATCCTGACATATGAATCTGGCTGCATTATTTACAATTTTTTTGTCAATGAATATATATTGTACTGACGCAATCTTATCGACCCAAGTCAACCTACTATTAAAAACGTTTTCTGAATGCTGCAAAATGCAGTAAAGTTAATCAATGAGATCATGTGTCCCAAAATAGTACTAATGAACTTTACGTTCATCTAACAAAAAAATTCCCACATACAAATAGTTATGGGACATGGAATGCAGTAGCACAATCACACGTGTTTTTTTTTTTGTTTTTTTTTGTAAAGTGTTTTTACTGCACAAAAGTAGTAAATGCAAAAGCCTATATTTTTGGAAAAATTATCATTATTAATATTGAAAAAAGCACAAAACAATGGAAGAAAATGTAGATTTTTCCATTCTCCTTTCCAAAAAAAATGTATAAAAGTTCATTAGTAACTTACAGTAAATGTATCCCTAAAAAGTTGCATTCAAAAGTGCAACTCATTCTGCAAAAAACAAGCCATTGTACAGCCAAATCAACATATAAAAATAGGGCTCAATGAAAAAATAAATAATGTTGGTTATAAAGACCAAAATTGGCCTGGTCCTTAAGGGGTTAAAAGCATTATAAAATGCATGAAAATAACATGATGCATTAGCTAGGCATAAATCCCAATTTCCTCATGCCATATCTGCATCAGTTAATGAACTGAAAATAACAGTTTCCTGCTCATTTTCAGTCAATGTCATGCACTGAATATCAACAGGAACCCAAATTGTAATTTGTGATAACAAATCTCTTCCACTAACTGCTTACAAAACCTAAAAAAAATCACAAACTATAGAAAAGATAATGATAAGGTTTCCTTCTCATTTACTTCTAGGTTAACTACCAGGGTATCAGGCATAATAATTGCTATGGGGCTCAGGGGTTTACGGGGGGGCACCTCTTATTTTTTGAACACAGTGGGTTTGTAGATGGTAGCACAAAACTAAGAAATGTGTATCACTGGAAGACAGAGAAGGGCAAGATAAAACACAGGGGACCATGATTATGCCCAAAATATACTACTAACTGTTCGTGTAGTTCATTGAAGAAGAGGATCCAATTTCAAGCTTTGCTGTGAGGCCCAATATTTGTTTAAGTCTTAGCCTCTCTAGTCAAAGGGGTTAATGGGAGGAGATCTGTTGTGCTGTTTACAGGGTCCTTATTTGTGAAAGCTTGTTTAGCTGTATTTTTAAAGGGGTTCTTCGCCCCTAGACATCTTATCCCCTATCCAAAGGGTAGGAGATAAGATGTCTGACTGCGGGAGTCCCGTTCCTGGGACCCCATGCTATCTCCGTGCAGCACCTGGCATTCTAAACAGTAGACATGAATGGAGGGGGCATGGTATAACATCACAAGGGGGTGTGGCGTGATGTCACGTCTCCCACTGCAGGAACCAAGCATTCTAAACATATTGTTCAGAATTCCGGGTGCTGCATGAAGATCACGTGGGGGCCATGGGCGAGACCCCCGTGATCAGACATCTTATGCCCTATCCTTTGGATTCAACTGCTACCAAAAGGGCGCGAGGAAGTTATTAGTACATACCATTCCAAGAGCTCCAAACTACGCTCCAAACTTCGGTGTGACAGCAACTTGGCGAACTTTCAATCATTGCCAGTAATGATAGCAAAAGGGATGAGAACCACATGACATTTTGGCATCTAAATGAAAGGAGGAAGTATTGGGACCATTGAGACGATGTCAACATAACCCAGAATATGAATTTGAGTAGAATACAGACATAGCGCACATCTACAATCTTGTATAATGATCTGATTGCTTCTCAGCACAATATCAAAAACTAAAGCTTGTACTTTTTGATCAAAAATGTATACTAACAACCTGTTAGTTTTTGATATTGTGCTGAGAAGCAATCAGATCATTCTACAAGATTGTAGATGTGTGCTCTGTCTGTATTCTACTCGAATTCATATTGTGATTTCTATCCTTCCTTATTTTTTTTTGAACATGTGCTGTACTCTTCCCCACCCCCTCAGCCCAAACCTATATAGGTGGTAATTAGCCACACTAGGGCCATTTCACTCCTAGCAGCCTCCCAGTCTGACTGGGAGAGCAAGGTAAGTGAGCCTTTACACCTTGTTCACACTGGTGTGGTGCGGGGTCCGTTGCTGCCGTGGCGCTGTGTCTGCGGGCAGGTGTGGCCCATAGACTGGTTTGAGAGGCATTGGGGCCGCTCTGCCAATGGGTCGCTCCCCCCCCCCCATGGGCATCTGTGTCGCGGCGGTGGTGGTCGCCGCCCGGTGCTACGCCATTTTATGCTAGGGATGTCAGGGACCCACTCTGAATAGGTGGCCTTGAAGTGGCGAGTGGGCTTGTACTTTTTGATCAAAAATGTATACTAACAACCTGTTAGTTTTTGATATTGTGCTGAGAAGCAATCAGATCATTATACAAGATTGTAGATGTGCGCTATGTCTGTATTCTACTCGAATTCATAACCCAGAATACCTTGCAGCTGTCAGCAAGGTCACATGACCACAGGTTATAGAATCAATTAGAGATGAGCAAATTTTTAAAAAAATTTGATTCGTCCGATTCGCCAAATTTTCCCAAAAAATGTGTTTTGGGTCGAATTTATTTGTGGCGAATCGCTATTAAAAATGTCTATTTCTGGCCTACAGAGAGCCTCAATAGTGGTGTAGAACACTTTGCTTTGTCCTAACATGTATAGGGAGTGTGCTGTGTTAGTGAAATAATACTGTTATTCAGTATGACATGCAGATTACAGGCATTGCTATTAGAATCACTGCCATAGAGCGCCTGGATGTGGCAGCAGGGAGACCAATTTTGGCATTAAAATTGTAGAGAATAAATAAATCTATTAATGTAATTATTATTTAATTTAATGTTTCATTTAACCATTTATGGTTCATTGTAATGGCTCCAACCTGTTTCATTGGATTCTTGTGGTAATTTCACAGCTAATATATGACGTTGACGACCATAGGGCCTCAATCTTGAAGAAATTACATCAATTTTTTGAGATGGAAATTTAAGATTTAGAAATTTAAGATTTTGAAATTGAAACTTAACATTACACTCCCAAATTTTAATTTCCCGGGCCCCGGCATTTACTTTGAAAAAATAGTGTGGTTTCAAAAGACAAAATCTAACAAGGAGTCACATGTCACATGGCGGCACAATGACGGAGCCTGGAGGTGGCATCAGTATGAGGAGACAATATAGTGGGTGAATGACACAGCCTGGAGTTGACGGCAGAATGAGGAGCCCACATAGTGGATGAATGACACAGCCTGGAGTTGGTGGCAGCATATAGTGGCTGAATGACACAGCCTGGAGTTTCGAGCAGCATGAGGAGAACATATAGTGGCTAAATTACACAGCCTGGAGGTGGCAGAAGCATGAGGAGACCATATAGTGACTGAAAGACACAGCCTAGAGGTGGTAGGAGCATGAGGAGATCATATAGTGGATGAATGGCACAGCCTGGAGGTGGCAGAAGCATTAGGAGACCATATAGTGGCTAAATGACACAGTGTGGAGATGGCGGCAGCATGAGTAGAACATAAAGAGTCTGAATGACACAGCGTTGAGGTGGCGACAGCACGAGGAGAACATATAGTGGCTGAATGGCACAGCCTAGAGATGGCGGCAGCATATAGTGGCTGAACGACACAACCTGTAGTTTGGGGCAGCATGAGGAGAACATATAGGGGGACATTTATCAATGTTTGCTTATGTATTCCTTTTTTTTAGAAATTTTTTCTTTACTTTTTTTTTGCTTATGTGTGACTTATTTATCAACTGGTTTCAGCCTGTTGCTAAATTTCTTTCACGTAAGCAATTTTTTCTTTTTTACTTTGGTTGTAGCTTTTTCTGCTCCATGTTTGAGCTGGAGTAAATTTAGTCATTTTTTAACCTTGTTGCGACTTTTTTTTTTGCGCAGTTGCGACTGTCGCAGTTAATGAATACCAGACTACCCGTAGTCCATTTTAAAATTATCACTACGTAGTTTTGGAAAAGTTTTGGAAAACTTGCCTTTCTCGCTACCCAGTCAAAATGTCGCACGAAAAATCGCGTAGTCGCAGGTGCAACATTTATGCAACATTTTTAGTAAAAAAATAATTAACTAAATTGCTTGATAAATGTCTGTCATGGTGGCTAAATGACACAGCCTTAAGGTGGCAGAAGCATGAGGAAACCATTTAGTGGCTGAATGGCACAGCCTGGAGTTGGCGGCAGCATGAGTAGAACATATAGTGGCTGAACGGCACAGCCTGGAGGTGACGGCAGATGAGGAGACCATATGGTGGCAGAATGAAACAGACTGGAGGTGGCAGAAGCATGAGGAGACCACATAGTGGCTGAATGACACAGCCTGGTGGTGGCAGAAGCATGAGGAGACCACATAGTTGCTGAATGACACAGCCTGGAGTTGGTGGCAGATAAGGAGACCATATAGTGGCTGAATGAAACAGACTGGAGGCGGCAGAAGCATGAGGAGACCACATAGTGGCTGAATGACACAGCCTGGAGGTGGCAGAAGCATGAGGAGACCACATAGTGGCTGAATCACACAGCCTGGAGGTGGCAGACGCATGAGGAGACCACATAGTGGCTGAATGGCATAGCCTGGAGTTGGCGGCAGCAAGTGTAGAACATATAGTGGCTAAATGGCATAGCCTGGAGTTGGCGGTAGATAAGGAGACCATATAGTGGCTGAATGACACAGCCTGGAGGTGGCAGAAGTATGAGGAGACAACCCAGTGTCTGAATGACACAGCCTGGAGGTGGCGTCAGCATGTGGAGAACATATGGTGGCTGAATGACACAGCATGGAGGTGGCAGAAGCATTAGGAGAACATATAGTGGCCGAATGACACAGCCTGGAGGTGGCGGAAGCATGAGATGGGTGAAAAAAGGTCTGATGCGGAGGAATGTTTGTAACTGGGGAGCAGCGCCTTAAATCTTTTTGGCACTATACATATTTGGTCAATCTACTCTCATGAATCAGGCATTTGTGGTTGGAAATCCTGGCTGATCCATGCCTGATTCATCTTCACAAAGGTCAGTCTCTCCACATTTTTCGTGGACAGATGAGTTCTCCTTGGGGTGACTATGGCCCCCACTGCACTAATGGCACACTACTGGCCAGGCAGGGCAGCTTTTCCAGGGCAAAATCTGCTAGTTGTAGCAACAAATCAAGTTTGGCTGCCCAGAAGTCCAGCGGATCTTCAAGGTGTGTTGACATGTGCATGTAAAAGTATGCCACCACCTGCTGGTTCAGGTCCTGCTCCAGGTCTGCCTTCTGCTTATCAGTTGCTTGACTATGTGGGTGAAGAAAGGTACTCATCAGCGACTGTAGAATCAAGTTGCTGCTGATGGAGCAAGTACTGCTTCTGCCACTCCACCCCTCCCCAGCAACCACGGCAGTGGAAGGTGAGTGCAGAGGGCCCCCTGAGTCAGACATGCGAGAGGATGGACGATGGCGCAGATAGGCATCGGCCAACTGCCTGCATAGGATGTCTCTGTAGTAGGTCAGTTTGTCCTCCATCTCAGTGGGTGTAAAAAAGGCCCCTGTTTTTGCGAGGGTCCAATAAGGTGGAGATCCAGAAGTCATCCCGCTGTGGAATGGTGACAATTCGGCTGTCACTACGCAAGCAAGTGAGCATGCATCGTGCCATTTGTGCAAGTGACTCGGAGGGACTCCCTGCCTCCATCTCCACTGCATACTGCCACAGTGTTTCTGAGTCCTCTGTCTCGCCTTCCTCATAACCCTCTAGCTCCTCTAGCTGCTCTTGCTCTTCCTCTCCTGTCAGATGACTAGAAAAACGGACCATTTTGTGAAGCCTAAACTGTGCCCCTCCTCCTCCAGTAGAGCCCCCACAGGGTTCATGTGGTCGTAAGATATAGGCGCTAGAGATGAGCAAATCAAAGCTGACGAACACAAATTAGTTACAAATTTTATGAAATATTTGATTTGCTACGAATTCTATCGCGCAAATCGTTTCATTAAACTCCAATAACTGTGGTACAGGCTCCAGGGCATCTAAAATAGCGGATCAACATGTCAGTACATGGGGCAAGGAGCGCTTGGAAGGTGGGAAGGCAAGGCAGAAAGGGAAGTAGGCAGGATGACCCTGAATCACTTGCAGGATGCAGCTTGTCAGCAGCCAGTCACCCCTGTGATGTCACAGCCCTATATATTTGGCAGCCATTTTGCGGTTCGTCATATCATTCATTACACTGCATACAGATAGGAAGGACATCGCTGTGTGTGTGTGTGTGCGTTATACCGAAAAGCTCATTCCAACAATGCTTTACATCCTAGTCACATCAGCGTTCTGGTGGACAGAGAGCAGTGTTTTTTTTTCCCTGAAAAGGATTTTTATTGCAGCTGTTAACCTCCCAGTCACTTTCTTTACATTGCATTACAATGAAGCGTACAATAGCGCATTTTTCTGCCTTTATAAGTGCATACCACATACCTAAATCTAAGTAGTGTACTATTTTTAACCTGTTAATCTGCCAAGGGCCTAGATACTGTAAAAGTCCAGGCAAAACTACTCACTGGCTTGTGTTTTTACTCAGATACTTTTTTAAGCGTACTGTAGCGCATTTTTTTGCCCTCATGAGTGCATACCACATGCCTACATCTAAGTAGTGTACTATTTTGTACCTGTTAATCTGTCAAGGGCCTACATACTGTGAAAGGACAGCCAAAAGTAATCACTGGCTGGTGTTTTCCTCCAAAACATTTATTAAGCGTACTGTAGTGCATTTTTCTGCTCTCATAAGGGCATACCACATACCTACATCTAAGTAGTGTACTATTTTAAACCTGTCAATCTGTCAATGGCCTAGATACTGTGAAAGGACAGGCAATAGTACACACCTGCTGCTGTTCTACACAAATGCTGTTTTAAGCGTAGTGAAGCGTATTGTTCACCCCTCATATACGCAAAAAGTATATCAGGCAAAGTAGTGCCAGGACATGCACAGAGGAGTGGCAGAGGCCTAAATTCATCAGGCGCAGTCAGAGGTCGCAGCAGAGTAGGGGTGTGTGGCAGCTGAAGTCGCAGCGAGAGGTCTGAGCTCCCGGTGTCAGCCAGCAGTCGTGTCGCGACCAGCAACCCAGCAGCCATGATTGATCGGTTCACTCAGTCATCGACTTCCTCCCAAGTGACATCCGACACCCCCAGTCAACAGTCGGTGGATTCCTCAGACTCAAGGCTCAGTTGGCATGGCCCTCATGCTACTGCTGCCACATCCAGGCTCTGTCATTGTGCTGCTCTATGGTTTCCTCATGCAAATGCTACCACCTCCAGGCTCTGTCATTGTGCCGCCATATATGGTCTCCTCATGCTGATGCTGCCACCTCCAGGCTCTCTCATTCTGCTGCTCTATGGTCTACTAATGCTAATGCTACCACCTCCATGCTCTGTCATTGTGCCATCATATGGTCTCCTCATACTGATGCTACCACCTCCAGGCTTTGTCATTGTGCCGACATATAGTCTGCTCATGTTGATGTTGCCACCTCCAGGCTCTCTAATTGTGCTGCTCTATGGTCTCCTCATGCTGATGCTTCCACCTCTAGGCTCTCTCATTGTGCTGCCATGGATACTGCATAATTAACCCCTTAAGGACACATGACGTACTGGAACGTCATGTGTCCACTCCCGATCTATAACGCGGGGCCACGGCGTGGCCCCGCGTCATAGTGGGTCGGGCCCGGCCTCTTACAACGTCCGGGATCCGTGGCTAATAGCGCGCGGCATTGATCGCGGTGCCACGCGCTTAACCCTTTAGACGTGGCGTTCAAAATTGAACGCCGTGTCTAAATTGAAAGTGAAACCATGCCGGTTAGCTCAGCGGGCTGTTCGGAATAGCCGCGGCGAAATCGCGGCATCCCGAACAGCTTACAGGACAGCAGGAGGGTCCCTACCTGCCTCCTCGCTGTCCGATCGCCGAATGACTGCTCAGTGCCTGAGATCCAGGCATGGGCAGTCAAGCGGCAGAATCATCGATCACTGGTTTCCTATGAGAAACCAGTGATCAATGTAAAAGATCAGTGTGTGCAGTGTTATATGTCCCTATGGGAGCTATAACACTGCAAAAAAAAAGTGGAAAAAAGTGAATAAAGATCATTTAACCCCTCCCCTATTAAAAGTTTGAATCACCCCCCTTCTCC
The DNA here is from genome assembly GCF_029499605.1 of Hyla sarda. NCBI lineage: Eukaryota > Metazoa > Chordata > Amphibia > Anura > Hylidae > Hyla > Hyla sarda. The sequence goes on from NC_079190.1 coordinate 257,689,542, forward strand.
CATTAAAAAAAAAACACAGTGTAAATAATAATAAAAATAAACATATATGGTATCACCACGTGCGGAAATGTCCGAATTATAAAAATATATCGTTAATTAAACCGCATGGTCAATGGCATACACGCAAAAAAATTCCTAAGTCCAAAATAGTGCATTTTTCGCCACTTTTTATAACATGAAAAAATGATTAAAATAAGTCCTACCAATGCAAAAATGGTACCGATAAAAACTTCAGATCACGGCGCAAAAAATGAGCCCCCATATCGCCCCATACGCAGAAAGATAAAAAAGTTATAGGGGTCAGAAAATGACAATTTTAAACGTATTAATTTTCCTGCATAAAGTTATGATTTTTTCCAGAGGTACGACAAAATCAAACCTATATAAGTAGGGTATCATTTTAATCGCATGAACCTACAGAATAAAGATAAGGTGTCAATTTTACCGAAAAATGTACTACGTAGAAACGGAAGCCCCCAAAAGTTACAAAACTGCGTTTTTTTTTTCAATTTTGTCTCACAATGATTTTTTTTTCCGTTTCACCGTAGATTGTTGGGCAAAATGACTGACGTCATTACAAAGTAGAATTGGTGGCGCAAAAAATAAGCCATCATATGGATTTTTAGGTGCAAAATTGAAAGAGTTATGATTTTTTAAAGGCAAGGAGCAAAAAACAAAAATGCAAAAACGGAAAAAAAAAACGATCCTTAACCCCTTAAGGACCAAGGACGTATGAGTACGTCCTTGGTCCCGCTCCCGTGATATATCACGGTGGGCCTGGCATCATGGTGAAGCCAGGACCCGCCGCTAATAGCGCGCGGCACTGAAATTGGCACTCAAAGCTGAGCCACGCGGCTAAAAGTGAAAGTAAAAAGTTCCGGTTAGCTCAGGGAGCTGTTCGGGATCGCTGTGGTGAAATTGCGGCATCCCGAACAGCTGTACTACAGGAGGAAGGTCTCTTACCTTCCTTCCTGCAGTCCGATCGCCGATTGAATGCTTCAAGCCTGAGATCCAGGCTTGAGCAATCAATCGCCGAAAACCCTGATCAATGCATCCCTATGGAGATGCATTGAACACTGTCAAAGATCAGTAAATGCAATGTTATAGCCCCCTATAGGAGCTATAATATTACAAAAGAAAAGCATAAAAAAATCATTAACCCTTTGAATTATCCCTTCCCCTAATAAAAGTTTGAATCACCCGGCATTTCCAATAATAATAAAAAACAGTGTAAATAAAAACAAAAATAAACATATGTGGTATCGCCACGTGCGGAAATGTCCGAATTAAAAAAATATACCATTAATTAAACCGCACAGTCAATGGCGTACGCGCAAAAAAAATTCCAAAGTCCAAAATAGCGTATTTTTGGTTACATTTTATATAATGAAAAGATGAATAAAAAGCGATCAAAAAGTCAGATCAATGCAAAAATGGTACCGACAAAAACTTCAGATCACGGCGCAAAAAATGAACCCTCATAGCGCCGTGAACACGGAAAAATAAAAAAGTTATAGGGGTCAGAAGATGACAACTTTAAACATATACATTTTCCTGCATGTAGTTATGATTTTTTTCTGAAGTAATACAAAATCAAACCTATACAAGTAGGGTATACAAGTATGGACCTAGAGAATAAAGATAAGGTGTGATTTTTACCGAAAAATTTACTACATAGGAACAGAAGCCCCCAAAAGTTACAAAATGGCTGTATTTTTTCGATTTTGTCGCACAATGATTTTTTTTTCCCGTTTCGCCGTAGATTTTTGGGTAAAATGACTGATATCATTACAAAGTGGAATTGGTGGCGCCAAAAATAAGCCATAATACAGATTTTTCATTATGATTATTTTATTATGATAATATGATTTTTTAAAGGTGAGGAGGAAAAAACTAAAGAGCAAAAACCGAAAAACGCCCGGTCCTTAAGGGGTTAAAGGGGTACTCCAGTGGAAACATTTTTTTATTTTTTTTTTATCAACTGGGGCTAGAAAGTTAAATGGATTTGTAAATTACTTCTATTAAAAAATATTAATCCTTACAGTACTTATTAGCTGTTGAATACTACAGAGGATATTATTTTCCTTTTGGAACACAGTTGTGATAGCCTGGGGGATGTAGGGTATTGGGAGTGTAGCTGTGCAGTGACTAAAGGGTGCTTGTTAACCCTTGCTATTCATGACGCCAGGGTGAGGGCTCCTCAGGAATGCTTGTCCTACCGCCACCCTTCCCAAGAGCGATAGGGAGGTAGATAATAATAGAATGTCTACAACCGGAGAGTTTTCTGAAACAGGTATAACTTTTACTGAAGATTTTCTGCAAGCTTCATAAACTGAACAATCTCTATGCATACAACTGCTTCTTTGGAGATTGACAAAGGTTGGGAATTTAGCAAATTTGAGTCTTTAGATATTAGGCGCTGTTCCACTGGATTTAGGGGATTTAGTTGCGGTCCAGTAGTCACGCTAGCTTTAGCGGGGGTAGTTTAGAACTCACGGTTTTAGTTCAGCTGAGGCCGGTAGGTTTTTTAGACCTAGCATGTTTTTGCAAGTTGCGCAGATCCGTCCTGCTAGTCCGGCATCCATGAGAGCAGCAACCCAAGAGAGCGATAATTGGCTACTGCTCCCTTATATGGGCAGGGGCTGGACTAGTGCTAATTGGTCCATACAGATGCCAATCACCATTACAAAGATTTGTGGGTAACATGTGACCCAAGGACCTCCAAAGGTACTTTACATTATATTAGATACACATTATTTACTAAATATATACAGGTATTAACACTAGAGAATTAGACTTAAGGAGAGGCGACTAGGGGCTGTCCCACCTGAAGAACCCTATCTGAGAATAGTTACTCTGACTTTGAGGACCTCTACACTAGATACGGTATGTAATTTGGTACCGGGACACCACACAGTGCTCTCTGCGGACATCATGACCACAGTGCTCTCTGCTGATATCTCTGTCCATTTTAGGAACTGTCCAGAGCAGCATATGTTTTCTATGGGGATTTTCTCCTACTCTGGACAGTTCTTAAAATGGACAGAGGTGTCAGCAGAGAGCACTGTGGTCATGATGTCAGCAGAGAGCTCTGTGTTCCAAAAGGAATCTGTAGTATTCAGCAGCTAATAAGCACTGGAAGGAATTAGAATTTTTAGTAGAAGTCATTTACAAATCTGTTTAACTTTCTGGCACCAGTTGATAAAAAAAAAAGTTTTCCACTGGAGTACCCATTTAACCACTTAAGGACCTAGGGCGTATGGATATGCCTTGACGTCCTGGTACTTAAGGACCCAGGGCGTATCCATACCTCTGTGGGAATTTCGGTCCCCGCCGCGCACCGAGCGGGGACCGGACCGGGATGACTGCTGATGTCAATCAGCAGGCACCCCGCGCAAATGCCCAGGGGGGTCATCAGAGGCGACGACCAATAGCAGATCGGGGACGGGGGGGTTAACTTTTGTTTTCCTGTCCTGCCCACCCACAATAGGTGGGGCAGAACGGGGAAACAAAGGGGACCGAGCGCCGACGTACACTTACCGATCCGGAGGCTGCGGCGATGGTGATCGGCTGAGCGGCGTGACGTGCGTCAGAAGAGGACGGCTCCCGGGATCCTACAGAAGCCGGTAAGTTGATCTGGAGGGCTACAGTCTGAGACTGTGGTCTCTAAACTCTAGCCCTCCAGATGCTTCAAAACTACAACTCCCAGCATGCCCAGACAGCTGTTTGGGCATGCTGGAATATGTAGTTTTGCAACAGCTGGAGGGCTGCAAATTATATTCCTCCAGATCTTGCAAAACTACAACTCCTAGCATGCCCACATAGCTGTTTGCTGTCTGGGCATGCTGGGATTTGTAGGGAGGGTCACAGTTTGGAGATCACTTTGCACTGGTCTAAAAACTGTAGCCCTCCAGTTGTTGCAAATCCCAGCATGCCCAGACAGCAAACAGCTGTCTCGGCATGCTGGGAGTTGTAGTTGGGTACCTCCAGCTGTTGCATAACTACATCTCCCAGCATGCCCTTCGGCGATCAGTACATGCTGGTAGTTGTAGTTTTGCAACAGCTGGAGGCACACTGGTTTGAAAATACTGAGTTAGGTAACAGAATCTAACTGAAGGTTTTCCAACCAGTGAGCCTCCAGCTGTTGCAAAAGTACAACTCCCAGCATGCAGTAATGCAGTCTGTCAGTAATGCTGGGAGTTGTAGTTTTGAAACAGCTGGAGGTTTGCACCCCCATGTGAATGTACAGGGTACATTCACACGGACAGTAAATTTCCTGCTTCAAGTTTGGGCTGCGGCAAATTTTTCGCCGCAGCGCAAACTCCTAGCGGGAAACTCACCGTAACCCGACAGTGCAAAAGTACCCTAAAAACACTACACTACACTACACTAACACATAATAAAGGGTAAAACACAACATATACACCCCCGTACACTGTCCCCCCAATAAAAATGAAAAATGTCTTGTACGGCAGTGTTTCCAAAACGGAGCCTCCAGCTGCTGCAAAACAACAACGCCCAGCATTTCTGGACAGCCACTGACTGTCCAGGCATGCTGGGAGTTTAGCAACAGCTGAAGGCACCCTGTTTGGGAATCACTGGCGTAGAATACCCCTATTTCTACCCCTATGCAATCCCCAATTTAGTCCTCAAATGCGCATGGCGCTCTCTCATTTCAGAGCCCTGTCATATTTCAAGGAAACAGTTTAGGGTCACATATGGGATATTACCGTTCTCGGGAGAAATTGCACTAGAAATTTTGGGGGGCTTTTTCTCCATTTACCTCTTATGAAAAGGAAAAGTTGGGGGCTACACCAGCCTGTTAGTGTAAAAAAAAAAAAAAAATTTACACTAACATGCTGGTGTTGCCCCATACTTTTTATTTCCACAAGCGGTAAAAGGAAAAAAAGGCCCCCAAAATTTCTAACGCAATTTCTCCGGAGTACGGAAATACCCCTTATGTAAGCGTAAAATGCTCTGCGGACGCACAACAAGGCTCAGGAGTGAGAGCGCACCATGTACATTTGAGGCCTAAATTGGTGATTTGCACAGGGGTGGCTGATTTTACAGCGGTTCTGACATAAACGCAAAAAAATAAATACCCACATGTGACCCCATTTTGGAAACTACACCCCTCACGGAACGTAACAAGGGGTATACTGAGGTTAATCACCCCACAGGTGTTTGATGAATTTTCATTAAAGTTGGATGGGAAAATAAATAAAAAAAAATTTCACTAAAATGCTGGTGTTACCCTAATTTTTTCATTTTCACAAGGGAAAATAGGAAAAAAAAGCCCCCCCAAAATTTGTAACCCAATCTCTTCTGAGTAAGAACATACCCCATAGGTGAATGTAAAGTGCTCTGCGGGCGAACTACAATGCTCAGAACAGAAGGAGCGTCATTGGGATTTTGAAGAGAAAATTTGTCTGGAATTGAAGGCCATGTGTGTTTACAAAGCCCCCATAGTGCCAGAACAATGGCCCCCTGACACATGTGACCCCATTTTGGAAACTACACCCCTCATGTAATGTAATAAGGGGTACAGTGAGAATTTACGCCCCACAGGTGTCTGACATTCAGCTTCTGCCTTGTTGGATGAGTGGGGGCATACTGTCATTTCTTGGACATGGCTTTGCCGATGGATTGCTAGTGGAATGACTGACTAAAAGTAGGAGGTTAACCTCCTCCGGATGCTTGATGAAAAACAAGTTCCTTGAAACAAGAATGCCACAATGCCGAGTAGCGGAGTTTCCCACCAACAGTCTGCACTAATTGATTGCTACTGCCGCCCTCTCCAGGAACCCCTGTTCCACTACCTCCCAGGAAAGTAGGCTGCCGCAAAGCAGGTGGCCTCCGCCGGGCACATTTGGCTCCAGAATTTCCACTTCTGCCACCATGCTGACTGCCAACCGTGCTACCACCTTACTGGCTCAGCTGCTGCCTCACGGGCAACCTTCAACCCTCTTCTCTTGATGATGATGAAGCCCCTTCTGCACCCGGCTCCCAATTGCGATCGGCTTCATCATCATCAACAAATATCTGCAAGTCACTGATGTCCTCCTCAGGTTCCTCAAAAGTGACTGCTTCAGGATCCTGAATGCTGGCAATACTCACTTCCATGTCACTCTCCTCATCACTACTTGCCCGCCTAGCGGAGGAAACGACAGATGTCCCCTTCACTTCTTGGCTGAGCAGAAGCTGCTGACTGTCCTCTATTAGATCGTCCTCACTGAATAGTGGAGCTGAACCTACAGTATAATATACTTCTTTAGGGGAGGGAACAGCATAGGACAAAGGCAATGGGAGGACAGGGACTGCTCCCGGGCCATGCCAACTGAAGCTTGTGTCTGAGGAACCAACCAACTGTTTACTGGGGGTATCAGATTTCACTTGTGATGAAGTGGATGGCCATGTTAACCAATCGATGATGGCAGATGGGTTGCTGGTTGAGACACGGACGCAAGCTGATACGGGGAGATCAGTCCTCTTGCTGCGACTCCTGCTTCTACCGTCTATAGACTACAATAACCAGCAAACCATTTGTTGTGGAACAAAGACACAGAGTTGCGCAAAAAATGTATTCCTCCCTCCTCTGCTAAGGTTTCTCCAGCTGAGCCAGCTTGTTCAAATGTATGAGGCAACACACAGCTCTCTGCCCCTCTCTGTGATACAATGCTGTCGGAAGTGACTGGGAGGTTAATCGCTGCAGTAAAAATAATTTTCTGTGAAAAAGCACTGCTCTTTGTCCACCAGAACGTGACTAGAGGGTGAAATGCTGCTGGAAAAAGCTTTTCTGTTTAACACACAAAGTGCTGTCTGTCCTATTTGTCTGCAGTGAAAGTATGAAGTGATTAGCCGGAATATGGCTGCCGATTATATAGGGCTGTGACATCACAGGGGTGACTGGCTGCTGATAGGCTGCATCCTGCATGTGATTCAGGGTCATCCTGCCTACCCTTGATCCCGCCTTCCCATAGTTCCTTGCCCCATGTCCTCACATGTGGATCGCCATTTTAAATGCCCTGGAGCCTTCACTGCACTAAATGGGGTTAAATGAAGCGATTTGTGCTATAGAATCGCGGCGATATTCGCATTCGTTGCAAATCGAATTTTTCATGAAATTCATAATGAGTTTAGATTCATCATATCGGCTCATCTCTTCAAGATACCTATGACATTACAAGAGAAGTTCTATGAATCACTGACCCACTTAAGATTAATCATCAAACACAATGACAGAGCCGACCCACTCTCATTGTTCAACCTTTAACTGGATGGTGTTTTATAGCAAAAAAAAAAAAAAAGAAGAAAACCACACATACATGCAGGTTTAGGTTTCGTATAATGAACATAATAATAATAATAATTTGTATACTGTACACCTAACCAGATGTATATTCTACAGGTTGAAGTGTGAACTAGGTTTCAATTACTTATGTCTGGATATTAAAGTTCATATAGAAAAGCGTCCATTTGCCTGTATATTTGGCACATTACATGTATGTGTTCGTTTTTTAACTCGATTTCTGCTTCTAGTCCCTGTCTGTGTCTCTATTATGAGATTATGATATTAAAATGGTTGAATGAAAGACTATCTGATTATTTAGTTTCTACTCCACCTTCAACAAAATGACACACCCAGGCATTCTATTTTTGTTAGTACTAAGCGGAGGAAGACATGGCTGGCAACTTGAGCTACAAAGTCTGAGAAAAAGCTTTAACTACGAACTGAAAGCACCGTCTCATTTCCTAGAAGGTAAGTGCTGGAATGCAGGTGGTCGTTTGTCTTTTGAGTACTTTTAGTACATTGTACTGTATCCACTCATGTCTAATGTAAGGAGTCTTAACCATACACCCATAAACACTGATCAGCCATAATATTGAAACAAGCAAAAATCACAGATGAAATGTCATTACAATGACATTGATTATCATATTACAAGTGGGATATATTAGGCAACAAGTGAACTTTCAGTTATTGATGTTGATGTGTTGGAAGTAGGGAAAATGTAAGAATCAGAGCGATTTGTAATAAGAGCAAAATTCTGATATCTAGATCACTGGGTCAGAGCATCTCCAAGGCTTGTTGCAAGTTATTCTTGACAAGTAGTGATTAGTACCTACAAAGGAAGGACAACTAGAGAACCATTGACAGGGTCAAGTTGCCCATGATGCCAAGGCTCATTAGTTTGTTTAAGAAGCAAAGTCTAGCCTGTCTAGTCATACAGAAGAGCTACTGCAGCACAATCTGCTGAAAATGCCAAAGCTGGCTTAGAGAGATACAATTCATTTAGAAAAATTTCAGTCCCTATCACTTCTTTTACATGTTATTATTGTGCAGCCTCGTGGTAAAATACAAACGGTAACATTCTGCACTCAATACCTCATAATAAAGTGAAAACAGAATGGTAGAAATCTTTGTGAATTTATTAAAAAGGAAATGCTAAAATATGGCATTGATATAAGTATTCAGACCCTATACTCAGTACGAAGTTGAAGCCCCTTTGGCACATTCAGTCTTCTTAGGCTTCATGCCACAAGCTTTGCACACCTTTATTTGGGAATTTTCTGCCATTCTCCTCTGTAGCTCTGCCGGGTTAAATCTCAAGAGATGTGCAACTGGCTTCAAGTCAGAGCCCCGGTTGGGGCACTCAAGGACATTCACAGGAGTTGTCCCTTAGCAATTCCTGTGTGATCTTGCTGTGTGCTTAGGATTAGAGATGAGCGAATATTTGAAAAATTCAATTTGACCGATTCGCTGAATTTAAAAAAAAAAGTCATTTTGATCCGAATAAGTTTGCGGCAAATCGATATTAAAAACAGCTATTTCTGTGCTCTTATAATGAATAATACTGTAATGTGCTATGTGTTTTAATAATGTGTTTAACCCCTTCAGGATCCGGGGTTTTTCCGTTTTTGCACTCGTTTTTTTGCACATAAAAATCCATATGATGGCTTATTTTTTACACCACCAATTCCACTTTGTAATGGCATCAGTCATTTTACCTAAAAATCTACGGCAAAAGAGAAAAAAAAATCATTGCGCAACAAAATTGAAGAAAAAATGCAATTTTGTCACTTTTGGGGTCTTCCGTTTCTACGCAGTAAATTTTTCTGTGAAAATTACACTTCTCTTTATTCTGTAGGTCCATATGATTAAAATGATACCCTACTTATATAGGTTTGATTTTGTCATTCTTCTGGAAAAAATCATAACTACATGCAGGAAAATTTATACCTCTAAAATTTTCATTTCTGACCCCTATAACTTTTTTATTTTTCCACGTATGGGGCGGTATGAGGGCTATTTTTTTGCACCATGATCTGAAGTTTTTAGCGGTACCATTTTTGTAATGATCGTATTTTTGATTGCTTTTTATTCATTTTTCATTATGTAAAAAGTGACCAAAAATATGCTATTTTGGACTTTGGAATATCTTTGCGTGTACGCCATTGACCGCGTGGTTTAATTAACTATATATTTTTATAATTCGTACATTTCTGCATGTGATGATACCTCATTTGTTTATTTTTATTTACAGTTTTTTTTATGGGAAAAGGGGGTGTTTCAAACTTTTATTAGGGTAGGGGTTAAATGATTTATTAACTTTTTTTTCCACTTTTTTCTTGCAGTGTTATAGCTCCCATAGGGGGGCTATAACACTGCACACACATTGATAATTGTTATCCCATAGGATAACATTGATCAATGATTCTGCCTCTTGACTACTCATGCCTGGATCTCAGGCACGGAGCAGTCATTCGGCGATCGGACACGCAGGAGGCAGGTAGGGACCCTCCTTGTGTCCTCCAGCTATTTGGGACACCGCGATGGTCCCAAACAGCCCACTGAGCTAGCCAGGAGTAGTTTACTTTCACTTTAGATGCGGCAATCAACTTTGAACGCCGCATCTAAAGGATTAATAGCACGAAGCAGTGCCGCGAGCTATTAGCCACAGGTCCCGGCCATTGTTAGAGGCCGGGCCCGACTCGCCATGACACGGGGCCATGCCGCAGCCCCACATTAGAGAAAGGGAGCAGACTCAGGGCGTACAAGTACGCCCTGGGTCCTTAAGTGGTTAATAAAGTGTGTGTGTTTCACTTTTGTTTTAGGTAGTACTACTACTCCCAGCATGGAACAGACTGTTCCATGATGGGAGTAGTAGTTTCTGTACTAATAGACAGATCGCCCCCGGTGTCACTCCTGACACCCGCTGCGATTGTCCTGTATAATGTATAGATGCGGGCAGCTTTCTCCTTCGCTCACATCTCTGCAATAGATAGGACGATCGCATTGGGTGTCAGGAGTGACACCCGCTGTGATCTGTCCTTAACTGCAGGTACTACTGCTCCCAACATGGAGAACACTCTGCTCCATGCTTGGAGCTGTATTACCTGCATTAATAGACCGATAGAAACATGTTTCACTTCTGACACCTGTTGCGAGCTCCCTATTAATGCAGGTAGAATATCTCCCAGCATGGAGAAGAGTGTGTTCCATGTTGGGGGCAGTAGTACCTGCAGGTAAGGAAAGATCCAAGCGGTTGTCACTCCTGACACCCGCTGCGATCGTCCTGTATAATGTATAGATGTGGGTGCACGCTCTTCTCTGATCCCACTGTAGTATGGTCTGTATTATATGCCGTATATATACCTATTATTCATATTTCCCGCAGACAGTTGTGATTGGCTGGACCCATCTGGCCAATCACAGCTCTCTAAGGGAAATATGAATAATAGGTATATTTACCGCATATGCTACAGACCATACTACAGTGGAACCAGAGAAGAGCAGCCAGCCGCTCACATCTATACATTATACAGGACACAGCAGGTGTCAGGAGTGACACCCGCTGTGATCTTTCCTTACCTGCAGGTACTACTGCTCCCAAAATGGAGCACACTCTGCTCCATGCTGGGAGCTGTACTACCTGCATTAATAGACAGATTGCAACAGGTGACAGAAGTGAAACCTGTTGCGATATGTCTATTAATGCAGGTGCTACAGCTCCCAACATGGAGCAGCGTGTGCTTCATGGTGGGAGCAGTAGTACCCGCAGTTAAGGACAGATCAAAGCAGGTGTACCGATGCGATTGTCCTATCTATTGCAGAGATGCGAGTGCAGGAGAAAGCCGCCCGCATCTGTACATTATACAGGACGATCGCAGCGGGTGTCAGGAGTGACACCTGGGGTGATCTGTCTATTAGTACATGGTACTATTACTCCCATCATGGAACAGCCTGTTCCATGCTGGGAGTAGTAGTAGTACTACCTAAAAAATTAAAAAAATTTAAAAAGTGATAAAAGTTAAAAACACACACTTTATTGAACACATTATTAAAATACATTACTAATAAAAAAAATTAACAAAATAAAATAAAAAAATTACATTTAAATGGCCCCTTTCTACATTTTTGTTATTGTCGGCTAAATTTTTTGTTCCCTGCCCGACCACATAAATTGATCTCTGTTTAAAAATTAGCAAAAATGTTGTTATAAAAAATATAAATTTAATTAAAAACTATTTTTTCGATCACTACTGTACCTTTTTTTTTTTAATGGTACCCTATGAAATTTTAATAAAAAAAGGTATCTCCATCCCTTTTTTGGATCGCTAAGGAAGAAATTCATTATTTAGAAACGAGCTGAATTTCAGATTCGGTCCGAATCGGATTTTTCATGAAATTCAGAACGAATTCTACTTCGTCCCTTTCGATTCGCCCATCTCTACTTAGGATCGTTGTCTTGTTGGAAGGTAAGTCTTATGCCCAGTCAGATATCCAGAGCACTCTGGTCCAGGTTTTCATCAAGAATATCTCTAATGTACTATGCTCCATTAGGGTACGTTCACACAATCGAAAATCACATCAGGTTATGGTCTAAAGGAAAACAGGTAGAAAGTTACGTTACCATTCCCTATAATGGGTCCATCGAAACTCCACATTAGTGGCAGAACTGCAAATTGCCAGCAGACCCATTAAAGCGACTGGTGGCATAACTCGCAGCGGATTTCCTGCAGTGGATAATCGAGTAAACGTACCCCTTCCCTCAAACAAAAGAGGAGATGGTCAGATCACCCTTTCCCAGGGGTGTACCTAGAGCATTTGGCACCCGGGGCGGACCCTTTGTTTGGCACCCCCCATACACACATACACACACACACGCACCCCCCCCCCCCCCTTAATTACACCCCTTCCCTCCCCTCCCCCAGGGGAGGACTGACAACACTCGAGGGCCCCCGGACCAAAAAAAAGGCAAGGGCCCCTGCTAGGCTCTGCAGCTTGTCAATCTTCTGCCATGCTCCTATTCCACCCAAATCCCACACACAATAAATTAAAATTTTTATATGTAAGAAACACTTTAACGTAGGTAAATTTCCATGACCAATAATAATGGTATACAAGGAGTAAATATATACCACCACACAATAATTGGATAATACCGCCATAGTGTACCGAATAAAACCACTATATACAGAGCAGTTTGCTTTAAAGGATCTGTATACAATATAAGTGATTATATACAGGACCATATGGCGGTAGATATCAGCTGTACACAGGATGTGTATACCATATAAGTGATTACAGTTACATTTTGGGACTCAAAATTACGCCTTTTCTGATCAGCGGCGTCCTCTTTCCTTTTCTTCTCCGTCCGGATAAGACCGCCATTAGGATCTCTTAAAGGGGTACTCCAGTGAAAACCTTTTTTCTTTTAAATCAACTGGTGGCAGAAAGTTAAACATATTTGTAATTTACACCCCCCCCCCCTTTCCCATAGGTATATCTAGGGCTGGGCGGTATACCGGTTCATACAGAATAACAAATTTTTTGGGCTGCACAATATGAATTTTCCCCCATACCGCAATACCGGTTGGGCCCCTCCCCCTCAGGAATGCATTATCAGCCTAGCACAGCGCTGTCCCCACATCGGGGAACTAATCCTATGTTACTCGCCAGCACTGTTCTGCTCCCCCCAATTAATGATCAGCCCAGCGGGGTACTACTCCCATATGTCAAGCACTGCCCTTCTCCTCTTTGTTGGGGGCCGCCGGGCGCTGGAACTCTATACTGTACGGCAGTGGTCTCCAACCTGCAGACCTCCAGATGTTGCAAAACTACAACTCCCAGCAAAACTACAACTCCCAGCATGCCCGGACAGCCAACGGCATGCTGGGAGTTGTAGTTTTGCAACAGCTGGAGGTCCGCAGGTTTGAGACCACTGCTGTACGCTGAATACCTATGCCCGGGCTGCAAAAGATACAGAAAATAAACTTTTAACTCACCCACGTCGGCCTTACACTGGGGACGGGAACGCCGGACAGCCATCAGCCTATCACCGGCCAGAGCGATGCCCCGTCCCAGCCAGTGATAGACTGAGCCCACTGTCATGTATGAAGCCGGCTTCTTACATGACAGTGGGCTCAGCCTATCACTGGCAGGGGCGGGGCATCGCTCTGGCCGGTGATAGGCTGATAGCTGTCCGGCGTTCCCGTCCCCAGTGTAAGTCCGACGTGGGTGAGTTAAAAGTTTATTTTCTGTATATTTTGCAGCCCGGGCATAGGTATAAAGCGTACAGCAGTGGTCTCAAACCTGCGGACCTCCAGCTGTTGCAAAACTACAACTCCCAGCATGCCCGGACAGCCTTTGGCAACGAATGGAGGTCCACAGGTTGGAGACCACTGGCATACAGTGAGTTCCATCGCCGGCGGCCCCCAACAGAGAGGAGGGCAGTGCTTGACATATGTGAGTAGTACCCCGCTGGGCTGATCATTAATTGGGGGGAGCAGAAGAGTGCTGGTGGGTCACATGATTTTGGGGGGGGGGGGGCGAAGCCGAACGCCGCGCGCGGGTCACATAATGGGGCGGGGGGGTGTCAGAACAGAGCTGGCAGGTCACATGATTTTGGGGGAGGGGGAAATACCGTTATATACCGTGGAACCGCCGTAAGTAAAAAAAATACTGTGATACACATATTTGGTCATACCGCCCAGCCCTAGGTATATGCAGAGCACCCCCCCCCTCCCCATAGGTATATGCAGAGCACCCCCCCTCCCCCCACCTTCCCTAAAGGTATAAGTAGAGCACCACACTCCCCCCCTTCCCTATAGGTATATGCAGAGCACCCCCCTCTTCCCCCCTTCCCTATAGGTATATGCAGAGCACCCCCCTCTCCCCCTTCCCTATAGGTATATGCAGAGCACCACCCCCCCCCTCCCCCCCTTCCCTATAGGTATATGCAGAGCAAAAAAAAAAAAAAAGATGCTCACCTGATATCCCACGCAGCGATCTCCTCAGCTGCAGGGCCCGCATCTTCTCCCCTCCACAGTACAGGCGCCGGATGAGTGACGTCTCCGGCGCCTGTACTGCGTGCTGTGTGGGGCGGAGGTCACATCTCCTCTGTGTAGCTGCAGATGCAGCTCACACAGAGGGGACGCCTTCTCCTGTATGTGCGTGTATCGCACATACAGGAGAAGGCACCACTGTCTGCTGGGGATCTGGAACGAGTGTCCCGGACCTCAGCAGCGGCAGCGGCGGGTCAGTCCGCCCCTGGCACCCCCCTTGGGAGTGGCACCCGTGGCACTCATTAGCTGCTGAATACTACATAGGAAATTATTTTCTTTTTGGAACACAGAGCTCTCTGCTGACATCACGAGCACAATGCTCTCTGCTGACATCTCTGTACATTTTAAGAACTGTCCAGAGTAGGGGAAAATCCCCATAGCAAACATATGGGGCTCTGGACAGTTTCTAAAACGGACAGACATGTCAGCAGAGAGCAATGTGTTCCAAAAAGAAAATCATTTCCTCTGTATTATTCAGCAGCTAATAAGTACTGGAAGGATTAAGATTTTTTAATAGAAGTAATTTGCAAATCTGTTTAACTTTCTGGCACCAGTTGATTTAAAAAAAAAGATTTCCACGGGAATACCCCTTTAACCCCTTCCAGCAAATGGACATTCATGAACGTCCATCTTTCCTGTAACTTAAGGCAAATGGACGTTCATAAACGTCCAATACATTTTCTATTACCATGTCCGCTCTAAACAGCTGACCGATGACACTATGCAGCTGGGGACCAATCAGAATGGTCCCCTACTGCTGATCGTTGTCATTAGTCAGTCAGTTAGTGACTGACTAAGGACAACGACTAGCAGGGTTCTGGGCTGATCGGGTCTCTGGTGGCAGCACTAAAGATCAGCCGTAAGTGATCTTTACTGCTGCCTTCCAGGAGTTGCCAAACTACAACTACCAGCAAGCCCAGAACTAAATTTCAATAGTCAAAGGGTCTGAATACTTATGTCCATGCAAAATTGAAAATTTCCTTTCTAATAAATTAGCAAAAATTCTAAAATTCTGTTTACACATTGTTATTATGTGCAGAATGATGGGGGAAAATTAGATTCTTTATTTTAGTACTGCAACATAACATAATGTGAAAAAAGTTAAAAAGGTCAGAAGGCTTTTTAAATGCATCGTAGGTGTAAGAACAAATAGTGCATTTCTGCATATGATGCTGTTTAGCTGAAGGCTAGTCGAAGTGCCCATGTTAACCCTTAGTGCCTGAGGTTTCTACAATCAGACATGGATCATGGAGCAACAAAATAATGTGGTGCCTAAATTACATAGTTTTTATTTATTACATCACATAAAAAGACCACTTTGTTTGTGTCGCTTAATTGGGAAAGAGATAGATTAGAATGCACTAGGGATAGAAAGCATGCTGGCAAAGGCAGTATGCGGCTTACAGCCAAAGGTCCCCAACCTTGCATACTTTGTGAGCTACATTCACCTTTGAATAATAATCAGAAGCCACATTCAGCAAAAAAAAAGGAGGAAAGAAACGTTCAATACAAAGAAACAAAAAGTCATGAAATTACAGTCATGGCCCTAAATGTTGGCACCCCTGAAATTTTTCTAGAAAATGAAGTATTTCTCACAGAAAAGGATTGCAGTAACACATGTTTTGCTATACACATGTTTATTCCCTTTGTGTGTATTGGAACTAAACCAAAAAAGGGAGGGAAAAAAACAAATTGGACATAATGTCACACCAAACTCCAAAAATGGGCTGGACAAAATTATTGGCACCCTTTCAAAATTGTGGAAAAATAAGATTGTTTCAAGCATGTGATGCTCCTTTAAACTCACCTGGGGCAAGTAACCGGTGTGGGCAATATAAAAATCACACATAAAAGCAGATAAAAAGGAGAGAAGTTAACTTAGTCTTTGCATTGTGTTTCTGTGTGTGCCACACTAAGCATGGACAACAGACAGAGGAGAAGAGAACTGTCTGAGGATTTGAGAAACAAAATTGTGGAAAAATGTCAACAATCTCAAGGTTACAAGTCCATCTCCAGATATCTAGATTTGCCTTTGTCCACAGTACGCAACATTATTTTGCAACCCATGGCACTGTAGCTAATCTCCCTGGGCGTGGACGGAAGAGAAAAATTTATGAAAGGTGTTAACGCAGGATAGTCCAGATAGTGGATAAGCAGCCCCAAACAAATTCCAAAGATTTTCAAGCTGTCCTGCAGGCTCAGGGAGCAATGAACCGCTATGGCAAGAGACCCAGGAGGACCCCACTGCTGATACAGAGACATAAAAAGCAAGACTACATTTTGCCAAAATGAACTTGAGTAAGCCAAAATCCTTCTGGGAAAATGTCTTGTGGACACATGAGACCAAGAAAGAGCTTTTTGGTAAAGCACATGATTCTACTGTTTACCGAAAATGGAATGAGGCCTACAAAGAAAAGAACACAGAACCTACAGTGAAATATGGTGGAGGTTCAATGATGATTTGGGGTTGTTTTGCTGCCTCTGGAACTGGGTGCCTTGAATGTGTGCAAGGCATCATGAGACCTGAGGATTACCAATGGATTTTTGGTCACACAGTACAGCCCAGACTCAGAAAGCTGGGTTTGCGTCAGAGATCTTGGGTCTTCCAGCAGGACAATGACCCCAAACATGTCAAAAAGCACCCAGAAATGGATCGCAACAAAGCGCTGGAGAGTTCTAAAGTGGTCCAGCAATGAGTCCAGATCTAAATCCCATTGAACACTTGTGGAGAGATCTTAAAATTGCTGTTGGGAAAAGGCGCCCTTCCAATAGGAAAGACCTGGAGCAAAGGAAGAGTGATCCAAAATTCCGGCTGAGAGGTGTAAGAAGCCTATTGATGGTTATAGGAAGCGAATGATTTTAGTTATTTTTTCCAAAGGGTGTGCAATCAAATATCAAGTTAAGGGTGCCAATAATTTTGTCCAGACCATTTTTGGAGTTTGGTGGGACATTATGTCCAATTAGCTTTTTTTCCTCCCTTTTTTTGGTTTAGTTCCAATGCACACATGTATAGCAAAACATGTGTTACTGCTATCCTTTTCTGTGAGAAATACTTACTTTTCTTGAAAAATTTCAGGGGTACCAACATTTACGGCCATGACTGTATAAACATATGTTGATTTTAGCATAACATTTTACACTACTATGGTGGTTAGGATATGTTTACAATTATGTCAATTCCCAGAACATATGGTCAACTAAGGACTACTATTACAAGCTACACAGCAGGGGTCATGAGCCACTAGTAAGGTATTGCTGCTGTAGACAATGTTCTGCTGTGAAACCTAGGATTCTGGCTTTCATGTGGATGTTACTATCACACATACCACATACCCTATAAAGCAGCATAGCACCCTTTGTGAGAGATGTATCACACTAACAATAAATTTGTCACTGGCAACATCTAAACCTCAATATTATGGCAAACCAAGTACACCACTTCCTTGAAGCAGTATAATCTAATGACAATGGGCTTCAAGGAATGGTTTGAGGAGCATGACAAAGACTTCAAGGATTTGATTCGGCCTCCAAATTCCACAGACCTCGACACTAGAAAAACAAGTCCAACCAACGTAAGCCTTGTAACCTACAGGACCTGTAAGATCTGCTGCTAATGCTATAGGTGCCAGGCAGCACTGGAAACCTCAGAGCTCTTGTGAAATCCATTCCTTGATGGATCAGAACTGTTTTGGAAGCACAAAGGGGGACCTACATATTAGGCAGGTGATTGAATATTATTGGGTGCAGATTGTATAACAGCCAGGGACGTGCACAGACATTTTGGAGGGCAGGGGCTCTAGTAGAAAAAAGGTCACTTCTCATTATAACAAAAAAAAAGTTTGTAAAAACCTTACATATCTTAACACAACACAATTCCTGGGGTAAGGGAGCTCCAGCAGTCATGTCAGCTGAATGGGACCCAGATCACTCCACCGAGGTCCCAATCAGTGAGGGCATCATAGGGCAGGTGCATTAGAAGGGCAAGGGCTCAAGCCCCCCTTTGAGTCCATGGGGGACATGTATCATTATTTGTGTATGGTAGAAGCATTTTACCCCTTTTCCCGAATTCTAAATTATGTGCAGAAGCGCTAAATTTATCAATCAAGTGCAATGAGCTTCATAAATTGCGGGTAAATATAGTAATCGCCTCAATCCACTCTTTGGAAAATAGAATCAATGATTTAGAGCATCTTGCTATGTTAAGTCCAAGATGGCTTATATTTGCGCAAAAAAAACAGCTCTTGCGGCCAAATTTTTGGTGTAAAAAAAAAGTACGCAGTTAATAAATCCATGTGTACTAAAGATGTCACTCCAAGGTACCCTGATTCAGCCACATCTGGAGGACATGCTCTACCAAAACGTGCGCAAAAAAATTGCGCAAAAAAAGGGCTTGCGCAAAATTTTGCGCAAAAAAATACACACAAAACAGGGGTAAAATCTTTGATACATGTCCCCCCATGTGTACATGTCCCTAATAACAGCCCTTCTACTATTTAGTTTGTCGCACCACTCCCTGGTGGGAGACCATGTTGTTAAACAAGTACCTGAGCATTTAGGCTAGGGTTCCACTTGGTTTTTTTTCTGGCAGTTTTTGGAAAACTGCCACTGAAGTTTTTGAGCCAAAGTCAGAAGTGGATCCATAAGGGAGGATAAGTGTAAGTCCTTCCTTTATATGTCCTATTCCTTTTGAATACACTTCTGGCTTTGGCTCAAAAACTGCAGTGGCAGTATTCCATAAACTGCCAGAAATAAAACCAAGTGGAATCCTAGCCTTACCAATATTAACTTGATGACTCCCCAATCAATATGCACAACAGGCTACTTTAATTTATGCAAAATTTTTCTCTTCCTATATGAATTATGGATTATTTTATGGTCTTGAATAGTGTGCATCTTTAGTAAACGAAGCAAGATTTAGTTAGACAGTCTTAATGCTAAAAGATAATCTTTGGTATGGTATAGCATTTTCAGCTTTTGCCCAGAGTATTCTTTTAACCTTAGGAACGCAGCAAATTTTTATTCTTGTGTTTCATTTTTTCCTCCTAGCTTTTTAATAGTAGGGCCATACAGGGCCATTTGAGGGCTTGTCTTTGCAGAACCGATTGTAAATTGTAATGACATCTCAAATTTTAAGTGATGAGCGGCATAGGCCATATTCGAATTTGCGATATTTCGCGAATATATGCGCGAATATTCATCATATATTCGCTAAATCCGCACATTCGTTATATTCGTGACTTTTTTTTCGCGTATGCGAACATTCGCATATGCTAAGAATCGCGTATACGAAAATTTGCATATGTGAAAATATTATTCACATATGTGAAAATATATTATTATTCATATATGCGCGAATATATTTTCTTTACAGTCTAAACATATATTTGTGCATGAGAAAAACTTGAAAAACTACAACTCCCAGCATGCCCAGACAGCAAACAGTGAGTTTGCTGTTTCAAGTTTGAGCTGTGGCAAATTTTCCGCCGCAGCGCAAACTCCTAGCGGGAAACTCACCGTAAACCCACCTGTGCGAATATACCCTAAAAACACTACACTACACATAATAAAGGGTAAAACACTACATATACACCCCCTTACACTGTCCCCCCCAATAAAAATGAAAAATCATACAGCAGTGTTTCCAAAACGGAGCCTCCATCTGTTGCAAACCATCAACTCCCAGCATTTCCGGACAGCCACTGACCGTCCAGGCATGCTGGGAGTTTAGCAACAGCTGGAGGCACCCTGTTTTTGAATCACGTAGAATACCCCTATATCCACCCCTATGCAATCCCTAATTTAGTCCTCAAATGCGCATGGCGCTCTCTCACTTCGGAGCCCTGTTGTATTTCAAGGAAACAGTTTAGGGCCACATATGGGGTATTTCCGTACTCGGGAGAAATTGCGTTACAAATTTTGGGGGGGCTTTTTCTCCTTTTACCCCTTATGAAAAGGAAAAGGTGGGTGCTACACCAGCCTGTTAGTGTAAAAAAATTTAAATGTTTACACTAACATGCTGGTGTTGCCCATACTTTTATTTTCACAAGCAGTAAAAGGAAAAAAAGATCCCCAAAATTTGTAATGCAATTTCTCCTGAGTACGGAAATACCCCATATGTGGGGCGTAAATGCTCTACGGGCGCACAACAAGGCTCAGGAGTGAGAGCACACTATGAAAATTTGAGTCATAAATTGGTGATTTGCACAGGGGTGGCTAATTTTACAGCGGTCCTGAAAAAAACTCAAAAAAATGAATACCCACATGTGACCCCATTGTGGAAACAGGGTATAGTGAGCCTTAACACCCCACAGGTGTTTGATGAATTTTCATTAAAGTTGGATGGGAAAATGAGAACAAAAAATGTTTTCACTAAAATGCTGGTGTTACCATAAATTTGTCATTTTCACAAGGTAAAATAGGAAAAAAGCCCCCCAAAATTTGTGACACCATTTCTTCTGACTATATAAATACCCCATATGTGGATGTAAAGAGCTTTGTGGGTGAACTACAATGCTCAGAAGAGAGGCAGCGCCATTGGGATTTTGGAGAGTATGTCTGGAACTGAAGGCCACGTGTGTTTACAAAGCCCCCATTTTGCCAGAACAATGGACCCCCCCCACACATGTGACCCCATTTTGGAAACTACACCCCTCACATAATGTAATAAGGAATGCAGTGAGAATTTACACCCCACAGGTGTCTGACAGATTTTCGGAACAGTGGTCCGTAAAAATGAAAAATGAAATTCTTAATTTGCACAGCCCACTGTTGATCCAAAGATCTGTCCAAAAATCTGTCAAACGCCAGTGGGGTGTAAATTTTCACTGCACCCCTTATTAAATTCTGTGAGGGGTGTAGTTTCCAATATGGGGTTACATGTGGGGGGGGGGGGGGGGGTCCACTGTGGCCATAAACTGTTGCCTTGAAGCACAATAGGGCTCTGAAGTGAGAGAGCACCATGGGCATTTGAGGCCTAAATTAGGAATTTACGATAGGGGCGGACCCCGATACAAGCATGGCGCTTGTCTCCACCAAAATCCTATGGCAGTGTTTCCCAAACAGAGTGCCTCCAGCTGTTGCAAAACTCCCAGCCTGCCTGGACAGTCAATGGCTGTCCGGCAACACTGGGATTTTTTGTTTAGCAACAGCAGGAGGCTCCATTTAGGAAAAACTGCCATATGAGATGTTTTTCATTTTTATTTGGGGGGGGGGGGGGGCGTGTAAGGGTGTGTATGTAGTGTTTTACTTATTATTTTGTTTTAGTGTAGTATAGTGTTTTTAGGGTACATTCACACAGGCGAGGGTTCACAGTGAGTTTTCCGCTGGGAGTTTGAGCTGCGGCGGAAGGAAGCCCACTGTAAACCCGCCCATGTGAATTTACCCTGTACATTCACATGGGGGGTGCCCCAAAACCTTCAGCTAAGGCAAAACTACAACTCCAAGAATGCACTGACAGACCATACATGCTGGGAGTTGTAGCTTTGCAAGAGCTGTAGGCACACTGGTGGGGAACCACTGAGTTAGGAAACAGACTCTAGCTCAGTGATTCCAACACATGTGCCTCCAGCTGTTGCAAAACTACAACTCCCAGCATGTACAGTCTGTCAGTGCATTCTGGAAGTTGTAGTTATGCAACAGCTGGAGGCACACGGGTTGGAATCACCAAGTTAGGAAACAGGCTCTAGTTCACTGTTTCCCAACCAGTGGGCCTACAGCTGTTGCAAAACTACAACTCTCAGCATGCACTGACAGCCGAAAGGCATGCTAGAAGAACAGTTTGGAGACTGTAGTAGTGGTCTCCAAACTGTGGTCCTCCAGATGTTGCAAAATTACAACTTTCAGCATGCACTGACTGCCTGGGCATGCTGGGAATTGTAGTTTTGCAACATCTGGAGGGCTACAGTTTGGAGACCACTGTATAGTCAACCCCGGTTTTACTTCCAGTTGGAAAAGCGCATACGGGGCAAAAATTTGCCAACCAGTGCGAACGTTTCACTCCGGTCGGCTCACTGAAATGAATTACCATACGGGCGCATACGGCAGGGATATGGGAGCGCACGGTTTTAGTTCCCCCCAGCCGTATGCGGTCCTGTTTGAGTAAAAACGTGGTGTGAACCCACCCAGAGCAAAGGGGTGGGATACTTTTTTATTGGTTGCTGGGTATGGTGCTAATCTCCGACAACTGTATTTGCATCATTCTCATTGGCCCAACAAGCTAAAAGAAAGGAGGGATCAATATTCGGGAATATTTGCAAATGTGAATATTCGCGCACCAGTCTCACACAATAGAATTAGAGCCTTCTTTACACCGCAGAAGCTTGAAGCAGAGTGGGATGATCACTGTCATGTGTAATGTGAAAAAAAAGCGAATATTCGTAATTGAGAATATATAGTGCTATATTCACGAATATTCGCAAATTCATGAATATGCGACATTCACGAATAAAATTTGCATTGTGAATATTTGCGAGCAACACTACTAATTTTACAAAATAAAAAAAAACTATGGCAAAACCAAATCTAAAATATTTGTGGGGCAAAACAAAAATGTTGCTAATTTTGGGGGGTTTTCTATCCATGTAGCACATTTTGTAGGTCCATACGATTACAACAATAGTCCATTTGCATAGGTTTTGTATTATTTTACTACTTTAAAAACATTTTTACTCCATGTAAGAAAATGAGGATGCTCACAATTGCCATCTTCTGACTCCTATAACTTTTTATTTTTTTCATATACAGGGCTATATATGTATATATATATATATATATATATATATATATATATATATATATATATATAGATATATATATAGATATATAGATATATAATAAATTTGAGTAGCCGTATTAGTCCAGTGATGCAGATGCAAATCATAAAATGTTGCCTTGAGTAGCCGTATTAGTCCAGTGATGCAGATGCAACATTTTATGATTTGCATCTATATATATATATATATATATATATATATATATATATATATATATATATATAAATATACAGTTATGGCTGTAAATGTGGGCACCCGGGAAATGAAGTGTTTCTCACAGAAATGAAGTATTTCTCACAGAAAAGAATTGCAGTAACACATGTTTTGCTATACACATGTTTATTCCCTTTGTGTGTATTGGAACTAAACCAAAAAAGGGAAGAAAAAAATCTAATTGGACAAAATGTCACAACAAGCTACAAAAATGGTCTGGACAACATTATTGTCACCCTTTCAAAATTGTGGGAAAAGAAGATTGTTTCAAACATGTGATACTCCTTTAAACTCACCTGGCGCAAGTAACCAGTGTGGGCAATATAAAAATCACACCTGAAAGCAGATAAAAAGGAGAGAAGTTCACTTAGTCTTTGCATTGTGTGTCTGTGTGTGCCGCACTAAGCATGGACAACAGAAAGATGAGAAGATAACTATCTGAGGATTTGAGAACCAAAATTGTGGGAAAATATCAACAATCTCAAGGTTACAAGTCCATCTCCAGAGATCTAGATTTGCCTTTGTCCACAGTGCGCAACATTATCAAGAAGTTTGCAACCCATGGCACTGTAGCTAAGCTCCCTGGGCGTGGATGGAAGACAAAAATTTATGAAACGTGTCAATGCAGGATAGACCGGATGGTGGATAAGCAGCCCCAAACAAGTTCCAAAGATATTCAAGCTGTCCTGCAGGCTCAGGGAGCATCAGTGTCAGCACAAACTATCCGTCGACATTTAAATGAAATGGAACGCTATGGAAGGAGACCCAGGAGGACCCCACTGCTGACAAAGATATATTAAAAAGCAAGATTACATTTTGCCAAAATGAACTTGAGTAAACCAAAATCCTTCTGGGAAAACGTCTTGTGGACAGATGAGACCAAGATAGAGATTTTTGATAAAGCACATCATTCTACTGTTTACCGAAAATGGAATGAGGCCTACAAAGAAAAGAACACAGTACCTACAGTGAAATATGGTGGAGGTTCAATTATGTTTTGGGATTGTTTTGCTGGCTCTGGCACTGGGTGCCTTGAATGTGAGCAAGGCATCATGAAATCTGAGGGTTACCAACAGATTTTGGGTCGCACTGTACAGCCCAGTGTCAAAAAGTTGGGTTTGCGTCCAAGATCTTGGGTCTTCCATCAGGACAATGACCCCAAACATAAGTCAAAAAGCCCCCCGAAAAGAATGGCAACAAAGCGCTGGAGAGGTGAGAAGTGGCCAGCAATGAGTCCACATCTAAATCCCACTGAACACCTGTGGAGAGATCTTAAAATTGCTGTTGGGAAAAGGCACCGTTCCAATAAGAGCGACCTGGAGCAGTTTGCAAAGGAAGGGTGGTCCAACATTCCGGCTGAGAGGTGTAAGAAGCTTATTGATGGTTATAGCAACTGATTTGAGTTATTTTTTCCAAAGGGTGTGCAACTAAATATTAAGTTAAGGGTGGCAATAATTTTATCCAGCCCATTTTTGGAGTTTGGTGTGACATTATGTCCAATTTGCTTTTTTTCCTCCCTTTTTTTTGGTTTAGTTCCAATTCACACAAAGGGAATAAACATGTATGTATTAAAAGGTGTTACCACAATCCTTTTTTTGTGAGAAATACATGACTGTATATATATATATATATATATATATATATATACACCGTATATAAGCCGAGTTTTTCAGCACGATTTTTCGTGCTGAAAACACCCCCCTCGGCTTATACTCGAGTGAACTCCCCCACCCGCAGTGGTCTTCAACCTGCGGACCTCCAGAGGTTTCAAAACTACAACTCCCAGCAAGCCCGGGCAGCCATCGGCTGTCCGGGCTTGCTGGGAGTTGTAGTTTTGAAACCTCCGGAGGTCCGCAGGTTGAAGACTACTGCGGCCTTCGACATCATCCAGCCCCCTCTCACCCCCTTTAGTTCTGTACAGTACTTACCTCCGCTCGGCGCTGGTCCGGTCCTGCAGGACTGTCCGGAGAGGAGGTGGTCCGGTGGGATAGTGGTTCCGGGCTGCTATCTTCACCGGGGAGGCCTCTTCTAAGCGCTTCGGGCCCGGCCTCAGAATAGTCACGTTGCCTTGACAACGACGCAGAGGTGCGTTCATTGCCAACGTACTTCTGCGTCATTGTCAAGGCAACGCCTCTATTCCGGGCCGGAAGCGCGGAGAAGAGGCGCCCCGGGTGAAGATAGCAGCCCGGAACCACTATCCCACCGGACCACCTCCTCTCCGGACAGCCCTGCAGGACCGGACCAGCGCCGAGCGGAGGTGAGTACTCAGAACTATAGGGGGTGAGAGGGGGCTGGATGATGTCGAAGGCCGCAGTGGTCTTCAACCTGCGGACCCCCGGAGGTTTCAAAACTACAACTCCCAGCAAGCCCGGACAGCCGATGGCTGCCCGGGCTTGCTGGGAGTTGTAGTTTTGAAACCTCTGGAGGTCCGCAGGTTGAAGACCACTGAGGGCGAATGATGAGAAGAGGATGATGAAGGGGGGGGTGTGGGATGATGACAAGAGGATGATAAAGGGGGGGTGGGGATGATGAAGGGGGGTGTGGGATGATGAAGGAGGGGTGTGGGATGATGAAGGGGGTGTGTGGGATGATGAAGGGGGGTGTGGGATGATGAAGGGGGGGTGTGGGATGATGAAGGGGGGATGTGTGGGATGATGACAAGGGGATGATGAAGGGGGGATGTGTGGGATGATGACAAGGGGATGATGAAGGGGGATGTGTGGAATGATGACAAGGGGATGATGAAGGGGGGATGTGTGGGATGATGACAAGGGGATGATGAAGGGGGATGTGTGGGATGATGACAAGGGGATGATGAAGGGGGGATGTGTGGGATGATGACAAGGGGATGATGAAGGGGGATGTGTGGGATGATGACAAGGGGATGATGAAGGGGGGATGTGCGGGATGATGAAGGGGGGATGTGTGGGATGATAAGGGGATGATGAAGGGGGGATGTGTGGGATGATGACAAGGGGATGATGATGAGGATGTTAATGACGGGTCTGGATGATGACAGGGGGGGATGATGTATTTCCCACCCTAGGCTTATACTCGAGTCAATAACTTTTCCTGGGATTTTGGGTTGAAATTAGGGGTCTCGGCTTATACTCGGGTCGGCTTATACTCGAGTATATACGGTATATGTTTATAAAAGCTATTAGACAGACCACTAGGTTTAGGAGATTTAGTGGGTTTAAGTGTACACCCCATGGGTCTCGGATCTGCAAGAGCTGATCTGACCATAGTCTGGGAGGGTTTAAATACAAAAACCCTTTTTGCTGCCACCAACCAGCCTAAATGGTCTGCAATTAAGTGTGGAGGACTCTAGTTACATAGCACCCAGGCATTTTTTTCAATACAGCTGTCTGCTGAAATCATGAGCACAGTGCTCTCTGCTGACATCTCTGTCCATTTTAGGACCTGTCCAGAACAGCATATGTTTGCTATGGGGATTTCCTTTTACCCTGGACAGTTCTTAAAACGGACAGAGATGTCAGCAGAGAGCACTGTGCTCGTGATGTCAGCAGACAGCTCTGTGTTTCAAAAAGAAAATAATTTCTGCTGTAGTATTCAGCAGCTAATAAGTACAGGAAGGATTAAGATTTTTTAATAGAAGTAATTTACAAATCTGTTTAACTTTCTGGCACCAGTTGATTTAAAAAAATACGTTTTTCACCGGAGTACCCCTTTAAAAGGAGGTAAATGCAGTGAGTAAAGGCCTACATGACTAAAATTCATTCTAAAGGGACATGAATCTGATAATTATATAGCTTGACTTAAAAAATATTATATGTTCTGCTGGTTACAAAATCAAGAAAATCCTTCAACAAATACTTACTACCAGGTAGAACCAGAAACTCTAATACTGTTTGCTGCAAGAGCTTCATCAGGGGATGTGGCCTAACCGGGATATATATTTATACCCACATCATACATAATGATAGACATTCTCCTTGTCCAAAGAAATAGGCATAAACATATGGCCCTTTCTACCTCCTGATCCCATTAAAATCTTATTGGGGTCTTTCATGCTTTCCCTTTGCTTTTGCTAAATGCTTTGCTCTATTGTCTTCAGTCAGCTGAACGTCATGTCTGGTGTACATCCTGTAACAGACATCCTGTTCCTGTGTACAGGACACTCGAGCCGGGAATTCAGCCATATCTATCTCCCTCCCACTATGTGGGAAGCATTATAGTAAAGAAAGAATAGAGGGAGGGAGATATAGATGGAGACTTATCAAAACCTGTTCAAAGGAAAAGTTGATCAGTTGCCCATAGCAACCAATCAGATTGCATCTTTTCTTTTTAGAGGCCTTTTGAAAAAGAAAATGAAAGAAGCAAGCTGATTGGTTGGTATGGGAAACTGGTCAACTTTTCCTCTGCACAGGTTTTGATAAATCTCCCCCATAGTTTGCTGAATTACTGCCTAGTGTGTACTGTACTCAGGAACAGGATATACATTACTAGATAGTTCACTGTAATAAGTTAGCCTATCACTAATTCTTGCAGCTGTGACAAACTGCTAACAGGTTCTCATTATGGTCTATTCACACGTGCAGTATCCTGCACAGATTTGATGCTCAGGATTTGAAGCTGTGTTTAGTCATTTAGTTTACATTGAAATCTGCAGCAGAAAATCCTGTGCATCAAATCTGCGCAGGATACTGTACGTGTGAACACGCCATAAAGGTCTCAGCATCTAGATCAGCCTGAGCCGTACTACTTCCAGAATAACCCAAATGTCATCCATGTACCTACACAAGTTCATCTTTCAATACATTTTTTGAGTAAACTTTCTAAATTCATATTAATTTAGTCAACTTATACAAATAGTGAAAATGCAACTTTATTATTATTTTTTTTACTTTTGTAAGTTTAGATAATTATTGTAACTGAAAAATTATCTGGCACAAAACTACCTTCTTGTGCTACCACTAATTGTATGTTCTTTGCTAACATTTATTGTTGTAAGAAAACCCTAGAATTTTGTTTTGATGTTTTCAGCTCCCTGTCACTTCATCATGATGGAGTATTATCTGTTCTATCAATATAATGGCAGCTTACTATATAGTACCACCTGCCATTGAAATTTATATTCTAGCATTGACTATTAAGACACCTAAATATATAAAACTCAATGGGGGAGATTTATCAAACCTGTGCAGAGGAAAAGTTGACCAGTTTCCCATAGTTACCAATCAGATTTTTCAGAAGCCTTTAAAACAATTAAATAAACAATCTGATTGGTTGCTATAGGCAACTGGTCAACTTTTCCTATGCACAGATTTTGGTAAATCTCCCCCACTGTGTGTGTATGTGTGTATGTTCCCGCATCACTTCCAAAGGGCTGAAGATATTTCAATGAAACATGGTACACATGTTACTTATATGTCAACTAAAAATATAGGATAATTAAACTAACCCTAACCCACCCCCATTTGCGAGGGTCTGAGTTTTAGTCTAAAGTGCCATGCAAGTCTATGGGACTTATATAAAGTGTTTTTGTTGATGACAGGTACACTTAAAATCAATATTTGCCTTTTGGCTAATAGAACCTAACAATGGATATAATGGACTCATACATATGAGTCTCTTCTGTTCATAAGAGGTTTGCTTCCCATCCCCTTGTACATGTAAACATGGCAGCTAGCAGTCAATAGCAACAGATCCACACTAAATTTTAAAGTAGAAGTAGTTAAAAATTCCAATATTAATCAGAATAACAGTATATATGTCTACAATTTTCCATAATCACCTGGATTGTAATTACGTGTGGCTAAAAAAAAATAACAAAATGTCTTTTCTCTTTTAGTGAATGCAGAAGAGCAGCAATGAACTGGGGAGTATATGAAGCTCTGCTGACAGGTGTTAATAAATTCTCCACCGAATTTGGTCGTGTTTGGCTGTCTATCGTTTTTATTTTTAGAATCCTTGTATACGCAGTGACAGCAAGTCGGGTATGGGGAGATGACCAAAAAGACTTTGACTGCAACACTCGACAGCCTGGATGTGAAAATGTCTGCTATGACCAATATTTCCCTGTCTCACACATCCGTCTGTGGGCTTTGCAGCTCATCTTGGTCACATGCCCTTCTCTTCTTGTTGTAATGCACGTGGCATACAGAGAAAATAGAGAAAAGAAGCGGAGAGAGAAGATGGGGGAGAACTGTGGCAGGCTATACGAAGACATTGGGAAAAAAAGAGGTGGCCTTTGGTGGACCTATCTCATCAGCCTTCTTGTTAAAGCCATTGTGGACTCGGTTTTCATTTACGTGTTTTTTCACCTCTATGAAACTTTCCTCCTTCCACGAGTAGTAAAATGCACTCTTCCTCCATGTCCCAACATTGTGGACTGCTTTATATCCCGGCCATCTGAGAAAAACATCTTCATTTTTTTTACAATCATAAGTTCCGCTGTCTGCGTTCTTCTCTGCCTCGTAGAAGCTACATATCTTGTGGGAAAGAAGTGTAAGGAGAAAATGCTTTCTAAAGATCAGAGAATTGAATCAAAAAGGGACGTTGACGCCTGCGACAACAGTCAACGCAAACTGTCCAAATGTGAGAGAACAATTCTAATTTCGGGACATAGTGACATCATAACTACTGAAGTTGAGATAAACAGAACCAGTCCGGAAATAACTGCTACTAAGTCAGTGCAGGAAGAAAGTTCTTAGAGACGTGGAAGCATTTTTCACCAATCCTATTTCTGTGGGCTCAAGAATTTTTGCAAGGTCTAAGATGTTATGACCACATAGTCTAAAATTCTGATAAACTAGATGCTATATCCTTTACTTATGTACTTAGAAGCACATCAGGAATTTTTACTACAGCTGGATAGCCATTACAAAAGGCAAAGTCCAGTCAACTTATTTATCATCCTAGCATTACAGCCAACAGGAAATATAATGACTGCATGCTTATAATTTCTTTATGGCATGTGTGAATTTTTTGTATACATTTTTGTTAGTGTATAAAGTAATAAATATGAAATGACTTCTCATGTATTATGGTCAATTCAAGTTACATATGTATATTCAGTATTTACACAAATTCTCTATCACATAGTCAAAGTACAATACGAGCTGTGAGGAAAGAGATACAGTGGTCCATCATCATACGATGGAAATTCATTCCAAATGAACCATCATTACTTGAATCCATCGTATGTTGAGGGATCAGTGCATTAATAATATAGAAAGTTATACTGACGTGTCCCCGCCGCTCGGGACCTTCACCACTGCCCTGGATCGTCGCTCGCCATCGCCGTCATCATGTCGCTGTGCACGCTGCTCCAATTGATGACAGGACGGCGTGCGCAGCA
Source organism: Hyla sarda (assembly GCF_029499605.1). Lineage (NCBI taxonomy): Eukaryota > Metazoa > Chordata > Amphibia > Anura > Hylidae > Hyla > Hyla sarda. Next base: position 257,720,199 of record NC_079190.1, read on the forward strand.
ACATGATGACGATGAGGGAGAGCGATGGCAATGCAGGGGAGCATGAAGAGGACGGTCCAGAACATAGGGGACAGGTGAGTGACACTCACCGGAGCACATGGGGCACATTAAAAGGCTATCCGGCTGCAGCTGAAGCAGTCTGCTCTGCTGGATAGTTGTTTATGCGATGGCCCCGAGCATCGTATGTTGATGCTGTCTTCAACATGCGATGGCCTCTGAGAAGCCATTGTATGTTGAAACGATCGTATGTCGGGGCCATCGTAGGTCAGGGAATCACTGTAATCCTCTTTGTATATCTTTATGATACATGTAAACAGGTTATTCCGCTGCTTAAGGGTGCATTACATATTCACACATACAGTATTCTATTTGAAGCAGCAGATTTTATGCTGCAGAGTTCCTTGTAAACTAAATAGCTGAAGAAATCTGTAGCTCCAAATCGTTCACATTAAATATGCACAGGATACTGTAAGTGAATAGATGTTTAGGGTGCATTTGCATTCTAGTAACTAACAGCGGGTTTCCTGCTGGGGGAACTGGGGAGTTACGCTACCATTCATTTGAAAAGGTCAGCGGACAGTCTGCAAATCTGACACTATTGTGGACTTTCCACAGCCCCTTCAAATGAATGGTAGCTTAACTCGCAGCTGGTTTCCTGCAGCAGGAAAACCCTTTGCTAGTTACTAGCATGTGAACGCACCCTTAATGTTTTTGCAATGGCAGATTTTGTTGCAGATTCGTTGTGAAATGAAAGGGGTACTCCAGGTGGAAAACTATTTATTTTCAAATGAACTGGTGCCAGAAAGTTAAACAGATTTGTAAATTACTTCTATTTAAAAATCTTAATCCTTCTAGTACTTATCAGCTGCTGTATGCTCCAGAGGAAGTTGTATTTCTTTTTGGAGTTCTTTCCAGGCTGACCACAGTGCTCTCTGCTGACACCTCTGTCCATGTTAGGAACTGTTCAGAGTACAAGCAAATCCCCATAGCGAACCTCTCCTGCTCTGGACAGTTCCTGATATGGACAGAGGTGTCTGCAGAGAGCACTGTGGTCAGACTGAAAAGAACTCCAGAAAGAAAAGTACTTCAGCTGGAGCATACAGCAGTTGATAAGTACTGGAAGGATTAAGATTATAAAAATATAAGTAATTTACAAATCTGTTTAACTTTCTGGCACCAGTTCATTTAAAAAAAAAAATGTTTTCCACTGGAGTACCCCTTTAAGTTTGTATTATGTTAATGTTGTCAACTGGAAAAAATGGAGCAGATTTATCAAAAATGTTTTCATTTTACGAGAACAAGAGCAGTTTGGGAAGTGAAACCTGAGCCGTGGTTAGTTGCTATCGGCGAATAAGACAGTTTTTGTTTCAGAAAGTTTTTTAAAATCTGCCCCAGTGTATTAGCTGCATATTGTGATGTGGCTTTGTAGCATTTACACAGTAAAATGCACAACTGAAAATTTGTTGTAGATTTTAACTTCCCCAAGTCAATGAGGAAAATCAGCACTAGATCCACATCCAAACATCGACATGCTGCATATTTAAAATCCACACTGTGGTCCTGTTCACACAGGGTGGGTACACTACAGAACGTATCCATTTGCGCCAACATTTGTACAAAATTTGATGACTTCACCCCTTCCAAACCAGACAGGTGGATGTGTTTCACACAAAAAAAAAATAGCTTTTTTCCCTTTTATTAAATGTTTTATTAATATTTTTTTAAATGAATAAATATTTTTATATAAACGTTTTTCTGTCTGTATGAGCCGAGCTTTCTTTATATGTAGTGGATAAAAACGTGTCCCCTTGTATACAATGTAGACAAATATGTGGTGCACTAGATATGTAGTCAAATATGTGTCTCACTAATGAGTCTGGGGACACATTTTGGTCTCTTGTCAATTGTACATGCAATGTGTAATGTTTAATGGCTTAGAATTGACTGAAGACAAACATTAGTAAATTAAAGAACTTCTGCTCTGTGATCCCTATATTCCTTGCTCCCGTACTACAGTTAGCAGCAATGCATACAGTATTGTATGCATCACCACTCTCTTCAGGGTATCTTCAATTATAAAGACAAATGATGATAGTGCAAATATAGTGTATAGTGTGCTCTGTAATCATTTTCCTAAATTACTTTAATTGTTTTACAGTTTGTATTTACATCACTGCTTCATCATAGGATCCTAGTGCTGGAGAATCACATTACATTCTCCAATGTTAAACATTCTCCTAATGCCTAGCTTTGAGCAGCCAGCAGTACGGACCACCAATCTTTGTATCAATGTAGAATACAGTGAAAGTAATTCAGAAAAATTATTACAGTGCACTTTACTGCACTAGAATGCATTACAACAAACTATAGCACTAAAGCAAGAAGTAAGGCTGGGTTCACATTTGTTCGGCATCCGGCATAAGTGAATTCAGCCTAGATCTGGACGCAACTGATGCCACAACTGATGACAAGTTGTCATCAGTTGTATGGCATCGGGCGTCCATTGTTTCTGCAAGCTGCATTCCACTGTCGGGTGCTGCCCGGCGTGTCCAACCATCCAACAGCAAAATTGAAAAGCTGGATGATTGGGAACAGTCCCATTCAAATGAACGGGATCAGTTCTAGCATCAGTTTCCCTACGATGCACGCCTGAGGGAAACTTTGCCGGAAGCCTGATATATGTGAGCCCAGACTAACAGGGATGAGTAGGAGTCCCTGCTCCTGGAATTCTTTTATTAAAATTTTAAACATAACAATAAATAATTACAAATATAAACATACCATATCTGACAGAACCTAACAATATAATGAATCATAAAACCAACACCATAGCATAAAATACAACACCGGTCCACCTGACACTCATTCCTCCACACAAACGAATATATACCAAAATTATACAAACAAACACAAACCAAACAACACCACCTATTTTTTTTATTTTTTATTTTATGGCCCATAAGAAATATGTACAACACTATAAACCAAACAACAGAGAGTCTTTTCAGCCACACAAACCCCTAAAGCTCAAGTTCAGTACCTGCAAGCCCTATACAGTGGTCCCTCAAGATACGATGGTAATTCGTTCCAAACGACCCATCGTATGTTGAATCCATCGTATGTTGAGGGATTTATGCAATGTAAAAAGTGCATTTAATACTCACCGGACCGCGTCCTCACCGCTCACGATACTGTCCCAGGGGCTCCTGATGCTGTCCCGCTGCTCCGGCGTCTTCTTTGGGATTCTCCGGTGTCCGGGCCTTGCTTTCTGGTGACGTTATTACGCACGCCATGCGCACCAACGTAATAATGACGCCGGAAAGCGAGGCCCGGACCCGGGAGAAGATGCAGAAGACACCGGAGGATCGCGAAGTGGACCCGGAGCAGCGGGTAAGTGAACCTGTCCGGGATGCTTAAACTGCTATCTGACAGCAGCTGAAGCATTTTGCGCTGTCGGATAGCAGTTAATGCGATGGCCCCGACATATAAAAGCATTGTATGTCGATGCTGACATCGACATGCGATGGCCTCTGAGAGGCCATCGTATGTAGATTTGATCATATGTCGGGGCCATCGCATGTCGGGGGGTTACTGTATTACCATATATCTGAAGCACAAAACAAAAATACTAATGTACAAGCATCAGCCCACCACCAGGGGGAGACAACAGGCTAAAGCACTTTAAAGGCAGAGCCCCTCCACAGACGAGAGCATCTGCCAGCACCTAGCCTCTCGTACTCCAGAGAACGCACCTTCACCAGGTCATGTTCCTAACCACCTAATACACAGGAAGGATTTTACGCTGTGTTGACACTAAACACAGTGCGTTCCACGTGTAGTACCTGGCCGCTGAGCTGACTAGGAAAAAAGTGCTCCAATCCCAGCCTCCAAGGTTTCTGAATGCCCCATAGGCCCATTCCGCATAAGAGAGACTGGCCAGCCTAGGCCAACCAATGGAAGCACCCACCCTGTTGTAAACCTCTGTGTTAAAGGTACAATGAAGCAGAAAATGCTCCATGCATTCCAGCATGTCTCCACACTCTTCTCGGGGACATCCCCGGTCCTCAGAGCTCCTGCACTTCAGATTGTCCCTCACACACAGTTTCCCATGGAAGCAGTGCCAAGTCAAGTCCCAAAACTTCAAGGGAATCCTGATAGAATTCAAAAGCCCTAAACCAACCTCCAGATCCTGACTTGGGCAATCCTTGAGCGCCAATGGCCTCTGGAAATGAGAAGACAGGACCCTCTTGTCAAGGAATTTCCTTGACAGAGCCTTAATCTCCCACATCCCTAGACACCACCAATAAATAACCTTCATAACCGGGGTAGCATAAGCCGGAAGAGGCCTGTGTAGTGTGCGAAGATCCTCCTCTTGCCCTCCTGTCTCCCATTCCTGGAAGGAAAGGCCCAAACCATCCCCTACAGGAGGATACCCATGGAGGAGCTCTCTCTTTCAAAAGGTTTGCAATATTGGTCTTAAGAAAGGTATTCAATAGAAATACCATGGGGTTAACCATACAAAATCCCCCTAGTTTCCTCGTACAGTAAGTAACCTCCCTCTTCACTAGGTTCAGTGTATTCCCCCATAACATTTGGAAAAACACACTGTAGACCCGGGTCCAGGTTCTGGCAACATGCATACACTGGCCAGATATATCAGCAAAGGGAGCAGGAATGTTTTGATCAGATTTACCCCTTCCGGAGGGTCAAAGACCAACCCTTCCACTGATCCACCTTCTGAGCAGCGATCTTAAGCCTGCTGTCCCAGTTTTGTATGGGGTAATCCCCATGGCCAAATTCGATACTGAGGACTTTTGCAGATTCCTGGGGCTCTGGAAGGGCATCCGGGAGATCAAAACTGGGATCCCCCCCAGCCAGAGACTCTCACACTTATCCCGGTTGATCTTGAACCCTGATGCCTCCGAGTAGCGGTCCACCTCTGACATCACCCATCTACCCTCCTCTTGTGAGGAGACAAACACAGGGACATCTTCAGCAAACGCTACTGCCCTCAGAGCCAAATCCAACACCGCCAGGTCCATTCTCACCCTCGCCAACGGTCCACAATCAATCCTCCTAAGGAAAGGATCAATTGCAAACACATACAACAACGGGCTCAGAGGACAACCCTGATGGATGCCAGACCCAACCTCAAAAGAGCGTTCATGGCCATAAATGTTGGCACCCCTGACATTTTTCAGGAAAATTAAGTATTTCTCACAGAAAAGGATTGCAGTAACACATATTTTGCTGTACACATGTTTATTCCCTTTGTGTGTATTGGAACTAAACCAAAAAAGGGAGGGAAAAAAAAGCAAATTGGACATAATGTCACACCAAACTCCAAAATTGGGCTGGACAAAATTATTGGCACCCTTAACTTAATATTTGGTTGCACACCTTTTGGAAAAAATTACTGAAATCAGTGGCTTCTTATAACCATCAATAAGCTTCTTTCACCTCTCAGCCAGAATGTTGGACCACTCTTCCTTTGCAAACTGCTCCAGGTTTCTCTCATTGGAAGGGCGCCTTTCCCAACAACAATTTTAAGATCTCTCCACAGGTGTTCAATGGGATTTAGATCTGGACTCATTGCTGGCCACTTCAGAACTCTCCAGCGCTTTGTTGCCATCAATTTCAGGGTACTTTTTGACACATGTTTGGGGTCATTGTCCTGCTGGAAGACCCAAGATCTTGGACCCAAACCCAGCTTTCTGACACTGGGCTGTAAAGTGCGATCTACAATCTGTTGGTAATCCTCAGATTTCATCATGACTTGCACACATTCAAGGCACCCAGTGCCAGAGGCAGCAAAACAACCCAAAAACATAATTGAACCTCCACCATATTTCACTGTAGGTACTGTGTTCTTTTCTTTGTATGCCTCATTCCGTTTTTGGTAAACAGTATAATGATGTACTTTACAAAAAAAAGCTCTATCTTGGTCTCATCTGTCCACAAGACGGTTTCCAAGAAGGATTTTGGCTTGCTCAAGTTCATTTTGGCAAAATGTTCATTTTGGCAAAATCTTGCTTTTTTATGTCTCTGTGTCAGCAGTGGGATCCTCCTGGGTCTCCTGCCATAGCGTTTCATTTCATTTAAATGTTGATGGATAGTTTGCGCTGACACTGATGCTATCTAAGTCTGTAGGACAGCATGAATATCTTTGGAACTTGTTTGGGGCTGCTTATCCACCATCCGGACTATCCTGCGTTGACACCTTTCATCAACTTTTTTCTTCCATCCATGCTAAGGGAGATTAGCTACAGTGCCATGGGTTGCAAACTTCTTGATAATGTTGGGCACTGTGGACAAAAGCAAATCTAGATCTCTGGAGATGGACTTGTAACCTTGAGATTGTTGACATTTTTCCACAATTTTGGTTCTCAAGTCCTCAGACAGTTCTCTTCTCCTCTTTCTGTTGTCCATGCTTAGTGTGGCTGTGTGCCACAGACACACAATGCAAAGACTAAGTGAACTTCTCTCCTTTTTATCTGCTTTCAGGTGTGATTTTTATATTGCCCCATCCTGTTACTTGCCCCAGGTGAGTTTAACCCCTTAAGGACCAGGCCATTTTACACCTTAGGACCAGAGCGTTTTTTGAACATCTGACCACTGTCACTTTAAGCATTAATAACTCTAAGACGCTTTTACCTATCATTCTGATTCCTAGATTGTTTTTTCGTGACATATTCTACTTTATGTTATTGGTAAAATTTTGTCGATACTTGCATCGTTTCTTAGTGAAAAATTCCAAAATTTGATGAAAAAATTGAAAATTTTGCATTTTTCTATCTTTGAAGCTCTCTGCTTGTAAGGAAAATGGATATTCCAAATAATTTTTTTTTTATTCACATATACAATATGTCCACTTTATGTTTGCATCATAAAATGTACGATTTTTTACTGTTGGAAAACACCAGAGGGCTTCAAAGTTCAGCAGCAATTTTCCAATTTTTCACAAAATTTCCAAAATCACAATTTTTCAGGGACCAGTTCAGGTTTGAAGTGGATTTGAAGGGTCTTAATATTAGAAATACCCCATAAATGACCCCATTATAAAAACTGCACCCCCCAAAGTATTCAAAATGACATTCAGTCAGTGTTTTAACCCTTTAGGTGTTTCACAGGAATAGCAGCAAAGTGAAGGAGAAAATTCACAATCTTCATTTTTTACACTTGCATGTTCTTGTAGACCCAATTTTTGAATTTTTCCAAGGGGTAAAAGAAGAAAATGTATACTTATATTTGTAGCCCAATTTCTCTCGAGTAAGCACATACCTCATATGTCTATGTAAAGTGTTCGGCGGGCACAGTAGAGGGCTCAGAAGTGAAGGAGCGACGAGGAGATTTTGGAGAGTACGTTTTTCTGAAATGGTTTTTGGGGGGCATGTTGCATTTAGGAAGCCCCTATGGTGCCAGAACAGGAAAAAATACCCACATGGCATACCATTTTGGAAACTAGACCCCTTGAGGAACGTAACAAGGAATAAAGTGAGCCTTAATACCCCACAGGTGTTTCACGACTTTTGCATATGTAAAAAAATGTTTAAAAAATGTCACTAAAATGTGTGTTTCCACCCAAATTTCACATGTATGCAAGGGTTAATAGCAGAAAATACCCCCCAAAATTTGTAACCCCATCTCTTCTGAGTATGGCGGTACCCCATAAGTTGACCTGAAGTGTACTACCGGCGAACTACAATGCTCAGAAGAGAAGGAGTCATATTTGGCTTTTTGAGAGCAAATTTTGCTCGGGGGCATGTCGCATTTAGGAAGCCCCTATGGTGCCAGGACAGCAAAAAATACCCACATGGTATACCATTTTGGAAACTAGACCCCTTGAGGAACGTAACAAGGAATAAAGTGAGCCTTAATACCCCACAGGGGTTTCACGACTTTTGCATACATAAGAAAAAATTAATACATTTTCACTAAAATGTGTGTTTCCCCCCCAAATTTCACATTTTTGCAAGGGTTAATAGCAGAAAATACCCCCCAAAATTTGTAACTCCATCTCTTCTGAGTATGGAGGTACCCCATAAATTGACCTGAAGCGCACTACGGGCGAACTACAATGCTCAGAAGAGAGGGAGTCATATTTGGCTTTTTGAGAGCAAATTTTGCTTGGGGGGCATGTCGCATTTAGGAAGCCCCTATGGTGCCAGGACAGCAAAATAACCCCCACATGGCATACCATTTTGGAAACTAAACCCCTTGAGGAACGTAACAAGGGGAACAGTGAGCATTTACCCCCCACTGGTGTCTGTCAGATCTTTGGAACAGTGGGCTGTACAAAATTTTTAATTTGCGCAGCCCACTGTTCCAAAGATCTGTCAGACACCAGTGGGGGGTAAATTATCACTGCACCCCTCATTACATTCCGTGAGGGGTGTAGTTTCCGAAATGGGGTCACATGTGAGGTTTTGTTTTTTTTGCGTTTGTTAAAACCGCTGTAACAATCAGCCAGCCCTGTGCAAATCACCTCAAATGTACATGGTGCACTCTCCCTTCTAGGCCTTGTTGTGCGCCCCCAGAGCACTTTGCGCCCACATATGGGGTATCTCCGTAGTCGGGAGAAATTGCATTACAAATTTTGGGGGGCATTTTTCCCTTTTACCTCTTATCAAAATGAAAAGTATGGGGCAACACCAGCATGTTAGTGTAAAAAATATTTTTTTTTACACTAACGTGCTGGTGTAGACCCCCAACTTCACCTTTTCATGAGGGGTGAAAGGAGAAAAAGCCACCCAAAATTTGTTAAGAAATTTCTCCCGAGTACGGCGATACCCCATATGTGGCCCTAAACTGTTGCCTTGAAATACGACAGGGCTCCAAAGTGAGAGCACCATGCGCATTTGAGGCCTAAATTAGGGACTTGCATAGGGGTGGACATAGGGGTATTCTACGCCAGTGATTCCCAAACAGGGTGCCTCCAGCTGTTGCAAAACTCCCAGCATGCCTGGACAGTCAACGGCTGTCCAGCAATACTGGGAGTTGTTGTTTTGCAACAGCTAGAGGCTCCATTTTGGAAACAGTGGCGTACCAGACGCTTTCATTTTTATTGGGGAGGGGAGGGGGGCTGTGTAGGGGTATGTGTATATGTAGTGTTTTTTACTTTTTATTTTATTTTGTGTTAGTGTAGTGTAGTGTTTTTAGGGTACAGTCACATGGGCGGGGGATTACAGCGAGTTTGTGCTGCCGCGCAAAATTTGCTGCATCGCAAACTTGCAGCCTGATACTCACTGTAAGCCCCCTGCTCATGTGAATGTATCCTGTACATTCACAAGGGGGGGACCTCCAGCTGTTGCAAAACTACAACTCCCAGCATGCACAGTCCATAGTTTTGCAACAGCTGGAGGCACACGGGTTGGGAAACACTGAGTTAGGAAACAGACAATGTTTCCCAGCCAGTGTGCCATTCTCAGGCATGCTGGGAGTAGTAGTTTGGCAACATCTTTAGAGCCAGATGTTGCCGAACTACAACTCCCAGCATGCTTGGAGTTGTAGTTTTGCAACATCTGGAGGACTAGTTTGCAGACCACTAATACAGTGGTTCCCAATCTGTGCCCTTCCAGATGTTGCAAAACTACAACTCCCAGTATGCCAAAACTGTCCAGGCATGCTGGGAGTTGTAGTTCTGCAACATCTGAAGGGCCAGATGTTACAGAACTACAACTCCCAGTATGCCTGGATAGTAAGGGCATGCTGAGGATGTGTAGTTTTGCAACATCTGGAAGGGCACAGTGGTCTCCAAACTGTGGACCTCCAGATGTTGCAAAACTGCAACTCCCAGCATGCCCAGATGCCAAGGGCTGTCTGGGCATGCTGGGAGTTTAGTTTACAGGGTCCCATTACAGCAATGCATGTCGCTTTACGGCGACGTGCATTGCTGTAAAGGGCCCGACCGTGGCTGAAGATCAACTCGCCTGTCGCCGCCGCCGTCTCCGCCGCCAGGATCCGGGTCTTCAGGGATGAGGTAAGTACCGGGGCCAGTCCCCAGCACTCCCCCGTCCCCCGCCGTGTCCTCTGGTCTTCCTCCCGTCCTCTCCGGACTTCAAGGGGCCGGGCAGGACGGGAGGAAGTAACCGCCCCCCCCCCCCCCTGCGATTGGTCGGTTAGTTAACCGACGGATCGCAGGGGATCGGAGGAGGTGGCCGGCTTGCCACCTCGCTCCTAGGCTCCAGCATGGTCCTGGCTGTCTGTGGCAGCCGGGATCATGCGAAATTACCGGGCGGTCGGGTCCGGGAGACCCGATCAGCCCGGTATCGCCGCAGATGGCCCCCCTCGGCGTTTGCCCTGGATGCCTGCTGAAGGATTTCAGCAGGCATTCAGTTCCGATCTCTGCCCGGCGAGCGGCAGAGACCGGAAAATGCCATGACGTTGTGGAACGTCATTGGTCCTTAAAGCCCAGGGTGCCATGACGTTCCACAACGTCATTGGTCCTTAAGAGGTTAAAGGAGCATCACATGCTTGAAACAATCTTATTTATCCACAATTTTGAAATGGTGGATGTCCAGACCATTTTTGGAGTTTGGTGTGACATTATGTCCAATTTTCTTTTTTTTCCTCCCTTTTTTGGTTTAGTTCCAATACACATAGGGAATAAACATGTGTGCAGCAAAACATGTGTTACTGCAATCCTTTTCTGTGAGAAATACTTCATTCAAATTTCAGAGGTGCCAACATTTATGGCCATGACTGTAACTAATTTTCATGTTCAAGAAACCAGTTGAAGAGCATGTGAGCTTTGTGACATGGTGCATTATACTGCTGGAAGTAGTCATCAGAAGAGTGCACTATCGTCATAAAGGGGTGGACATGGTCAGCAACAATACTTAGTTGTCACATTTGATTGGTACTTAGGTGCACAGTGTGTAAAGAAAATGAGGGGTATGTATGAAGGCTTTTAGGCTAGGTTTCCACTTGTTTTTTGTTTTTTTTACACCTAAAAAAAATGCCAGCAAAAATACCAGAAAAACTGCCACAGCTTTTTCCTGTGTTTTGGCAGTTTTTCTGGTGTTTTTTCTGGCGTTTTTCCTAGTGTGTGGAAACAGCCAAATTTGTCCCCTGTGGCAGTTTTCTCACTGCCTTCTGGGTACTACTCTGTGGGCTGGATGTTGAGCGCCCAGTCCACAGAGTGTAAGGAGATGAGGAGTGATGTATAGCATCACTACTCACCTCCCCGGCCGTATAATATACAGGGGTGTACCTGTGTATATTATACAGGAGCTGTGAATCCTGTCACTATACTGACAGGACTACCTGCTACTATAGCCCCTTTGGGCGGTATACAGTATATACAACTATCTATAGATAGCTGTATATAGTGTATACAGAAGACAAAGTCCACTTACCTCCCTCGCTCCCTGTCCCTGCTGGGTTAGTGTAGCTCCACCCCCTAGTGATGAAGTCATTTGGGGCAGAGCTACAGACGGGAGCCAGGCTTGTAAGGGTGTGAGGCTCTGTTCATATTGTCTGTTTTGTATAATGTGAAAAGACCCTTCTGCCAGTGTCCTCCCACACAGGGAGACTCCAGCTGTTGCTAAACTACAACTCCTAAGTGGTAACAGGCTGGCGTTATTTAGGCTGGGGAGGGCCGGTAACAATGGTCCTCGCCCACCGTGGTAACGTCAGACTGTTGCTGCTTGGTTGGTATCTGACTGAGAATAAAAATACGGGGAACACTATGCGTTTTCTTTCTTTTTTTTTTTTTATAAATAAATACGGTTCCTTGTATTTCTATTCTCAGCCAGATACCAACCAAGCAGCAACAGCCTTACATTACCAGGATGGGCAAGGATCATTGTTACTGGCCCTACCCAGCCTAAATAACCCTGGCCTGTTACCGCATAGGCCCAGGAGTGCCATTTTTGATGCACTGGGCATGTTGTTACCGGCTCTTCCCGGTGGCGGTGGGTACCGGGGTAATAATTGGAGGTTAGCGCTAGCAGTTTTTGGGGCCAACGCTAATCCCCGGCTTAGTAATGGATTCCGTCTATTAGACAGCTTCCACTACTAAGCATGAAAATTCAATTTAAGCAACACATTGGAAAAAATGTTTTATTTTAAAAAACACTTCCCCACAGCCCTCGTAAGCCATTTTATTAAAAGAAAAAAAAATCCAGTTCATCCGCAGGAGTCCACCGAATCCCCTCTAATCCTCTGCATACACGGATCTGAAACGAGAAGAAAAAAGAAACACAAAAAATTAGTTAGGACATTTGTGGTGCTCTCCGCTGGGGAGAGTGCCCATAACGCAATGTCTTCCCAGACAGAGAGCCTACAATTGTTGCAAAACTACCTGTCTGGGAGGACACTGGCCAAAGGGTCTGTTCACATTATACAAAACGGACAATGTGAACAAAGCCTCACACCCTTACCAGCTTGGCTCCCATCTGTAGCTCTGCCCCCTAATGGCATCATCACTAAGGGGTGGAGCTACATGGACCCAGCCTGGACTGGAGGGAGGTAAGCGGACTTCGTCTTCTGTATACACTATATACAACTATCTAAAGATTGCAGTATATAGTGTATACCGCCCAAAGGGTTAACTTACACTGTCCAGCAGTGTAAGTTAACTCTTTCCCTGCTGGGCTGGCGCATACTGCACAGCTCAGAAAGGGGTTAGGTGATCCAGCAATGAGTATACTGTATACACAGGTTCTTGCTGGGCAGTAGATATATGACCAGATTGTAGAGGATGTCACTCTTGACACCTGCTGTGATCCTCCTGTATCATGTATAGATGCGGGCCGCCGCTCTTCTATGGTCTCCTGCACTGATGTATATATACACCTATTCATATTTCTCACAGAGATTTGTGATTGGCTGGAACCATCTGAATAGGTGTATATGTACGGCAGTGCAGGGGACCATAGAAGAGCGGCTGTCTGCAGAAGGATTGAAATGGACCCGGGGCGATCTGTCAATTAGTACAGGTACTACTACTCCCATCATGGAACAGTGTGTTCCATTCTGGGAGTAGTAGTGCTACCTAAAAAAATGTAAAAAAAAAGTTAAAAACACACACACACACACAATACATTTTTTATTATTGTCGGCTACATTTTTAGTGCCCTACCTGCCCACATAAATTGATCCCTGTTTAAAAATGTATTACATTTTTTTTTATAAGAAAGATACATTTCATTAAATACAATTTTTTCCATCACTACTGTATCTTTTTTATAATTTTTTTTAATGGTACCATACGAAATTTTAATAAAAAAGATATTTCCATCACTTTTTTGGATCGCTAAAGTCCAAAAAAGAATAAAAACCGCCTGCAAAAATGGCAAAGTTAAAATCCACATGGCGTTCTTCTTGGCGTTTTTTGACTCCCATAGACTTCACGATTTTCCCGAAGAAATGCCAAAGTCTTAACAAGAGGATCCCAAAATTGCAGAAAAACGCCAAAAGGATTAAAAAACGCCAAACTGAAAAATGCCAAGTGGATATGGCATTTTGCAGTTCCCTATTGACTTGCAGCTAACATCTGGCCGCAGCGTTTTTTCACAACACAAAAAGTGCAGCAGAAAGGGTGTTTTTATTGGCGTTTTTGCCACAAAAAAAAACAAGTGGAAACCTAGCCTTACACTGTTTTTTTGACTGTGTTTGACGCGATTTCCTTTATATTACTTTTTGCGACAAACAGTTGTGCCAAATGGTTTAGAACATTATCATTGATTTGACTGTGTTAGTCGTGATTTCAGTTAAAATTAAGCATTGGTTTGGAATTCGTTTGGAGTGCCCAACCAGAAAGTGGAAAAAGGACCCTGAACAATAAAAGAAACAACCTGATTGGTTGCTAGGGGAAAATGCAACACTTTTCCAAGGCAGAGGTCTGGATGAATATCCCCCCTAATGTACAAATTAAAAACAGCAAAAAAGCCCCTGGCTGTGCGAGCTTTACCTCTGTAAACCAGCCAAAGTCTACCACACAGTCAGAAAGTGATGCCTAGAATTCTGGGGCAGGAGTCTGCGCCTTTTGGAGGGCTGCATTTGTAACAAAATTACAAACTTGCGTGCGACAATTGATCATTTTGCCGCAACTACGCTCCATTTGACGCCAAAAAACATGCATAAAATCACATATCAACACCATCATTGATACATATCCCCCAATGTCCCCCACACCATGAACGCCACCACCACAGCCGGAACCATAGATACAAGGCAGGATGGACCCATGCTTTCATGTTGTTTATGCCAAATTCTGACCCTGCCATCTGAATGTTGCAACTGGAATCAAGACTCACCAGATCAGGCAATGTTCTTGCATTTTTCCATGTGAACCTGTGAGAATTGTAGCCTCAGTTTCCTGTTTTTAGCTAACAGGAGTTGAACCTGGTTTGGTCTTCGGCAGCTGTAGCCCATCTGCTTCAAGGTTCAACTTGTTATGCATTCAGAGAAGATAGTCTGCTTGCATTGGTTGTAACAAGTGGTTATTTGAGTTACTGTTACCTTTCTCCCTTCCTGAACCAGTCTGCCCATTCTCCTCTGACATCAACAAGACATTTTCATCAGCACAACTGCTGCTCACTGGATATGTTTTTTTTAGACCATTCTTTGTAAACCCTTGAGATGGTTGTGCGTGTGTATGTGTGTGTGTGTGTGTGTGTGTGTGTGTGTGAAAATCCCAGTAGATCAGTAGATTCCAAAATACTCCAACCAACCTGTCTAGCACTAAAACCATACCAAATTCAAAATCACGGAAATCCCCTTTCTTCTCCATTCTGATGCTAAGTTTGAACTTTAGCAAGTTGTCTTGACCATGTCTGCATGCCAAAAGCATTGAGTAGCTGGCATGTGATTGGCTGATTACGTTTTTGTGATAACAAGTAAATTGAATAGGTGTACCTCATAAAGTATCCAGTGAGTTTATCTTTCAAGCCATAAAATGAATAATTAGGAAATCCCTATCTGACAAAAGTACTAGCACAGATATGTGACTCATGTTTTACCAAATAAAGGGACAGATCATGTTAACCTAGGTAAACATTAATGAGTTTTAAGGGGTGGCAATATTTTATGCATGACGACATTGTATCAGAACATTTTTGTCTTGCGGAAGCACATGAATGTACATGTCTATTTAAATGCATATACAGTAAATGTATTTCATCAAAAACAACCCTCTTATGGAACCAGGCTAGGCAAATCTTATACCACCCCAGATGTTCTTCATGCGCAAATATAAAGGGGTTATCCACCATAGGGTTATTTTACTACTTACCTGACAGACAGTAAAGGACATGCTTAGGAGGGATCTGTCATTGTCTTGGGGCTAAATGGCTGTGTTGTGATTCCACTATAACACTGCTGATTTCTTTTTGTGAAATGGCTATTTCCTGTTGAAATTTCCTCCCTTGAACTACATGTCCCAGAATTTCTTGTTTGTAAGTGGGAGGTCACTTTTCTCCCTTCCACAGATGTCCTGCATTCCATGCTCTGCTGTAATCAATAGACAAGGGTTTTCTAACCAGGGTGCCTCCAGCTGTTGCAAATCTACAATTCACTGCAGAATTATCTCCCTCCCACTCAGCGGTCGCTCCACCCATTAAAGCAGACAGGTTCCTTTGAACACATGATTAGTGATGTAATGTCTCGTGTCGCACTACAATTTAGGAAAACCTGCGATGACACATTTTGTATGCTATTAACACCTTAAAGACCAATCCCATTTTCACCTTAAGGACCAGAGCGTTTTTTGCACATCTGACCACTGTCACTTTAAGCATTAATCACTCTGGGATGCTTTTACTCTTGAATTTGATTCTGAGATTGTTTTTTCGTGACATATTCTACTTTAACATAGCAGTAAAATTTTGTCGATACTTGCATCCTTTCTTGGTGAAAAATTCCAAAATTTCATGAAAAATTTGAAAATTTAGCAATTTTCAAACTTTGAAGCTCTCTGCTTGTAAGGAAAATAGGCATTCCAAATAAATGATATTTTGATTCACATATACAATATGTCTAGTTTATGTTGGCATCATAAAGTTGACATGTTTTTACTTTTGGAAGACATCAAAGGGCTTCAAAGTATAGCAGCAATTTTTAAATTTTTCATAAAATTTTCTAAATCTGAATTTTTCATAGACCAGTTCAGATTTGAAGTGGATTTGAAGGGCCTTCCTATTAGAAATACCCCATAAATCACCCCATTATAAAAACTGTACCCCTCAACGCATTCAAAATGACAATCAGTAAGGAAGTTAACCCTTTAGGTATTTCACAGGAGTAGCAGCAAAAGGAAAGAGAACATTCAAAATCTGCATTTTTTACACTCATATGTTCTTGTAGACCCAGTTTTCAAATCTTTATAAGCGGTAAAAGTAGAGAAATCCCCCCAAAATGCGTAACCCAATTTCTCTTGAGTAAGGAAATACCTCATATGTGGATGTCAAGTGTTCTGCGGGCGCAGTAGAGGGCTCAGAAGGGAAGGAGCGACTATGGGATTTTGGAGAGTGAATTTTTCTGAAATGGTTTTTGGGGGGCATGTCACATTTAGAAAGCCCCTATGGTGCCAGAACAGCAAAAAAAAACTCACATTGCATACTATTTTGGAAACTACACCCCTCAAGGAACGTAACAAGGGGTCCAGTGAGCCTTAACACCCCACAGATGTTTGATGATTTTTCGTTAAAGTCGGATGTGTAAATGAAAAAAAAATGTTTTCCTTGAAATGCTGTTTTTTTCCCCAAACTTACCATTTTTACAAGAGGTAGTAGGAGACAATGCCCCCCAAAATTTGTAACCACGTTTCTTCTGTGTATGGAAATACCCCATATGTGGACGTAAAGTGCTCTGTGGGTGAACTACAATGCTCAGAAGAGAAGGAGCGCCATTGGGATTTTGGAGAGAGAATTTGTTTGGAACGAAGGTCGGGGGTCATGTGCTTTACAAAGCCCCCCGTGGTGCCAGAACAGTGGACCCCCCCCCCACATGTGACCCTATTTCGGAAACTATACCCTTCAAGGAATGTAATAAGGGGTGCAGTGAGCATTTACACCCTACTGGCCTTTGACAGATCTTTGGAACAGTGGGCTGTGCAAATGAAAAATTAGATTTTTCATTTTTGCGGACAACTGTTCAAAAAATCTGTCAGACACCTGTGGGGCGTAAATGCTCACTGTACCCCTTATTACATTACGTGAGGGGTGTAGTTTTCAAAATGGGGTCACATGTGGGTGTTTTTTGTTTTGTGTGCTTATGTCAGAACCGCTGTAACGATTAGCCACCCCTGTGCAAATCACCTCAAATGTACATGGCGCTCTCACTCATGAGCCTTGTTGTGCGCCCGCAGAGCATTTTATGTCCACATATGGGGTATTTCCATACTCAGGAGAAATTGCGTTAAAAATTTTGGGGGTCTTTTTTTCCTTTTACCTCTTGTGAAAATGAAAAGTATGGGGCAACCCCAGCATGTTAGTGTAAAAAATGTAAAAACATTTTTACAATGACAGCTGGTATAGACACCAACTTCACCTTTTCATAAGGGGTAAAAGGAGAAAAAGCCCACCACAATTTGTTAGGCAATTTCTCCTGAGTATGAAAATACCCCATATGTGGCCCTAAACTGTTTCCTTGAAATACGACAGGGCTCCGAAGTGAGAGAGCGTCATGCGCATTTGAGGACTAAATAAGGGATTTGCATGAGGACGGAACCGGATGCAAGAATTAGACTTGCCTCCGATACCAAAAATACCCTATGGCAGGGTTTCCCAAACAGGGTGCCTCCAGCTGTTGCAAAACTTCCAGCATGCCTGGAAAGTCAATCGCTGTCCGGCAATACTGCGAGTTGTCTTGCAACAGCTGGAATCTCCGTTTTGGAAACAGTGTCATACGAGAAATGTTTTATTCTTGTTTGGGGGGGGGGGGGTGAAGGGGGGCTGTATAGGGGTATGTGTGTATGTAGTGTTTTACTTTTTATTTTGTGTAATGTAGTATAGTGTAGTGTTTTTAGTGTACACTCACACGGCCGGGGTCTACAGCGAGCTTTCCGCTGAAAGTTTGAGCTGCGGCGGAAAACTTGCTGCATCTCAAACTTGTATCATGAAGTTCGCTGTAGACCCCCGCCTGTGTGAATGTACCCTGTACATTCACATGGGGGGGGGGGTCAAACCTCCAGCTGTTGCAAAACTACCACAACCAGTATGCCCTTTGGCTGTCCGTGCATGCTGGGGGTTGAAGTTATGCAACAGCTGAAGGCACACTGGTTGCAAAACACAGTTTGTTACTTAACTCAGTGTTTCACAACCAGTGTGCATCCAGCTGTTGCAGAACTACAACTTCCTGCATGTACGGTCTATCAGTGCATGCTGGGAGTTGTAGTTTGAAACAGCTGGAGACACACTTGTTGCGAAACACTGAGTTAGGTAACAAACTTCGCAACCAGCGATCCTTCAGCCGTTGCAAAAACTACAACTCTCAGCATGCAGTGACAACTGAGGGTATGCTGGGACTTGTAGTTATGCAACAGCTGGAGGCATACTACTAACACTCCCAGCATGCCCTCTGGCTGTCCTTTCATGCTGGGGGTTGTAGTTATGCAACAGCTGGAGGCACACTGGTTGCAAAACACTGAGTTTGTTACTTAACTCAGTGTTTCCTAAAAAGGGTGGCTCCAGCTGTTGCAAAACTACAACTCCCAGACAGCCGAAAGACATGTTGGGAGTTAGTTTTGCAACATCTGGAGGGTCACAGTTTGCTGACCACTGTGCAGTGGTGTCCAAGCTGTAACCCTCCAAATGTTGCAAAACTTCAACTCGAAGCATGCCCAGACTGTCCAGGCATGCTGGGAGTTGTAGTGCTGCAAAATCTGAAGGGCCACATGTTACAGAACTACAACTCCCAGCATGCCTGGACTGTCTGGGCATGCTGGGAGTTGTAGTTTTGCAACATCTGTAAGAGCACAGTTTGGACACCACTGCACAGTGGTCTCCAAACTGTGGGCCTCCAGATGTTGCAAAATTACAACTCCCAGCATTCCCAGACAGCCTTTTGGCTGTCTGGGCTTCCTGGGAGTTGTAGTTTGGCAACTCCTGGAACGCAGCAGTGAAGATCACTTACCGCTGATCTTCACTGCTCCGTCCGCCGCTGCCTCCGCCGGTCCCGTGCTGTCTGTCCGGTACCGCCGCGGGTCCCACTGCGATCGCTGGCTCCGAGACATGATCGCTGGTCCCGGGACACGATCGCTGGTCCCGGGACACGATCGCTGGTCCCGGGACCCTCCGCCATCTTCCCCCCGCTCTGCCCCGACATCCAGGGGCGGGGCAGAGCGGGGATTTCACCTTTAACCCCCTGCCCCTCTCCTGCCATTGGTCGCTAGTCCTAACGACCAATGGCAGGGGTTTAGGAGCGAGGTGGCATCTGCCACCTCGGTCCTATCGCTTCAGGATGATCGGAGCGGTCTCTGACTGCTCCGATCATTGCTATTTTCCGGGCGATCGGGTCACCAGAGACCCGATCAGCCCGGAACCCCGCAAGTCCTTGTCATTAGTCAGTCACTAACTGACTGACTAATGACAATGATCTGCAGCAGGGGACCAGTCTGATTGGTGCCCAGCTGCATAGTTTCATCGGTCAGCTGTCCATGACAGCTGAGATGACGTTTCTATCACCATGCCAACGGACATGGTGATAGAAAATGTATTGGACGTGTATACACGTCCATTTGAGTTAAGTCACAGAAAAAATGGACGTGTATACACGTCCATTTGCGGGAAGGGGTTAAAAATAAACATCTGGGCAAAGATCAGAAAAGAATTGCAAGACCACCATGAAACACAGACACTATACTATGAACTACACTAACTTTACAGCCCCTGAAGCATAGTCAAATAAAAAAAATGGAATGTCCCTTAAGCTCTTTGCATGTCCATTCTGGCAAAGCCGCTAAATGAATGTATTCAATCTGTTCAAGCCAGGTTTGTAATTGCAAAAGGATGCATTTACAAACTATTTAGTTGTAAGTGTAAAATAAAAGTAGAAAAGAAAAGCCTATTATTACAGTAATAAGGGAAGACCCCCTATACAAGCATTCTTACTGTTATCTAAGTTACATATTGTTTGATAATATAGCCCCTTAGGATTAAGTTTGTAAACATGCATTCGATTTTTATGGGGCCCTTCTGCACTTCTGCATGCATCCAAGGTATGCCGTGCTGGATGCCAAAAACTGCCAACCACTGAGCATGTCACTACTTGATCCTGAAAAGAAATTTTCTGTAACTTTTATATTCTGCATTCTGTAAACCTGTTTAGTCTGGAAGAGTTAAAACCTTCACTCCTGTTTCTTAAAGAATTCTAGAACACACCTCTACCTGCCCACTTCCCACAGATTGGCTGTAAAAGTGAAAGATCCGGTTTCTTTTGTGCTTGTTTGATTTAGAAAAAAAAACATTACACTCCCAAGGAATGAGTCTTCGCTTTACAATTGAGGAAAACTAAGAAAAACATTACTTTTTCATGTAAATTTAATAAGGTAACATTATATGAGACATTCATTCTCATGGGAACCATCTAGAACACTGTAAAGGTAAGTGTTTAACTCACTTTTCCCTTTGTTAAACCATATAGAATTGTCAGTATCAAAGGTCTAAGGAACGTACTTAGCAAGAGACAACAGCGGGGATAAATAGCAATTTTAGTTATGAGTATAAAACGTGCTTGAAATCAAGAATATAATGATATAATGAGTTTGGCATCCCATTGCATATACTGTTTATCGGAAAATCTGCAGTTCCAAGTGAGTAAAGCCTAATTACTTACATAAACTATGTTAATAAAATCCATTTAGTAATGTAAAGTATTCAGGGCAGATTCATCTGACCAGTCACTGTGTTACCTTACCAAAAAAAATTCCATAATTCGCAATTTATTTGTGACGTTTGTGTATTATGCTTCTGTTCAGTTTTTTTTTTTTTTTTTACTTTTTAGTAAGCCATTGTAAATATGTCAGAAAATTTGTATCTGTTTTTCTCTTCAACAGTGTAAGAGGGATGAGCTATAGGTAAATAGGCAATAGGCAATATTGCCCCCCTTATAAAATATTTTGATTGTTTATGCCATTAAGCTGTGTCCCCCTTATAAAATATTTTGTTTATTTATGCCATTAAGCTGTGTTCACACAGTACAGATAAGCTGAGGATTAATAGCAGAAAATTCACAGCAGAAATTCTGCAGCAAAACAAAAAAAAACTTTTTAGATATTTTATTGAGAAAGATATTTTATTAATCAGTTTGCAACACATTTTAGGCACATATTGCACCAAAACTCTGCATAACAATGTACGACATATTTAAGCTAAAAAAAATTGCATCCATACATTACTTTAGATTTAGATTAAGTTTTAAATTTCTGTCTGCACAGAGGGACAATGTCAGCACAATGTCTTAAAGGAGTAGTCCAGTGGTGACCCAGTGGTGAACAACTTATCCCCTATCCTAAGGATAGGGGATAAGTGGCAGATCGCGGGGGGTCCGACCGTTGGGGCCCCCTGCGATCTCCTGTATGGAGCCCCAACAGCCCGCGGGAAGGGGGCGTGTCGACCTCCGCACGTAGCGGCGGCCGACACGCCCCCTCAATACAACTCTATGGCAGAGCCGAAGCGCTGCCTTCGGCAATCACCGGCTCTGCCATTGAGATGTATTGAGGGGGCGTGTCAGCCGCCGCTTCGTGCGGGGGTCGACACTCGCTATCTGGCCGGAGAGCCTGGCCCCTGTACAGAGAGATCGCAGGGGGCCCCAGCGGTCGGACCCCCTCGATCTCAAACTTATCCCCTATCCTTAGGATAGGGGATACGTTTTTCACCACTGGACTACCCCTTTAAGTTTTAGGGTATGTTCAAACAGCATAAAATTCACTGGCGTAATTTATTTAACACATACATTTTTATCTGAAAAACTTATGTTCACACAATGCAAAATTAATTGCAAAATATGTCTGTAAAATAGGAATAAAACATATCCATTTTTTTCATCTAATAATGTGCACAATAAAAGTCAATGGAAAAGTGGCTGTCAGTGCACTCACTGTTTGAAAAAGGTTCCCCAATTACAACATTGGAATTATGGACCTTTTTTTTTTTCAAACTGTGCCCACATTGACATTGCATTGAATGGGGCATTGAACCATAATGAAAATGGTCTAAACATTTTGTACAATTAAACAGAAAGGTGGCACACATCAGACAGATTTTAAGTGCACATTGGGCAGATTTCTCCAATGTGATGTCTAATTGGAATAGAGAACAGAAGGGATCTTAGTGAGAAAAAAAATATTATCAAAATAAGGACAGACAGTCTTAAATGGGCACTGTCAGATCCAAAAATGTTTGATATGTTATTACTGATGAAAATTTAAGACCTTTTGCAATATATTGTTTAAACAATTTTAAATATTGAATAAAGAAAACGGCTCCGGAAAATTGCACCTCTAGTGGTCCCCATACCTAATGGGACACTGCTGCAGCATCAGGCTTGTCCATGACATGGACAAGTGATGACTCGTGGACAAGGCTGCATGAGCAAACGCACCAATCCCCTCCCACCACCACAAGGAGGGACAAGCACCCTTTCTAACACTACTAATAAATATAGATAATAAAGGCATAAAAATTAGATGTACATGATCAGAATTAGGTTTCATTTTTTTATTTTTTTAAGAAAGATGGCATAAGAATAGTCAAAATTGATAAATACCCCCAATGTATTTAAAATCCTGATCAATGTGGAAACCCATGTTACCATGTCATCTTATGTTGTACTGTACAATTGTGTTGTGTCTCACAAGGTCTCTGCACCTGCTTGGTGTGTTGGTTAAGAGCTGACAAACTACTGCATGCAATGGTGATGTCATCTCTGGTTTGGGTAATGTCACCAGAAATAAGATAGTTTCCTGGATGTCATCCTGCAAGAAGAGGATGTGGCTGTCAGTGGGTCTGATGCCCTTGGTGCCCTTGACATGACTGTGATTGTTGATGCATTTGTAGGTGGGGCATCCAGGTAGGATGACATTTTGCACCTTTTGTTTAGGTGTACATGTACACATGGTAGGGAACATGACAAGAGAGACCTCCTCTGTAAGAGGAAAAGTAGGCCTAAATCAACCACTAAGAACAAGCTATGGTAATAACTGAAATCTGAAAGTAGTACAGATCCCTGGTAGCTACCCTGTAGAATGGTGAAATTATTGTCTCCACCAGTGAAAGAAGGCAAAAGTGAGGCAAGAGCTTTAGGACTGGTGAGTTGACAAGATAAAATGTTTATGCATGGGATCCAATGGTTGTGTATTGTGGACGGAATATCAGCCCAGAAACAAGTTTAGCGCATAGTGAGGACTGATTGTTCAATGGCCTGGTCAAAAGGCCATAAGCGTATCCAGCTTAAAGTTTGTGCTGGGGTGGGAAGGACTAGGGATACATCTGCAGATGTTGATTTGGAAGCCTGAGTCTGTAGTGAACTCTCTTACTGCAAGCATAGTCAGTACAAGTGGTACCAACTGGTCAGAACAACCAAAAATGTGTTCTGAAGAAAGTAATCAGAAAACACAGAATAAGAGAAAGATATAGGTTTATTGGGCTGTTGTGCTACTGTTGTTTCAGAGAAGCATAACTGTCATGAACCTGTCATCACGCCATCATGTTTATGAGCCTTGAGTCATCAGGGTGGTCCGTAGCAGCATCTGAAAAACTAACTACAGGCAGATACACGAGGCAGTTGGTTATCTGGACATCTAAATACTGAATTCCTAAGTAACAGTTTTAATTTCTTTCCAGTTCAGATCTCTGATAACAGAAAATGATGCAGAAAATCACATGGAATAGCTGCTTACATGTGACATCCATGTCACTATGGGGGAAATGTATCATTGGTTTTACCCTGGTTTTGTGGTCTACATTAGTATCACAGTTTGTCTCAGATGCTGTTTAAAGACTTTTTATTGTAACTTTTGCTTTTAAAGGGTTTTAAAAAAAATTTAAATAAATACCAAGTAATGATTTCAGTTGATAACATGCAGTGGTCAGGAATTTATGATGTGTGACTTTCCAGTTTGTCGCATCTTTTGTCGCAACTGCCCTTACTGAGACGCTAATCTACACCAGCCCTGACTAGGCTTACAAAACTTACTGCAAACAGCATTATTATAAAGTCACAGATTTTGTCGAACAGGATAAAAAGTTACACAAAAAGTTGTAGAGGAATCCATATACAAAGTGGAATACTGAAGTAAGAAATGTGATCAGCACCAGATTTATCACATATCCAGTACCATGTCATAAATTTGGTGCAGGTACACAGTTTCCACCAGACAAATTATTGAGGTAAAAAGATGGTCACCTACACCACTTTTGATGAATACCCCGCTATAAGTGGAAGCAGAATAGATGCACAGAACAAATTTGGGGAGATTTATGAAAACCTGTCTAAAGGAAAAGTTGCTGAGTTGCCCAGAGCAACAAATCAGATTGCCTCTTTCATTTTTAAAGAAACCTGTGAAAAATGAAAGAAGTGATCTGATTGGTTGCTATGGTCAACTCAGCAACTTTTCCCCTGGGCAGGTTTTGGTAAATCTCCCCCATAGAGTATGCGTAATGGAAATTTTGGACTATTATTGGTACTTTGTTATTTTAAAGGGAACCTGCTACCATAAAAATGCTATCTTATCTATTGGCATCATGTTATAGAGCAGGAAGAGCTGAACATGATGCCATCTAAATTTTTGACATGTTAATTTCTTTTACAAATGGCACAAAAACCTAAAAGGATCATTGAATGTATGTTGGTAGATCTCATGGCCAAGGTTTCAAAGTAAAAATGGAAGGACCATATTACTCATATTAATGAGACAACCATAGGACGCTAAAGGCCTCCTCTATCAAACTCTGTTTTACAGTTATTAAAAGGACCTTTGTGGAAAAGACCTCCAGCTTCAAATAGCACAATATGGTATTATATATGGTACTCAATGATAAATGTATGTATGATACTGTTATATAACTACTAATACAAGATACTGATATATGAGAAAAATAACAGTATTTTTTTTTTATTATAGATAATGAATACAGCAGTGACACACCATGAGGTCTAAATATACATGTGCTACGCATATACATATAGAATGTTATTAAGAGTAAAGAAACAAAGATTTTGAACAGGTGGAAGAACCAAGGGACTACAGCAGCTGTGTTCAAGTTGGAAATTTCTGATAAACCATGAACTGGGGCATTTTCCAGGGTCTTCTCAGTGGAGCAAGTCATTTCTCTACTGCATTTGGGCGCATATGGATGTCAGTAGTCTTTGTCTTCCGGCTACTGGTATACGTGGTGGCAGCTGAAAGAGTATGGGCGGATGAACAAGGAGAATTTGACTGTAATACAAAACAGCCAGGGTGCACTAATGTATGTTATGATTACTACTTTCCAGTATCTCATATCAGGCTTTGGGCCCTCCAGCTCATCATGGTTACTTGCCCATCTCTCCTTGTTCTAATGCATGTGGCATACAGGGAAGATCGAGAAAGAAAACATAGGCAAAAACAGGGAGAGGATTGTGGAAGACTTTATTTAGACACAGGAAAGAAGAGGGGAGGATTGTGGTGGACCTACCTCATTAGCCTTATAGTAAAAGCTTTAGTAGATTCAGTGTTCCTCTACATCTTTCATCTCATCTACAAGGATTATTCCCTGCCCTATGTTGTCAAGTGTACATTACCTCCATGTCCAAATATTGTAGACTGCTTTATATCGAGACCCACAGAAAAAAATATTTTCACCTTGTTCATGGTTGTAACCACCATTGTTTGCATTCTACTCAACCTGTGTGAGATAGGATATCTGGTTTCTAAAAGATGTCGTGAGAAGCTGACCAAGCAAAATCAGCCTAATAATGTTCTTGCATACCTTCAAAAACAAGAGATGTTCCACGCCAACAATAAGGTGAACGAAGAGATAGACTTGCTGCCTCATATTCATGTAACACCACCTGAAACTAAATTAAAATGAGAAACTGACTATATAAGCTGCACAATGAAACATAACATAGTTTATAAGTCTTGTTAAAGTGTCAAACAAATTATTTCAGAAAACTGGTTCCCTATCAGAAATTGTCACTAATGGATAATTCCTTCAAAAAGGTAAATAGAGGAAACAGACAAACAGGCTTTATATGAAATGTTCAAGGGCACTGATATAGTATAATGCACTGACATGGCACTGCTTTACCATCTACATGTAGCATACACATCACAAAGTATGCTTCTAGGAAACATTATACAGTAGGTAAATGGCCTAGCTTGGAGATTTGCCAACTTGTGACATTTTATAATATTATTTTCTGCTTAGTGTCTAAAGGTTGTGCTCATAAACTTGAAAGGCTACATTATTGCACAAAGGTCTCTGAACTTTTAAACACCGAAGTGTAACATGAATTATACAATTCAGTTTGGAGATAGGCTTTATTTTCTAGTTTAATCTGCTGGCATGAGTGGCCTTTAGCCACTGTAATGGCGTTCTGGTGTGATTTCCATCAGATTAAGAATAAACTTTACCGGATAATGGTGGATGATAAACTACCCAGTATTCCCTCCATACAGAATGTCTAAAAGCATGGAAATGTAGCATTATCCCTCTCTGTATCAAGCGTCCTTGTTTAGACAGAATAGTTCTCCTTTTCTATCACTACTATTATTGTTTCTTTTCTATTTTACGTTATTCTTAATACTTTTATTCATGTAACCCTCATTTTATTTTCTGTTATTTCATATTAGTGGGTCTTCATGAAAACTGGATTTTTTTTTACTTTACTTTTTTTCTGTTTACTTTCCTTTTCTCACATCTTATATTATGATGTAACTATATTGATCAGGATTGTTTGAGCAATGAAGCCATATTTTTGAATCAGTTACCAACCTTTTATATCATCCACCCTTGATGGTAATGAAATGACTCTGCTAACCGTGTACCAGTCTACACTGCAAAATTTAACAAAAGTAAACAGCAGGAAACAAACATGTCAGCCTTTTGCATGCAGTACAATGACTAGGATTTTATTTCTTTTGTCACATAAACAATATTTGTTTCTAAAAACGTGTATAGGTAGCTGCAACCCAACAATAGGGACAATAGTATTACTGCCAGACGAGTACTAATGTGAAAAAGGTTGTGTATCCCATACAACCTCCAAACAATGTATAAAGTGGGGGTACAATTTCCTCAAGTCTGGGCTTGATTATCACCAATAAATGGGTGTATATAAAATATATGTAAAAAATGGATCACTGGATCTACATCATTTTTTCCATATATTTTATATACACCCATTTGTTGGTGACAATCAAGCCCAGACTTAAGGAAAGTGTACCCCCACTTTATACAATATTTTTTTCTAATGATACATTTTTGAAAGCACACTCAGTATTGCAATGCATAAATCTCTAACACATACGGCATAACAAAAGAGAAAACATCTTATCAAGCTGGAATTTAGACCAATAAATGTATATTTAAGATAACTAAGTTATATATTGGCTTGCTGTGTAATGTGAACATTTGACACTTGACATTGTCCATTCACTGTTTAATGAACAATAGTTTCTTTACTTGTTTATATTTCAAATTAAAACATTCCTTTTATAATTTATTTTTACATTTTTATGTAATCTTGCAATGTGTTATGTCCTTTTTATTGCTTAAAATAAAGAAGTTTTCTGGCAATGAGTGTCAGTAGATCTATAAAATCTATGATAATATTTGTTAAATGGATTTTTATTAAACTTCCTAATGAACAAAATATGTACAGTAGATTTGTAGATGTCAAAGCTTTACAGCATCATCTGTGCTCCTGGAAGAGCGAGGGTTTCCATGGCCAAGTAGCTGCATGAAAGCTCTCCATCACCAAACGCAATGCCAAGCATCAGACCACAATGCCAAGTGTGAGACCATTGGATTCTAGAGGAGTGGAAATATGTTCTGTGGAGTATTTAATCAAACTTCTCTATCTGCCAGACTGATGGACAAGTCTGGATTCAGCAAATGTCAGAAAAATATTACCTTACTGACTGCACTGTGTCAACTCTAGGGTTGTGGGGAAAATGGGGTTATAATAGGCCTGATAATTCTAGTGAAGGGACACCTTCAAGAATTTAGTCTGAACGAGCCCCAATGCTTAAAGGGGTTATCCAGGAATCGAATGACAGTCCTATTTTCTTTAAAAGACTGCTCCCTGTCTGTCTCCAGGTTGTGTGTTAGTATAACTTGGCTCCATTCACTTCAATTGAACTGAGCTGCAGAACCACATCCAACCTGGAGACAGAGAGGGAGCAGTCTTTGAAAGAAATTATCTCTGTTTTTCGATTCCTGGATAACCGCTTTACAGCAAAGTCCACAAAGACCTGGTTGTGCGAGTTTAGTGTGGAAGAACTTAAAGGGGTTATCCACCATAAGGTGATTTTAGTACATACCTGGCAGGCAGTAATGGACATGTTTAGCAAGGATCTGCACTTGTCTTTGGGCTAACTGGCTACGTTGTGAGATTACCATAGCACTGTGGCTAGCTTTTTGTGAACTTGTATTTCCTGTTTGACTTTTCTTTTTTTGACTACAAATCTCACATATCCATGTTCCTCCCTCCCACACATCAGCCACCCCACCCATTGAAACAAAAGACCTGTGGTTTTCAATCAGGGTGCCTACAGCTGTTGCATTAGTTGAAGATTGATCTCTCTCCCACCAAGCGATCCCTCCACCCATTGAAGCAGACAGGCTCCCTGTCATCAGCTGACTAGTGAGTAAGGTCTCGGCCGCATTGCAAGCTGGGAAAAATCCGAGACAACAGTCATTTTGTATGCTGTTAAAAATAAATAGTGGGGTTGTGAGAAAACCATCACACACAGGTACAGACACTATATTATGAACTACACTAACTTTACAGCTCCTGTAGCATAGTCAAATAAAAACATTCCTGGAATACCCCTTTAACTAGCCTACCGAGAGTCATTGCCATTAACCTTATTGAACACCTATGGCATGAATGAAAAGATTAGGAGCTTGCAAGCCTGGCTCTATATTGTTAAGATGAATTTGTCATAATCTGTTTTTCTTTACTTTAATAGGGAAAAATATGTTAAACAGATGACAACTGAAAAGTTTTTATGAAAAAGAAAATATTTAAAACTAATATTAACACAGGAAACATTCATTTCTAAGTCTACTTATTTTTATAATTAGCATAGTTAAAAACATATAAAGTGAAGGTGATTTTCTACAAAGCAAATTTGGGGGGGGGGGGGGGGGGGGAATTACTAAAGTGTAAACAAATGCATATGCAAACAACAGGACACCATCAAGAAAAATACTATCTATTATTCCCCATGTTTTCTGCAGTGATTTTTTTTTTCTAATATTCAAATGTAGTCTGTTAGGATTATTTGTGTACAGTTGTAATACTAAGCAGCCATCCCTTTCCTGAATGCTAGGTGCTACTTTACCTTGTAAAGGATCCCTAAGTGTGTCAGTATGTCTTTAACCTCCCTGGCGGTATGATTCTGTCTGGAAATTTGTACCAAAAGCGGCACAATTTTTTAACTGAATTTCACATCTCCCTCCGCCCATTTCACATCTCCCCTGTCACATTCCCCCTCCCTTGTCACATTCCCCTCTCCCTTGTCACATCCCCCGTCACATTCTCCCCCCTCCTTGTCACATTCTCCCCCCCTCCTTGTCACATTCTCCCCCCCTCCTTGTCACATTCTCCCCCCCTCCCTGTCACATTCTTCCCCCCTGTCACATTCCCCCCCCTTGTCACATTCCCCCCCCCTGTCACATTCCCCCCCCTTGTCACATTCACCCCCCTGACACATTCCCCCCCTGACACATTCCCCCCCCCGACACATTCCCCCCCTTGTCACATTCCCCCCCTTGTCACATCCCCCCCCTG